>NW_026606203.1:0-2400000 GCF_029834395.1 Sorex fumeus
TTTTGTTGCCAAGAGCTGGGGACTCTTGTGCCCGTCCCACCACGCAAATCCATGGGTTGAAAACCGGCTGTCTAGGGCTGTTTCTAGCTGCGCGTGCCCAGAAAGGGGACCCAGGGCCCCTTGGGGGCGGGCTGTACCTGTTGGAATAGGAGCCGCTTCAGCTTTTGTTGCCCAGAGCTGGGCCCTCTGTGCCCGTCCCACACGCAGATCAGGGGTTGAAAACCGGCTGTCTAGGGGCTGTTTCTAGCTGCGCGTGCCCAGTAAGGGACCCAGGCCCTTGGGAGCGGGCTGTACCTGTTGGAATTGGAGCCGTTCAGCTTTGTTGCCCAGAGCTGGGCCTCTGTGCCTGGTCCCCACGCAGATCAGGGGTTGAAAACCGGCTGTCTAGGGGCTGTTCTAGCTGCGCGTTGCCCAGAAAGGGACCCAGGCCCTTGGGGGCGGCTGTCCCTGTTGGAATTGGAGCCGTTCAGCTTTGTTGCGCAGAGCTGGGCACTCTGTGCCGTCCCACGCAGATCAGGGGTTGAAAACCGGCTGTCTAGGGGCTGGTTTCTAGCTGCGCGTGCCCAGAAAGGGACCCAGGCCCTTGGGGAGCGGGCTGTACCTGTTGGAATTGGAGCCGTTCATGCTTTGTTGCCCAGAGCTGGGCCTCTGTGCCCGTCCCACGCAGATCAGGGGTTTGAAAACCGGCTGTCTAGGGGCTGTTTCTAGCTGCGCGTGCCCAGAAAGGGACCCAGGCCCTTGGGAGGCGGGCTGTACCTGTTGGAATTGGAGCCGTTCAGCTTTGTTGCCCAGAGCTGGGCCTCTGTGCCTGTCCCACGCAGATCAGGGGTTGAAAACCGGCTGTCTAGGGGCTGTTTCTAGCTGCGCGTGCCCAGAAAGGGACCCAGGCCCTTGGGAGCGGGCTGTACCTGTTGGAATTGGAGCCGTTCAGCTTTGTTGCCCAGAGCTGGGCCTCTGTGCCCGTCCCACGCAGATCAGGGGTTGAAAACCGGCTGTCTAGGGGCTGTTTCTAGCTGCGCGTGCCCAGAAAGGGACCCAGGCCCTTGGGGCGGGCTGTACCTGTTGGAATTGGAGCCGTTCAGCTTTGTTGCCCAGAGCTGGGCCTCTGTGCCCGTCCCACGCAGATCAGGGGTTGAAAACCGGCTGTCTAGGGGCTGTTTCTAGCTGCGCGTGCCCAGAAAGGGACCCAGGCCCTTGGGAGCGGGCTGTACCTGTTGGAATTGGAGCCGTTCAGCTTTGTTGCCCAGAGCTGGGCCTCTGTGCCCGTCCCACGCAGATCAGGGGTTGAAAACCGGCTGTCTAGGGGCTGTTTCTAGCTGCGCGTGCCCAGAAAGGGACCCAGGCCCTTGGGGAGCGGGCTGTACCTGTTGGAATTGGAGCCGTTCAGCTTTGTTGCCCAGAGCTGGGCCTCTGTGCCCGTCCCCACGCAGATCAGGGGTTGAAAACCGGCTGTCTAGGGGCTGTTTCTAGCTGCGCGTGCCCCAGAAAGGGACCCAGGCCCTTGGGAGCGGGCTGTACCTGTTGGAATTGGAGCCGTTCAGCTTGTTGCCCAGAGCTGGGCCTCTGTGCCCGTCCCACGCAGATCAGGGGTTGAAAACCGGCTGTCTAGGGGCTGTTTCTAGCTGCGCGTGCCCAGAAAGGGACCCAGGCCCTTGGGAGCGGGCTGTACCTGTTGGAATTGGAGCCGTTCAGCTTTGTTGCCCCAGAGCTGGGCCTCTGTGCCCGTCCCACGCAGATCAGGGGTTGAAAACCGGCTGTCTAGGGGCTGTTTCTAGCTGCGCGTGCCCAGAAAGGGACCCAGGCCCTTGGGGGCGGGCTGTACCTGTTGGAATTGGAGCCGTTCAGCTTTGTTGCCCAGAGCTGGGCCTCTGTGCCCGTCCCACGCAGATCAGGGGTTGAAAACCGGCTGTCTAGGGGCTGTTTCTAGCTGCGCGTGCCCAGAAAGGGACCCAGGCCCTTGGGAGCGGGCCTGTACCTGTTGGAATTGGAGCCGTTCAGCTTTGTTGCCCAGAGCTGGGCCTCTGTGCCCGTCCCACGCAGATCAGGGGTTGAAAACCGGCTGTCTAGGGGCTGTTTCTAGCTGCGCGTGCCCAGAAAGGGACCCAGGCCCTTGGGGGCGGGCTGTACCTGTTGGAATTGGAGCCGTTCAGCTTTGTTGCCCAGAGCTGGGCCTCTGTGCCCGTCCCACGCAGATCAGGGGTTGAAAACCGGCTGTCTAGGGGCTGTTTCTAGCTGCGCGTGCCCAGAAAGGGACCCAGGCCCTTGGGGCGGGCTGTACCTGTTGGAATTGGAGCCGTTCAGCTTTGTTGCCCAGAGCTGGGCCTCTGTGCCCGTCCCACGCAGATCAGGGGTTGAAAACCGGCTGTCTAGGGGCTGTTTCTAGCTGCGCGTGCCCAGAAAGGGGACCCAGGCCCTTGGGGGCGGGCTGTACCTGTTGGAATTGGAGCCGTTCAGCTTTGTTGCCCAGAGCTGGGCCTCTGTGCCCGTCCCACGCAGATCAGGGGTTGAAAACCGGCTGTCTAGGGGCTGTTTCTAGCTGCGCGTGCCCAGAAAGGGACCCAGGCCCTTGGGAGCGGGCTGTACCTGTTGGAATTGGAGCCGTTCAGCTTTGTTGCCCAGAGCTGGGCCTCTGTGCCCGTCCCACGCAGATCAGGGGTTGAAAACCGGCTGTCTAGGGGCTGTTTCTAGCTGCGCGTGCCCAGAAAGGGACCCAGGCCCTTGGGGGCGGGCTGTACCTGTTGGAATTGGAGCCGTTCAGCTTTGTTGCCCAGAGCTGGGCCTCTGTGCCCGTCCCACGCAGATCAGGGGTTGAAAACCGGCTGTCTAGGGGCTGTTTCTAGCTGCGCGTGCCCAGAAAGGGACCCAGGCCCTTGGGAGCGGGCTGTACCTGTTGGAATTGGAGCCGTTCAGCTTTGTTGCCCAGAGCTGGGCCTCTGTGCCCGTCCCACGCAGATCAGGGGTTGAAAACCGGCTGTCTAGGGGCTGTTTCTAGCTGCGCGTGCCCAGAAAGGGACCCAGGCCCTTGGGAGCGGGCTGTACCTGTTGGAATTGGAGCCGTTCAGCTTTGTTGCCCAGAGCTGGGCCTCTGTGCCCGTCCCACGCAGATCAGGGGTTGAAAACCGGCTGTCTAGGGGCTGTTTCTAGCTGCGCGTGCCCAGAAAGGGACCCAGGCCCTTGGGAGCGGGCTGTACCTGTTGGAATTGGAGCCGTTCAGCTTTGTTGCCCAGAGCTGGGCCTCTGTGCCCGTCCCACGCAGATCAGGGGTTGAAAACCGGCTGTCTAGGGGCTGTTTCTAGCTGCGCGTGCCCAGAAAGGGACCCAGGCCCTTGGGGGCGGGCTGTACCTGTTGGAATTGGAGCCGTTCAGCTTTGTTGCCCAGAGCTGGGCCTCTGTGCCCGTCCCACGCAGATCAGGGGTTGAAAACCGGCTGTCTAGGGGCTGTTTCTAGCTGCGCGTGCCCAGAAAGGGACCCAGGCCCCTTGGGGGCGGGCTGTACCTGTTGGAATTGGAGCCGTTCAGCTTTGTTGCCCAGAGCTGGGCCTCTGTGCCCGTCCCACGCAGATCAGGGGTTGAAAACCGGCTGTCTAGGGGCTGTTTCTAGCTGCGCGTGCCCAGAAAGGGACCCAGGCCCTTGGGGGCGGGCTGTACCTGTTGGAATTGGAGCCGTTCAGCTTTGTTGCCCAGAGCTGGGCCTCTGTGCCCGTCCCACGCAGATCAGGGGTTGAAAACCGGCTGTCTAGGGGCTGTTTCTAGCTGCGCGTGCCCAGAAAGGGACCCAGGCCCTTGGGGGCGGGCTGTACCTGTTGGAATTGGAGCCGTTCAGCTTTGTTGCCCAGAGCTGGGCCTCTGTGCCCGTCCCACGCAGATCAGGGGTTGAAAACCGGCTGTCTAGGGGCTGTTTCTAGCTGCGCGTGCCCAGAAAGGGACCCAGGCCCTTGGGAGCGGGCTGTACCTGTTGGAATTGGAGCCGTTCAGCTTTGTTGCCCAGAGCTGGGCCTCTGTGCCCGTCCCACGCAGATCAGGGGTTGAAAACCGGCTGTCTAGGGGCTGTTTCTAGCTGCGCGTGCCCAGAAAGGGACCCAGGCCCTTGGGGGCGGGCTGTACCTGTTGGAATTGGAGCCGTTCAGCTTTGTTGCCCAGAGCTGGGCCTCTGTGCCCGTCCCACGCAGATCAGGGGTTGAAAACCGGCTGTCTAGGGGCTGTTTCTAGCTGCGCGTGCCCAGAAAGGGACCCAGGCCCTTGGGAGCGGGCTGTACCTGTTGGAATTGGAGCCGTTCAGCTTTGTTGCCCAGAGCTGGGCCTCTGTGCCCGTCCCACGCAGATCAGGGGTTGAAAACCGGCTGTCTAGGGGCTGTTTCTAGCTGCGCGTGCCCAGAAAGGGACCCAGGCCCTTGGGGGCGGGCTGTACCTGTTGGAATTGGAGCCGTTCAGCTTTGTTGCCCAGAGCTGGGCCTCTGTGCCCGTCCCACGCAGATCAGGGGTTGAAAACCGGCTGTCTAGGGGCTGTTTCTAGCTGCGCGTGCCCAGAAAGGGACCCAGGCCCTTGGAGCGGGCTGTACCTGTTGGAATTGGAGCCGTTCAGCTTTGTTGCCCAGAGCTGGGCCTCTGTGCCCGTCCCACGCAGATCAGGGGTTGAAAACCGGCTGTCTAGGGGCTGTTTCTAGCTGCGCGTGCCCAGAAAGGGACCCAGGCCCTTGGGGGCGGGCTGTACCTGTTGGAATTGGAGCCGTTCAGCTTTGTTGCCCAGAGCTGGGCCTCTGTGCCCGTCCCACGCAGATCAGGGGTTGAAAACCGGCTGTCTAGGGGCTGTTTCTAGCTGCGCGTGCCCAGAAAGGGACCCAGGCCCTTGGGAGCGGGCTGTACCTGTTGGAATTGGAGCCGTTCAGCTTTGTTGCCCAGAGCTGGGCCTCTGTGCCCGTCCCACGCAGATCAGGGGTTGAAAACCGGCTGTCTAGGGGCTGTTTCTAGCTGCGCGTGCCCAGAAAGGGACCCAGGCCCTTGGGAGCGGGCTGTACCTGTTGGAATTGGAGCCGTTCAGCTTTGTTGCCCAGAGCTGGGCCTCTGTGCCCGTCCCACGCAGATCAGGGTTGAAAACCGGCTGTCTAGGGGCTGTTTCTAGCTGCGCGTGCCCAGAAAGGGACCCAGGCCCTTGGGGGCGGGCTGTACCTGTTGGAATTGGAGCCGTTCAGCTTTGTTGCCCAGAGCTGGGCCTCTGTGCCCGTCCCACGCAGATCAGGGGTTGAAAACCGGCTGTCTAGGGGCTGTTTCTAGCTGCGCGTTGCCCAGAAAGGGACCCAGGCCCTTGGGAGCGGGCTGTACCTGTTGGAATTGGAGCCGTTCAGCTTTGTTGCCCAGAGCTGGGCCTCTGTGCCCGTCCCACGCAGATCAGGGGTTGAAAACCGGCTGTCTAGGGGCTGTTTCTAGCTGCGCGTGCCCAGAAAGGGACCAGGCCCTTGGGAGCGGGCTGTACCTGTTGGAATTGGAGCCGTTCAGCTTTGTTGCCCAGAGCTGGGCCTCTGTGCCCGTCCCACGCAGATCAGGGGTTGAAAACCGGCTGTCTAGGGGCTGTTTCTAGCTGCGCGTGCCCAGAAAGGGACCCAGGCCCTTGGGGGCGGGCTGTACCTGTTGGAATTGGAGCCGTTCAGCTTTGTTGCCCAGAGCTGGGCCTCTGTGCCCGTCCCACGCAGATCAGGGGTTGAAAACCGGCTGTCTAGGGGCTGTTTCTAGCTGCGCGTGCCCAGAAAGGGACCCAGGCCCTTGGGAGCGGGCTGTACCTGTTGGAATTGGAGCCGTTCAGCTTTGTTGCCCAGAGCTGGGCCTCTGTGCCCGTCCCACGCAGATCAGGGGTTGAAAACCGGCTGTCTAGGGGCTGTTTCTAGCTGCGCGTGCCCAGAAAGGGACCCAGGCCCTTGGGAGCGGGCTGTACCTGTTGGAATTGGAGCCGTTCAGCTTTGTTGCCCAGAGCTGGGCCTCTGTGCCCGTCCCACGCAGATCAGGGGGTTGAAAACCGGCTGTCTAGGGGCTGTTTCTAGCTGCGCGTGCCCAGAAAGGGACCCAGGCCCTTGGGAGCGGGCTGTACCTGTTGGAATTGGAGCCGTTCAGCTTTGTTGCCCAGAGCTGGGCCTCTGTGCCCGTCCCACGCAGATCAGGGGTTGAAAACCGGCTGTCTAGGGGCTGTTTCTAGCTGCGCGTGCCCAGAAAGGGACCCAGGCCCTTGGGAGCGGGCTGTACCTGTTGGAATTGGAGCCGTTCAGCTTTGTTGCCCAGAGCTGGGCCTCTGTGCCCGTCCCACGCAGATCAGGGGTTGAAAACCGGCTGTCTAGGGGCTGTTTCTAGCTGCGCGTGCCCAGAAAGGGACCCAGGCCCTTGGAGGCGGGCTGTACCTGTTGGAATTGGAGCCGTTCAGCTTTGTTGCCCAGAGCTGGGCCTCTGTGCCCGTCCCACGCAGATCAGGGGTTGAAAACCGGCTGTCTAGGGCTGTTTCTAGCTGCGCGTGCCCAGAAAGGGACCCAGGCCCTTGGGGAGCGGGCTGTACCTGTTGGAATTGGAGCCGTTCAGCTTTGTTGCCCAGAGCTGGGCCTCTGTGCCCGTCCCAACGCAGATCAGGGGTTGAAAACCGGCTGTCTAGGGGCTGTTTCTAGCTGCGCGTGCCCAGAAAGGGACCCAGGCCCTTGGGGGCGGGCTGTACCTGTTGGAATTGGAGCCGTTCAGCTTTGTTGCCCAGAGCTGGGCCTCTGTGCCCGTCCCCACGCAGATCAGGGGTTGAAAACCGGCTGTCTAGGGGCTGTTTCTAGCTGCGCGTGCCCAGAAAGGGACCCAGGCCCTTGGGAGCGGGCTGTACCTGTTGGAATTGGAGCCGTTCAGCTTTGTTGCCCAGAGCTGGGCCTCTGTGCCCGTCCCACGCAGATCAGGGGTTGAAAACCGGCTGTGTAGGGGCTGTTTCTAGCTGCGCGTGCCCAGAAAGGGGACCCAGGCCCTTGGGGGCGGGCTGTACCTGTTGGAATTGGAGCCGTTCAGCTTTGTTGCCCAGAGCTGGGCCTCTGTGCCTGTCCCACGCAGATCAGGGGTTGAAAACCGGCTGTCTAGGGGCTGTTTCTAGCTGCGCGTGCCCAGAAAGGGACCCAGGCCCTTGGGAGCGGGCTGTACCTGTTGGAATTGGAGCCGTTCAGCTTTGTTGCCCAGAGCTGGGCCTCTGTGCCCGTCCCACGCAGATCAGGGGTTGAAAACCGGCTGTCTAGGGGCTGTTTCTAGCTGCGCGTGCCCAGAAAGGGACCCAGGCCCTTGGGGGCGGGCTGTACCTGTTGGAATTGGAGCCGTTCAGCTTTGTTGCCCAGAGCTGGGCCTCTGTGCCCGTCCCACGCAGATCAGGGGTTGAAAACCGGCTGTCTAGGGGCTGTTTCTAGCTGCGCGTGCCCAGAAAGGGACCCAGGCCCTTGGGGGCGGGCTGTACCTGTTGGAATTGGAGCCGTTCAGCTTTGTTGCCCAGAGCTGGGCCTCTGTGCCCGTCCCACGCAGATCAGGGGTTGAAAACCGGCTGTCTAGGGGCTGTTTCTAGCTGCGCGTGCCCAGAAAGGGACCCAGGCCCTTGGGGGCGGGCTGTACCTGTTGGAATTGGAGCCGTTCAGCTTTGTTGCCTCAGAGCTGGGCCTCTGTGCCCGTCCCACGCAGATCAGGGGTTGAAAACCGGCTGTCTAGGGGCTGTTTCTAGCTGCGCGTGCCCAGAAAGGGACCCAGGCCCTTGGGGGCGGGCTGTACCTGTTGGAATTGGAGCCGTTCAGCTTTGTTGCCCAGAGCTGGCCTCTGTGCCCGTCCCACGCAGATCAGGGTTGAAATCCGGCTGTCTAGGGGCTGTTTCTAGCTGCGCGTGCCCAGAAAGGGACCCAGGCCCTTGGGGGCGGGCTGTACCTGTTGGAATTGGAGCCGTTCAGCTTTGTTGCCCAGAGCTGGGCCTCTGTGCCCGTCCCACGCAGATCAGGGGTTGAAAACCGGCTGTCTAGGGGCTGTTTCTAGCTGCGCGTGCCCAGAAAGGGACCCAGGCCCTTGGGGAGCGGGCTGTACCTGTTGGAATTGGAGCCGTTCAGCTTTGTTGCCCAGAGCTGGGCCTCTGTGCCCGTCCCACGCAGATCAGGGGTTGAAAACCGGCTGTCTAGGGGCTGTTTCTAGCTGCGCGTGCCCAGAAAGGGGACCCAGGCCCTTGGGGGCGGGCTGTACCTGTTGGAATTGGAGCCGTTCAGCTTTGTTGCCCAGAGCTGGGCCTCTGTGCCCGTCCCACGCAGATCAGGGGTTGAAAACCGGCTGTCTAGGGGCTGTTTCTAGCTGCGCGTGCCCAGAAAGGGACCCAGGCCCTTGGGAGCGGGCTGTACCTGTTGGAATTGGAGCCGTTCAGCTTTGTTGCCCAGAGCTGGGCCTCTGTGCCCGTCCCACGCAGATCAGGGGTTGAAAACCGGCTGTCTAGGGGCTGTTTCTAGCTGCGCGTGCCCAGAAAGGGACCCAGGCCCTTGGGGGCGGGCTGTACCTGTTGGAATTGGAGCCGTTCAGCTTTGTTGCCCAGAGCTGGGCCTCTGTGCCCGTCCCACGCAGATCAGGGGTTGAAAACCGGCTGTCTAGGGGCTGTTTCTAGCTGCGCGTGCCCAGAAAGGGACCCAGGCCCTTGGGAGCGGGCTGTACCTGTTGGAATTGGAGCCGTTCAGCTTTGTTGCCCAGAGCTGGGCCTCTGTGCCCGTCCCACGCAGATCAGGGGTTGAAAAGTGGCTGTCTAGGGGCTGTTTCTAGCTGCGCGTGCCCAGAAATGGACCCAGGCCCTTGGGAGCGGGCTGTACCTGTTGGAATTGGAGCCGTTCAGCTTTGTTGCCCAGAGCTGGGCCTCTGTGCCCGTCCCACGCAGATCAGGGGTTGAAAACCGGCTGTCTAGGGGCTGTTTCTAGCTGCGCGTGCCCAGAAAGGGACCCAGGCCCTTGGGGGCGGGCTGTACCTGTTGGAATTGGAGCCGTTCAGCTTTGTTGCCCAGAGCTGGGCCTCTGTGCCCGTCCCACGCAGATCAGGGGTTGAAAACCGGCTGTCTAGGGGCTGTTTCTAGCTGCGCGTGCCCAGAGAGGGACCCGAGCCCTTGGGGGCGGGCTGTACCTGTTGGAATTGGAGCCGTTCAGCTTTGTTGCCCAGAGCTGGGCCTCTGTGCCCGTCCCACGCAGATCAGGGGTTGAAAACCGGCTGTCTAGGGGCTGTTTCTAGCTGCGCGTGCCCAGAGAGGGACCCGAGCCCTTGGGGGCGGGCTGTACCTGTTGGAATTGGAGCCGTTCAGCTTTGTTGCCCAGAGCTGGGCCTCTGTGCCCGTCCCACGCAGATCAGGGGTTGAAAACCGGCTGTCTAGGGGCTGTTTCTAGCTGCGCGTGCCCAGAGAGGGACCGGAGCCCTTGGGGGCGGGCTGTACCTGTTGGAATTGGAGCCGTTCAGCTTTGTTGCCCAGAGCTGGGCCTCTGTGCCCGTCCCACGCAGATCAGGGGTTGAAAACCGGCTGTCTAGGGGCTGTTTCTAGCTGCGCGTGCCCAGAAAGGGACCCGAGCCCTTGGGGGCGGGCTGTACCTGTTGGAATTGGAGCCGTTCAGCTTTGTTACCCAGAGCTGGGCCTCTGTGCCCGTCCCACGCAGATCAGGGGTTGAAAACCGGCTGTCTAGGGGCTGTTTCTAGCTGCGCGTGCCCAGAAAGGGACCCAGGCCCTTGGGAGCGGGCTGTACCTGTTGGAATTGGAGCCGTTCAGCTTTGTTGCCCAGAGCTGGGCCTCTGTGCCCGTCCCACGCAGATCAGGGGTTGAAAACCGGCTGTCTAGGGGCTGTTTCTAGCTGCGCGTGCCCAGAAAGGGACCCAGGCCCTTGGGAGCGGGCTGTACCTGTTGGAATTGGAGCCGTTCAGCTTTGTTGCCCAGAGCTGGGCCTCTGTGCCCGTCCCACGCAGATCAGGGGTTGAAAAGTGGCTGTCTAGGGGCTGTTTCTAGCTGCGCGTGCCCAGAAAGGGACCCAGGCCCTTGGGAGCGGGCTGTACCTGTTGGAATTGGAGCCGTTCAGCTTTGTTGCCCAGAGCTGGGCCTCTGTGCCCGTCCCACGCAGATCAGGGGTTGAAAACCGGCTGTCTAGGGGCTGTTTCTAGCTGCGCGTGCCCAGAAAGGGACCCAGGCCCTTGGGAGCGGGCTGTACCTGTTGGAACTGGAGCTGTTCAGCTTTGTTGCCCAGAGCTGGGCCTCTGTGCCCGTCCCACGCAGATCAGGGGTTGAAAACCGGCTGTCTAGGGGCTGTTTCTAGCTGCGCGTGCCCAGAAAGGGACCCAGGCCCTTGGGGGCGGGCTGTACCTGTTGGAATTGCAGCCTTTCAGCTTTGTTGCCCAGAGCTGGGCCTCTGTGCCCGTCCCACGCAGATCAGGGGTTGAAAAGTGGCTGTCTAGGGGCTGTTTCTAGCTGCGCGTGCCCAGAAAGGGACCCAGGTCCTTGGGGGCAGGCTGTACCTGTTGGAATTGGAGCCGTTCAGCTTTGTTGCCCAGAGCTGGGCCTCTGTGCCCGTCCCACGCAGATCAGGGGTTGAAAACCGGCTGTCTGGGGCTGTTTCTAGCTGTGCGTGCCCAGAAAGGGACCCAGGCCCTTGGGGGCAGGCTGTACCTGTTGGAATTGCAGCCGTTCAGCTTTGTTGCCCAGAGCTGGGCCTCTGTGCCCGTCAGGTTTTTTTTTTTTTTTTTTTGGTATAGTTCCTTAACCTTTTTAGTTGATTCTATTATACTCTATTTTCTGAGGTATTATTTTGAATGGGATTGTTTTTCTCTATCTCTTTTTTCTCTTTCATTATTAATATATGGGAAAGCCATGTAGTACCAGATATTGATTTTGTAATATGCTACTTTACTAAACAAATCTATTGTTCCCAGGAGCTTTTTTGGAGAATCTTTGGGATTTTCTAAGTATAATATCATGTTATCTCCAAATAGTAAAAGCTTGAGTTCTTCCTTTTTTATATGGATGCCCTTGATATCTTTTTTTTTTTTTACCAAAATCATATGGCAAGTAGTTCAAGTACTATGAAGAATAGGAGTGTTGAGAGTGGGTAACTTGTTTTGTGCCTGATTGTATTCTGGAATACTATTTCATTGATTTCTGCTCCAAGCCTTTGGTTTTTCCCCGTTGAGAATAATACTTGCTGTGTGTTTGTGGTAATTTGCTTTGACTAGATTGAGGAAACTACTTTCAACTCCCATTTTGTTGAGAGTTTTTCATCATGAATGGTTGCTGGATCTAATCAAATGCTTT
Organism: Sorex fumeus; assembly: GCF_029834395.1. Classification (NCBI taxonomy): domain Eukaryota; kingdom Metazoa; phylum Chordata; class Mammalia; order Eulipotyphla; family Soricidae; genus Sorex; species Sorex fumeus. Next base: position 11,285 of record NW_026606203.1, read on the forward strand.
ATCTACATCTATTGATATGATCATATGACTTTTATCTTTATTTTATTGAGATGGTGTATTCTGTTGATTGACTAGAGAATGTTAAGCCATCCTTGCATCCCCAAGCTAAACCTACTTGGTCATAGTGTGTGATCTTTTGTTGAGTTTCTAGATTCTCTTTGCTGGTATTTTCTTGAAAATTTTTGTATCTGTATTCACAAAGGAAAAAGGTCTGCAATTTTCTGTTTTTGTGGTGTCTCTGTCGATTTGAGTATTAGGGTGATCTTTGCCTCATAGAAACTATTTGGGAGTATTTATGTTTCTTCAATTTCCTGGAAAATCTTAAAAATGTTGGAAGCAGTTCCTCTTTAAAGGTTTGAAATAGTTCATTATTGAATCCATCTGGGCCCTGGATTCTGTTTGGGGGTATAATTTTGACCATCATTTCAATTTCCTTGGTCGTGATAGGTTCAAGTATTCCAAATCTTCTTGGTTCAGCCTTGGGAGGTAATTGGAATCCAATAATTTATCAATTTATTCAAGATTCTCTCATTTCCTGCTGCAAAGATTCTCAAAATAATCTCTGATGATCCTATGGATTTCTGTACTTTCTATTAGGATACTCCCCTTTGCATTTCTGATTCGATTTATTAGAATTCTTTCTCTTTGTTTCTTTGAGAGGCTTCTCATCGTTTATTGATCTTATTTATTTTCTCAAAGAACCAGTTTTTGTTCTTATTGGTCTTCTGGATTGTATTTTGGGATTCTAGCTCATTGATGTCTGGTACAAGTTTTATTATTTCCTTCCTCCATCCTAGTTTGGACTACTTTTGTTGGTTATTTTCCAAAATCTTTTTTTTTATTTTTTTATTTATTTTTTTTATTTATTTATTGAATCACTGTGGGAAAGGTTACAAAGCTTTCAGGTTTAGGTCTCAGTCATGCAAATATCAAACACATTTCCCTTTACCAATACTTATTTTTTACCATGAAGAACCCCAATAAAACCCCACCCCCCACCCCTCCCCATCCCTGTGAGGCAGATGAATTCTAGTTAACACTCTATCTGCTTTGATTAGATTCATTGTTTCAATAAAAGATTCACCACTATTATTTAGAGTTTACACCCCCCCCCCCAAATCAGACATGCTGAAAAAGCATTGTGAAGTGATTTGCTTTCTACAGCTGGGTTCAAGAATTAAATGTTGGTTTTGGATTTCTGCTATTTTACCTATTGACCCTGGAAGTATTTCTACTGAAAGTCAGATAGTTAAGAAATTGGTTTCTGTGTTCTGGAGTCGTGGCCGTGCTGGAGAGCCGCTCGCGGGGGGCAACCGGTGGCCTCGGTAGGGCGTGAAGGGCGGAGCGAAACGCCCCCCTTCCCATGAGGTTTTAGTCGCCCCCACACTCCCGGCTCATACCTGCTGTCCACAAGGCTCCCATGTGGCCGCCATCTTTCTTTCCAGAGAGGAGAGGGCGAATGGGGCAACACCCTTTCCCCTCCGGCAGACTTGATGGGCTGGATCAACGCATAGTCTGTTCACTTTTCTGCTCCAAGCTGCTGGGTTCTGCATTAAGTCCTTGTGCTTCTGGGGCCATGGCCGTGCTGGAGAGCCGCTCGTGGGGGGCGACTGGTGACCTCGGTAGGGCGTGAAGGACGGACCGGAACGCCCCCCGACCCATGAGGTTTTAGTCGCCCCCCACTCCCCCGGCTCATACCTGCTGTCCACAAGGCTCCCATGTGGCCGCCATCTTTCTTTCCAGAGGGAGGAGGGCGGAAGGGAGCAACACCCTTTCCTCTCTGGGCAGAAATGATTGCCTGGATTAACGCATAGTCCTTTCACTTTTCTGCTCCAAGCTGCTGGGTTCTGCATTAGGTCATTGTGCTTCTGGGGCTGTGGCCGTGCTGGAGAGCCGCTCGTGGGGGGCAACTGGTGGCCTCGGTAGGGCGTGAAGGGCGGACCGAAACGCCCCCCTTCCCATGAGGTTTTAGTCGCCCCCACACTCCCGGCTCATACCTGCTGTCCACAAGGCTCCCATGTGGCCGCCATCTTTCTTTCCAGAGAGGAGAGGGCGAATGGGGCAACACCCTTTCCCCTCCAGCAGACTTGATGGCCTGGATCAATGTATAGTCCGTTCACTTTTCTGCTCCAAGCGGCTGGGTTCTGCATTAAGTCCTTGTGCTTCTGGGGCCGTGGCTGTGCTGGAGAGCCGCTCGTGGGGGGCAACTGGTGACCTCGGTAGGGCGTGAAGGACGGACCGGAACGCCCCCCTTCCCATGAGGTTTTAGTCGCCCCCACACCCCCGGCTCATACCTGCTGTCCACAAGGCTCCCATGTGGCTGCCATCTTTCTTTCCAGAGGGAGGAGGGCGGAAGGAAGCAACACCCTTTCCCCTCTGGGCAGAAATGATTGCCTGGATTAACGCATAGTCCTTTCACTTTTCTGCTCCAAGCTGCTGGGTTCTGCATTAAGCCCTTGTGCTTCTGGGACTGTGGCCGTGCTGGGGAGCCGCTCGTGGGGGGCAACTGTTGACCTCGGTAGGGCGTGAAGGACGGACCGGAACGCCCCCCTTCTCGTGAGGTTTTAGTCGCCCCCCCCACACCCCCGGCTCATACCTGCTGTCCACAAGGCTCCCATGCGGCCGCCATCCTTCTTTCCAGAGAAGAGAGGGCGAATGGGGCAACACTCTTTCCCCTCTGGGCAGAAATGATGGCCTGGGTTAACTCATCGTCCGTTCACTTTTCTGCTCTAAGCTGCTGGGTTCTGCATTAAGTCCTTGTGTTTCTGGGGCTGTGGCCGTGCTCCAAACTTAACTCTGATTTTCAGGGAGAGAGATTGGGTGGTTTACTTCTCATTGATCACTTTGTATATAGAGAGATGTCCACGCGGCCGCGCGGTTTTGAGAAAAAGTCCTCGTTCCCGCATACTCGAGCTGTGTTTGTAGAGGCTTCTGGTCACCGGGGTTCCATCTGGGGGAGGCGGGATGCGGCACCTAGTCCATCTGGAACTTGCCGGTGGTCTCGGCTCTTTTTGGAACCTGTTTTTTCTTTTTTTTTTTCCTCCGGGATCCCGCACCCTCCATGTGTTCTTTCTCTTATGCTGAACGCTTCAAAGATGGCGCTGGGGGGCGGGCTGTGGGCGTGACTTCCGGGATCAGAGGTTACCTGGGAGGTGCAGTCCGGCAGATTTGAGGAAAAGTCCTCGTTCCCGCATACTCGAACTGTGTTTGTAGAGGATTCTGGTCACCGGGTTCCATCTGGGGGGGGGGCGGGATGCGGCACCTACTCCATCTGGAACTTGCCGGTGATCTCGGCTCTTTTTGGAACCTGTTTTTTCTTTTTTTTTTTTTTCCCTCCGGGATCCCGCACCCTCCATGTGTTCCTTCTCTTATGCTGAACCTATTTTCCAAAACCTTGAGCTCTAATTTATTCAGGTAGGCCCTTTCTTTCTTCCTGATGAAATCTGGCAGAGCTATAATCTTTCCTCTTAACACTGCTTTTGCTGTGTCCCACAAGTTATGGTAGCTCGTGTCCTCATTCTCATTTGTTTATGGAAACTTTTTATTTCCTCTTTGATTTCTTCCCTAAGCCAACGGTTGTTCATTACTTCCCTTAAAGAAAATATTTCCTTGCTGAGCTTCAGTCTGTTTGATCTATCGAGAAGTGACAAAGAAGTGTTGAAATCTACTACTAGTATTGTGTTGCTATCAATGTTTTTCTATAAGATTATTAGAAGTTGTTTTAACGTATTTTGCTGGTCTGTCATTAGGATCATATACATTGAGGAAGGTGAGTTCTTTCTGATGTACATATCCCATGATCATTAAGAAATGACCTTCACTGTCTCTGATAACCTTTAGCCTGAAGTCCATGTGGTCTGATACTAGTATGGCCACTCCAGCTTTGTGGAGGTGATATTTTCTTGAAAACGTGTTTCCCAGCCTTTTACCTTTAGCCCATGGGTGCTTTGATTGTTCAGACATGTTTCTTGCAGGAAGCAGAATGTTGGGTTCAGTTTTCTAATTCATCTTCCTATTCTGTGCCTCTGAATTGGCACATTTAGTCCATTGACATTGAGAGAGATTGTTGTTTTGGGGATTTGTGCTCTCTTTATGTAGAATTTTTGTACTTCTGGGGATTATCTTACCTTAAAGTAGACCTATTCATTCTTCTTGCAACAAAAATATGGAATGCTTTACAAGTTTGCATGTTATCTCTGTGCAAGGACCATGCTCATCATTGTATCATTTAAATTTTAGTACATGTGTTATCAAACCTCGTAGGAGTTAATTTTTCCATATTTTTCGCTTCTTATTACTTTGAGTGTTGTCCTTCCTCACTCCTATGGCAGACAATGATTCCTAATCAAGGAATGTATTTCAAAGCAGCATGAATAAATAGATTTAGAACTTTAATGTCCCAGAAATAAAAATATGGTTTTTACTATATTATCGTTTACCATACCCTAGGCATCAGTTTTACAAAATAATTCTTTTGGAAGATGGTATATGAGTTTGTTTAATGTTGTTCCCTGAATCCTTCATTAAGAACATTAAAATAGAGCCTTTTGCTGTTCTCACCTCAGTCCTGTGTACATCTCCAGGAAAAGGTGGATGGTGTTGTCTGCACTTTGACCACATTGAATGTATGTAGGATTTTTCTCCTGAAGGATGAGGTGAGGATTATATTGATGATTTCATTCCACCTTATTACAAGTTCAACTTGAACGGAAGGTGAGACTCATGAGGCTCCTATAAAGGACAGAACAAAGGGTCTCAGTGAAGTTTAATGGCCAACTCACATTAACAACATAGATGACTCAAAGTAACCTGTGTGCATCTTTGTGTATAGTGAGTTTCATATCTACTGATAGTGATTCTCAGTCATGACACATGGGCAAAACAGACCTGTAATTAAAAATCTAGTTCTCTGAGCAGAGTGGGGTCTCTGAGGTGATTGAACAAGTGTGTAGTAATTTATTACTAAGCACATAAGTATTTTGAATGATGTGTACTTTTCGATCTAAAATTAATTCCAAATATGTCTAAAATGACAGTGTCCTGACCTCGCACATGGCTTTCCTCACCGAGGCCCCTTGGAGGTGCCGGGGTGAATTTCCCTCACCGACCTGATTAGAGCCCCGGTAGCTGAAGACCTCTGCAACAAGCCATAGGTACGCTTAAGACCACCCTTCCCAAGCTTGAAGGAGCCTCATGCATGAAGGAACTGAAAGAGGAACCCAGATGTGCGGGACTGGGGGATGAGAACTCCATGGCTGCTCAGATCAAGACTGTGCCCCCTCCTTCCAGATCCCCCATCTTCTAATAATTAAGTGCTACAACCACGAACTGCCCCTGGATCCATGTAATGCCATCAATGGCCAACATCCTGAGACTGGATCTTTTTTAGAAGACAGCAACTCTGATTGTCCAGTTCTCACTCTCAGAGAACCTGGTAGGCTTCTGCGAGTATCTTGCCCGCATGGCGGAGTCTTTGTTTCTGCTCACTGTTTCTTTTGAGGTACAGAAGCTGCTTAATTTAAGATAGTCCCCTTTGTTTTTCTCTGTTTCCAGTTGCTTGGCAAGTGGCGTGTTATATTTGAAGATACCTTTAGTTTCAATGTCGTGGAGGGATTTGCCGACCTTGTCATCAATGAACCTGAGGGATTCTGGTCTGATGTTGAGGCCTTTGACCCATTTTTATCTGACTTTTGTGCATGGTGTTAGGTAGAGGTCTGAGCCATTTTTTTTGCATGTAGCTTTCCAGTTTTTTCTGCAACGTTTGTTCAGGAGGACTCTCTTGATCCACTTCACATTTCTTGCTCCCTTATCAAAGGTTAGATGATTATATATTTGAGGGTGTGTGTCAGTATATTCAATCCTTTTCCATTGTTCTGCAGCTCTGCCTTTGTTTCAGTCCCATGCTGTTCTCATTATTATCGTTTGTAGTAGAGTTTGTGGTTGGGGAAGGTGATGCCTCCATTGTCTTTTCCCCAAGAATTGCTTTAGCTACTCGTGTGCGTTTGTTGTTCCATGTGAATTTCAGGAGTGCTTGATCAATTTCTTTGAAGAATGTCATGGGTATCTTTATAGGGATCAAGTTGAATTTTTACAATGCTTCGTGGAGAATTGCCATTTTGACAATGTTAAATCTCCCATTCCATATGCAGTATATATGTTTCCATTTCCTCGTGTCTTTTTTAATTTCCTGATGTATAGGTCCTTTACCTCTTTAGTTAAGCTGATTCCAAGGTTCTTGATTTTCTGCGGCACGATTGTGAATGGGATTGCTTTTTCATGTCACTTTCTTCTCTCTCATTACTTGCATATAAAAAAGCCATAGACTTTTGGGTATTGAGTTTATAGCCTGCAATTTTTCTATAAATGTCTATTGTCTCTGGGAATTTTTCGTAGAGATTTTAGTATTCTCTGAATATAGTATGATATCTTCTGTGAATAGTGAGAGATGATTTCTAACTTTCAAACATGAAAAAACCTTAATATCTTTTTCTTATCTATTTTCTCTTCCAAGTACTTCCAGTACTACATTGAACAGAAGTGCCAAAATGAATTTTTACTTAGCACATTCTGTCTGTAAATTTCTATGCTAAGAACTGTGGAATAAACAGTGATATCTTAGTAATTTACAAGTAAATTATGAAGACAGATAATTTAAAAGAATTTCGTTGTATAAATTTCCAAAATGTGTAGTTTTTATTAAATATATTAAGAATAAATCGTAGGTCTTGATTATACCATGAAGATTATTTTCCTGTTAGAAGTTACCCTTCTACAATGCAAGAAAGAGACACATTTTGAAAATGTTGATTATTCGTTCATTAATTCAAAGAATATTTGTTAGTCTGGTGGTGCAGTGCCTGCAGGAAGTCAACCTGTACCCTCAGGTGAGTACATCAACAGTCTGATGGTGTCTTCATGCTTCCTGATAACCTCAAATGGCCACTGTGCCTCTGGCTGGCTTCCAACAACTCAGGACTACGTTTCCCGAGAAATTAAACTCACAAAAGATATGTGGGAGCCATGTTCACAAACCACCCCTGGCTCAGCTATACAAGCTAATGCATTGGTATTGTTTCAAAGACCCATAGACAAATCTGGAACATATCAACAGCCACTGTTAACCTTGGACCTGCAAAAGGCTGAACACACTAGGGTAAATCGGAGGGAGGCAGGTTAGTTTGGTGCCCACCCAACCAGAACCCAGGGCAGCCACTTGCTCCCACAATCCAAAATCGCCACCATGCTCTCCTCTGGTTTCCATCGTCTCAGGATGGCTCTCACTGAAATATAAAAGCTGAAAATTCGGATATGCGCGTTTTGTGACTGAAATCTCCAGGTTTTCTCTGGGCAGAATGGGAATCCCACCCCCACTGCCCTGTACTTATGGAAGCCTCAGCATTCATTTCCATACCTCAAAGATACTCCAGGCTTACCTTCCTGATAAAAATGCTAAATTCCTTGAACAAACATGATGACCTCTTAGTACCTGTACAAGACCCTTAATGCACAAAATAAAAAGGAGACAGAGAGAAAGAATTAAAGAGCCTGCCATAGAGACACACTGGGGGTGGGTGTACGGTGTTGGGGGATGGTTTTAGGGTACCAGGAATATTGGTTTTGGGAAATGTACACTAGAAAAGGGACGGATGTTGGATCGTTGTATGACTGGAAGCAAATTATGAATAGATTTGCAATGGTCTATCTCACAGATATTGGATAAAATATTAAAAATATATATCCTTCATTTGTACCTCAGAATACTGATGGAACTTTAAAACCCAGCATATGTATTTTTGTGTTCTCTGTAGGAAAAAAAATGTTTCTCACCTGTGTGCCAATAGCTTGTAGAAATCTAAACCCAAAGAGATATCAATGACTGTGTTTGGCATGAATACTGTAATTGCAGCTATGTTATGTTTTAGAATCAGTTCATGCACAAGACCTCAAGAGGAGCAGTGGCAACGTGCACCAATGTTGAAAGGATAATGTTTCAGGAGCTTACAAGGGAGATGGGAAGATTTGGCATGAGTAAAGCGAAGAAACAGAAGAGTGAAGTACTAATAAGTATCATGAGAAAAATGCAAGGGAGGACATTTCCTGGCAAGTGTCACACTCTGTTGAGCTTCTGGTGAGGATAAGTATTAGAAAGTATCTTTCACATTTAGTAGTAAAAAGGTAAATTTGATGGTTGTATTTAAAATTTACTTTAACGATTAGAATTACCAAGAGATACAAAGTTACAAAGTTGCTCATAATTGAGTTTCAGTCATCTAATGTTCTAGAACCTTTCCAGTATATTGGGACATTTTTGAAGGAATATCCCTGGTGCGAAGACTAGGGCATCTGAATCTTAACACATTTCACCAAATATATGATCTGTACTCACATGATTTACACTGTCTCCCCTGCTCTTTGATTTATGTTTTCATGCAATATTTCCTTGTGAACCTCACCTCAAGTGAGGCTCCCTATTTAAGACAAGTACATGTTTCTGGGGCACTACATATTTTTTGGTTGCTGGTAGAGTCTGTAAAGCAATGCTCAGGAGGTGTGGGGGCCCCACAGACAATTTTCAGAAAACGTGGCTATGGTGCTTGGGGTCCTCTGAGGCTATACAGCCTTTGATACTCTGGCAATCAGGTGGTGCTGGGAGTCAAATTGAGTGAATGTGAGACAAGTTCCATAAGCACTACACTATCTCCTGCGGCCCTGGGTATTAGATTTATGTCAGCATTCTGAGGTCCTCCCTTTTGTCAGAAAGCAGAGACTTGTGCAGGAGAAAGTGGAAGAGACTTTAGGGTTTAGCTAGGTTGACTGAGTAGCTGGTGATACCATTAAGATTGGAACATAAAGTAAAAATAAAACAAGAGCCCCGTGCCTTTTCCCGCTGAACTCGACACCCTCCACAGGAGTACACCTGCGGGGAAAACCTGCAGCAGCTCCTTTGGACTATCCATCACCTTATCAGACCCTCCCCTCCAGGTGCGTAGAGGGAGCACCAGCCGGTTCACCACTCCTCCACTCCTCACCCCCAGCCCCCCGCCTTTTCCTGCAGAACTGGACACCCTCCAGCAGGGGAAACCTGAGGCAGCTCCATGGGATTTTCCATTGCTCTTCCTACATTCCAGGATCCTGGGTGGGAGTGACCCTGGGATCAGAAAAGAGAGCCAAGAAAATACAAGAAGAAAAGAGAACAGAATTTTAAAAAGCTACAAAAAGAAGATTCACAAATAAAGGATTCAGTGGATGAAATTAGAAATTTAGTAAGTGCCCTGAGCAATAGGATAAGTGCAGCTGAACAGAGCATCAGCGAGCTTGAAGATGAGCAACAGAAATCCCACTGGGAAGAACAAGCAATAGGAAAAGACCTCAAAATGGCTCTAAGTAGAATCAGAGACATAGTGGATGACGCCAAGAGGAACAACATTACAATCATTGGTTTACCAGAAGGACAGGGAAACAACCCCAATGAAAAAGCTAGAGTAAAAGAAACCATTGCAGAAAAGTTCCCAGAGTTAAGGAAAGCAGACATCCAGATCCAAGGAGCCAGAAGGGTACCAGCTAAAAGAGACCCCAGAAAAAACACTCCAAGCATATCATAGTCAGAACGATGGATGCTGTGGACAGAGACACAATATTACAAGCAGCAAGGTCAAAGAAGGAAATTACATACAAAGGAGCACCCCTTAGATTCACAGCAGACCTATCAGTGGAAACCCTCAAAACCGAAGGCAATGGTTGGATATAGTGAAAAAATTCAAAGAAATGAACGCCTCACCGAGAATACTCTATCCAGCTAAACTCTCACTCAAATTCGATGGAACGATACACCACTTTTTAGATAAACACAAACTCAGGAACTTCATACACTCAAAATCAAATCTAAAAGAAGAACTAAAGGGGCTCCTGTAAGAAAAGAAGGAAAACACGTGTAAACACAATCAACTCCTACAGGAAGATGGCAGAAAACCCCATGACAATACTCTCCCTTAATGTCAATGGTCTAAATGCACCAACCAAGAGACACAGAGTGGCAAAATGGATCCAGAAACTGAAACCAGCATTCTTCTATCTACAAGAAACTCATCTGAACAATCAGAGCAAACACAGACTCAAAGTGAAAGGATGGAAAACAATCCTGCAAGCAAACAGCTCCATCACAAAAGCTAGGATGGCCACACTAGTATCCGACAACATTAATGTCAGGCTGAAAAAGATTAGAAGGGACAGCCAAGGCCACTTTCTCTTCATCAAGTGATACATACACAGGAAGAAATCATACTCTTATATGTATAAGTACCTAATGAAGGAACAGCTAGATACTTAAAACAACTGCTTACAGATTTTAAAGAGGAGAGTGCTAGCAACACAATAGTAGATGGAGACTTCAACATCGCCTTATCACCTCTGGATAGATCAACAAGAACAAAACTCAGCAAGGAAACATTGGCTTTGAATGAAGAAATAGAAGAGAAAGGACTTATAGACCTATACAGGGCTTTACACGCCCCAAAGAAAGAATACACATTCTTCTCCAGTGCTCCTGGAACAATTTCCAAAATCGGCTATGTGCTAGGCCACAAAACATACCTCAATAGAATCAGGAAGATAGAGTACCAACAATCTTTTCAGACCATGATGCACTGAGGATAGATGTGAATCACACACAGACACGGACAACCAAATCGAACACCTGGAAAATAACCAAGTCACTGCTGAACAATGTGTGGGTCAAGAAGGACGTCAAGGAAGAAATCAAAAGATACCTGGAAACAAATGAGAACGAAGACACGAACTACCAGAGCTTATGGGATGCAGCTAAAGCCCTATTAAGGGGAAAATTCATAGCTCTGCAAGCATATCTATGGATGGAAGAAAAGATGCACATAAGCAACTTATTTCACAGCTCAAGATCTTATAAAAGGATCAAGAAAAGGAGCCTAAATCGGGCAGAAGGACAGAGATCATAAAACTTAGAGCAGAAATCAACGACATGGAAACCTAAGAAACAATCCAAAAGATCAATGAAACCAAGAGCTGGTTCTTTTAGAAAATAAACAAGATAGATAAACCACTAGCAACACTCACAAAGAAACAGAGAGAGAGAAAACTAATAAACCGAATCAGAAATAAAAATGGAGATATCACAATGGAAACCAAAGAAATTCAAAAGATCATCAGAGACTACTTTGAAAGTCTGTATGCCAAGAAAAAAGAGAAGTTAGAAGAAATGGATAAATTCCTGGATTCCTATAATCTCCCAAAAATGAGTCAAGAGGATATAAAATACCTGAATAGACCTAGTCATAAAAATGAAATTGAAACTGTAATCAAAATTCTTCCCAAAAACAAAAGCCCAGGTCCAGACGGATTCACTACCGAATTTTTCCAAACATTTAAAGAGGATCTACTGCCCGTCCTCCTCAAACTTTTCAAGGAAATTGAAAAAACAGAAACTCTCCCAAACAGTTTCTATGAATCCCATATCTCTCTAATACCAAATGGAAACTAAGACACCACGAGAGAAGAAAACTACAGGCCGATATCACTGATGAACACGGATGAGAAAATTCTGAACAAAACACTAGCAAGGAGAACTCAGCAGCTCATCAAAAAGATCTTACACCATGACCAAGTGGGATTCATCCCGGGGATGCAAGGATGGTTTAACATTCGGAAATCAATCAACATAATCCATCATATCAACAAAAGATAAAAATCATATGATCATATCAATAGATGTAGAGAAAGCAATTGAGAAGATCCAGCATCCGTTTATGATGAAAACCCTCGCAAAATTGGGGATAGAGGGGACTTACCCCAATATAGTTAAAGCCAGCTACCACAAGCATACAGCAAGCATCATCCTCAATGGGGAAAATTTGAGATCGTTCACCCTAAGATCAGCAACGAGATAAGGATTCCGACTCTCTCACCTGCTGTTGAACATATTACTGGAAATACTAGCAATAGCAATTAGGCAAGCAAAAGAGATTAAGGCCATCCAAATAGGAAAGGAAGAAATCAAGCTCTCACTATTCGCAAATGATATGATATTATACTTAAAGAACCCTAAAAACTCTACCAAGAAACTCCTAGAAATGATAGACTCGAGAGTAAAGTTACAGGTATAAAATAAATACCTAAAAGTCCATGGCTTTACTATACACAAATGCTGAGAGAGAAGAAAATGACAAGATGAAAACAATCCCATTCACATTTGTGTGCCAGAAAATCAACTACATAGGAATTAGTTTAACTAATGAAGTAGAGGAACTGTACAAAGAAAACTACAAAACGCTGCTTCTTGAAATAAAAGAGGAAGAGAGGAAATGGAAAAATATCCCCTGTTCATGGATCTGGAGAATTTATATTGTCAAAATGGCAATACATCCAAAAGCACTGTACAAATTCAATGCGATCCCTATTAGGTTATGGATGACATTCTTCAAAGAATTGGAGCAAACACTCCTGAAATTTATATGGAACAATAAGCCCCCACGAAGAGCTAAAGCAAGTCTTGGTTAAAAGAAAATGGGAGGAATTAACCTCCCAAACCTCAAACTTTACTAAAAGTAGTAATAATTAAAACAGCATGATACTGGAAAAAAGGTAGAGCTCCAGAGCTATGGAATGGGGTTGAATATACTGACATCTCCCCTCAAACATATGACCATCTAATCTTTGAAAAAGGGGCAAGAAATGTGAAGTGGAGTAAGGAAAGTCTTTTTAACAAATGGTGCTGGCAAAACTGGACGACTACGTGCAAACTACTGGGCTTCGATCTCTGCCTAACACAATGTACAAAAGTAAGATGAAAATGGATCAAAGACCTAAACATCAGACCGGAACCCATAAGGTACATTGAAGACAAAGTTGGCAAAACCCTCCAAGACATTGAAGCTAATGGTATCTTCATGGATGTCACATCACTGGCCAAGCAATTGGGAATATCTTAAACTAAGAAGCTTCTGCACCTCAAAAGAAACAATGACTAAAATACAGAGAGAGTCTACAGAATGAGGAAGGATATTCTCCAAATACACATCTGAGAAGGGGTTGATATCAAATATATACAAAGTACTGATTGAACTCCACAAGAAGAAAACATCCAACCCCAACAAAAAATGGGGCAACGAAATGAACAGAGACTTAATCAAAGAAGAAATCCGAATGGCTAAAAGGCACATGAGAAAATGCTCTACATCTTTAATCATCAGGGAGATGCGGATCAAAACAACAATGAGATATCATTTCACACCACAGACACTGGCCCACATTCAAAAAAACAAAGGCAACCTTTGTTGGCACGATGTGGCGACAAAGGGACCCTCCTTCACTGCTGGTGGTAATGCCGACTGGCTCAACCCTTTCGGAAAAAAGTAGAGATGATTCTCAAAAAATTAGAATTTCAGCTCCCATTTGACCCACCAATACCACTCCTGGGAATATACCTCGGAGAAGCAAAAAAGGATAGTCGAAGTGACCCCTGCACTTATTTTTTCATTGCAGTACTATTTACAATAGCTAGAATATGGAAAAAAAAACCCGATTGCCTGAGAATAGATGACTGGTTACAGAAACGTTGGTACATCTACACAGTGGAGTACTATGTGGCAGTTAGAAAAAAATGAAGTCATGAAATTTACTTACAAGTGGTACTGCATGGAAAATATTATGCTAAGCGAAATGAGTCAGAAAGAGAGGGACACACATAGAAAGACTGCATTCAACTGGTTAACATAAAGTAGCAAACTAAGAGAATAACAACAATAACAGCTGTGATAAATACCAGGTTCTTCACTCCATGGCTTAGATACCAGCCTCATACTCTAGGGGTAAAGGCAGCTCAGATAGAGAAGGGAGCACCAAAAAAAGGGTGCTGAGAATATCCACCCAGAATGGGAGATGCATGCTGACAGCAGTCTATAGACAGAACATGATTGCCACCCAAAGTCTCTCCTACAGATTATAGCACCGAAAAGGAAAGATAGAAGAAAAGGGAGTGCCCTGCCACAAAGGCAGGGCAGGATGGAGGATAGGGGGTGTGAGTGATACTGGGAGTGGTAGGGGTGAAGAATGGGCTCTGGTGTTGGGGTGGGTACTCAATCATTGTATAACTGAAACCCAAGCACACAACTTGTAAGTCCACAACTGTAACTCATGGTGTTTAATAAAACAAAACAAAACAAAATAAAACAAGAGAAAGGTCTAACAATAGCAAACAGGATTGTAGTACCCAAAACATTTGGAAACAGGAACATTGGCAAGTATTTTTAAATAAGCATCCAGGAGAGGATGTAGCATTGTGAGTGAACAAATCTACTGTATGGATTCATCTCATCCTCGAAATGGAAAATGACAATTTGTTACAGTTACAAATTTTCAAATAAGATATATACCATCAACTTTTTGCTGTGTTTCTATGCTTTGCCAAGTATGATTCTAATTTTTAAATTTCCTTCAATAATTAAAACAGTATTGGCCTGCATTAATCATTTTAATTAATGTTTTATTGAAATGTTTTTAACATTATTAAAAATGTTTTATTAAAATGTCATTTTAAAAAACAAACATATAGTCCAAACAGCTATTGCAGTATGTAGAGGGTGTGTACCTTGTATGCAGATAACCTGAGCTCAGTCCCCAGAACCCTGAGCATGCCAGGAGTGATCTCTGGATACAGAGTGGGAAGTGAGCCCGGAGCACATCTAGGTGCACTCCCCTCCCCACAAAAAAGGAAGAAAAGAAAAGAAAAACATATAAATGATTCTTGAGTAACATAGAGAATAAGAGTGCTAACTCCTATATAACTTTTGAAAATCGTCAAATTTAAGAGATAGTCTGCTATTGGCCAAGAAGATGATTTTTTAAAATACAAATTATCGACCATCTATCTTCACTCCCATTCCTTCCCATTCCAGTCGTCGCATGATGTTCTCAAGGGTGGCAATGAGGAGTTTCGGTGAAATGGTATCACCCTGCCGCACCCCTCTCTTGACATCAATGATCACTACTTTGTAGAATGGTGAGATCCTGGTAGTGAATCCGCAAAACAGCTCACGGAGGATCCTGATGTATTGGGCTTGAATACCCTGATTGGCTAGGGCTTCAATGACCGCTTCCATCTCAACAGAAGCAAAAGCCGTCTTTAAATCAATGAACATTAAACAGCGGCCTCTTCAACTCCTGAGAAACCTCAATGAGCTTGGTTATCGTGTGGATATGGTCGATGGTGCTGAATCCTTTGCGGAACCCTGCTTGCTCGTATGGTTATCCTTCATCTAGTGTTCTGCCAATCCTATTTAGGATGACTCGAGTGAACAACTTGTAGATGACAGACAATAGGCAGATCGGGTGATAGTTGCCAATGTCATGGATGTCTCCCTTCTTGAACAGTAGTACGGTCCTGCTGGTTTTCCACTGGGACGGAATCTTGCATTCAGACAGGTAGCGAGTGAAGAGCCAAGCCAGTATATTGATGAGTACTGACTGCAGGTTCTTCAGGTGTTCAGGTCTGACCTTGTCTGGGCCGGGTGCTGTTTCTTTCTTTACCTATGAAATGGAGTGTCGGATTTCAGAAGGGAGAACTTTGGGAACTACATATCCATCCTGTGGAATTTGGTATGTTGGCAAGTGGACATGGCTATCGAAGAGATTTGAGTAGAAGTCATGGATAATCTTGTCCATTGCCGTTCTGGAGGATGTGATGGATCCATCAGGACGTCGGAGGGCAGTCATCTTGGTCTTATAGTTGGCGAAGGACAGGCAGGCGTTACGAATACTTTTCCCGGCTTCTGCCGCATCTACCAGTACTTCTGCTCTTCTCTCTTTGAGGTCTTCCTTGTACGCATCTCTGCACTGCTTTGCGAGCTTGGACATTAGCTTGCGGTTGCATGAGGCATGCGCCAAAACACGCTGGCGAATTAGCTCAAGAGTTTTCGAAGATAGGCGATTCTTAGTGGCTATCTCTCTCTTGGCGTTCCTCGCACATTCATGGAGGTGCTGAACCAGTCGATCGTATTCCTCGTCAATGTTGTCAACAATGGCATCTTCCCATGTTGCCGCAATAGTAGCAAAGAGTTCCCAGTTGGTGGTCATTCTGGGAGTTCTCTTTTTGAACTTTTCAGCCCTTTCTCCCCGCTCTGTGAAGTAGAATTTTGCACGAAGGAGACGGTGGTCCGATCCCGTTCGAAATTTTGGGACAACAGCAACATCAGTCAGGCAAAACCATTGATTGAATATGATGTGATCTATTTCGTTGGGGAATCGTCCACCGGGGACTCCCATGTCCATCATTTAGATTCTGCCTCCTGGAACTGTGAGTTACCATGAATGGTCTTGGTCAACATGATGGATTCAGATAGTCTCTCACCCTGTTTGTTCCATTCTAGGCCATGGATCCTGATGTGAAGTTCTTCAGCTGATCTTCTCGGTCCTATCTTGGCATTAAAATCACCCACAATGATCTTGTAGAAGGTGTGGTCTTCTTTATAGAACTCCTCTAGCTCCATGTAGAACTTCTCGATTTCTCTTTCATCATAATGAGATGTTGGTGCGTAGACAACGAAGATAGTGTGGTCTGTAAACCTGTAAATTTGATACATTTAAAAATTAATAATGGATTTTACAATAGTCTTTCAATTATGTATTTACATTAGTCCATATACAAGCATGATTTTTAAACAATAAATTTCAGTGACAATAAAATTTTGGAGTTTTTCATAATTGTAATGATTTACTGCTCAGTCTATATTGATGTGAACATTTTTATCTATTTGTCTAATTTTCTGATTGTTTATTTAATATCAATAGTTAACAGCTAAATTACCGATGACAGATTATGTGGCTCAGGGCTAAAGCACTTGGGTTGCGTGTGTGAAACTTTGGGTTGGCCTCCTGCAAGGCAAATGCCCTACCCACTGTGCTGCAAAAGTTATATAAAATATACTAATAATAAGACCTAATGATGTTGGTGAAGAGTGCAATATAAATGATTATTTAGTAATTTTCTTGATTTGTTAATGAAATGTGTAAGCTCTTGATTATAATGGGAGTATTTTTCTGACATAAGAGTCTGAGGAAGGTGAAACTGTTATAACTGTCCTGTAGGATTCCATCTCCCTAGCCTGCTTCATTCTACCTCTCTCTCTATCCAATCCAGTCTTCTTCTTGGGAATCTGACCTCCTGATTGGCTAGCCTCTACCTTTCAACTGCCTACTTTATGACATCATTCTCCCACCCAACCAACCACCAACTGGTAGAATCTTGGGGTTGGTACCGCTTGACCTTGAGCCTGGAAGGTGGTGGCGGAAAGAGATGGTCCTAGGAGAGTTAATGGAGTGATGGATGGATGGGAAGGAAACCGGGAAGGGTAGGGAGTTGGACAGCTGGTGATCAGCATGGGAGATTTGGTAGATGTTTTCTAAATACTTTAACATGTTTTTCGTAAATGATATGCAAAATAAAAATACGAAAATAAGATAGGTTCCAAAGAAGAGGTTACATATAAGACCGAGAGAGCTGAAAGGGCTGGCATTCCTTCTGGAGCTTTCAATCATACCATTTACTAAAGATGATATTTTCACATCATTTAGCTGTGGAGAGGAATAGTGAGAAACAGAATGCCACCAGAAAAGCAATCTGGATGACCACGGTTCATAAAAGCCAGGTGAAATGTGTTCACATGTATCCCAAGTGCAAGTGTATTAACTGGAACATATATTTCACTAAGTCTGCTTGGTACCAGTTACTTCTTTGGAGGACATGGAGGAAAACAAATGCAGTTTCTGACAGACCTGAGACTAAACTGCTAACAAATTTTCCCAGGAAAGGGTAGTTGACTGGCTGGGAACAGAAAAACTTGAAAAGTGTTTTGCTACATTTCATGTATGGCTTGAGGAAAATGATCCCAGTCATCTCTCAAAACAAACAAGCTTCAACTCCCTTCAAGGACAGTTGTATTCAGTGAGGAAAAAATGCAGGGAGAAAAGTCTGAAATGATGGGAAAAGAGACAGTAAGTGCAAAAGGAAGGACTTGAAATTTGGGTTCCTCTGAAAACAAAGCTTGTAACCACAAGATCTGGTGAGCACACGTTTTACTGGGAATGGGATCTGAGGAGGATAGGAATGATATCAGGGATGTGAACAAGGAACATCCAAGTTAAGGAAGACTTAGCTAGCTGATTACCCCATGGGCAACATGGTTCCAAGACTACCAGAACTTAGCAAGGAATTTACTTTAATTTTCTTTCTTTTATATGGTCACTTACAACATGTATTCTTTGACTTCTTCAACAGAATTTGCAAATGATTTTTAATTATTAAAAAAGTTTTATTAACATGTCTTTATTAAAAGGAAACATATAGGCCAAAGAGCTAGTGCAGTATGAAGAGGGTGTTTACCTTGTATGCAGCTAACCTGAGCTTAGTCCCCAGAACCCTGACCCTGCCAGGAGTGATCTCTGGATACAGAGTTAGAAGTGAGCCCAGAGCACATCTGGGTGTGCTTCCCTCCCACAAAAAAGGAAGAAAAGAAAAGAAAAACATATAACTGATTCTTGAGTAACATAGAGGTTAAGGGTGCCAACTGCTATATAACTTTTGAAAACCCCCAAATTTAAGAGATAGTCTGCTGTTGACCAAGAAGATGGTTTTTTAATAATATTTACTCACATTGTCTGCAAGTAATGCTATTTGTGGCCTGTAAATCTGTAAATTTTGATACATTTTAAAAAAATTATAATAGATTTTATAATGGACTTTATAATGAATTTGTATTTTAGAGTAATAAGTGATAAATTGTCTTTCTGTTTTTGTGGGGTATTTTGGCCATAGTATGTGGTGCTTGGGACTTCTGACTCTGTGCTCAAGTGCCATTCCTGGTGATGCCAGCCATTAAGTTCAGTTGACTGTGTTCATGGTAAGTGCTTTAACCCCTCTACTAATTCTGGGGGCCCAATCAAATAAATTATCTGCATATATTTTATACATGCTTGGCATACTTTGTCTTAGATTTTTTTATATTTCGAGGATATATTGATCGTCTTTAATTATTTTACATCAATACCAATCTCCAAAAAAGTTTCAAAACATAATTATTGACAAAAAATCATATAGAGGTCCAAATTTGTATTGTTGATGGGATAACTATATTAAGAAGAAAATAGAACCACAATAAACATACAAGTAAAATGAAGGTACATTTCTTTGGAGTCTTTCAATTATGTATTTATATTTGTATATATACAAGTATAATCTTTGAAAAATAAATCTCAGATACTATAACATTTTATTGACTTTTTTTATAATTGCAATGTTTTATTGCTAAGATGATATTGTTGTGAACATTTATATCTATTTGTCTACTTTTCTGATTGTTAACTTAAGATCTGATATTAAAAGCTAACTTACTAGGGCTCGAACCATAGCACAGCTGGTAGGATGTTTACCTTGCAAGCGGCCGACCTGGGTTCAATTCCCAGCATACCATATGTTTCCCTGAGCACCGCAAGGGGTAATTCCTGAGTGCAGAGCCAGGAGTAATCCCTGTGCATCGCGAGGTGTGACCCAAAAAGAAAAAAAAAGCTAACTTACTTATGACTGGGTATGTAGCTCAGGGCTAAAGCACTTGGCTTCAAGTATGAAATTTTGGGTTCTATTCCTCACACTATAGAAAAAAAACCAAAATCACTGACTATGTTTGAAAACATATCTCAGTGGTAAAATATTTGCCTCACATTTGTGAGGTTATGGGTTTGATCCCTGAATTTCCATATACGCTCACAAAAGCTAATTTACTTAAAGAATATTAAACTGCTTAAACCCAAGTACATATTGCCATACTATCATACAGATTTATTTCTCAATAAAATAACTTGAAAAGGTCTATTTTTAGCATCTTTGCTAGGAAAAGATGTTACCCGATTTTTAAATGTTTGTAATTTGGGGACACATTTTAATTTGTCATTTTATTTTTTGCTCTTTGTCTACTAGTGAGCTTGAAAATTGCTCTTGTGTTTACGAGGAATTTACACTTCTTTCAATAGAGATTATATGATCATGGTTTATGCTTATTTTTTCTATACAAGTTTAATAGCTAAATATTGATTTATTTCACAGCAGTAATTTATTAAAAACATTCATCATTTGCCTATCATATTAATTGCCATTAGTTGTTTGTTTTGCTTGTTTTTTGATCACTTAGTTTACATTTTATCTTTTCTTTCAGATTGTAAGATTTTCACACAAATGAGCATATGTTTTTCTTTATATTCTACAGTTTTAGATTGAGAACAACTGTTTGTTTTGTAAAATAAGATACTTGTGCATTTACAATTTCTTCTCATTATTTTTACATTTTAACACATCTCGATTCATCTACAATTTGTCATAGTAAGTGTTGTCATATTGAAAGAAACCATCATTATTTTCAATCATAGCACTGTAGCACTATCCTCCCGTGGTTCGTCCATTTGCTCGAGTGGGCACCAGTAACTTCTTACAACAGATTGTGAGACTTGTTGTTACTGGTTTTGTCCTATTGAATACGTCATGGGTAGCTTGCCAGGCTTTTGCTATGAGGGCAAAATATTCTGGGTATCTGGGTATCTTGCCGGGCAGAGGAATAGGAATCAGGTTTGGCCTCCTGCAAGGCAAATGCCCTACCCGCTGGATGTAAACGTTATATAAAAATACTAGGAATACCGAATGTTGTTTCTTTAACAGTGCAATAAAAATGATTATTTAGTAATTTTCTTGATTTATTAAAGAAATATGTATGCTCTTGATTATAATGGGAGTAGTTTTCTAACACAATAGTCTGAGGAATTTGAAACTGTTATAACTGTTTTGTAGGATTCCATCTCCCTAGCCTGCTTCATTCTACCCCTCTCTCTTATCCAATCCGGTCTTCTTCTTGGGAATCGGACCTCCTGATTGGCCAGCCTCTACCTTTCAACTGCCTACTTTATGACATCATTCTCCCACCAAACCAACCACCAAGTGGTAGAACCTTGGGGTTCCCATGCGGTTGTTTGTAAAAAATTCGAATCATCCTGGCAAGTGACCAGTGACCAATGACCAATCACCATTGACCAGTCATCTGTACTGGACACTTGTGGTCTTAAGCCGCTGCAGTTTACTGACTTACTCTCATACTGTCTCCTCGTCTCGTCTACTTTTCATCGTTATTTCCTCTTCTCTGACCATGTCAGGTAAGGAATAATACTTTTCAAAGCTTTTCATTAGATTTATCATCCCTAAACTTAGCAGTCTAGTAAAAACAACATGTACTAGTGAAAGAAAGTATTCAAGTTGAATTTTATAAGGCTCATTTTAGTTGACTTTGACATTTGCTGTGTGATTTTATACATTGGCTTTCTTTCTCTCACATACAAACTGTTTTTCCTCATTGATTACTTTATATTTTAGACATATTTATGAGCTCAAATACAAACATATATATATATATGTTGATTCTCTGTGTTTCTTTTTACTTTTAATCGTGTATTTTACATAATATCCTTTGAAAAAAGCAAATCAGAGAGAATATTTTTACAGAAAAAGAAAATGTAGATGCTGTGGAATCCTGCTGAAATATACTCGCATGTTTTCTCTGTAATGGTCTCTCCTCATGTATTTGTACCTCAGTATTTTAAATATAGTACTATTACACAATAATAATCATTTATCTTTGAATTTTCTATTTAAACCAGGTAATAAGAAAATTTGGGGCATGGGGAAGGTGTGGAGTGCTGAGCGATAGGGAGGCAAGCCCTCAAAGGTAAGAAAGTTTGGGATCACTTTCATCAAACATTGACCAATCTAAACCAAAACGATATGAGGGAGAATAAAATAGGAAAGAAAGAATGAAAGAATATGGATGGCAATTATCAAGGAAGGGGAAACCGTCTGGATTGAATGTTGAAGAAAACCAAGGATTTAAAATCAAAAAAGAAAGAATATATGTTAAATATGCTGAGGTAAATACACTGAGAGCAAGTCAAAGCAATTTACTTCAATAAATGCTAGGACTAGAAAGTATTCTGTTCCTTGAGTAGGGTACCAGAAGGAAAACCAGTATATCAGAAAGGCATCCTTGGTGACTTTTTCCCTTATTATCTCTTTGAACACAGTACTTGGTACTTGACAATTTGGAATATAAACATGCATCAGAAATGATGAATCCCATAAATAGCTAATAGTGGTTATCTAGGTGGGTGGAAGAAATAGAATCTTCAATGTTTTATGACATTCTGGTTTTTAAGTACATGTACGCGTTGCCTGTTGAAATTTAAAAAATGATATTTTCTAACTTGATTCAGGAGATTTGATTCATTTTTGTGGTAATTACGTTCCAGGTTTAAGCTGCTTGTCATCTTTACAAATATTATTTCATGTGATTTTTTCTACCTAACATGAGAGTAGTTTGATAATAGTCAACTTCTGTTTTAGATCCTAAGAGGAAATAGGAAAATCAAGCCTCACATGTAGAATTACACATTTTTGTCATATTTGTTAATTTTGATTGTTCCTACATTAAAAATATTTAATGGGATTTTGGTGCTCATTTATTAAACATTGAGAAGAACGTTTTCCAGGTTAATAAAGTTAATTCTACTCTAGGTTTTGAAAGTAAATTTGCAATATTTTGTGATCATTTTTTATATGGTCTTTTATGTTGTTTGTGTGATAAACTGAAATCATATGCTATGTTTAAAACGTGTTGTTTGGTGGATAATATTCAGAGGTATTGATGAGAATAATTTTTGTAATTACAAAGTTTCTCTATTTTACTCATTTAAAACATTTCTTACCTATAAATACAATCACGTTTATTCTTATTTTCTTTTTGTTATGTAGTTACTGCTAAATCCTTTCTCTTTAATGGACTGGAAAGTTGTGTACTCAAAAATCAACTTCTATTCCGTTTTTTGGCTAGCAGTTTTTTCAAAAATAGAATACACTCTTCATATTGTATATGTGGAACAATTTATTAATAACCTTATTGGACTGTTTTATTTGGTTTTGTTTGAGACCACATCCACAGTTATTAAGGCTTTACTCTTGGGTCTGCTCTCCATAACTTACTGTACTATGCTGCTTGCTATAGAGTCCAGATTTCATTGATATCTATATACATCTTTTTCAGCTCTGTGGTACATATTTTTCACGATGTTTTCTTTATACTTCCTCCTATGTAAACCACATGACTTGGAAAAATTATATTTATGTATGCATAATTATTCTTAGAGTTATTAGTAACTACATTGTAGATAAACAATTTAAGACACAGAATTTAAATAAAGTTTTCCTTCCAAAACATTTCTTGGGAAAAACTCAACTAGTCATTTTTGAAGTGGATCAAAAATCAGGGTAACCTTCTATGCATCAACAAGATTAAGTCATAAGTGAACCGTAACTAACAGATCTTCATTGCACAAGTCAAAGGGAAACCTGTTAATTACAATGGTAAGAGTTGTAAAGACTCCAAATGCCTATATTAATGTAAGGTATCTTACTAACCATTTCTGCATTGTAGTGACAATGCAGAGTCCTGGAAAAAAGTCCACATGCTTAGGTTCCCTAACTTGGAAATTCATAAGGGGAAGAGAGATAGTACTGTAGGGGATAAGGCACTTGCCGTGTACACAGCCAATCTGCTTGGATCTCTGTTACTGCATACACTCTTCTGAATGTTACAAGGGGTCACTCCAGAGTGCAGAGTCAGAAAGAACCCAAGATCACTGTCAGTTATTGGTCGAAACTATACTCCTTAAAATGCCCAATAAAAATTATTGGAAAACATGAAGTCTCTTTGTCATTTCTGGCCCTCAGGTTTCTTCTTGTCCAGAGAATGTTACCCACTCTTAGACTTCCTAGTTTAGAAAAGCTTGCCTTATAAGAAATAACATATGAGTCAATAGGAGAACAAGCTACAGGCATTGCTAGTGTAAGGAGAAACTATCTGTAAGCAAGAAATCCAAGAACAGACATGATCACCTGGTTCTTCTACAGTTCTGTGTTCACTTTGGGAGCACGATACCAAATACACAAATTGCCAAAAGGTTCCAAGCTTTGAATCACACTAAATTGTTGGAACTTTGGAAACTCAGTTGACTGTTGGTACTAGAAGCATCTCAATGGCTTAAATTTTAAGTTCATATTGTTCCTCTCATCGTTGAAGGAGATTATAAGTCTCACAGATTTTTTTCATCACCCTCTTGTTCGTTACAGTAAATTTTTGAAAATCCTTCTGTATTGGGAACTGCCCATACTCTGCAGCTTTCCCTTCCCGTTGTGAATGATGCAGCTTCCCTAACAGGAAGTGTCTGCAACTACTCCAGAATATCTGCTCCTGCTGGTAGTTCTGCTTGGCTCCTGCCCTCAGCCTCTGGCACCTCTTTCCAAACAATGATGGGTAGTGCCTATCTTTACCAACATTTCAGCACAACAATGCTATCTGGAGTGTTTCACCAGAGTCATATATCCATCTCAGCTGCTTCCTACCCGAGTGTTTTGGAATGGGATATTGCAGGAAGGGCTGAAGAGAAGTCTTCCATGGGACACTTTTCTGTGACTGTCCTTGACCAAGACACCGCTGTCTCTTCCATGTCTAAGGCAGCTCGCTGTAAGAGTACACTGGACACGTACAACACGGTATCTGTGTACCCATCACTTTCTGCCAGTCTTGTTGAGAGAACACCATCTCAGGTTCCACATCAGAGTCAAAGCCTGTCACTTCCCTAACAGGAACGAACCCAGGTGTATTACAATCATCAAGGCACTCTGGGAACTGTCCTTTCTGGCCTGCAGTCCTATGACTCCATGTCATACATAGAGCAAAGTGGCTCTGCCCTCCAAGCTTACAGCAACTCATCTAGAGAAATGGTTATTGTTCTGAAGGAGGTCCAGCCCCCAAAATTACTAACCACCAACTTCCTCCTCTGGAATCCACTTCTCTGTGTCTGCTCAACCCCTCACAGAATCGAGATATCAAGGTGAGTTAAACTGAGAGAAGGGAAAGAAAACACAAAAATTGGGGTCAAAAAGAGGAAAACTGTCCATAGACAGGTGGTATTTAAATACATTGAGGTTTTTAAGTTTATGAAATGAAGTTAACTAAGTTCATGTTTACACCCCTCACTCATTATACAGCATGTTATTTTTGCACTCAACATAAGAGCTCCTAATGGACATTGGAACATGTGATAGTATAATGGACAACTAGGTTTCATATTATGAAGTTCAGGAGCACACAAAAGAATGCCACATTTTTCCCTAGTTATTTCAATTATTTTTTAATTTTTATTAGTTAAACATCATAGACTTACAAATTATTGTGCTTGGATTTCATTTATACAATGATGGAGTACCTATCCCTCCACCAGTGCCCATTCTCCACCACCACGGATCCCAGTATTCCGCCGACCACCTATACCCCATCCCACCCAGCCTCTGGGGCAGGGAATGCCACATTTTTCACTGTTCTATGTCAGAAGTCCTCCAGAATTACGACACTAAATGCAAAATACATGTTTTAAACTAGTATTTTGTTATTTTCTTAAGAAGTTTCAGAACTCCTATTGTAATGGTACCACTTTAACTTTCCCTTCCATTAATGAACAGCAAGGTTCTGAATATACTTGTGTTTCAGAGATTTTATCTCAAATCTTCAAATCTAGAATCTGCACTTCAGCACAAATATCATGCTGAAGGAGTGCTTCATTCATACTCTTATTCTATGATATTAACGTCCTTTTATTTTTCTATGAAAGTGACTAAATTGAGAGTAAAACACATTACAATGCTAATTTCTCTATGGAACTTATTAGTTTAAAAATCTTTATTTTTTTTTTAAAAAAAGCTTTTGTTTGGAGGACATTGAATCTGCGTCATAGCACGAAGTGCTCAGGAATTACTCCTGGGTCTGTGCTAGAGATCACTGCTGAATGTGCTTAGGAGATCATACGTGATATGAAAGATCAAATGGAGGTCAGCTCTTCGCAGGGCCAGTGCCTTACCAAATGGACTATCCCTCTGTCCAATTCTCTTATTTTTTAAGTTAGTTTACACAGAAACTCTTTCAAATACAAAGAAAACCAAAAAACAACAGCACCACATGACAAACAGTAAGAACTACAACAGTTACCTAAAATCTTCTAGCACAGGGCCTTGCCATGATCCGTAGAAGAGCCAGTAACAATTCCTTGTCTATTGATGGTAGGTGCACAGTTGTTGCAGCAGTAGTTTTGTGCAGGGAATATCTCATTTTGCAGGGACTGATTTCTTCCTCGGTTCCTTTTTAGTGATGAATTTCCTGGAGATGGAGACTTCCCTGGCATCGAACTTCAGGTCAGACATTTGGTCTGACAAAAATTTCCGAATTGCCCACATATTGCAGTAGAAGGATTCAAAGACTTGAGAGGAATCGACCACCTGACTTGGGAAAGTTCCCATAATATCTCCAACCCAAATTAACCTGTCGCTGACCCAACTCCAACTCAGGAACAAAAAGTTATAAATTTTGATCAGATGAAACCTGGGCTTCAAAAGCTCTGGAGACGTACCAGATCCCAGTAGACCTAGATCAATGAAAAGATCTTCAGGTAATGAACACCACTGAGACCATCACTCTGAAGCAGGTGCAAGAAAATTCAAGTAGCACTAAGGGGACCTCCCATGCAAAACAGAAGAACAAAAAGGAGGCTTCTGAACCTCTTGAGGGAGAACCAAAGGCCAAAATCCAGACAAAAGTCCAAGAATGCTTGCTATGGGGAGCAGGGATTGTTCGTAATGCTGCAGTCAGTGATAGGTGTCCTGTGACCACAGCCAAAACTAACAGCAAACCTCAAAAAGCTGCCTCCAGCAGCATCAGCAAGACAAAGAGGCATGGGCAGGAGAAGATAAAAAACACCAGAGAAAACTCTAAGAAAGCTAAGAAGTGTAAGCAGCCAGGGAACTAGGTCAAGGCAGAAGAAAAGCCCACCATTGGCAAGATGACACACAAGAAAAGTCAACCTGAGCTTTGCCAAGAGGCTGTTAAAAGTCCCGTCACTACCTAGGCATACAGATGCTGGATTTTGTCAAAGTTTTTCATGCTCTGGGGAAGAAGAGTAATCCAAAAACTGGAATCTATTCCTTCCAGGTCCTGGGTAGCTCAAAGAGGCCTAAAGATGTCAAGCCACCCTCAACTGTCAAGCCATGCCTAGGTGCTACATGGGATGGAAAAGTCCTTGAGAAAACTCAGGTCAAAACAAAGTACAGAAACCAAGTAACAGTGCTGAAAAACGCTCATATCCATCCCAGTCTGAGCTGCCACCTCCTGGGAAGGTCAAATTGGTACCTTTGACTTTTCTTACCATGGAGAGGCCGCAAGCTCGACCTGTTTCTCCAGACGACAATCTGTGGCCTCACATCATCCTGCTGCAGCTTACCCTGCCAAGCCTGGCTCTACCAATGCAGCTCAGGCAACTGCTGCCAATTCTTCCCGGTCAACCACTGCATTTTTGTCTGGTTCTGCCAAACCTGCTCAGTCCATTTCAACCAACCCATCTCGACCAGGTTTGCTGAACCCTAGTAGCCAGTGTATTCTTCGTCCTGCAGCTTCTACACCTACTCCCTATAAGAAAGCAGCTGGCACTTCTCTACATCGGGAGCCTTCTCCTGTATCTGTGAAGAAGCGACTCTCACCACCCAAACATCAGAATCAGTTTCTCCTCCAAGACTTCCGTTTCCAACCGATTCCATGGAGAAAGCCCAATGTTCCCAGCCAGTCATGTCAAAGCCCATCACCAAAGAGCAGAGACCAAAGCGTGAGGCTATGAAAAGGAAGGCTCAGCAGGAGCTTGAGAACGATGCCAAACACACCTCTTTGGGGAAAGTGCAGTTCTTTATTGAGAGTGAAAAAGAGATGGACATCTCTCTCTAATATGGCTATGTAATGTGAGTAGCTGGAATGGTAGGTTCCACTTGAGGTACCAGATGGTTGCCTTAGACAAACACTGAAATGCCATACACAGTTTATTAATTCTAATACCTTTTTAACCAATTGATGAGATGCATCTTAGTTAATTGGTTGCTAATAAAGTTTCTGAAGTTTGAGATGCTTTCAATTGTGGTTGTTTTTGGGAGGGGCAGGGGTTGAAGGATGGCATGGGAAATAATGGGAAGGTATAGAGAGGACAAAGGGGGAATAGACAAGACTATGAGAAAGAGAAACTTGGTCCAGGGTTCTAAAGCCCATCAGAGGAGAAATTGCATGGGCCATATGAAGAGTGGGGAGCTCAAATTATATTACCTTGAGGGGCTTCTCTGTGGTCTTCCATGGTCCCGGGTGCCTGTAGCCTTCTCTAAAGATCGCTGTTAACTGCAGCTCACACAAGAACCAACGTTATCAGTGTCGTTGGGGCTGCGTTGGGGGATGTACCGGACTAAGACATGCGCACTAGGTCACCACCCCCAAAGCAGTCAGTACCGCTTGACCTTGAGCCTGGAAGGTGGTGGCAGAAAGAGATGGTCCTAGGAGAGTTAATGGGGTGAGGAACGGATGGCAGGGAAACCGGGAAGGGAAGATAACTGGACAGCTGGTGATCATCATAGGAGAGTTGGTGGATGTTTTTTTTAATTACGTTAACATGCTTTTCGTAATTGATAAGCAAAACAATAATACGAAAATAAGATAGGTTCTAAAGAACAGGTTACATATAAGACCGAGAGAGCTGAAAGGACTGGCATTCCTTCTGGAGCTTTCAATCATACAATTTACTAAAGATGGTATTTTCACATCACTTAGCTGCGGAGAGACATAGTGAGAAACAGAATGCCACCAGAAAAGCAAACTGGATGACCACGGTTCATAAAAGCCAGGTGGAAGGTGTTCACATGGATCCCAAGTGCCGGTGGGTTAACAGGAACATATATTTCACTAAGTCTGCTTGGTACCAGTAACTACTTTGGTAGAAATGGATGAACACGGATGCAGTTTCTGACAGACCTGAGACTAAACTGCTAACAAATTTTCCCAGGCAACGGTCGTTGACTGGCTGGGAACAGAACAATTTAAAAAGTGTTTTGCTACCTTTCATGTATGGCTAGAGGAAAATGATCCCAGTAAAATCTCAAAACTAACAAGTTTCAACGCCCTTGAAGGAAAGTTGTATTCACTGAGGAAAAAATGCTGGGAGAACAGTCTGAAATGATGGGAAAAGAGACAATAAGTGTAAAAGGAAGGACTTGAAATTTGGCGAAAACAAAGCTTGAAACAACAAGATCTGGTGAGCACATGATTTACTGGGAATGGGTTCTGATGAGGAAAAGAGCTATATCAGGGATGTGAACAAGGAACATCCAAGTGAAGGAAGACTTTTAGCTAGCTGATTACCCCATGGGCAACATGGTTGCAAGACTACCAGAACTTACCAAGGAATTGACTTTAAGTTTCTTTCTTTTATATGGTCACTTACAACATGTATTCTTTGCCTTCTTCAACGACAATTTGGAGTGTTCGTTTCTTTCTCAATATTCTGTTCACTTGTGTAAGCATCTTTAACAACTGCTGGATAACACAAGTATTTGATCAGACTTATTTTGTACTATCATCTTTAGTTGAGATTACTGACAACTAGGTCTAAAGTGAAGTTTGCTTTGATTGGTAGAAGTAGAGTAGCGAGGACTAGGGATGGAATC
Organism: Sorex fumeus; assembly: GCF_029834395.1. Classification (NCBI taxonomy): domain Eukaryota; kingdom Metazoa; phylum Chordata; class Mammalia; order Eulipotyphla; family Soricidae; genus Sorex; species Sorex fumeus. The sequence goes on from NW_026606203.1 coordinate 40,974, forward strand.
AGAGATTATAGGGTACCACATTCAGTTCCTAATAAAACAAGTCAAGGACAGTGTCCCAAATAGACTCTTGAAAAAGACACCCATCTCTGTTTAACATGTAAATTCAGCATATTATATATTAAATTAAAAATGAATGAATATTCCTGTATTTGGTCTTTTAAAGACATTCAAGCTTGGTTCAGGAAACAAACACTGCCTATGAAATCATAACAACTTAATCATAAAAACCTGATTACTACTTGAGTTTCCAAGAATGTCAGTGCTAAGAATGATTTCCCTTGATATCCCTAGTGCATATGATAGGCATATGAATACATCTGTGTGAATAAATAATTGGTATCAAATTTCGAGTCTCACCATACATGGTTGTGGGTATTGTGAAATAGTTTTATATATTTTCGTAATTTTGCAATAAGATCTCTGGGTGTCAATCCTTGAATCATAAATACCTTTTCGTATGCTCCAGCACCACCTCGTCCCACCTTGATTACTATATATATGACCTCCTAAGGAGTCATTTGCTTTGTCCACTTTGTTTTAGTCCTTCTCTCTCTCTCTCTTTTCAAAGGTGAGTTATCTGTTTCAAATCAAGGTGCATGTATTTTGTGTGGCAGTTTTAATCTTTATGAGTGATTTAAAATTTCTTCATTTATTTCTTAATTGAATCACCATGAGATGGGCCATTGCAAAGCTATTTTGTGCAATTTAATTTTTAATCCTTTCAGTGAAGCCAAGGAAAATCTCTTACACGTGAAATTCAGAATTTCCGTATTTCATGTGAATCAAAACTGATTGTTCTTGTGTGTTTTTTTTATATTTTTATTATTTTTTTGATAGAAAAGGGATCACCAAATAATGGGTGTTGGGAGGATCCTCCCAGGATGGGAGATGCATGCTGAAACTAGACTCTAGACCGAACATGATTGCCACTCAATACCTCTTTTGGTATGATTTTTAGATAATTCTTCCCCTTCTCTGTTTGATTAGGACCAGGAATTTGCCTCTCCCCTCCCTGTTCTTTCAGGAAGCCAGAGAGACATCTTCAGGCAGGAAGAGCATGAAATTTACATAGAAGTGGTACTGCATGGACAGTATCATGTTAAGCGAAATGAGTCAGAAAGAGAGGGACAGACAGAGCAAGATTGCATTCACCTGTAGAACATAAAATAACAAAATAGGAGACGAACTCCCAAGAGTGGCCGAGATTAGTGTCAGGAATTTTTCTTCATAGCTTGGAGACCAACCACACAGGCTAGCAGAAAAGGCAGCTCAGATAGAGAATGGAGCACCAAATAAAGGGTGTTGGGAGGATCCTCCCAGGATGGGAGAGAGTGCAGAACATAGACTAGAGACCAAGCATGATTGTCACTCAATGCCTCTTTTGCAAACCACAACACCTAAAAGGAGAGAGAGAGAACAAAGGGGAATGCCCTCCCACAGAGTCAGGGTGGGATGAGGGGATGGGGGGTGGGAGGCATACTGGGATCCCTGGTGGTGGGAAATGGGCACTGGTGGAGGGATGGGTATTTGATCATTGTATAAATGAAACCCACGCACAAAAATTCATATGTCTACAACCGTACCTCATGGTGTCTCACTAATAAAAATTTAAAAATTAAAAATAAAAAAATTGGAACATAAAGTAAAAATAAAACAAGAGAAAGATCTAACAATAGCAAAGAGTGCTATAGTACTCAAAACGTTGAGAAACAGGCACATTGGCAAGTATTTTTAAATACGCATCCAGGAGAGAATATAGCATTGTTCGTGAACAAATCTACTCTATGGATTCATCTCATCCTTGAAATGGAAAAGGACAATGTGTTACAGTTTCCAATTTGCAAATAAGATCTATAACATCTATTTTTTGCTATGTTTCTATGCTTTATCGAGTATTATTCTGATTTTTAAATTTACTTTAAGGATTAAAACAGTATTTGCCTGCATTAAACTTTTTAATTAAATGTTTTATTAGAAATGATTTTTAATGATTAAGAATGTTTTATTCACATGTCCTTTTCAAAAAGAAACATATAGGCCAAAGAGCTAGTGCAGCATGTAGAGGGTGTTTACCTTGTATGCAGCTAACCTGAGTTCAATTCCCAGAACCCTGAGCTTGCTAGGGGTGATCTCTGGATACAGGGTCTGAAGTGAGCCCGGAGCACATCTGGGTGCCCTCCCCTCCACACATACAAGGAAGAAAAGAAAAGAAAAACATATAACTGATTCTTGAGTAACATAGACGTTAAGGGTGCTAACTCCTCTATAACTTTTGAAAACCCCCAAATTTAATAGATAGTCTGCACTTGACCAAGAAGATGGTTTTCTAATAGTATTTAATTCCATTGTCTGCAATTAGTACTATGTGTGGCCTGTCAATCTGTAAATTTTGATACATTTAAAAACTTTTATGGATTTTATAATAGACTTTATAATACATTTGTATTTTAAGGTAGTAAGTGATAATTTATATTTCTATTTGTGTGGGGTATTTGGGCCGTAGTATGTGGTGCTTGGGACTTCAGACCCTGTGCTCAAGGGTCATTCCTGGTGGTGCCAGCCATTAATTTGGGTTGACAGTGTGCATGGTAAGTGCTTGAACCCCTATACAAAGTCTGGGGTCCAACCAAATCAGTTATCTGCATATATTTTATACATGCATGGCATACTTTTCCTTAGATTTTTTTATATTTCTAGGATATATTGATTATCTTTAATTATTTCACATCCCTACCAATGTCCAAAAGTTTTCAAAATACAATTAATGAAAAATATCAGAGAGAAGTCCTAATTTGTATTGTTCATGGAATAACTATATTACGAAGAAAGTAGAACCACAATAAACATGCAAGTAAAATGCAGGTACATTTCTTTGGAGTCTTTCAATTATGCATTTATATTAGTCTCTATACAAGTATGATTTTTAAATAATCAATTTCAATTACTATACAATGTTTATTGAGACTTTATAATTGTAATGTTTTACTGCTAAGATGACATTGATGTGAACATTTATATCTATTTGTCTACTTTTCTAATTGTTTACATGAGATCAATTCTTTTTTTTTAATTTATTTATTTTATTTTTGTTTTTTACAGTTGTAGATTTATAATGTTTTGTGCTTGGGTTTGAATTATACAATGATCAGATACCCATCCCACCACCAGTGCCCGTTTTTCACCACCATGGATAATATCCCTCCCACCCCCATTCCCCCATCCCCCCCTGCCTCTGTGGCAGGGCAATCCCCTGTGTTCTCTCTCTCCGTTTGGGTGTTGTGGTCTGCAAAAGAGGCATTGAGTGGCAAACATGTTCAGTCCATAGTCTACTTTCGACATGCATCTCCCCTCCTGGGAGGATCCTCCAAACATCCTTTATTTGGTGCTCCCTTCTCTATCTGAACTGCCCTTTCCTCTAGGATACCCGGCTGGCCTCTAAGTTATGGAGTAATCAACCTGGTGCTGAAATGAGATCAATTCTTAACAGCTAACTTACTTGTGACCAGATATGTAGCTCAGGACAAAAGAACTTGGCCTGCGTGTATGAAACTTTGGTTTCTGTTCTTCGCACTATAGAAACAAAAGCAAAACCATTAACTGTGGTTGGAAATAGGCCTCGGTGGTAAAATATTTGCCTCACATTTCTGAGGTTCTGGGTTTGATCCCTGAATTTCCATCTACACACACAAAAGCTAACTTACAACAAAGTCTCACACTGGAGACCTAACTGGGCCCCTCAAGAAAATCGATGAACAATGGGAGGAGAGTGACAGTGACACTGACTTAATGAACATTAAACTGCTTTAAGCTATATATTGCCTAACTATTAAAAGGACTTAATTCTCAATAAAATAGCTTGGAAAGGTCTTTTTTCTAGCACCTCTGCTAGGGAAAGATAGCACCTGATTTTTCAATATTTGTAATTTGGGGGGACATTTTAATTTCTCATTTTAATTTGTGCTCTTTGTCTACTAGTGAGCTTGAAAATTGCTTTTGTATGGTACTACATGGAAAATATTATGCTATGGGAAATGAGTCAGAAAGAGAGGGACAGACATAGAAAGACCGCATGCATCTGGGTAACATAAAGTAACAAAACAAGAGACTAACACCCAAGAACAGCTGTGTTAAATACCAGGTTGTTCACTCCATGGCTTAGAGGCCAGCTGCACTGTCTAGGGGTAAAGGCAGCGCAGATAGAGAAGGGAGCACCCAATAAAGGGTGCTGGGAAGATCTGCCTAGGATGGGAGGTGCCTGCTGAAAGTGGTCTATGGACCGAACAGGATTGCCACCCAATGTCTCTTCTGCAGACCACAGCACCCAAAAGGAGAGATAGAACAAAAGGGAGTGCCCTACCAAAGAGGCAGGGTGGGATGGGGGATGGGGCTGGTGGTGGGATGGGCACTCCATCACTGTATAACTGAAACCCAAGCGCAACAACCTGTAAGTCTACAACTGTACCTCATGGTCTTTCACTACTAAAACAAAACAGAACAAAACAAAAATTAAAAAAAAATTGCTCTTGTGTTTACTAGTCATTTACACTTCTTTCAATAGAGATTATGTGATCATGGTTTATGCTTATTTTTTCTATTCAAGTGTAATAGCTCAATACTGATTTTTTTCACAGCACTAATTTTTTAAAACCATTCATCTTTGGACTATCATATTAATTGCCAGTATTTGTTGGTTTTGCTTGTTTTTTGATCACTTAATTTGGTTTTTGTTCTTTTCTTACATATTGTAAAATTTTGACACAAATGAGCATATGTTTTTCTTTATCTTCTACAGTTTTAAACTGAGAACAACTGTTTGTTTTGTATAAATAAGATACCTGTGCATTTACTATTTCTTCTCATTTTATTTACGTTTTAACACATCCTGATTCATCTACAACTTATCCTAGTAAGTGTTCTCATATTGAAAGAAACCACCAATTTTTTCAATCATAGCATTGTAGCACTGTCCTCCCGCGGTTCATCCATTTGCTCGAGCGGGAACCAGTAACATCTTACAACAAATTATGAGACTTGTTGTCACTGGCTTTGGCCTATTGAATACGTCATGGGTATCTTGCCAGGCTCTTGCTATGTGGACGAGATACTCTGGGTAGCTTGCCGGGCAGAGGAATCGGAATCAGGGTTGGGCTCCTGCAAGGCAAATGCCCTACCCGCTGTGCTGTAAACGTTATCTAAAATATACTAGTAATACCAAATGTTGTTTCTTTAACAGTGCAATATAAAGGATTATTTTGTAATTTTCTTGATGTGTTAATGAAATAGCTAAGCTCTTGAGTATCATGGGAGTATTTTTCTAACACAAGAGTCTGACGAAGGTGAAACTGTTATAACCGTCTTGTAGGATTCCATCTCCCTAGCCTGCTTCATTCTACCCCGCTCTCTATCCAATCCGGTCTTCTTCTTGGGATTCTGACCTCCTGATTGGCTAGCCTCTACCTTTCAACTGCCTACTTTATGACATCATTCTCCCACCAAACCAACCACCAACTGGTAGAATCTTGGGGGTCCCATGTAGTTGCTTGTAAACAAATTTGAATCATCATGGCAAGTGACGAGTGACCAATGACCAATCACCAGTGAGCAGTCCTCTCCACTGAACACTTGCGGTCTTAAGCCGCTTCAGTGTTCAGACGTACTCTCGTACCGTCTCCTCTTCTCGTCTACCTTTCATCGGTATTTCCTCTTCTCTGACCATGTCAGGTAAGGAATCATACTTTTCAAAGCTTTTCATTAGATTTATCATCCCTAAACTTAGCAGTCAAGGAAAAACAGCACGTAGTAATGAAAGAAAGTATTCAAGTAGAATTTGATAAGCCTCATTTTAGCTTGACTTTGACATTTGCTGTGTGATTTAAGACACTGGATTACTTTCTCTCACATACAAAGTGTTTTTCCTCATTGATTACATTATATTTTAGACATACTTAGGAGCTCAAATACACACACACACACACATATAAATATATATGAGTGTTGATTCTCTGTGTTTCCTTTTTCCTTTTAATAGTGAATTTTACATTATATACATTGAAAACAAGTAAATCAGAGACAGTAATTTTACAGAAACAGAAAATATAGATGCTGCGGAAAACTGTTAATATATTCTAGCGTGTGTTCTCTCTAATGGTCTCTCCACTTGTATGTATACTTCAGTATTTTAAATATAGTGATATTACAAAGTAATAATCATTGATCTTTGAGATTTCTATTTAAACCAGGTAATAAGAAAATATGGGGCATGAGGAAGGTGTGCAGTGCTGAGCGGCAGGAAGGGCTTACCAAGCCCTCAAAGGTAAGAAAGTTTGGCATCACTTTCATCAAACATTGACCAATTGAAACCAAGACGATATGAGGGAGAAATAAATAGGAAAGAAAGAACGAACGAAAGAAAGAAAGATAGAAAGATAGAGAGAAGAAAGAAAGAAAGAATAGGGACGTCGATTACAAGGAAGGGGAAAACGTTTGGACAGAATGTTGAAGAGAACCAAAGGTTTAAAATCAAAAAAGAAAGAATATATATTAAATATGCTCTTCTAAATACACTGAGAGCAAGTCAAAGCAATTTACTTCAATAAATGCCAGGACTAGAAAGTATACTATGCCTTGAATAGGGTTCCAGTAGGAAAAGCAGTTTATCAGAAAGCCATCCTTGCTGGCTTTTTTCCTGATTATCTCTTAGAACACGGTACTTGGTTCTTAACAGTTTGGAGTATATACACGCTTCAGAAATGATGCTTCCCATAAATCGCTAATAGTGCTTATATAGGGCGGTGGAAGACACAGAATCTTCAATGTTTTTATTACGTTCTGGTTTTTAAGTACATGTACGGCACTGCCTGTTAAAATAAAAAAAATGGTATATTCTAACTTGAATCAGGAGATTTGATTCATTTGTGTGGTAAGTAGGTTCCAGGTTAAAGTTGCTTGTAATCTTTACAAATATTATTTCATATGATTTTTTCTTCCTAACATCAGAGTATTTTGATAATAGTCAACATCTGTTTTTAGATCCTAAGAGGAAATAGAAAAATCAAACCTCACATGTCTAATTACACATTTTTGTCATATTTGTGAATTATGATTTTTCCTACATTAAAGATAATTTATAGGATTTTGTTGCTCATTTATTAAACATTGAGAAGAACGTTTTCCTGGTTGATAAATATAATTCTAATGTAGGGGTTGAATGTAAATTTGCAATATTTTGTGATCACTTTTTAAATGGTCTTTTCTGTTTCTTGTGTGATAAAGTGAAATCCTATGCTATGTTGAACACGTGTTGTTTTCTGGTTAATATTCAAATGTACTGATGAGAATAATATTTTGTACTTTCGAAGTTTCTGTATTTTACTCATTTAAAACTTTTCTTGTCTATGAAATACAATCACGTTTACTCGTATTTTCTTTTTGTTATGTAGTTACTGGTAAATCCTTTCTCTTTAATCGAGTGGTAAAGTGTGCACTCAAAAATCACGTTCTATTCCATTTTTTGGCTAGCAGTTTTTTTCTAAAATAGAATACTGTCTTCATATTGTATATGTGGAACAATTTATTAATAATCTTATTGTACTGTTTTATTTGGTTTTGTTTGGAATCACATACACTGTTTTTTTCAGGGCTTACTCTTGGGTCTTCTCTAACATAACTTACTGTACTATGCTGCTTGCTACAGAGACCAGATTTCATTAATGTCTATATACTTATTTTTCAGTTCTGTGATACATATTTTTCATGATGTTTTCTTTACAGTTCCTCCTATATAAATCACATGAAATAGAAAAATTATATTCATGTATGCATTATTATTCTCAGAATTATTAGTAACTACATTGTAGATAAACAACGTATGGCACAGAGTTTAAATAAAGTTTTCCATCCAAAAACATTTCTTGGGAAAAACTCAACTAGTCATTTTTGAAGTGGATCAAAAATGAGGGTAACCTTCAGTGCATCAACAAGATTAAGTCGTATATGAACCGAAAGTAACAGGTACTCATGGCACAAGTCAAATGGAAACCTAAATATTACAATGGTAATAGTTGTAAAGACCCCAAATGCTGATATTAATGTAAGGTATCTTTCTTCCGGTTTCTGGCCTTGTAGTGATCATGCAGTGTCCTGGCCAAAAGTCCACATGCTTTAGGTTGTGTAACCTGGAAATTCTTAAGGGACAGAGAGAGATAGTACGGGAGGGGATAAGGCACTTGCCTTGTACACAGCCAATCCAATAGAATCTCTTTCATGGCATACACATTACCAAATGTTCTAAGGGGTCACTCCAGAGTGCAGAGCCAGGAAGAACCCAAGATCACTGTCAGTTGTTGGTCCAAACTCTACACCACCCCACACCCCGCCCTGTAAAAATTATTGGAATATAGGAAATCTCTTTGCCATCTCTGGGCCTCAGGTTTCTTCTTGTCCAGAGAATGTTTCCCATTCTCTTAGACTTCCTAGTTTGAAAAAGCTTCCATTATCGGAAATAGCATAGGAGTCAATAGGATAGCAAGCTACAGGCAATTCTAGGATAAGGAGAAACTATCTGTAAGCAAGAAATCCAGGTAGAGACACGATCACCTGGTTCTTCTACAGTTCTTTGTTCACTGTGGGAGCACGATACCAAATACACAAAGTGCCAAAAGGTCCCCATCTTTGAATCACCCCAAATTGTTGGAATTTTGGAAATTCAGTTGACTATTGGTACTAGAAGCATCTCGATGGCTTAAATTTTAAGTTCATATTGTTCCTCTCAGCGTTGAAGGAGATTATTAGTCTCACAGATTTTTTTCATCACCCTCTTGTTCCTTACAGTAAATTTTCAAAATCCATCTGTATTGGGAACTGCACATACTCTGCAACTTTCCCTTCCCATGGTGAATGATGCAGCTTCCGTACTAGGAAGTGTCTGCAAATACTCCAGTGTATCTGCTCCAGCTGGTAGTTCTACTTGGCTCCTGTCCTCAGCCTCTGGCACCTCTTTCCAAACACTGATTGGTAGTGCCTATCTTTACCAACATTTCAGCACAACAATGCTATCCGGAGTGTTTCACCAGAGTCATGTATCCACCTCAGCTACTTCCGACTGGAGTGTTTTGGAATGGGATATTGCAGGAAGTGCTGAAGAGAGGTCTTTGATGGGAGACTTTTCTGTGACTGTCCTTGAGCAAGACACCGCTGTCTCTTCCATGTCTATGGAGGCTCGCTATGAGAAAATCCTAGATACCAACAACACGGTGTCTGTGTACCCATCACTTTCTGCCAGTCTTGTTGAGAGAACACCATCTCTGGTTCCACATCAGAGACGAAGCCTGTCACTTCCCTACCAGGAACGAAGTCAGGTGTATTACAATTATCAAGGCACTCTGGTAACTCTCCTTTCTGGCCTGCAGTCTTATGACACCATGTCATACATAGGTCAAAATGGCTCTGCCCCCCAAGCTTACAGCAACTCATCTAGAGAAATATTTACGGTTCTGAAGGAGGTCCAGCCGCCAAATAACCAAATACCCGCCTCTTCTCCTGGAATCGACTTCACTCTGTCTGCTCAACCCATCACAGAATCGAGTTATCAAGGTGAGTAGAACTGAGAGAAGGGAAAGAAAATTCAAAAATTGGGGTCAAAAAAGAGGAAAACTGTCCGTAGACAGGTGGTATTCATATACACTGAGATTTTTAAGTTTATGAAAAGAACTTAACTAAACTCAGTTTATGTTTACTCCCCTCACTCATTTTACAGCATGTTATTTTCACAGTCAACATAAGAGCTCCTAATGGAGATTGGAAGGTATGATAGTAAATGGACATCTAGGTTTCATATAATGAAACTTCAGGAGCACACAAAAGAATGCCACATTTTTCCCTAGTTATTTCATTTATTTTTTAATTTTTATTAGTTAAACATAAGGAGGGACAGATGTAGACTTAAAATTATTGTGCTTGGTTTCATTTATACAATGATGGAGTACCTATCCCTCCACCAGTGCCCATTCTCCAGCACCACGGTTCCCAGTATTCCTCCCACCACCATAACCCCCATCCCACTCTGCCTCTGTGGCAGGGAATGCCACATTTTTCACTGTTCTATTTCAGCAGTACTCAAGAATTACCACACTAAAAGTAAAATACATGTCTTAAACTAGTATTTTTTTATTTTCTTAAGAAGTTTCAGAACTCTTATTGTAATGGTACCACTTTAACTTTCCCTTCCATTAAGAACTGCAAGGTTCTGAATACACTTGTGGTTCAGAGATTCTGACTCAAATCATGAAACCTAGAATCTGTACTTCAGCACAAATATCATGCTGAAGTAGTGCTTCATTCATACTCTTATTCTATGATATTAACGTCCTTTTATTTTTCCATGAAAGTGAATAAATTGAGAGTACAATACATTACAATGCTACGCTCTGTATGGCATTTATTAGTTTGAAAATCTATAATTTTTTTTAAAAAAAACATTTTGTTTGGAGGACGTTGATTCTGTCTCATAGACCGAAGTGCTCAGGGATTACTCCTGGATCTGTGCTGGGGATCACTGCTGAAGACGCTTAGGAGATCATAGGTGATACGAAAGATCAAACTGAGGTCAGCTGTGTGCAGGGCCATTGCCTTACCAAATGTACTTTCCCTCTGTCCCAAGTCTCTTATTTTTCAATTCAATTTACACAGAAACTCTCTCAAATACAAAGAAAACCAAAAATCAAGAGCTCCACATGACAAACAGTAAGAACTACAACATTTACCTCCAATCTTCGAGCACAGGGCCTTGTCCATTTTCCTTAGAATAGCCAGTAACAATGCCTTGCCTATTGCTGGTAGGTGCATGGTTGTTGCACCACTAGTTTTGTGGAGTGAATATCTCATTTCGCAGGCACTGATTTCTTCCATGGTTCATTTAAGTGTTGAATTTCCTGGGGAGGAAGACTTCCCAGGCATCACAACCTTCAGGGAAGACATTTGGTCTGCAACAAATTTCCGAATTGCCCCCATGTTGCAGTAGCAGGATTCAAAGACCTGAGAGTAGTCCAGCACCTGAGCTTCGGGAAGTTCCCATAGTATCTCCAGCCAAAGTAACCTGGCGCTGACCCCAACTCCAACTTAGGAACAAAATGTTAAGAATTTTGATTAGATGAAAACTGGGCTTTCAAAACCTCTGGAGACCTACCAGATCCCAGTAGACTTAGATCAATGCAAAGATCTACAGGTAATGAACACCAATGACACCATCACTCTGAAGCAGGTGCAAGAAAACTCAGGTGGAACTTAGGGGACCTCCCATGAAAACAGAACAACAAAAAGGAGGTTTCTGAACCTCTGGAAGGAGAACCCAAGGCCAAAATCCAGCCAAACGTCTGAGAATGTATGCTAAGCGGAGTGGGGATTTTTCGTAATGCTGCAGTCAGTGATAGGTGTCCTGTGGCCACAGCCAAAACTAACAGCAAACCTCTCAAAGCTGCCGCCAGCAGTATCAGCAAGACAAAGAGCCATGGCCAGGAGAAGATAAAAAACACTAGAGAAAACTCTAAGAAAGCTAAGGAGTGTAAGCAGCCAGGGAACTAGGTCAAGGCAGAAGAAAACCCCACCATTGGCAAGATGAAACGCAAGGAAACTCAACCTGAGCTTTGCCAAGAGGCAGTTAAAAAGCCCCGCTGCTACCTAGGCATACACATGCTGGATTCTGTACAAGTGTTTCATGCTCTGGGGAAGGAGAGTGATCCAAAACTTGGAATCTCTTCCTCCCAGGTCCTGAGTACTCAAAGATGCCTAAAGATGTCAAGCCATCCTCAGCTGTCAAGCTATGGCTAGGTGCTACACAGGATGGCTACGTGCTACACAGGCCTTGAGAAAACTCAGGTCAAAGACAACAAACCAAGTAACAGTGCTGAAAAACGCTCATTTCGAGCAAAGTGTGAGCTGCACATCCTGGGAAGGTCAAATTGGTACCTTTGCCTTTTCTTACCATGGAGAATCCGCAAGCTCGACCTGTTCCTCTGAGAAGACAATCTGTGTCCTCACATGGTCCTGCTGCAGCTTACCATTCCAAGCCTGGCTCTACCAATGCAGAACAGCCAACTACTGCCAATTCTTCCCAGTCAACCACTGCATTTTTCTCGGCTTCTGCCAAACCTGCTAAGTCCATTTCAACCAACCCATCTCGACCAGGTTTGCAGAACCCTAGTAGCCGACCTATTCGTCACCACACAGCTTCTAGACCTGCTCCCTACAACAGCAGCTGGCACTTCTCTCCAGCGTGAACCTCCTCCAGTCTCTGTGAACAAGCGACAGTTGCCACCCAAATGTCAGAGTCAGTTTCTTCTCCAAGACTTCTGTTTCCTACTGATTCCATGGAGAAAGCCCAGTGTTCCTGAGCCACACATGTCAAAGCCCTTCAACAAAGAGCAGAGACCAGAGCGTGAGGCTATGAAAAGGAAGGCTCTGCAGGAGCGTGAGAAGCCTGCCAAACACACCTCTTTGGGGAAAGTGCAGTACTTTATTGAGAGGGGAAAGAGATGGACATCTCTCTCTACTATGGCTACGTAATGGGAGTAGCTGGAATGGTAGGTTCCACTTGAGGTACCAGATGTTTTTCCTAGGCAAACACTGACATGCCATACACCTTTTATTTATTCTAATATATTTTTTCAAAGTAAAGAGATGCATCACAGTTAATTGGTTGTTAATAAAAGTTCTGAATTTTGAGATGCTGCCAACAGTGGTTGTTTTTGATAGTGGCTGGGGGTTGAAGGATGGAATGGGAAAGAACGGGAAGTTAGAGACATGAAAAAGGGTGAATAGACAAGACTCTCCAAAATACAAACTTGGTCCAGGTTTATAAAGCCCATCAGAGGAGAAATTGCATGGGCCTGATGAAGAGTGGGCTAGGGTCAGAGGAAGAGTATAGCTGACAGGGCATTGCTCTGCAAACAAGAAGGACTCAGTTCATTTCTTGCAGTCTTTTATGTTCCCCAGAGACCCACTTGATGTGAAATTTTAACACAGAGCCTGGAGTAAGACCAGAGCACAGTCAAGTATGACTATCCCTGGTGTCCTCAGAAAAAAATGGGAGAAATGGCACATTCTGCGGTTTTCGGTTAAAAGAATAAATTTGGAATAGGCTGAGAAAGTAAGATGAGTCTAAGATGACCAGAAGGAAAGTAAAAATTCTTCCATGGAGGCTGTGTTTACGCCTCATGGCCACCTTTGGAAAATAACCAAATTTGAGACACATCACTAAAAGATTTGTGTGGTCTATCAATAAATGATGGCTGGGGGATGCAAACACAAACACTGGGGAATAAACCTACCAGATGCGTGATCAATGCCCTCAGAGTCATTCAAGTATGACTCTTAACAGGGACAAAGCCAAGAGAACAGTTGCAGCTTTAAGCCTGAATATCAACTCCTGGGAGATGCAAAGGTAAGTCACCATGTCCTCAGGCCCTCTGTTCAGCACCCCTAGCTGCACCATTTCACTTATTCCCAAAAACATTCAGAGTTGCTATCATGGTGAGACTTTATTAGGGAGTTTTAACAATGCGGTCCATTGCCTTTGTAAGTCTTTGAATTTGTATACTCCCCAAGGTAGCCAAGCCAGCTTTCAGGAAATTTCTGGTGGGGGGAGCTCAAATTGTATTAGCTTGAGGGGCTGGTCTTTGGTCTTCCATGGTCCCTGGTGCCTGTAGCTTTCTCTAAACATCGCTTTTAACTGCAGCTCACACAAGTATCAACTTTATAAATGGCATTGTGGCTGCATTGCGGTAGGTACCATACTAAGACATGCGTCCTAGGTCACCACTCTGAAAGCAGTTGGTATCGGTTGACATTGAGCCTGGAAGTTTGTGGTGGAAAGAGATGGTCCTAGGAGAGTTAATGGGGTGATGGATGGATGGAAAGGAAACTGGGAAGGGTAGGGAAGTGGAAATCTGGTGATCATCATGGAATAGTTGGTGGATGTTTTTCAAATAAGTTAAAATATTTTTTGTAAATGAGATTCAAGACAAAAATACGAAAATAAGATAGGTTCCAAAGAACAGGTTACATATAAGACCGATAGAGCTGAAAGGGCTGGCATTACTTCTGGAGCTTTCAATCATACCATTTACTAAAGATGGTATTTTCATATCACATAGCTGTGGAGAGGAATAGTGAGAAACAAAATGCCACCAGAAAAGCAATCTGGGTGACCACCTTCAATATAAGCCAGGTGGAAGGTGTTCACATGGATCCCAAGTGAAAATATATGTTAACAGGAACTCATATTTAACTAACTCTGCTTGGTACCAGTAACTACTTTGTTGAAAATGGGGGGAAATGAATGCAGTTTCTGATTGACCTGAGACAAACCAGTTAATAGATTTTTCCCAGAAAAGGGTAGTTGACTGGCTGTGAACAGAAAACGTGAAAAGTGTTTTGCTACCTTTAATGTATGGCTGGAGGGAATTGATCCCAGTAATCTCTTAAAACTAACAAGCTTCAACTCTCTTGAAGGAATGTTGTATTCACTGAGGAAAAAATGTTGGGAGAAAAGTCTGAAATGATGGGAAAAGAGACAATAAGTGTAAAAGGAGGGCTTGAAATTTGGGTTCCTCTGAAAACAAAGCTTGAAACAACAAGATCTGTGGGTAACATGATCTACTGGAAATGGGATCTGAGGAGGAAAAGAGTGATATCAGGGATGTGAACAAGGGAAATCCAAGTTAAGGAAGACTTAGTTAGCTGACTACCCCATGGTCAACATGGTTCCAAGACTACCAGAAATTACCAAGAAATTTACTTTAATTTTCTTTGTTTTACATGGTCAATTACAACATGTATTCTGTGCTTTCTTCAAACAGAGTTTTTCTTTCTCAATATTCTGTTCATTTGTGTAAGCATCTTAAACAACTGCTGGATAACAGAATTATTTGAGCAGACTTATTTTTTACTTTAATGTTTAGTTACTGTGTCTGGCATATCGAATACTCTCGGTAGCTTGCCGGGCTCTCCGAGAAGGGCGGAGGACTCGAACTCGGGTCGGCCATGTTGGCTGTGTGCAAGGCAGACGCCCTACCCACTGTGCTATCGCTCCAGCAAATGTTTAGTTGAGATTACTGAAAACTGGGCCTAAATTGAAGTTTGTCTTGATTGGTACAAGTAGAGAAGGAGATCTAGGCATGGAATTAGAGATCATAGGTTACCACATTCAGTTCCTAATAAAACAAGTAAAGGACAGTGTCCCAAATAGATTATTGAAAAAGATATTCATCTCTATTTAACCTGTAAATTCAGCATTTTCTATATTAAATTAAAAATGAAAGAATGTTCCTATATTTGGTCTTTTAAAGACATTCCACATTGGTTAAGGAAACAAACACTGCCTATGAAATCATAACAACTTAATCATAAAAACCTGATTACTACTTAGATTTACAAGAATGTCAGTGCTAAGAATTATTTCCCTGGATCTCACTAGTGTACATGATATTCATATGAATACATCTGTGTGGAAACATCGCTGGTATCTAATTTAGAGAATAGATATATAGAGATTAGATCACATAGCTGAGTGGGATCTCAACATTTCTAGACACTCCCCTACCCCACACACACCCAAAGACTTGTACTAATCCTTATGGATCCATGACTTTTCCTCCTCCCCTCTCCCAGAATCTTTTAAAATTTCTTTTCAAGTACTAATGTAATGCGCTTTAGAAAATATTGAGTTAAACTTAATTGTTGTCATTTAGCTTTTAGAGAACCGAGAAAATCTTATTAAAAGTGTATTTTTGTATTCTTTGAAAATGGTAATAAGAACATTATCCTTGAGTCCCTCAATAGTCATTATATAAAGAATTTTCTGAGAAATTCCCTGTACAAATCAATACTCGAAGAAATAAATGACTTCTCTGAATGAGAATGAACTGGGACATTTCAAAGTATCAATCAGTGAATCAAAGATGAATCATAGCATCCTATAGATAAAAATGATCTTGATGTAATCTAGTCAACACCATTACATTTTTTTTCTTATACCAGCTGATAGCACTTTTAATTTTTTAGTTTTTATTTATTTATTTTTATTAGTGAAACACCATGAGGTACAGTTGTAGACTTACATACCTTTGTGCTTGGGTTTCAGTTATACAAGTATCAAGTAACCATCCCTCCACCAGTGCCCATTCTCCACCGCCAAGGAACCCAGTGACCCTCCCACCCCCCATCTCCCCAAATCCGCCCCGCCTCAGGGCATTCCCTTTTGGTTTTTCTTTGCTTTGGGGTGTTGTGGTTTGCAATTGAGGTCAATACCATTACATTTTCAAAGAAGAAAATAGGCCCCAAGATGTTCAAGACACTGCTAGTGTCCTGGGCTTCTTCCCAGCATGTACCCTGCTCCAAGCCCGCCCTTTGGAAATATGCTGGGAAGGAAAACTGGATGTTCCTTTCCTCACACTGACCTGAAAGACTCTTCCTGATTCTCAGCCAGATCAACTATTTCATTTGTTGCCTGATATCACCTCCTGTCCTTTATTTAAAAAAAAAAAAAACATTTGATTTGTTTCTGGAATATAAAGAAAAAAACTGAATGGAGTAATAAAACAAAAGCAAAATTAAACCTTTACACTCTGACATCAGAATAGTCCTTACAAGAGGGGAAGTAAATGACTGAAATGGGTAGGGGACTGCTGTTAGTTGGTTGTGCACAGTAGCTGGATATTTGAAAGTGCATGGAGTATGAATACACAGTTGCTGAGATGAGGAAGTCTGTATTTGAAGGGAATACAGTTTGTTAACTAGTCATCACAATTACATGATTGCCACTCAATGCCTCTTTTCGTATGTTTTTTAGATAATTCTTCCCCTCTGTTTGCTTAGGACCGCACATTGTCTCTCCCCTCGTGTTCTTTCAGGAAGCCAGAGAGAAGTCTTCAGGCAGGAAGAGCATGAAATTTACATAGGAGTGGTAATACCTGGACTGTATCATGTTCAGCGAAATGAGTCAGAAAGAGAGGGACAGAAAGAACAAGATTGCATTCACCCGGAGAACATAAAATAACAAAACAGGAGACTAACTGCCAAGAGTGGCCGAGATTAGTGTCAGGAATTTTTCCTCATAGCTTGGAGACCAACCACACAGGCTAGCAGAAAAGGCAGCTCAGATAGAGAATGGAGCACCAAATAAAGGGTGTTGGGAGGATCCTCCCAGGATGGGAGAGCATGCTGAACATAGACTATAGACCAAACATGGTTGTCACTCAATGCCTCTTTTGCAAACCACAACACCTAAAAGGAGAGAGAGAACAAAGGGGAATGCCCTCCCACAGAGTCAGGGTGGGATGAGGGGATGGGGGGTGGGAGGCATACTGGGATCCCTGGTGGTGGGAAATGGGCACTGGTGGAGGGATGGGTATTTGATCATAATGAAACCCACGCACAAAAATTCATATGTCTACAACCGTACCTCATGGTGTCTCACTAATAAAAATTTGAAAATTAAAAATAAAAAAATTGGAACATAAAGTAAAAATAAAACAAGAGAAAGATCTAACAATAGCAAAGAGGCCTATAGTACTCAAAATGTTAAGAAATAGGCACTTTGGCAAGTATTTTTAAATACGCATCCAGGAGAGAATATAGAATTTTTTGTGAACAAATCTACGCTATGGATTCATCTTATCCTTGAAATGGAAAAGGAAAATGTGTTACAGTTACCAACTTTCAAAAAAGATATATATCATCTATTTTTGCTATGTTTCTATGCTTTACCGAGTATTATCCTGATTTTTAAATTTACTTTAAGGATTAAAACAGTATTTGCCTGCATTAAACTTTTTAATTAAATGTTCTATTAGAAGTGATTTTTAATTATTAAAAATGTTTTATTCACATGTAATTTTCTAAAAGAAACATATAGGCCAAAGAGCTAGTGCAGCATGTAGAGGGTGTTTACCTTGTATGTAGCTAACCTAAATTCAATCCCCAGAACCCTGAGCCTGCTAGGGGTGATCTCTGGATACAGAGTCAGAAGGGAGCCCGGAGCACATCTGGGTGCACTCCACTCCCCACATAAAGGGAAGAATAGAAAAGAAAAACATATAACTGATTCTTGAGTAACATAGAGCTTAATGATGCTAACTCATCTATAATGTTTGAAACCCCCAAATTTAATAGATAGTCTGCTATTAACCAAGAACATGGTTTTCTAATAGTATTTAATTCCATTGTCGGCAAGTAGTGCGATGTGTGGCCTGTCCATCTGCAAATTTTGATACACTTCAAAACTTTAATCGATTTTATAATAGACTATATAATACAACTGTATTTGATGTTATTAAGTGATAATTTATATTTCTATTTTTGTGGGGTATTTGGGCCATAGTATGTGGTAAATGGGACTTCACAATCTGTGCTCACGGATTATTCCTGGTGGTGCCAACCATTAATTTGGGTTGACTGTGTGCATGGTAAGTGCTTTAACCCCTATATTAAGTCTGGGGTCCAACCAAATCATTTGTCTGCATATATTTTATACATGCATGCATGGCATACTTTTTCTTAGATTTTTTTATATTTCTAGGATATATTGATCATCTTTAATTATTTCACATCCATACCAACGTCCAAAAATTCTCGAAATGTAATTATTGAAAAATATAATATAGAAGTCCAAATTTGTATTGCTAATTGGATAACTATATTAAGAAGAAAATAGAACCACAATAAACATACAATTAAAATGGACATACATTTCTTTGGAGTCTTTCAATTATGCATTTATATTAGTCTATATACAAGTATGATTTTTAAATAAACAATTTCTGTTACTATAAAATGTTTATTGAGATTTTATAATTGTAATGTTTTCCAGCTAAGATGACATTGATGTGAACATTTATATCTATTTGTCTACTTTTCTAATTGTTTCCTTAATATCAATTCTTAAAAGCTAACATACTTATGACCCGATATGTAGCTCAGGACAAAAGAACTTGGCTTTCATGTATGAAATTTTGGTTTCTATTCTTTGCACTATAGAAGCAAAAGCAAAATCATTAACTCTGGTTGGAAAAATAGCTCGGTGGTAAAATATTTACCTCACATTTCTGAGGTTATGGGTTTGATCCCTGAATTTCCATATACACACACAAAAGCTAACTTACAACAAAGTCTCACACTCGATACCTAACTGGACCCGCTCCAGAAATTCGATGAAAAATGGGAGGACAGTGACAGTGACAGTGACTTAATGAACATTAAACTGCTTTAAGCTATATATTGCCTAAATATTATACAGATTTAACTCTCAATAAAATAACTTGAAAAGATCTATTTTCTAGCATCTTTGCTAGGGAAAGATAGCACCTGATTTTTCAATATTTGTAATTTGGGGGGAAATTTTAATTTCTCTTTTTAATTTGTGCTCTTTGTCTACTAGTGAGCTTGAAAATTGCTCTTGTGTGGTACTACATGGAAAATATTATGCTATGGGAAATGAGTCAGAAAGAGGGGCACAGACATAGAAAGATTGCATTCCTCTGGGTAACATAAAGGAACAAAATAAGAAACTAACACACAAGAACAGCTGTGATAAATACCAGGTTGTTCACTCCATGGCTTAGAGGTCAGCTGTACTGTCTAGGGGTAAAGGCAGCGCAGATAGAGAAGGGAGCACCCAATAAAGGGTGCTGGGAAGATCTGCCCAGGATGGGAGATGCCTGCTGAAAGTAGTCTATGGACCGAACAGGATTGCCACCCAATGTCTCTTCTGCAGACCATAGCACCCAAAAGGAGAGATAGAACAAAAGGTAGTGCCCTACCAAAGAGGCAGGTGAGATGGGGGATGGGGAGTAGGAGGGATTCTTGGATTGGTGGGAGTGGAGATTGGTCACTGGTGGTGGAATGGGTACTCGATCACTGTATAACTCAAACCCAAGTGCAACAACTTGTAAGTCTTCAACTGTACCTCATGGTGTTTCACTAATAAAACAAAACAAAACAAAAATTCAAAAAAAAGAAAACTGCTCTTGTGTTTACTAGTCATTTAAACTTCTTTCAATAGACATTATATGATCATGTTTTATGCTTATTTTTTCTATTCAAATTTAATAGCAAAATACTGATTTATTTCACAGCACTAATTTTTTAAAACCTTTCATCCTTGGCCTATCATATTAATTGCCACTATTTGTTGGTGTTGCTTGTTTTTTGATCACTTAATTTGGTTTTTGTCCTTTTCTTTCAGATTGTAAAATTTTGGACAAATGAGCATATGTTTTTCTTTATCTTCTACAGTTTTACACTGAGAACAACTGTTAGTTTTGTACAAATAAGATACCTGTGCATTTACTATTTCTTCTCATTTTATTTATTTTAACACATCTCGATTCATCTACAACTTATCCTAGTAAGTGTTGTCATATTGAAAGAAACCACAATTTTTTTCAATCATAGCACTGTAGCACTGTCCTCCCGCGGTTCATCCATTTGCTCGAGAGGGAACCAGTAACATCTTACACCAAATTGTGAGACTTGTTGTCACTGGTTTTGGCCTATCGAATAGGTCATGGGGAGCTTGCCAGGCTTTTGCTATGTGGATGAGATACACTGGGTAGTTTGCCGGGCAGAGGAATCGGAATCAGGGTTAGCCTCCTGCAAGGCAAATGCCCTACCTGCTGTGCTGTAAACGTTATCTAAAATATACTAGTAATACCAAATGTTGTTTCTTTAACAGTGCAATATAAACAATTATTTCGTAATTTTTTTGATTTGTTAATGAAATATGTAAGCTCTTGAGTATAATGAGAATATTTTTCTAACACAAGAGTCTGACAAAGGTGAAACTGTTATAACTGTCTTGTAGGATTCCATCTCCCTAGACTGCTTCATTCTACCATGCTCTCTATCCAATCCGGTGGTCTTCTTGGGATTGTGACCTCCTGATTGGCTAGGCTCTACCTTTCAACTGCCTACTTTATGACATCATTCTCCCACCAAACCAACCACCAACTGGTAGAATCTTGGGGGTCCCATGTAGTAGTTTGTAAACAAATTTGAACCATCTTGGCAAGTGACGAGTGACCAATGACCAATCACGTGTGAGCACTCATTTGTACTGAACACTTGTGGTCTTAAGCCGCTTCAGTGTTCAGACGTACTCTCGTACCATCTCCTCTTCTCGTCTACCTTTCATCGGTATTTCCTCTTCTCTGACCATGTCAGGTAAGGAATAATAATTTTCAAAGCTTTTCATTAGATTTATCATCCATAAACTTAGCAGTCAAGTAAAAACAGCACGTAGTAATGAAAGTAAGTATTCAAGTAGAATTTTATAAGCCTCATTTGAGCTTGACTTTGATATTTGCTGTGTGATTTTAGACATTGGCTTACTTTCTCTCACATACAAAGTGTTTTTCCTCATTGATTACATTATATTTTAGACATACTTAGGAGCTCATATACACACACATACTTAAATATATATATATATATATGAGTGTTGATTCTCTGTGTTTCTTTTTCCTTTTAATAGTGAATTTTTCATGATTTCCATTGAAAATAAGTAAATCAGAGACAGTATTTTCACAGAAACCGAAAATATAGATGCTGTGGAAAACTGTTAATATATACTAGCATGTTTTATCTGTAATGGTCTCTCCACTTGTATTTATAATTCAGTATTTTGAATATAATGATATTACAAAGTAATAATCATTGATCTTTGAGATTTGATTTTAGCCAGGTAATAAAAATATATGGGGCATGAGTAAGTTGTGGAGTGCTGAGGGTAGGGAGTCAAGCACTCAAGGTTAAGAAAGTTTGGGATCACTTTCATCAAACATTGACCAATCGAAACCTAGACGATATGAGGGAGAAATAAATAGGAAAGAAAGAAAGAAAGAAAGAAAGAAAGAAAGAAAGGAAGAAAGAAAGAAAGAAAGAAAAGCAAGCAAGCAAGCGTAGGGATGTCGATTATCAAGGAAGGGGAAAACGTTTGTACAGAATGTTGAAGAGAACCAAAGATTTAAAATCAAAAAAGAAAGGTACCAGTAGGAAAAGCAGTTTATCAGAAAGCCATCCTAGCTGGCTTTTTTCCTTATTATCTCTTAGAACACAGTACTTGGTACTTGACAATTTGAGTATAAACACGCTTCAGAAATGATGCTCCCCATAAATAGCTAATAGTGCTGGTCTAGGGCGGTGGAAGACAAAGAATCTTCAATGTTTTTATTACGTTCTGGTTTTTAAGTACATGTATGCGCTGCCTGTTAAATAAAAAAATGGTATATACTAACTTGAATCAGGAGATTTGATTCATTTTTGTGGTCAGTAGGTTCCAGGTTAAAGCTGCTTGTAATCTTTACAAATATTATTTCATGTGATTTTTTCTTCCTAACAGAGTATTTTGATAATAGTCAACTTCTCTTTTAAATCCTAAGAGGAAATAGAAAAATCAAGTCTCACAGGTCTAATTACACATTTTTGTCATATTTGTGAATTATGATTTTTCCTACATAAAAGATATTTTATTGGATTTCGGTGCTCATTTATTAAACATTGAGAAGAATGTTTTCCAGGTTGATAAATATAATTCTAATGTAGGGGTTGAAAGTAAGTTTGCAATATTTTATGATCACTTTTTAAATGGTCTTTTCTGTTTCTTGTGTGATCAAGAGAAATCCTCTGCTATGTTTAACACGTGTTGTTTGCTGGTTAATATACAAAGGTACTGATGAGAATAATTTTTTGTACTTTCGAAATTTCTTTCTGTATTTTACTCATTTAAAACATTTCTTGTCTATGAAATACAATCACGTTTACTTCTATTTTCTTTTTGTTATGTAGTTACTGGTAAATCCTTTCTCTTTAATGGAGTGGTAAAGTGTGCACTCAAAAATCTCCTTCTATTCCATTTTTTGCTAGCAGTTTTTTCTAAAATAGAATACTGTCTTCATATTGTATATGTGGAACAATTTATTAATAAACTTATTGGACTCTTTTATTTGGTTTTGCTTGGGCTCACATCCACTGTTATTCAAGGCCTACTCTTGCGTCTGCTCTCCATAACTTACTGTAATATGCTGCTTGCTACAGAGCCCAGATTTCATATTCTCCTTTTTCAGTTCTGTGATACATATTTTTCATGATGTTTTCTTTACACTTCCTCCTATGAAAATCACATGAAATAGAAAAATAATATTCATGTATGCATTATTTTTCTTAGAATTATTAGTAACTACATTGTAGATAAACAACTTAAGACACAGAGTTTAAATAAAGTTTTCCTTCCAAAAACATTTCTTGGAAAAAACTCCAGTAGTCCTTTTTGAAGTGGATCAAAAATGAGGGTAAACTTCAATGCTTCCACAAGATTAAGTCGTATGTGAACCATAAGTAACAGGTACTCATGGCACAGGTCAAATGGAAACCTGATGATTACAATGGTAATAGTTGTAAAGAACCCAAATGCCTAAATTAATGTAAGGTATCTTCCTTCTGGTTTCTGGCCTTGTAGTGATCATGCAGGATCCTGGCCAAAAAAACACATGCTTTAGTTTATGTAACCTGGAAATTCTTAAGGGACAGAGAGAGATAGTACTGGAGGGGATAAGGCACTTGCCTTGTATACAGCCAATCCAGTTGAATCTCTGTCACGGCATACACTCTCCCCAATGTTCTAAGGGGTCACTCCAGAGTGTAGAGCCAGGAAAAACCCAAGATCACTGTCAGTTGTTGGTCCAAACTCTACACCACCCCAAGCCCCGCCCAATAAAAATTATTGGAATATATGAAATCTCTTTGCCATCTCTGGGCCTCTGGTTTCTTCTTGTCAATTGAATGTTTGCCTTTCTCTTAGACTTCCTAGTTTGAAAAAGCTTCCATTCTAGGAAATAGTATAGGACTCAATAGGAGGCAAGCTACAGGCATTTCTAGGGTAAGGAGAATTATCTGTAAGCAAGAAATCCAGGTACAGACACCATCACCTGGCTCTTCTACAGTTCTGTGTTCACTTTGGGAGCACGATAGCAAATGCACTAAGTGCCAAAAAGTTCCAGGCTTTGAATCACCCCAAATTGTTGGAATTTTGGAAACTCAATTGACTTTTAGTACTAGAAGCATCTCGATGGCTTAAATTTTAAGTGTATATTGTTCCTCTCAGCGTTGAAGGAGATTATTAGTCTCACAGATTTTTTCATCACCCTCTTGTTCCTTACACAAAATTTTCAAAATCCATCTGTATTGGGAACTGCACATGCTCTGCAGCTTTCCCTTCCTGTGGTGAACGATGCAGCTTCCCTAACAGGAATTGTCTGCAACTACTCCAGAGTATCTGCTCCAGCTGGTAGTTCTGCTTGGCTCCTGCCCTCAGCCTCTGGCACCTCTTTCAAACCACTGATGGGTAGTGCTTATCTTTACCAACATTTCCGCACAACAATGCTATCTGGAGTGTTTCACCAGAGTCATATATCTACCTCAGCTGCTTCCTTCCAAAGTGTTTTGGAATGGGATATTGCAGGAAGTGCTGAAGTGATGTCTTCCGTGGGAGACTTTTTTGTGACTATTCTTGACCAAGACACCGCTGTCTCTTCCATGTCTATGGCAGCTCGCTATGAGAAAACACTAGTTACCAACAACACGGTTTCTGTACCCATCACTTTCTGCCAGTCTTGTTGAGAGAAGACCATCTCAGGTTCAACATCAGAGTCAAAGCCTGTCACTTCCCTACAAGGAAGGAAGCCAGGTGTATTACTATCATCAAGGCACTCTGGGAACTCTCCTTTCCGGCCTGCAGTCCTATGACTCCATGTCATACACAGGGCTAAATGGCTCTGCCCACCAAGCTTACAGCAACTCATCGCGAGAAATGGTTAAGGTTCTCAAGGAGGTCCAGCCCCCAAATAACCAAATACCAGCCTCTTAGTCTGGAATCGACTTCTCTCTGTCTGCTCAACCCATCACAGAATCGAGTTATCAAGGTGAGTAAAACGGAGAGAAGGGAAAGAAAATTCTAAAATTGGGGTCAAAAAAGAGGAAAACTTTTCGTAGACAGGTAGTATTCATATACCCTGAGATTTTTAAATTAAAAAAAAACCCAGTTCATGTTTATTCCCCTCACTCATTTTACAGCATGTTATTTTCACACTCAATATAAGAGCTCCTAATGGAGATTGGAAGTTATGATAGTATAATGGACATCTAAGTTTCTTATAATGAAACGTTAGGAGCAGAGAAAAAATAGCGCATTTTTCCCTTATTATTTCATTTTTTTAATTTTTATTAGTTAAACGTCATGAGGGACAGTTGTAGACTTACAAATTGTTGTGATTCGATTTCATTTTTACAATGAGGGAGTACTTATCCCTCCACCAGTGCCCATTCTCCAGCACCACGGTTCCCAGTATTTCTCCCACCACCCATACCCCCATCCCACTCAGCCTCTGTGGCAGGGAATGCCACATTTTTCACTGTTCTATTTCAACAGTCCTCCAGAATTACCACACTAAAAGTAAAATACATGTCTTAAACTTGTATTTTGTTATTTTCTTAAGAAGTTTCAGAACTCTAATTGTAATGGTACCACGTTAACTTTCTCTTCCATAAATGAACAGCAAGGTTCTGAATACACTTGTGGTCAGAGATTCTGACTCAAATCATGAAACCTAGAATCTGTACCTCAGCACAAATATCATAATGAAGTAGTGCTTCATTCATACTCTTATTCTATGATATTAACGCCCTTTTATTTTTCCATGAAAGTGAATAAATTGACAGTACAATACATTACAAAGCTAAACTCTGTATGGCACTTATTAGTTTGAAAATCTTTAATTATTTTTTAAAAAACCTTTTGTTTGGAGGACATTGAATCTGTGTCATAGACCGAAGTGCTCAGGGATTACTCCTGGATCTGTGCTGGGGATCACTGCTGAAGATGCTTAGGAGATCATAAGTGATACAAAGGATCAAATTGAGGTCAGGTGTGCGCAGGGCCATTGCCTTAACAAATGTAATATTGCTCTTCCCAAGTCTCTTATTTTTCAAGTTAGTTTACACAGAAATTCTTTCAAATACAAAGAAAACCAAAAAACAAGAGCAACACATGAAAAACAGTAAGAACTACAACATTTACCTCCAATCTTTGAGCACAGGACTTGTCCATTATCCGAAGAATACCCAGTAATAACCCATTGCCTATTGCTGGTAGGTGCACAGTTGTTGCACCACTAGTTTTGTGGACCGAATATCTCATTTTGAAGGCACTGATTTCTTCCTTGGTTCCTTTTTAGTGATGAATTTCCTGGGGATGGAGACTTCCCTGCCATCGCTACCTTCAGGTCAGACATATGGTCTGACACAAATTTCCGAATTGCCCACATCTTCCAGTAGCAGGATTCAAAGACCTGAGAGTAATCCACCACCTGAGCTTCGGGGAAGTTCCCATAATATCTCCAGCCCAAAGTAACCTGGCGCTGAACCCAACTCCAACTCAGGAACAAAAACCTAGGCAAACACTGACATGCCATACACCTTTTATTTATTCTAATATATTTTTTCAAATTAAAGAGAAGCATCATAGTTAATTGGTTGTTAATAAAAGCTATGAATTTTGAGATGCTGTCAACTGTGGTTGTTCTTGGGAGTGGCTGGGTGTTGAAGTATGGGATGGGAAAGAATGGGAAGTTAGAGATAGGAAAAAGGGTGAATAGACAAGACTCTACGAAATACAAACCTGGTCCAGGGTGATAAAACCCATCAGATGAGAAATTGCATGGGCCTGATGAAGAGTGTGGTAGGGTCAGAGGAAGAGTATAGCCTACAGGGCATTTGCTCTGCAAACAAGAAAGACTCAGTTCATTTCTTGCAGTCTTTTATGGTCCCCAGAGACCCACCAGATCTGAAACTTGAGCACAGAGTCAGGAATAAGACCAGAGCACAATCAAGTATGCCCCATACCTGGTTTCCTCCACAAGAAATTGGGAGAAATGGCATGGTCTGCAGTTTTTGGTTAAAAGAATAATTTTGGAATAGGCTGAGGAAGGCAGATGAGTCTAAGATGACCAGAAGAAAAGTAAAAATTCTTCCATGGAGGCTGTGTTTACGCCTCATAGCCACTTTTGGAAAATAAACAAATTTGAGACACATCACTAAAAGGTTTTTGTGGTCTATCCATAAATGATGCCTGGGGGATCCGAACTCATACACTGGGGAATAAACCTACCAGCTGAGTGATCAACGCCCTCAGAGTCATTCAAGGATGACTCTTAACAGGGACAAAACCAAGAGAACAATTGAAGCATGAAGCCTGAAGATCAGCTCCTGGGAGATGCAAGGATAAGTCACCATTTCCTCGGGCCCTCTGTTCAGCACCCCTAGCTGCAACATTTCACTTATTCCCAGCAATATTCAGAGTTGCTATTACGGTGACACTTCACTAGCGTGTTTTCACAATGCGGTCCATTGCCTCTGTAAGTCTTTGTATTTGTAAACTCCCCAAGGTAGCCAAGCCAGTTATCAGGAAATTTCTGGTGGGGGGAGCTCAAATTATATTAGCTTGAGGGGCTGGTCCTTGGTCTTCCATGGTCCCTGGTTCCCGTAGCCTGCTCTAAACATCGCTGTTAACTGCAGCTCACACAAGAACCAACGTTATAAATGGCTTTGGGGCTGCGTTGCCGGAAGTACCAGACTAAGACATGTGCACTAGGTCACCACTTCCAAAGCAGTAGGTACCGGTTCTCCTTCAGCCTGGAAGGTGGTGGAGGAAAGAGATGGCCCTAGGAGACTGAATGGGGTGATGGATGAATGGAAAGGAAACCGGGACCGGTAGAGAACTGGACAGCTGGTGATCGTCATGGGATGGTTGGTGGATGTTTTTCAAATGAGTTAAAATATTATTTGTAAATAAGATTCAAAACAAAAATACGCAAATAAGGTTCCAAAGAACAAGTTACATATAAGACCGAGAGAGCTGAAAGGGCTGGCATTCATTCTGGAGCTTTCAATCATACTATTTACTAAATATGTTACTTTCACATCACTTAGCTGTGAAGAGGAATAGTGAGAAACAGAATGCCACCAGAAAAGCAAACTGGATAACCACCTTCAAAAAAAGCCAGGTGGAAGGTGTTCACATGGATCCGAAGTGCAAATATACGTTAACGGGAACATAATTTTAACAAACTCTGTTTGGTACCAGTAACTACTTGGTTGAAAATGGGGGGAAATGAACGCTGTTTCTGACTGACCTGACACTAACCAGTCAATAGATTTTCCCAGGAAAGGGTAGTTGACTGGCTGGGAACAGAAAAACGTGAAAAGTGTTTTGCTACCTTTAATGTATGGCTAGAGGAAAATGATCCCAGTCAACCCTCAAAACTAACAAGCTTCAACTCCCTTGAAAGAAAGTTGTATTAACTGAGGAAAAAATGCTGGGTAATAGTCTGAAATGATGGGAAAAGAGACAATAAGTGCAAAAGAAGGACTTGAAATTTGGCGAAAACAAAGCTTGAAACAACAAGATCTGGTGGGAACATGATTTACTGGGAATGGGATCTGAGGAGGAGAAGAGTAATATCAGGGATGTGAACAAGGAAAATCCAAGTTAAGGAAGACTTAGCAAGCTGACTACTCCATGGGCAACATGGTTCCAAGAATACCAGAACTTACCAAGGAAATTATTTTAATTTTCTTTCTTTTATATGGTCAATTACATGTATTCTTTGCCTTCTTAAAACACAATTTGGAGTGTTCATTTCTTTCTCAATATTCTGTTCATTTGTGTAAGCATCTTAAACAACTGCTGGAAAACAGAATTATTTGATCAGACTTATTTTTTACTTTAATGTTTAGTTGAGTTTACTGAAAACTAGGTCTAAAATGAAGTTTGTCTTGATTGGTACAAGTAGAGAAGGGAGGACTAGGGATGGAATTAGAGATTATAGGGTACCACATTTAGTTCCTAATAAAACAAGTAAAGCACAGTGTCCCAAATAGACTATTGAAAAAGATATTAATCTCTATTTAACCTGTAAATTGAGCATTTTCTATATTAAATTAAAAATGAAAGAATGTTCCTACATTTGGTCTTTTAAAGACATTCCACGTTGGTTAAGGAAACAAACACTGCCTATGAAATCATAGCAACATAACGATAAAAACCTGATTACTACTTAAATTTCCAAGAATGTCAGTGCTAAGAATTATTTCCCTGGATGTCCTTAGTGTACATGATAGTCATATGAATACACCTGTGTGAATATATCGCTGGCATCTAATTTAGAGAATAGATATATAGAAATTAGATCACATAGCTGAGTGTGATCTCAACTTTTCTACAAACTCCCATGCCCCACACACCCAAAGACTTGTACTAATCTTTATAAATCCATGACTTTTCCTCCTCCCATCTCCCAAAGTCTTTTAAAATTTCTTTTCAAGTACTAATGTGATGCGCTTTAGAAAATGTTGAGTTAAACTTAATTGTTGTCATTTAGCTTTTAGATAGAGTTCCAAGAAAATCTTATTAAAAGAGTATTTTTGTATTCTTTGAAAATGGTAATAAGAACATTATCCTTGAGTCCCTCAATAGTCATTATATAAAGAATTTTGTGAGGAATTCCCTGTACAAATCAATACTCGAAGAAATAAATGACTTCTCTGAATGAGGATGAACTGGGACATTTCAAAGTATCAATCAGTGAATCAAAGCTGAATCATAGCATCCTATAGCTAAAAATGAGCTTGATTTAATCTAGTCAACACCATTACATTTTTTTCTTATACCAGCTGATAGCACTTTTAATTTTTTAGTTTTTGTTTATTTATTTTTATTCGTGAAACACCATGAGGTACAGTTGTAGACTTACATACCTTTGTACTTGGGTTTCAGTTTTACAAGAATCAAGTACCCATCTCTCCAACAGTGCCCATTCTCCACCACCAAGGAACACAGTGACCCTCCCACACCCCATCTCTCCCACTTTGCCCCAACTCAGGGCATTCACTTTTGCTTTTTCTTTGTTTTAGGGTGTTGTGGTTTGCAATGGAGGTCAATACCATTACATTTTCAAAGAAGAACATAGGCCCCTATATGTTCAAGACACTACTACTGTTCTGCGGTTCTTCCCACCATGTACCTTGCTCCAAGACAGCCTTTTGGAAATATGCTGGGAAGGAAAACTGGATGTTCCATTCCTCACACTGACGTGGAAGACTCTTGCTGATTCTCAACCACATCAACTATTTAATTTGTTGCCTGATATGACCTCCTGTCCTTTATTTTTTTAAAAAAATATTTGATTTGTTTCTGGAATATAAAGAAAAAAATAAAATGGACCAATAAACAAAAGCAAAATCAAACCTTTACACTCTGACATCAAAATCGTCCTTATAGGAGGGGAAGTAAATGACTGAAATTGGTAGGGGAGTGTTGTTAGTTAGTTGTGGACAGTAGCTGGATATTTGACAGTGCATGGAGTATGAATACAGTTCCAGAGATCAGGAACTCTGTACTTGAAGCGAATACAGTTTGTAAACTTGTCATCACAATTATATGTCCATATGAAATTTATCTACATATGCTTTGTGCCTTCCTTGCATGTATGTGTTATGCATTCTTTTATCATGGCCTCAGAAATGCATCTGAGGGGACTCGGAAAATTAGTTGAGCCCCAAGTATGGGGAGAGAAGTAGTAAATAATTGGAGGAGGAAGAAATATGAGTTGGAGCTTAAGAGCCGTGTAAGAGGAATATATAGATATGTATGTGTGTAAATACACATATATATGTATAAATATATATATGGGCTGGAGCCATAGCACAGTGGGTAAGATGTTTGCCTTACACGTGGCCAACCTGGGTTCGATTGCTCTCCTCCTCTCAGAGAGCCCGGCAAGCTACTGAGAGTAACCCTCCCTCATGGCAAAGCCTGGCAAGCTACCTGTGAAGTATTCGACATGCCAAGAACATTAACAACAAGTCTCACCATAGGGACGTTTCTGGTGCCTGCTCGAGCAAATCAGTGAACAATGGGAGGACAGTGCTACAGTGCTATGGTTAATTCAAACGTTGTTTATGTAAAGTATGAAAGAATCAAATAAATATTCTATAAAGCTGATTACACCTATTAAATTAATATAACTTTAAATACTGTTTAGAAATTAAGTTGAAGAATTTTAAGGCTATCGAAAGATATTGAAAATATATCAAGAAACACATGGATTTTTGAGGACGAAGAACACGTAGCAGTTGTCCTTTCTTAAGGTTATTATTTTTGGCATTTATAGAATATGCTTTCCCTGAGCTTTTGTTAATAGCTTCCGTTTTTTAGAAAGCATCATAATAAACTATATTTTTTGAAAAAATTAAAAGAAAGCTCTGTTAGTGAGTGGATTCTGTATGTTTGGAACGTGGGAAGTATTTTCCTATGTAATTTACATTAAACATGATATTTATAACAGAAATACCATCTGCAATACTATTCACAATAGCCAGAAGAAACTATGGTATACCTACACAATTGAATACTACGCAGTTGGCAGGAAACTGAAATCATGAAATTTGCTGATAAATGGATGTACAGGGAAGAATATCATGCTCAATTAAATCAGTCAGAAGGAAAGGGGTATACTGATTGGACAACCCCATTTTTTGGATATAAAAAACCAGATTGTGAGACTAATACCCAAGGATAGCAGAAACACAGGCCAGGAGAATTGGTCAATGGTTTGACGCTTGCCACAAGTGCTGAAGGCGAGTATTTGGAATAAAGAAGGGACCGCTGTGACAATGATAGTTGGAAGTGATTACTCTGGATGAGAACTGAGTCCTGAAAGTAGGTTAATGAATAAACGTGAGAACCTCTCACTCTCTGTATTACAATCCATAATGCCCAAAGGATGTGAGAGAGAGAGAGAGAGAGAGAGAGAGAGAGAGAGAGAGAGAGAGAGAGAGAGAGAGAGAGGTGCCTGCAATAGTGTAGAGACAGCAGGCTGTCAGGTGGGGTTTGGGGTTGGGAGAGGTTGTGGTGGGAGAGAAACTGGGGACATTAGCAATGGAACTGTATACTAGTGGAGGTTAAGTGTTAAAATATCCTATGATTGAAACTGAATCATGAAAAGGTTTGTAATATGTGTCTCCTGCAGATTCAATACAAAAACATGATATTTAGATTCTACCACCATGACTAACCTATGAATTTGCTGAAATTTATTTTTATCACCTTGGCTGGGCTCATTGCATGGATGGCTGTGTGGTAAAACATTTTCATTTTATGCGGACTGAAGAGACAAAAATCATAGGGTTGGGACTTCTGGTGGAAGGAGAGAAGAGCACAAAACACCCTGTTGACCACACCTCAGCAGGGTCACCTAACTTGCATGATGACAGACTTCCTTCACTGATTTCTTCTTTTGTAATGTGGAAAAATGAAAAGAATTTGCAGGCTGACAAGGGGTTGTCTCCTCCAGTTCTCACTATTTTCTTTTCGATCAGAATTGTTTAAAGATTATTTGAAAAATTTGGAGCTTAATGATTTGTTCTCATATATTTCCCCTACATGGTGTTGGTGGGCATTGATCCAGGAAGGCCAGCATGAAAAAGTTGAGGTGTATGTCTTAACCACCAATGCCAACACTACTGTAAATATGGAATCCAAAGTACAATAGTAAAAATTCAAAATGTGTTTGTCAAGGAAATCAGTGGGAATGCAGGGAGAAATGGTTAATTTGTTGGTGGAGGGATGCAGACACTGGTTGTGTGTTTAGAATTGGAATATTGTATGACAAATCTCCAATATAAATGACTTTGAAAATCAAAATTGCCTAAATTTAAAAAAAGGAGAAGTCAACTTATGTCTATATTTCAAGAAGGCTTGTCTTGGCAAATTTTGGCAGGGAGACCATAGTTGGTAGAGAGAGGGAGAAAGAAAGGGAGAATTGACAGTTGGGAAGAGAAGCCTGGATATCATGGAAGAGATGAAAGCTGATCTTAGAAGATTTGGAGCCATCAGAGTTTAGAGAGTTAAATGGTGAGAACATTGCAGTTTAGATACTTAAATAGTGAGATTGGTTTCAGTCATCAGCACTGTATACATAGGAAAAGTTCAAAGACCTCACAGATATTCAGGCTATAATAACTAACAAGGGAAGAGTTTTTTTGCCTGAAGCACTATGTAAGGATAATATATTGCCAGGAAGAATGATAAGAAGTTGGTTCTCTTTTTCACAGATTAATACATTAGAGATGAAAACTTTTATACAAAGGAATCTATGATCTTGTCCTGTTGCTCTGTTTTCTTGTCATCATTCCATTCTCCCCCATGACCCTACCTAGTCAGGGCTCTCGACATTTCTCAGCAGTGTCACCACATAGCCTCAGAGCATGTGTTAACTGCAGGTAGCTCACAGCTCTCATGTTTGACCCCATCCAAGCCAGAGCCATCCTTCTGAAACCAAGGATATTTGCTGAAGGCCCGTTCTTCCTTGAAATGGCAGTCATGGTTTACCTCTTCTTAATCATATTGTTTACAAATTTAGATGTATATCACTATACTAGTGACAGGGATTTTTCAAACTATGGAAAGCATAAATATTTCCATTTCCCCCACGAATTTTGGGCTAGTTATTTTCTATCCACTGCTAATAATTTGTGATAATTAGGAAACAGAACTGAAGTAAAAACAGGGACATTTGTCAATTTGGTCCCATGACTAATCAGTCTTAGTATAAGTATATATTTCTAGAAAAAAAATGCAGAAGAAAATGAGTTGGTTGCTAGCAAAGAATGCCAAACCTCTGCCAAGAAATCCTTTGAAAATAAAAATTCTGACTATGGACTGAACATGATTGCAATTTAATGCCTCTTTTCCAGACCACAACACCCAAAAGGAGAGAGAGAACAAAAAGGAATGCCCTGCCACAGAGGCAGGGTGGGATGGGGGAGATTGGTGTGAGAAGGATACTTGAATACATGGTGGTGGAAAATGGGCACTGGCGGAAGAATGAGCATTTGATCATTGTATAATCAAAACCCAAGCACAAAAATTTGTAAATGTACAACTGTACATCATGGTGTTTCACTAATAAAAATTTTAAAAAAATAAAATAAAATAAAAATTGTTTCGTCTGAAAGAGATCAGCAGATGGGAACCTGAGTGAAGGCAAAAGATTAAACTGGTTGACTTTCATTTTTCCTTGAGTATATTAATTTGATTTTGGAGTCAATTTATATGAGAGTTCATCAAGACACAGAAATTTTTAGCGCTTCTCTTGTTTAAAAGTATAGTGATACACCATATCTCTATCTCACATTCTTTTTATTTCTGATAGTTTGACACAAAAGATACGTCATAATCATAGATAAATGTAAATTATTTAAATACTTTTTTGATTATTTAAAATTACCTTATAGAATTACATTATAGAATTTCATTAATTTTAGGATTATGCAGAATCAACTTGCATGTATCATATTACACTCACTACTGAAAGGCCTACTCTGTCATTAACCATTGTTCAGTTTTTCCACTTTGATTACACCTTTCCATCTGGTAATTAAATAGTCTCATAGTTCTAAAGTTTGTTTTTATTGCTTTGAAAAGATCAAAATTATGTAATTTTCAACATTGGATGAAACTAGAGCATATCATGCATGTAAAGTTAGCCTTAAGGAAAGGAACAGATACAGAGAGATTTTTCTCATATGTGGGATGTAAAGACACACAGCAAGGTAGCAACAAAGGTTCAAGGGCAGTGTAAGGGGAGAACTGATCCACACAATTGGGTCAGGGGATTAGGAGGGAGGGATTCTGGGGGATTGGGTGAGAGGGAGGGTTTGTTCTTTGAGAGAATGAGGAGTGTCATGTTGGAATTATGTGTATGAGAAACCATTGTTAATTGAATTATAAATCATAGAATAAAAATAATGTTTTAGACGTTTGTCTGTCTCATTTTATCCTTTTAATTTGTTTTCTCCATATTCCACATATGCCTGAATTTGTAGGATGCCTATCTTTCTCTGCCTGGTTTTTGTCACTAAACATAATTTCCTCATGTTATACATTTTATATACAAATAATAAGAAGAGTTCACTTCATACAACTGAGTAGTATTCCATGGCTTTACCACCTTTCATTTTCAAAATTTGTGGTTTAAATGATACAAATATTGGTTTTAACAATGCTCCAGGGTTTTAAAATTTTAGTTTAGTGAAACAAAATACATTTTATTGAAAAACCCTTAGAAACTTGTGAAACAGTTGTAGGGTGGAATGGAATGTATGTTCAAGCGAGAACAGTCATTTAACAAAACAAGCAAAGAGAGACATAGAGAAAGGAAGCACGGTATTTCTTCAAGGAAGAACACAAGCTTGAGGAACAAGCCCAGTCTGGTAGTTTAGGAATAAGAACTTGGAGTGGTATGAACTTAACTTGTGCTCTTTAGGGGAGAACCTGAGTGAAACTATTATAAGTACGTTCAGGATCATGATACACTGGAGTCTGCACTTGGAGTGTGGAGGGTAGAGAGTTCTTTGGGGAGACCGGACTATAGAGAACAGTAATATTATAACATTAATGATAGTATCTTACGGTGGGATTCCAAAAAAATCTTTAACAGTGGCGTCAGAAATGATAACATTCTTAGGTATTTGGGTTTCCTGTGGAAACAACGGGAAAGCAGAATTTATGCTCTGGATGCCTCCAACTGAAACAAGGTCAACAAGTCATGAATGAAAAATTTCAAGTTAGATGGATCAAGGATTCTGATCCCAGTGGAAGGCTAGCTTTCAGGTGGACAATTTCTACTGATGACCTGATGTAGATTCTGATCCGGGGATACATAACAGAAAGGAGGTAGTGACAGGTATCCTCAGAAGTGAAGCCTCTGAGACAGAATTCATTCATGCCAACTTATGGGTTATCAAAGTTTGCTCATGGCTGCTACCATTATAACATGCCATTAAATGGTTCTGTGGTTTCAATTTACTGTGTCAATATAAAGATGAAGTTTCCAAATGGAAGGTAAAAATCTGAGGCCCTCAAGATGATGAATTATGGGGAGGGGGAGGAGCTAGAAATATAGTACAGCAGGTAGGGCATTTGCCTTGCACAAGGCATACCCAGGTTAGATTCCCAGCATCCTGTATGGTCTCCCCAAGAACCGTGAGGAGTAATTCCTGAGTGCAGAGCCAGGAGTAACCACTGTGCATCGCCACGTGTGACCCAAAAACGCAAAGAATGATGATCTGGGATTGATCCTTAGCATTACAAATGGCATGATTTTTAATTTTCAATTTTTAATTTTTTTCATTCTTGCTTGCTTGCTTTTTTGTTTTTTGGGTCGCACCTGGCTATGTTTAGGGGTTATTTTTTATTTTTAAAAAAACTTACAATTTTTCCTTTTTACCTGTGGTTTAAAAGTAAATCTAAAATATTTTAGAGTAAATATATGTGAAGAAGAATAAAATTCACGGGAACAGTTTAGTGTTCTTAATGATACAGGAGTCAGAATTTTGAGGTTAATTATATGGGTATTGCATAAATAATTTTTCCCCATTACGTGGGCTGTCTTTCGATCATGGTCACCATTTTTTCTGAGTTGCAGAAACTTCTTAGTTTAATGTAGTCTCATTTGTTTATATTCACTTCCTCTTCCTTGGTCAGTGGTGTTTCATTCTTGAAGTTTCCCTTAGCTTTATTGTCATGAAAGGATCTTCCCACATTTTTCTCCATATATCTTAAAAATTCAGGTATGATAGTGAGGTCTTTAATACATTTGATGTGACTTTGTGCCTGGCACTATAAAGAGGTCTGAGTTCATTTTTTTTGCATATTGCTGTCCACTTTTCCCAGCACCAGTTGCTGAAGAGACTTCCTAGCTCAACTTCATATTTCTTGAGCCTTTAAGAAAGATTAGGCAATAATAATCTGAGGGCCAGCGTCAGGATATTTGACTATATTCCATTGATCTGAGGCCTGTCTTTATCTGAATATCATGGTATTTTAATTACTAAAACTTTGTAGTAGGGTTTGAAGTTGGGGAAGGTGTTCCCTTCTTCTTTTTACCAAAGATTGCTTTAGCTCTTCATGGGAGTTTATGGTTTTGTATGAGTTTTAAGAGTGTTTAATCTATTTCTTTGAAAAATGTTATGGGGATCCTTATAGAAAGTGCATTAAATCTTTATAGAGCTTTGGGGTGTATTACCATTTTGACAGTGTTAAACCTCTCAATCCATGAGCATGGGATATGATACCATTTCCGCATATACTCTCAGGGGATTGCCCTGCCACAGAGACAGGGTGGATGGGGGGATGGGGGTGGGAGGGATATTATCCATGGTGGTGGAAAATGGGCACTGGTGGAGGGATGGGTATCTGATCATTGTATAATTGAAACCAAAGCACAAGAAATTGTAAATTTACAACTGTAAAAAAAAAAATAAAATAAAGGGAAAAAAAAGCAAAGCCATTAACTGTGGTTGGAAATACGCCTCGGTGGTAAAATATTTGCCTCACATTTCTGAGGTTATGGGTTTGATCCCTGAATTTCCATCTACACACACAAAAGCTAACTTACAACAAAATCTCACACTGGAGACCTAACTGGGCCCGCTCAAGAAAATCGATGAACAACGGGAGGACAGTGACAGTGACAGTGACTTAATGAAAATTCAACTGCTTTAAGCTATATATTGCCTAACTATTAAAAGGATTTAATTCTCAATAAAATAGCTTGAAAAGGTCTTTTTTCTAGCACCTCTGCTAGGGAAAGATAGCATCTGATATTTCAGTATTTGTAATATGGGTGGACATTTTAATTTCTCATTTTAATTTGTGCTCTTTGTCTACTAGTGAGCTTGAAAATTGCTCTTGTATGGTTACTACATGGAAAATATTATGCTATGGGAAATGAGTCAGAAAGAGAGGAACAGACATAGAAAGACCGCATGCATCTGGGTGACATAAAGTAACAAAACAAGAGACTAGCACACAAGAACAGCTGTGTTAAATACCAGGTTGTTCACTCCATGGCTTAGAGGCCAGCTGCACTGTCTAGGGGTAAAGGCAGCGCAGATAGAGAAGGGAGCACCCAATAAAGGGTGCTGGGAAGATCTGCCCAGGATGGGAGATCCCTGCTGAAAGTAGTCTATGGACCGAACAGGATTGCCACCCAATGTCTCTTCTGCAGACCACAGCACCCAAAAGGGGAGATAGAACAAAAGGGAGTGCCCTACCAAAGAGGCAGGGTGGGATGGGGGATGGAGCTGGTGGTGGAATAGGCACTCCATCACTTAATAACTGAAACCCAAGCGCAACAACCTGTAAGTCTACAACTGCACATCATGGTGTTTCACTACTAAAACAAAACAAAACAAAAATTAAAAAAAAGAAAATTGTTCTTGTGTTTACTAGTCATTTACACTTTGTTCAATAGAGATTATGTGATCATGGTTTATGCTTATTTTTTCTATTCAAGGGTAATAACTCAATATTGATTTATTTCACAGCACTAATTTTTTAAAACCATTCATCCTTGGCCTATCATATTAATTGCCAGTATTTGTTGGTTTTGCTTGTTTTTTGATCACTTAATTGGGTTTTTTCCCTTTTCTTACAGATTGTAAAATTTTGACACAAATGAGCATGTTTTTCTTTATCTTCTACAGTTTTAAACTGAGAACAACTGTTTGTTATGTACAAATAAGATACCTGTGCATTTACTATTTCTTCTCATTTTATTTACATTTTAACACATCCCGATTCATCTACAACTTATCCTAGTAAGTGTTGTCATATTGAAAGAAACCACCAATTTTTTCAATCATAGCACTGTAGCACTGTCCTCCCGCGGTTCATCCATTTGCTCGAGCAGGAACCAGTAACATCTTACAACAAATTGTGAAACTTGTTGTCACTGGCTTTGGCCTATCGAATACGTCATGGGTATCTTGCCAGGCTCTTGCTATGTGGATGAGATACACTGGGTAGTTTGCCGGGCAGAGGAATCGGAATCAGGGTTGGCCTCCTGCAAGGCAAATGCCCTACCCGCTGTGCTGTAAACGTTATCTAAAATATACTAGTAATACCAAATGTTGTTTCTTTAACAGTGCAGTATAAACGATTATTTCGTAATTTTCTTGATGTGTTAATGAAATAGCTAAGCTCTTGAGTATCATGGGAGTATTTTTCTAACAGAAAAGTCTGACGAAGGTGAAACTGTTATAACCGTCTTGTAGGATTCCATCTCCCTAGCCTGCTTCATTCTACTCCGCTCTCTATCCAATCCGGTCTTCTTCTTGGGATTCTGACCTCCTGATTGGCTAGCCTCTACCTTTCAACTGCCTACTTTGTGACATCATTCTCCCACCAAACCAACCACCAACTGGTAGAATCTTGGGGGTCCCATGTAGTTGTTTGTAAACAAATTTGAATCATCATGGCAAGTGACTAGTGACCAATGACCAATCACCAGTGAGCAGTCGTCTGTACTGAACACTTGTGGTCTTAAGCCGCTGCAGTGTTCAGACGTACTCTCGTACCGTCTCCTCTTCTCGTCTACCTTTCATCGGTATTTCCTCTTCTCTGACCATGTCAGTTAAGGAATAATAGTTTTCAAAGCTTTTCATTAGATCTATCATCCCTAAACTTAGCAGTCAAGTAAAAACAGCACGTAGTAATGAAAGAAACTATTCAAGTAGAATTTTATAAGCCTCATTTTAGCTTGACTTTGACATTTTCTGTGTGATTTTAGACATTGGCTTACTTTCTCTCACATACAAAGTGTTTGTCCTCATTGATTACATTATAGTTTAGACATACTTAGGAGCTCAAATACACACACACAGACACACTCATATATATATATATATATATATATGTGTGTGTGTGTGTGTGTGTGTGTGTGTGTTGATTCTCTGTGTTTCTTTTTTCCTTTTAATAGTGAATTTTACATGATATCCATTGAATACAAGTAAATCAGAGACAGAATTTTTACAGAAACAGAAAATAGAGATGCTGTGGATAACTGTTAATATATACTAGCATGTGTTCTCTCTAATTCTCTCTCCACTTGTATGTATACTTCAGTATTTTAAATATAGTGATATTACAAAGTAATAATCATTGATCTTTGAGATTTCTATTTAAACCAGGTAATAAGAAAATATGGGGCATGAGGAAGGTGTGCATTGCTGAGCGGTAGGGAGGGCTTACCAAGCCCTCAAAGGTAAGAAATTTTGGGATCACTTTCATCAAACATTGACCAATTGAAACCAAGACGATATGAGGGAGAAATAAATAGGAAAGAAAGAACGAACAAACGAAAGAAAGAAAGGAAAGAAAGAAAGAATAGGGACGTCTATTATCTAGGAAGGGGAAAACGTTTGGACAGAATGTTGAAGAGAAACAAAGGTTTAAAATCAAAAAAGAAAGAATATATATTAAAAATGCTCAGATAAATACACTGAGAGCAAGTCAAAGCAATTTACTTCAATAAATGCCAGGATTAGAAAGTATACTATGCCTTGAATAGGGTTCCAGTGGGAAAAGCAGTTTATCAGAAAGCCATCCTTGCTGGCTTTTTTCCTGATTATCTCTTAGAACACGGTACTTGGTACTTGACAATTTGGAGTATAAACACGCTTCAGAAATGATGCTTCCCATAAATAGCTAATAGTGCTTATCTAGGGCGGTGGAAGACACAGAATCTTCAATGTTTTTATTACGTTCTGGTTTTTAAGTACATGTACGCGCTATCTGTTAAAAAAAAATGGTATACTCTAATTTGAATCAGGAGATTTGATTCATTTGTGTGGTAAGTAGGTTCCAGGTTGAAGCTGCTTGTCATCTTTACAAATATTATTTCATGTGATTTTTTTCTTCCTAACATGAGAGAATTTTGAAAATAGTCAACTTCTGTTTTTAGATCCTAAGAGGAAATAGAAAAAACAAGTCTCACATGTCTAATTACACGTTTTTGTCATATTTGTGAATTATGAGTTTTCCTACATTAAAGATATTTTATTGGATTTTGGTGCTCATTTATTAAACATTGAGAAGAACCTTTTCCTGGTTGATAAAGCTAATTCTAATCTAGGGGTTGAAAGTAAATTTGCAATATTTTGTGATCACTTTCTAAATGGTCTTTTCTGTTTCTTGTGTGATCAAGTGAAATCCTCTGCTATATTTAACACGTGTTGTTTGCTGGTTAATATTCAAAGGTACTGATGAGAATAATTTTTTTGTACTTTCGAAGTTTCTTTCTGTATTTTACCCATTTAAAACATTTCTTGTCTATGAAATACAATCACGTTTATTCCTATTTTCTTTTTTGTTATGTAATTGCTGATAAATCCTTTCTCTTTAATGGACTGGTAAAGTGTGCACTCAAAAATCACCTTCTACTCCATTTTTTGGCTAGCAGTTTTTTTCTAAAATAGAATAGTCTGTTCATATTGTATATGTGGAACAATTTATTAATACCCTTATTGTACTGTTTTATTTGGTTTTATTTGGGCTCACATCCACTGTCATTCAAGGCCTACTCTTGGGTCTGCTCTCCATAACTTACTGTACTATGCTGCTTGCTGCAGAGCCCAGATTTCATTAATATCTATATACTTCTTTTTCAGTTCTGTGATACATATTTTTCATGATGTTTTCTTTACCCTTCCTCCTATGTAAATCACATGAATAGAAAAATTATATTCATGTATGCATTATTATTCTTAGAATTATTAGTAACTACATTGTAGATAAACAACTTAAGACACAGATTTTCAATAAAGTTTTCCCTCCAAAAACATTTCTTGGGAAAGACTCAAGCAGTCATTTTTGAAGTGGATCAAAAATGAGGGTAACCTTCAATGCATCAACAAGATTAAGTCGTATGTGAACCGTAAGTAACAGGTACTCATGGCACAAGTCAAATGGAAAACTGATGACTACAATGGTAATAGTTTCAAAGACCCCAAATGCCTATCTTAAAGTAAGGTATCTTCCTTCCGGTTTCTGGCCTTGTATTGATCATGCAGGGTCCTAGCCAAAAGTCCACATGCTTTAGGTTGTGTAACCTGGAATTTCATAAGGGACAGAGAGAGATAGTACTGGAGGGGATAAGGCACTTGCCTTGTACACAGCCA
This sequence comes from Sorex fumeus, assembly GCF_029834395.1. Taxonomy (NCBI): domain Eukaryota; kingdom Metazoa; phylum Chordata; class Mammalia; order Eulipotyphla; family Soricidae; genus Sorex; species Sorex fumeus. Next base: position 83,100 of record NW_026606203.1, read on the forward strand.
ATCCATTTGAATCTCTGTCATGGCATACACTCTCCCGAATGTTCTAAGGGGTCACTCCAGAGTGCAGAGCCAGGAAGAACCCAAGATCACTGTCAGTTGTTGGTCCAAACTCTACACCACCCTACGCCCCGCCCAATATAATGTATTGGAATATAGGAAATCTCTTTGCCATCTCTGGGCCTCAGGTTTCTTCTTGTCCAGAGAATGTTTCCCATTCTCTTAGACTTCCTAGTTTGAAAAAGCTTCCATTCTAGGAAATAGCATAGGAGTCAATAGGAGAGCAAGCTAAGGAGAAACTATCTGTAAGCAAGAAATCCAGGTAGAGACACGATCACCTGGTTCTTCTACAGTTCTGTGTTCACTTTGGGAGCACGATACCAAATACACAAAGTGCCAAACGGTTCCAGGCTTTGAATCACCCCAAGCTGTTGGAATTTTGGAAATTCAGTTGACTGTTGGTACTACAAGCATCTCGATGACTTAAATTTTAAGTTCATATTGTTCCTCTCAGCGTTGAAGGAGATTATTAGTCTCACAGATTTTTTTCATCACCCTCTTTTTCCTTACAGAAAATTTTCAAAATCCATCTGTATTGGGAACTGCACATACTCTGCAGCTTTCCCTTCCCGTAGTGAACAATGCAGCTTCCCTAACAGGAAGAGTCTGCAACTACTCCAGAGTATCTGCTCCAGCTGGTAGTTCTGCTTGGCTCCTTCCCTCAGCCTCTGGCACCTCTTTCCAACCACTGATGGGTAGTGCTTATCTTTACCAACATTTCAGCACAACAATGCTTTCTGGAGTGATTCAACAGAGTCATATATCCACCTCAGCTGCTTCCTACCCGAGTGTTTTGGAATGGGATATTGCAGGAAGTGCTGAAGAGAAGTCTTCCATGGGAGACTTTTCTGTGACTGTCCTTGACCAAGACACCGCTGTCTCTTCCATGTCTATGGCAGCTCGCTATGAGAAAATACCTAGATACCAACAACACAGTGTCTGTGTACCCATCACTTTCTGCCAGTCTTGTTGAGAGAACACCATCTCTGGTTCCACATCAGAGTCAAAGCCTGTCACTTCCCTACCAGGAAGGAAGCCAGGTGTATTACTATCATCAAGGCACTCTGGGAACTCTCCTTTCCGTCCTGCAGTCCTATGACTCCATGACATACAGAGGGCAAAAGGGCTCTGCCCCCCAAACTTACAGCAACTCATCGCGAGAAATGGTTATGGTTCTCAAGGGGGTCCAGCCCCCAAATAACCAACCACCAGCCTCCTCCTCTGGAATCGACTTGTCTCTGTCTGCTCACCCCATCACAGAATCGAGTTTTCAAGGTGAGTAAAACTAAGAGAAGGGAAACAAAATTCAAAAATTGGGGTCAAAATAGATGAAAACTCTCCATAGGCAGGTGGTATTGAAGTGAAATACACCACCTGAGCTAAGGGAAGTTCCCATGATATCTGCAGCCCAAAGTAACCTGACGCTGACCTCAACTCCAACTCAGGAACAAAAATTTAAGAATTTTGACTAGATGAAAACGGGGCTCTCAAAATCTCTGAAGATCTCCCAGATCCCAGTAGATATAAAATAACAAAATAGGAGACTAACTCCCAAGAGTGGCCGAGATCAGTGTCAGGAATTTTTCTTCATAGCTTGGAGACCAACCACACAAGCTAGCAGAAAAGGCAGCTCAGATAGAAAATGTAGCACTGAATAAAGGGTGTTGAGAGGATCCTCCCAGGATGGTAGAGAATGCTGAACATATAGACCAAGGATGATTGTCACTCAATGCCTCTTTTGCAAACCACAACACCTAAAAGGAGAGAGAGAACAAAGGGGAATGCCTTCCCACAGAGTCAGGGTGGAATGAGGGGATGGGGGGTGGGAGGCATACTGGGATCCCTGGTGGTGGGAAATGGGCACTGGTGGAGGGATGGGTATTTGATCATTGTATCTTTGAAAGCCAAGCACAAAAATTCATATGTCTACATAGTACCTCATGGTGTCTCACTAATAAAAATTTAAAAATTAATAATAAAAAAATTGGAACATAAACTAAAAATAAACAAGAGAAAGATCAAACAATAGAAAAGAGGACTATAGTACTCAAAACGTTGAGAAACAGGCACATTGGCAAGTATTTTTAAATACGCATCCAGGAGAGAATATAGCATTGTTCATGAACAAATCTACTCTATGGATGCATCTCATCCTTGAAATGGAAAAGGACAATATGTTACAGTTACCAATTTGCAAACAAGATATATACCATCTATTTTTTGCTATGTTTCTATGCGTTACCGAGTATTATTCTGATTTTTAAATTTTCTTTAAGGATTAAAACAGTATTTGCCTGCATTAAACTTTTTAATTAAATGTTTTATTAGAAATGATTTTTAATGATTAAGAATTTTTTTTTACTATAAGTTTAGTTGAGATTGCTGAAAACTAGGTCTAAAGTGAAGTTTATTTGGATTGTTAGAAATAGAGTAGGGAGGACTACAGATGGAATTAGAGATTATAGGTTACCACATTCAGTTCCTAATAAAACAAGTAAAGGACAGTGTCTCTGAAAGACTTTTGAAAAGATATCTCTATTTAACCTGTAAATTCAACATTTTCTATATTAAATTAAAAGTGAATTAATTTTCCTATATTTGGTCTTTTAAAGACATTCCAGTTTGGTTAAGGAAACAAACACTGCTTATGAAATCATAACAACTCAATCATAAAAACCTGATTATTACTTCCGTTTCCAAGAATGTCAATGCTAAGAATTATTTCCCTTGGTCTCACTAGTGTACATGATAGTCATATGAATACATCTGAGAGGATATATCATTGATATCTAATTCAGAGATTAGATATATAGAGTTTAGATCACATAGCTGAGTGTGATCTCAACTTTCCTAGACACTCCCCTGCCCCACAGACCCAAAGACTTCTACTGATCTTTATGGATCCATGACTTTTTCCCATCCCATCTCCCCGAATCTTTTAAAATTTCTTTTCAAATACTAATGTAACAACTTTAGAAAATATTGAGTTAACCTTAATTGTTGTACTTTAGCTTTTATATATATAACCAAGAAAATCTTTTAAAAGTGTATTTTTTTAATTCTTTGCAAAATTGTAATAAAACATTATCATTGAGTCCCTCAATATACTTTATATAAAGAATTTTGTGACAAATTCCCTGTACACATAAATACTAGGAAAAATAAATGACTTCTCTGAATGAGAATGAACTGGGACATTTCAAAGTATCAATCAGTGAATCAAGGATGAATCATCGAAACGTATAGCTAAAAATGATCTTGATATAATCTAGTCAACACCATTACATTTTCTTTTTTTATACCAGCTGATAGCACTATTAATTTTTTAATTTTTATTTCTTAATTTTTATTAGTGAAACACCATGAGGTATAGTTGTAGACTTACATACCTTTGTGCTTGGGTTTCAGTTATACAAGTATCAAGTACCCATCCCTCCACCAGCGCCCATTCTCCACCACCAATGAACCCAGTGACCTTCCCACACCCCATCTCCCCCAGCCAGCCCCACCTCAGGGCATCCCTTTTGCTTTCTCTTTCCTTTAGGGTGTTGTGGTTTGCAATGGAGGTCAATACCATTACAATTTCAAAGAAGAAAATAGGCCCCTATATGTTCAAGACACTGAGACTGTCCTGCGGTTCTTCCCAGCATGTACCCTGCTCCAAGCCAGTACTTTGGAAATATGCTGGGAAGGAAAACTGGATGTTCCTTTCCTCATACTGACCTGAAAGACTCTTGCTGATTCTCAACCACGTGAACTATTTCATTTGTTGCCTGATATCACCTCCTGTCCTGTATTTTTTAAAAAATGTTTCATTTGTTTCTGGAATATAATGAAAAATATCAAATGGACTAATTAAACAAAAACAAAATCAAACCTTTACACTCTGACATCAAAACGGTGCTTACAAGAGGGGAAGCAAATGACTGAAAAATGTGGGGGAGTGTTGTTGGTTGTGGACAGTAGCTGGATATTTGACAATGCATGGAGTATGAATACACACTTGCTGAGATTAGGAACACTGTACTTGAAGCCAATACAGTTTGTAAACTAGTCATCTCAATTATATGTCCATATAACATTTATCTACATATGCTTTGTGCCTTCCTTTCATTTATGTGTTATGCATGCCTTTATCATGGCCTCAGAAATGCATTCTGAAGGCACTCGGCACATTAGTTGAGCCCCAAGTAGGGGGAGAGAAGTAGTAAATAATTGGAGGAGGAAGAAATCAGAGTTGGAGCTTAAGGGCCATGTAAGATGAATATATAGATATGTATGTGTGTGTGTAAATACATATATATATGTATAAATATATATATATGGGCTGGAGCGATAGCACAGTGGGTAAGACGTTTGACTTGCACGCGGCCAACCTGGGTTCGATTCCTCTGCTCCTCTAGGAGAGCCCGGCAAGCTACTGAGAGTAACCCTCCCACATGGCAAAGCCTGGCAAGCTACCTGTGACGTATTCGACATTCCAAGAACAGTAGCAACAATTCTCAACATAGAGATGTTTCTGGTGCTCTCTTGAGCAAATCAATGGGAGGACAGTGCTACAGTGCTATGGTGAATTCAAACTTTGTTTATGCAAAATATGAAGGAATCAAATACATATTCTATAAAGCTGATTACACCTATTAAAATTAATATAACTTTAAATAATGTTTAGAAATGAAGTTGATGAATTTTAAGTCTATAGAAAGATATTGACAATATATCAAGGATATTTGAGGAGCAAGAACACATGGCTATTATCGTTTCTTAAGGTAATTTTTGTTGCTTTTATAGAATATGTTTTCCCTTAGTTTTTGTTAATAGCTTCAGTTTCTTAGAAAGCATCATAATAAATTATATTATTTTAAAAAAATTATAAAAGGTGGGTTTGTAAGTGGATTCTGTATGTATGGAACCTGGAAACCAATATTAAACATGATGTTTATAACAGAAATACCATCTGCACTTCTATGTTTATTGTAGTACTATTCACAATAGCCAGAAGAAACTATGATATAACTGCACAATGGAATACTATGCAGTTGTTAGTAAACTGACGTCATGAAATTTGCTTATAAATGGATGTACAAGGAAGAATATCATGCTGAATGAAATCAGACATAAGGAAAGGGATATATTGATTGGACTACCCCTTTTTTTGGGTTATAAAAAACCAGAGTATGAGACTAATATCCAAGGATAACAGAAACACAGGCCAGGAGAACTGGTCAATGGTTGGACACTTGCCTCAAGTGCTGAAGGCAGGCATTTCGAATAAAGAAAGGACCGCTATGACAATGATATTTGGAAGTGATTACTCTGGCTGAGAACGGAGTACTGAAAATAGGTAAAGGAACAAAGGTTATAACCTCTCAGTATCTGTATTACAATCCATAATGCCCAAAGGATGAGAGAGAGAGAGAGAGAGAGAGAGAGAGAGAGAGAGAGAGAGAGAGAGAGAGAGAGAGAGAGTTGCTTGTCATAGTGTAGAGACAGCAGGCTGTCAGGTGGGGTTTGGGGTTGGGAGAGGGAGTGGTGGGAGAAAAACTGGTTACAGTAGCAATGAAACTGTATACTAGAGGAGGTTGGGTGTTAAAATATCCTATGATTGAAACTGAATCCTGAAAAGGTTTGTAATTTGTGTCTCGTGCTGATTCAATACAAAAAACATGATATTTAGTTTCTACTACCATGCTTAACCTATGAATTACCTGAAATTTCTTTTTATCACCTTGCCTGGCCTCATTACATGGGTTCCTGTGTGGTAAAACTTTTTTTGTTTTATGGGAACTTAAGAGACAAAACTAATAGGGTTGGGACTTCTGGTGGAAGGAGAAAAGAGCACAAAATCCCCTAATGACCACAGCTCAGCAGGGTCAGCTAACTTGCGTTATGACTGACCTCCTTCACTGATTTCCTCTTTTGTAATGTGGAAAAGTAAAATGACTTTGCAGGCTTCCAGGGGATAGTCCCCTCCAGTTCACACTATTTTCTTTTCGATCAAAATTGTTTAAAGATTATTTTAAAAGTTTGGAGCTTAACATGCAAAAAATGGGCTTAGAACTCTGCCTAACACCATGTACAAAAGTAAGATCAAAATGGATTAAAGACCTCAACATCAGACCATTCAGCATAAGGTGCATTGAAGACAAAGTTGGCAAAACCCTCCATGACATTGAGGTTAATGGTATTTTCAAAGATGCCACGCCACTGGCCGAGCAAGTGAAAACAGAGATAGATAAATGGGACTATCTTAAACTAAGAAGCTTCTGCACCTCCAAAGAAACAGTGACCCCAATACAAAAACAGTCTACAGAATGGGAAAGGATATTCGCTGAACACATATCTGACAAGGGGTTGATATCAAGGATATACAAATTACTGGTTGAACTCCACAAGAAGAAAACATCCAACCACATCAAAAAAATGGGGCAATAAAATGAACAGAAAATTTCTCAAAGAAGAAATCCGAATGGCAAAAAAGCACATGAGAAAATGCTCTACATAATTAATCATCAGGGAGATGCAGATCAAAATGAGATACCACAATGAGATACCATCTCACACCTCAGAGACTGGCCCACATTCAAAAGAACAAAAGCAACCAATGCTGGCGCAGATGTGGCAAGAAAGGGACACTCCTTCACTGTTGGTGGGAATGCGGACTGGTTCAGTCCTTCTGGAAAACAGCATGTACAATTCTCAAAAAATTAGAACTTGAACTCCCATTTGACCCATAAATAGCACTCCTGGGAATATATCCCAGAGAGGCAAAAATGTATAGTCAAAGTGACATCTGCACTTGTTTGTTCATTGCAGCACTCTTTACAATAGCCAGAAACTGGAAGAAACCTGAATGCCAAAGAACAGATGACTGGTTAAAGAAACTTTGGTACATCTATACAATGGAGTACTATGTAGCTGTTAGAAAAGATGAAGTCATAAAATTTACATACAACTGGTACAATATGGAAAGTATAATGCTAAGCGAAATGAGTTAGAAAGAGAGGGATAGACATAGAAAGATTGCATTCATCTGGGGGATATAAAGTAACAAAATACGAGATTAATACCCAAGAATAGCTGAGATCAGCACCAGGAGCATTACTCCATAGCTTAGAGGCCAGCTGGGCATTCTAGGGGAAAGGGCAGCTCAGATTGAGAGGGAGCACCAAATAAAGTGTGTTTGAAGGATCCACCCAGGAGGGGAGATGCATGTTGAAAGTAGACTATGGACTGAACATGTTTGCCACTCAATGCCTCTTTTGCAGACCACAACACCCAAAAGGAGAAAGAGAACAAAAGGGAATGCCCTGCCACAGAGGCAGGGTGGGATGGGGTGGGGGTGGAGGTGGGAGGGATATTATCCACGGTGGCAGAAAATGGGCACTGGGGGAGGGATGGGTATTTGATCATTGTATAATAGAAACCCAGGCACAAAAAATTGTAAATCTACAACTGTACTTCATGGTGTTTCACTAATAAAAAGAAAAAAAAGGAAAAATATTGGAGCTTAATGATTTGTTCTCATATATTTTCCCTACATGGTATAATTTGGCATTGATCTAGGAAGGCCAGCATGAAAAAGTTGAGGTGTATATCTTAACCACCAATGCCAAAACCACTGTAAGTATGGAACCCAAAGTACAATAGTTAAACTTCAAAATATGTTCGTCAAGGAAATCGGTGGGAATGCAGGGCGAAATGGGTCGTTTGTTGGTCGAGGGATGAAGACACTGGTGGTGTGATTAGAATTGGAATATTGTATGACAAAACTCCATTATAAATGACTTTGTAAATCAAAATTGCCTAAATGTTAAAAAAAGAGAAGTCAAATTATGTAAATATCTCAAGAAAGCTTGTCTTAGCAAATTTTGGCATGGAAAGCATAGCTGGTAGAGAGATGGAGAAAGAAAGGGAGAGTTGAAGGTTGGGAAGAGAATCCTGGATATCATGGAAGAGATGAAAGTTGATCTTAGAAGATTTGGAGCCATCAGAGTTTAGAGAGTTAAATGGTGAGACCATAGCAGTTTAGATACTTAAATAGTGAGATTAGTTTAAGTCATCAGCAGTGTATACATAGAGTTCAAAGACCTCACAGATATTTGGGCTATATTAACTAACTAGGGGACCGTTTTTTTCCTGAAGCACTATTTAAGTATAATGTATTGCCAGAAAGAATGATAAGAAGCTGGTTCTCTTTTTCACAGATTGATACAATAGAGATGAAAACTTTTATACAAAGGAATCTATCACCTTGTCCTGTTGCTCTGCTTTCTTTTCATCATTCCATTCTCCCCCATGACCCTACCTAATCAGGGCTCTCCACATTTCTCAGCAGTGTCACCACATAGTTCAGAGCATGTGTTAACTGCCAGTAGCTCACAGCTCTCATGTTTTACCCACACCCAGGCCAGAGCTATCCTTCTGCAAAAGAAGATGTCTACTGAAGGCCCATTCTTCCATGAAGTGGCAGTCATGGTTTACCTCTTATTAATCATTGTTTACAAATTTCGATGAATGTCACTATACTAGTGACAGGGATTTTCCAAACTAAGGGAAGAATAAACATTTTTCATTAGCCCAAGAATTATGGGCAGTTATTTTCTATCCACTGCAAATAATATATGATAAGTAGTCAACAGCACTGAAGTAAAAACAGGGACATTTGTCAATTTGGTGCCATGACTAATCAGTCTTAGTATAAATATATATTTCTAATAAAAAAAAGCAGAAGAAAACGAGTTGGTTGCTGGCAAAGAATGCCAAATCTCTGCCAAGAAATCCCTTGAAAATAAAAATTGTGACTATGTACAGAACATGATTGCCACTCAATGCCTCTTTTGCAGACCAAAAGACCCAAAAGGAGAGAGAGAGCAAAAGGGAATGCCCTGCCATAGAGGCATGGTGGGATGGGTGGATGTGTGTGGGAGGGATACTAGAATCCATGATGGTGGAAAATGGGCAATGACGGAGGGATGGGCATTTGATCATTGTATAATCGAAACCCAAGGACAAAAATTGGTAAATCTACAACTGTACCTCATGGTGTTTCACTAATAAAAACTAAAAATAAAATGAAATACAAATTGTTTTGTCTGCCAGAGATCAATAGATGGGAACCTGAGTGAAGGCAAAAGATTAAGTTGGTTGACTTTTATTTTTCCTTGAGTATATAAATTTGATTTTGGAATCAATTTATTTGACAGTTTATCAAGACAGAGAAATTTTCATCACTTCTCTTATTTAAAAGTATAGTGATACACCATATCTCTATCTCACTTTATTTTTATTTCTGATAGTTTGACACAATAGATATGTCAAAATCATAGATAAATGTCAATTATTTAAATACTTTTTGTTATGTATAATTACTTTATAGAACTGCTTAAATTTTAGGATTATGCAGAATCAACATGCATGTATCACATTACACTCACCACTGAAAGGCCTACTCTGTCATTCACCATTGTTCAATTTTTCCACTTTGATTACACCTTTCCTCCTGGTAACTAAATAGTCTTATAGTGCTATAGTTTGTTTTTATTGCTTTGAAAAGATCAAAACTATGCAATTTTCAACATTGGATGAAACTAGAGGATATCATGCATGTAAAGTTATCCTTAAGGAAAGGAACAGATACAGAGAGATTTTTCTCATATATGGGATGTAAAGACACACAGCAAAGTAGCAACAAAGGTTCAAGGGCAATGTAAGGGGAGAACTGATCCACACAATTGAGTCAGGGGATTGGGAGGGAGGGATTCTGGGGGTTTGGAGGAGAGGGAGTGGTTATTTTTTGAGAGAATGAGGAGTGTCATGTTGGAATTATGTGTATGACAAACCATAATTAATTGAATTATAAATCATAGAATATAAATAATGATTTAGACGTTTGTCTGTCCCATTTTATTCTTTTAATTTGTTTTCTCCATATGCTACATATGCATGAACTTGTATGATGCCTATCTTTCTCTGCCTGATTTATGTCACTAACCATAATATCCTCATGTTATCCATTTTTATCAAATAATAAGAAGATTTCACTTCATACAACTGAGTAATATTCCATTGCTTTACCACCTTTCATTTTCAAAATTTGTGGTTTAAAAGATACAAATATTGGTTTTAACATTGCTCTGGTGCTTTAAAATATTTAGTTTAGTGAAGCAAAATGGATTTTATTGAAAAACACTTAGAAACTTGTGAAACAGGTGTAGGGTGGAATGGAATATATGTTCAAGAGAGAACACTCGTTTAACAAGGCAAGCAAAGAGAGACATGGAGAAAGGAAGCACGGTATTTCTTCAAGGGAGAACACAAATTTGAGGACCAAGCCGACTCTGGTAGTTTAGGAAAAAGAACTTGGAGTGGTATGAACTTAACTTGTGCACTTTAGGGGAGAACCTGAGTGACACTATTAGAAGTATGCTCAGGATATCTTAAACGGGAGGCTGCGCTTGTAGTGAGAAGGGTAGAGAGTTCTTTCGGGAGATCTGGACTATGGAGAACAGTAATATTATAACATTAATGATAGTATCTTACCGTGGGATTCCAAAAAAATCTTTAACAGTGGCGTAAGAAATGATAACATTCTTAGGTATTTGGATTTCCTGTGGAAACTACTGGGAAGCTGTGTTGACGCTCTGGATGTCTCCAACTGAAACAAGGTCAACAAGTCATGAATGAAAAATTACAAGTTAGATGGATCAAGGATTCTGATCCCAGTGGAAGGCTAGCTTTTGGTTGGACAATTTCTGGAGCGATAGCACAGCGGGTAGGGCGTTTGCCTTACAAGCGGCCAACATGGCCAACTCGAGTTCGATTCCTCCGCCCCTCCCGGGGAGCCCGGCAAGCTACCGAGAGTATTCGATATGCCAGACACAGTAACAACAAAGTCTCCAATGGAGACGTTACTGGGCCCGCTCGAGCAAATCGACGATCAACGGGAGGGCCTTTACCTTTACCTTTAATTTCTACTCATGGCCTGATGTAGATTCTGATCCTGGGATACGTAACAGACAGGGATCCTCAGAAGTGAAGCCTCTGAGACAGAATTCATTCATGCCAATTTATGGGTTATCAATGTTTGCTCATGGCTGCTACCATTATAGCATGCCATTCAATGGTTTTGTGGTATCAATTTACTGTGTCAATGTAAAGATGAAGTTTCTAAATCAAAGGTAAAAATCTGAGGCCCTCAAGATGATGAATTATGGGGATGGGGGGGGGGGGGGAGCTGGAGCTATAGTGCAGCAGGTAGGGCATTTGCCTTGCACATGGCCTACCCAGGATAGATTCCCAGCATCCTGTATGGTCCCCCCAAGCACCGTGAGGAGTAATTCCTGAGTGCAGAGCCAGGAGTATCCCCTGTGCATCGCCAGGTGTGACCCAAAAACACACAAAAAAAAGATGATGACTTACCTTTAGATATTTTGAAGTCAAGTAGAAACAGCCAGAAAACTCCCCAGAAAAGACTTCTCCAGGATCAAAAACATCATCACCTCTAGCGTGAGAGCATACAGAAAATAAGGTTTCCATTTATGCCAAGTTAAAGCAAGCCATACATGATCTTGGAAAGTCTGTCAAAGGAAAGCATGGATTTAGGAAGGATAAGGTGACAACTGGGTCTTATAATATACAAGATATATATTAAAATATACAATATTTTATAATTATTTATATATATTTATTTATATTAAAATATAATATGCATCTTAAAATATACAAGAGAAGCAAAGGTCATGAAGTAGGAGGTAAGGTGGCAATCAGGTCTACTACAAAAAGCATTTTTTAATAAAAAGAGAAAATGTAATGAGACATCAAATAAGACCTTTGTAAATATTTAAGAACAGGGTTATAACTCAGTGATTCAGAATTTGCCTTCCATTGTATGATGATCTGTGATTGATCCTTAGCACTGGAAACAACATTGTTTTTAAGTTTTAATTTCTTTCTTTCTTGCTTGCTTGCTTGCTTGCTTGCTTTTTTATTTTTTGAATCTTACCTGGCTATGTATAGGCGTTATTTTTAATTTTTTATAAAAGTTATAATTTTACTTTTTTACCTGTAGTTTAAAACGAAATATAAATTATTTTAGAGTAAATATATGTGAAGAAGAATAAAATTTACAGGAACTATTTAGTATTCTTAATGATATTGCAGTCAGAACTTTGAGTATTATGAATGGAGAAAAGAGGCACTATTTTGTTGACGGTTACTCTAACTAGATGTTCTGATGATTATTGGTTCTTTGGGGACACATCCAGTCATGTTCTGGTGCTGCTTTGGCTCAAGGGTCTCTTCCAGTGTTGCTCTATGTTGTGCCAGGAAATGAGTCTGCTTCTTTTACAGGCAAAGTCCACAGTCGTTCCAGTGAGCTATCACTCCAGTCTGAAAGGCTCTTAAGAAAGACTCTCATTTCACAAAATAAGTGGGGAACCTTTATTGCAGATGCTTGTTTAAATTGTTTGGCATGGAACCAGAGACACCAGCTTTCATTCAAAACGTGGCCAGTGAGATTAATACCAGGAGTTTTGCTCCATGGTTTGGAATCCAGCCACACATTCTAGGGGGAAAGGGAACTCATATAGAGTAAGGAGCACCAAATAAAGGGTGTTTGGAGGATCCTCCCAGGATTGGAGAAGCATTCTGAAAGTAGAGTATAGACCAACATGATTGCCAGTCAATGCCTCTTTTGCAAACCACAACACCCAAAAGGAGAGAGAGAACAAAAGGGAATGCCCTGCCACAAAGGCATGGTGGGATGGGGGGATAGGGGGTGGGAGGGACACTGGGACCCGTGGTGGTGGAAAATGGGCACTGGTGGAGGGATGGGTATTTGATCATTGTACAATTGAAACCCAAGCACAGAAATTTGTAAATCTATAACTATACCTCATGGTGTTTCACTAACAAAAATTAAAAAAATATATAAATGACAGAGAATGGGCACTGATTGAGGGATGGGTACTGGATCATTGTATAACTGAAACCCAAGCACAAAAATTTGTAAGTCTACAACTGTACCTCATGGTGTTTCAGTAATAAGCATTAAAAAAAATAAAAAGTGAGGCAATGCATAAAAAAAAATTGGTCAGGTACCATCAATGCTGCTGCCCACACCCACACCGGGAGTGACAATGCTATGAGCAAGGGTTTCCATACTTGGATTCTCAAGATAGTGCCCTAGGAAATACTGACACGCAGCAGCATTTTGGACCCAACCTATTATAAAACTTGTTAGAGGTTAATTGATACCAAACAAGAAAATTGAGGACTGTTGTGTAGCTTCTTTGATAATTTATTTTTCTCTTAGTAGCTTGTAGTGGCAGTGGTATATTCTATAATAAACAGGATTGCGTTTTTAAAATGTTGAATGCCTAAGGTATATAAAAGAGGCAAAATAAAATGAGTAAATCTGTACACACATGAACACTTTTGTTGTTTCTTTAGGAATTGCTTGGATGAAAACTGTAGATGGGTAGCATGTATTTAAGTAGCTGGAGATAGGGATCAGGGGTGGTGTGGACTGCAGGGGAGGGTGGAAAGATGGGAAGAGATTATAAGTGTGTGTGTTTATGAGTGCTATTGTGTGAGAATGTTGAGTTTATAAGAATTCATGCATGCATGTGTGAGTAAGAAAGAGAGAGAGAGAAAGAGAGAGAGAGAAAGAGAATGAGTGTGTGTGCATGTATCCGTGTGTGTGTTTTCTTAGAAAAATCCTATATTTCACCTGAACTACTGTACCAAGTGATGCTGTCATTCATTATGAGAATGTAATAAATAAATTTTATTAAATTCAGGTGGTGAAATATGTTGGCCTTTAAGCCCTTCCCCTCCTCCAATTCATCAAATTCTTCTTATAATTTTCATTTACTCCCTGACCTCTTCAGGACTCAATTGGATTCAATCTGCCACATCCAAATTTATCTCTTTTAGAAAAAGTAATTAGATTAAAATATAAATCACACTATTGTTAACATTCAAGTGGGTTCTAATGATAATTAATAATTTCTATTCATAGAAGTACTTATTCAGGCCACACAATAAGGCAAAATTCAGAATATTGGACAGAAGTCAATTATTTCTCAAGCAGAACTAGCTATATTATAGCCATTCTAAAGATGTTAGAAATTTGCAGTCCAGACATTAGAGGTTCATGCTATAAGTAAAATATTTCTTGTTTTCTCACCTGAATCCTATTCTCGATAATAATAATTGAATAAATGAATAAGTGACAGAAATAATTGAATGTCGTTTTCTTCACTTGAAGGTTTTATTCACAGATCTTGTCTCATAAAAATTATTCAGAAAACATTATATTAAACAAACATTCCATGGTGATTAATCAGAATTCTTATGTTTGAAAGTGACAAACTCATACCACACTCATTTTAAACTAAGAAGATACTTGATTCATGTACCTATAAATCTGGAGTACCCTCTAGGTATGGTTGGGCCCAAAGAGTTGATTTTTATTTATTTACTTATTGATTGATTGAGTGATTGACTGAATCACCATGACTGGTTGACTGAATCACCATTGAGTGATTGACTGAATCACTGGGACATAAAGAGATACAAAGCTGTTCATGAGTAGGTTTCAGTCATACAGTGTTCCAAGACCCATTGCTCCATCAGTGAACATTTCCCACCTACAGTGTCCCCAGTTTTCCCCCTGAAATCCTTTCACTCCCTCTCTCTCTCCTCACCCCCGCCCCCTGTCTCTCCCTTTCTTCTACCTATCTACCTATCTACCGATCTCTCCCTTTTCAGGCATCATGGTTTACAACACAGCAACTGATAGGTTACCATGTTTCTTCCTTTACCTATTTTCACTTCACAGTTCTTTTCCAGCATCATCATTTCCAACTATTTTTGTCATAGTGGTCTCTTCTCGATCCCAACTGCCATCTCCCGCAGCCCATAAGGTAGGCTTCTAACAGTGGACCAATCATCCTGGCCCTTATTTCTACTGTCCTAAGGTATTAATCTAAAGTTATGTTTTTTCATATCCCACAAATGAATGTAATCCTATATCTGTCTGTCTCCTTCTGACTCATCACACTCAGCATGATACTCTTCATGTACATCCATTTATAAGCATACTTCATAACTTCATTTTCACTAACAGCTGCATAGTATTCCATTGTTTAGATATACCATAGTTTCTCTAACTAATCATTGAGAATTCTTGGGCATACAAGTTGTTTGCAGATTCTCACTATTGTGAATAGTGCTGCAATGAACATAGAAGTGCAGATAGCATTTCTGCTGTGTGTTTTGGGGCCTGGGAGTATATTGCCAAAGTGGTATTGCTGGATTCATGGAAGCTCAATTTGTAGCTTTCTGAGAAATACCCATATCGTTTTCCGAAAAGGCTGAACCAATCGGCATCCCCACCAACAGTGAAGAAGAGACCCTTTCTCCCCACTTCCATGCTGACATTGGTTGCTCTTGTTCTTTTTGATGTGTGTCAATCTCTGTGGTGTGAGATATCTCATTGCTGTTTGGATTTGTATCTCCCTGATGATTCGTGATGTAGAAAATTTTACCTCTGTTTTTTGGTCATTTGTATTTATTCTTTGAGGAAGTTTCTGTTCGTTTCTTCTCCTCATGTTTTGGTGGGGTTGGATGTCTTTTTCTCATAAAGTTCTACCAGTGCCATATATATCTTGGGTTATATACAATAAGGGGTTAATTGTATGGATATTGCATAAATAATTTTCCCCCATTATGAGGGCTGTCTTTTTATCATGGTCACCATTTTTTCTGAGTTGCAGAAACTTCTTGGTTTAATGTAGTCTCATTTGGTTATCTTCACTTCCTCTTCCTTGGTCAGTGGTGTATCATTCTAGAAGTTTCCCTTAGCTTTAATGTCATGGAGGGATCTTCCCACATTTTTCTTCATATATCTTAAGAACTCAGGTGTGATATTGAGGTCTCTAATTCATTTGATCTGACTTTGTGCCAGGCACTATAAAGAGGTCTGAGTTAAACTTTTTTTGCATGTTGCTGACCAGTTTTCCCAGCAGCACTTGTTGAAGAGACTTCCTTGCTCAACTTCATATTTATTGAGCCTTTATGATACATTAGGTAATAATAATCTGAGGGCCAGCGTCAGGATATTTGACTATATTCCATTGACCTGAGGACTCTCTTTATCTGAATATCATGCTAATTTGATTACTGCGACTTTCTAGTAGGGTTTGAAGTTGGGGAAGGTGTTCCCTTCTTCTTTTTACCAAAGATTGCTTTAGCTCATCATGGGAGTTTATTGTTGTGTATGAGTTTCAAGAGGGTTTAATCTATTTCTTTGAAAAATGTTATGGGTATCCTTATAGAAAGTGCATTAAATATTTATAGCGCTTTGGGGTGTATTGCCATTTTGACAGTGTTAATCCTCTCAATCAATGAACATGGGATGTGATTCCATTTCCTCATATCCTCTTTTATTTCATGAAGTAGTGTTTTGTAGAGTGTTTTTGGTATAGGTCCTTAACCTTTTTAGTTGATTCTAGTATACTTGATTGTCTGAGGTTATTGTGAATGGGTTTGTTTTTCGCCTATCTCTTTTTTCTCTTTCATTAATAGTATTTGGGAAAGCCATGGGCTATTGGATATTGATTTTGTAATATGCTACTTTAGTAAACAAATCTATTATTCCCAGGAGCTTTTTGGTAGATTTTTTGGGATTTTCTAAGAATACTATCATGTCATCTCCAAATAGTAAAAGCTTGAGTTCTTCCTTTTTTTATCTGGATGCCCTTGATATCTTTTTCTTACCAAAATCATATGGCAAATATTTCAAGTACTATGTTGAATAGGAGTGGTGAGAGTGGGTAACTTGTTTTGTGCCTGATTGTATTTTGGGAATCTAGCTCATTGATTTTTCTCCAAGCCTTTAGTTTTTCCCCATTGAGAATAATGCTTGGTGTGGGTTTGTAGTAGTTTGCTTTGACTAGATGGAGGAAAGTACTTTCGACTCCCATTTTGTTGAGAGTTTTTCATCATGAATGGGTGCTGGATCTCATCAAATGCTTTATCTACATCTATTGATATTATCATATGATTTTTATCTTTATTTTATTGAGATGGTGTATTCTGTTGATTGACTTGAGAATGTTAAGCCATCCTTGCATCCCCAAGATAAACCTACTTGGTCATAGAGTGTGACCTTTTGTTGAGTTTCTGATTTCTCTTTGCTGGTATAATCTTGAGGATCTTTGCATCTGTATTTATCAAAGAAATAGGTCTGTAATTTTCTTTTTTGTGGTTTCTCTGTCTGATTTGAATATCAGGGTGATCTTTGTCTCATAGAAATTGTTTGGGAGTATTTCTGTTTCTTCAATTTCCTGGAAAATCTTAAAAAATGTTGGCAGTAGGTCCTCTTGAAAGGTTTGAAATACTTCATTAGTGAATCCATTTGGGCCTGGGCTCCTGTTTTTGGGGATACTTTTGATTATCATTTCAATTTCCTTGTAGTGATGGGTTCGAGTTTTCAAAATATTCTTGGTTCAGCCTTGGGAGGTAATTGGAATCCAGTAATTTATCAATTTATTCAAGATTCTCTCATTTCCTGCTTTAAATATTCTCAAAATAATCTCTGATGATCCTATGGATTTTGTAGTTTCTATTATGATGTCCCCCTTTGCATTTCTGATTCGGTTTATTAGGATTCTTTCTCTTTTCTTCTTTGTGAGTCTTGCTAGTAGTTTACTGATCTTATTTATTTTCTCAAAGAACCATGTCTTGCTTTTGTTGGTCTTCTGAATTGTATTTTGGGATTATGTCTCATTGATTTCTTCTCCAGGTTTTATTATTTCTTTCCTCCTGGCTAGTTTGGACTCCTTTTCTTGGTCATTTTCCAAAATCTTGAGCTGTAAGTTATTTTTGTAGGCCCTTTCTTTCTTCCAGTTGAATTCTGGCGGAGCTATAAACTTTCCTCTTAGAACTGCTTTTGCTCTGTCCCACAAGTTCTGGTAGTTCCTCGTTGTCATTTTTTCTGGAATCTTTTTATTTCCTCTTTGATTTCTTCTCTACACCAATGGTTGTTTATTACTTCCCTCAAATAAAATATTTTCTTGCCGAGTTTTTGTCTGTTTGATCTATTGAGAAGTGAGAAAGTACTGTTGAAATCTCCATCTAGCATTGTGTTGCTATCAATGTTTTTCTTTAAGTCTATTAGAAGTTGTTTTTACGTATTTTGCTGATCTGTCATTAGGAGCATATACATTGAGGAGGGTGAGTTCTTTCTGATGTACAGATTCCATGATCATTAAGAAATGACCTTCACTGTCTCTTATAACCTTTAGCCTGAAGTCCATGTGGTCTGATACTAGTATTGCCACTGCAGCTTTTTGGAGGTGTTCTTTTCTTGAAGAATCATTTTCTAGCCTTTGACTTTGAGCCCATGGTTGCTTTGATTATTCAGATGTGTTTCTTCCAGGCAGCAGAATGTTGGGTTCAGTTTTCTATTTCATCCTGTGCCTCTGAATTGGTGCATTTAGTCCATTGACATTGATAGAGATCATTGTGATGGGGATTTTTGCTATCTTTATGTCGAAATTTGGAGTACTTGTGGGGCTTGTCTTAGCTTAAAGTAGCCCTGTTAATTCTTAATGCAACAAAAATATGGAACACTTTACAAGTTGGCCTGTCATCTCTGTGTAAGGATCATGCTAATCTCTATATCATTTCAATTTTAGTATATGTGTTGCCAAACTGAGTATAAGAGCTGATTTTTTCCCCTATTTTTCTCTTCTGATTTCTTTGAGTTTTGTCCTTACTCACTCCTATGGCAGACAGTGATTCCCAATCTAGGAAGGTATTTCAAAGCATCTTGAAGTGATAAATTTAGAACATTAATGTCCCAGAAGGAAAAGTATGGTTTTTACCATATTATCTTTTACCATACCCAGGGCATCAGTTTTGCAAAATAATCCTTTTGGAAGATGGAGAATCAGTGTTGTTTAATGCTCTTCCCTGAAATCTTCATTAAGAAAATTAAACTGGAGCCTTTTGCTATTCTCACCTCGGTCCCGTGTACATCTCCAGAAAACGGTGGATGGCGTTGTCCGCACCTTGACCACCTTGAAAGTAAGTAGGATTTTTCTCCTGAAGGAAGAGGTGAGAAGCATATTGATGATTTCATTCCACTTTATTACAAGTTCAACTTGAAGGGAAGGTGAGACTCATGAGGCTCCTGTAAAGGACAGAAAAAGGGTCTCAATGTAATTTAATGGCCCAGACACATTAACAACACAGATGACTCAAAGTAACCTGTGTGCATCTTTGTGTGTATAGTGAGTTTTATATCTACTCATAGTGATTCTCAGTCATTCCACATGGGCAAAACAGACCTGTAATTAAAAATCTAGTTCTCTGAGCAGAATGAGCTTTCTTAGGTGATTGAACATGTGTGTAATATTTTATTACTAAGCACATACAACTGTTTGAATGATGTGTACTTTTCGATCAAAATTTAAGTCCAAATATCTCTGAAATGGCAGTCTCCTGATGCCGCACCTGGCTTTCCTCACTGGGGCCCCTTGGAGGGGGTGGGTTGAGTTTCCCTCACCACCCCGAGCAGAGACCTGGCAGCTGAAGATCTCTGCAACCAGCCATAGTTATGCTTAAGACCACTCTCACCACACTTGAAGGAGCCTCATGCATGAAGGAACTGGCAGAGGAACCCAGGTGTGCGGGACCCGGGGCTGAGATATTCAAGACTGCTTGGACCAAGAATGGGCCTCCTCCATCCAGATCCCCCATCTTCCAGTAGCTAAGTGTTACACCCACGGACTGCCTCTGGAGCCATGTAATCCCATCAATGGCCAAGATCCAGATACTGGATCTTGTTGATAAGATAACAGCTCATATTGTCCAGTTCTCTTTCTCGGAGAACATGGCAGGTTACCAAGCGTATCTTGCCTACATGGCAGAGACTGGCAAGTTACCCGTGGTGTGTTCTATATGCCAAAACCCAGTAACAATGAAGTATCTCATTTCCCTGACCGTGAAAAAACCTCCAATGTGGCACTTGCTAAAATCTCAGGGCTAGGACGAATGGAGATGTAACTGGTGCATGATACCAGTATTCCTCCCACCATGCCCCCAAACATGCCTTTGTGGCAGGGCATTCTCTTTTGTTCTCTGGGGCCATGGCATGCCAGAGAGCCACTCGTGGTGGGCAACTCATGGTCTTGGCTGGCAGGACGAATGGGCTGGTTTTACCCCTCACCCCCAATCCCACGAGGCCGTAGTTGCCCTGTCACCCTAGCTCATACCTGGCTGTCCAATAATCTCTGAGGTGGTGGGCATCGTGCCGCCAGGGGGGAGAAAGGCAGAAGCGACAAATACCCTTTCCCACCTGAGGGAGAATGGTGCCGTAGCTTAATGCATAGTTTAGTCACTTTTCTGCCAAAAGCCTCTGGGTTCCGAATTGGATCCACGTGCCTCTGGTGCTGTGGTCGTGCCGGATAGCCTCTTGTGGGGGTCAAATCGTGATCTTGGTGGGGCAGAAAGAATGGCTCTATGGCCTACTTTTGGCATGCATCTCCCACCCAGAGCGGGTCCTCCAAATACCCTTTAGTTGGTGTTCTGGCCTCTATCTGAGCTGCCTTTCCCCCCAGCATGTGATGTCGGCTTCCAAGGCCTGGAGCAAACCTCCTAGTCCTTATCACTCTATTCTTGGGTATTAGTCTCTTATTCTGTTACTTTATATTCCACAGATGAGTACAATCTTTCGATGTCTGTCCATATCTTTCTGACTCATTTCACTTACTATGTTGATCCACTTTACGCAAATTTCATGACTTCTTATTTTCTAACAGCTGCATAGAATTCCACTGTGTAGATGAAACAAAGTGTCATTAACAAGTCATCTGTTCTTGGGCACTAGGGGTTTTTTTCCCCAGATTTTGGCTATTGTGAACAGTGCAGCAATGAACATACAAGTGCATATGTCATTTCGGCTGTACTTTTTTGCCTCTCCAGGCTATATTTCCAGGAGTGATATTGCTGGGTCAAATGGGAGCTCAATTTCTAGTATTCGGAGAACCGTTCATACTGTTTTCCAAAACGGCTGAACCTGTCTGCATTTCCACCAGCAGTGAAGGAGAGTCCCTTTTTCCCCACATCCACGGCAACACCGGTAGCTTTTGTTCTTTTGGATGTGGGTCAGTTTCAGTGGTGTGACGTGATATCTCTTTGTTGGTTGTACCTGCATTTCCCTGATGATTAGTGATGAAGAGCATTTTTCATGTGCCTTTTGGCCATTTGGTATCTTCTTTGAGAAAGTTACTGTTCATTTCATCATCCCATTTTCTGATGGGGTTGCATGATTTCTTCTTGTAGAGTTCAACCAGAGCCTTGTATATTGTTGATATCAACCCCTTATTACATAGGCATTGGGTGAATATCCTTTCCCATTCTGTAGATTGTCTTTGTATTCTGGTCACTGTTTCTTTTGAGGTGCAGAAGCTACTTAATTTAAGATAGTCCCCTTTGTTCATCTCTGTTTTCACTTTTTTGGCCAGTGGCATGTTATCTTTGAAGATACCTTTAGCTTCAATGTCGTGGAGGGTTTTGCCCACCTTGTCTTCAATGTACCTGATGAATTCTGTTCTGATGTTGAGGTCTTTGACCCATTTTCATCTGACTTTTGTGCTTGCTGTTAGGTAGAGGTTTGAGCCCATTTTATTGCATGTCGCTGTCCAGTTTTTCCAGCACCGTTTGTTAAAGAAGTCTTTCTTGCTCCACTTCACATTTATTTCTCCCTTATCAAAGATTAGATGAACATATATTTGAAGGTGTGTGTCAGTATATTCAATGATGTTCCATTGGTCGGCGGCTCTGCCTTTGTTCCAGTACCATGCTGTTTTAATTATTATCGCTTTGTAGTAGAGTTTGAGGTTGGGGAAGGTGAGGCCTCCCATCGTCTTTGTCCCAAGAATTGCTTTAGCTATTCGTGGGCGTTTGTTGTTCCATATGAATTTCAGGAGTGATTGATAAACTTCTTTGAAGCATATTATGGGTATCTTTATAGGGATCACATTGAATTTGTACAATGCTTTGGGGAGTATTGTCATTTTGACAATGTTAATTCTCTCAATACATAAGCAGGAGATATGTTTCCATTTCTTCGTGTCCTCTTATTTTCTGTTGTATAGGTCCTTCACTTCCTTAGTTAAGGTGATTCTGAGATACTTGATTTTCTGAGGCATGACTGTGAATGGGTTGCTTTCTTCATGTCACTCTCTTCTCTCTCATTATTTGCATATAGAAAAGCCATAGACTTTTGGGTATTGATTTTATAGCCTGCAACTTTACCATATAAATCTATTGTTTCTAGGAGTTTTTTGGTAGAGGTTTTAGAATTCTCTAAATATAGTATCACATCTTCTGTGAATAGTGAGAGCCTGATTTCTACTTTTCCTACATGACTGCCCTTAAAATCTTTTTTTATATAACTCCTATTGCAAGTACTTCCAGTACTATATTCAACAGAAGTGCCAAAATGAATTTTTTTCTTTTTGGGTCACACCCTGCGATGCTCAGGAGTTATTCCTGGTTCATGCACTCAGGAATTACTCCTGGCGGTACTCGAGGGACCGTATGGGATGCTGGGAATCGAACTTAGTTTGGTTGCGTGCAAGGCAAACGTCCTACACCCTGTTTATTGCTCCAGCCCCCAAAATGAATTTTTACTAAACATTTTCTATATGTAAATTTCTATGCTAAGAACAGTGGTATAAACGGTGATATCTGAGTAATTTACAAGTAGATTATGAAGACAGATAATATAAAGAATTTCTTTGTATGAATTTCCAAAATGTGTAGCTTTTATTAAATATGTTAAGAATGAACCGGAGGTCTTGATTATACCATGAAAATGATTTCCCTGTTAGAAGTTACCCTTCTAAAATGCAATAAAGTGACATATTTTGAAAATGTTGATTATTCGTTCATTAATTCAATGAATATTTGTTAGTCTGGGGGTGCAGTGCCTCCAGGAAGTCAACCTGCACCCTCGAGGTGAGTGCATCTACAGTCTAATGGTGCCATCATGCTGCCTGATAACCCCAGATTTCCACTGTGCCTCTGGCTGGATCCCAACACCTTAGGACTAAGTTTCCCAAGAAATTAAACTCCCAAAAGATATGTGGGAGTCATGTTCACAAACCACCCCTGGCTCAGCTATACAAGCTAATGTATTGGTCTTGCATAAGTGACCCATAAATAAATCTTGAAAGAGATCAAAAGTCACAGTTAACCTTGGACCTGCACAGGGCAGAACATACTAGGGTAAATCGGATTGAGGCAGGTTAGTTTGTTGCCCACGCAACCAGAACTCAGGGCAGCCACTTGCTCCCACAAACCAAAATCTCCACCATGCCCTAGTCTCTTTACATTGACTCAGGATGGATTTCACTGAAATATAATAGCTGAAATTTCGGATATGCGGGTTTTGTGACTGAAATCTCTAGGCTTTCTCTGAGTCAGGATGGGCAGCCCACCCTCACTGCCCTGTACTTATGGAAGCCGCAGCAGTCATGTCCATACCTCAAAGCAACTCCAGCCTTACCTTCCTGATAAAAATACTCAATTCCGGGGCTGAAGCGATAGCACAGTGGGTAGGATGTTTGCCTTACATGCGGCAGACCCGGGTTCGAATATCAGCATCCCATATGGTTCCCTGAGCTCCGCCAGGAGTAATTCCTGAGTGCAGAGCCAGGAATAACTCCTGAGCATCGCCGGATGTGACACCCCCAATAAAAATACTAAATTCCTTGAACAAACATGATGACCTCTTAGTACCTGTATGAGAACAATAATGCAAAAAATTAAAAGGAGAGAGAAAGAATTTAAAGAGCCTGCCATAGAGACAGGCTGGGGGTGGGGTAGGGTGTTGGGGGATGTTGTAGGGAACCAGGGACATTGGTGGTGGGAAATTTACACTAGTGGAGAGAAGCATGTTGGATCGTTGCATGACAGGAAGCAAATTATGAATAGTTTGTAATGGTCTATCTCACAGATATTCAATAAAAATTTAAAAATATATATCCTTAATTGGTAGCTCAGACTATTGATAGAACTTTGAAAACCAGCATATCTATTTTTGTGTTCTCAGTAGGAAAAAAAATGTTACTCACCTGTGTGCCAATAGCTTGAAGAATGCTAAACCGAAAGATACATCAATGCTTGTCTCTGGCATGAATACTGTAATTTCAGGTATGTTATGTTTCAGAATCAGTTCATGGACAAGAAGTCAAGAGAAGCAGTGGCAAAGAGCAACAATGTTGAATGGATAATGTTTGAGGAGCTTGCAAGGGAGACTAAAGATTTGGCATGAGAAGAGGGAAAAAAACGAAGAGTTAAGTATTAATAAGTATCATGACAAAAATGCAAGGGAGGACATTTTTTGGCAATCGTCACACTCTGTTGAGCTTTTGGTGAGGATAAGTATTAGAAAGTATCTTTCCCATTTAGTGGTAAAAAGGAAACTTTGATGGGTGCATTTAAAAAAAATTACTTTAATAATTAGAATCACCAAGAGATACACAGTTACAAGGTTGCTCATAATTGAGTTTCAGTCATATAATGTTCTAGCACCCTTCCAGTAAAATGGGGGTGTTTTTGAAGGAATATCCCTGGTGCGAAGACTAGGGCATCTGAATCTTAACACATTTCACCAAATATATGATCTGTACTCACATGATTTACACTGTCTCCCCTGATCTTTGATTTACGTTTTCATGCAATATTTCCTTGTGAAACTCACCAAAAGTGAGGGTCCCTATTTAAGACAAGTACATGTTTCTCTGACATTATATATTTTTTGGTTGCTGAGAGAGTCTCTAAAGCAATGCTCAGGAGGTGTGGGGGCCCCACAGGCAATTCTCAGAAAACGTGTCCATGGTGCTTGGGGTCCTCTGAGGCTATACAGTCTTTGATACTCTGGCAATCAGGTGGTGCTGGGAGTCAAATTGAGAGCATGTGAGACAAGTGCCATAAGCACTACACTATCTCCTGCGGCCCTGGTTATTAGATTTATGTCAGCATTTCGAAGTCCTCCCTTTTGTCAGAAAGCAGAAACTTGTGCAGGAGAAAGTGGAAGAAACCTTAGGGTTTAGCTAGGTTGACTGAGTAGATGGTGATACTATTAAGATTGGAACATAAAGTAAAAATAAAACAAGAGAAAGATCTAACAATAGCAAACAGGGCTATATTACTCAAAAAGTTTAGAAACAGGCACATTGGCAAGTAGTTTTAAAAAGCATCCAGGAGAGAATATAGTATTGTGAGTGAACGAATCTACTCTATGGATTCATCTCATCCTTGAAATGGAAAAGGACAATGTGTTACAGTTACAAATTTACAAATAAGATATATACCATCATATATTTCATCATATATTTCTGCTGTGTTCCTATGCTTTACCAAGTATTATTGTAATTTTTAAATTTACTTTAATCATTAAAAGAGTATTTCTCTACATTAATCTTTTTAATGAAATATTTCATTAAAAATGTTTTTTAAAAATTTTATTTAAAATGTTTTATTAAAATGTTATTTAAAAAGAAACATATGGGCCACATAGTTAGTGCAATTTGTAGAGGGTTTGTATGCAGCGAATCTGAGTTAAATCCCCAGAATCCTGAGCCTTCCAGAAGTGATCTCTGCATACAGAGTCAAAAGTGAGCCCGGAGCACATATGGGTGCGCTCCCTTCACCACAAAAAAGGAAGAAAAGAAAAACATATAACTCATACTTGAGTAACATAGAGGTTAAGGGTGCTAATTCCTGTATAATTTTTGAAAGCCCCCAAAATTATTAGATAGTTTGCTATTGACCAAGAAGATGGTTTTTTAATAGTATTTACTTACATTGTCTAAGTAGTGATATGTGTGGTATAGAAATCTGTACATTGTGATACATTTTAAAAAATTATAATGCATTTTACAATGGACTTTATAATACATTTGTATTTTATAGTAATAAGTGATAAATTATATTTCTGCTTTTGTGGGGTATTTGGGCCATAGTATGTGGTGCTTGGGACTTCTGACTCTGTGCTCAAGGGTCATTCCTGGTGGAGCCAGCCATTAATTTGGGTTGACTGTGTGCATGGTAATTGCTTTAATCCCTATACTAAGTCTGGGGTCCAATCAAATAAATTATCTGAATATATTTTATACATTCATGGCATACTTTTTCTTAGATTCTTTGATATATCTAGGATATATTGATCATCTTTAGGAAAAGATATTACCTGATTTTTAAATATTTGTAATTTGTGGGGAAATTTTAATTTCTCATGTTAATTTGTGCTCTTTGTCTACTAGTGAGCTTGAAAATTGCTCTTGTGTGGTACTACATGGAAAATAGTATGCTAAGCGAAATGAGTCAGAAAGAGAGGGACAGACATAGAAAGGTTGCATTCATCTGGGTAACATAAAGTAACAAAATAAGAGACTAACAACCAAGAACAGCTGTGATAAATATCAGGTTGTTCACTCCATGGCTTAGAGGCCAGCTGCATTCTCTAGGGGTAAAGGCAGTGCAGATAGAGAAGGGAGCACCCAATAAAGGGTGCTGGGAAGATCTGCCCAGGAAGGGAGATGCCTGCTGAAAGTAGTCTAAGGCCCGAACAGGATTGCCACCCAATGTCTCTTCTGCAGACCACAGCACCCAAAGGGAGAGACAGAACAAAAGGGAGTGCCCTACCAAAGAGGCAGGGTGGGATGGGGATGGGGGTTGGGAGGGATACTGGGATTGTTTAGAGTGGAGAATGGGCACTGGTGCTGGGATGGGTACCCGATCATTGTATTACTGAAACCCAAGCACAACAACTTGTAAGTCTACAGCTGTACCTCATGGTGTTTCACTAATGAAACAAAAAAAATTTTAAAAAAGGAAATTGCTCTTGTGTTTACTAGTCATTTACACTTCTTTCAATACAGATTATATGATCATGGTTTATGCTTATTTTTTCTATACAATTTTACTAGCTAAATACTGATTTATTTCACAGCACTAATTTATTAAAAACATTCATACAATGCCTATCATATTAATTCCCAGAATTTGTTGGTTTTACTTGTTTTTTGATCACGTAATTTGAATTTTAAATTTTTCTTTCAGATTCTAAAATTTTGACACAAATGAGCATACGTTTTTCTTTATCTTCTACAGTTTTAAACTGAGAACAACTGTTTGTTTTGTACAAATAAGACACCTGTGCATTTACAAGCGGTAGGGCGTTCGCCTTACAAGCGGCCAACATGGCCGACCCGAGTTTGATTCCTCCGCCCCTCTCGGAGAGCCTGGCAAGCTACCGAGAGTATTCGATATGCCAAACACAGTAACAACAAAGTCTCCAATGGAGACGTTACTGGGCCCGCTCGAGCAAATCGACGATCAACGGGAGGGCATTTACCTTTACCTTTACCTTTATATTTACATTTTAACACATCTCGATTCATCTACAACTTATCATAGTAAATGTTGTCATATTGAAAGAAACCACCATTTTTTTTCAATCATAGCACTGTAGCACTATGCTCCCGCGATGCATCAATTTGCTCAAGCGGGAACCAGTAACATCTTACAAGAAATTGTGAGACTTGTTGCCACTGGTTTTGGCCTATAGAATACGTCATGGCTAGCTTGCCAAGCTTTTGCTATATGGACAAGATACTCTGGGTAGCTTGCCGGGCAGAGGAATCGGATTCAGGATTGGCCTCCTGCAATGCAAATGCCCTACCCGCTGTGCTGTAAACCTTATCTGAAATATACTAGTAATACCAAATGTTGTTTCTTTAACAGTGCAATATAAACGATTATTTCGTAATTTTCTTGATGTGTTAATGAAATAGCTAAGCTCTTGAGTATCATGGGAGCATTTTTCTAACACAAGAGTCTGACAAAGGTGAAACTGTTATAACCGTCTTGTAGGATTCCATCTCCCTAGCCTGCTTCATTCTACCCCGCTCTCTATCCAATCCGGTCTTCTTCTTGGGATTCTGACCTCCTGATTGGCTAGCCTCTACCTTTCAACTGCCTACTTTATGACATCATTCTCCCACCAAACCAACCACCAACTGGTAGAATCTTGGGGGTCCCATGTAGTTGTTTGTAAACAAATTTGAATCATCATGGCAAGTGACGAGTGACCAATGACGAATCACCAGTGAGCAGTCATCTGTACTGAACACTTTCGGTCTTAAGCCGCTTCAGTGTTCAGACGTACTCTCGTACCGTCTCCTCTTCTCGTCTACCTTTCATCGGTATTTCCTCTTCTCTGACCATGGCAGGTAAAGAATAATACATTTCAACGCTTTTTATTAGATATATCCTCCCTAAACTTAGCAGTCAAGTAAAAACAACATGTAGTAATGAAAGAAAGTATTCAAGTAGAATTTTATAAGCCTCATTTTAGCTTGACTTGGACATTTGCTGTGTGATTTTTGACATTGGCTTTCGTTCTCTCATATACAAAGTGCTTTTCCTCATTGATTACATTATATTTTAGAAATATTTACAAGCTCAAATACACATATATATGTATGAGTGTTGATTCTCTGTGTTTCTTTTTGTTTTTAATAGAGAATTTTACATAATATCCATTGAAAAAATATAAATCAGAGACAGTATTTTGACAGAAACACAAAATGTAGATGCTGTGGAAAACTGTTAATATATACTAGCATGTTTTCTCTGTAAAGGTCTCTCCACTTGTATTTATACTTCAGTAGTTTAAATATAGTGCTATTACACAGTAATAATCATTTATCTTTGAGTTTTCTATTTAAACCAGGTAATAAGAAAATATGGGGCATGGGGAAAATGTGGAGTGCTGAGCGGTAGAGAGGCAAGCCCTCAAAGGTAAGAAAGTTTGGGATCACTTTCTTCAAACATTGACCAATAGAACCAAGACGATATGAGGGAGAATAAAATAGGAAAGAAAGAAAGAAAGAATATGGACGGCGATTATCAAGGAAGGGGAAAACATTTGGACAGAATGTTGAAGAGAACCAAAGATTTAAAATCAAAAAAGAAAGAATATATATTAAATATGCTGAGATGAATACACTGAGAACAAGTCAAAGCAATTTACTTCAAAAAATGCCAGGACTAGAAAGTATACTATGCCTTGATTAGAGTACCAGTAGGAAAAGCAGTTTATCAGAAAGCCATCCTTGCTGGCTTTTTTCCTTATTATCTCTTAGAACACAGTACTTCGTACTTGACAATTTGGAATATAAACACGCTTTAGAGATGATGCTTCCCATATATAGCTAATAGTGGTTATCTAGGGGGTTTGAAGACAATAAATCTTCAATGTTTTTTTTACGTTCTGGTTTTTAAGTACACGTACAGGCAGCCTGTTAAAATTTTTAAAAAATGGTTTATTCTAACTTGAATCAGGAGAATTGATTCATTTGTGTGGTAAGTAGGTTCCAGGTTAAAGCTGCTTGTCATCTTTACAAATGTTATTTCATGTAATTTTTTCTTCCTAATATGAGAGTATTTTGATAATAGTCAACTTCTGTTTTTAGATCCTAAGAGGACATAGAAAAATCAAGTCTCACATGTCTAATTACACATTTTTGTCATATTTGTGAATTCTGAGTTTTCCTACATTAAAGATATTTTATTGGATTTTGGTGCTCATTTATTAAACATTGAGAAGAACTTTTTCCTGACTGCTAAAGATAATTCTAATCTAGGTGTTGAAAGTAAATTTGTAATATTTTATGATCACTTTTTAAATGGTCTTTGTGTTTCTTGTTTGATAAAGTGAAATCCTATGCCATTTTAACAGGTGTTGTTTGCTGGTTAATAATTCAAAGGTATTGATGAGAATAATTTTTTTTGTAACTACAAAGTTTTTTTCTGTATTTTACTCATTTAAAACATTTCTTGACTATGAAATACAATCACGTTTATTCCTATTTTCTTTTTGTTATGTAGTTACTGGTAAATCTTTTCTGTTTGATGGACTGGTACAGTGTGCACTCAAAAATCACCTTCTATTCCATTTTTTGGCTAGCATATTTTTCTAAAATAGAATATACTTTTCATATTGTATATGTGGAACAATTTATTAATAACCTTATTGGACTGTTTTATTTGGTTTTGTTTGAGACCACATCCACTGTTATTCAGGGCTTACGCTTGGGTCTGCTCTCAATAACTTACTGTACTATGCTCCTTGCTACAGAGCCCAGATTTCATTGATATCTATATACTTCTTTTTCAGTTCTGTGATACATATTTTTCATTACGTTTTCTTTATACTTCCTCCTATGTAAACCATATGAAATGTAAAAATTATATTCATGTATGCATTATTATTCTTAGAGTTATTAGTAACTACATTTTAGATAAACAACTTAAGTCACAGAGTTTCAATAAAGTTTTCCTTCCAAAAACATTTCTTGGGAAAAACTCAAGCAGTCATTTTTGAAGTGGATCAAAAATGAGGGTAACCTTCAATGCATCAACAAGATTAAGTCATAAGTGAACCGTAAGTAACAGATATTCATTGCACAAGTCAAATGGAAACCTGATGATTACAATGGTAATAGTTGTAAAGACCCCAAATGCCTATATTAAAGTAAGGTATCTTCCTAACGGTTTCTGCAATGTAGAGGTCATGCAGAGTCCTGGAAAAAAGTCCACATGCTTAGGTTCCGTAACTTGGAAATTCATAAGCGACAGAGAGATAGTACTGGAGAGGGGATGAGGCACTTGCCTTGTACATAGCCAATCTAGTTGAATCTCTGTCACTGCATACACTCTTCTGAATGTTATAAGGGGTCACTCCAGAGTGTAGAGCCAGAAAGAGCCCAAGATCACTGTCAGTTATTGGTCCAAAATCTACTCCTTACCACGCCCAATAAAAATGATTGGAAAACATGAAGTCGCTTTGTCATTTCTGGCCCTCAGGTTTCTTCTTGTCCAGAGAAAGTTACCCATTCTCTTAGACTTCCTAGTTTGGAAAAGCTTCCCTTATAGGAAATAACATATGTGTCAATAGGAGAGCAAGCTTCAGGCATTGCTGGGGTAAGGAGAAACTATCTGTAAGCAAGAAATCCAATTACAGACACGATCACCTGGTCCTTCTAGAGTTCTGTGTTTATTTGGGAGCACGATATCAAATATACAAAGTGCCAAAAGGTTCCAGGCTCTGAATCACCCCAAATTGTTGAAATTTTGGAAACTGAATTGACTGTTGGTACTAGAAGCATCTCGATGGCTTAAATTTTAAGTTCATATTGTTCCTCTGAGCATTGAAGGAGATTATTAGTCTCACAGATTTTTTTCATCATCCTATTGTTCCTTACAGAAAATTTTCAAAATCCATCTGTAATTGGGCTGGAGCGATAGCACAGCGGGTAGGGCGTTCGCCTTACACGCGGCCAACATGGCCAACCCGAGTTCGATTCCTCCGCCCCTCTCGGAGAGCCCGGCAAGCTACCGAGAGTATTCGATATGCCAGACACAGTAACAACAAAGTCTCTAATGGAGACGTTACTGGGCCCGCTCGAGCAAATCGATGATCAACGGGAGGGCCTTTACCTTTACCTTTATCTGTAATTGGAACTTCACATACTCTGCAGCATTCCCTTCCCGTGGTGAAAGATGCAGCTTCCCTAACAGGAAGTGTCTGCAACTACGCCAGAGAATCTGCTCCAGCTGGTAGTTGTGCTTGGCTCCTGCCCTCAGCCTCTGGCACCTCTTTCCAACCACTGATGGGTAGTGTCTAACTTTACCAACATTTCAGCACAACAATGCTATCTGGAGTGTTTAAACCAGAGTCATATATCCACCTCAGCTTCTTCCTATACTAGTGTTTTGGAATGGGATAATTCAGGAAATGCTGAAGAGAAGTCTTCTATGGGAGACTTTTCTGTGACTGTCCTTGACCAAGACACCGCTGTCTCTTCCATGTCTAAGGCAGCTCGCTATGAGAGAACCCTAGATACCTACAACATGGTGTCTGTGTACCCATCACTTTCTGCCAGACTTGTTGAGAGAACACCGTCTCGGTATCCATATCAGAGTCAAAGTCTGTCACTTCTCCCCCAGGACCGAATCCAGGTGTATTACAATCATCAAGGCTCTCTGGGAACTCTCCTTTCTGGCCTGCAGTCCTATGACTCCATGTCATACACAGAACAAAATGGCTCTGCCCCCCAAGCTTACAGGAACTCATCTAGAGAAATGGTTATGGTTCTGAAGTAGGTCCGGCCCCCAAATAACCAAACACCAACCACTTCCTCTGGAATCGACTTCTCTGTGTCTGCTCAACCCATCACAGAATCGAGTTATCAAGGTGAGTTAAACTGAGAGGAGGGAAAGAAAATTCAAAAATTGGGGTCAAAAAAGAGAAAAACTGTCCATAGACAGGTGGTATTTAAATACACTGAGATTTTTAAGTTTACGAAATGAAGTTAACTAAACTAAGTTCATGTTTACTCCCTTCACTCATTTTACAACATGTTATTTTCACACTCAACATAAGATCTGCTAATGGAAATTGGAAGTTATGATAGTATAATGGATATCTAGGTTTCATATAATGAAACTTCAGGAGCACACAAAAGAATGCCACATTTTTCCCTAGTTGTTTCATATATTTTTTAATTTTTATTAGTTAAACATCTTGAGGCACAGTTGTAGACTTACAAATTATTGTGCTTAGATTTCATTTATACAATGATGTAGTACCTATCTCTCCACCAGTGCCCATTCTCCACAACCACGGGTCCCATTATTCCTCCCACCACCCATCCCCCCAATTCCAACCAGCCTCTGTGGCAGGGAATGCCACATTTTACACTGTTCTAGTTCAGCAGTCCTTCAGAATTACCACACTAAAAGTAAAATACAAGTCTTACACTAGTATTTTGTTATTTTCTTAAGAAGTTTCAGAACTCTTATTGTAATGGTACCTCTTTAACTTTCCCTTCCATTAATGAACAGCAAGGTTCTGAATACACTTGTGGTTCAGAGATTCTGTCACAAATCATGAAACCTAAAAACTTTTCTTTAGCACAAATATCATGCAGAATTAGTACTTCATTCATACTCTTATTATATGATATTAATCTCCTTATTTTTCCATGAAAGTGAATAAATTGAGAGTAAAATACATTACAATGCTAAGCTCTGTATGGCATTTATTAGTTTAAAAGACTGTAATTTTTCTTTTAAAAAAAGCTTTTGTTTGTAGGAGGTTGAATCTGTGTCACAGTCCGAAGTGCTCAGGGATTAGTCCTGGGTCTGTGTTAGGGATCACTGCTGAAGATGCTTAGGAGATCATATGGGATACGAAAGATCAAACTGAGGTCAGCTGATCGCAGAGCCAGTGCCTTACCAAATGGACTATCTCTCTGTCCCAAGTCTCTTATTTTTAAAGTTAGTTTACATAGAAACTCAAATACAAAGAAAACCAAAAAACAACAGCACCACATGACAAACAGTAAGAACTACAAGATTTACCTCCAAACTTCAAGCACAGGGCCTTGTCCATTATCCGTAGAATACCCAGTAACAAAGCCTTGCCTGTTGCTGGTAGGTGCACAGTTGTTGCACCACTAGTTTTGTGGAGGGAATATCTCATTTCGCAGGCACTGGTTTCTTCCTTCCTTCCTTTGTAGTGATGAATTTACTGGGGATGGAGACGTCCCTGGCATGGAAACCTTCAGGTCAGATATTTGGTCTGACACAAATTTCCAAATTGCCCACATGTTGCAGTAGCAGGATTCAAAGACCTGAGCGTAATCCACCACCTGAATTTGGGGAAGTTCCCATAATATCTCCAGACCAAAGTAACCTGGGGCTTACCCCAACTCAAACTCAGGAACAAAAGGTTAAGAATTTTGATCAGATGAAAACTGGGCTTTCAAAACCTCTGGATACCTACCGATCCCAGTAGACCTATATCAATGAAAAGATCTGCAGGTAATGAACAGCACTGACACCATCACTCTGAAGCAGGTGCAAGAAAATTCAGGTGGCACTAAGGGGACCTCCCATCCAACACGGAAGAACAAAAGGGAGTCTTCTGAACCTCTTGAGGGAGAAACCAAGGCCAAAATCCAGCCAAATGTCCGAGAATGCTTGCTATGGGGGGCTGGGATTGTTCGTAATGCAGCAGTAAGTGAGAGGTGTCCTGTGACCAAGGCCAAGACTAACAGCAAACCTCACAAAGCTGCCTCCAGCAGGATCAGCAAGACAAAGAGCCATGGGCAGGAGAAGATAAAAAACACCAGAGAAAATTCTAAGAAAGCTAAGGAGTGTAAGCAGCCAGGGAACAAGATAAAGGCAGAAGAAAAGCCCACCATTGGCAAGATGAAATGCAAGAAAAGTCAACCTGAGCTTTGCCAAGAGGCCGTTAAAAAGCCCCGCCTCTACCTAGGCATACACATGCTGGATTCTGTCCAAGTGTTTCATGTTCTGGGGAAGAAGAGTGATCCAAAACCTGGAATCTCTTCCTCCCAGGTCCTGAGTAGCTCAAAGAAGCTTAAAGATGTCAAGCCATCCTTAGCTGTCAAGCCATGGCTAGGTGCTACATGGGATGCAAAAGCCTTGAGAAAACTCAGGTCAAAGCACACAAACCAAGTAGCAGTGCTGAAAAACGCTCATCTCCAACCCAGTCTGAGCTGCCACCTCCTGGGAAGGTCAAATTGGTACCTTTGCCGTATCTTACCATGGAGAGGCCACAAGCTCGACCTGTTCCTCGGAGATGACAATCTGTGACCTCACATCTTCCTGCGGCAGATTACCCTGCCAAACCTGGCTCTACCAATGCACCTCAGCCAAATGCTGCCAATTCTTCACGGTCAACCACTGCATTTTTGTCTGGTTCTGCCAAACCTGCTCAGTCCATTACAACCAACCCATCTCGACCAGGTTTGCAGAACCCTAGTAGCCAGCCAATTCTTCACCCTGCAGCTCCTAGACCTGCTCCCTACAAGACAGCAGCTGGCACTTCTCTCCAGTGGGAGCCTCCTCCTGTCTCTGTGAAAAAGCGGCAGTGGTCACCTAAACGTCAGAGTCAGTTTCTCCTCCAAGACTTCCCTTTCCAACCGATTCCGTGGAGAAAGCCCAATGTTCCCGAGCCTGTCATGTCAAAGCCCATCACCAAAGAGCAGAGACCAGAGCGTGAGGCTATGAAAACGAAGGCTCAGCAGGAGCGTGAGAACAGTGCCAAACACACAGCTTTGAGGGAAAGTGTAGTTCTTTATTGAGAGGGAAAAATAGAAGGACATCTCTCTCTACTATGGCTATGTAATGTGAGAGCTGGAATGGTATATTCCACTTTAGGTACCAGATGGTGCCCTAGGCAAACACTGAAATGCCAGACACATTTTACTTATTCTAATATATTTTTTCAAATAAAAGACATGCATCATAGTTAATTGGTTGTTAATAAAACTTCTGAATTTAAAGATGCTGTCAACTGTGGTTGTTTTGGGGAGTGGCTGGGGGTTAAAGGATGCGATGGGAAACAATGGGAAGTTAGAGATAGGAAAAAGGGGGAATAGACAAGACTCTAAGAAATACAAACTTGGTCCAGGGTTATAAAGCCCATAAGAGGAGAAATTGCATGGGCCTGATGAAGAGTGGCGTAGGGTCAGAGGAAGAGTATAGCTGACAGGGCATTTTCTCTGCAAGCAAGAAGGATTCAGTTCATTTCCTGCAATCTTTTATGGTCCCCAGAGACCCACTAGATGTGAAACTTGAGCACAGAGCCAGGAGTATGACCAGAGCACAGTCATGTATGCCCCATCCCTGGTGTCCTCGAAAAAAAATGGGAGAAATGGCACGATCTGAGGTTTTCGGGTTAAAAGAATAAATTTGGAATAGGCTGAGGAAGGCGATGAGTCTAAGATGACCAGACGACAAGTAAAATTCTCCATGGAAGCTGTGTTTACGCCTCATGGCCACCTTTGGAAATTAACCAAATTTGAGACATATCACTAAAAGGTTTGGGTGGTCTATACATAAATGATGGCTGGGGGATCAGAACACATACAATGGGGAATAATCCTACCAGATGAGTGATCAACACCCTCAGAGTCATTCAAGGATGACTCTTAACAGGGACAAAGCCAAGAGAACAGTTGCAGCATGAAGCCTGAAGATAAGCTCCTGGGAGATTCAAAATAAGTCACCATGTCCTCGGGCCCTCTGTTCAGCATCCCTAGCTGCACCATTTCACTTATTCCCAGCAATATTCAGAGTTGCTGTTAAGGTGACACTTCACTAGCGTGTTTCAACAATGAGGTCCATTGCCTCTGTAAGTCTTTGGATTTGTAAACTCCCCAAGGTTGCCAAGCTAGCTATCAAGAAATTTCTGGTGGGGGGAGCTCATATTATATTAGCTTGAGGGCCTGGTCTTTGGTCTTCCATGTTCCCTGATACCTGTAGTTTTCCCTAAACATCGCTTTTAACTGCAGCTCACACAAGAATCAACTTTATAAATGGCGTTGTGGCTGCATTGCTGTAGGTACCTTACTAATACATGCGTCCTAGGTCACCACTCCCAAAGCAGTTAGTACCAGGTGACCTTGAGCCTGGAAGGCTGTGGTGGAAATAGATGGTCCTAGGAGAGTTAATGGGGTGATGGATGGATGGAAAGGAAACCGGAAAAGGTAGGGAAGTGGAAATCTGGTGATCATCATTGGATAGTTGGTGGATGTTTTTCAAATAAGTTAAAATATTTTTTGTAAATGAGATTCAAGACAAAAATACGAAAATAAGATAGGTTCCAAAGAACAGTTTACATATAAGACCGAGAGAGCTGAAAGGGCTGGCATTCCTTCTGGAGCTTTCAATCATACCATTTATAAATATGTTATTTTCACATCACTTAGCTGTGGAGAGGAATAGTGAGAAACAGAATGCCACCAGAAAAGCAAACTGGAAGACCAGGGTTCATAAAAGCCAGGTGAAATCTGTTCACATGTATCCCAAGTGCAAAGATATGTTAACAGGAACATATATTTAACTAATTCTGCTTGGTACCAGTAACTACTTTGTTGAAAATGGCGGGAAATGAACGCAGTTTCTGACTGAACTGAGACTAACCAGTTCATAGATTTTCCCAGGAAATGGTAGTTGACTGGCTGGGAACAGAAGAATGTGAAAAGTGTTTTCCTACCTTTAATGTATGGCTGGAGGGAATTGATCCCAGTAATCTCTTAAAACTAACAAGGTTCAACTCTCTTGAAGGAATGCTGTATTCACTGAGGAAAAAATGTTGGGAGAAAAGTCTGAAATGATGGGAAAAGAGACAATAAGTGTAAAAGGAGGGCTTGAAATTTGGGTTCCTCTGAAAACAAAGCTTGAAACAACAAGATCTGGTGGTAACATGATATACTGGGAATGCGATCTGAGCAGGAAAAGAGTGATATCAGGGATGTGAACAAGGGAAATCCAAGTTAAGAAGACTTAGCTA
The DNA here is from genome assembly GCF_029834395.1 of Sorex fumeus. NCBI lineage: Eukaryota > Metazoa > Chordata > Mammalia > Eulipotyphla > Soricidae > Sorex > Sorex fumeus. The sequence goes on from NW_026606203.1 coordinate 120,637, forward strand.
GCTGACTATACCATGGGCAACATGGTTCCAAGACTACCAGAAATTACCAAGGAATTTACTTTAATTTTCTTTCTTTTATATGGTCAATTACAACATGTATTCTGTGCCTTCTTCAAACAGAATTTGGATTATTCATTTCTTTCTCAACATTCTGTTCATTGGTGTAAGTATCTAAATAACTGCTGGATAACAGAATTATTTGATCAGACTTAATTTTTACTTTAATGTTTAGTTGAGATTACTGAAAACTAGGTCTAAAGTGAAGTGTGTCTTGATTGGTACAAATAGAGAAGGGAGGTCTAGGGATGTAATTAGAGATTATAGGGTACCACATTCAGTTCCTAATAAAACAAATAAAGGACGGTGTCCCAAATAGACTATTGAAAAAGATATTCATCTCCATTTAACCTGTAAATTCAGCATTTTCTATATTTAATTAAAAATGAAAGAATGATCCTATATTTGGTCTTTTAAAGACATTCCAGGTTGGTTAAGGAAACAAACACTGCCTGTGAAATCATGACAACTTAATCATAAAAACCAGATTACTACATAAATTTCCAACAATGTCAGTGCTAAGAATTATTTCCCTGGATCTCACTAGTGTACATGATAGTCATATGAATACACCTGTGTGGATACATCGCTGGTATCTAATTTAGAGAATAGATATATAGAGATTAGATCACATAGCTGAGTGTGATCTCAACTTTTCTAGTCACTGCCTGCCCCAACACACCCAAAGACTTGTACTAATCCTTATAGATCCATGACTTTTTCTCCTCCTCTCTCCCAGGGTCTTTTAAAATTTCTTTTCAAGTACTAATGTAATGCACTTTAGAAAATCTTGAGTTAACCTTAATTGTTGTCATTTATCTTTTATATAGAGAACCAAGAAAATCTTATTAAAAGTGTATTATGGTATTCTTTGAAAATGGTAATAAGAACATTATCATTGAGTCCCTCAATATACATTATATAAAGAATTTTCTGAGAAATTCCCTGTACAAATCAATACTCGAAGAAATAAATGACTTCTCTGAGTGAGAATGAACTGGGACATTTCAAAGTATCAATCAGTGAGTCAATGATGAATCATAGCATCCTATAACTAAAAATTATCTTGATGTAATTTAGTCAACACCATTACATTTTTTCCTATACCAGCCGATAGCATTTTTAATTTTTTATATTATTATCGATTTATTTTTATTAGTGAAACACCATGAGGTACAGTTGTAGACTTACATACCTTTGTGCTTGGGTTTCAGTTATACAAGTATCAAGTACCCATCCCTCCACCAGTGCCCATTCTCCACCATCAAGGAGCCCAGTGACCCTCCCATCCCCCATCTCCCCCACCCCGCTCTACCTCAGGGCATTCCCTTTTGCTTTTTCTTTGTTTTAGGGTGCTGTGGTTTGCAATGGAGGTCAATACCATTACATTTTCAAAGAAGAAAATAGGCCCCTAGATGTTCAAGACACTGCTAGTCTCCTGGGCTTCTTCCCAGCATGTACCCTGCTCCAAGCCCGCCCTTTGGAAATATACTGGGAAGGGAAACTGGATGTACCTTTCGTCACACTGACCTGAAAGACTCTTGCTGATTCTCAGCCAGATCAACTATTTCATTTGTTGCCTGATATCACCTCCTGCCCTTAATTTTTTAAAAAAAATATTTGATTTGTTTCTGGATTATAAAGAAAAAAAAACTAAATTCACTAATAAAACAAAAGCAAAATCAAACCTTTACACTCTGACATCAGAATTGTCCTTACAATAGGGGAAGTAAATGACTGAAATTGGTAGGGGAGTGTTGTTAGTTGGTTGTGGACTTTAGCTGGATATTTGACAGTGCATGGAGTATGAATACACAGTTGCTGAGATGAGGAAGTCTGTACTTGAAGCAAGTACAGTTTGTAAACTAGTCATCACAATTATATGTCCATATGAAATTTATCTACATATTCTTTGTGCTTCCCTTGCATTTATGTGTTATGCATGCCTTTATCCTGGCCTCAGAAATGCATCTGAGGGCACTCGGAAAATTAATTGCGCGCCAAGTAGGGGGAGAGAAGTAGTAAATAATTGGAGGAGGAAGAAATATGAGTTCGAACTCACGAGATGTGTAAGAGGAATATATAGATATGTATGTGTGTGTTAAATACACATATATATGTATAAATCTATATATGGGCTGGAGCGAAAGCACAGTGGGTAAGACGTTTGCCTTGCACGCGGCCAACCTGGGTTCGATTCCTCTGCTCCTCTCAGAGAGCCCAGCATGCTACTGAGAGTATCCCTCCCGCATGACAAAACCTAGCAAGCTACATGTGACGTATTTGACATTCTAAGATCAGTAACAACAAGTCTCACCATAGAGACATTTCTGGTGCCCGCTCAAGCAAATCGGTGAACAATGGGAGGACAGTGTTACAGTGCTATGGTTAATTCAAACATTGTTTATGCAAAATATGAAAGAAACAAATAAACATTCTATAAAGCTTATTACACCTATTAAATTAATATAACTTTAAATCGTGTTCAGAAATGAAGTTGAAGAATTTTAAGGCTATAGAAAGATATTGACAATATATCAAGAAACACATGGATCTTTGAGGAGCAAGAACACGTAGCTGTTGTCCTTCCTTAAGATTATTATTTTTTGCTTTTATAGAATATGCTTACCCTGAGTTTTTTTAATAGCTTCAGTTTTTTAGAAAGCATCATAATAAATTATATTATTTAAAAAATAAAAAAGTTGGGTTTGTAAGTGGATTCTCTATGTTTGGAACTTGGGAAATATTTTCCTATGTAAGCTACATTAAACATGATATTTATAACAGAAATACCATCTGCAGTAGTATTCACAATAGCCAGAAGAAACTATGTTATACCTACACAATAGAATACTACGAAGTTAGCAGGAAAGTCACATCATGAAATTTGCTTATAAATGGATGTACAGGGAAGAATATCATGCTCAATGAAATCAGTCAGAAGGAAAGGTGTATACTGATTGGACTACCCCTTTTTTTGGATATAAAAAAACAGAATATGAGACTAATACCCAAGGATAGCAGAAACACAGGCCAGGAGAATTGGTCAATGGTTGGATGCTTGCCACAAGTGCTGAAGGCGGGCATTTGGAATAAAGAAGGGACGGCTATGACAATGAGAGTTGGAAATGATTACTCTGGATGAGAACTGAGTGCTGAAAGTAGGTAAAGGAATAAACGTGATAACCTCTCAGTATCTGTATTACAATCCATAATGCCCAAAGGATGAGAGAGAGAGAGATAAAGAGAGAGAAAGAGGTGCCTGCCATAGTGTAGAGACAGCAGGCTGTCAGGTGAGGTTTGAGGTTGGGAGAGAGAGTGGTGGGAGAGAAACTGGGGACATTAGCAATGGAACTGTATACTAGTGGAGGTTGGGTGTTAAAATATCCTATGAATGAAATTGAATCATGAAAAGGTTTGTAATATGTGTCTCCTGCAGATTCAATAAAAAACATTATATTTAGTTTCTACCACCATGACTAACCTATGAGTTTTCGGAAATTTATTTTTATCACCTTGGCTGGTCTCATTACATGGGTGCCTGTGTGGTAAAATTTTTATTTTATGCGGACTTAAAAGACAAAACTAATGAGGTTGGGAGTTATTGTGGAAGGGGAGAAGAGCACAAAAAACCCTGTTGACCACAGCTCAGCAGGGTCAGCTAACTTGCGTGATGCCAGACCTCCTTCACTGATTTCCTCTTTTTAATGTGGAAAAATGAAAAGACTTTTCAGGCTGCCAAGGGGTTGTCCCCTCCAGTTTACACTATTTTTTTTCGATCAGAATTGTTTAAAGATATTTGAAAAATTTGGAGCTTAATGATTTGTTCTCATATATTTCCCCTACATGGTGTCAGTGGGCATTTATCCAGGAAGGCCAGCATGAAAAAGTTGAGGTGTATGTCTTAACCACCAATACCAACACTAATGAAAGTATGGAACCCAAAGTACAATAGTTAAACTTCAAAATGTGTTTGTCAAGGAAATCGGTGGGAATGTAGGGAGAAATGGGTCATTTGTTGGTGGAGGGATGCAGACACTGGTAGTGTGATTGGAATTGGAATATTGAATGACAAATCTCCATTATAAATGCCTTTGAAAATCAAAATTGCCTAAATTTAAAAAAAAGAAGTCAACTTACGTCTATATTTCAAGAAATCTTGTCTTAGCAAATTTTGGCAGGGAGACCATAGTTGGTAGAGAGAGGGAGATCGAAAGGGAGAGTTGACAGTTGGGAAGAGAAGCCTGGATATCATGGAAGAGATGAAAGCTGATCTTAGAAGATTTGGAGCCATCAGAGTTTAGAGAGTTAAATGGTGAGACCATTGCAGTTTAGATAGTTAAATAGAGAGATTGGTTTCAGTCATCAGCAGTGTATACATAGAGAGAGTTCAAACACCTCACAGATATTCACGCTATATTAACTAACAAGGGGAGCGTGTTTTCCCTGAAGCACTGTGTAAGGATAATATATTGCCAGGAAGAATGATAAGAAGTTGGTTCTCTTTTTCAAAAGATTAATATATTAGAGATGAAAACTTTTGTACAAAGGAATCTATTATCTTGTTCTGTTGCTCTTTTTTGTTGTCATCATTCCATTCTCCCCCATGACCCGACCTAATCAGGGCTCACCACATTTTTCAGCATTGTCACCACATAGCCTCAGAGCATGTGTTAACTGCCGGTAGCTCACAGCTCTCATGTTTGCCCCCCATCCAAGCCAGAGCCATCCTTCTGAAAGCAAGGATATTTGCTGAAAACCCGTTCTTCCTTGAAGTGACAGTCATGATTTACCTCTTCTTAATCATTTTGTTTACAAATTTAGATGAATGTCCCTATACTAGTGACAGGGATTTTCCAAACTAAGAAAAGCATAAACATTTCCCTTTCCCCCAAGAAATTTGGGCTAGTTATTTTCTATCCACTGCTAATAATATGTGGTAATAAGGAAATAGAACTGAAGTAAAAATAAGTACATTTGTCAATTTGGTGCCATGACTAGTCAGTGTGAGTACAAGTATATATTTCTAGAAAAAAAAAAAGCAGAAGAAAAGGAGTTGGTTGCTAGCAAAGAATGCCAAATCTCTGCCAAGAAATCCTTTGAAAATAAAAATTGTGACTATGGACTGAACATAATTGCCACTCAATGCCTCTTTTGTAGACCACAAAACCCAAAAGGATAGGGAGAACAAAAGAGAATGCCTTGCCACAGAGGGAGGGTGGGATGAGGGTATAGGTGTGGAAGGGATACTGGAATCTATGGTGGTGGAAAATGGGCACAGGGGGAGGGATGGGCATTTGATAATTGTATAATCGAAACCCAAGAACAAAAATTTGTAAATGTACGACTGTACCTCATGGTGTTTCAGTAATAAAAATTTAAAAAAAATAATATAAAAATTGTTTTGTCTGTCAGAGATCAGCCGATGGGAACCTCTGTGAAGGCAAAAGATTAAATTGGTTGACTTTTATTTTTCCTTGAGTATATTAATTTGATTTTGGAGTCAATTTATATGACAGTTCATCAAGACACAGAAATTTTCAGCACTTCTCTTGTTTAAAAGTATAGTGATAGACCATATCTCTATCTCACATTATTTTTATTTCTGATAGTTTGACACAAAATATACGTCAAAATCATAGATAAATGTAAGTTATTTAAATACTGTTTTGATTATTTAAAATTACATTATAGAATTACTAGAATTTCATAAATTTTAGGATTATGTAGAATCAACGTTCATGTATCATATTACACTCACTACTGAAAGGCCTACTTTGTCATTCACCATTGTTCAGTTTTTCCACTTTGATTACAGCTTTCCATCTGGTAATTAAATAGTCTCATGGTTCTAAAGTTTGTTTTTATTGCTTTGAAAATATCAAAACTATGCAATTTTCAACATTGGATGAAACTAGAGGATATCATGCATGTAAAGGTAGCCTTAAGGAAAGGAACAGATACAGAGAGATTTTTCTCATATGTGGGATGTAAAGACACACAGCAAGGTAGCAACAAAGGTTCAAGGCCAATATAAGGGGAGAACTGATCCACACAATTGAGTCAGGGAATTGGGAAGGAGGGATTCTGAGGGTTTGGGGGACAGGGAGGGGTTATTTTTTGAGAGAATGAGGAGTGTCATGATGGAATTATGTGTATGAGAAACCATTATTAATTGAATTATAAATCATAGAATATAAATATTGTTTTAGATGTTTGTCTGTCTCATTTTATTCTTTTAATTTGTTTTCTCCATATACCACATATGCATGAACTTGTATGATGCCTATCTTTCTCTGCCTGTTTTATATCAATAAATATAATATCCTCATGTGATCCAATTTTATACAGATAATAAGATTTCACTTCATACAACTGAGTAGTATTCCATTGGTTTACCCCCTTTCATTTTCAAAATTTGTGGTTTAAAAGATACAAATATTGGTTTAAACAATGCTCTGGTGGTTTAAAATTTTTAGTTTAGTGAAGCAAAATAGATTTTACTGAAAAATACTTAGAAACTTGTTAAACCGGTGTAGGGTGGAATGGAATATATGTTCAAGAGAGAACACTCGTTTAACAGAGCAAGCAAAGAGAGACATGGAGAAAGGAAGCACGGTATTTCTTCAAGGGAGAACACAAGCTTGAGGACCAAGCCGAAACTGGTAGTTTAGGAATAAGAACTTGGAGTGGTATGAACTTAACTTGTGCACTTTAGGGGAGAACCTGAGTAAAACTATTAGAAGTACGTTCAGGAGCATGATAAACTGGAGTCTGCACTTGGAGTGAGGAGGGTAGAGAGTTCTTTGGGGAGATCCGGACTATTGAGAACAGTAATATTATAACATTAATGATAGTATCTTACGGTGGGATTCCAAAAAAATCTTTCACAGTGGCGTCAGAAATGATAACATTCTTAGGTATTTGGATTTCCTGTGGAAACAACGGGAAAGCTGAGTTTATGCTCTGGATGCCTCCAACTGAAACAAGGTCAACAAGTCATGAATGAAAAATTACAAGTTAGATGGATCATGGATTCTGATCCCAGTGGAAGGCTAGCTTTCAGGTGAACAATTTCTACTGATGGCCTGATGTAGATTCTGATCCTGGGATACGTAACAGAAAGGAGGTAGTGACAGGTATTCTCAGAAGTGAAGCCTCTGAGACAGAATTCGTTCATGCCAACTTATAGGTTATCAATGTTTGCTCATGGCTGCTACCATTATAACATGCCATTCAATGGTTTTGTGGTTTCAATTTACTGTGTCAATGTAAAGATGAAGTTTCTAAATGGAAGGTAAAAATCTGAGGCCCTCAAGATGATGAATTATGGGGATGCGGGGGGGAGCTTGATCTATAGTACAGCAGGTAGAGCATTTGCCTTGCACACGGCCTACCCAGGTTAGATTCCCAGCATCCTGTATGGTCCCCCCAAGCACCGTGAGGAGTAATTCCAGAGTGCAGAGCCAGGAGTAACCCCTTTGCATCGGCAGGTGTGACCCAAAAACGCAAAAAAAAAAAAAGATGATGACTTACCTTTAGATATTTTGAAGTCAAGTAGAAACAGCCAGAAAGTTCCCCAGAAAAGAGTTCACCTGGGTCGAAAACATCATCACCTCTAGCATGAGAGCATACAGAAAATAAGGTTTCCATTTTATGCCAAGTTAAAGCAAGCCAGACATGATCTTGGAAACTTTTTCCAAGGAAAACATGGCTATAGGAAGGATAAGGTGACAACTGAGTCTTAGAGGTCAAATATAGAAGAGAAGCGAGGGTCAAAATGTAGGAGGTACATTGGCGACCAGGAATATTTAGAAAAGCATTTTTTAAAAAAGAAAATGCAATGAGACATCAATTAAGAACTTTTTAATGTTTAAGAACAGGGATATAACTCAATGAAAGACCATTTGCCTTCCATTGTATGATGATCTGGGATTAATCCTTAGCATTGCAAACAGCATTATTTTTTAATTTTTAATTTCTTTCTTTCTTGCTTGCTTGCTTGCTTTTTTGTTTTTTGGGTCGCACCTGGCTATGTATAGGGGTATTTTTAAATTTTAAAAAAACTCATAAATTTACCTTTGTACCTGTCGTTTAAAAGTAAATCTAAAATATTTTAGAGTAAATATATGTGAAGAAGAATAAAATTCACAGGAACTATTTAGTGTTCTTAATGATACAGCAGTCGAATTTTGAGGTTAATTGTATGGGTATTGCATAAATAATTTTTCCCCATTATGTGGGCTCTCTTTTTATCATAGTCACCATTTTTTCTGAGTTGCAGAAACTTCTTAGTTTAATGTAGTCTCATTTGTTTATATTCACTTCCTCTTCCTTGGTCAGTGGTGTTTCATTCTAGAAGTTTCCCTTAGCTTTATTGTCATGCAGGGATCTTCCCACATTTTTCTCCATATACCTTAAGAATTCAGGTATGATATTGAGGTTTTTAATACATTTGATCTGACATTGTGCCTGGCACTATAAAGAGGTCTGAGTTCATTTTTTTTTGCATGTTGCTGTCCAGTTTTCCCAGCACCAGTTGCTGAAGAGACTTCCTAGCTCAACTTCATATTTCTTGAGCCTTTATGAAGGTAATGTAAAGGTAAAGGTCCTCCCATTGTTCGTCGATTTCCTCGAGCGGGCCCAGTAACGTCTCCATTGGAGACTTTGTTGTTACTGTATTTGGCATATGGAATACATCATCGGGAGCTTGCCAGACTCTGCCATGCGGGCGAGATACTCTCGGTAGCTTGCCAGGCTCTCCGAGAGGGGCAGAGGAATCGAACTCGGGTCGGCCATGTTGGCTGCAATTTGCTTGAGCGGGCCCAGTAACGTCTCTATCATGAGACTTGTTGTTACTGTGTTTGGTATATCGAATACATCTAATGGGCTGGAGCTATAGCACAGTGAGTAGGTCGTTTGCCTTGGACGCAGCCAACATGTCCGATGCGAGTTCGATTTCTCCGCCCCTCTCGGAGAGCCCGGCAAGCTTAGAGAGTATCTAGCCCTCACGGCAGAGCCTGGCAAGCTACCTGTGATGTATTTGAGCCTTTATGAAAGATTAGGTAATAATAATCTGAGGGCCAGCGTCAGGATATTTAACTATATTCCATTGATCTGAGGCCTGTCTTTATCTGAATATCATGGTATTTTGATTACTACAACTATGTAGTTGGGTTTGTATTTGGGGAAGGTATTCCCTTCTTTTTACCAAAGATTGCTTTAGCACTTCATGGGAGTTTATTGTTGTGTATGACTTTCAAGAGTGTTTAATCTATTTATTTGAAAAATGTTATGGGTATCCTTATAGAATGTGCATTAAATCTTTATAGAGCTTTGGGGTGTATTGCCATTTTGACAGTGTTAAACCTCTCAATCCATGAGCATGGGATGTGATTCCATTTCCTCATATACTCTCTTATTTTGTAAAGTAGAGCTTTGTAGGTTTTTTTTTTTTTTTGGTATAGATCTTTAACATTTTTAGTTGATTCTAATATACTCGATTTTCTGAGGTATTATTGTGAATGGGATTGTTTTTCTCTATCTCTTTTTTCTCTTTCATTATTAATATATGGGAAAGCCATGGAGTACCAGATATTGATTTTGTATTATGCTACTTTACTAAACAAATCTATTGTTCCCAGGAGCTTTTTTGTAGATTCTTTGAGATTTTCTAAGTATAGTATCATGTCATCCTCCAAATAGTAAAAGCTTGAGTTCTTCCTTTTTTATCTGGATGCCCTTGATATCTTTTTTTTAACCGAAATCATATGGCAAATACTTCAAGTACTGTGTTGAATAGGAGTGATGAGAGTGGGTAACTTGTTTTGTGCCTGATTGTATTTTGGAATTCTAGTTCATTGATTTCTGCTCCAAGCCTTCAGTTTTTCCCCGTTGAGAATAATGCTTGCTGTGGGTTTGTGATAATTTGCTTTGACTATATTGAGGAAAGTACTTTCAACTCCCATTTTGTTGAGAGTTTTTCATCATGAATGGGTGCTGGATCTCATCAAATGCTTTATCTACATCTATTGATATGATTATATGACTTTTATCTTTATTTTTTTGAGATGGTGTATTCTGTTGATTGACTCGAGAATGTTAAGCCATCCTTGCATCCCCAAGATAAACCTACTTGGTCATAGTGTGTGATCTTTTGTTGAGTTTCTGGATTCTCTTTGCTGGTATTTTCTTGAGAATCTGTGTATCTGTATTCATCAAGGAAATAAGTCTGTAATTTTCTTTTTTTGTGGTGTCTCTGTCTGATTTGAGTATTAGGTTGATCTTTGCCTCATAGAAACTATTTGGGAGTATTTATGATTCTTCAATTTCCTGGAAAATCTTGAAAAATGTTGGCAGCATTTCCTCTTTAAAGGTTTGAAATATTTCACTATTGAATCCATCCATCTGGGCCAGGGATTCTGTTTGGGGGGATATTTTGACCATCATTTCAATTTCCTTGGAAGTGATAGGTTCAAGTATTCCAAATCTTCTTGGTTCAGCCTTGGGAGGTAATTGGAATCCAAAAATTTATCAATTTATTCAAGATTCTCTCATTTCCTGCTGTAAAGATTCTCAATATAATCTCTGATGATCCTATGGATTTCTGTAGTTTCTATTAGGATATGCCCCTTTGCATTTCTGATTCGATTTATTAGAATTCTTTCTCTTTGTTTCTTTGAGAGGCTTCTCGTGGTTTATTTATCTTATTTATTTTCTCAAAGAACCAGCTTTTACTCTTATTGGTCTTTTGGATTGTATTTTGGGATTCTAGCTCATTGACGTCTGGTACAAGTTTTATTATTTCCTTCCTCCAGCCTAGTTTGGACTACTTTTGTTGGTCATTTTCCAAAATCTTGAGCTCTAATTTATTCATGCAGGCCCTTTCTTGCTTCCTGATGAATTCTGGCAGAGCTATACTCTTTCCTCTTAACACTGTTTTTGCTGTGTCCCACAAGTTCTGGTAGCTCGTGTCCTCATTCTCATTTGTTTCTGGAAACTTTTTATTTCCCCTTTGATTTCTTCTCTAAGCCAATGGTTGTTCATTACTTCCCTTAAAAAAATATTTCCTTGCTGAGCTTTAGTCTGTTTGATCTATTGAGAAGTGACAAAGTAGTGTTGAATTCTCCAACTAGTATTTTGTTGCTCTCAATGTTTTTCTTTAAGTCTATTAGAAGTTATTTTTAAGTATTTTGCTGGTCTGTCATTAGAATCACCTACAGTGAGGAGGGTGAGTTCTTTCTGATGTACAGATCCCATGATCATGAAGAAATGACCTTCACTGTCTCTTATAACCTATAGCCTGAAGTCCATATGGTCTGATACTAGTATATCCACTCCAGCTTTGTGGACGTGTTCGTTTCTTTCTTGAAGAATTGTTTTCCAGCCTTTGACTTTGAGCCCATGGTTGCTTTGATTGTTCATAAGTGTTTCTTCAGGCAGCAGAATGTTGGGTTCAGTTTTATAATTCATCTTCCCATTCTGTGCCTCTGAATTGGCACATTTAGTCCATTGACATTGAGGAGATTGTTGTGATGGGGATTTGTGCTATCTTTATGTAGAATTTTTGTACTTGTGTGGATTGTCTTAGCTTAAAGTCGCCCTGTTAATTATTCTTGCAACAAAAACATGGATCACTTTACAAGTTTGCATGTCATATCTGTGCAAGGACCATGCTAATCTCTGTATCGTTTCAATTTTAGTATATATGTTACCAAACATAGTATGAGTTAATTTTTCCATATTTTTCTCTTCTTATTACTTTGAGTGTTGTCCTTACTCAATCCTATGGCAGACAGTGATTCCAAATCAAGGAATATATTTCAAAGCAGCTTGAATAGATAGATTTAGAACTTTAATGTCCTAGAAAGAAAAGTATGGTTTTTACCATATTATCTTTTACCATACCCAAGGCATCAGTTTTACAAAATAATTCTTTTGGAAGATGGTATATGAGTCTTGTTTAATGCCCTTCCCTGAAACCTTCCTTAAGACCATTAAACTAGAGCCTTTTGCTGTTCTCACCTCAGTCCCGTGTACATCTCCAGGAAAAGGTGGATGGTGTTGTCTGCAATTCGACCACCTTGAATGTAAGTAGGATTTTTCTCCTGAAGGAAGAGGTGAGGAGAATATTGATGATTTCATTCCACCTTATTACAAGTACAACTTGAATGGAAGGTGAGACTCATGAGGCTCCTGTAAAGGACAGAAAAAGGGGTCTCAGTGAATTTTAATGGCCAACACACATTAACAACACAGATGACTCAAAGTAGCCTGTGTGCATCTTTGTGTATAGTGAGTTTCATATCTACTGAGAGTGATTCTCAGTCATGACACACAGGCAAAACAGCCCTGTATTTAAAAATCTAGTTCTCTAAGCAGAGTGGGGTCTCTGAGGTGATTGAAAAGTGTATAGTAATTTATTACTAAGCACATAAGTACTTTTCGATCTAAAATTAATTCCAAATATGTCTAAAACGACAGTCTCCTGACCCCGCACCTGGCTTTCCTCACCTGGGCCCCTTGGAGGGGGAGGGGTGAATTTCCCTCACTGCCCTGAGTAGAGCCCCGACAGCTGAAGACCTCTGCAACCAGCCATAGGTATGCTTAAGACCACTCTGCCCAAGCTTGAAGGAGACTCATGCATGAAGGAAGTGGAAGCAGAACCTGTGTAAACACACAAAAAATAAAAGGCTGGCGGTCAGGCCATTTCCCCACTCCATGGAGGTCGATGGCGATGGTCAGTAGATGGAAGGAAACGGGAGTCAGGCTGGTTGGTCGTGGAGCAGCAGGTTATTACATGGAAGAGATGTATGTCATAGAGTCCTCAGGAATCCTCAAGCACGTGCGGGCACTGAGATCCAGGATGATCCCCTTATATAGATCATAGAACCTCTAAAAGGGGCATTACAGTGATGTCATCAAAAGGAGTTACAGAAAGAACATTGAGGCAGCAAACCCTATATTGTTTCTTTACATCCACATTGTTTCCTTACATCAGCAGGCCAGTAGTAATACTGGCCTCAGGAAAGAAGATACAAAGCCAAACTGAAACCTTCCACAAGCACTTTCACAAGCTGCAACCACCTTGATTTGCATCCCAAAGACCAGCCTGGGTAGAGCTGGGAATCTACATCCCAAAGATCAGTCCTGGCTAGCACCTGATATCTGCAGATCTAAGACCAGCTAGGTTTCTGAAAGAAAAGGAAAACTGTCTCAGTATACTGAAATCATTTACTGAAGGCAGTTTGAAGGGGAGAAAGCAGTTTCATCCAAGCTAGTCAGGACACACAGGAAAACAGCTTATAGGAGGTCTTTCTCCTCTCCTTGTCCAACCAACATATAAGCATATATAATATTAATCATTTTGTATGGACACTGTAAGAAATACTTTGAGCTTGTAGAATTGCTCTCCTAGGGCTATCTCGATCTCAGACTGCAGTGCTCAGGCAAGATATCTTTCCTATTCCTAGAAGCAGGGCCCTAGTGTTGTCGTTACTTTTGGATCATGACATCATTTGCCTATGATCAACCTCTTAACTTATAGTTAAGAATCGTGGCACCTTGGCCTGGCCCATCGCAATGCCAGGTTAGCACATAACTTACCAGCTTGCCCTGGTTCCATCCAGGCCCACGTTGGGACTCTGCCCTTGGGGTGCTAGGAAGTGAGGGCAACTGAGGCTTAAGTTGAGAGGGCAGAAGCCCAGGAGTGAATAATATTCAAAGCCAATCAATTCCTAACTTACAAAGCATATTAATTAATTGTCTTCCTGTATCTATACAAAAGGACATTGCATTAAGGTAAACTGCTCAAAAGACATAAGGAGAGGAGGAAGGCAATAACTTACAGTACAGCTTCAGTGTCTAAGAAGGATGAGACCTTACAAATTGGTTGGGGCAGAGAGCATAGAAGTGATTACAGACAGACAAAGTAATGGAAGTTGTAAGGGACAGGCCCAAAATGGACCACCACCAGAATTAATTTAGCTTAGCTTAATAGGAACCTGCATTGCAAAATAACTTGTTTTTCAAGGAACAGGTCTAGATAAGCTTTTTCAGATCTGCTTTATAGGGCAAACGGGCCCAGAGAGCGGGTTTTGAAAAGGCCTTAAAAAAAAATTCTGGGGAATATTCCATCTGTTCTTTGGGGGGACAGTGTCCCCTTCTGGACCGCGGCAGGGAAGTAGCTAACCCTGACTGTGAGGACTTGGGGGACATAGGGTTTCTTTGGGTCCTCGTCTGTTCTGGAGGCCTCATCTGTTCTGGACCGCGGCAGGGAAGTGGCCAACCCTGACTGGGAGGACTTGGGGGGACATAGGGTTTCCTCTAGCCCTCATCTGTTCTGGAGGTCTCATCTGTTCTGGAAAATCCGGCGCCGGGAGAAGACCTGGAAGAACTAAACCCTCTGGAGGTGAAAATCACGTGCACGCCCTTTGGGCATATTCGGGAGTCCCAGGGTGACTGGTGAGTGTGGTGCGCACCGGTGTGAGAGAGTGGACCGGTCCGAGCGAGTGCAGGAGTGTGATCTGTGCGTGTGTCCTTAGTGTGTGTATTTGTCTTATTATCCTTCTCTTAGTTCTGTTTATTGAGATTGTTTAATATGGGTCAGAATCAATCGACCCCCAAAGCTTTAATTCTTGATCACTTCTCTGAGATCCACAGGAAAGCTCAGAATCTGGGCTTGATGATCAAGAAAGGTAAGTTTGCCAATTATTGTTCATCAGAATGGCCTTCCTTTGGTGTGGATTGGTCCCCAGGAGGTTCCTTCTCTCCAAACCTTGTGGCTCGGATAAAGGAGGCAATCTGTGGAAGATCTGCTGTGAAGGTATGCTCCCTTGGAAATCTCTAGGGGGACTGGGGGAGGAATGTGATAACCTCTGTGTGAATGTGTGTGTGTCTGAGCACCCTGATAGGTCCTCCTGTCGGGCGTGATTTTGTAGCTCCACGACCTGGCACTCTTAAAGTCCCTCTAAAGTCACGGAGCTCGAGTGGGCTGCCTGAGATTCCATGCAGAACATAAGGTCAATGGTGGCACTGGCATAGTTGCCAGTCGCAAGTCACAATGCTGAACCACTAAGGCTAAGTTCTGCTCCGGCCAGGCAAGCATCTGAATGGTCTCTGCAAAGAGGCACCCCTCCTTTGTCTGTCTCGTGTCACCGTCCACTATGGGAGGAATGGGAGGAGAGCCCACTAGTGAGAAGATCCTGGGAAACTAAGGCAGATCAATTTCTAGGTAGAAATCCCTTTCCCCAAGCATTCTAACCAGCAGAATCAGCTAGAGGTCAATTCAAATGCTAATGGAGGCAGTCAGCAGGTTTAGCCCTAGGCAAAGTGAAGCAGAGAAAAGAAAAAAAAGAGGTAAAAAGACAGGCAAGAAGTTTGTGGAAGAAAGCTTCAGCAGGGAACATTGGAATATGTGGCAAGCTAAGAAAGGCAGAACTTTTTCTCTTCTCCCCTTAATAGGCTTCTTGGAAACCCATGGCACTCTAGGTATGGCTCCACATGTGCAAGCTATGGTTGTGTGGACGCTCGGGAGGCAGGACCCAGGGATTCCTAGGGTGACTCAGAAATCTCTAAAGGAGACATCCTTTAAAGAGAGATTTTTCTGATGGGCTGGCATGCAGTTGTGGTCGTGTCCGTGCTCTCTCTAGAACCACAACACTAGAAACTATTAGGAGGAGAGCTTGCTAAGGAATTATCCTACCCTAGATTTTTCTTTTCCCTCCCTTTCATAGGTTATTGCTGACACTTAGGAGATATGGGAAATTCTACATCAGTACCTAAATATTCTCCTTTGGGTTGCTTGTTAAAACACCGGAAGAGCTTCCAAGTAGATGGTTTAGATAAGGAGTATCTTGTTGACCTCTGTAACACCACGTGGCCTGAGTGTAAGTTAGAATATTGGGAAGGATATACAGTGAATGGCAGTTTGCATTACCAGATCATTCTGCAGTCAGATCTTTGTAGGTAACAAAAGAAATAGGATTATCAAAGCAGAGGAGGCAGGAAAATGCAAGATCATGATACTAGCTCCCTGCCTCAGAACTAGCCTTGGCTAAAATATGGTAACATCTTTGTCATAGTTTATTTTGCCGGCTTATATCAACAAAAGCGCTTTCTTGACCCATTTTTAACAAGCGGGAGACTGGCTAGTCAGGCTGGGAAATGGGGAGCAGAGTTCCCAATCAGCAATAAGGTTTCTTCGCCCTGGGGACAGTCCCTTCCTTTCTCAGTCCATCAGTTTCTCCCTGCCATTTTTTGAAGGGTCAGATTGATCGATCAACTACAGATGTGTGCACATGTATGTGTGGTGTTTTAGTCAGTTCATTGTCTTGTCTGTCTGTCTGTCTGTCTGTGTCTGTCTATCTGTCTCTCTATGTGGAACACTCGAGTGTTGGGACCAGGCTGAAATCAGCAGTAGAAATTCTTGAGAAGTTAGTGATATGCAACCCAGTGACTTAAAAAATGCAGTTGTTTTTGGAACCTGTCAGACAAGGGTTAAAAGAAGAATCCTTATCAGAAGGTTAAGCCAACAGAGAGAGTAGAATTCTCAATCTAAATTTCTTGGTAGGAGAACATTAATGATTATGTGATTAACAGTTGAAATCCTTTTGAACTTAAGAATCTTGTACTATCTAGAAGAGCTATGGAACTAGAGCCTGAAAGTTAAGTGAAATAAGAGTTCAGAGAAAGCAAGACCTTATCTTATAAGCCTCAGCTAACTTTAATAAAAAATTAGGCCGCTTTTACAAACTACAGAGGTACAGAAGCCATTAAAATTAAGTTTCCTTGTTTTCCTAAACCGTGGCAATTTATAGGATAACAACTGGACTTGTCCATTCCTCCTTGACAGAAGGAGCTAAGGTTTATCATGTTACACCCATCACAGTGCTCCTGAGTCACTTCCATTCCTTTGTTTTTCTGTAACCACTTCTCTATGCTCTCCTCCCCAACCAGATAATCAGATTTCACCCTAGTCAGAATCTGTTATTTTGTAAGATCAGATCCTTCCAGGACACTGAACTTGTATTGTAAATTGTGAGTCGATCTGTTAAGTAAGAATCTGTCCTAGAAGAATGTCCTGACTAGTTTGGGTGAGGTTAAACATTTTTCCCTTTCAAACTGCCTTCAGTAAATAATTTCAGTATACTGCAAGAGGCAGCTTCCCTTATCTCACAGAGCAGATCTCAGGTTCTAGCCAGGCCTGATCTTTGGGATGTAGATTCCCAGCTCTAGCCAGGCTAGTCTTTGTTACTGGCCTGCAGATGTAAAGAAGCAATGTATGTTTTGCTGCCTCAATGTTCTTTCTCCTTTTTGCCCCTTTAGAAGTACCATGAGATTTTGGGGCTCTCTACTAGGTCTGAGAGAACAGGGGAAAACATGCTTAAGAGAACCTGAGTTCCTTTTATGGGATATAATGAGACTGTAAGAATGGGCAGCTAGGAGAGGCAGGAGAGATACGGGAGTGAATGGAGAGAGGATTGGAATAAACTGCAACTAAGATCAAGCAGCCTCGCCATAAGATTTCCTTCCTTTTCTTGCCCATCTCCATCTACCTCCCTGGAGTAGGGGAAACTACCGAACGCGGGCGGTGGGAAAGATAGATTGTTGCCATCCTTTTTGTGCTCACACAGCAATTCAAATATTTTCTTATGCTGATATCAAAGTTTGGTAAAAAAAAAAAAAATCCAAAGGGCTTTTTCTGTGTCTGAAAGCATGTTTGTATTTTTGTGGAATTGTTAAAAATGTCTGGTATAGAGAGCTCATGATTTTAAATAATTAAGGTACAAGAACTATTGAAATTGAGCCAAAAAAAAGTTTTATCATGTTTTATAAAAATTGATTGTTTATAGGTCTTATGCTGTTATGTTAATGTACATATTTGTATCTGCATTGGGTTAGAATATTTGACCTAGAAGGAGTTAAAATAACTATGACACATGAAAACAGGGTCAAAAAGTAATGGTTTAGTTTAAACTTGAGTTTCTAGAGTTATAAAATTGATTGCAAAGTTTGTCCTACAAGTGCTCTCTATGATCTCTGAGACTCTTGGTAACTAAAATTTCTAGAACTACTAAGAGTTATAAAATGGGTTCACTTCAGATGTCAGCCTTCTGTAATAGTTTCTGAGAATGGAGAATTGAATGGAAAATGTGGGAAATTTTACTAACTATGTTGTTAATCAGCCTGTCTATTGCTTAAAAGTGCATGCTATTATTTTGATAATTTTATTTCATGCCAAGCTTTGTCTCCAGATATCAACCTAGTCCTGACCTGAGAAATTTGTACCTAAGTGTGAAATGCTTTCTGTTTCATGATAATCTATGAGTGTTTTAATCTTTTTGTATTTGTGTTTTCCTGTAAATCAGAATTTTAAGATGTCTCCTGGTTAATTTCTAATGTAAAGTGATCTTTTGCCCAGTGGACATACCTTGTAAGAGCTTTAATTGTGAGCATTTTAAAGGCTTTTTGAATATCTATAGAACTGATCTAATGCTTCTGAAATAGCAATGCAGAGTACAGCTTTGTCATGTTAAGTGAGATGGTTGGTAACTTGTGTCTAAATTTGGGAGATCACATTGTACATTGTACTACTATAGATGTATGTCATAAGTCAGAAAGATAACGGATGGAGATATTGTCAGTGGGAAAAAAGAAAGGGATCCTGTTAAAGTGAAAATGGTTTTGAAATGAGATGAAGGAAAGTTACAGGACAGAATGAATGTTAAGGAATGTGCAGAGGGTTTGAGGTTGTGTTTTAAGAAAAGGAACTGATCAAATTGTATTGTTATAAGAAACTTTAAATTACACCTGCAGAATTGTTCTGGTGCCTGTTTGGTAAACTCTTATTGAAAAGATATTGGACAGATTGTCCAGACTCCTGGTACAGTGCTCTTAGAAAATGGGAAGTCAAGGTTTAAATGGTTAGTCAAGGTTTAAAAATGCTGCTAAATTGTACCCTTTATCGCTACAGATTTAAGCTTATTTTGACTAGGACCCACAGCAAATGGGTGTATTACACCTCACTGTGAGTAAGGTGAAAAGCTTGCTTTTCTCTTCTTTTGTACCTTCAGATGTTTTTGATGCTTTATGGCACTACGTTGGTTTACATAAATACAGATAAGTCTTTCCTCTCTGTAATAGGGTCTATCCCTCATGCAGACAGGAAAAACCAGCCATGGGACCCCAAAGCCCTCTTTCAGGGAAACAGTCAGGGGATCTGTCTAAATGACAGGAGTAGGGATTTAACGGGTACTGTTTCAAGTACCCTACAAACCTCAGGGAGACCCTAGAGGCAGGCCGGCTCGAGGAAAGAAGTGGAAATCATCACTGCTATGGAGAATGAGGAATCTAGGACTCTGCAATGACTAACTCAGTCTGGGCCTACTCTCAGCGGCAAGGAAAAACCTGGAAATCAGGATTTCTCCCAGCCCTGAAGAGGGGATGGGATGGATTCCTTTCTGCCAGGACATCTCTGTGGAAAACGAGGACCAAAGCCACATCTAGCTCAACCTGAAGGTTCGAGGCCATACATCCAGTTCATCGCAGGACATCTTCTGGCCAGGCCTGGGTAGCTCTGATGTGCCAGATAAGATTAATGCCACTTTTGGTGTGTCTCCTGTCTTTAGCCGATCCCCAGGACTTCTCAGTAAATAATGGGGTATCCCAAATGGAGAGTTCTCTAATCTTACTGTGTTTATGCAAAGGAACAAGCCAGATTTGTTAAGCTATCTTGCAAAGTTTTAAAATGAAGGTGGAGAGAAAACCATGTTTCAGTAACATGCTTTTTGTAAGAATCAGATTCTAATTCTACAGAGGTGATTGAATAAATGTATCCTAATCTTGATCAAAAAGTTACCCCCTTTGGGGAAATTTAGATAAAACTTGGTTTACTCTCTGTAGGAAAACAGCCTATTCTATAAAGGAATTCAATGTTATACATGCTGTCACTTGTCTGATCAGAGCATTGGAAGCCAGAGCCTTACTAGGGCGAAGCTCATCTCAAAGTGCAGAATTGCTTTCCCCCAGTTTGTGAATTGGCCAAAGTGTCAAGAAAGGGCATCTAAAATGGTTAAATTAGAATGGATTAATATCTAGTTCTAAAATACTGTGAATTTTCTTTCTATACTTTCTGTATTGCATCTCATTTTCTGTGAACAGTCATGTGGAGAGAACAAGGATGTTAACAGCTCTTTATTTTTGTTGCATCATGGGATTAACACCAGAGAATGTTTCCTCTAAGCCAAAATGCTCTGCAGAAGAGGAACGATGGACATTGGAGGTTTCCAAAAGGAAGATGATGGATGATTTACCAACAAGGAAAGTTTCTAACTCCTGGACCAATGCAGTGGAATATTATTAAAGGGACTCAGTAGCAAGTAAGGTAGAAGTAACTCAGAACTGTGCTTTCTGTGCCATTAATGAACCTAGTGGAAATCTTGATTCTCCTCTCCTAACACCTGTTCAGCATCAAGGAACTTAGAGGAGGACTGCAGCTTGACTTTATGCAAATGATCAAATGCTCATATGTTCAAGGTATAAATATCTGTTGGTTCTTATTGATAGCTTCAGTGTATGGGCAGAAGCTTTTCCAGTCTGCACTGAGAAAGCCAGAGAATGGCTTGGTGTTTCTGTGTCCAGTAGAAAAATCTGGACACAGGAAGTCATTTTTCTATCAGCCAAACCTGTGGGTAGAGAACTCTGTCCTTACTGGGTCAGAAAGGAACTTCTACTCCTCCAGGGTCTAACCATTTCAAAGTGATATCCCTCAGTCTAATCGAACTGATCTTTTCTTTCAGATAACTTCAGGAACCCAACCAATTCATTGCTGAGGGCCACTAAAAAGCTGAGGTAGCATGAGATTTCACCCCTTGTGTAGGCAGGGCCAGCACCCCATTGTCAGCATGAAGCAGCTCCAGAAGATGGACCTTCTGCCATTCTCCTTTAAAGATTCAAGGTGGTGGAATCTCTAGGGGGGGCAATAGGATGTAGGCAGGTAGACAGGGAAGGCCCCCTCCCAAGGCAATGAAGAATGGGGATTTATGTGTGGTGTTGGGAGCAAAATGCTGCTTCTCTATACTGATTACACAGGGGTGGTCTGAGACTCCACGGCCAAGCTCGGGGAGGGCCTTGAGCAGCGCCGAAGAGAAAGGGAGGCCCAGGAAAGCTGGCACAAGTCCTGGTTTAACCAGTCTCCTTGGCTAGCTACCCTCCTGTCAGTGTCAGCGTCCACCTTGGAGAAGATGACCATCAGCTCCCGCTGCTCCAGCATGGCTCAGTGTCCCCCTCAAATGCTTCCGTGTCCATCCCCAGGAACACCTCCTGATGGTAGTCCTGGTTGAAGTGCCCGTCCAGCTCGAGCTTCACCCCGGAGAGGTGGTTGGGGGGCAGGGTCTCATGCTCATCTCTGCTGGCTCGGTCCTGAGCAGAAGAGTGGTTGGCAGGCTGTGCAAAGGTGCACATCAACAGCCCGAGCTCCAGGAGCCAGAGGCAGCAAGCAAGCGGGCTGCCGAGTGGGGCCAGTCTGCAGGTCATGGTCGGCTGGGCCTGGCAGGAGCTGTGCACCCACAGTCCCCCAGCAGAGTGGCCCAAAGCTGCTGTCCAACAACGCCGTCAACACTTCCGAAGAGATGGCTTTGTGGTGACCCAGACGCCCAGCTGGCCCACTCAGGCCGCCACCATCCTGCTTCCACGCAGACTGGTTGTCATCCCCGTGCTCGTGGTGACTGTTGATCCCTGGGTCCTCAACTGCTTTGTGAACTTTGTTAGGCACCAAAATAACACTGTCCAGCTACTGGTACTAAAACAACAGTATCAGATTTTACAGCCTGCTGAGGAAGATTCCTCAGTATGAAGTGGAGAAAGGGAGGAATGTAAGGGTCAGGCCCAAAATGGACCACCACCAGAATTAATTTAGCTTAGCTTAATAGGAACCTGCATTGCAAAATAACTTGTTTTTCAAGGAACAGGTCTAGATAAGCTTTTTCAGATCTGCTTTATAGGAGCCTGCACTGCAAAATAACTGGTTTTTCTGCCCCTGACCAAGGAATTCAGATACAGGTACTCGAAGGGTGGGGGTCAGACCAGATAACCGGATGTCTCTCATAAGACCCATATTGCAAGACCCAGGACTGCCTTAAAAACCTGTCAGTTCCTAAGCACCGACGCAAAATGCTGATCTTTAAACTATAGGCTAAGAAGTGATGTACCATTAATTGGATCGGTTAGGAAAGCATATGTTGTTACAAATCTATTGGCTATGAAATGCGCGGGCTTTGCTGTAACGGCCAGTGAAGGCCTATATAAGATTGACTTTGAAGAGGTTCGGGGTCTTGCCTCACCTAACTGACCTGCGTGTCTGTGTAGGCGGCTTGACCCTGGCTAGCCAGTCTTACAATAAACCTTGCTTGCTGTTTGCAGTCTCTGGAGTCTCTTTGTCGTTAAAGGGAGATCACGATCTGCGCCCTAACAGAAGTGACTCGGGAGCACTGTGATGGGTGGAATTGGATAAACTTAAGCCCCGTGTACTTCAACAGAACCCAGGTGTGCGGGACAGGGGGATGTGATCTCCAAGGTTGCTCAGATCAAGACTGGGCCCCCTCCATCCAGATCCCCCATCTTCTAGTAGCTAAGTGTTACAACCACGAACAGCCCCTGGAGCCATGTAATCCCATCAATGGCCAAGATCCAGAGACTGGATATTCTTGATAAGATAACAACTCTTATTGTCCAGTTCTCACTCTCAGAGAACCTGGTAGGCTTCTGCTAGTATCTTGCCTACATGGCAGAGTCTGTCCTTTTGGTCACTGTTTCTTTTGAAGTACAGAAGCTACTTAATTTAAGATAGTCCCCTTTGTTTATCTCTGTTTCCAGTTGCTTTGCAAGTGGAGTGTTACCTTTGAAGATACCTTTAACTTCAATGTCCTGGAGGGATTTGCCTACCTTGTCTTCAATGTACCTGAGGGATTCTGGTCTGATTTTGAGGTCTTTGACCCATTTTTATCTGACTTTTGTGCATGGTGTTAGGTAGAGGTCTGAGCCATTTTTTTTTTTTTTTGCATGTAGCTGTCCAGTTTTTTTTTTTTGCACCGTTTGTTAAAGAGGACTCTCTTGCTCCACTTCACATTTCTTGCTCCCTTATCAAAGATTAGATGATTATATATTTGTGGTTGTGTGTCAGTATATTCAATCCATTTCCAATGGTCTGCGGCTCTGCCTTTGTTCCAGTACCATGCTGTTCTCATTATTATCACTTCATAGTAGAGTTTGAGGTTGGGGAAGGTGAGGCATCCATCGTTTTTTCCCCAAGAATTGCTTTAGCTATTAGTGGGTGTTTGTTGTTCCATTCGAATTTCAGGAGTGCTTGATCAAGTTCTTTGAAGAATGTCATGGGTATCTTTATAGGGATCACATTGAATTTGTACAATGCTTTGGGGAGTATTGCCATTTTGACAATGTTAATTCTCCCATTCCATAAGCAGGAGATATGTTTCCATTTCCTCGTGTCCTTTGTTATTTCCTGTTGTGTAGGTCCTTTACCTCCTTAGTTAAGCAGATTCCAAGGTTCTTGATTTTTCTGAGGCACGATTGTGAATGGAATTGCTTTTTCATTTCACTTTCTTCTCTCTCATAAGTTGCATATAAAAAAGCCATACACTTTTGGGTATTGGTTTTATAACCTGCAATTTTACTATGAAAGTCTATTGTTTCTAGAAGCTTTTTTGGTAGAGGTTCTAGTATTCTTTAAATAGAGTATGATATCTGCTGTGAATAGTGAGAGCTTATTGCTACCTTTCATACATAAAAACCCTTAATATCTTTTTCTTACCTTATTTCTATTGCAAGTACTTCCAGTACCACCTTGAACAGAAGTGCCAAAATGAACTTTTACGTAGCACTTTCTGTCTGTAAATTTCTATGCTAAGAACAGTGGAGTATACAGTGAGATCTTAGTAATTTACAAGTAAATTATGAAGACAGATACTATAAAAATTTCTTTGTATAAATTTCCAAAATGTGTAGCTTTTATTAAATATATTAAGAATAAATCGTATATCTTGATTATACCCTGAAGATTATTTCCTTGTTAGAAGTTACCATTCTAAAATGCAATAAAGTGACACATTTTAAAAATATTCATTATTTGCTCATTAATTCAATGAATCTTTGTTAGTCTGGTGGTGCAATGCCTCCAGGAAGTTAACCTGTACCCTCAGGTGAGTGCATCAATAGTCTGATGGTGTCTTCATGCTTCCTGATAAACTCAAATTGCCACTGTGCCTCTGGCTGGATCCCAACACCTCAGGACTAAGTTTCCCGAGAAATTAAACTCCCTAAAGATATGTGGGAGCCATGTTCACAAACCACACCTGGCTCAGCTATACAAGCTAATGGATTGGTCTTGTTTCAGAGACCCATAAACAAGTCTTGAAAGAGATCAAAAGCCACAGTTAACCTTGGACCTGCAAAAGGATGAACACACTAGGGTAAATCGAGGGAGGCAGGTTAGTTGGGTGCCCACCCAACCAGAACCCAGTGTAGCCACTTGCTCCCACAATCGAAAATCGCCACCATGCCCTCGTCTGGTTTCCAACTTCTCAGGATGGCCCTCACTGAAATATAACAGCTGAAAATTCAGATAGGCGGGTTTTGAGACTGAAATCTCCAGGCTTTCTCTGGGTCACAATGGGCATCCCATCCCCACTGCCCTGTACTTATGGAAGCCTCAGCAGTCATTTCCATACCTCAAAGCTACTCCAGCCTTAGCTTCCTGTAAAAAATACTAAATTCCTTGAACAAACATGATGACCTCTTAGTACATGTACGAGACCCATGATGCACAAAATAAAAAGGAGACAGAGGGAAAGAATCAAAGATCCTGCCATAGAGACAGGCTGGTGGTGGGGGTAGGGTGTTGGGGGATGGCTTTAGGGAACCAGGAACATTGGTGGTGGGAAATGTACACTAGTGGAAGGATGGATGTTGGATCGTTGTATGACTGGAAGCAAATTATGAATAGATTTGTAATGGTCTATCTCACAGATATTCAAAAAAACATTAAAAATATATATCCTTAATTTGTAACTCAGACTACTGATAGAACTTTAAAACCCAGCATAACTATTTTTGTGTTCTCTGTAGGAAAATAATGTTACTCACCTGTGTGCCAATAGCTTGAAGAATGCTAAACCCAAAGATACATCAATGACTGTCTTTGGCATGAATATTGTAATTGCAGCTATGCTATGTTTTAGAATCAGTTCATGGACAAGAAATCAAGAGGAGTAAGTGGCAAAGAGCATCAGTGTTGAATAGATACATAATGTTTGAGGAGCTTGCAAGGGAGACGGAAAGATTTGGCATGAGAAGAGGGAAGAAACAGAAGAGTGAAGTACTAATAAGTATCATGAGAAAAATGCAAGGGTGGACATTTCCTGGCAAGTGTCACACTCTGTTGAGCTTTTGGTCAGGATAAGTATTAGAAAGTATCTTTCCCATTTAGTGGTAAAAAGGTAATTTTGATGGGTGCATTTAAAAATTACTTTAAAAATTAGAATCACCAAGAGATACACAGTTACAAAGTTGCTCATTATTGAGTTTCAGTCATATAATGTTCTAGCACCCTTCCTGTATAATGGGGGCATTTTTGAAGGAATATCCCTGGTGGGAAGACTAGGGCATCTGAATCTTAACACATTTCACCAAATATATGATCTCTTCTCACATGATATACCCTTTCTCCCCTGCTTCTTTGATTTATGTTTTCATACAATATTTCCTTGTGAACCTCACCTCAAGTGAGGGTCCCTATTTAAGACAAGTACATGTTTCTGGGGCATTACATATTTTTCGGTTGCTGGGAGAGTCTCTATAGCAATGCTCAGGAGGTGTGGGGTCCCCACAGACAATTCTCAGAAAACGTGGTCATAGTGCTTGGGGTCCTCCTATGCTATACAGCCTTTGATACTCTGGCAATCAGGTGGTGCTGGGAGTCAAATTGAGTGCATGTGAGGCAAGTTCCATAAGCACTACACTATCTCCTGCGGCCCTGGGTATTAGATTGATGTCAGCATTCGAGGTCCTCCCTTTTGTCAGAAAGCAGAAACTTGTGCAGGAGAAAGTGGAAGAGACCTTAGGGTTTAGCTAGGTTGACTGAGTACATGGTGGTACCATTAAGATTGGAACATAAAGTAAAAATAATACAAGAGAAATATCTAACAATAGCAAAGAGGGCTATAGTACTCAAAAAAAATTAGAAACAGGCACATTGGCAATTAGTTTTAAAAAGCATCAAGGTGAGTATATAATATTGTGAGTGAACAAATCTACTCTATGGATTTATCTCATTCTTAAAATGGAAAAGGACAATGTGTTACAGTTACAAATTTACAAATAAGATATATACCATCTATTTCTGCTGTGTTCCTGTGCTTTACGAAGTTTTATTCTAATTTTATATATAATTTAATGATTAAAACAGTATTTGCCAACTTTAAACTTTTAATGGAATTTTTTTAAAAAATGTTTTTAAAATATTTTTTTAAATGTTTTATTAAAATATTATTTAAAGGTAATTTCAAAGATGTCACGCCACTGGCCGAGCAAGTGAAAACAGAGATAGATAAATGGGACTATCTTAAACTAAGAAGCTACTGCACCTCCAAAGAAACAGTGACCAAAATATAAAGACAGTCTACAGAATGGGAAAGGATATTCACCGAATACACATCTGACAAGGGGTTGATATCAAGGATATACAAAATACTGGTTGAACTCCACAAGAAGAAAACATCCAACCCCATCCAAAAATGGGGCAATGAAATGAACAGAAACTCTCTCAAAGAAATCCGAATGGCAAAAAAGCACAAGAGAAAATGTTCTACATCATTAATCATCAGGGAGATGCAGATCAAAACCACAATGAGATACCATCTCACACCTCAGAGACTGGACCACATTCAAAAGAAAAAAAGCAACCAATGCTGGCGCGGATGTGGCGAGATAGGGACACTCCTTCACAGTTGGTTGGAATGCCGACTAGTTCAGCCCTTTTGGAAAACAGTATGGACGATTCTCAAAAAATTAGAAATTGAGCTCCAATTTGACCCAGCGACACCACTCCTGGAATATATCCCAGAGAGGTATAAATGTGTAGTCGAAGTGACATCTGCACTTATTTGTTCATTACAGCACTCTTTACAATAGCCAGAAACTGGAAGAAACCTGAGTGCCCAAGAACAGATGACTGGTTAAAGAAACTTTGGTTCATCTACACAATGGAGTACTATGTAGCTCTTAGAAAAGATGAAGTCATGAAATTTACATACAAGTGGTACAATATGGAAAGTATCATGCTAAGCGAAATGAGTCAGAAAGAGAGGGATAGACATAGAAAGATTGCATTCATCTGGGGGATATAAAGTAACAAAATATGAGATTAATACCCAAGAATAGCTGAGATCAACACCAGGAGGATTACTCCATAGCTTAGAGGCCAGCCAGGTATTCTAGGGGAAAGGGCAGTTCAGGTAGAGAAAGGAAACCAAATGAAGGGTGTTTGGAGGATCCTCCCAGGAGGGGAGATGCATGTTAACAGTAGACTATGGACTGAACATGTTTGCCACTCAATGCCTCTTTTGCAGACCACAACATCCAAAAGAAGAGAGAGAACTAAAGGGAATGCCCTGCCAAAGAGGCAGGGTGGGGGGGGGTGGGGGGGAATTATCCATGGTGATGGAAAATGGGTACTGGTGGAGGGATGGGTATTTGATCATTGTATGACCGAAACCCAAGCACAAAGATTCGTAAATCTACAACTGTACATCATGGTGCTTCACTATTAAAAAAATTTTTAAAAGTTATTAAAAAAAGAAACATATGGGGCCAAGAGCTAGTGCAGTGTGTAGAGGGTGTTTACATTGTATGCAGCTAATCTGAGTTAAATCCCCAGAACCCTGAGCCTGCTAGAAGTAATTCTGGATAGAAAATCAGAAGTGAGCCCACAGCACATCTAGGTGTACTCCCCTCCCCACAAAAAAGGAAGAAAAGAAAAGAAAACAAAACATATAACTGATTCTTGAGTAAAATAGAGATTAAGGGTGCTAACTCCTATATAACGTTTGAAAACCCCCAAATTTAATAGCGAGTCTAGTATTGACCATCAAGATGGTTTATTAATAGTATTTACTTACATTGTCTGCTAGTTGTGCTATATGTGGTCTGTAAATCTGTAAATTTGATACATTTAAAAAATTTATAATGGATTTTATAATAGACTTTATAATACATTGTTATTTTGTGTTTAATATGTGACAAATTATATCTCTACTTTGTGGGTTATTTGAGCCATAGTATGTGGTGCTTGGGACTTCTGACTCTATGCTCAATGGTCATTTCTGGTGGTGCCAGCAATTAATTTGGGTTGACTGTTTGCATGGTACGTGCTTTAACCCCTATACTAAGTCTGGGGTCCAATCTAATCAATTATCTGCATATATTTTATACATGCATGGCATAATTTTCTTAGATTTTTGATTATTCTAGGATATACTGATCATCTTTAATTATTCCACATCAATACCAATGTCCAAAAATGTTTCAAAATATAATTATTGAAAAAAAATCATATAGAAGTTCAAATTTGTGTTGTTCGCGAGATAACTATATTAAGAAGAAATAGAACCACAAGAAACATACAAGTAAAATGAAGGTACATTTCTTTGGAGTCTTTAAATTATGTATTTATATTAGTGTATATACAAGTATAATTTTCAAAAAATAAATTTCAGTGACAATAAAATTTTTGAGTTTTTTATAATTGTAATGTTGTACTGCTAAGTCTATATTTATGTGAACATTTATATATATATTTGTCTATTTTTCTGATTGTTTACTTAAGATCTGTAGTTAAAAGCTAACTTACTGATGACAGGGTATGTGGCTCAGGGCTAAAGCACTTGGCTTGCATGTATAAAACTTTGGGTTGGCCTCCTGCAAGGCAAATGCCCTACCCACTGTGCTGTAAACGTTGTATAAAATATACTAATAATAAGACATAATGATGTTGTTGAACAGTGCAATATAAATGATTACTTAGTAATTTTCTTGATTTATTAATGAAATATGTAAACTCTTGAGTATAATGGGAGTATTTTTCTAACGTAAGAGTCTGAGGAAAGTGAAACTGTTATAACTGTACTGTAGGATTCCATCTCCCTAGCCTGCTTCATTCTACCTCTCTCTCTACCCAATCCGGTATTTTTCTTGGAAATCTGATTGGCTAGCCTCAACCTTTCAACTGCCTATTTTATGACATCATTCTCTCATCAAACCAACCAACAGCTGGTAGAATCTTGGGGTTCCCATGCAGGTGTTTGTAAACAAATTTGAAACATCATGTCAAGTGACCAGTGACCAATAGTTGGAATGGTGGGTACCACTTTAGGTACCAGATGGTTACCTTAGACAAACACGGAAATGCCATACAAATTTTATTTATTCTAATATATTTTTAACAAATTGAAGAGATGCATCATAGTTAATTGGTTGTTAATAAAAGTTATGAAGTTTGAGAAGCTGTGGTTGTTTTGGGGAGAGGCCAGGGGTTGAAGGATGGCATGGGAAAGAATAGGAAGTTATAGAGAGGACAAAGGAGGAATACACAAGACTCTAAGAAAGATATACTTGGTCCAGGGTTCTAAAGCCCATAAGAAATTGCATGGGCCTGATGAAGAGTGGGGTAGAGTCAGAGGAATAGTATTGCTGACAGGGCATTTGCTCTGCAAGCAAGAAGGACCCAGTTCAATTCTTGCAATCCTTTAGGGTCCCCAGAGACCCACCAGATGTGAAACTTGAGCGCAGAGCCAGGAGTAAGACCAGAGCACAGTCAAGTATGCCCCTTCCCTGGTGTCCTCCAAAAAAAAATGGGAGAAATGACACAATCTGGGGATTAGGATTAAAAGAAAAAAAATTGGAATAGGCTAAAGAAGGCAGATGAGTCAAAGGTGACCCGAAATAAAGTTAAAATTCTTTCATGGAGGCTGTGTTTATGCCTCAGGGCCACTTTTGGAAAATAATGAAATTTGAGACACATCTCTAAAAGGTTTGGGTGGTCTAATCATAAATGATGCCTGGGGGTTGTGAACACATACACTGGGGAATGAACCTTCCAGATGAGTGGTAAACGCCCTCAGAGTCATTCAAGGATGACTCTTAAGAGGGACCAAGCCAAGAGAACAGTTGCAGCATGAAGCCTGAAGATGAGCTCCTGGGAGATGCAGAGATAAGTCACCATGTCCTCTGGCCCTCTGTTCAGCACCCCTACCTGCACCATTTCCCTTATTCCCAACAATATTCAGAGTTGCTATCACGGTGACACTTTGCTAGCTAGTATCAACAATGAGGTTCATTGCCTCTGTAAGTCTTTGCATTTGTAAACTCCCCGCTGTGGTCAAGCCTGCTTTCAGGCAATGGCATCTGGACATTTCTAGCAGGGGGAGCTCAAATTATATTATCTTGAGGGGCTGCACTGTGGTCTTCCATGGTCCCTGGTGATTGTAGCCTTCTCTACACATCGCGTTTAACTGCATCTCACACAAGAACCAACGGTATAAGTGTTGTTGGGACTGTGTTGGGGGATGTACCGGACTAAGACATGCGCACTAGGTCACCACTCCCAAAGCGGTTGGTACCGCTTAACCTTGATCCTGGAAGTTGGTGGTGGAAAGAGATGGTCCTAGGAGAGTTAATGGGGTGATGGATGGATGGATGGCAAGGAAACCGTGAAGGGTAGGGAACTGCACAGCTGGTGATCATCATAGGAGAGTTGGTAGATGTGTTTTAATTACGTTAATGTTTTTTGAAAAAGATAAGCAAAACAAAAATATGAAAACATGATAGGTTCCAAAGAACAGGTTACATATAAGACCGAGAGAGCTGAAAGGGCGGTCATTCCTTCTGGAGCTTTCAATTATAACATTTACGAAAGTTTGTATTTTCACGTTACTTAGCTGTGGAGAGGAATAATGAGAAATAGAATGCCACCAGAAAAGCAAACTGAATGACCACCTTTCATAAAAGCCAGGTGAAAGGTGTTCACATGGATCCCAAATGCAAGTGGGTTAACAGGAACATATATTTAATTAAGTCTGCTTGGTACCAGTAACTACTTTTGTGGAAATGAAGGGAAACGAATGCAGTTTCTGACACACTGAGAATAAACTGCAAACAAATTTTCCCAGGAAAGGGTAGTTGACTGGTTGGGAACACAACAACTTGAATAGTGTTTTACTAACTTTCATGTGTGGCTAGAGGAAAATGATCCCAGTAAACTCTCGAAACTAACAAACTTCAACTCCCTTGAAGGAAAGTTGTATTCAGTGAGGAAAAAATGCTGAGAGAAAAGTCTGAAATGATGGAAAAGGAGACAATAAGTGCAAAAGGAAGGACTTGACATTTGGGTTCCTCTGAAAACAAAGCTTGAAACAAAAGATCTGGTCAGCACATGATTTACTGAGAACGGGATCTGAGAGGAAAAGAGTGATATCAGGGATGTGAACAAGGAACATCCAAATTAAAGGAAGACTTTGCTAGCTGATTACCCCATGGGCAACATGGTTCCAAGACTACCAGAACTTACCAAGGAATTTACTTTAATTTTCTTTCTTTCATATGGTCAATTACAACATGTTTTTTTGCATAATTCAATGACACTTTGGAGTGTCCATTTCTTTCTCAATATTCTTTTCACTTGTGTAAGCATCTTAAACAGCTGCTGGATAACAGAAGTATTTGATCAGACTTATTTTTTTACTATAAGTTTAGTTGAGATTCCAAAAAACTAGATCTAAAGTGAAGTTTGTTTTGATTAGTAGAAGTAGAATAGCGAGGACTAGGGATGGAATTAGAGATTATAGTGTACCATATTCAGTTCCTAATAGAAGAAGTCAAGGACAGTGTCCCAAATAGACTATTGAAAAAGATATCCATCTCCATTTAACATGGAAATTCAGCATATTTTATATTAAATTAAAAATGAATTAATATTCCTGTATTTGGTCTTTTAAAAACATTCAAGGTTGGTTAAGGAATCAAACACTGCCGATGAAATCATAACAACTTAATCATAAAATCCTGATTACTACTTAAGTGTCCAAGAATGTCAGTGCTAAGAATTATTTCCGTTGATCTCACTACTGCATATGATAGGCATATGAATACATCTGTGTGAATAAATAATTGGTATCTAATTTAGAGTCTTACCATACATGGTTGTGGGTATTGTTTAATAGTTATGTATATTTTCATAATTTTGCAATAAGATCTTGGGGTGTGAATCCTTGAATCTTAAATACCTTTTCGTATGTTCCAGCACTACCTCCTCCCACGTTAATTACTATATATATGACCTCCTAAGGAGTCATTGCTTTTTTCACTTTGTTCTAGTCTTTCTCTCTCTCTTTTCAAATGTGAGTTATCTGTTTCAAATCAAGGTGCATGTATTTGGTGTGGCAGTTTTAATCTTTATGAGTTATTTATATTTTATTCATTTATTTTTTAATTGAATAACCATAAGATGGGCCATTACAAAGCTATTTTATGCAATTTAATTTTTAATCCTTTCAGTGAAGCCAGGGAAAATCTCTTACTCGGGAAATTCAGAATTTCCATATTTCAAGTGAATCAAAACTGATTGTTTTTGTATTTTTTTATTTTTTATTATTTTTTGATAGAAACGGGACCACCAAATAATGGGTGTTGGGAGGATCCTCCCAGGATGGGAGATGCATGCTGAAATTAGACTCTAGACCGAACATGATTGCCACTCAATGCCTCTTTTGGTATTTTTTTAGATAATTGTTCCTCTCTTCTGTTTGCTTAGGTCCGGGACTTGGCCTCTCCCCTTGTTGTTCTTTCAAGAAGCCAGAGAGACGTCTTTAGGCAGGAAGAGCAGCTCAGCGGCAGGGTCTCTTGGATGGGTTTGGTGCCATCTTCTTTCAGAAATTGATTTAGTGTTTCGTACCAATCTGAAAATGGCTTGGGATTTAAACTGAAGGTCACATATAGAACTGAGTGTTGAAAGGAGGAAAAGGATAAGCATGATAACCTTTCAGTACCTGTATTGCAAACCATAATGTGCAAAAATGAAAGAATGGGGGAGGGCAGGAGAAAGAGACAGACAGCGAGACAGACAGACACAGAGACAGAGAGAGACAGACAGACAGACAGAGTCAGAGAGAGAAGAAAAGTGTCTGCCATAGAGCACAGAGGCTGGCTGGGGGTGGGTGGCAGGAGGGAAAATGGGGACATTAGAGGTTGGAAATGTACACTATCATGAAGGAATGGGTGTTGGAACACTATGATGGAAACTCAATCACAACTTTGTAGCTGTGTATCTGTGTAATTGTGCATTTAATTTAAAAATTTTAAGGAAAAAAATAAGATTTCAAATGAAAAATTTGAGAGATTTCTGACGAAATAGGCATTCTGGCAGAAACCTCACTGTTTGAGCAACAATACTTTCAGAGAGGTCAATTTCAAAATTTCAAAAATTCCCATATTAAAGCAGTCAGAAGCAAAACCCCTGTTGTGTCCCCAGCCATAAGAGTGAGCTGCACACACTCTTTACGATAGCCAGAATCTGGGAATAACCTGAGTGCCCCATAAATGAAGACTGGTTAAAGAAACATTGGTACATTGCCACAATGGAGTACTATGTAGGGGTTAGAAAAGATGAAGTCATGAAATTTACATACAAGTGGTACTACATGGAGAGTATCATGTTAAGCAAAACGAGTCAGAAAGAGAGGGACAGACAGAGCCAGATTGCATTCACCCGGAGAACATAAAATAACACAATAGGAAACCAACTCCAAGAGTGGCCGAGGTTAGTGTCAGGAATTTTTCTTCATAGCTTGGAGACCAACCACAAACGCTAGCAGAAAAGGCAGATCAGATAGAGAATGGAGCACCAAATAAAGGGTGTTGGGCGGATCCTCCCAGGATTGGAGAGCATGCTGAGCATAGAATATAGACCAAACATGATTGTCACTCAATGCCTCTTTTGCAAACCACAACACCTAAGAGGAGAGAGAGAACCAAAGGGAATGGCCTGCCACAGAGTCTGGGTGGGTTGAGGGAATGGGAGATGGGAGGGAGACTGGGGCCCATTGGTGGTTGGAAATGGGCACTGGTGATGGGATGGGTATTTGATCATTGTAACATTGAAACCCAAGCACAAAAATTTGTAAGTCTACAGCTGTACCTCATGGTGTCTCAGTAATAAAAATTTAGAAATTAAAAATAAAAAAATTAGAACTTAATCACTTAATCACTTAACTTTCCATTAGTCGTCGATTTGCATGAGCAGACGCCAGTAACGTCTCCATTTGTCCCTGTCGCGTGCTAGTGTAGCACAACGGCATCTGTTCGCTCCAGAAACATGAATGGCCCCAAACCAATTGTTCATGATATTGACGAAGAAGTCTGACCATCTGGAAGGTGGGCGGCCACGCGGTCTTTTGACATCCCATGGAATCCAGTCGGTAACAGCTCTAGTCCAGCGGTCCTCTTTAAATCTCATTACGTGACCAGCCCATCTGATTTTCGACACCTTGGCAAATGAGACAGTGTCCCTGATTCTTGATCGTCTATGGATGTCAGAACTCCGGATTCCTTCTCTCATTTGAGTGAAACGTGATATTCCAAGCATAGCTCTTTCTATTCTTCTTTGGGAGACCTGAATAGCATTCTCATCCTGTTTGCCTAGGGCCCAGGTCTCTGAGGCATATGTTAATGCAGGAAGAACAGTGGAATCAAAGAGATGTGCCCGGAGCCAGAGGTTCTTCATCCTCTTAGCTATTTCTTCGACGTTCTTGAAGGCTTTCCAAGCCGCTCTCTTCCTCCTGCTCAGCTCGGGTGCCAGATCATTTGTCATGTTGACCTCTCGACCTAGGTACACATAGCTGTTGCATTCGGAGATGGTCGTTCCATTGAGAGCGAATGGGGCGTCAGGAACAAGGCTGTTTCTCATAATCATTGTCTTCGTGAGATTCAGCTGTAGTCCTATCTTTCCACACTCACGGTCAAAGTCGGCCAGCATTTGTGCCGCTTGGCTGATGTTTGGTGTTATTAAAACAAAGTCATCAGCAAAGCGGAGGTGGTGTAGTTGCCGACCATCTATCTTCACTCCCATTCCTTCCCATTCCAGTCGTCGCATGATGTTCTTGATGGTGGCACTGAAGAGTTTTGGTGAAATGGTATCACCCTGCCGAACCCCTCTCTTGACATCAATGATCACTTCTTTGTAGAATGTTGAGATCCTGGTAGTGAATCCGCAATACAGCTCATGGAGGATCCTGATGTATTCGGCTTGTATGCCCTGATTGGCTAGGGCTTCAATGACCGCTTCCGTCTCAACAGAATCAAAGGCCTTCTTTAAATCAATGAACGTCAAACAGAGCGGCATATTGAACGCTCGAGAAACCTCAATGAGCTTGGTTATTGTGTGGATATGGTCGATGGTGCTGAATCCTTTGCGGAACCCTGCTTGCTTGCATGGTTGTCCTTCATCTAGTGTTCTGCCAATCCTATTTAGGATGACTTGAGTGAACAACTTGTAGATGACAGACAATAGGCAGATCGGGCGATAGTTGCCAATGTCATGGATGTCTCCCTTCTTGAACAGTAGTACGGTCCTGCTGGTTTTCCATTGGGAAGGAACATTGCATTCAGACAGGTAGCGAGTGAAGAGCCGAGCCAGTGTATTGATGAGTACTGATGGCAGGTTCTTCAGTTGTTCAGGTCTGACCTTGTCTGGGCCGGGTGCTGTTTGTTTCTTTACCAATGAAATGGCGTGTTGGATTTCAGAAGGGAGAACGTTGGGAATGACATATCCATCCTGTGGAATTTGGTATGTCGGCAAGTGGACATGGCTATCGAAGAGATTTGAGTAGAAGTCATAGGTAATCTTCTCCATTGCCGTTCTGGAGGATGTGATGGACCATCAGGACATCGGAGGGCAGTCATCTTGGTCTTATAGTTGGCGAAGGACAGGCGGGCCTTACGAATACTTTTCCCGGCTTCTGTCGCATCTACCAGTACTTCTGCTCTTCTCTCTTTGAGGTCTTCCTTGATTGCATCTCTGCACTGCTTTGCAAGCTCGGACATTAGCTTGCGGTTGTCTGAGGCATGCGCCAAACCACGCTGACGAATTAGCTCAAGAGTTTTCGAAGATAGGTGATTTTTTGAGGCTATCTCTCTCTTGGCGTTCCTCGCACATTCATGGAGGTGCTGAACCAGTCGATCATATTCCTCGTCATTGTTATCAACAATGGCATCTTCCCATGTTGTTGCAATAGTACCAAAGAGTTCCCAGTTGGTGGTCATTCTGGGAGTTCTCTTTTTGAACTTTTCAGCCCTTTCTCCCCACTTTGTGAAGTAGAATTTTGCACGAAGGAGACGGTGGTCCGATGCCGTTCGAAATTTTGGGACAACAGCGACATCAGTCAGGCAAAACCGTCGATTGAATATGATGTGGTCTATTTCGTTGTGGAATCGTCCACCGGGAGACTCCCATGTCCATGTTTAGATTCTGCCCTCTGGAACTGTGAGTTACCATGAATGGTCTTGGTCGACATGATGAACTCAGACAGTCTCTCACCCTGTTCGTTCCATTCTAGGCCATGGGTCCCGATGTGAAGTTCTTCAGCTGATCTTCTTGGTCCTATCTTGGCATTAAAATCACCCACAATGATCTTGTAGAAGGTGTGGTCTTCTTTATAAAACTTCTCTAGTTCCTTGTAGAACTTCTCGGTTTCTCTTTCATCATAATGAGATGTTGGTGCGTAGACAACGAAGATAGAAACTGCAGGCAGTGAGCCACATCTATTCAAATGTCAAAATCCGATTCGGGTTGCTAGGCATTCGAATGAATCAATGCTCTTGGCCAAGTTTGTGTTGACAAGGACACCGACGCCTCCAACCCCTCTTTTATCGCAAATTCCGAGCAACAATTATTCTCCAGTGTCGAAAACGGCATGGTGAGATTCGTGCCTTCTTGTCTCGGTCAGACCAATGATGTCGTACTTGATCATTCGCGCTTGTACCATTAGGTCCTCGATGGATGCATCTGATGCTAGAGTACGTGCATTGAAAGTACAGACAATCAATTTTGTCTTCCTCGTTGTGGCAGCCTAGGTCGGCCTTGAGATTTTGTCGGCCTCTCCTTTCTCATCCTTCTCAGTGCTGCCATGTCGGTGAAGCCTTCGGGATTAGGTGAATGTACATGATAAAGGGTTAGTGTACATGATAGTCATATGAATACACCTGTGTGAATATATCGCTGGTATCTAGAGAATAGATATATAGAAATTAGATCACATAGCTGAGTGTGATCTCAACTTTTCTACACACTCCCATGCCCCACACACCCAAAGACATGTACTAATCCTTATAGATCCATGACTTTTCCTCCTCCCCTCTCCCAGAGTCTTTTAAAATTACTTTTCAAGTACTAATGTAATGCGCTTTAGAAAATATTGAGTTAAACTTAATTGTTGTCATTTATCTTTTATATAGAGAACCAAGAAAATCTTATTAAAAGTGTATTTTTGTATTCTTTGAAAATGGTTATAAG
This sequence comes from Sorex fumeus, assembly GCF_029834395.1. Lineage (NCBI taxonomy): Eukaryota > Metazoa > Chordata > Mammalia > Eulipotyphla > Soricidae > Sorex > Sorex fumeus. Next base: position 158,327 of record NW_026606203.1, read on the forward strand.
AACATTATCATTGAGTCCCTTAATATACATTATATAAAGAATTTTCTGAGAAATTCCCTGTACAAATCAATACTCGAAGAAATAAATGACTTCTCTGAATGAGGATGGACTGGGACATTTCAAAGTATCAATCAGTGAATCAAAGCTGAATCATAGCATCCTATAGCTAAAAATGAGCTTGATTTAATCTAGTCAACACCATTACATTTTTTTCTTATACCGGCTGATAGCACTTTTAATTTTTTAGTTTTTGTTTATTTACTTTTATTAGTGAAACACCATGAGGTACAGTTGTAGACTTACATACCTTTGTACTTGGGTTTCAGTTTTACAAGAATCAAGTACCCATCTCTCCACCAGTGCCCATTCTCCACCACCAAGGAACCCAGTGTCCCTCCCACCCCCCATCTCCCCCACTTTGCCCCAACTCAGGGCATTCACTTTTGCTTTTTCTTTGTTTTAGGGTGTTGTGGTTTGCAATGGAGGTCAATACCATTACATTTTCAAAGAAGAACATAGGCCCCTATATGTTCAAGCTCTACTACTGTCCTGCGGTTCTTCCCACCATGTACCCTGCTCCAAGACAGCCCTTTGGAAATATGCTGGGAAGGACAACTGGATGTTCCATTCCTCACACTGACCTGGAAATCTCTTGCTGATTCTCAACCACATCAACTATTCATTTGTTGCCTGATATCACCTCCTGTCCTTTATTTTTTTAAAAAAATATTTGATTTGTTTCTGGAATATGAAGAAAAAAATTAAATTGACCAATAAACAAAAGCAAAATCAAACCTTTGCACTCTGACATCAAAATCGTCCTTATAGGAGGGGAAGTAAATGACTGAAATGGGTAGGGGAGTGTTGTTAGTTAGTTGTGGACAGTAGCTGGATATTTGACAGTGCATGGAGATCAGGAACTCTGTACTTGAAGGGAATACAGTTTGTAAACTTGTCATCACAATTATATGTCCATATGAAATTTATCTACATATGCTTTGTGCCTTCCTTGCATGTATGTGTTGTGCATTCCTTTATCATGGCCTCAGAAATGCATCTGAGGGGATTCAGAAAATTAGTTGAGCCCCAAGTATGGGGAGAGAAGTAGTAAATAATTGGAGGAGGAAGAAATATGAGTTGGAGCTTAAGAGCCATGTAAGAGGAATATATAGATATGTATGTGTGTGTAAATACACATATATATGTATAAATATATATATGGGCTGTAGCCATAGCACAGTGGGTAAGACGTTTGCCTTACACGTGGCCAACCTGGGTTTGGTTGCTCTCCTCCTCTCAGAGAGCCCGGCAAGCTACTGAGAGTAACCCTCCCTCATGGCAAAGCCTGGCAAGCTACCTGTGAAGTATTCGACATGCCAAGAACAGTAACAACAAGTCTCACCATAGGGACGTTTCTGGTGCCTGCTCGAGCAAATCAGTGAAAAATGGGAGGACAATGCTACTGTGCTATGGTTAATTCAAACGTTGTTTATGTAAAATATGAAAGAATTAAATAAATATTCTATAAAGCTGACTACACCTATTATATTAATATAACTTAAAATAGTGTTTAGAAATGAAGTTGAAGAATTTTAAGGCTATAGAAAGATATTGACAATATATCAAGAAACACATGGATTTTTGAAGAGCAAGAACACGGAGCTGTTGTCCTTTTTTAAGGTTATTATTTTTGGCATTTATAGAATATGCTTTCCCTGAGTTTTTGTTAATAGCTTCCGTTTTTTAGAAAGCATCATAATAAATTATATTTTTTAAAAAAATAAATAGTGAGTGAATTCTGTATGTTTGGAACCTGGGAAGTATTTTCCTATGTAAGCTACATTAAACATGATATTTACAACAGAAATACCATCTGCAGTACTATTCACAATAGTCAGAAGAAACTATGTTATACCTACACAATTGAATGTTACGCAGTTGGCAGGAAACTGACATCATGAAATTTGCTTATAAATGGATGTACAGGGAAGAATATCATGTTCAATAAAATCAGTCAGAAGGAAAGGGGTATACTGATTGGACTACCCCATTTTTTGGATATAAAAAAACCAGAATATGAGACTAATACCCAAGGATAGCAGAAAAACAGGCCAGGAGAATTGGTCAATGGTTGGACGCTTGCCACAAGTGCTGAAGGCAAGCATTTGGAATAAAGAAGGGACCGCTATGACAATGATAGTTGGAAGTGATTACTCTGGGTGAGAACTGAGTCCTGAAAGTAGGTAAAGGAATAAACGTGAGAACCTCTCCCTCTCTCTATTACAATCCATAATAGCCAAAGGATGTGTGTGTGTGTGTGTGTGTGAGAGAGAGAGAGAGAGAGAGAGAGAGAGAGAGAGAGAGAGAGAGAGAGAGAGAGGTGCCTGCAATAGTGTAGGGACAGAAGGCTGTCAGGTGGGGTTTGGGGTTGGGACAGGGAGTCTTGGGAGAGAAACTGGGGACATTAGCAATGGAACTGTATACTAGTGGAGGTTAGGTGTTAAAATATCCTATGATTGAAACTGAATCATGAAAAGGTTTGTAATATGTGTCTCCTGCAGATTCAATACAAAAACATGATATTTAGTTTCTACCAGCATGACTAACCTATGAATTTGCTGAAATTTATTTTTATCACCTTGGCTGGGCTCATTGCATGGATGTCTGTGTGGTAAAACTTTCTCATTTTATGCAGACTGAAGAGACAAAAATCATAGGGTTGGGACTTCTGGTGGAAGGAGAGAAGAGCACAAAACACCCTGTTGACCACACCTCAGCAGGGTAACCTAACTTGCCTAATGACAGACCTCCTTCACTGATTTCTTCTTTTGTAATGTGGAAAACTGAAAAGACTTTGCAGGCTGACAAGGGGTTGTCTCCTCCAGTTCTCACTATTTTCCTTTCGATCAGAATTGTTTAAAGGTTATTTGAAAAATTTGGAGCTTAATGATTTGTTCTCATAGATTTCCCCGAGTTCGATTCCTCCGCCCCCCTCGGAGAGCCCGGCAAGCTACCGAGAGTATTCGATGTGCCAGACACAGTAACAACAAAGTCTCCAATGGAGACGTTACTGGGCCCGCTCGAGGAAATCGACGATCAACGGGAGGGCCTTTACCTTTTTACCTTTATATTTCCCCTACATGGTGTCAGTGGGCATTGATCCAGGAAGGCCAGCATGAAAAAGTTGAGGTGTTTGTCTTAACCACCAATGCCAAGACTACGGTAAGTATGGAATCCAAAGTACAATAGTAAAAATTCAAAATGTGTTTGTCAAGGAAATCAGTGGGAATGCAGGGAGAAATGGGTAATTTTTTGGTGGAGGGATGCAGACACTGGTGGTGTGATTAGAATTGGAATATTGTATGACAAATCTCCAATATAAATGACTTTGAAAATCAAAATTGCCTAAATTTTAATAAAAAGGAGAAGTCAACTTATGTCTATATTTCAAGAAGGCTTGTCTTGGCAAATTTTGGCAGGGAGACCATAGTTGGTAGAGAGAGGGAGAAAGAAAGGGACAGTTGACAGTTGGGAAGAGAAGCCTGGATATCATGGAAGAGATGAAAGCTGATCTCAGAAGATTTGGAGCCATCAGAGTTTAGAGAGTCAAATGGTGAGAACATTGCAGTTTAGATACTTAAATAGTGAGATTGGTTTCATTCATCAGCACTGTACACATAGAAAGAGTTCAAAGACCTCACAGATATTCAGGCTATAATAACTAACAAGGGAAGCGTTTTTTTCCTGAAGCACTATGTAAGGATAATATATTGCCAGGAAGAATGATAAGAAGTTGTTTCTCTTTTTCACAGATTAATATATTAGAGATGAAAACTTTTATACAAAGGAATCTATGATCTTGTCCTGTTGCTCTGTTTTCTTGTCATCATTCCATTCTCCCCCATGACCCTACCTAATCAGGGCTCTCGACATTTCTCAGCAGTGTCACCACATAGCCTCAAGAGCATGTGTTAACTGCAGGTAGCTCACAGCTCTCATGTTTGACACCATCCAAGCCAGAGCCATCCTTCTGAAACAAAGGATATTTGCTGAAGGCCCGTTCTTCCTTGAAGTGGCAGTCATGGTTTACCTCTTCTTAATCATTTTGATTACAAACTTAGATGTATGTCACTATACTAGTGACAGGGATTTTCCAAACTATGGAAAGCATAAACATTTCCATTTCCCCCACGAATTTTGGGCTAGTTATTTTCTATCCACTGCTAATAATTTGTGATAATTAGGAAACAGAACTGAAGTAAAAACAGGGACATTTGTCAATTTGGTGCCATGACTAATCAGTCTTAGTATAAGTATATATTTCTAGAAAAAAAAATGCAGAAGAAAATGAGTTGGTTGCTAGCAAAGAATGCCAAACCTCTGACAAGAAATCCTTTGAAAATAAAAATTCTGACTATGCACTGAACATAATTACAATTTAATGCCTCTTTTGCAGACTACAACACCCAAAAGGAGAGAGAGAACAAAAGGTAATGCCCTGCCACAGAGTCAGGGTGGGATGGGGGGGATTGGTGTGGGAGGGATACTGGAATACATGGTGGTGGAAAATGGGCACTGGCGGAAGAATGGGCATGTGATCATTGTATAATCAAAACCCAAGCACAAAAATTTGTAAATGTACAACTGTACATCATGGTGTTTCAGTAATAAAAAATTTAAAAAAATAAAATAAAATAAAAATTGTTTCATCTGCCAGAGTTCAGCAGATGGGAACCTGAGTGAAGGCAAAAGATTAAATTTGTTGACTTTTATTTTTCCTTGAGTATATTAATTTGATTTTGGAGTCAATTTATATGAGAGTTCATCAAGATACAGAAATTTTTAGCGCTTCTCTTGTTTAAAAGTATAGTGATACACCATATCTCTATCTCACATTCTTTTTATTTCTGATAGTTTGACACAAAAGATACGTCATAATCATAGATAAATGTAAATTATTTAAATACTTTTTTGATTATTTAAAATTACCTTATAGAATTACATTATAGAATTTCATAAATTTTAGGATTATGCAGAATCAACTTGCATGTATCATATTACACTCACTACTGAAAGGCCTACTCTGTCATTCACCATTGTTCAGTTTTTCCACTTTGATTATACTTTTCGATCTGGTAACTAAATAGTCTCATAGTTCTAAAGTTTGTTTTTATTGCTTTGAAAAGATCAAAATTATGTAATTTTCAACATTGGATGAAACTAGAGCATATCATGCATGTAAAGTTAGCCTTAAGGAAAGGAACAGATACAGAGAGATTTTTCTCATATGTGGGATGTAAAGACACACAGCAAGGTAGCAACAAAAGTTCAAGAGCAATGTAAGGGGAGAACTGATCCACACAATTGGGTCAGGGGATTAGGAGGGAGGGATTCTGGGGGATTGGGTGAGAGGGAGGGTTTGTTCTTTGAGAGAATGAGGAGTGTCATGTTGGAATTATGTGTATGAGAAACCATTGTTAATTGAATTATATATCATAAAATATAAATAATGTTTAGAGGTTTGTCTGTCTCATTTTATTTTTTTAATTTGTTTTCTCCATATTCCACATATGCCTGAATTTGTAGGATGCCTATTTTTCTCTGCCTGGTTTTTGTCAATAAACATAATTTCCTCATGTTATACATTTTATATACAAATAATAAGAAGATTTCACTTCATACAACTGAGTAGTATTCCATTGCTTTACCACCTTTCATTTTCAAAATTTGTGGTTTAAAAGATACAAATATTGGTTTTAAGAATGCTCTGGGGTTTTAAAATTTTAGTTTAGTGACACAAAATATATTTTATTGAAAAACTCTTAGAAACTTGTGAAACAGTTGTAGGGTGGAATGGAATATATGTTCAAGCGAGAACAGTCATTTAACAAAACAAGCAAAGAGAGACATAGAGAAAGGTAGCACGGTATTTCTTCAAGGGAGAACACAAGTTTGAGGAACAAGCCCACTCTGGTAGTTTAGGAATAAGAACTTGGATTGGTATGAACTTAACTTGTGCACTTTAGGGGAGAACCTGAGTGAAACTATTATAAGTACGTTCAGGATCATTATACACTGGAGTCTGCACTTGCACTGAGGAGGGTAGAGATTTATTTGGGGAGACCGGACTATAGAGAACAGTAATATTATAACATTAATGATAGTATCTTACCGTGGGATTCCAAATAATCTGTAACAGTGGCGTCAGAAATGATAACATTCTTAGGTATTTGGATTTCCTGTGGAAACAACGGGAAAGCTGAGTTTATGCTCTGGATGCCTCCAACTGAAACAAGGTCAACAATTCATGAATGAAAAATTTCAAGTTAAATGGATCAAGGATTCTGATCCCAGTGGAAGGCTAGCTTTCGGGTGGACAATTTCTACTGATGGCCTGATGTAGGTTCTGATCCTGGGATACGTAACAGAAAGGAGGTAGTGACAGGTATCCTCAGAAGTGAAGCCTCTGAGACAGAATTCATTCATGCCAACTTATGGGTTATCAATGTTTGCTCATGGGTGCTACCATTATAACATGCCATTCAATGGTTCTGTGGTTTCAATTTACTGTGTCAATGTAAAGATGAAGTTTCCAAATGGAAGGTAAAAATCTGAGGCACTCAAGATGATGAATTATGGGGGGGGGGAGCTGGAGCTATAGTACAGCAGGTAGGGCATTTGCCTTGCACACGGCATACCCAGGTTAGATTCCCAGCATCCTGTATGGTCCCCCCAAGCACTGTGAGGAGTAATTCCTGAGTGCAGAGCCAGGAGTAACCACTGTGCATCGCCACGTGTGACCCAAAAACGCAAAGAATGATGATCTGGGATTGATCCTTAGCATTGCAAACGGCATTATTTTTTAATTTTTAATTTTTTTCTTTCTTGCTTGCTTGCTTGCTTCCTTGCTTGCTTTTTTGTTTTTTGGGTCGCACCTGGGTATGTATAGGGATTATTTTTTATTTTTAAAAAAACTTATAATTTTACCTTTTTACCTGTGGTTTAAAAGTAAATCTAAAATATTTTAGAATAAATATATGTGAAGAAGAATAAAATTCACGGGAACTATTTAGTGTTCTTAATGATACAGGAGTCAGAATTTTGAGCTTAATTGTATGGGTATTGCATAAATAATTTTTCCCCATTATGTGGACTGTCTTTCGATCATGGTCACCATTTTTTCTGAGTTGCAGAAACTTCTTAGTTTAATGTAGTCTCATTTGTTTATCTTCACTTCCTCTTCCTTGGTCAGTGGTGTTTCATTCTAGAAGTTTCCCTTAGCTTTAATGTCATGAAGGGATCTTCCCACATTTTTCTCCATATATCTTAAGAATTCAAGTATGATAGTGAGGTCTTTAATACATTTTATTCTGAGTTTGTGCCTGGCACTATAAAGAGGTCTGAGTTCATTTTTTTGCATATTGCTGTCCAGTTTTCCCAGCACCAGTTGCTGAAGAGGCTTTCTAGCTCAACTTCATATTTCTTGAGCCTTTAAGAAAGATTAGGTAATAATAATCTGAGGGCCAGCGTCAGGATAGTTGACTATATTCCATTGAACTTAGGCCTGTCTTTATCTGAATATCATGATATTTTGATTACTAAAACTTTGTAGTAGGGTTTGTAGTTGGGGAAGGTGTTCCCTTCTTCTTTTTACCAAAGATTGCTTTAGCTCTTTATGGGAGTTTATGGTTTTGTATGAGTTTCAAGAGTGTTTAATCTATTTATTTGAAAAATGTTATGGGTATCCTTATAGAAAGTGCATTAAATCTTTATAGATCTTTGGGGTGTATTGCCATTTTGACAGTGTTAAACCTCTCAATCCATGAGCATGGGATGAGATTCCATTTCCTCATAATACTCTCTTATTTCGTGAAGTAGTGTTTTGTAGGTTTTTTTTTTGGTATAGTTCCTTAACCTTTTTAGTTGATTCTATTATACTCTATTTTCTGAGGTATTATTGTGAATGGGATTGTTTTTCTCTATCTCTTTTTTCTCTTTCATTATTAATATATGGGAAAGCCATGGAGTACCAGATATTGATTTTGTAATATGCTACTTTTCTAAACAAATCTGTTGTTCCCAGGAGCTTTTTTGTAGATTCTTTGGGATTTTATAAGTATAGTATCATGTCATCTCCAAATAGTAAAAGCTTGAGTTCTTCCTTTTTTATATGGATGCCCTTGATATCTTTTTTTTTTTTACCGAAATCATATGGCAAGTACTTTAAGTACTATGTTGAATAGGAGTGGTGAGAGTGGGTAACTTGTTTTGTGCCTGATTGTATTCTGGGATTCTATTTCATTGATTTCTGCTCCAAGACTTTGGATTTTCCCCCTTGAGAATAATGCTTGCTGTGGGTTTGTGGTAATTTGCTTTGATTAGATTGAGGAAAGTACTTTCAACTCCAATTTTGTTGAGAGTTTTTCATCATGAATGGGTGCTGGATCTTATCAAATGCTTTATCTACATCTATTGATATAATCATATGACTTTTATCTTTATTTTATTGAGATGGTGTATTCTATTGATTGACTAGAGAATGTTAAGCAATCCTTGCATCCCCAAGATAAACCTACTTGGTCATAGTGTGTGATCTTTTGTTGAGTTTCTGGATTCTCTTTGCTGGTATTTTCTTGAAAATCTTTGTATCTGTATTCATCAAGGAAATAGGTCTGTAATTTTCTTTTTTTGTGGTATCTCTATCGATTTGAGTATTAGGGTGATCTTTGCCTCATAAAAACTATTTGGGAGTATTTCTGTTTCTTCACTTTCCTGGAAAATCTTAAAAATGTTGGAAGCAGTTTCTCTTTAAAGGTTTGAAGTAGTTCAATATTGAATCCATCTGGGCCATGGATTCTGTTTGCAGGTGTACTTTTGACCATCATTTCAATTTCCTTGTTTGTGATAGGTTCAAGTATTCCAAATCTTCTTGGTTCAGCCTTGGGAGGCAATTGGAATCCAATAATTTATCAAATTTTTTCAAGATTCTCTCATTTCGTGCTGCAAAGATTCTCAAAATAATCTCTGATGATCCTATGGATTTCGGTACTTTCTATTAGGATACTCCCCTTTGCATTTCTGATTCGATTTATTAGAATTCTTTCTCTTTGTTTCATTGAGAGGCTTCTCATGGTTTATTGATCTTATTTATTTTCTCAAAGAACCAGCTTTTGCTTTTATTGGTCTTTTGGATTGTATTTTGGGATTCTAGCTCATTGATGTCTGGTACAAGTTTTATTATTTCCTTCCTCCAGCCTAGTTTGGACTACTTTTCTTGGTCATTTTCCAAAATCTTGAGCTCTAATTTATTCATGTAGGCCCTTTCTTTCTTCCTGATGAATTCTGGCAGATCTATAATCTTTCCTCTTAACACTGCTTTTGCTGTGTCCCACAAGTTCTGGTAGCTCGTGTCCTCATTCTCATTTGTTTCTGGAAACTTTTTATTTCCTCTTTGATTTCTTTTCTAAGCCAATGGTTGTTCATTACTTCCCTTAAAGAAAAGATTTCCTTGCTGAGATTCAGTCTGTTTGATCTATGGAGAAGTGACAAAGAAGTGTTGAAATCTCCTTCTAGTATTGTGTTGCTATCAATGTTTTTCTATAAGTCAATTAGAAGTTGTTTTTAAGTATTTTGCTGGTCTGTCATTAGGATCATATACATTGAGGAGGGTGAGTTCTTTCTGATGTACATATCCCATGATCATTAAGAAATGACCTTCACTGTCTCTGATAACCTTTAGCCTGAAGTCCATGTGGTCTGATACTAGTATGGCCACTCCAGCTTTGTGGAGGTCATATTTTCTTGAAAACTTATTTCCCACTCTTTTACTTTTAGTCCATGGGTGCTTTGATTGTTCAGACGTGTTTCTTGCAGGCAGCAGATCGTTGGTTTCAGTTTTCTAATTCATCTTCCTATTCTGTGCCTCTGAATTGGCACTTTTAGTCTATTGACATTGAGAGAGATTGTTGTGATGGGGACTTGTGCTCTCTTTATGTAGAATTTTTGTACTTGTGGGGATTTTCTTAGCTTAAAGTAGACCTGGTCATTCTTCTTGCAACAAAAATATGTAATGCTTTACAAGTATGCATATCATCTCTGTGCAAGGACCATGCTCATCATTTTATCATTTCAATTTTAGTAAATGTGTTAAACTTAGTAGGAGTTAATTTTTCCATATTTTCTCTTCTTATTACTTTGAGTGTTGGCCTTCCTCACTCCTATGGTAGACAATGATTCCTAATCAAGGAATGTATTTCAAAGCAGCATGCATAAATAGATTTAGAAATTTAATGTCCCAGAAAGAAAAATATGGTTTTTACCATATTATCTTTTACCATACCCTAGGCATCAGTTTTACAAAATAATTCTTTTGGAAGATGGTATATGAGGTTGTTTAAAGTCGTTCCCTGAAACCTTAATTAAGACCATTAAACTAGAGCCTTTTGCTGTTCTCACCTCAGTCCCCTATACATCTCCAGGAAAAGGTGGATGGTGTTGTCTGCACTTTGACCACCTTGAATGTATGTAGGATTTTTCTCCTGAAGAATGAGGTGAGAAGCATATTGATGATTTCATTCCACCTTATTACAAGTTCAACTTGAACGGAAGGTGAGAATCATGTGGCTCCTATAAATGACAGAACAAAGGGTCTCAGTGAAGTTTAATGGCCAACTGATATTAACAACATAGATGACTCATAGTAACCTGTGTGCATCTTTGTGTATAGTGAGTTTCATATCTACTGATAGTGATTCTCAGTCATGACACATGGGAAAAACGGATCTGTAATTAAAAATCTAGTTCTCTGAGCAGAGTGGGGTCTCTGACGTGATTGAACAAGTGTGTAGTAATTTATTACTAAGCACATAAGTATTTTCAATGATGTGTACTTTTCGGTCTAAAATTAATTCCAAATATGTCTAAAACAACAATCTCCTGACCTCGCACCTGGCTTTCCTCACTGGGGCCCCTTGGAGGTGGCGTGGTGAGATTCCCTCACCGCACTGAGCAGAGCCCCGGCAGCTGAAGACCTCTGCAACCAGCCATAGGTACGCTTAAGACCACTCTTCCCAAGCTTGAAGGAGTCTCATGCATGAAGGAACTGGAATAGGAACCCAAATGTGCGGGACCGGGGGATGAGATCTCCATGGCTGCTCAGATCAAGACTGTGACCCCTCCTTCCAGATCCCCCATCTTCTAGTAATTAAGTGTTACAACCACGAACTACCCCTGGATCCATGTAATGCCATCAATAGCCAACATCCAGAGACTGGATCTTATTTAGAAGACAGCAACTCTGATTGTCCAGTTCTCACTCTCAGAGAACCTGGTAGGCTTCTGCGAGTATCTTTCCCGCATGGTGGAGTCTTTGTTTCTGGTCACTGTTTCTTTTGAGGTATAGAAGCTGCTTAATTTAAGATAGTTCCCTTTGTTTATCTCTGTTTCCAGTTGCTTGGCAAGTGGCGTGTTATATTTGAAGATACCTTTTGCTTCAATGTCGTGGAGGGATTTGCCGACCTTGTCATCGCTGTACCTGAGGGATTCTGGTGTGATGTTGAGGACTTTGACCTATTTTTATCTGACTTTTGTGCATGGTGATAGGTAGAGGTCTGAGCCATTTTTTTTTTTTTTGCATGTAGCTGTCCAGTTTTTTCTGCATAGTTTGTTAAAGAGGACTCTCATGCTCCACTTCACATTTCTTGCTCCCTTATCAAAGATTAGATGATTATATATTTGAGTGTGTGTGTCAGTATATTCAATCCTTTTCCATTGGTCTGCAGCTGAGCCTTTGTTTCAGTCCCATGCTGTTCTCATTATTATCGTTTGTAGTAGAGTTTGAGGTTGGGGAAGGTGATGCCTCCATCCTCTTTTCCCCAAGAATTGCTTTAGCTATTCGTGTGCGTTTGTTGTTCCATGTGAATTTCAGGAGTGCTTGATCAATTTCTTTGAAGAATGTCATGGGTATCTTTATAGGGATCAAGTTGAATTTTTACAATGCTTCGTGGAGAATTGCCATTTTGACAATGTTAAATCTCCCATTCCATAAGCAGTATATATGTTTCCATTTCCTCGTGTCCTTTTTAATTTCCTATTGTATAGGTCCTTTACCTCCTTAGTTAAGCTGATTCCAAGGTTCTTGATTTTCTGAGGCACGATTGTGAATGGGATTGCTTTTTCATGTCACTTTCTTCTCTCTCATTACTTGCATATAAAAAAAGCCATAGAATTTTGGGTATTGAGTTTATAGCTTGCAATTTTACTATAAAAGTCGATTGCCTCTAGGAGTTTTTTCGTAGAGATTTTAGTATTCTCTAAATATAGTATGATATCTTCTGTGAATAGTGAGAGATTGTTTCTACCTTTCATATATGAAAAACCCTTAATATCTTTTTCTTATCTATTTTCTATTCCAAGTACTTCCAGTACTACTTTGAAGAGAAGTGCCAAAATGAATTTTTACTTAGCACATTCTGTCTGTAAATTTCTATGCTAAGAACGGTGGAAGAAACAGTGAAATCTTAGTAATTTACAAGTAAATTATGAAGACAGATAATTTAAAAGAATTTCTTTGTATAAATTTCCAAAATGTGTAGCTTTTATTAAATATATTAAGAATAAATCGTAGGTCTTGATTATACCATGAAGATTATTTTCCTGTTAGAAGTTACCCTTCTAAAATGCAAGAAAGAGACACATTTTGAAAATGTTGATTATTCGTTCATTCATTCAATGAATATTTGTTAGTCTGGTTGTGCAGTGCCTGCAGGAAGTCAACCTGTACCCTCAGGTGAATGCATCAACAGTCTGATGGTGTCTTCATGCTTCCCGATAACCTCAAATGGCCACTGTGCCTCTGGCTGGTTCCCAACAACTCAGGACTACGTTTCTCGAGAAATTAAACTCCCTAAAGATATGTGGGAGCCATGATAACAAACCACCCCTGGCTCAGCTATACAAGCTAATGCATTGGTCTTGTTTCAGAGACCCATAGACAAATCTGGAAGATATCAACAGCCACAGTTAACCTTGGAACTGCAAAAGGCTGAAGACACTAGGGTAAATCGGAGGGAGGCAGGTTAGTTTGGTGCCCACCCAACCAGAACCCAGTGCAGCCACTTTCTCCAACAATACAAAATCGCCACCATGGCCTCCTCTGGTTTCCACCGTCTCAGGATGGCTCTCACTGAAACATTACAGCTGAAAATTCGGATATGTGTGTTTTGTGACTGAAATCTCCGGGATTTCTCTGGGCAGGATGGGCATCCCACACCCACTGCCCTGTACTTATGGAAGCCTTAGCAGTCATTTCCATACCTCAAAGCTACTCCAACCTTACCTTCCTGATAAAAATGCTAAATTCCAACAAACATGATGACCTCTTAGTACCTGTATGAGACCCTTAATGCACAAAATAAATAGGAGACAGAGAGAAAGAATTAAAGATCCTGCCATAGAGACAGGCTGGGGGTGGGGGTAGTTTGTTGGGGGATGGTTTTAGGGAACCAGAAGTATTGGTTTTGGGAAATGTACACTAGAGGAAGGATGGAAGTTGGATCGTTGTATGACTGGAAGCAAATTATGAATAGATTTGTAATGGTCTAAATCACAGATATTCAATAAAACATTAAAAATACTGATGGAACTTTAAAACCCAGCATAACTATTGTTGTGTTCTCTGTAGGAAAAAAATGTTACTCACCTGTGTGCCAATAGCTTGTAGAAAGCTAAACCCAAAGATATATCAATGACTGTCTTTGGCATGAATACTGTAATTGCAGCTATGTTATGTTTTAGAATCATTTCGTGGACAAGACGTCAAGAGGAGCAGTGGCAAAGTGCATCATTGTTGAATGGATAATGTTTCAGGAGCTTGCAAGGGAGATGCGAAGATTTGGCATGAGAAAAGGGAAGAAACAGAAGAGTTAAGTACTAATAAGTATCATGAGAAAATGCAAGGGAGGACATTTCCTGGCAAGTGTCACACTCTGTTGAGCTTTTGGTGAGGATAAGTATTAGAAAGTATCTTTCCCATTTAGTAGTAAAAAGGTTACTTTGATGGGTATATTTAAAATTTACTTTAACGATTAGAATCACTAAGAGATAAACAGTTACAAAGTTGCTCATAATTGAGTTTCAGTCATCTAATGTTCTAGAACTTTTCCAGTATATTGGGGCATTTTTGAATGAATATCCCTGGTGCGAAGACTAGGGCATCTGAATCTTAACACATTTCACCAAATATATGATCTGTACTCACATGATTTACACTGTCTCCCCTGCTCTTTGATTTATGTTTTCATGCAATATTTCCTTGTGAAACTCACCTCAAGTGAGGCTCCCTATTTAAGACAAGTACATGTTTCTGGGGTATTACGTATGTTTTGGTTGCTGGGAGAGTCTGTAAAGCAATGCTCAGGAGGTGTGCGGGCCCTACAGACAATTCTCAGAAAACGTGGCCATGGTGCTTGGGGTCCTCTGAGTCTATGCAGCCTTTGATACTCTGGCAATCATGTGGTGCTGGGAGTCAAATTGAATGCATGTGAGACAAGTTCCATAAGCACTACACTATCTCCTGCGGCCCTGGGTATTAGATTTATGTCAGCATTCTGAGGTCCTCCCTTTTGTCAGAAAGCAGAGACTTGTGCAGGAGAAAGTGGAAGAGACTTTAGGGTTTAGCTAGGTTGACTGAGTGGCTGGTGATACCATTAAGATTGGAACATAAAGTAAAAATAAAACAAGAGCCCCGTGCCTTTTCCCGCTGAACTCGACACCCTCCACAGGGGGACACCTGCGGGGAACACCTGCAGCAGCTCCTTGGGACTGTACATCACCTAATCAGCCCCTCCCCTCCAGGTGGGTAGGGGGAGCACAAGCCAGGTTCACCACTCCTCACCCCCAGTCCACCGCGTTTTCCTGCAGAACTGGACACCCTCCAGAAGGGGACACCTGAGGCAGCTCCATGGGATTTTCCATCGCTCCTCCTACATTCCAGGATCCTTGATGGGAGTGACCCTGGGATGGGCCAGGGGCATGGCCACCATATAGGGAGTGTGTCCTCCCAGAAGTGGGCGTGGCCTTCTCCTGGGTGGCCAGCCGCAGTTATATTTCCCAATCTGGGCACTCAGGACTTTCATCTCTCACTTTGTCACCTAATACCAACTAAAAATTTCTGACCACCTCTACTAGAATACAACATTCCACTCGCCTACTCCATTTCTAACAAAATACCTGTATGAAATATGCTGTAAAAGCTCAAAACTAAAAAGTACCTCCTCCAAAGCGCAAATCTCCACCACAAGGAGAATATGAAGAAAAGAAACATCCTCAATCGAGGTTGTCCACAATTGCGCTCTCATTGATAAAGAATTCCAGGATAAAATGCAGAGGGTGTTCAAGGATCTACTCAAAGAATCAATGGAAGAGATATCCAATGACTAAAATAAGAAATGAAAAAACAATAGAACAGAGAGTCAAGAAAATACAGGAAAAAAGAGAACAGAATTTTAAAAAGCTACAAAAAGAAGAATCACAAATAAAGAATTCAGTGGATGAAATTAAAAACTCAGTAAGTGCCCTTAGCAATAGGATAAGTGCAGCTGAAGAGAGGATCAGAGAGCTTGAAGATGAGCAACATAAATCCCACTGGGAAGAACAAGCAATAGGAAAAGACCTCAAAATGGCTCTAAGGAGAATCAGAGACCAAGGTGATGACGCCAAGAGGAAGAACATTAGAATCATTGGAGTACCAGAAGGACAGGGAAACAACCCCAATGTAAAAGCTAGAGTAAAAGAAACCATTGCTGAAAAGTTCCCAGAGTTAAGGAAAGCAGACATCCAATTCCAAGGAGCCAGAATGGTACCAGCTAAAGGAGACCCCAGAAAAAACACTCCAAGCATATCATAGTAAGAACGATGGATGCTGTGGACAGAGACACAATATTACAAGCAGCAAGGTCAAAGAAGGAAATTACATACAAAGGAGCACCCCTTAGATTCACAGCAGACCTATCAGTTGAAACCCTCCAAACCCGAAGGCAATGGTTGTATATAGTGAAAAAATTCAAAGAAATGAACGCCTCACCGAGAATACTCTATCCAGCTAAACTCTAACTCAAATTTGATGGGAACGATACACCACTTTTTAGATAAACACAAGCTCAGGAACTTCATACACTCAAAACCAAATCTAAAAGAAGAAGTAAAGGGGCTCCTGTAAGATAAGAAGGAAAACACGTGTAAATCAACTCCTAAAGGAAGATGGCACAAAACCCCATGACAATAATCTCCCTTAATGTCAATGTTCTAAATGCACACAGAGTGGCAATATGGATTCAGGAACTGAAACCAGCATTCTGCTGTCTACAAGAAACTCATCTGAACAATCAGAGCAAACACAGACTCAAAGTGAAAGGATGGAAAACAATCCTGCAAGCAAACAGCTCCCTCAAAAAAGCTGGGGTGGCCACACTAGTATCCGAAAACATTAATTTCAGGCTGAAAAAGATTAGAAGGGACAGCGAAGGCCACTTTCTCTTCATCAAGGGATACATTCCACAGGAAGAAATCATACTCTTAAATGTATACGTACCTAATGAAGGAACAGCTAGATACCTAAAACAACTGCTAACAGATTTTAAAGAGGACAGTGCTAGCAACACAATAGTAGATGAAGACTTCAACAACGCCTTATCACCTCTGGATAGATCAACAAGAACAAAACTCAGCAAGGAAACATTGGCTTTGAATGAAGAAATAGAAGAGAAAGGACTTATAGACCTATACAGGGCTTTACACCCCCAAAGTAAGAATACACATTCTTCTCCAGTGCGCATGGAACATTTTCCAAAATAGACTATGTGCTAGGCCACAAAACATACCTCAATAGAATCAGGAAGATACAAAGAGTATCAACAATCTTTTCAGACCATGATGCAGTGAGTATAGATGTGAATCACACACAGACACGGACAACCAAATCGAACACCTGGAAACTAAACAAGTCACTGCTGAACAATGTGTGGGTCAAGTAGGACGTCAAGGAAGAAATCAAATGATACCTGGAAACAAATGAGAACGAAGACACGAACTACCAGAGCTTATGGGATGCAGCTAAACCCCTATTAAGGGGAATATTCATAGCTCTGCAAGCATATCTACGGATGGAAGAAAAGATGCACTTAAGCAACTTATTTCACAGCTCAAGTTCTTATAAAAGGATCAAGAAAAGGAGCCTACATCGGGCAGAAGGAAAGAGATCTAAAACTTAGAGCAGAAATCAACGACATGGAAACCTAAGAAACAATCCGAAAGATCAATGAAACCAAGAGATGGTTCTTTGAGAAAATAAACAAGGTAGATAAACCACTAGCAACACTCACAAAGAAACAGAGAGAGAAAACACTAATAAACCAAATCAGAAATAAAAATGGAGATATCACAATGGAAACCAAAGAAATTCAAAAGATCATCAGAGACTACTTTGAAAGTCTGTATGCCAAGAAAAAAGAGAAGTTAGAAGAAATGGATAACTTCCTGGATTACTATAATCTCCCAAAGATGAGTCAAGAAGATATAAAATAGCTGAATAGACCTAGTCACATAAATGAAATTGAAACTGTAATCAAAATCTTCCCCAAAACAAAAGCCAGGTCCAGATGGATTCACTACCGAATTTTTCCAAACATTTAAAGAGGATCTACTGCCCGTCCTTCTCAAACTTTTACAGGAAATTGAAAAAACAGAAACTCTCCCAAACAGTTTCTATGAAGCCCATCTCTCTCTAATACCAAATGGAAACAAAGACACCATGAGAGAAGAAAACTACAGGCCGATATCACTGATGAACCCGGATGAGAAGATTCTGAACAAAATACTAGCAAATAGAATTCAACAACTCATCAAAAAGATCATACACCATGACCAGGTGGGATTCATCCCGGGCGATGCAAGGATGGTTTAACATTCGGAAATCAATCAACATAATCCATCATATCAACAAAAGAAAAGAAAAAAATCATATGATCATATCAATAGATGTAGAGAAAGCAATTGACAAGATCCAGCATCCGTTTATTATGAAAACCCTCGCCAAATTGGGGATAGAGGGGACTTACCCCAATATAATTAAAGCCAGCTAGCACAAGCATACAGCAAGCATCATCCTCAATGGGGAAAATCTGAGAGCGTTCCGCCTAAGATGAGGAACGAGATAAGGATTCCGACTCTTTCAACTGGTGTTGAACATAGTACTAGAAATACTAGCAATAGCAATTAGGCAAGCAAAAGAGATTAAGGCCATGCAAATAGTTAAGGAAGAAATCAAGCTCTCATTATTCGCAAATGATATGATACTATACTTAAAGAACCATAAAACCTCTACCAAGAAACTCCTAGAAATAATACACTCGAGAGTAAAGTTAAAGGTATAAAATAAATACCTAAAAGTCCATGGCTTTACTATACACAAATAGTGAGAGAGAAGAAAAAGATGAAAACAATCCCATTCACAATTGTGTGCCGGAAAATCAACTACCTAGGAATTAATTTAACTAAGCAAGTAAAGGAACTGTACAAAGAAAACTACAAAACGCTGCTTCTTGAAAGAGGACGCGAGGAAATGGAAAAATATCCCCTGTTCATGGATATGGAGAATTAATATTGTCAAAATGGCAATACATCCAATAGCACTGTACAAATGCAATGTGATCCCTATTAGGATACCCATGACATTCTTCAAAGAATTGGAACAAACACTCCTGAAATTTATATGGAACAATAAACCCCCACGATGAGCTAAAGCAATTCTTGGGAAAAAGAAAATGGGAGGAATTAACCTCCCGAACCACAAACTTTACTAAAAGTAGTAATAATTAAAACAGCATGATACTTGCTACATGCATAGCATACTTTTTCTTAGATTTTTTGATTTTTCTAGACATATTGATCATCTTTTTTTTTAATTTTTTTTTATTAGTGAAACACCATGAGGTACAGTTGTAGACTTACAATTTTTTGTGCTTGGGTTTGATTATACAATGATCAGATACCCATCCCTCCACCATTGCCCAATTTCCACCACCATGGATAATATCCCCCCCACCCCCATACCCCCATCCCTCCTGCCTCTGTGGCAGGGCAATCCCCTGTGTTCTCTCTCTCCTTGTGGGTGTAGTGGACTTCAAAAGAGGCATTGATTGGCAAACATGTTCAGTCCATAGTCCACTTTCGACATGCATCTCCCCTCCTGGGAGGAGGATCCTCCAAACACCCTTTATTTGGTGTTCCCTTCTCTGTCTGAGCTGCCCTTTCCTCTAGAATGCCCGACTGGCCACTAAGCTATGGAGTAATCCTCCTGGTGCTGATCTCAGCTAATCTCATATTTTGTTACTTTATATCCCCCAGATGAATGCAATCTTTCTATGTCTGTCCCTCTCTTTCTGACTCTTTTCGCTTAGCATGATACTTTCCCTGTTGTACCACTTGTATGTAAATTTCATGACTTCATCTTTTCTAAGAGCTACATAGTACTCCAATGTGTAGATGTACCAAAGTTTCTTTAACCAGTCATATGTTCTTGGGCATTCAGGTTTCTTCCAGTTTCTGGCTATTGTAAAGAGTGCTACAATGAACAAACAAGTGCAGATATCACTTCGACTATACATTTTTGCCTTTCTGGGATATATTCCCAGGAGTGGTATTGCTGGTCAAAAGGGAGCTCAATTTCTAATTTTTTGAGAATCGTCCATACTGTTTTCCAGAAGGGCTGAACCAGTCGACATTCCCACCAACAGTGAAGGAGAGTCCCTTTCTCGCCACATCTGTGCCAGCATCAGTTGCTTTTGTTCTTTTGAATGTGGGCCAGTCTCTGAGGTGTGAGATGGTATCTCATTGTGGTTTTGATCTGCATCTCCCTGATGATTAATGATGTAGAGCATTTTCTCATGTGCTTTTGTAGCATTCGGATTTCTTCTTTGAGAAAGTTTCTGTTCAATTCATTGTCCCATTTTTGCATGGGGTTGGATGTTATCTTCTTGTGGATTTTAACCAGTATTTTGTATATCCTGGATATCAACCCCTTGTAAGATGTGTATTCGACGAATATCCTTTCCCATTCTGTAGACTGTCTTTGTATTTTGGTCACTGTTTCTTTGGAGGTGCAGAAGCTTCTTAGTTTAAGATAGTCCCATTTATCTATCTCTGTTTTCACTTGTTCAGACAGTGGCGTGACATCTTTGAAGATACCATTAGCTTCAATGTCATGGAGGGTTTTGCCAACTTTGTCTTCAATGTACCTTATGGTTTCTGGTCTAATGTTGAGGTCTTTAATCCACTTTGATCTTACTTTTGTACACGGTGTTAGGCAGAGTTCTGAGCCCATTTTTTTGCATGTAGCCGTCCAGTGATGTCAGCACAATTTGTTAAAGAGGCTTTCCTTACTCCACTTCACATTACTTGCACCTTTATCAAAGATTAGATGATCATATGATTGAGGGGAGATATCAGTGTATTAAACCCTGTTCCATTGGTCTGCAGTTCTGTCTTTGTTCCAGTACCACGCTGTTTTAATTATCACTGCTTTGTAGTACAGTTTGAAGTTCGGGAGGTTGATTCCTCCCATTTTCTTTTTCCCAAGAATTGCTTTAGCTATTCGTGGGGGCTTATTGTTCCATGTAAATTTCAGGACTGTTTGCTCCATTTCTTTGAAGAATGTCATGGGTATCCTTATAGGGATTGCATTGAATTTATACAATGCTTTCGGTAGTACTGCCATTTTGACAACGTTAAGTCTCCCAACCCATGAGCAGGGGATATCTTTCCATTTCCTCATGTCCTCTATTATTTCCTGAAGTAGCGTTTTGCAGTTTTCTTTGTATAGGTCCTTTACTTCCTTAGTTAAGCTGATTCCTAAGTATTTGATTTTCTGGGGCACAATTGTGAACAGGATTGTTTTATTCATGTTGCTTTCTTCTCTCTCACTGTTTGCATATAGCAAAGCCATGGACTTTTGGGTATTGATTTTATAGCCTGCAACTTTACTATATGAGTCTATTGTTTCTAGGAGTTTTTTGGTGGAGGTTATTGGGTTCTCTAAGTATATTGTCATATCATCTGCGAATAGTGAGAGCTTGATTTCTTCCTTTCCTACCTGAATGCTCTTAATATCTTTTTCTTGCCTAATCGCTATTACAAGTACTTTCAGTACTATATTGAACAGCAGTGGAGAGAGTGGGCATCCTTGTCTCGTCCCTGATCTTAGAGGGAACGCTCTCAGTTTTTCCCCATTGAGGATGATGCTTGCTGTAGGCTTGTGGTAGATGGCTTTAATTATGTAGAGGAAGGTCCCCTCTATACCCATTTTGGCTAGGGTTTTCATCATAAAGGGGTGCTGGATTTTGTTAAATGCTTTCTCTGCATCAATTGATGTAATCATATGATTTCTATATTTTCTTTTGTTGATATGATGGATTATGTTGATTGATTTCCGAATGTTGAACCATCCTTGCATCCCTGGGATGAATCCTACTTGGTCATGGTGTATGATCTTTTTGATGAGTAGTTAGATTCTATTTGCTAGTAGTTTGTTGAGGATCTTTGCATATATGTTCATCAGGGATATCGGTTTGTAAATTCTCTTTCTTTGTGGTATCTCTGTCTGCTTTTTGTATCAGTGTGATATTTGCTTCGTAGAAACTGTTTGGAAGTGTTTTTGATATTTCCTTTTCGTGGAAAAGCTTAAAGAGGATTGGGAGTAAGTCTGCTTTAAAGATTTGGAAGAATTCACTAGTGAATGCATCCGTACCAGGACTTTTGTGCGTGGAGAGACTTTTTATTACCATTTCAATTTCCTTGACGGTGATAGGTCTGTTCAGGTATTCCAGGTCTTCTTGATTCAGCCTTGGGAGTCTGCAGAAGTCTAGGAATTTATCCATTTCCTCGAAGTTTTGATGTTCTGTGGCATACAGTTTCTCAAAGTACTCTCTGAGGATCGTTTGAATTTCTGTAGTTTATGTTGTAAGACCCCCTTTTCATTTCTGATTCGGTTTATTAGGGTTTTCTCTCTCCCTTTCTTTGTGAGTTTTGCTAGAGGCTTATCAATCTTGTTAATTTTCTCGAAGAACCAGCTTTTGGTTTCATTGATCTTTCGGATTTTTTTTGGGTTTCCATCTCGTTAATCTCTGCTCTGAGTTTTATCATTTCCTTTCTCCTGTTCGGGTTGTGCTCCTTTTTTTGGTCCTTCTCCAAGCTCTTAAGCTGTAACGTTAGGCTACTTATGTGTGCTCACTCCTCCTTCCTGAGGAATGCTTGTAGAGCTATAAACTTTCCTCTTAACACAGCTTTTGCTGTGTCCCATAAGTTTTGGTAACTCGTGTTCTCATTTTCATTCGTTTCTAGGAATCTTTTGATTTACATTTTGATTTCCTGTCTAAGCCACTCGTTGTTTAGTAGAGCACTGTTTAATTTCCAGGTGTTTCATTTAGTTTTCGGTTTTTGTATGTGATTTCCTTCTAATTTCAGCGCATTATGGTCTGAGAAGATTGTCGATACAATCTCTATCTTCTTAATTTTTTGGAGGCATGTTTTGAGGCTCAGCATGTGGTCTATCTTGGAGAATGTTCCATGTACGCTTGAGAAGAATGTGTATTCAGCTTTTTGTGGATGAAATGTCCTGTATATATCTATTAAGTCCCTTTCTTCCATTGTTTCCCTCAGATGAAGTATGTCCTTGCTAAGCTTGAGTCTGGTTGATCTATCAAGAGGTGACAAAGCAGTGTTGAAGTCTCCCACTAGTATTGTGTTGCTGTTGATGTCTTTTTCAAATCTATGAGTTTTAAGTACTTTGCTATTCTCTCATTAGGTGCATATACATTTATTATTGTAAGTTCTTCCTGTTTTACAGATCCTTTGATCAATAAGAAATGGCCTTCACTGTCTCTTATGACCTTCCTCACTCTGAAATCGATGTGGTTTGATATTAGGATGGCTACCCCAGCTTTTTTATGGGAGCTGTTTGCCTGTAGGATTGTTTTCCAGCCTTTGACTCTGAGTCTGTGTTTGCTTTGACTATTTAGATGTGTTGCATGAAGGCAGCAGAATGTTCGGTTCAATTTTCTAATCGATCCTACCACTCTATATCTTTATTTGGTGCGTTTAGCCCATTGATATTGAGAAAGATTATTGTTATGGGATTTTGTCCCATTGTTCTGTTGAAATTTGGTGTATTTGAGAGGCCTGTCTTGCCTTAAAGTAGCCCATTTAGTTGTACTTGTAACCATGGTTTTGAGTCCATGAAGTTCCTGAGCTCTTGTTTGTCTGTGAAACTGTGTGTTGTTCCTTCTAGTATGAATGAGAGTCTCGCTGGGTAAAGTATTTTTGGGGAGGCATTTATTTCATTGAGTTTTTTCACTATGTCCCACCACTGTTTTTGGGCCATAAGGGTTTCATCAGAAAAATCAGCTGTGAATTTAAAGGATGCTCCTTTGTAAGAGTTTTCTTTCTTCGATCTTGCTGCTTTCAGAATTTTGTCTCTGTCTAAGGTTTTGGTCATTTTGATCAGTATGTCTCTTGGGGTATTTTTATTCGGATTTCTTCTAGCTGGTACCCTTTGGGCCTCCTGAATATGGTCACAAGTTTTCTTCAGCTCTGGAAACGTTGTAGCAATGATGTCATTGACAGTTTCTTCTTCATCAAGGTTTTCTTCCTGTACCTCTGGGACTCCAATAATTCTTATGTTAGCCCTCTTGGCTTCATCACGATCATCTCTTGCCATCTGTTCCCGAATTGTGAGTCTCTTTTTCATTTTCTGTTCTTTTCTGGAGAGTCTCTGAACTTCATCTTTGAGCTCACTTATTCTGTTCTCAGCAGCTCTTACTCTGCTGCTGAGGCCTTCCACTGAGTTTTTCAATTCGCCTGCGTGATTTTTCAGGCCTGACATTTCTGATTGCATTTTCCTTATTTCTGCCTTCAAATCCTCTTGTCTTCTATTGGCATTGCTTTCCATTGTTTCATTTACTTCCCGAAGCATCCTAAGTAGCTCCCTCCTGAATTCCTTGTCAGAGAGGTTGTCTAACACTGCAGTACTGTTGGTGTCATCTGGGCTAGACACTTCAATAAGAAAGTTTGGTGGGCTTTTGCGTTGCTTTACCATTGTGAAAACTGTGGTTTAGTCCTTAACATTCACTGTTACTATTCTGCTTGATATGCAGTGTGAGTTAAGATAGGCTTATGAGTTATTGGCTACTGTGTTTCTAGTGACTGAGCTAAACTAGAGAATTTTCCATCGAAGAAGGTTGCTTATGGTTCCTATGGCATATGTAGTGGGAAAATATTTCGCGGCCGCTAATGCGGCCGCGGCTCCGGAAAGAGTCCCTGGCACTGAGCTAGGAGTTGGGAACGACGATGGAGCTGGCTGTGCATGCGCAGAGAGGGTCCCAGGCCCTTGGGGGCGGGCTCCACCTGGTTGAAATTGGAGCCGTTCAGCCTGGTTGCCCAGAGATGGGCCTGCGTGCCCATGCCGCGCAGATCAGGGGTGAAACAGGCTTTCTAGGAGGTGGAGCTAGCTGTGCATGCGCACAGAGGGTCCCAGGCCCTTGGGGGCAGGCTGTACCTGGTTGTAATAGGAGCCGTTCAGCTTGGTTGACCAGAGCTGGGCCTCCGTCCCCGTCCCCATATTGATCATCTTTAATTATTCCACATCAATACCAATGTCCAAAAATGTTTCAAAATGTAATTATTGAAAAAAATCATATAGAAGTTCAAATTTGTATTGTTCGTGGGATAACTATATTAAGAAGAAATAGAACCACAAGAAACATACAAGTAAAATGAAGCTACATTTCTTTGGATTCTTTCAATTATGTATTTACATTAGTCTATATACAAGCATGATTTTTAAAAAATAAATTTCAGTGACTATAAAATTTTGGAGTTTGTCATAATTGAAATGTTTTACTGCTAAGTCTATATTGATGTGAAGATTTTTATCTACTTGTCTAATTTTCTGATTGTTTACTTAAGATCAGTAGTTAAAAGCTAACTGGCTGATGACTGATTATGTGGCTAAGGGTTAAAGCACTTGGCTTGCGTGTATGAAACTTTGGGTTGGCCTCCTGCAAGGCAAATGGCCTACCCACTGTGCTGTAAAATTTATATAAAATATACTACTAATAAAACCTAATGATGTTGGTGAACAGTGCAAAATAAATGATTATTTAGTAATTTTATATATTTGTTAATGAAATATGTAAGCTCTTGAGTATAATGGGAGTAGTTTTCTAACATAAGAGTCTGAGGATGGTGAAACTGTTATAACTGTCGTGTAGGATTCCATCTCCCTAGCCTGCTTCATTCTACCTCTCTCT
Source organism: Sorex fumeus (assembly GCF_029834395.1). Lineage (NCBI taxonomy): Eukaryota > Metazoa > Chordata > Mammalia > Eulipotyphla > Soricidae > Sorex > Sorex fumeus. The sequence goes on from NW_026606203.1 coordinate 183,685, forward strand.
CTATCCAACCTGGTCTTCTTCTTGGGAATCTGACCTCCTGATCGGCTTGCCTCTACCTTTCAACTGCCTACTTTATGACATCATTCTCCCACTCAACCAACCACAAACTGGTAGAATCTTGGGGTTGGTACCGCTTGACCTTGAGCCTGGAAGGTGGTGGTGGAAAGAGATGGTCCTACGAGAGTTAATGGAGTGAAGGATGTATGGGAAGGAAACCGGGAAGGGTAGGGAACTGACAGCTGGTGCTCAGCATGGGAGAGTTGGTAGATATTTTCTAAGTACGTTAACATGTTTTCGTAAATGATAAGCAAAACATAAATACGAAAATAAGATAGGTTCCAAAGAACAGGTTACATATAAGACCGAGAGAGCTGAAAGGGCTGGAATTCCTTCTGGAACTTTCAATCATACCATTTACTAAAGATGGTATTTTCACATCACTTAGCTGTGGAGAGGAATAGTGAGAAACAGAATGCCACCAGAAAAGCAAACTTGATGACCACGGTTCATAAACGCCAGGTGGAAGGTGTTCACATGGATCCCAAGTGCAAGTGGATTAACAGGAACATATATTATACTAAGTCTGCTTGGTACCAGTAACTTCTTTGGTGGAAATGGAGGAAAACAAATACGGTTTCTGACAGACCTGAGACTAAACTGCTAATCAATTTTCCTAGGCAAGGGTAGTTGACTGGCTGGGAACAGAACAACTTAAAAAGTGTTTTGCTACCTTTCATGTATGGCTAGAGGAAAATGATCCCAGTCATCTATTAAAACTAACAAGCTTCAACTCTCTCGAAGGACAGTTGTATTCAGTGAGGAAAAAATGCTGGGAGAAAAGTCTGAAATGATGGGCATAGAGACAATAAGTGCAAAAGGAAGGACTTGAAATTTGGGTTCCTCTGAAAACAAAGCTTGAAACAACAAGATTTGGTGAGCACATGATTTACTGGGAATGGGATCTGAGGAGGAAAAGAGTGATATCAGGGATGTGAACAAGGGAAATCCAAGTTAAGGAAGACTTAGCTAGCTGACTACCCCATGGGCAACATGGTTCCAAGACTACGAGAACTTACCAAGGACTTTACTTTAATTTTCTTTCTTTTATATGGTCACTTACAACATGTATTCTTTGCCTTCTTCAAAAACAATTTGGAAATGATTTTTTAAAATTTTTTTTATTAGTGAAACACCATGAGGTACAGTTGTAGATTTACAATTTTCTGTGCTTGGGTTTGATTATACAATGATCAGATACCCATCCCTCCATCAGTGCCCATTTTCCACCACCATGGATAATATCCCCCCCACCCCCATCCTCTCATCCCCCCCTGCCTCTGTGGCAGGGAAATCCCCTGTTTTCTCTCTCTCCTTTTGGGTTTTGTGGTCTGCAAAAGAGGTATTGAGTGGCAAACATGTTCAGTCCATAGTCCACTTTCGACATGCATCTCCCCTCCTGGGAGGATCCTCCAAACACCCTTTATTTGGTGTTCCCTTCTCTGTCTGAGCTGCCCTTCCCTCTAGAATGTCCGACTGGCCACTAAGCTATGGAGTAATCTTCCTGGTGCTGATCTCAGCTATTCTTGGGTATTAATCTCATACTTTGTTACTTCATATCCCCCAGATGAATGCAATCTTTCTATGTCTATCCCTCTCTTTCTGACTCTTTTCGCTTAGCATGATACTTTCCCTGTTGTACCACTTGTATGTAAATTTCATGACTTCATCTTTTCTAAGAGCTACATAGTACTCCATTTTGTAGATGTACCAAAGTTTCTTTAACCAGTCATCTGTTCTTGGGCATTCAGGTTTCTTCCAGTTTCTGTCTATTGTAAAGAGTGCTGCAATGAACAAACAAGTGCAGATGTCACTTCGACTATACATTTTTGCCTCTCTGGGATATATTCCCAGGAGTGGTATTGCTGGGTCAAACGGGAGCTCAATTTCTAATTTTTTGAGAATCGTGCATACTGTTTTCCAGAAGGGCTGAACCAGTCGACATTCCCACCAACAGTGAAGGAGTGTCCCTTTCTCGCCACATCCGCGCCAGCATCGGTTGCTTTTGTTTGGAAATGATTTTTAATTAAAAAAATGTTTTATTAACATGTCATTATTAAAAAGAAACATATAGGCAAAAGAGTTAGTGCAGTATGTAGAGGGTGTTTACCTTGTATGCGGCTAACCTGAGTTCAGTTCCCGGAACCCTGAGCCTGTCAGGAGTGATCTCTGGATACAGAGTTAGAAATGAGCCCAGAGCACATCTGGGTGCGCTCCCCTACCACAAAAAAGTTAGAAAAGAAAAGAAAAGAAAAACATATAACTGATTCTTGAGTGACATAGTGGTTAATGGTGCTAACTGGTATATAACTTTTGAAAACCCCCAAATTTAAGAGATAGTCTGCTGTTGACCAAGAAGATGGTTTTTTAATAGTATTTACTCACATTGTCTGCAATTAGTGCTATTTGTGGCCTGTAAATCTGTAAATTTTGATACATTTAAACAAATTATAATGGATTTTATAATGGACTTTATAATGAATTTGTATTTTAGAGTAATAAGTGATAAATTGTATTTTTGTTTTTGGGGGTATTTGGGCCATAGTATGTGGTGCTTGGGACTTCTGACTCTGTGCTCAAGGGTCATTCCTGGTGATGCCAGCCATAAGTTTAGTTGACTGTGTGCATGGTATGTGCTTTAACCCCTCTACTAATTCTGGGGGCCAATCAAATAAATTATCTGCATATATCTTATACATGCATGGCATACTTTGTCTTAGATTTTTTGATATTTCTAGGATATATTGATCATCTTTAATTATTTCACATGAATACCAATCTCCAAAAAAGTTTAAAAATATAATTATTGACAGAAAATCATATAGAAGTCCAAATTTGTATTGTTCATGGGATAACTAAATTAAGAAGAAAATAGAACCACAATAAACATACAAGTAAAATGCAGGAGTCTTTCAATTATGTATTTATATCTGAATATATACAAGTATAATCTTTAAAATATAAATCTCAGATACTTTCTCTGCATCTATTGATATGATCATATGCTTTTTATCTTTTCTTTTGTTGATATGGTGGATTATGTTGATTGATTTCCGAATGTTAAACCATTCTTGCATCCCTGGGATGAATCCTACTTGGTCATGGTGTATGATCTTTTTGATGAGTAGTTGGATTCTATTTGCTAGTAGTTTGTTGAGGATCTTTGCATATATGTTCATCAGGGATATCGGTTTGTAAATTCTCTTTCTTTGTGGCTTTCCTATACGCAAACAGTGAGAGAGAAGAAAGCAACATGAAAAAAACAATCCCGTTCACAATTGTGCCCCAGAAAATCAAGTACCTTGGAATCAGCTTAACTAAGGAAGTAAAGGACCTGTACAAAGAAAACTACAAAACGCTACTTCAGGAAATAAAAGAGGACATGAGGAAATGGAAAGATATCCCCTGCTCATGGGTCGGGAGACTTAACATTGTCAAAATGGCAATACTACCGAAAGCATTGTATAAATTCAATGCAATCCCTATAAGGATACCCATGACATTCTTCAAAGAAATGGAGCAAACACTCTTGAAATTTATATGGAACAATAAGCCCCCACGAATAGCTAAAGCAATTCTTGGGAAAAAGAAAATGGGAGGAATCAACCTCCCGAACTTCAAACTGTACTACAAAGCAGTAATAATTAAAACAGCATGGTACTGGAACAAAGGCAGAACTGCAGACCAATGGAACAGGGTTGAATACACTGACATCTCTCCTCAATCATATGCTCATCTAATCTTTGATAAAGGTGCAAGTAATGTGAAGTGGAGTAAGGAAAGCCTCTTTAATAAATTGTGTTGGCATCACTGGACGGCTACATGCAAAAAAATAGGCTCAGAACTCTGCCTAACACCATGTACAAAAGTAAGATCAAAATGGATTAAAGACCTCAACATCAGACCAGAAACCATAAGGTACATTGAAGATAAAGTTGGCAAAACCCTCCATGACATTGAAGCTAATGGTATCTTCAAAGATGCCACGCCACTGGCCGAGCAAGTGAAAACAGAGATAGATAAATGGGACTATCTTAAACTAAGAAGCTTCTGCACCTCCAAAGAAACAGTGACCAAAATACAAAGACAGTCTACAGAATGGGAAAGGATATTCGCCGAATACACATCTGACAAGGGGTTGATATCCAGGATATACAAAATACTGGTTAAACTCCACAAGAAGAAAACATCCAACCCCATCCAAAAATGGGGCAATGAAATGAACAGAAACTTTCTCAAAGAAGAAATCCGAATGGCAAAAAAGCACATGAGAAAATGCTCTACATCATTAATCATCAGGGAGATGAAGATCAAAACCACAATGAGATACCATCTCACACCTCAGAGACTGGCCCACATCCAAAAGAACAAAAGCAACCAATGCTGGCGTGGATGTGGCGAGAAAGGGACACTCCTTCACTGTTGGTGGGAATGTCCACTGGTTCAGCCCTTCTGGAAAACAGTATGGACGATTCTCAAAAAATTAGAAATTGAGCTCCCATTTGACCCAGCAATACCACTCCTGGGAATATATCCCAGAGAGGCAAAAATGTATAGTCGACGTGACATCTGCACTTGTTTGTTCATTGCAGCGCTCTTTACAATAGCCAGAAACTGGAAGAAACCTGAATGCCCAAGAACAGATGACTGGTTAAAGAAACTTTGGTACATCTACACAATGGAGTACTATGTAGCTATTAGAAAAGATGAAGTCATGAAATTTACATACAAGTGGTACAATATGGAAAGTATCATGCTAAGCGAAATGAGTCAGAAAGAGAGGGATAGACATAGAAAGATTGCATTCATCTGGGGGATATGAAGTAACAAAGTATGAGATTAATACCCAAGAATAGCTGAGATCAGCACCAGGAAGATTACTCCATAACTTAGAGGCCAGCCAGGTATCCTAGAGGAAAGGGCAGTTCAGATAGAGAAGGGAGCACCAAATAAAGTATGTTTGGAGGATCCTCCCAGGAGGGGAGATGCATGTCGAAAGTAGACTATGGACTGAACATGTTTGCCACTCAATGCCTCTTTTGCAGGCCACAACACCCAAAAGGAGAGAGAGAACACAGGGAATTGCCCTGCCACAGAGACAGGGGGGATGGGGGGATGGGGGTGGGAGGGATATTATCCATGGTGGTGGAAAATGGGCACTGGTGAAGGGATGGGTATCTGATCATTGTATAATTGAAACCAAAGCACAAAAAATTGTAAATCTACAACTTTAAAAAAAATAAAATAAAATAAAGGGGAAAAAAATAAAAAATAAAAATAAAAAAATAAAAAAAATATAAATCTCCGGTACTATAACATTTTATTGAGTTTTTTATAATTGCAATGTTTTACTGCTAAGATGATATTGTTGTGAACATTTATATCTATTTGTCTACATTTCTGATTGTTTACTTAATATCTGATATTAAAAGCTAACTTACTAGGGCTCGAGCGATAGCACAGCTGGTAGGATGTTTACCTTGCAAGCGGCTGACCTGGGTTCAATTCCCAGCACAGCATATGTTCCCCTGAGCACTGCAAGGGGTAATTCCTGAGTGGAGAGCCAGGAGTAATCCCTGTGCATCGCGAGGTGTGACCCAAAAAGAAAAAAAAAAGCTAACTTACTTATGACTGGGTATGTAGCTCAGGGCTAAAGCACTTGGCTTGCAAGTATGAAATTTTGGGTTCTATTCCTCACACTATAGAAAAAAAACAAAATCACTAACTGTGGTTGAAAACATATATCAGTGGTAAAATATTTGCCTCACATTTGTGAGGTTATGGGTTTGATCCCTGAATTTCCATATACGCTCACAAAAGCTAATTTACTTAAAGAATATTAAACTGCTTTAATCCAAGGACATATTTCCGTACAATTATACAGATTTAATTCTCAGTAAAATAACTTGAAAAGATCCATTTATAGCATCTTTGCTAGGAAAAGATGTTACCTGATATTTAAATGTTTGTAATTTGGGGACACATTTTAATTTGTCATTTTAATTTGGGATCTTTGTCTACTAGTGAGCTTGAAAATTGCTCTTGTGTTTACGAGGAATTTACACTTCTTTCAATAGAGATTATATGATAATGGTTTATGCTTATTTTTTCTATACAAGTTTAATAGGTAAATATTGATTTATTTCACAGCAGTAATTTATTAAAAACATTCATCATTTGCCTATCATATTAATTGCCATTAGTTGTTTGTTTTGCTTGTTTTTTGATCACTTAATTTACTTTTTATCTTTTCTTTCAGATTGTAAGATTTTCACACAAATGAGCATATGTTTTTCTTTATATTCTACAGTTTTAGATTGAGAAAAACTGTTTGTTTTGTAAAATAAGATACTTGTGCATTTACAATTTCTTCTCACTATTTTTACATTTTAACACATCTCGATTCATCTACAACTTATCACAGTAAATGTTGTCATATTGAAAGAAACCACCATTTTTTTCAATCATAGCACTGTAGCACTATCCTCCCGTGGTTCGTCCATTTGTTCGAGTGGGCACCAGTAACATCTTACAACAGATTGTGAGACTTGTTGTTACTGGTTTTGGCCTATTGAATACCTCATGGGTAGCTTGCTAGGCTTTTGCTATGAGGGCAAGATATTCTGGGTATCTGGGTATCTTGCCGGGCAGAGGAATAGGAATCAGGGTTGGCCTCCTGCAAGGCAAATGCCCTAACCGCTGTGATGTAAACGTTATATAAAAATACTAGGAATACCAAATGTTGTTTCTTTAACAGTGCAATAAAAATGATTATTTAGTAATTTTCTCGATTTATTAATTAAATATGTAAGCTCTTGAGTATAATGGGAGTAGTTTTCTAACACAATAGTCTGAGGAATTTGAAACTGTTATAACTGATTTGTAGGATTCCATCTCCCTAGCCTGCTTCATTCTACCCCTCTCTCTATCCAATCCAGTCTTCTTCTTGTGAATCTGACCTCCTGATTGGCTAGCCTCTACCTTTCAACTGCCTACTTTATGACATCATTCTCCCACCAAACCAACCACCAACTGGTAGAACCTTGGGGTTCCCATGCGGTTGTTTGTAAAAAATTTGAATCAACCCGGCAAGTGACCAGTGACCAATGACCAATCACCATTGACCAGTCATCTGTACTGGACACTTGTGGTCTTAAGCCGCTGTAGTTTACTGACTTACTCTCGTACTGTCTCCTCTTCTTGTCTGCCTTTCATCAGTATTTCCTCTTCTCTGACCATGTAAGGTAAGGAATAATACTTTTCAAAGATTTACATTAGATTTATCATCCGTAAACTTAGCAGTCTAGTAAAAACAACATGTAGTAGTGAAAGAAAGTATTCAAGTTGAATTTTATAAGCCTCATTTTTGTTGACTTTGACATTTGCTGTGTGATTTTAGACATTGGCTTTCTTTTTCTCACATACAAACTCTTTTTCCTCATTGATTACTTTATATTTTAGACATATTTATGAGCTCAAATACAAACATATATATGTTGATTCTCTGGGATTCTTTTTACTTTTCATCGTGTATTTTACATAATATCCTTTAAAAAAGTAAATCAGAGACAGTATTTTTACAGAAAAAGAAAATGTAGATGCTGTGGAAACCTGCTAATTCATACTCGCACGTTTTCTCTGTAATAGTCTCTCCTCTTGTATTTATACTTCAGTATTTTAAATATAGTGCTATTACACAGTAATAATCATTTTTCTTTGAGTTTTCTATTGAAAAGATGTAATAAGAAAATCTGGGGGATGGGGAAGGTGTGGAGTGCTGAGAGATATGGAGACAAGCCCTCAAAGGTAAGAAAGTTTGGGATCACTTTCATCAAACATTGACCAATCGAAACCAAGACGATATGAGGGAGAGTAAAATAGGAAAGAAAGAATGAAAGAATATGGACGGCAATTACCAAGGAAGGGGAAACCGTCTGGATTGAATGTTGAAGAAAACCAAGGATTTAAAATCAAAAAAGAAAGAATATATGTTAAATATGATGAGGTAAATACACTGAGAGCAAGTCAAAGCAATTTACTTCAATAAATGCCAGGACTAGAAAGTATACTGTTCCTTGAGTAGGGTACCAGTAGGAAAACCAGTATATCAGAAAGCCATCCTTGATGATTTTTTTCCTTACTATCTCTTAGAACACTGTACATGGTACTTGACAGTTTGAAATATAAACATGCATCAGAAATGATGCATCCCATAAATAGCTAATAGTGGTTATCTAGGTGGGTGGAAGAAATAGAATCTTCAATGTTTTATGACGTTCTGGTTTTTAAGTACATGTACGCGTTGCCTGTTGAAATTAAAACAATGGTATTTTCTAACTTGATTCAGGAGATTTGATTCATTTGTGTGGTAATTAGGTTCCAGGTTAAAGTTGCTGTCGTCTTTACAAATATTATTTCATGTGATTTTTTTCTTCCTAATATGAGAGTATTTTGATAGTAGTCAACTTCTGTTTTAGATCCTAAGAGGAAATAGGAAAATCAAGCCTCACATGTCGAATTACACATTTTTGTCATATTTGTTAATTTTGATTGTTCCTACATTAAAAATATTTAATGGGATTTTGGTGGTCATTTATTAAACATTGAGAAGAACGTTTTCCAGGTTAATAAAGTTAATTCTACTCTAGGTTTTTAAAGTACATTTGCAATATTTTGTGATCATTTTTTCTATGGTCTTTTCTGTTGTTTGTGTGATAAACTGAAATCATATGCTATGTTTAAAACGTGTTGTTTGGTGTTTAATATTCAGAGGTATTGATGAGAATAATTTTTTGTAATTACAAAGTTTCTCTATTTTACTCATTTAAAACATTTCTTACCTATAAATACAATCACGTTTATTCCTATTCTATTTGTTATGTAGTTACTGCTATATCCTGTCTCTTTAATGGACTGGTAAAGTGTGCACTCAAAAATCACCTTCTATTCCGTTTTTTGACTAGCACTTTTTTCTAAAATAGAATACAATCTTCATATTGTATATGTGGAACAATTCATTAATAACCTTATTGGACTGTTTTATTTGGTTTTGTTTGAGACCACATCCACAGTTATTAAGGGTTTACTCTTGGGTCTGCTCTCCATAACTTACTGTACTATGCTGCTTGCTACAGAGCCCAGATTTCATTGATATCTATATACTACTTTTTCAGTTCTATGATACATATTTTTCACGATGTTTTCTTTATACTTCCTCCTATGTAAACCACATGACATGGAAAAATTTTACTTATGTATGCATAATTATTCTTAGAGTTATTAGTAACTACATTGTAGATAAACAATTTAAGACACAGAATTTAAATAAAGTTTTCCTTCCAAAAACATTTCTTGGGAAAAACTCAAGTAATCATTTTTGAAGTGGATCAAAAATCAGGGTAACCTTCAATGCATCAACAAGATTAAGTCATAAGTGAACCGTACTAGCAGATATTCATTGCACAAGTCAAATGGAAACCTGATGATTACAGTGGTAATAGTTGTAAAGACCCCAAATGCCTATATTAATGTAAGGTATCTTCCTTCCGGTTTTTGGCCTTGTAGTGATCATGCAGAGTCCTGGAAAAATGTCCACATGCTTAGGGTCTGTAACTTGGAAATTCATAAGTGGCAGAGATATAGTACTGGAGGGGATAAGGCACTTGCCTTGTACACAGCCAATCTGTTGGATCCCTGTTACTGCAGACACTCTTCTGAATATTACAAGGGATCACTCCACAGTGCAGAGCCAGAAAGAACCCATGATCACTGTCAGTTATTGGTCGAAACTATACTCCTTACATGCCCATTAAAAATTATTGGAAAACAGGAAGTCTCTTTGTCATTACTGACCCTCAGGTTTCTTCTTGTCCAGAGAATGTTACCCATTCTCTTAGACTTCCTAGTTTGGAAAAGCTTGCCTTATAGGAAATAACATATGAGTCAATAGGAGAACAAGCTACAGGCATTGCTAGGGTAAGGAGAAACTATCTATATATAGCTAGCTATGTATAGCTAGGTTGACTGAGTAGATGGTGGTACCATTAAGATTGGAACATAAAGTAAAAATAAAACAAGAGAAATATCTAACAATAGCAAAGAGGGCTATAGTACTCAAAAAAATTAGAAACAGGCACATTGGCAATTAGTTTTAAAAAGCATCAAGGAAAGTATATAGTATTGTGAGTGAACAAATCTACTCTATGGATTAATCTCATCCTTGAAATGGAAAAGGACAATGTGTTACAGTTAGAAATTTACAAATAAGATATATAACATCTATTTCTGCTGTGTTCCTATGCTTTGCAAAGTATTATTCTAATTTTATATTTAATTTAATGATTAAAACAGTATTTGCCAACATTAAACTTTTAATGGAATGTTTTATTAAAAATGTTTTTTAAAAAATTTTTAAAAATGTTTTATTAAAATGTTATTTAAAGGTATTTTCAAAGATGTCACGCCACTGTCTGAGCAAGTGAAAACAGAGATAGATAAATGGGACTCTCTTAAACTAAGAAGCTTCTGCACCTCCAAAGAAACAGTGACCAAAATACAAAGACAGTCTACAGAATGGGAAAGGATATTCACCGAATACACATCTGACAAGGGGTTGATATCAAGGATATACAAAATACTGGTTGAACTCCACAAGAAGAAAACATCCAACCCCATCAAAAAATGGGGCAATGAAATGAACAGAAACTCTCTCAAAGAAGAAATCCGAATGGCAAAAAAGCACATGAGAAAATGTTCTGCATCATTAATCATCAGGGAGATGCAGATCAAAACCACAATGAGATACCATCTCACACCTCAGAGACTGGACCACATTTAAAAGAACAAAAGCAACCAATGCTGGAGCGGATGTGGCGAGATAGGGAAACTCCTTCACAGTTGGTGGGAATGCCGACTAGTTCAGCCCTTTTGGAAAACAGTATGGACGTTTCTCAAAAAATTAGAAATTGAACTCCAATTTGACCCAGTGACAGCACTCCTGGGAATATATCCCAGAGAGGTATAACTGTGTAGTCGAAGTGACATCTGCACTTATTTGTTCATTGCAGCACTCTTTACAATAGCCAGAAACTGGAAGAAACCTGAGTGCCCAAGAACAGATGACTGGTTAAAGAAACTTTGGTACATCTACACAATGGAGTACTATGTAGCTCTTAGAAAAGATGAAGTCATGAAATTTACATACAAGTGGTACAACATGGAAAGTATCATGCTAAGCGAAAAGAGTCAGAAAGAGAGGGATAGACATAGAAAAATTGCATTCAAATGGGGGATATAACGTAACAATATATGAGATTATTACCCAAGAATAGCTGAGATCAACAACAGGAGGATTACTGCATAGCTTAGAGGCCAGCCAGGTATTCTAGGGGAAAGGGCAGTTCAGGTAGAGCAAGGAGCACCAAATGAAGGGTGTTTGGAGGATCCTCCAAGGAGGGGAGATGCATTATTAACAGTAGACTATGGACTGAACATGTTTGCCACTCAATGCCTCTTTTGCAGACCACAACATCCAAAAGAAGAGAGAGAACAAAAGAGGATGCCCTGCCAAAGAGGCAGGGTGGGGGGATGGGGGGGATATTATCCATGGTGGGTACTGGTGGAGGGATGGGTATTTGATCATTGTATGACTGAAACCCAAGCACAAAGATTCGTAAATCTACAACTGTACATCATGGTGCTTCACTATTAAAAAAATTTTTAAAAGTTATTAAAAAAAGAAACATATGGGGCCAAGAGCTAGTGCAGTGTGTAGAGGGTGTTTACATTGTATGCAGCTAATCTGAGTTAAATCCACAGAACCCTGAGCCTGCCAGAAGTAATTCTGGATAGAAAATCAGAAGTGAGCCCGGAGCACATCTAGGTGCACTCCCCTCCCCACAAAAAAGGAAGAAAAGAAAAGAAAACATATAACTGTTTCTTGAGTAAAATAGAGATTAAGGGTGCTAACTCCTATATAACGTTTGAAAACCCCCAAATTTAATAGAGAGTCTGCTATTGACCAAGAAGAAGGTTTATTAATAGTATTTACTTACATTGTCTGCTAGTGGTGCTATGTGTGGTCTGTAAATCTGTAAATTTGATACATTTAAAAAATTTATAATGGATTTTATAATAGACTTTAAAATACATTGGTATTTTATGTTTAATAAGTGATAAATTATATCTCTACTTTGTGGGTTATTTGGGCCATAGTAAGTGGTGCTTGGGATTTCTGACTCTGTGCTCAATGGTCATTTCTGGTGGAGCCAGCCATTATTTGGGTTGACTGTGGGCATGGTACGTGCTTTAACCCCTATACTAAACCTGGGGTCCAATCAAATCAATTATCTGCATATATTTTATACATGCATGCCATAATTTTCTTAGATTTTTAATTATTCTAGAATATACTGATCATCTTTAATTATTCCACATCAATACCAATGTCCAAAAATATTTCAAAATATAATTATTGAAAAAAATCATATAGAAGTTCAAATTTCTGTTGTTCGCAAGATAACTATATTAAGAAGAAATAGAACCACAAGAAACATACAAGTAAAATGAAGGTACATTTCTTTGGAGTCTTTAAATTATGTATTTATATTAGTATATATACAAGTGTAATTTTTAAAAAATAAATTTCAGTGAAAATAAAATTTTGGAGTTTTGTTAATTGTAATGTTGTACTGCTAAGTCTATATTTATGTGAACATTTATATATATATTTGTCTATTTTTCTGATTGTTTACTTAAGATCTGTAGTTAAAAGCTAACTGACTGATGACAGGGTATGTGGCTCAGGGCTAAAGCACTTGGGTTGCATGTATAAAACATTAGGTTGGCAGCCTGCAAGGCAAATGCCCTACCCACTGTGCTGTAAACGTTATATAAAATATACTAATAATAAGACCTAATGATGTTGGTGAACAGTGCAATATAAATGATTATTTAGTAATTTTCTGGATTTATTAATGAAATATGTAAGCTCTTGAGTATAATGGGAGTAGTTTTCTAACACAATATTCTGAGGAATTTCAAACTATTATAACTGTCTTGTAGGATTCCATCTCACTAGCATGCTTCATTCTACCCCTCTCTCTATCCAATCCGGTCTTCTTCTTGGGAATCTGACCTCCTGATTGGCTAGCCTCTACCTTTCAACTGCCTACTTTATGACATCATTCTCCCACCAAACCAACCACCAACTGGAAGAACCTTGGGGTTCCCATGCGGTTGTTTGTAAAAAATTTGAATCATCCTGGCAAGTGACCAGTGAACAATAGTTGGAATAGTGGGTTCCACTTTAGGTACCAGATGGTTACCTTAGACAAACACTGAAATGCCATACAAATTTTACTTATTCTAATATAATTTTAACAAACTGAAATGATGCATCCTAGTTAATTGGTTGTTAATAAAAGTTATGAAGTTTGAGATGCTGTGGTTGTTTTTGGGAAAGGCTGGGGGTTGAAGGATGGCATGGGAAAGAATGGGAAGTTATAGAGAGGACAAAGGGGGAATACACAAGACTCTAAGAAAGATAAACTTGGTACAGGGTTATAAACCCATAAGAGGAGAAATTGCATGGGCCTGATGAAGAGTGGGAGAGTAAGAGGAACAGTATTGCTGACAGGGCATTTGCTCTGCAAGCAAGAAGGACCCAGTTCAATTCTTGCAATCCTTTCTGGTCCTCAGAGAACCACCAGATGTGAAACTTGAGCACAGAGCCAGGAGTAAAACCAGAGCACAGTCAAGTATGCCCCATCCCTGGTGTCCTCCAAAAAAAAAAAATGGGAGAAATGCCACAGTCTGGGGATTAGGATTAAAAGAAAAAATTCGGAATAGGCTAAAGAAGGCAGATGAGTCAAAGGTGACCGGAAATAAAGTTAAAATTCTTTCATGGAGTCTGTGTTTATGACTCATGGCCACTTTTGGAAAATAACGAAATTTGAGACACATCTCTAAAAGGTTCGGGTGGTCTAATCAAAAATGATGGCTGGGGGTTGTGAACACATAGACTGGGGAATGAACCTTCCAGATGAGTGGTCAACGGCCTCAGAGTCATTCAAGGATGACTCTTAACAGGGACCAAGCCAAGAGAACTGTTTCAGCATGAAGCCTGAAGATGAGCTCCTGGGAGATGCAAAGATAAGTCACCATGTCCTCTAGCCCTCTTTTCAGCACCCCTAGATGCACCATTTCCCTTATTCCCAACAATATTCAGAGTCGCTATCACGGTGACATTTTGCTAGCTAGTATCAACAGTGAGGTCCATTGACTCTGTAAGTCTTTGCATTTTAAACTCCCCGCTGTGGGCAAGCCTGCTTTCAGGCAATGGCATCTGGATATTTCTGGCAGGGGAAGCTCCAATTATATTACCTTGAGGGGCTGCTCTGTGGTCTTCCGTGGTCCCTGGTGCCTGTAGCCTTCTCTAAACATCGCTGTTAACTGGAGCTCACACAAAAAGCAACGTTATCAGTGTCGTTGGGGCTGCCTTGGGGGATGTACTGGACTAAGACATGCGCACTAGGTTACCACGACCAAAGCGGTTGGTACCGCTTAACCTTAAGCCTGGAAGGTGGTGGTGGAAAGAGATGGTCCTGGGAGAGTTAATGGGGTGATGGATGGATGGCAAGGAAACCGGGAAGGGTAGGGAACTGGACAGCTGGTGATCATCATAGGAGAGTTGGTAGATGTGTTTTAATTACGATAATATGTTTTTCAGAAATGATAAGCAAAACAAAAATATGAAAGCAAGATAGGTTCCAAAGAACAGGTTACGTATAAGACAGAGATAGCTGAAAGGGCTGGCATTCCTTCTGGAGCTTTCAATCATACCATTTACTAAAGTTGGTATTTTCACATTACTTAGCTGTGGAGAGGAATAGTGAGAAACAGAATGCCACCAGAAAAGCAAACTGGATAACCACCTTTCATAAAAGCCAGGTGAAAGGTGTTCACATGGATCCCAAATGCAAGTGGGTTAACAGGAACATATATTTAATTAAGTCTGCTTGGTACCAGTAACTACTTTTGTGGAAATGGAGGAAAACGAATACAGTTTCTGACAGACTTGAGAATAAACTGCTAACAAATTTTCCCAGGAAAGGGTAGTTGACTGGCTGGGAACAGAAAACCTTGAAAAGTGTTTTGCTACCTTTCATGTATGGCTAAAGGAAAATGATCCAAGTAAACTCTCAAAATTAACAAGCTTCAACTCCCTTGAAGGAAAGTTGTATACAATGTGGAAAAAATGCTGGGAGAAAAGTCTGAAATGATGGGAAAAGAGACAATAAGTGCAAAAGGAAGGACTTGACATTTGGGTTCCACTGAAAACAAAGCTTGAAACAACAAGATCTGGTGAGCACATGATTTACTGGGAATGGGATCTGAGAGGAAAATAGTGATATCAGGGATGTGAACAAGGAACATCCAAATTAAGGAAGACTTAATTAGCTGATTACCCCATGGGCAACATGGTTCCAAGACTACAAGAACTTAACAAGGAATTTACTTTAATTTTCTTTCTTTTATATGGTCAATTACAACATGTATTCTTTGCATAATTCAATGACAATTTGGAGTGTTCATTTCTTTCTCAATATTTCTTTCTCAATAATTGAAACCCATGCACAAAAATTTGTAAGTCTACAACTGTACCTCATGGTGTCTCAGTAATAAAAATTTAGAAATTAAAAATAAAAAAATTGGAACATAAAGTAAAAATAAAACAAGAGAAAGATCTAACAATAGCAAAGAGGACTATAGTACTCAAAACGTTGAGAAACAGGTACTTTGGCAAGAATTTTTAAATAAGTATCCAGGAGAGAATATAGCATTGTGAGTGAACAAATCTACTCTATGGATTCCTCTCATCCTTGAAATGGAAAAGGACAATGTGTTACAGTTACCAATTTGCAAATAAGATATATGCCACCTATTGCTTGCTAGTTTTCTATGCTTTACCAAGTATTATTCTAATTTTTAAATTTAATGATTAAAACCGTATTTGCCTGCATTAAACTTTTAAATTAAAAATTTTATTAGAAATGATTTTTAATTATTAAAAATGCTTTATTCACATGTAATTTTCTAAAAGAAACATATAGGCCAAAGAGCTAGTGCAGCATGTAGAGGGTGTTTACCTTGTATGCAGCTAACCTGAGTTCAAGTCCCAGAACCCTGAGCCCACCAGGGGTGATCTCTGGATACAGAGTCAGAAGTGAGCCCGGAGCTCATCTGGGTGCGGTCCTCTCCCCACATAAAAGGAAGAATAGAAAAGAAAAACATATAACTGATTCTTGAGCAACTCAGATCTTAAGGGTGCTAACTCCTCTATAACGTTTGAAAACCCCCAAATTTAATAGATAGTCTGCTATTGACCAAGAAGATGGTTTTCTAATAGTATTTAATTCCATTGTCTGCAAGTACTGATATTTGTGGCCTGTCAATCTGTGAATTTTGATACATTTAAAAACTTATAATGGATTTTATAATAGACTTTAAAATAAATTTGTATTTTATGAGAGTAAGTGATAATTTATAATTCTATTTTTGTGGGGTATTTGGGCCAAAGTATGTGTTGCTTGGGACTTCAGACTCTGTGCTCAAGGGTCATTCCTGGTGGTGCCAGCCATTAATTTGGTTGACTGTGTGCATGGTAAGTGCTTTAACCCCTATACTAAATCTGGGTTTCAATCAAATAAACTATCTGAATATATTTTATACATGCATGGCATAAATTTCCTTAGACTTTTTATATTTCTAGGATATATCGAGAAGTTCTACATGGAGCTAGAGAAGTTCTATAAAGAAGACCACACCTTCTACAAGATCATTGTGGGTGATTTTAATGCCAAGATAGGACCGAGAAGATCAGCTGAAGAACTTCACATCGGGACCCATGGCCTAGAATGGAACGAACAGGGTGAGAGACTGTCTGAGTTCATCATGTCGACCAAGACCATTCATGGTAACTCACAGTTCCAGAAGGCAGAGTCTAAACGATGGACATGGGAGTCTCCCGGTGGACGATTCCACAATGAAATAGACTACATCATATTCAATCGACGGTTTTGCCTGACTGATGTCGCTGTTGTCCCAAAATTTCGAACGGCATCGGACCACCGTCTCCTTCGTGCAAAATTCTACTTCACAGAGCGGGGAGAAAGGGCTGCAAAGTTCAAAAAGAGAACTCCCAGAATGACCACCAACTGGGAACTCTTTGGTACTATTGCGGCAACATGGGAAGATGCCATTGTTGACAACATTGACGAGGAATATGATCGACTGGTTCAGCACCTCCATGAATGTGCGAGGAACGCCAAGAGAGAGATAGCCAAAAAAAGTCGCCTATCTTCGAAAACTCTTGAGCTAATTCGCCAGCGTGGTTTGGCGCATGCCTCAGGCAACCGCAAGCTAACGTCCGAGCTTGCAAAGCAGTGCAGAGATGCGATCAAGGAAGACCTCAAAGAGAGAAGAGCAGAAGTACTGGTAGATGCGGCAGGAGCCGGGAAAAGTATTCGTAAGGCCCGCCTGTCCTTCGCCAACTATAAGACCAAGATGACTGCCCTCCGACGTCCTGATGGATCCATCACATCCTCCAGAATGGCAATGGAGAAGATTATCCATGACTTCTACTCAAATCTCTTCGATAGCCATGTCCACTTGCCGACATACCAAATTCCACAGGATGGGTATGTCGTTCCTAACGTTCTCCCTCCCGAAATCCGACAAGCCATTTCGTTGGTAAAGAAGCAAACAGCACCTGGCCCAGACAAGGTCAGACCTGAACACCTGAAGAACCTGCCGTCAGTACTCATGAATACACTGGCTCGGCTCTTCACTCGCTACCTGTCTGAATGCAAGGTTCCGTCCCAATGGAAAACCAGCAGGACCGTACTACTGTTCAAGAAGGGAGACATCCATGACATTGGCAACTATCGCCCGATCTGCCTATTGTCTGTCACCTACAAGCTGTTCACTCGAGTCATCCTGAATAGGATTGGCAGAACACTAGATGAAGGGCAACCATGCGAGCAAGCCGGGTTCCGCAAAGGATTCAGCACCATCGACCATATCCACACGGTAACCAAGCTCATTGAGGTTTCTCGGGAGTTCAAGATGCCGCTCTGCTTAACGTTCATTGATTTAAAGAAGGCCTTTGATTCTGTTGAGACGGAAGCGGTCATTGAAGCCCTAGCCAATCAGGGCATTCAAGCCCAATACATCAGGATCCTCCATGAGCTGTATTGTGGATTCACTACCAGGATCTCACCAATCTACAAAGAAGTGATCGTTGATGTCAAGAGAGGGGTGCGGCAGGGTGATACCATTTCACCGAAACTCTTCAGTGCCACCCTCGAGAACATCATGTGACGACTGG
This sequence comes from Sorex fumeus, assembly GCF_029834395.1. Lineage (NCBI taxonomy): Eukaryota > Metazoa > Chordata > Mammalia > Eulipotyphla > Soricidae > Sorex > Sorex fumeus. The sequence continues at coordinate 202,130 of NW_026606203.1, forward strand.
AATGGGAAGGAATGGGAGTGAAGTTAGATGGTCGGCAACTACACCACCTCCGCTTTGCTGATGACATTGTTTTAATAACACCAAACATCAGCCAAGCTGCACATATGCTGGCCGACTTTGACCGTGAGTGTGGAAAGGTAGGACTACAGCTGAATCTTACGAAGACAATGTTTATGAGTAACAGCCTTGGTCCTGACGCCCCATTCGCTCTCAATGGAACGACCATCTCCGAATGCAACAGCTATGTGTACCTAGGTCGAGAGGTCAACATGAGAAATGACCTGGCACCCGAGCTGCGCAGGAGGAAGAGAACGGCTTGGAACGCCTTCAAGAACGTCGAAGAAATAGCTAAGAGGACGAAGAACCTCTGGCTCCGGGTACATCTCTTTGATTCCACTGTTCTTCCTGCATTAACATATGCCTCAGAGACCTGGGCCCTATGCAAACAAGATGAGAACGCCATTCAGGTCTCCCAAAGAAGAATAGAAAGAGCTGTGCTTGGAATATCACGTTTCACTCAAAGGAGAGAATGAATCCGGAGTTCTGACATCCGTCGACGATCAAGGATCAGGGACGCTGTCTCATATGCCAAGGTGTCGAAAATCAGATGGGCTGGTCATGTAATGAGATTTAAAGACGACCGTTGGACTAGAGCTGTTACTGATTGTATTCCACCGGATGTCAAGAGACCGCGTGGCCGCCCACCTACCAGATGGTCAGACATCTTTGTCAAGATCATGAATGATCGGTTTGAGGCCCTCCATGTTCCCGGAGCGAAGAGATGCCATTGGGCTACACTAGCATGCAACAGGGACAAATGGAGACGTTACTGGCGCCCGCTCAAGCAAATGGAAGACTAACGGGAAGTTAAGTGATTAAGTGAAGTGAAGGATATATTGATCATCTTTAATTATTTCACATCCATACCAATGTCAAAAATTTTTAAAATATAATTATTGAAAAAAAATCTCACAGAAGTGCAAATTTGTATTGTTCATGGGATAACTATATTACGAAGAAAATAGAACCACAATAAACATATAAGTAAAATGGAGGTACATTTTTTGGAGTCTTTCAATTATGTATTTATATTAGTCTATATATAAGTATGATTTTTAAATAATCAATTTAGTTAGTATAAAATGTTAATTGAGCTTTTATAATTGTAATGTTTTACTGAGAAGATAACATTGATGTGAACTCTATATCTATATCTATATGTCTACTTTTGTAATTGTTTAGTTAAGATCAATTATTAAAATATAACTTACTTGTGACGTGATATGTAGCTCAGGACAAAAGAACTTGGCTTGCATGTATGAAACTTTGGTTTCTATTCTTCGCACTATAGAAACAAAGGCAAAATCATGAACTTCGGTTGGAAATATGCCTCGGTGATAAAGTATTTGGCTCACATTTCTGAGGTTATGGGTTTGATCCCTGAATTTCCATAGACACACACAAAAGCTAACTTACAACAAAGTCTCACACTGGAGACCTAACTGGGCCCGCTCGAGAAAATCGATGAACAACGGGAGGACAGTGCCAGTGACAGTGACTTAAAGAACATTAAACTGCTTTAAACTATATATTGCCTAACTATTATACAGATTTAATTCTCAATAAAATAAATTTAAAAGGTCTATTTTCTAGCATCTTTGCTAGGGAAAGATAGCACCTGATTTTTCAATATTTGTAATTTGGGGGACATTTTAATTTCTCATTTTAATTTGTGCTCTTTGTCGACTAGTGAGCTTGAAAATTGCTCTTGTGTGGTACTACATGGAAAATATTATGCTATGGGAAATGAGTCAGAAAGAGAGGGACAGACATAGAAAGATTGCATTTTTCTGGGTAACATAAAGGAACAAAATAAGAGTCTAACACCCAAGAACAGCTGTGATAAATACTAGGTTGTTCACTCCATGCCTTAGAGGCCAGCTGCACTGTCTAGGGGTAAAGGCAGCGCAGATAAAGAATGGAGTACACAATAAAGGGTGCTGGGAAGATCTGCCCAGGATGGGAAATGCCTGCTGAAAGTAGTCTAAGGACCGAACAGGATTGCCACCCAATGTCTCTTCTGCAGACCACAGCACCCAAAAGGAGAGATAGAACAAAAGGGAGTGCCCTACCAAAGAGGCAGGCTGGGATGGGGGTTGGGGGGTGGGAGGGATACTGGGATTGGTGGGAATGGAGATTGGGCACTGGTGGTGGGATGCGTACTCGATCACTGTATAACTGAAACACAAGCGCAACAACTTGGAAGTCTATAACTGTACCTCATGGTTTTTCACTAATAAAACAAAACCAAAAAAAAAATTAAAAAAAAAGAAAATTGCGCTTGTGTTTACTAGTCATTTACACTTCTTTCAATAGAGATTATATGATCATGGTTTATGCATATTTTTTGATTCAAGTTTAATAGCTAAATACTGATTTTTTTAAAGCATAAATTTATTAAAACCATTCATACTTGGCCCATCATATATCATATTAATTGCCAGTATTTGTTGGTTTTGCTTGTTTTTTGATCACTTAATTTGGTTTTTGTCCTTTTCTTTCAGATTGTAAAATTTTGAGACAAATGAGCGTATGTTTTTCTTTATCTTCTACAGTTTTAAACTGAGAACAACTGTTTGTTTTGTACAAATAAGTTACCTGTGCATTTACTATTTCTTCTCATTTTATTTACATTTTAACACATCTCGATTCATCTACAATTTATCCTAGTAAGTGTTGTCATATTGAAAGAAACCACCAATTTTTTCAATCATAGCACTGTAGCACAGTCCTCCAGCGGTTCTTCCATTTGCTGGAGCGGAACCAGTAATATCTTACAACAAATTGTGAGACTTGTTGTCACTGGTTTTGGCCTATCGAATAGGTCATGGGGAGCTTGCCAGGCTTTTGCTATGTGGACAAGATACTCTGGGTAGCTTGACCGACAGAGGAATCGGAATCAGGGTTGGGCTCTTGCAAGGCAAATGCCCTGCCCTCTGTGCTGTGAATGTTAACTAAAATATACTAGTAATACCAAATGGTGTTTCTTTAACAGTGAAATATAAACAATTATTTTGTAATTTTCTTGATTTGTTAATGAGATATGTAAACTCTTGAATATAATGGGAGTATTTTTCTAACACAAGAGTCTGAGGAAGGTGAAACTGTTATAACTGTCTTGTAGGATTCCATCTCCCTAGCATGCTTCATTCTAACCCGTTCTCTATCCAATCCGGTCTTCTTCTTGGGATTCTGACCTCCTGATTGGCTAGCCTCTGCCTTTCAACTGCCTACTTTATGACATCATTCTTTCACCAAACCAACCACCAACTGGTAGAATCTTGGGGGGTCCCATGCAGTTGTTTGTAAACAAATGTGAATCATCATGGCAAGTGACGAGTGACCAATGACCAATCACCAGTGAGCAGTCGTCTGTACTGAACAGTTGTGGTCTTAAGCTGCTTCAGTGTTCAGACGCACTCTTGTACCGTCTCCTCTTCTTGTCTAACTTTTATTGGTATTTCCTCTTCTCTGACCATGTCAGGTAAGGATTTATTATCCCTAAACTTAGCAGTCAAGTAAAAACAGCACGGAGTAATGAAAGAAAGTATTCAAGTAGAATTTTATAAGCCTCATTTGAGCTAGACTTTGACATTTGCTGTGTGATTTTAGACATTGGCTTACTTTCTCTCACATACAAAGTGTTTTTCCTCATTGATTACATTATATTTTAGACATACTTAGGAGCCCAAATACACACATTCACAAACACACACACATATATATGAGTGTTGATTCTCTATGTATCTTTTTACTATTAATAGTAAATTTTACATGATATCCATTGAAAACAAGTAAATCAGAGACAGTATTTTTACAGAAACAGAAAATATAGATGCTATGGAAATCTGTCAATATATACTAGCATGAGTTCTCTGTAATGGTCTCTCCACTTGTATTTATACTTCAATAGTTTAAATATAGTGATATTACATAGTAATAATCATTGACCTTTGATTTTTCTATTTAAACCAGGTAATAAAAAATATGGGGCATTGGAAAGGTGTGGAGTGCTGAGCGGTAGGGAGGCAAGCCCTCAAAGGTAACAAAGTTTGGGATCACTTTCATCAAGAATTGACCAATAGTATCCAAGATGATATGAGGGACAATAAAACTGGAAAGAAAGAAAGGAAGAAAGAAAGAAAGAAAGAAAGAAAGAAAGAAAGAAAGAATAGGAACGTCAAGTATGAATGAAAGGGAAAACGTTTGGAAAGAATGTTGAAGAGAACCAAAGATTTAAAATCAAAAGTCCTGGCCCGGATGGATTCACTAGTGAATTCTTCCAAATCTTTAAAGAGGACTTACTCCCAATACTCTTTAAGCTTTTCCACGAAATTGAAATATCAAAAACACTTCCAAACAGTTTCTACGAAGCAAATATCACACTGATACCAAAAGCAGACAGAGATACCACAAAGAAAGAGAATTACAGGCCGATATCCCTGATGAACACAGATGCAAAGATCCTCAACAAACTACTAGCAAATAGAATCCAACTACTCATCAAAAAGATCATACACCATGACCAAGTAGGATTCATCCCAGGGATGCAAGGATGGTTCAACATTCGGAAATCAATCAACATAATCCACCATATCAACAAAAGAAAAGATAAAAAGCATATGATCATATCAATAGATGCAGAGAAAGCATTTGATAAGATCCAGCACCCCTTTATGATGAAAACCCTAGCCAAAATGGGTATAGAGGGGACCTTCCTCAACATAATTAAAGCCATCTACCACAAGCCTACAGCAAGCATCATCCTCAATGGGGAAAAACTGAGAGCCATCCCTCTAAGATCAGGGACGAGACAGGGATGCCCACTCTCTCCACTGCTGTTCAATATAGTACTGGAAGTACTTGCAATAGCGATTAGGCAGGAAAAAGATATTAAGGGCATTCAGGTAGGAAAGGAAGAAATCAAGCTCTCACTATTCGCAGATGATATGATACTCTACTTAGAGAACCCAATAACTTCCACCAAAAAACTCTTAGAAACAATAGACTCGTATAGTAAAGTTGCAGGTTATAAAATCAATACCCAAAAGTCCATGGCTTTCCTATACGCAAACAGTGAGAGAGAAGAAAGCAACATGAATAAAACAATCCCATTCACAATTGTGCCCCAGAAAATCAAGTACCTAGGAATCAGCTTAACTAAGGAAGTAAAGGACCTGTACAAAGAAAACTACAAAACGCTACTTCAGGAAATAAAAGAGGACATGAGGAAATGGAAAGATATCCCCTGCTCATGGGTCGGGAGACTTAACATTGTCAAAATGGCAATACTACCGAAAGCATTGTATAAATTCAATGCAATCCCTATAAGGATACCCATGACATTCTTCAAAGAAATGGAGCAAACACTCTTGAAATTTATATGGAACAATAAGCCCCCACGAATAGCTAAAGCAATTCTTGGGAAAAAGAAAATGGGAGGAATCAACCTCCCGAACTTCAAAGTGTACTACAAAGCAGTAATAATTAAAACAGCATGGTACTGGAACAAAGGCAGAACTGCAGACCAATGGAACAGGGTTGAATACACTGACATCTCTCCTCAATCATATGCTCATCTAATCTTTGATAAAGGTGCAAGTAATGTGAAGTGGAGTAAGGAAAGCCTCTTTAATAAATTGTGTTGGCATCACTGGACGGCTACATGCAAAAAAATAGGCTCAGAACTCTGCCTAACACCATGTACAAAAGTAAGATCAAAATGGATTAAAGACCTCAACATCAGACCAGAAACCATAAGGTACATTGAAGATAAAGTTGGCAAAACCCTCCATGACATTGAAGCTAATGGTATCTTCAAAGATGCCACGCCACTGGCCGAGCAAGTGAAAACAGAGATAGATAAATGGGACTATCTTAAACTAAGAAGCTTCTGCACCTCCAAAGAAACAGTGACCAAAATACAAAACAGTCTACAGAATGGGAAAGGATATTCACCGAATACACATCTGACAAGGGGTTGATATCCAGGATATACAAAATACTGGTTAAACTCCACAAGAAGAAAACATCCAACCCCATCCAAAAATGGGGCAATGAAATGAACAGAAACTTTCTCAAAGAAGAAATCCGAATGGCAAAAAAGCACATGAGAAAATGCTCTACATCATTAATCATCAGGGAGATGCAGATCAAAACCACAATGAGATACCATCTCACACCTCAGAGACTGGCCCACATTCAAAAGAACAAAAGCAACCGATGCTGGCGTGGATGTGGCGAGAAAGGGACACTCCTTCACTGTTGGTGGGAATGTCCACTGGTTCAGCCCTTCTGGAAAACAGTATGGACGATTCTCAAAAAATTAGAAATTGAGCTCCCATTTGACCCAGCAATACCACTCCTGGGAATATATCCCAGAGAGGCAAAAATGTATAGTCGAAGTGACATCTGCACTTGTTTGTTCATTGCAGCCCTCTTTACAATAGCCAGAAACTGGAAGAAACCTGAATGCCCAAGAACAGATGACTGGTTAAAGAAACTTTGGTACATCTACACAATGGAGTACTATGTAGCTCTTAGAAAAGATGAAGTCATGAAATTTACATACAAGTGGTACAATATGGAAAGTATCATGCTAAGCGAAATGAGTCAGAAAGAGAGGGATAGACATAGAAAGATTGCATTCATCTGGGGGATATAAAGTAACAAAGTATGAGATTAATACCCAAGAATAGCTGAGATCAGCACCAGGAGGATTACTCCATAACTTAGAGGCCAGCCGGGTATCCTAGAGGAAAGGGCTATTCAGATAGAGAAGGGAGCACCAAATAAAGGATGTTTGGAGGATCCTCCCAGGAGGGGAGATGCATGTCGAAAGTAGACTATGGACTGAACATGTTTGCCACTCAATGCCTCTTTTGCAGACCACAACACCCAAAAGGAGAGAGAGAACACAGGGGATTGCCCTGCCACAGAGACGGGGGGATGGGGGGATGGGGGTGGGAGGGATATTATCCATGGTGGTGGAAAATGGGCACTGGTGGAGGGATGGGTATCTGATCATTGTATAATTGAAACCAAAGCACAAAAAATTGTAAATCTACAACTTTAAAAAAAATAAAATAAAATAAAGGGGAAAAAAAAAAGATGAAGTCATAAAATTTACATAGAAGTGGTACTACATGGAAAGTATCATGCTAAGTGAAATGAGTCAGAAAGAGAGGGATAGATTGCATTCATCTGGGGAACATAAAGTAACAAAATAGGAGACTAAAACCCAAGAGTGGCCGAGATTAGTACCAGGAGTTTTGCTCCATGGCTTGGAGGCCAGCCACACATTCTAGGGGAAAAGGGAGCTCAGATAGAGAAAGGAGCACCAAATAAAGGGTGTTGAGAGGATCCTCCCAGGATGGGAGAAGCATGCTAAAAGTAGACTATAAACCAAACATGATTGTCACTCAATACGTCTTTTGCAAACCACAACACCCAAAAGGAGAGAGAGAGAACAAAAGGGAATACCCTGCCACAGAGGCAGGGTGGTGTTCGGGGGTGGTGGGTGGGAGGGATACTAGGACCCGTGGTGGTGGAAAATGGGCACTGGTGGAGGGATGGGTGTTTGATCATTGTATAATTGAAACCCAAGCACAAAACATTGTAAATCTACAACTGTATCTCATGGTGTTTCACTAACAAAAATTTTTTAAAAATGTAACTGATGGAGAATGGGCACTGGTGGAGCGATGGGTACTGGATCATTGTATAACTGAAACCCAAGCACAAAAATTTGTAAGTCTACAACTGTACCTCATGGTGTTTCACTAATAAAATTAAAAAAAAAAGAATATATATTAAATATGCTGAGATAAATACACTGAGAGCAAGTCCAAGCAATATACTTCAATAAATGCCAGGAATAGAAAGGATACTATGCCTTGAATAGGGTATCATTAGGAAAAGCAGTTTATCAGAAAGCCATCCTTGCTGGTTTTTTCCCTTATTTTCTCTTAGAACACAGTACTTGGTACTTGACAATTTGAGTATAAACATGCTTCAGAAATGATACTTCCCATGAATAGCTAATAGTGCTTCTCTAGGGTGGTGGAAGATACAGAATCTTCAATGTTTTTATTACTTTCTGGTTTTTAAGTACATGTACGCGCTGTCTGTTAAAATAAAAAAATGGTATATTCTAACTTGAATCAGGAGATTTGATTCATTTGTGTGGTAAGTAGGTTCCAGGTTAAAGCTGCTTGTCACCTTTACAAATATTATTTCATGTGATTTTTTCTTCCTAACATGAGAGTATTTTGATAATAGTCAACTTCTGTTTTTAGATCCTAAGAGGAAATAGAAAAATCAAGTCTCATATGTCTAATTACACATTTTTGTCATATTTGTGAATTATGATTTTTCCTACATAAAAGATAATTTATTAGATTTTGGTGCTCATTTATTAAACATTGAGAAGAACGTTTTCCTGGTTGATGAATATAATTCTAATCTAGGGGTTGAAAATAAATTTGCAATATTTTGTGATCACTTTTTAAATGGTCTTTTCTGTGTCTTGTGTGATCAAGTGAAATCCTCTGCTATGTTTAACACGTGTTGTTTGCTGGTTAATATTCAAAGGTACTGATGAGAATAATTTTTTGTACTTTCGATATTTCTTTCTGTATTTTACTCATTTCAAACATTTCTTGTCTCTGAAATACAATCACGATTACTCCTATTTTCTTTTTGTTATGTAGTTACTGGTAAATCCTTTCTCTTTAATGGAGTGGTAAAGTGTGCCCTCAAAAATCACCTTCTATTCCATTTTTTGGCTAGCAGTTTTTTCTAAAATAGAATATTGTCTTCATATTGTATATGTGGAACAATTTATTAATAACCTTATTGTACTGTTTTATTTGGTTTTGTTTGGAATCACATCCACTGTTATTCAGGGCTTACTCTTGGGTCTGCTCTCCATAACTTACTGTACTATGCTGCTTGCTACAGAGCCCAGATTTCATTACTGTCTATATACTTCTTTTTCAGTTCTGTGATACATATTTTTCATGGTATTTTCTATACACTTCCTCCTATGTAAATCATATGAAATAGAAAAATTATATTCATGTATGCATTATTATTCTCAGAATTATTAGTAACTTCACAGTAGATAAACAACGTAAGGCACAGAGTTTAAATAAAGTTTTCCTTCCAAAAACATTTCTTGGGAGAAACTCAAGTAGTCATTTTTGAAGTGGATCAAAAATGAGGGTAAACTTCAGTGCATCCACAAGATTAAGTCGTATGTGAACCGAAAGTAACAGGTACTCATGGCACAAGTCAAATGGAAACCTGATGATTACAATGGTAATAGTTGTAAAGAGCACAAATGCTTATATTAATGTAAGGTATCTTTCTTCCGGTTTCTGGCCTTGTAGTGATCATGCAGGGTCCTGGCCAAAAGAACACATGCTTTAGTTTGTGTAACATGGAAATTCCTAAGGGAGAGAGAGATATAGTACTGGAGGGGATAACGCACTTGCCTTGTACACAGCCAATCCAGTTGAATCTCTGTCACAGCATACACTCTCCCGAATGTTATAAGGGGTTACTCCAGAGTGTAGAGCCAGGAAGAACCAAGATCACTGTCAGTTATTGGTCCATACTCTACACCACCCCATGCCCCTCCCAATAAAAATTATTGGAATATATGAAATCTTTTTACCATCTCTGGGCCTCAGGTTTCTTCTTGTCCAGAGAATGTTTCCCATTCTCTTAGACTTCCTAGTTTGAAAAAGCTTCCATTCTCGCAGATAGCATAGGAGTCAATAGGATAGCAAGCTACAGGCATTTCTAGGGTAAGGAGAGACTATCTGTAAGCAAGAAATCCAGGTACAGACACAATCACCTGGTTCTTCTACATGTCTGTGTTCACTTTGGGAGCACGATACCAAATACACAAACTGCCAAAAGGTTCCCGGCTTTGAATCACCCCAAATTGTTGGAATTTTGGAAATTCAGTTGACTGTTGGTACTAGAAGCATCTTGATGGCTTAAAATTTAAGTTCATATTGTTCCTCTCAGCGTTGAAGGAGATTATTATTCTCACAGATTTTGTTTATCACCCTCTTGTTCCTTACAGAAAATTTTCAAATTCCATCTTTATTGGGAAATGCACATACTCTGCAGCTTTTCCTTTCCATGGTTAATGATGCAGCTTCGGTAACAGGAAGTGTCTGCAAATACTCCAGTGTATCTGCTTCAGCTGGTATTTCTGCTTGGCTCCTGCCCTCAGCCTCTGGCACCTCTTTCCAACCACTGATGGGTAGTGCCTATCTTTACCAACATTTCAGCACAACAATGCTATCTGGAGTGTTTCACCAGAGTCATATATCCACCTCAGCTGCTTCCTACCCGAGTGTTTTGGAATGGGATATTGAAAGAAGTGCTGAAGAGAAGTCTTCCATGGGAGACTTTTCTGTGACGGTCCTTGCCCAAGACACCGCTGTCTCTTCCATGTCTATGGCAGCTCGCTATGAGAAAATCCTAGATACCAACAACACGGTGTCTGTGTACCCATCACTTTCTGCCAGTCTTGTTGAGAGAACACCATCTCTGGTTCCACATCAGAGTCAAAGCCTGTCACTTCCCTACCAGGAACGAAGTCAGGTGTATTACAATCATCAAGACACCCTGGTAACTCTCCTTTCTGGCCTGCAGTCCTATGACTCCATGTCATACATAGGTCAAAATGGCTCTGCCCCCCAAGCTTACAGCAACTCATCTAGAGAAATATTTATGGCTCTGACGGAGGTCCAGCCCCCAAATAACCAAATACCAGCCTCCTCCTCTGGAATCGACTTCTCTCTGTCAGCTCAACCCATCACAGAATCGAGTTATCAAGGTGAGTAAAACGGAGAGAAGGGAAGGAAAATTCAAAAATTGGGATCAAAAAAGAGGAAAACTGTCCGTAGACAGGTGGTATTCATATACACTGAGATTTTTAAGTTTATGAAAAGAACTTAACTAAACTCAGTTCATGCTTACTTCCGTAACTCCTTTTACAGCATGTTATTTTCACTCTCAACATAAGAGCTCCTAATGGAAATTGGAAGGTATGATGTTAACTAGACATCTAGGTTTCATATAATGAAACTTCAGGAGCACACAAAAGAATGCGACATTTTTCCCTAGTTATTTCATTTACTTTTAATTTTTATTAGTTAAACATAAGGAGGGACAGATGTAGACTTAAAATTATTGTGCTTGGTTTCATTTATACAATGATGTAGTGCCTATCCCTCCATCAGTGCCCATTCTCCAGCACCACGGTTCCCAGTATTCCTCCCACCACCATAACCCCCATCCCACTCAACCTCTGTGGCAGGGAATGCCACATTTTTCACATTCTATTTCAGCAGTCCTCAAGAATTACCACACTAAATGTAAAATACATGTCTTAAACTAGTATTTTGTTATTTTCTTAAGAAGTTTCAGAACTCTTATTGTAATGGTACACTTTAACTTTCCCTTCCATTAATGAACAGCAAGGTTCTGAATACACTTGTGGTTCAGAGATTCTGACTCAAATCATGAAACCTAGAATCTGTACTCCAGCACAAATATCATGCTGAAGTAGTGCTTCATTCATACTCTTATTCTATGATATTAACGTCTTCTTATTTTTCCATGAAAGTGAATAAATTGAGAGTACAATACATTACAATGCTAAGCTCTGTATGCATTTATTAGTTTGAAAATCTATATATTTTTTTAAAAAACCTTTTGTTTGGAGGACATTGAAGTTGTGTCAGAGACTGAAGGGCTCAGGGATTACTCCTGGATCTGTGCTAGGGATCACTGCTGAAGATGCTTAGGAGATCATACGTGATACGAAAGATCAAACTGAGGTCAGCTGTGCGCAGGGCCATTGCCTTACCAACTGTACTATCCCTCTGTCCCAAGTCTCTTATTTTTCAAGTTAGTTTACACAGAAACTCTTTCAAAAACAAAGAAAACCAAAAAACAAGAGCACCACATGACAAACAGTATGAAATACAATATTTACCTCCAATCTTCAAGCACAGGGACTTGTCCATTTTCCTTAGAATAGCCAGTAACAATGCCTTGCCTATTGCTGGTAGGTGCACTGTTGTTGCACCACAAGTTTTGTGGAGTGAATATCTCATTTTGCAGGCACTAATTTCTTTCATGGTTCTTTTAAGTATTGAATTTCCTGGGGAGGAAGACTTCCCAGGCATCGCAACCTTCAGGGAAGACATTTGGTCTGCAACAAATTTCCGAATTGCCCCCACATTGCAGTAGCAGGATTCAAAGACCTGAGTGTAATCCAGCACCTGAGCTTCGGGAAGTTCCCATAATATCTCCAGCCAAAGTAACCTGGCGCTGACACCAACTCCAACTCAGGAACAAAAAGTTAAGAATTTTGATCAGATGAAAACTGGGCTTTCAAAACCTCTGGAGACCTACCAGATCCCAGTAGACTTAGATCAATGCAAAGATCTGCAGGTAATGAACACCACTGACACAATCACTCTGAAGCAGGTGCAAGAAAACTCAAGTGGAACTAAGGGGACCTCCCATGCAAAACAGAACAACAAAAAGGAGGCTTCTGAAACTCTTGAGGGAGAACCCAAGGCCAAAATCCAGCCAAACGTCCGAGAATGCATGCTAAAGTGGAGCGGGGATTTTTCGTAATGCTGCAGTCAGTGATAGGTGTCCTAAGACCAAAGCCAAAACTAACAGCAAATCTCACAAAGCTGCCTCCAGCAGTATCAACAAGACAAAGAGCCATGGGCAGGAGAAGATAAAAAACACCAGAGAAAACTCTAAGAAAGCTAACGAGTGTAAGCAGCCAGGGAACAAGGTCAAGGAAGAAGAAAAGCCCACCATTGGCAAGAGGAAATGCAAGGAAACTCAATCTGAGCTTTGCCAAGAGGCAGTTAAAATGCCCTGCTGCTACCTAGGCATACACATGCTGGATTCTGTCCAAGTGTTTCATGCTTTGGGGAAGGAAAGTGATCCAAAACTTGGAATCTCTTCCTCCCAGGTCCTGAGTACTCAAAGAAGCCTAAAGATGTCAAGCCATCCTCAGCTGTCAAGCTATGTCTAGGTGCTACACAGGAAGGGAAAGGCCTTGAGAAATCTCAGGTCAAAGCACACAAACCAAGTAGCAGTGCTGAAAAACGCTCATCGCCAGCAAAGTCTGAGCTGCCACATCCTGGGAAGGTCAAATTGGTTCCTTTGCCTTTTCTTACCATGGAGAATCCACAAGCTCGACCTGTTCCTCGGAGACGACAATCTGTGTCCTCACATGGTCCTGCTGCAGCTTACCATGCCAAGCCTGGCTCTACCAATGCAGCTCAGCCAACCGCTGCCAATTCTTCCCGGTCAACCACTGCATTTTTGTCGGGTTCTACTAAACCTGCTAAGTCCATTTCAACCAACCCATCTCGACCCCTGTTTGCAGAACCCTAGTAGCCGACCTATTCGTCTCCCCACAACTTCTAGACCTGCTCCCTACAACAGCACCTGGCACTTCTCTCCAGCGTGAACCTCCTCCAGTCTCTGTGAACCAGCGGCAGTCGCCACCCAAACGTCAGTCAGTTTCTCCTCCAAGACTTCCGTTTCCAACCGATTCCATGGAGAAAGCCCAATGTTCCCGAGCTAGACATGTCAAAGCCCATCACCAAAGAGCAGAGACCAGAGCGTGAGGCTATGAAAAGGAAGGCTCAGCAGGAGCGTGAGAACGCTGCCAAACTCACCTCTTTGGGGGAAAGTGTAGTACTTTATTGAGAGGGAAAAGAGATGGACATCTCTCTCTACTATGGCTACGTAATGGGAGTAGCTGGAATGGTAGATTCCATTTGCGGTACCAGATGGTTTTCCTAGGCAAACACTGACATGCCATACACCATTTATTTATTCTAATATATTTTTTCAAATTAAAGAGATGCATCATAGTTAATTGTTTGTTAATAAAAATTCTGAGTTTTGAGATCCTGCCTATTGTGGTTGTTTTTGGGAGTGGCTGGGGGTCGAAGGATGGGATGGGAAAGAATGGGAAGTTAGAGACAGGAAAAAGGATGAATAGACAAGACTCTACGAAATACAAACTTAGTCCAGGGTTATAAAGCCCATCATAGGAGAAATTTCATGGGACTGATGAAGAGTGGGGTAGGGTCAGAGGAAGAGTATAGCTGACAGGGCATTTGCTCTGCAACCAAGAAGGACTCAGTTCATTTCTTGCAGACTTTGATGGTCCCCAGAGACCCACCAGATGTGGAACTTGAGCACAGAGCAGGGAGTAAAACCAGAGTACAGTCAAGTATGCCTATCCCTGGTGTCCTCGAAAAAAAATGGGACAAATGGCACAGTCTGCGGTTTTTGGTTAATAGAATAAATTTGCAATAGGCTGCGAAAGTCAGATGAGTCTAAGATGACCAGAAGAAAAGTAAAAATTCTTCAATGGATGCTCTGTTTACGTCTCATGGCCACCTTTGGAAAATAACCAAATTTGAGACACATCACTAAAAGGTTTGGGTGGTCTATCAATAAATGATGGCTGGGGGATGCGAACACAAACACTGGGGAATAAACCTACCAGATGAGTGATCAACGCCCTCAGATTCATTTAAGTATGACTCTTAACAGGGACAAAGCCAAGAGAACAGTTGCAGCTTTAAGCCTGAATATCAGCTCCTGGGAAATGCAAAGATAAGTCATATGTCCTCAGGCCCTCTGTTCAGCATCTGTAGCTGCACCATTTCACTTATTCCCAACAATATTCAGAGTTGCTATCATGGTGACACTTTACTAGTGAGTTTCAACAATGCAGTCCACTGCCTTTGTAACTCTTTGGATTTGTAATCTCCCCAATTTAGCCAAGCCAGCTTTCAGGAAATTTCTGGTGGGGGGAGCTCAAATTATATTAGCTTGAGGGGCTGGTCTTTGGTCTTCCATGGTTCCTGGTGCCTGTAGCTTTCTCTAAACATCGCTTTTAACTGCAGCTCACACAAGAATCAACTTTATAAATGGCGTTGTGGCTGCATTGCGGTAGGTACCATACTAAGACATGCATCCTAGGTGACCACTCCCAAAGCAGTTGGTACCGGTTGACCTTGAGCCTGGAAGGTTGTGGTGGAAAGAGATGGCCCTAGGAGAGTTAATGGGGTGATGGATGGATGGAAAGGAAACCGGGAATGGTAGGCAAGTGGAAAATTGCTGATCATCATGGGATAGTTTGTGGATGTTTTTAAATAAGTTAAAATATTTTTTGTAAAGGAGATTCAAGACAAAAATACAAAAATAAGATAGGTTCCAAAGAACAGGTTACATATAAGACCGAGAGAGCTAAAAAGGTCTGGCATTCCTTCTGGAGCTTTCAATCATACCATTTACTAAAGATGGTATTCTCACATCACTTAACTGTGGAGAGGAATAGTGAGAAAAAGAATGCCACCGGAAAAGCAAACTGGGAGACCACCTTCAATAAAAGCCAGGTGGAAGGTGTTCACATGGATCCCAAGTGCAAATATATGTCAACAGGATCACATATTTAACTAACTCTGCTTGGTACCAGTAACTTCTTTGTTGAATATGGGGGGAAATGAACGCAGTTTCTGATTGACCTGAGACTAACCAGTTAATAGATTTTCCCAGGAAAGGGTAGTTGACTGGCTGGGAACAGAAAAACGTGAAAAGTGTTTTGCTACCTTTAATGTATGGCTGGAGGGAATTGATCCCAGTAATCTCTTAAAACTAACAAGCTTCAACTCTCTTGAAGGAATGTTGTATTCACTAAGGAAAAAATGTTGGGAGAAAAGTCTAAACTGATGGGAAAAGAGACAATAAGTGTGAAAGGAGGGCTTGAAATTTGGGTTCCTCTGAAAACAAAGCTTGAAA
This sequence comes from Sorex fumeus, assembly GCF_029834395.1. NCBI lineage: Eukaryota > Metazoa > Chordata > Mammalia > Eulipotyphla > Soricidae > Sorex > Sorex fumeus. The sequence continues at coordinate 218,069 of NW_026606203.1, forward strand.
CAACAAGATATGGGTGTAACATGATATACTGGGAATGGGATCTGAGCAGGAAAAGAGTGATATCAGGGATGTGAACAAGGGAAATCCAAGTTTAGGAAGACTTAGCTAGCTGACTACTCCATGGTCAACATGGTTCCAAGACTACAAGAAATTACAAGAAATTTACTTTAATTTTCTTTCTTTTAAATGGTCAATTAGAAAATGAATTCTGTGCCTTCTTCAAGCAGAATTTTTCTTTCTCAATATTCTGTTCATTTGTGTAAGCATCTTAAACAACTGCTTGATAACAGAATAATTTGATGAGACTTATTTTTTACTTTAATGTTTAGTTGAGATTACTGAAAACTGGGCCTAAACTGAACTTTGTCCTGATTGGTACAAGTAGAGAATGGAGGACTAGGGATGGAATTAGAGATTATAGGGTACCACATTCAGTTCCTAATAAAACAAGTAAAGGACAGTGTCCCAAATAGATTGTTGAAAAAGATATTCATCTCTATTTAACATGTAAATTCAGTATTTTCTATATTAAATTAAAAATGAAAGAATGTTCCTATATTTGGTCTTTTAAAGACATTCCAGGTTGGTTAAGGAAACAAACACTGCCTATGAAATCATAACAACTTAATCATAAAAACCTGATTACTACTTAAATTTACAAGAATGTCAGTGCTAAGAATTATTTCCCTGGATCTCACAAGTGTACATGATAGTCATATGAATAGACCTGTGTGGCTATATCGCTGGTATCTAATTTAGAGAATAGATATATAGAGATTAGATCACATAGCTGAGTGTGATCTCAACTTTTCTACACACTCCCATGCCCCACACACCCAAAGACTTGTACTAATCCTTATAGATCCATTACTTTTCCTCCTCCCCTCTCTCAGAGTCTATTAAAATTTCTTTTCAAGTACTAATGTGATTCGCTTTAGAAAATATTGAGTTAAACCTAATTGTTGTCATTTAGCTTTTAGATAGAGAACCAAGAAAAACTTATTAAAAGTGTATTTTGGTATTCTTTGAAAATGGTAAGAAGTACATTATCATTGAGTCCCTGAATATACATTATATAAAGTATTTTGTGAGGAATTCCCTATACAAATCAGTACTCGAAGAAATAAATGACTTCTCTGAATGAGAATGAACTGGGAAATTTCAAAGTATCAATCAGTGAATCAAAGATGAATCATAGCATTCTATAGAAAAAATAATCTTGATGTAATCTAGTCAACACCATTACATTTTTTCTTATACCAGCTGATAGTACTTTTAATTTTTTAATTTTTATTTATTAATTTTTATTAGTGAAACACCATGAGGTGCAGTTGTAGACTTACATACCTTTGTGCCTGGGTTTCATTTATACAAGAATCAAGTACCCATATCTCCACCAGTGCCCATTCTCCACCACCAAGGAACCCAGTGATCCTCCCACCCCCCACTCGCCCCACCTCAGGGCATTCCCTTTTGCTTTTTCTTTGTTTTACAGTGTTGTGGTTTGCAATGGAGGTCAATACTATTACATTTTCAAAGAAGAACATAGGCCCCTATATTTCAAGACACTACTACTGTCCTGCGGTTCTTCCCAGCATGTACCCTACTCCAAGCCAGCCCTTTGGAAATATGCTGGGAAGGACAACTGGATGTTCCTTTCCTCACACTGACCTGCAAGATTCTTGTTGATTCTCAGCCACATCAACTATTTCATTTGTTGCCTGATATCACCTCCTGTCCTTTATTTTTTTTAAAATATTTGATTTGTTTCTGGAACATAAAGAAAAAAATTAAATGGATGAATAAAACAAAAGCAAAATCAAACCTTTACACTCTGACATCAAAATAGTCCTTATAGGAGGGGAATTAAATGACTGAAATGGGTAGGGGAATGTTGTTAGTTGGTTGTGGACAGTAGCTGGATATTTGACAGTGCATGGAGTATGAATACAGAGTTGCTGAGATGAGGAACTCTGTACTTGAAGCGAATACAGTTTGTAAACTAGTCATCACAATTATATGTCCATATGAAATTTACCTACATATGCTTTGTGCCTTCCTTGCATGTATATGTTATGCATTCCTTTATCATGGCCTCAGAAATGTATCTGAGGGCACTCGGAAATTAGTTGAGCCCCAAGTATGGGGAGAGAGGTAGTAAAGAATTGGAGGAGGAAGAAATATGAGTTGGAGCTTAAGAGCCGTGTAAGAGGAATATATAGATATATATGTGTGTGTAAATACACATATATATGTATAAATATATATATGGGCTGGAGCCATAGCACAGTGGGTAAGACATTTGCCTTGCATGCGGCCAACCTGGGTTTGATTGCTCTGCTCCTCTCAGAGAGCCCGGCATGCTACTGAGAGTAACCCTCCCTCATGGCAAAGCCTGGCAGGCTACCTGTGATCTATTCAACATGCCATGAACAGTAACAACAAGTCTCACCATAGGGACGTTTCTGGTGCCCACTCGAGCAAATCAGTGAACAATGGGAGGACAGTGCTACGGTGCTATGGTTAATTCAAACGTTTATGCAAAATTTGAAAGAATCAAATAAATATTCTATAAATCTGATTACACCTATTAAATTAATATAACTGTAAATAGTGTTTAGAAATGAAGTTGAAGAATTTTAAGGCTATAGAAAGATATTGACAATATATCAAGAAACACTTGGATTTTTGAGGAGCAAGAACACGTAGCTGTTGTCCTTTCTTTTTTTTTTTATTTCTCTTTATAGTTCAATGATGTTTTTTTTTTTCCCCCTTTATTTTATTTTATTTTTTTTAAAGTTGTAGATTTACAATTTTTTGTGCTTTGGTTTCAATTATACAATGATCAGATACCCATCCCTCCACCAGTGCCCATTTTCCACCACCATGGATAATATCCCTCCCACCCCCATCCCCCCATCCCCCCGTCTCTGTGGCAGGGCAATCCCCTGTGTTCTCTCTCTCCTTTTGGGTGTTGTGGTCTGCAAAAGAGGCATTGAGTGGCAAACATGTTCAGTCCATAGTCTACTTTCGACATGCATCTCCCCTCCTGGGAGGATCCTCCAAACATCCTTTATTTGGTGCTCCCTTCTCTATCTGAATAGCCCTTTCCTCTAGGATACCCGGCTGGCCTCTAAGTTATGGAGTAATCCTCCTGGTGCTGATCTCAGCTATTCTTGGGTATTAATCTCATACTTTGTTACTTTATATCCCCCAGATGAATGCAATCTTTCTATGTCTATCCCTCTCTTTCTGACTCATTTCGCTTAGCATGATACTTTCCATATTGTACCACTTGTATGTTGTCCTTTCTTAAGGTTATTTTTTTGTCTTTAATAGAATATGCTTTCCCTGAGTTTTGTTAATAGCTTCCGTTTTTTAGAAAGCATCATAATAAATTATTTTTTTAAAAAAAGTAAAAAAACTTGTGTTTGTGAGTGGATTCTGTATGTTTGGAACGTGGGAAGTATTTTCCTATGTAAGTTACATTAAACATGATATTTATAACAGAAATACCATCTGCAGTACTATTCACAATAGCCAGAAGAAACTATGGTATGCCTACACAATTGAATACTACACAGTTGGCAGGAAAATCACCTCATGAAGTTTGCTTATAAATGGATGTACAGGGAAGAATATCATGCTCAATGAAATCAGTCAGAAGGAAAGGGGTATACTGATTGGACTACCCCATTTTTTGTATATAAAAAACCAGAATATGAGACTAATACCCAAAGATAGCAGAAACACAGGCCAGGAGAACTGGTCAATGGTTTGACGCTTGCCACAAGTGCTGAAGGCGAGCATTTGGAATAAAGAAGGGACCGCTATGATAATGATAGTTGGAAGTGATTACTCTGGGTGAGAACTGAGTCCTGAACGTAGGTAAAGAAATAAACGTGAGATCCTCTCATTCTCTGTATTACAATCCATAATGCCCAAAGGATTAGAGAGAGAGAGAGAGAGAGAGAGAGAGAGGTGACTGCCATAATTTAGAGACAGCAGGCTGTCAGGTGGGGTTTGGGGTTGGGAGAGGGAGTGATGGGAGAGAAACTGGGGACATTAGCAATGTAACTGTATACTAGTGGAGGTTAGGTGTTAAAATATCCTATGATTGAAACTGAGACATGAAAAGGTTTGTAATTTGTGTCTCCTGCAGATTCAATATTAAAACATGATATTTTGTTTCTACCAACATGACTAACCTATGAATTTGCTGAAATTTATTTTTATCAACTTGGCTGGGCTCATTACATGGATGTCTGTGTGGTAAAATTTTTTTTCAGTTTATGCGGACTGAAGAGACAAAAATCATAGGGTTGGGACTTCTGGTGGAAGGAGAGAAGAGCACAAAACACCCTGTTGACCACACCTCAGCAGGGTCACCTAACTTGCCTAATGACAGACCTCCTTCACTGATTTCTTCTTTTGTAATGTGGAAAAATGAAAAGACTTTGCAGGCTGACAGGGGGTTGTCCCCTCCAGTTCACACTGTTTTCATTTCGATCAGAATTGTTTAAAGATTATTTGAAAAATTTGGAGCTTAATGATTTGTTCTCACATATTTCCCCTACATGGTGTCAGTGGGCATTGATCCAGGAAGGCCAGCATGAAAAAGTTGAGGTGTATGTCTTAACCACCAATGCCAACACTACTATAAGTATGGAACCCAGAGTACAATAGTAAAACTTCAAAATGTGTTTGTCAAGGAAATCGGTGGGAATGCAGGGAGAAATGGGTAATTTGTTGGTGGAGGGATGCAGACACTGGTGGTGTGATTAGAATTGGAATATTGTATGACAAATCTCCATTATAAATGACTTTGAAAATCAAAATTGCCTATATTTAAAATAAAAGAGAAGTCAACTTATGTCTATAATTCAAGAAAGCTTATCTTGGCAAATTTTGGCAGGGAGACCATAGTTGGTAGAGAGAGGGAGAAAGAAAGGGAGAGTTGACAGTCGGGAAGAGAAGCCAGGATATAATGCAAGAGATGAAAACTGATCTTAGAAGATTTGGAGCCATCAGAGTTTAGAGAGTTAAATGGTGAGAACATTGCAGTTTAGATACTTAAATAGTGAGATTGGTTTCATTCATCAGCACTGTATACATAGAAAGAGTTCAAACACCTCACAGATATTCATGCTATAATAATTAACAAGGGAAGCGTTTTTTCCTGAAGCTCTATGTAAGGATAATATATTGCCAGGAAGAATGATAAGAAGTTGTTTCTCTTTTTCACAGATTTATACATTAGAGATGAAAACTTTTATATAAAGGAATCTAAGATCTTGTCCTGTTGCTCTGTTTTCTTGTCATCATTCCATTCTCCCCCATGACCCTACCTAATCAGGGCTCTCGACATTTCTCAGCAGTGTCACCACATAGCCTCAGAGCATGTGTTAACTGCAGGTAGCTCACAGCTCTCATGTTTGCCCCCCATCCAAGCCAGAGCCATCCTTCTGAAACCAAGGATATTTGCTGAAGGCCAGTTCTTCCTTGAAATGGCAGTCATGGTTTACCTCTTCTTAATCATTGTGTTTACATATTTAGATGAATGTCACTATACTAGTGACAGGTATTTTCCAAACTAAGAAAAGCATAAACATTTCCCTTTCCCCCACGAATTTTGGGCTAGTTATTTTCTATCCACTGCTAATTATATGTGATAATAAGGAAATAGATCTGAAGTAAAAACAAGTACATTTGTCAATTTGGTGCCATGACTAGTCAGTCTGAGTATAAGTATATATTTCTAGAAAAAAAAAAGCAGAAGAAAAGGAGTTGGTTGCTAGCAAAGATTGCCAAACCTCTGCCAAGAAATCCTTTGAAAATAATAATTCTGACTATGGACTGAACATGATTGCCACTCAATGCCTCTTTTGCAGATCACAACACCCAAAAGGAGAGAGAGAAAAAAAGGAAATGCCCTGCCACAGAGGCAGGGTGGGATGGGGGGGATCTGTGTGAGAGGGATACTGGAATACATGGTGGTGGAAAATGGGCACTGGCGGAGGAATGGGCATTTGATCATTGTATAATCGAAACCCAAGAACAAAAATTTGTAAATGTACAACTCTACATTATGGTGTTTCACTAATAAAAATTTAAAAAAATAAAATAAAATAAAAATTGTTTCGTCTGCCAGAGATCAGCAGATGTGAACCTGAGTGAAGGCAAAAGATTAAATCGGTTGACTTTTATTTTTCCTTGAGTATATTAATTTGATTTTGGAGTCAATTTATATGACAGTTCATCAAGACACAGAAATTTTCAGCACTTCTCTTGTTTAAAAGTATAGTGTTACACCATATCTCTCTCACATTATTTTTATTTCTGATAGTTTGACACAAAAGATAAGTCAAAATCATAGATAAATGTAAATTATTTAAATACTGTTTTGATTATTTAAAATTACATTATAGAATTACTAGAATTTCATAAATTTTAAGATTATGGATAATCAACATGCATGTATCATATTACACTCACAATTGAAAGGCCTCCTCTGTCATTCACTATTGTTCAGTTTTTCTACTTTGATTACACCTTTCCATCTGGTAACTAAATAGTCTTATAGTTCTAAAGTTTGTTTTTATGGCTTTGAAAAGATCCAAATTATACAATTTTTAACATTGGATGAAACTAGAGTATATCATGCATGTAAAGTTAGCCTTAAGGAAAGGAACAGATACAGAGAGATTTTTCTCATATGTGGGATGTAAGGACACACAGCAAGGTAGCAACAAAGGTTCAAGGACAATGTAAGGGGAGAACTGATCCACACAGTTGAGTCAGGGGTTTGGGAGGGAGGGATTCTGGGGGTTTGGGGGAGAGGGAGGGTTTATTTTTTGAGACAATGAGGAGTGTCATGTTGTAATAATGTGTATGAGGAACCATTGTTAATTGAATTATAAATCATAGAATATTAATATTGTTTTAGACGTTTGTCTGTCTCATTTTATTCTTTTAATTTGTTTTCTCCATATGCCACATATGCATGAACTTGTATGATGCCTATCTTTCCCTGCCTGGCTTATGTCACTAAACATATTATCCTCATGTTATGCTTTTTTATACAAATAATAAGAAGATTTCACTTCATATAACTGAGTAGGATTCCATTGCTTTACACCCTTTCATTTTCAAAATTTGGGGTTTAAAACATACAAATATTGATTTTAACAATGCTCTGGTGTTTTAAAATTTTTAGTTCAGTGAAGAAAAGGTAAAGGCCCTCCCGTTGATCGTCGATTTACTCGAGCGGGCCCAGTAACGTCTCCATTGGAGACTTTGTTGTTACTGTGTTTGGCATATCGAATACTCTCAGTAGCTTGACGGGCTCTCCGAGAGTGGCAGAGGAATCGAACTCGGGTCGGTCATGTTGGCCGCTTGTAAGGCGAACGCCCTACCGCTGTGAAGAAAAATAGATTTTATTGAACAACACTTAGAAACTTGTGAAACAGGCATAGGGTGGAATGGAATATATGTTCAAGAGAGAACACTTGTTTTACAAAGCAAGCAAGGAGTGACATACAGAAAGGAAGTACGGTATTTCTTTAAGGAAGAACACAAGATTGAGGACCAAGCCCACTCTGGTAGTTTAGGAATAAGAACTTGGAGTGGTATGAACTTAACTTGTACACTTTAGGGGAGAACCTGAGTGAAACAAATAGAAGTACGTTCAGAAGAATGATAAACTGGAGTCTATACTTTGAGTGAGGAGGGTAGAGAGTTCTTTGGGGAGATCTGGACTATGGAGAACAGTAATATTATAACATTAATGATAGTATCTTACCGTGGGATTCCAAAAAAAATCTTTAAGAGTGGCGTCAGAAATGATAACATTCTTAGGTATTTGGATTTCCTGTGGAAACTACTGGAAAGCTGAGTTTATGCTCTGGATGCCTCTGCCTGAAACAAGGTCAACAAATCATGAATGAAAAATTACAAGTTACATGCATCAAGGATTCTGATCCCAGTGGAAGGCTAGCTTTTGGGTGGACAATTTCTACTGCTGGCCTGATTTAGATTCTGATCCTGGGATACGTAACAGAAAGGAGGTAGTGACAGGTATCCTCAGAAGTGAAGCCTCTGAGACAGAATTCATTCATGCCAACTTATGGGTTATCAATGTTTGCTCATGGCTGCTACCATTATAACATGCCATTCAATGATTCTGTGGTTTCAATTTACTGTGTCAATGTAAAGATGAAGTTTCTAAATGGAAGGTAAAAATCTGAGGCCCTCAAGATGATGAATTATGGGGAGGCGGGTGGAGCTGGAGCTATAGTACAGCAGGTAGGGCATTTGCCTTGCACACGGCCTACCCAGGTTAGATTCCCAGCATCCTGTATGGTCCCCCCAAGCACCGTGAGGAGTAATTCCTGACTGCAGAGCCAGGAGTAACCCCTGTGCATCGTCAGGTGTGACCCAAAAACGCAAAAACAAAAAGATGATGCCTTACCTTTAGATATTTTGAAGTCAAGTAGAAACAGCCAGGAAGCTCACCAGAAAAGAGTTCTCCTGGGTCGAAAACATCATCACCTCTTGCGTGAGAGCATAGAGAAAATAACGTTTCCATTTTATGCCATGTTAAAGCAAGCCAGTCATGATCTTAGAAAGTTTGTCAAAGGAAAGCATGGCTATAGGAAGGATAAGATGACAACTGAATCTTAGAGGTAAAATATACAAGTGAAGAAAAGGTCAAGAAGTAGGCGGTACGATGGCGACCAGGTATACTAAGAAAAGCATTTTTTAAAAAATAAAATGCAATGAGACATCAAAAAAGACCTTTTTAAATGTTTAAGATCAGGGATATAACTCAGGGATAGAGCATTTGCCTTCCATTGTATGATGATCTGGGATTGATCCTTAGCATTGCAAACAGCATTATTTTTTAATTTTTAATTTCTTTCTTTCTTGCTTATTTGCTTGCTTGTTTTTCTTGTTTTTTTTTTTTTTGGATCGCACCTGGCTATGCATAGGGGTTATTTTTAATTTTAAAAAAATTATAATTTTTATTTTTTACCTGTGGTTTAAAATTAAATCTAAAATATTTTAGAGTAAATATATGTGAAGAAGAATAAAATTCACGGGAACTATTTAGTGTTCTTAACGATACAGCAGTCAGAATTTTGAGGTTAATTTTATGGGTAGTGCATAAATAATTTTTCCCCATTATGTGGGCTGTCTTTTTATGATGGTCACCATTTTTTCTAAGTTGCAGCAACGTCTTAGTTTAATGTAGTCTCATTTGTTTATCTTCATTTCCTCTTCCTTGGTCAGTGGTGTTTCATTCTAGAAGTTTCCCTTAGCTTTAATGTCATGGAGGGATCGTCCCACATTTTTCTCCATATATCTTAAGAATTCATGTATGTGCTTATAATAAAGTTGTTTTGAAATTTTTATCTTTGGAGATAGCTTGAAATTCAAGTGATAGTGGTGGCATTGGAATTATAGGTGATAGTGATGGTATGTTTGATATTCTTTTTCTTTAAAAAATTTATTATAGGTAAGGTCATATATTTAAAATGGTATTAACATTTATAGTCTTGGTATAAAGTTACCTCATAGCACCACCAGAAAGTTTCTATTACTCTTCACCCCCGTGATACTATATCAGACCCTATCCTAATAAATGCCTGTATCAGTCCTTTAGAGACCAAGTTGATGAAAATGGTACATATCTAAGTTTATGTACAAGATCCATTCTGCAAAGGTGCTACTTTGAGAATCTATCTCTAAACTGGAGCCAGTTTCAATATATCACTGTTATATATTTTTTCTTTGCTTTTGGAATTCGTAGGAAGCAAACATTCCCTCCACAGTAGAGTTCCATTCTTGTATACTTGACAAGGAAGGAACTTGACATCATGCTCCTTATAAGATAGTTCACATGAGATGTAGGAGGGGAATAAGTCTTTGAAGTATTTGTCTGGAAAAAGCGAAAACGTGAGAGTGTGAAAGGAAGAGAAAGAGAGAGAGAGAGAGAGAGACATAAAGAGAGAGAGAGAGACAGAGGGGGGATGGAAAGAAAATGTCTGCCACAGAGCCTAGAGGTAGGTTGGGGAAGTTGACAGGAGGGAAACTGGGGCCATTGGTCGTGGAAAATGGGCACTGGGAGAGGGATGGGTGTTGGATTATTGTATGACTGAAACCTGATTAGGAATAGCTTTGTATCTGTATCTCATTGGTGACTCAATTTAAAAAAATAAAAAAATAAATATATAAATAAAAACAACAAGAACAAAAAAAAATTTAAAAAGATTAGGATCAATGTTGAGGTTAAAAAATTCTTGTCATGGGAAAAGTGATTAGATATATTAAATAACCAGAGTTTATGTGAGGATGATATAGCAGCAAAGTTCTTATGTTCTTGAGGGTGAGGGTATATACTTCTCTGTTTTATCATTTATAGTAGCAGTTCATCTCTCCTTGTTTGCACACCTGAAGCAATATGACTTTTCAGTCTTTTCTCTCAAGATGTGTATTCTATTAAGTCATCTCTTGTTTCTATAACTTTTCCAGAGCTGAAGAAAACTTGTGACCACATTCAGGAGGCCCCAAGGGTACCAGCTAGAGGAAATCCAAATAAAAATACCCCACAACACATCCTGATCAAAATGACCAAAACCTTAGACAGAGACAAAATTCTGAAAGCAACAAGATCAAAGAAAGAAATCTCTTACAAAGGAGCATCCTTAAAATTTACAGCTGATTTTTCTGATGAAACCCACATGGCCCGAAAACAGTGGTGGGACATAGTGAAAAAACTCAATGAAATAAAGTTTAAATAAAAAAAAAAGAAATTAGGTATGATATTGAGGTTTTTAATACATTTGATCTGACTTTGTGCCTGGCACTATAAAGAGGTCTGAGTTCAATTTTTTTTTTTTTTTTGCCTGTTGCTGTCCAGGTTTCCCAGCACCACTTGTTGAAGAGACTTCCTTGCTCAACTTTATATTTCTTGAGCCTTTATGAAAGATTAGGTAATAATAATCTGAGGGCCAGCGTCAGGATATTTGACTATATTCCATTGATGTGAGGCCTGTCTTTATCTGAATATCATGATATTTTGATTACTACGACTTTGTAGTAGGGTTGCAAGTTGGGGAAGCTGTTCCCTTCTTCTTTTTAACAAATATTGCTTTAGCTTTTCATGGGAGTTTATTGTTGTGTATGAGTTTCAAGAGTATTTAATCTATTTCTTTGAAAAATGTTATGGCTATCCTTATAGGAAGTGCAGTAAATCTTTATAGAGCTTTGGTGTGTATTGCCATTTTGACAGTGTTAATCCTCTCAATCCATGAGCATGGGATGTGATTCCATTTCCTCATATACTCTCTTATTTCGTGAAGTAGAGTTTTTAGGGTTTTTTTTTGTATAGTTCCTTAAAATTTTATCACTTATCACTTAACTTCCCCTTAGTCGTCGATTTGCTCGAGCGGGCGCCAGTAACATCTCCATTTGTCCCTGTCGCGTGCTAGTGTAGCCCAATGGCATCTGTTCGAACCGGGAACATGAAGGGCCTCAAACCGATCGTTCATGATCTTGACGAAGAAGTCTGACCATCTGGAAGGTGGGCGGCCACGCGGTCTTTTGACATCCCGGGGAATCCAGTCAGTAACAGCTCTAGTCCAGCGGTCGTCTTTAAATCTCATTACGTGACCAGCCCATCCAATTTTCGACAACTTGGCATAGAGACAGCGTCCCTGATTCTTGATCGGCGAAAGATGTCAGAACTCCGGATTATCTCTCTCATTTGAGTGAAACCTGATATTCCAAGCATAGCTCTTTCTATTCTTCTTTGGGAGACCTGAATACCATTCTCATCTTGTTTGCGTAGGGCCCAGGTCTCTGAGGCATATGTTAATGCAGGAAGAACAGTGGAATCAAATAGATGTGCCCGGAGCTGGAGGTTCTTCTTCCTCTTAGCTATTTCTTCGACGTTTTTGAAGGCATTCCAAGCCGCTCTCTTCCTCCTGCACAGCTCGGGTGCCAGGTCATTTGTCATGTTGACCTCTCGACTTAGGTACACATAGCGGTTGCATTCGGAGACAGTCATTACATTGAGAGCGAATGGGGCATCAGGAACAAGGCTGTTTCGCATAAACATTGTCTTCGTAAGATTCAGCTGTAGTCCTACTTTCCACACTCACGGTCAAAGTCGGCCAGCATTTGTGCTGCTTGGCTGATGTTTGGTGTTATTAAAATAATGTCATCAGCAAAGTGGAGGTGGTGTAGTTGCTGAGCATCTATCTTCAGTCCCATTACGTCCCATTCCAGTCGTCGCATGATGTTCTCGAGGGTGGCACTGAAGAGTTTTGGTGAAATGGTATCACCCTGCCGCACCCCTCTCTTGACATCAACGATCACTTCTTTGTAGAATGGTGAGATCCTGCTAGTGAATCTGTAATACAGCTCACGGAGGATCCTGATGTACTGGTCTTGAATGCCCTGATTGGCTAGGGCTTCAATGACCACTTCCGTCTCAACAGAATCAAAGGCCTTGTTTAAATCAATGAACATTAAACAGCGGCATCTTGAACTCCAGAGAAACCTCAATGAGCTTGGTTATCGCGTGGATATGGTCGATGGTGCTAAATCCTTTGCGGAACCCTGCTTACTCGTATGGTTGTCCTTCATCTAGTGTTCTGCCAATCCTATTTAGGATGACTCGAGTGAACAACTTGTAGATGACAGACAATAGGCAGATCGGGCGATAGTTGCCAATGTCATGGATGTCTCCCGTCTTGAACAGTAGTACGGTCCTGCTGGTTTTCCATTGAGACGGAAACTTGCATTCAGACAGGTAGCGAGTGAAGAGCCGAGCCAGTGTATTGATGAGTACTGACGGCAGGTTCTTCAGGTGTTCAGGTCTGACCTTGACTGGGCAGGGTGCTGTTGGTTTCTTTACCAACGAAATGGCGTGTCGGATTTCGGAAGGGAGAACTTTGGGAAGGACATATCCATCCTGTGTAATTTGGTATGTCGGCAAGTGGACATGGTTATCGAAGAGATTTGAGTAGAAGTCATGGTAATCTTCTCCATTGCCGTTCTGGAGGATGTGATGGATCCATCAGGACGTCGGAGGGCAGTCATCTTGGTCTTATAGTTGGCGAAGGACAGGCGGGCGTTACGAATACTTTTCCTGGCTTCTGCCGCATCTACCAGTACTTCTGCTCTTCTCTCTTTGAGGTCTTCCTTGATCGCATCTCTGCACTGCTTTGCGAGCTCGGATGTTAGCTTGCGGTTGCCTGAGGCATGCGCCAAACCATGCTGGCAAATTAGCTCAAGAGTTTTCGAAGATAGGCCATTTTTTGTGGCTATCACTCTCTTGGCTTTCCTCACACATTCATGGAGGTGCTGAACCAGTGGATCGTATTCCTCGTCAATGTTGTCAACAATGGCATCTTCCCATGTTGCCGCAATAGTACCAAAGTGTAGTTCCTTAACATTTTAGTTGATTCTAATATAATATACTCGATTTTCTGAGGTATTATTGTGAATGGGATTGTTTTTCTCTATCTCTTTTCTTCTCTTTCATTTGAAATATATGGGAAAGCCATGGACTACCGGATATTGATTGTGTAATATGCTACTTTAGTAAACAAATCTATTGTTCCCAGGAGCTTTTTTGTAGGTTCTTTGGGATTTTCCAAGTATAGTATCATGTTATCTCCAAATAGTAAAAGCTTGAGTTCTTCCTTTTTTATATGGATGCCCTTGATATCTTTTCTTTTTACCGAAATCCTATGGCAAGTACTTCAAGTACTATGTTGAATAGGTGTGGTGAGAGTGGGTAACTTCTTTTGTGCCTAATTGTATTCTGGGATTCTAGCTCATTGATTTCTGCTCCAAACCTTTAGTTTTCTCCCCGTTGAGAATAATGCTTGCTGTGGGTTTGTGGTAGTTTGCTTTGACTAGATTGAAGAAAGTACTTTCAACTCCCATTTTCTTGAGAGTTTTTCACCATGAATGGGTGCTGGATCTCATCAAATGCTTTATCTACATCTATCGATATGATGATATGACTTTTATCTTTATTTTATTGAGATGGTGTATTCTGTTGATTGACTAGAGAATGTTAAGCCATCCTTGCATCCCCAAGATAAACCTACTTGGTCATAGTGTGTGATATTTTGTTGAGTTTCTGGATTCTCTTTGCTGGTATTTTCTTTAGAATCTGTGTATCTGTATTCATCAAGGAAATAGGTCTGTAATTTTCATTTTTTGTGGTGTCTCTGTCTGCTTTGAGTATTAGGGTGATCTTTGCCTCATAGAAGCTATTTGGGAGCATTTCTGTTTCTTCAATTTCCTGGAAAATCTTAAAAATGTTGTCAGCAGTTCCTCTTTAAAGGATTGAAATATTTCACTATTGAATCCATCTGGGCCAAGGATTCTGTTTGGGGGGATATTTTGACCATCATTTCAATTTCCTTGGTAGTGATAGGTTCAAGTATTCCAAATCTTCTTGGTTCAGCCTTGGGAGGTAATTGGAATCCATTAATTTATCAATTTGTTAAAGATTCTCTCATTTCCTGCTGCAAAGATTCTCAAAATGATCTCTGATGATCCTATGGATTTCTGTAGTTTCTATTAGGATACCCCCCTTTGCATTTCTGATTCGATTTATTAGAATTCTTTCTGTTTCTTTGAGAGGCTTCTAGAGGTTTATTGATCTTGTTTATTTTCTCAAAGAAACAGCTTTTGCTTTTATTGGTCTTCTGGATTGTATTTTGGGTTTCTAGCTCATTGATTTCTACTATAAATTTTATTATTTCCTTGCTCCAGCCTAGTTTGCACTCCTTTTGTTGGTCATTTTCCAAAATCTTGAGCTCTAATTTATTCATGTAGGCCCTTTCTTTCTTCCTGATAAATTCTGGCAGAGGTATAATCTTTCCTCTTAACACTGCTTTTGCTGTGTCCCACAAGTTCTGGTAGCTCGCGTCCTCATTCTCATTTGTTTCTGGAACCTTTTTATTTCCTCTTTGATTTCTTCTCTAAGCCAACGGTTGTTCATTCCTTCACTTAAGTAAAATATTTCCTTGCTGAGATTTATTCTGTTTGATCTATTGAGAAGTGACAAAGTAGTGTTGAAATCTCCACCTAGTACTGTTTTGCTATCAATGTTTTTCTATAAGTCTATTAGAAGTTGTTTTTAAGTATTTTGCTGGTCTGTCATTGAGCATCTACATTGAGGAGGGTGAGTTCTTTCTGATGTAAAGATCCCATGATCATGCAGAAATGACATTCACTGTCTCTTATAACCTTTAGCCTGAAGTCCATGTGGTCTGATACTAGTATGGCTACTCCAGCTTTGTGGAGGTGTTCTTTTCTTGAATACTTGTTTTCCAGCCTTTTACTTTTAGCCCATGGTTGCTTTGATTGCTCAGATATGTTTCTTGCAGGTATCAGAATGTTGGGTTCAGTGTTCTAATTCATCTTCCTATTCTGTGCCTCTGAATTGGCACATTTAGTCCATAGACATTGAGAGAGATTGTTGTTATGGGGATTTGTGCTATCTTTATGTAGAATTTTTGTACTTGTGGGAATTGCCTTAGCTTAAAGTAGCCATGTTAGTTCTTCTTGCAACAAAAATATGGAACTCTTTACAAGTTTGCATGTCATCTCTGTGCAAGGACCATGCTCATCATTGTATCATTTCAATTTTAGTATATGTGTAACCAAACCTAGTAGGAGTTATTTTTTCTGTTCTGATTAATTTGAGTGTTGTCCTTACTTACCCTATGGCAGACAGTGGTACCTAATCAAAGAAAGTATTTCAAAGCAGCTTGATAGATTTAGAACTTTAATGTCCCAGAAAGAAAAATATGGTTTTTACCATATTATCTTTTACCATAATCAAGGCATCAGTTTTACAAAATAATTCTTTTGGAAGATGTTATATGAGTCCTGTTTAATGCACTTCCCTGAAACCTTCATTAAGACCATTAAACTAGAGCCTTTTGCTGTTCTCACCTCAGTCCCGTGTACATCTCCAGGAAAAGGTGGATGGTGTTGTCTGCACTTTGACCACCTTGAATATAAGTAGGATTTTTCTCCTGAAGGAAGAGGTGAGGATCATATTGATGATTTCATTCCACATTATTATAAGTTCAACTTGAATGGAAGTTGACACTTATGAGGCTCCTGTAAAGGACAGAATAAAGGGTCTCAGTGAAGTTTAATGGCCAACACACATTAACAACACAGATGACTCAAAGCAGCCTGTGTGCATCTTTATGTATAGTGAGTTTCATATCTAATGATAGTGATTCTCAGTCATGACACACAGGCAAAACAGACCTATAATTAAAAATCTAGTTATCTGAGCAGAGTGGGGTTTCTTAGGTGATTGAACAAGTGTGTAGTAATTTATTACTAAGCACATACGTAGTTAGAATGATGTGTACTTTTTGATCTAAAATTAATTCCAAATATGTCTAAAATGACAGTCTCCTGACCCCACACCTGGCTTTCTTCACCAGGGTCCCTTGGAGGCGGTGTGTTGAGTTTCCCTCACCGCGCCGAGCAGAGCCCCGGCACCTGAAGACCTCTGCAACCAGCCATAGGTACGCTTTATACCACTCTCCCCAAGCTTGAAGGAGCCTCATGCATGAACGAATATGACAGAGGAACCCAGGTGTGCGCAACCGGGGGATGAGATCTCCAAGGCTGCTCAGATCAAGACTGGGCCCCCTCCAACCAGATCCCCCATCTCCTAGTAGCTAAGTGTTACAACCATGAACTGCCCCTGGAGCCATGTAATCCCATCAATGGCCAAGATACAGAGACTGGATTTTGTTGATAAGACAACAATTATTGTCCAGTTCTCACTCTGAGAGAACCTGGTAGGCATTTGTGAGTGTCTTGCCCTTGTGTTTACCAGTCATTTACACTTCTTTCAATACATTTTATATATGATCATGGTTTATGCTTATTTTTAATATTGAAGTTTAATAGCTAAATACTGATTTTTTTCACAGCACTAATTTATTAAGAACATTCATCCTTGGCCTATATTAATTGCCAGTATTTGTTAGTTTTGCTTGTTTTTTGATTACTTAAATTGGTTTTGGTCCTTTTCTTTCAGGTTGAAAAATTTTGACACAAATGAGTATATGTTTTTATTTATCTTCTACAGTTTTAAACTGAGAACAACTGTTTGTTTTGTACAAATAAGATACCTGTGCATTTACTATTTCTTCTCATTTTATTTACATTTTCACACATCTCGATTCATCTACAACTTAACCTAGTAAGTGTTGTCATATTGAAAGAAACCACCAATTTTTTCAATCATAGCACTGTAGCACTGTCCTCCCGTGGTTCATCCATTTGCTCGAGCGGGAACCAGTAACATCTTACAACAAATTGTGAGACTTGTTGTCACTAGCTATGGCCTATCGAATACGGCATGGGTAGCTTGCCAGGCTCTTGCTATGTGGACGAGATATTCTGGGTAGCTTGCCGGGCAGAGGAATCGGAATCAGGGTTGGTCTCCCACAAGGCAAATGCCCAACCCGATGTGCTGTATACGTTATCTAAAATATACTAGTAATAACAAATGTTGTTTCTTTAACAGTGCAATATAAACAATTATTTAGTAATTTTCTTGATTTGTTAATGAAATAGCTAAGCTCTTGAGCATCATGGGAGTATTTTTCTAACACAAGAGTCTGACGAAGGTGAAACTGTTATAACCGTCTTGTAGAATTCCATCTCCCTAGCCTGCTTCATTCTACCCCACTCTCTATCCAATCCGATCTTCTTCTGGGATTCTGACCTCCTGATTGGCTAGCCTCTACCTTTCACCTGCCTACTTTATGACATCATTCTCCCACCAAACGAACCACCAACTGGTAGAATCTTGGGGGTCCCATGTAGTTGTTTGTAAACAAATTTGAATCTTCATGGCAAGTGACGAGTGACCAATGACCAATCACCAGTGAGCAGTCGTCTGTACTGAACACTTGTGGTCTTAAGCTGCTTCAGTGTTCAGACGTAATCTCCTACTGTCTCCTCTTCTCGTCTACCTTTCATCGGTATTTCCTCTTCTCTGACCATGTCAGGTAAGGAATAATACTTTTCAAAGTTTTTCATTAGATTTATCATCCCTAAACTTAGCAGTCAAGTAAAAACAGCACGTAGTAATGAAAGAAAATATTCAAGTAGAATTTTATAAGCCTCATTTTAGCTTGACTTTGACATTTGCTGTGTGATTTTAGACACTGGCTTACTTTCTCTCACATACAAAGTGTTTTTCCTCATTGATTACATTATATTTTACACATACTTAGGAGCTCAAATACACAAACAAACATACACACACACACGAACATATATATTTATATATATGTATATATATATATGAGGTTTGATTCTCTGTGTTTCTTTTTCCTTTTAATATTGAATTTTACATGATATTCACTGAAAACAAGTAAATCAGAGACAGTATTTTTACAGAAATAGAAAATATAGATGCTGTGAAAAACTGTTAATATATACTAGCATGTGTTCTCTGTAGTGGTCTCTCCACTTGTATTTATACTTCAGTATTGTGAATATAGTGATATTACAAAGTAATAATCATTGATCTTTGAGATTTCTATTTAAACCAGGTAATAAGAAAATATGGGGCATGGGGAAGGTGCGGAGTGCTGAGCATTAGGGAGGCAAGACCTCTAAGGTAAGCAAGTTTGGAATCACTTTCATCAAACATTGACCAATCGACACCAAGACAATATGAGGGAGAAAAAAATAGGAAAGAAAGAAAGAAGGATAGAAAGAAAGAAAGAAAGAAAGACAGAAAGAAAGAAAGAAAGAAAGAAGGAAGGAAAGAAAGAAAGAATAGGGACTTCGATTATCAAGGAAGAGGAAAACGTTTGGACATAAAATTGAAGAGAACCAAAGACTTAACATCAAAAAAGAAAGAATATATATATGAAATATGCTGAGAATAATTCACTGAGAGCAAGTCAAAGAATTTTACTTCAATAAATGTCAGGACTAGAAATATACTATGCCTTCAATAGGGTACCAGTAGGAAAAGCTCTTTATCAGAAAGCCATCCTTCCTGGCTTTTTTCCTTATTATTTCTTAGAACACAGTACTTGGTACTTGACAATTTGGAGTATAAACACGCTTCAGAAATGATGCTCCCCATAAATAGCTAATAGTGCTTATCTAGGGCGGTGGAAGACACAGAATCTTCAATGTTTTTATTACATTCTGGTTTTTAAGTTCATGTATGCGCTGCCTGTTAAAATTAAAAAAATGGTATATTCTAACTTGAATCAGGAGGTTTGATTCATTTGTGTGGTCAGTAGGTTCCAGGTTAAAGCTGCTTGTCATCTTTACAAATATTATTTCATGTGATTTTTTCTTCCTAACATGAGAGTACTTTGATAATATTCAAGTTTTGTTTTTAGATCCTAAAAGGAAATAGAAAAATCAAGTCTCACATGACTAATTACACATTTTTGTCATATTTGTGAATTCTGAGTTTTCCTACATAAAGATATTTTATGGGATTTTGGTGCTCATTTATTAAACATTGAGAAGAAAGTTTTCCTGTTTGATAAAGATAATTCTAATATAGGTGTTGAAAGTAAATTTGCATTATTTTGTGATCACTTTTTAAATGGTCTTTTCTGTTTCTTGTGTGATCAAGTGAAATCCTCTGTTATGTTTAACACATGTTGTTTGCTGGTTAATATTCAAAGGTACTGATGAGTATAATTTTTTGTAATTTCGAAGTTTCTTTCTGTGTTTTACTCATTTAAAACATTTCATCTCTATGAAATACAATCACGTTTATTCCTATTTTCTTTTTGTTATGTAGTTACTGATAAATCCTTTCTCTTTAATGGACTGGTAAAGTGTCACTCAAAAATCACCTTCTATTCCATTTTTTGGCTAGCAGTTTTTACTAAAATAAAATAGAGTCTTCATATTGTATATGTGGAACAATTTAGTAATAACCTTATTGTACTGTTTTATTTGGTTTTGTTTGGGATGCCACCCACTGTTATTCAAGGCTTACTCTTGGGTCTGTTCTCCATAACATACTGTACTATGCTGCTTGCTACAGAGCCCAGATTTCATTAATATCTACATAATTCTTTTTCAGTTCTGTGATACATATTTTTCATGATGTTTTCTTTACACTTCCTCCTATGTAAATCACATTGAATACAAAAATTATATTCCTGTATGCATTATTATTCTTAGAGTTATGAGTATCTACATTGTTGATAAACAACTTAAGACACAGAATTTAAATAAAGTTTTCCTTCCAAAAATATTTCTTGGGAAAAACTCAAGTAATGATTTTTGAAATGGATCAAAAATCAGGGTAACCGTCAATGCATCAACAAGATTAAGTTGTATGTGAACCATAAGTAACAGGTACTCACCTGATCTTGGGGAAGTTCCCATAATATCTCCAGCCCAAAGTAACCTGGCGCTGACACCAACTCCAACTCAGGATCAAAAAGGTAAGAATTTTGATCAGATGAAAAGTGGGCTTTCAAAACCTCTGGAGACCTACCAGATCCCAGTAGACCTAGATCATGCAAAGATCTGCAGGTAATGAACACCACTGACACCATCACTCTGAAGCAGGTGCAAGAAAATTCAAGTGGCACTAAGCGGACCTCCCATGCAAAAGGGAAGAACAAAAAGGAGGCTTCTGAACCTCTTGAGGGATAACCCAAGGCCAAAATCCAGCCAAAAGTCTGAGAATGCTTGCTGAGGGGAGCAGGGATTGTTTGTAATGCTGCAGTCAGTGAGAGGTGTCCTGTGACCACAGCCAAAACTAACAGCAAATCTCACAAATCTGCCTCCAGCAGGATCAGCAAGACAAAGAGCCATGGGCAGGAGAAGATAAAAAACACCAGAGAAAACTCTAAGAAAGTTAATGAGTGTAAGCAGCTAGGGAACAAGGTCAAGGCAGAAGAAAAGTCCACCATTGGCAAGATGAAATGCAAGGAAACTCAACCTGAGTTTTGCCAAGAGGCAGTTAAATAACCCCGCCGCTACCTAGACATACACATGCTGGATTCTGTCCAAATGTTTCATGCTCTGGGGAAGAGTGATCCAAAACTTGGAATCTTTTCCTCCCAGGTGCTGAGTAGCGCAAAGAACCCCAAAGATGTCAAGCCATCCTCAGCTGTCAAGCCATGGCTAGGTGCTACACGGGATGGAAAAGGCCTTGAGAAAACTCAGGTCAAAGCACAGAAACCAAGTAGCAGTGCTGATAAACGCTCATCTCCATCCCAGTCTGAGCTGCCACCTCCTGGGAAGGTCAAATTGGTACCTTTGCCGTTTCTTACCATGGAGAATCCACAAGCTGAACCTGTTCCTCGGAGACGAAAATCTGAAGCCACACATCTTCCTGCTGCAGCTAACCCTGCCAAGCCTGGCTCTACCAATGCAGCTCAGCCAAATGCTGCCAATTTTTCCCCGTCAACCACTGCATTTTTGACTGGTCCTTCCAATCCTGCTAAGTCCATTTCAACCAACCTATCTCGACCAGGTTTGCAGAACCCTAGTAGCCTGCCTATTCATCAGCCTGCAGCTTCTAGACCTGATCCCTACAAGACAGCAGCTGGCACTTCTCTACAGCGGGAGGCTCCTCCTGTCTGTGTGAACAAGCGCCAGTCTCCACCCAAACGTCAGAGTCACTTTCTCCTCCAAGACTTCCGTTTCCAACCTAAACCATGGAGAAAGCCCAATGTTCCCGAGCCAGTCATGTCAAAGCCCATCACCAAAGAGCAGAGACCAGAGCGTGAGGCTATGAAAAGGAAGGCTCAGCAGGAGCGTGAGAACGATGCCAAACACACCTCTTTGGGGGAAAGTGCAGTTCTTTATTGAGAGGGAAAAAGAGTTGGACATCTCTCTCTACTATGGCTACGTAATGTAAGAGCTGGAATGGTAGGTTCCACTTTAGGTACCAGATGGTTGCCCTAGGCAAACACTGAAATGCCATACACCATTCATTTATTCTAATTTTTTTTTTCAAATTAAAGAGATGCATCGAACTCGGGTCGGCCATGTTGGCTGTGTGCAAGGCAAATGCCCTACCGCTGTGCTATCACTCCAGAGATGCATCATAGTTAATTGATTGTTAATAAATGTTCTGAATTTTGAGATGCTGTCAACTGTGGTTGATTTTGGGAGTGGCTCGGTGTTGAAGGAGGAGCTGGGAAAGAATGGGAAGTTAGATAGAGGAAAAAGGGGGAATAGACAAGACTCTAAGAAATACAAACATGGTCCAGGGCAGGGGAGATACCATGATCATGTAGGTGGTTTTCCCAGGGTGAGGCCCATCCATTGCACTTGGGATGTGCTGACCCCTGCGATTTCCCCAAATGTGGGAAACTCGACTGCATAAAGCCCTTAAGAGGAGAAATTGCATGGGCCTGATGAAGAGTGGGGTAGGGTCAGAGGAAGAGTAAGCTGACAGTGCATTTGCTCTGCAAGCAAGAAGGACACAGTTCAATTCTTGCAATCTTTTATGGTCCCCAGAGACCCACCAGATGTGAAACTTGACCACAGAGCCAAGAGTAAGACTAGAGCACAGTCAAGTATGCCCATCACTGGTGTCCTCGAAAAAAATGGGAGAAATGGCACGGTTTGCAGTTTTCGGTTAAAATAATAAATTTGGAATAGGCTGAGGAAGGCAGATGAGTCTAAGATGATGAGAAGAAACGTAAAAATTCTTCCATAGAGGCTGTGTTTACACCTCATGGCCTCCTTTGGAAAGGAAGCAAATTTGAGACACATCACTAAAAGTTTTGGGTGGTCTATCCATAAATGATGGTTGGGGAATGCGAACACATACACTGTGGAATAAACCTACCAGATGAGTGATCAATGCCCTCAGAGTCATTCAAGGATGACTCTTAACAAGGAAAAAGCCAAGAGAACAGTTGACGCATGAATCCTGAAGATCAGCTCCTGGTAGATGCTAAGATAAGACACCATGTCCTCGAGCCCTCTTTTCAGCACCCCTAGCTGCACAATTTCAATTATTCCCAACAATTTTCAGAGTTGCTATCATGGTGACACTTTACTAGTGAGTTTCAACAATGCGGTCCATTGCCTATGTAAGTCTTTGAATTTGTAAACTCCCCAAGTTAGCCAAGCCAGCTTTCAGGAAATTTCTGGTGGCGGGAGCTCAAATTATATTAGCTTGAGGGGCTGGTCTTTGGTCTTCCATGGTCCCTGTTGCCTGTAGCTTTCTCTAAACATCGCTTTTAACTGCCGTTCACACAAGAACCAACTTTATAAATGACGTTGTGGTTCCATTGTGGTAGGTACCATACAAAGACATGCATCCTAGGTCACCACTCCCAAAGCAGTTAGTACGAATTGACCTTGAGCCTGGAAGGTTGTGGTAGAAAGAGATGGTCCTAGGAGAGTTAATGTGGTGATGGATGGTTGGAAAGGAAACCGGGAAGGGTAGCGAAGTGGAAATCTGGTGATCATCATGGGATAATTGGTGGATTTTTTTCAAATACGTTAAAATATTTTTGAAAATGAAATTCAAGACAAACATACGAAAATAAGATAGGTTCCAAAGTACAGTTTACATATAAGACCCAGAAAGCTGAAAGGGCTGGCATTCCTTCTGGAGCTTTTAATCATACCGTTTACTAAATATGTTATTTTCACATCAATTACCTGTGGAGAGGAATAGTGAGAAACAGAATGCCACCAGAAAAGCAAACTGGATGACCACCTTCATTAAAAGCCAGGTGGAAGGTGTTCACATGGATCCCAAGTGCAAATATATGTTAACAGGAACATATATTTAACCAACTCTGCTTGGTACCAGTAATAACTTTGTTGAAAATGGGGGGAAATGAAAGCAGTTTCTGACTGACATGAGACTAACCAGTTAATAGATTTTCTCAGGAAAGGGTAGTTGACTGGCTGGGAACAGAAAAACGTGAAAAGTGTTTTGCTACCTTTAATGTATGGCTGGAGGGAATTGATCCCAGAAATCACTTAAAACTAACAAGCTTCAACTCTCTTGAAGGAATGTTGTATTCTTAATCACTTAATCACTTAACTTCCCGTTAGTCTTCGATTTGCTTGAGCGGGTGCCAGTAACATCTCCATTTGTCCCTGGCGCGTGCTAGTGTAGCCCAATGGCATCTGTTCGCTCCGGGAACATGAAGGGCCTCAAACCGATCGTTAATGATCTTGATGAAGAAGTCAGACCATCTGGAAGTTGGGCGGCCACGCGGTCTTTTGACATCCCGAGGAATCCAGTCGGTAACAGCTCTAGTCCAGCGGTCGTCTTTAAATCTCATTACGTGACCAGCCCATCTGATTTTCGACACCTCGGTAAATGAGACAGCGTCCCTGATTCTTGATCGGCGATGGATGTCAGAACTCCGGATTCTTTCTCTCAATTGAGTGAAACGTGATATTCCAAGCATAACTCTTTCTATTCTTCCTTGGGAGACCTGAATACCATTCTCATCTTGTTTGCGTAGGGCCCAGGTCTCTGAGGCATATGTTAATGCAGGAAGAACAGTGGAATCAAAGA
Organism: Sorex fumeus; assembly: GCF_029834395.1. Classification (NCBI taxonomy): domain Eukaryota; kingdom Metazoa; phylum Chordata; class Mammalia; order Eulipotyphla; family Soricidae; genus Sorex; species Sorex fumeus. The sequence continues at coordinate 242,640 of NW_026606203.1, forward strand.
GATGTGCCCAGAGCCGGAGGTTCTTCATCCTCTTAGCTATTTCTTCGACGTTCTTGAAGGCATTCCAAGCTGCTCTCTTCCTCCTGCACAGCTCGGGTGCCAGGTCATTTGTCATGTTGACCTCTCGAACTAGGTGCACATAGCTGATGCTTTCGGAGATGGTCGTTTCGTTGAGAGCGAATGGGGCATCAGGAACAAGGCTGCTTCTCATAAACATTGACTTCATAAGATTCAGCTGCAGTCTTATCTTCCCACACTCACGGTCAAAGTCGGCCAGCATCTATCTTCGTTGTCTACGCACCAACATCTTATTATGATGAAAGAGAAATCGAGAAGTTCTACATGGAGCTAGAGAAGTTCTATAAAGAAGACCACACCTTCTACAAGATCATTGTGCGTGATTTTAATGCCAAGATAGGACCGAGAAGATCATCTGAAGAACTTCACATCAGGATCCATGGCCTAGAATGGAACGAACAGGGTGAGAGACTGTCAGAGTTCATCATGTTGACCAAGACCATTCATGGTAACTCACAGTTCCAGAAGGCAGAATCTAAACGATGGACATGGGAGTCTCCCGGTGGAAGATTCCACAACGAAATAGACCACATCATATTCACTTGACGGTTTTGCCTGACAGATGTCACTGTTGTGCCAAAATTTCGAACGGGATCGGACCACCGTCTCCTTCGTGCAAAATTCTACTTCACAGAGCAGGGAGAAAGGGCTACAAAGTTCAAAAAGAGAACTCTCAGAATGACCACCAACTGTGAACTCTTTGGTACTATTGCGGCAACATGGGAAGATGCCATTGTTGACAACATTGACAAGGAATATGATCGACTGGTTCAGCACCTCCATGTATGGGCGAGGAATTCCAAGAGAGAGATAAGCACAAAAAATCGCCTTTCTTCAAAAACTCTTGAGCTAATTCGCCAGCATGGTTTGGCGCATGCCTCAGGCAACCGCAAGCTAACATCCGAGCTCACAAAGCAGTGCAGAGATGCGATCAAGGAAGACCTGAAAGAGAGAAGAGCAGAAGTACTGGTAGATGTAGCAGAAGCCGGGAAAAGTATTCGTAACACCCGCCTGTCCTTCGCCAACTACAAGACCAAGATGACTGCCCTCTGACGTCCTAAATGGATCCATCACATCCTCCAGAATGGCAATGGAGAAGATTATCCAATTTCTGTTACTATAAATTGTTTATTGAGATATTATAATTGTAATGTTTTCAAGCTAAGATTACATTGATGTGGACATTTATATCTATTTGTCTACTTTTCTAATTGTTTCCTTAATATCAATACTTAAAAACTAACTTACTTATGACTGGATATGTAGCTCAGGACAAAAGAACTTGGCTTGCATGTATGAAATTTTGGTTTCTATTTTTAGCACTATAGAAGCAAAAGCAAAATCATTAACTGTGTTTGGAAATATGCTTCAGTGGTAAAATATTTGCCGCACATTTCTGAGGTTATGAGTTTGATCCTTGAATTTTCTTATACACACACGAAAGCTAACTTACAACAAAGTCTCACACTGGAGACCTAACTGGGCCCGCTCAAGAAAATCGATGAACAACGTGAGGACAGTGACAGTGACATTGACTTAATGAACATTAAACTGCTTTAAGCTATATATTGCCTAACTATTATACAGATTTATTTCTCAATAAAATAACTTTAAAAGGCCTATTTTCTAGCATCTTTGCTAGGGAAAGATAGCACCTGATATTTCAATACTCGTAATTTGGGGGACATTTTAATTTATCATTTTATTTTGTGCTCTTTGTCTACCAGTGAACTTGAAAATTGCTCTTGTGTGGTACTACATGGAAAATATTATGCTATGGGAAATGAGTCAGAAACAGAGGGACAGACATAGAAAGATTGCATTCATCTGGGTAATATAAAGTAACAAAATAAGACACTAACACACAAGTACAACTGTCATAAATACCAGGTTGTTCACTCCATGACTTAGAGGCCAGCTTTACTCTCTAGGGGTAAAGGCAGTGCAGATAGAGAATGGAGCACCCAATAAAGGGTGCTGGGAAGATCTGCCCAGGATGGGAGATGCCTGTTGAAATTAGTCTATGGACCGAACAGGATTGCCACCCAATGTCCCTTTTGTAGATCATAGCACCCAAAAGGAGAGATAGAACAAAAGGTAGTGCCCTACCAAAGAGGCAGGGTGGGATGGGGGATGGGGAGTAGGAGGGATACTTGGATTGGTGGGAGTGGAGATTGGCCACTGGTGGTGGGATGGGTACCCGATCACTGTATAACTGAAACCCAAGTGCAACAACTTGTAAGTCTAAACTATACCTCATGGTGTTTCATAATAAAACAAAACAAAACAAAACAAATTTCAAAAAAAAAGAAAATTGCTCTTGTGTTTACTAGTCATTTATACTTCTTTCAATAGACATTATATGATCATGGTTTATGCTTATTTTTTCTATCAAGTTTAATAGCGAAATATTGATTTATTTCACAACACTAATTTTTTAAAACCATTCATCCTTGGCCTATCATAATAATTGCCAGTATTTGTTGGTGTTGCTGGTTTTTTGATCACTTAATTTGCTTTTTGTCCTTTTCTTTCAGATTGTAAAATTTTGGACAAGTGAGCATATGTTTTCCTTTATCTTCTACAGTTTTAAACTGAGAACAATTGTTAGTCTTGTACAATTAAAATACCTTTGCATTTACTATTTCTTCTCATTTGATTTACTTTAACACATCTAGATTCATCTACAATTTATCCTAGTATGTCTTGTAATATTGAAAGAAACCACCATTTTTTTCAATCATAGCACTGTAGCACTGTCCTCCCGCGGTTAATCTATTTGCTGTAGCGGGAACCTGTAACATCTTACACCAAATTGTGAGACTTGTTGTCACTGATTTTGGCCTATCGAATAGGTCATGGGGAGCTTGCCAGGCTTTTGCTATGTGGACGAGATACTTTGGGTAATTTGCCGGGCAGAGGAATCGGAATCAGGGTTGGCCTCCTGCAAGGCAAATGCCCTACCCGCTGTGCTGTGAACGTTATCTAAAATATACTAGTAATACCAAATGTTGTTTCTTTAACAGTGCAATATAAAAGATTATTTAGTAATTTTCTTGATTTGTTAATGAAATAGCTAAGCTCTTGAGTAACATGGGAGTATTTTTCTAACACAGGAGTCTGAGGAAAGTGAAACTGTTATAACTGTCTTGTAGGATTCCATCTCCCTAGCCTGCTTCATTCTACCCCGCTCTCTATCCAATCCGGTCTTCTTCTTGGGATTCTGACCTCCTGATTGGCTAGCCTCTACCTTTCAACTGCCTACTTTATGACATCATTCTCCCACCAAACCAACCACCAACTGATAGAATCTTGGCAGTCCCATGTAGTAGTTTGTAAACAAATTTGAATCAGCATGGCAAGTGACGAGTGACCAATGACCAATCACCAGTGAGCAGTCGTTTGTACTGAACACTTGTGGTCTTAAGCCGCTGCAGTGTTCAGACGTACTCTCGTACCGTCTCCTCTTCTCGTCTACCTTTCATCGTTATTTCCTCTTCTCTGACCATGTCAGGTAAGGAATAATACTTTTCAAAGCTTTTCATTAGATTTATCATCCCTTAACTTAGCAGTCAAGGAAAAACAGCACATAGTAATGAAAGAATATATTCAAGTAGAATTTTATAAGCCTCATTTTAGCTTGACTTTGACATTTTCTGTGTGATTTTAGACATTGGCTTACTTTCTCTCACATACAAAGTGTTTTTCCTCATTGATTACATTATATTTTAGACATACTTAGGAGCTCAAATACACACACATACATAAATACATATATATATGTATATATATGAGTGTTGATTGTCTGTGTTTCTTTTTCCTTTTAATAGTGAATTTTTCATGATATCCATTGAAAACAAGTAAATCAGATACCGTATTTTTACAGAAACAAAATATAAATGCTGTGGAAAACTGTTAATATATACTAGTATGTGTTCTCTGTAATGGTCTCTCCACTTGTATTCATACTTCAGTATTTTAAATATAGTGATATTACAAAGTAATAATCATTGATCTTTGAGATTTGATTTTAGCCAGGTAATAAGAAAATATGGGGCATGAGTAAGGTGTGGAGTGCTGAGGGTAGGGAAGCAAGCCCTCAAAGGTAAGAAAGTTTGGGAACACTTTCATCAAACATTGACCAATCGAAAGCTAGACGTGATGAGGGAGAAATAAATACGAAAGAAAGAACGAAAGAAAGAAAGTAAGAAAGAAGGAAAGCAAGCAAGCAAGCAAGCATAGGGACGTCGATTATCAAGGAAGGGGAAAACGTTTGTTCAGAATGTTGAAGAGAACCACAGATTTAAAATCAAAAAAGAAAGGTACCAGTAGGTAAAGCAGATTATCAGAAAGCCATCCTTGCTGGCATTTTTCCTTATTATCTCTTAGAACACAGTACTTGGTTCTTGACAATTTGAGTATAAAGACGCTTCAGAAATGATGCTTCCCATAAATAGCTAATAGTGCTGATCTAGGGCGGTGGAAGACACATAATCTTCAATGTTTTTATTACGTTATGGTTTTAAGTACATGAACACGCTGCCTGTTAAAATTAAAAATTGGTATATTCTAACTTGAATAAGGAGATTTGATTCATTTGTGTGGTAAGTAGGTTCCAGGTTAAAGCGGCTTCTCATCTTTACAAATATTATTTCATGTGATTTTTTTCTTCCTAACATGAAAGTATTTTGATAATAGTGAACTTCTGTTTTAAATCCTAAGAGGAAAAAGAAAAATCAATTCTCACAGATCCAATTACACATTTTTGTCATATTTGTGAATTAAGATTTTTCCTACATTAAAGATATTTTATTGGATTTTGGTGCTCATTTATTAAACATTGAGAAGAACGTTTTCCTGGTTGATAAAGCTAATTCTAATCTAGGGGTTGAAAGTAAATTTGCAATATTTTGTGATCACTTTTTAAATGGTCTTTTCTGTGTCTTGTGTGATCAAGTGAAATCCTATGCTGTGTTAAACACGTGTTGTTTGCGGGTTAATATTCAAAGGTACTGATGAGAATAATTTTTTGTACTTTCGAAATTTCTTTCTGTATTTTACTCATTTAAAACATTTCTTGTCTATGAAATACAATCACGCATAATCCTATTTTCTTTTTGTTATGTAGTTACTGATAAATCCTTTCTCTTTAATGGACTGGTAAAGTGTGCACTCAAAAATCACCTTCTATTCCATTTTTTGGCTAGAAGTTTTTTGTATAATAGAATACTGTCTACATATTGTATATGTGGAAAAATTTATTAATAACCTTATTGCACTGTTTTATTTGGTTTTGTTTGGGATAACAGCCACTGTTTTTCAAGGCCTACTCTTTGGTCTGCTCTCCATAACATACTGTACTATGCTACTTGCCACGGAGTCCAGATTTCATAAATATCTATATTCTTTTTCAGTTATGTGATACATATTTTTCATGATGTTTTCTTTACCCTTCCTCCTATGTAAATCACATGAAATAGAAAAATTATATTCATGTATGCATTATTTTTCTTAGAATTATTAATAACTACATTTTAGACAAACAGTTTAAGACACAGAGTTTAAATAAAGTTTTGCTTCAAAAATATTTCTTTGAAAAAACTCAAGTTGTCATTTTTGAAGTGGATCAAAAATGAGGGTAAACTTCAATGCATCCACAAGAGTAAGTCGTATGTGAACAGTAAGTAACAGGTACTCATGGCACAAGTCAAATGGAAACCTGATGATTACAATGGTAATAGTTGTAAAGACCCCAAATGTCTAAATTAATGTAAGGTATCTTCCTTCTGGTTTCTGGACTTGTAGTGATCATGCAGGGTCCTGGCCAAAAGTCCACATGCTTTAGGATGTGTAACCTGGAAATTCAAAAGGCACTGAGAGAGATAGTACTGGAGGGCATAAGGCACTTGTCTTGTACACAGCCAATCCAGTTGAATCTCTGTCACGGCATACACTCTCCCGAATGTTCTAAGGGGTCACTCCAGAGTGCAGAGCCAGGAAGAACCCAAGATCACTGTCAGTTGTTGGTCCAAACTCTACACCACCCTACGCCCCGCCCAACAAAATTTATTGGAATATAGGAAATCTCTTTGCCATCTCTGGGCCTCAGGATTCTTCTTGTCCACTGAATGTTTTCCTTTCTCTTAGACTTCTTAATTTGAAAAAGCTTCCATTCTAGGAAACAGCATAGGACTCAGTAGGAGGCAATCTACAGGAATTTCTAGGGTAAGGAGAACTGTCTGTAAGCAAGAAATCCAGGTACAGACATGATCACCTGGCTCTTCTACAGTTCTGTGTTCACTTTGGGAGCACGATACGAAATGCACAAAGTGCCAAAAAGTTCCAGGCTTTGAATCACCCCAAATTGTTGGAATTTTGGAAACTCAGTTGACTGTTGGTACTAGAAGCATCTCGATGGCTTAAATTTTAAGTTCATATTGTTCCTCTCAGTGTTGAAGGAGATTATTAGTCTCACAGATTTTTTTCATCACCCTCTTGTTCCTTACAGAAAATTTTCAAAATCCATCTGTATTGGGAACTGCCCATACTCTGCAGCTTTCCCTTCCCGTGGTGAACAATGCTGCTTCCCTAACAGGAAGTGTCTGCAACTACTCCAGAGTATCTGCTCCAGCTGGTAGTTCTGCTTGGCTCCTGCCCTCAGCCTCTGGCACCTCTTTCCAACCACTGATGGGTAGTGCCTATCTTTACCAACATTTCAGCACAACAATGCTGTCTGGAGTGTTTCACCAGAGTCATATATCCACCTCAGCTGCTTCCTACCTGAGTGTTTTGGAATGGGATATTGCAGGAAGTGCTGAAGAGAAATCTTCCATGGGAGACTTTTCTGTGACTATTCTTGACCAAGACACCGCTGTCTCTTCCATATCTATGGCAGCTCGCTATGAGAAAATCCTAGATACCAACAACACGGTGTCTGTGTACCCATCACTTTCTGCCAGTCTTGTGGAAAGAACACCATTTCTGGTTCCACATCAGAGTCAAAGCCTGTCACTTCCCTACCAGGAAGGAAGCCAGGTGTATTACTATCATCCAGGCAATCTGGGAACTCTCCTTTCCGGTCTGCTGTTCTATGACTCCATTTCATACACAGGGCTAAATGGCTCTGCCCCCAATCTTACAGCAACTCATCGTGAGAGATGGTTATGGGTCTCAAGGAGGTTCAGCCCGCAAATAACCAAATACCAGACTCCTACTCTGGAATGACTTCTCTCTGTCTGCTCAACCTATCACAGAATTGAGTTATCAAGGTGAGGAAAACGGAGAGAAGAGAAAGAAAATTCAAAAATTGGGGTCAAATAAGAGGAAAACTGATCGTAGAGAGGTGGTATTCATATACACTGAGATTTTTAAATTAAAAAAAATCTCAGTTCATGTTTACTCCCCTCACTCATTTTACAGCATGTTATTTTCACACTCAATATAAGAGCTCCTAATGGAGATTGGAAGTTATGATAGTATAATGGACATCTAAGTTTCTTATAATGAAATGTCAGGAGCAGAGAAAAGAATGCCACATTTTTTCCCTTGTTATTTCATTTTTTTAATTTTTATTAGTTAAACGTCATGAGGGACAGTTGTAGACTTACAAATTATTGTGATTCGATTTCATTTATACAATCATGGAGTACCTATCCCTCCACCAGTGCCCATTCTCCAGCACCACGGTCCCAGTGTTCCTCCTACCACCCATACCCCCCATCCCACTCAGCCTCTGTGGCAGGAAATGCTACATTTTTCACTGTTCTATGTCAGCAGGCCTCAAGAATTACCACACTAAAAGTAAAATACATTTCTTAAACTAGTGTTTTGTTATTTTCTTAAGAAGTTTCAGAACTCTAATTGTAATGGTACCACTTTAACTTTCCCTTCCATAAATGAACAGCAAGGTTCTGAATACACTTGTGGTTCAGAGATTCTGACTCAAATCATGAAACCTAGAATCTGTACCTCAGCACAAATATCACGCTGAATTAGTGCTTCATTCATACTCTTATTCTATGATATTAACGGCCTTTTATTTGTTCATGAAAGTGAATAAATTGACAGTACAATACATTACAAAGCTAAGCTCTATATGGCACTTATTAGTTTGTAAAAGTAAAGTAAAGGCCCTCCCGTTGATCATCAATTTGCTCGAGCGGGCCCAGTAACGTCTCCATTGGAGACTTTGTTTTTACTGTGTCTGGCATATCGAATACTCTCGGCAGCTTGCTGGGCTCTCCGAGAGGCGCAGAGGAATCAAACTCGGGTTGGCCATGTTGGCCGCGTGCAAGGCAAATGCCTTACCCGCTGTGCTATCGCTCCAGCTGTATTAGTTTGAAAATCTATAATTACTTAAAAAAAAAAACTTTTGTTTGGAGGACGTTGAATCTGTGTCATAGACCGAAGTGCTCAGGGATTACTCCTGGATCTGTGCTGGGGATCACTGCTGAAGATGCTTAGGAGATCATAGGTGATGCGAAAGATCAAAGTGAGGTCAGGTGTGCGCAGGGCCATTGCCTTAACAAATGTACTATCACTCTTCCCAAGTCTCTTATTTTTCAAGTTAGTTTACACAGAAATTCTTAAAATACAAAGAAAACTAAAAAACAAGAGCACTACATGACAAACAGTAAGAACTACAACATTTACCTCCAATCTTCAAGCACAGGACTTGTCCATTATCCGTAGAATACCCAGTAACAATCCACTGCCTATTGCTGGTAGGTGCACAGTTGTTGCACCACTAGTTTTGTGGACCGAATATCTCATTTCGCAGACACTGATTTCTTCCTTGGTTCCTTTTTAGTGATGAATTTCCTGGGGATAGAGACTTCCCTGTTATCACAACTTTCAGGTAAGACATTTGGTCTGACACAAATTTCCGAATTGCCCCCATGTTGCAGTAGCAGGATTCAAAGACCTGTGAGTAATCCACCACCAGAGTTTCGGGAAGTTCCCATAATATCTCCAGCCAAAGTAACCTGGCGCTGACCTCAACTCCAACTCAGGAACAAAAAGTTAAGAATTTTGATCAGATTAAAACTGGGCTTTCAAAACCTCTCGAGACCTACCAGATCCCCGTAGACCTAGAACAATGCAAAGATCTGCAGGTAATGAACACCACTGACACCATCACTCTGAAGCAGGTGCAAGAAAATTCAAGTGGCACCAAGGGGGCCTCCGATGCAGAAAGGAAGAACAAAAAGGAGGCTTCTGAAACTCTTGAGGGAGAAGCCAAGGCCAAAATCCAGCCAAAAGTCCTAAAATGCTTGCTAGGGGGAGGGGGGACTGTTCGTAATGCTGCAGTCAGTGATAGGTGTCCTGTGACCACGGCCAAAACTAACAGCAAACCTCAAAAAGCTGCCTCCAGCAGGATCAGCAAGAAAAAGAGGCATGAGCAGCAGAAGACAAAAAACACCCGAGAAAAGTCTAAGAAAGCTAATTAGTGTAAGCAGCCAGGGAACAAGGTCAAGGCAGAAGAAAAGTCCACCATTGGCAAGATGAAATGCAAGAAAAGTCAACCTGAGTTTTTCCAAGAGGCCGTTAAAAAGCCCCGCCGCTACCTAGGCATACACATGCTGGATTCGGTCCAAGTGTTTCATGCTCTGGGGAAGAAGAGTGATCCAAAACCTGGAATCTCTTCCTCCCAGGTCCTGAGTAGCTCAAAGAAGCCTAAAGATGTCAAGCCATCCTCAGCTGTCAAGTCATAGCTAGGTGCTACAGGGGATGGAAAAGGCCTTGAGAAAACTCAGGTCAAAGCACAGAAACCAAGTAGCCGTGCTGAAAAACGCTCATCTCCATCCAAGTCTGAGCTGCCACCTCCTGGGAGGTCAAATTGGTACCTTTGCCGTTTCTTACCATGAAGAGTCCCCAAGCTAGACCTGTTCCTCAGAGACGACAATCTGTGGCCTCACATCGTCCTGCTGCAGCTTACCCTGCCAAGCCCGAATCTATCAATGCAGCTCAGCCAACTACTGCCAATTCTTCCTGGTCAAACACTCCATTTTTGTCGATTCTCCCAAACTTGCTCAGTCCATTTCAACCACCCATTTCGACCAGGTTTGCAGAACCCTACTATCGGGCCTATTCGTCACCTCACAGCTTCTAGACCTGATCCCTACAATAGCAGCTGGCATTTCCCTCCAGCTGGAACCTCCTCCTGTCTTTGTGGACAAGCGGCAGTTGCCAACCAAATGTCAGAGTCAGTTTCTCCTCCAAGACTTCCGTTTCCAACCGATTCCATGGAGAAAGCCCAATGTTCCCGAGCCAGTCATGTCAAAGCCCATTACCAAAGAGCAGAGACCAGAGCGTGAGGCTATGAAAAGGAAGGCTCAGAAGGAGCGTGAGAACGCTGCCAAACACACATCTTTGGGTGAAAGTTCAGAACTTTATTGAGAGGGAAAAAGAGATGGACATCTCTTTCTACTATGGCTACGTAATGGGAGTAGCTGGAACGGTAGGTTCCACTTGAGGTACCAGATGGTTTTCCTAGGCAAACACTGACATGCCATACTCATTTTATTTATTCTAATATATTTTTTCAAATTAAAGAGATGCATCATAGTTAATTGGTTGTTAATAAAAGTTATGAATGTTTAGATGCTGTCAACTGTGGTTGTTTTTGGGAGTGGCTGGGGGTTGAAGGATGGGATGGGAAAGAATGGGAAGTTAGAGATAGGAAAAAGGATGAATAGACAAGACTCTACGAAATACAAACTTGGTCCAGGGTTATAAAGCCCATCAGATGAGAAATTGCATGGGTATGATGAAGAGTGGGGTAGGGTCAGAGGAACATTATAGCCTACAGGGCATTTGCTCTGCAAACAAGAAGGACTCAGTTCATTTCTTGCAGTCTTTTATGGTCCCCAGAGACCCACCAGATCTGAAACTTGAGCACAGATCCAGAGATAAGATCATAGCACAATCAAGTATTCCCCATACCTGGTGTCCTCCACAAAAAAATTGGGAGAAATGGCACGATCTGCAGTGTTTTGTTAAAAGAATAATTTTGGAATAGGCTGAGGAAGGCAGATGAGTCTAAGATGACCAGAAGAAAAGTAAAAATTCTTCCATGGAGGCTGTGTTTACGCCTCCTGGCCACTTTTGGAAAATAACCAAATTTGAGACACATCACTAAAAGGTTTTGGTGGTCTATCCATAAATGATGGCTGGGGGATTCGAACTCATACACTGGGGAATAAACCTACCTGATGAGTGATCAATGCCCTCAGAGTCATTCAAGGATGACTCTTAACAGGGACAAAACCAAGAGAACAATTGAAGCATGAAGCCTGAAGATCAGCTCCTGGGAGATGCAAAGATAAGTACCAATGTCCTCGGCGCCTCTCTTCAGCACCCGTAGCTGCAACATTTCACTTATTCCCAGCAATATTCAGAGTTGCTGTTACGGTGACACTTCACTAGCGTGTTTTCAAAATGCGGTCCATTGCCTCTGTTAGTCTTTGGATTTGTAAACTCCCCAAGGTAGCCAAGCCAGTTATCAGGAAATTTCTGGTGCGGGAGCTCAAATTATATTAGCTTGAGGGACTGGTCCTTGGTCTTCCATCGTGCCTGGTTCCTGTAACCTGCTCTAAACATCGCTGTTAACTGCAGCTCACACAAGAACCAACGTTATAAATGGCTTTGGGGCTGCGTTGCCAGAGGTACTGGACTAAGACATGCGCACTAGGTCACCACTTCCAAAGCAGTAGGTACCGGTTATCCTTCAGCCGGGAAGGTGTTGGTGGAAAGAGATGGCCCTAGGAGTCTCAATCGGGTGATGGATGAATGGAAAGGAAACTGGGACGGGTAGAGAACTGGACAGCTGGTGATGATCATGGGATAGTTGGTGGATGTTTTTCAAATACGTTAAATATTATTTGTAAATAATATTCAAAACAAAAATACGAAAATAAGATAGGTTCCAAAGAACAGGTTACATATAAGACCGAGAGAGCTGAAAGGGCTCACATTCATTCTGGAGCTTTCAAACATACCATTTACTAAATATGTTACTTTCACATCACTTAGCTGTGGAGAGGAATAGTGAGAAACAGAATGCCACCAGAAAAGCAAACTGGATGACCACCTTCAAAAAAAGCCAGGTGGAAGGTGTTCACATGGATCCCAAGTGCAAATATATGTTAACAGGAACATATTTTTAACTAACTCTGTTTGGTACCAGTAAACACTTTGTTGAAAATGGGGGGAAATGAACGCAGTTTCTGACTGACCTGAGAAGAACCAGTTAATAGATATTCCCAGGAAAGGGTAGTTGACTGGCTGGGAACAAAAAAACGTGAAAAGTGTTTTGCTACCTTTAATGTATGGCTAGAGGAAAATGATCCCAGTCAACTCTCAAAACTAACAAGCTTCAACTCCCTTGAAAGAAAGTTGTATTAACTGAGGAAAAATTGCTGGGAGAAAAGTCTGAAATGATGAGAAAAGAGACAATAAGGGTAAAAGGAAGGGCTTGAAATTTGGCGAAAACAAAGCTTGAAACAAGAAGATCTAGTGGGAACATGATCTACTGGGAATGGGATCTGAGGAGGAAAATAGCAATATCAGGGATGTGAACAAGGAAAACCAAGTTAATGAAGACTTAGTTAGCTGACTACTCTATGGGCAACATGGTTCCAAGAATACCAGAATTTACCAAGGAATTTACTTTAATTTTCTTTTTTTATATGGAAAATTACAACATGTATTTTTGCCTTCTTAAAACACAATTTGGAGTGTTCATTTCTTTCTCAATATTCTGTTCATTTGTGTAAGCATCTTAAACAACTGTTGGATAACAGAATTATATGATCAGACTTATTTTTTACTTTAATGTTTAGTTGAGATTACTGAAAACTCGGTCTAAATTGAAGTTTGTCTTGATTGGTACAAGTAGAGAAAGGAGGACTAGGGATGGAATTAGAGATTATAGGGTACCACATTTAGTTCCTAATAAAACAAGTAAAGCACAGTGTCCCAAAGAGACTATTGAAAAAGATATTCATCTCTATTTAACCTGTATATTCAGTATTTTCTATATTAAATTAAAAATGAAAGAATGTTCCTATATTTGGTCTTTTAAAGACATTCCAGGTTGGTTAAGGAAACAAACACTGCCTATGAAATCATAACAACGTAACTATAAAAATCTGATTACTACTTAAATTTCCAAGAATGTCAGTGCTAAGAATTATTTGTCTGGATTTCCTTAGAGTACATGATCACTTAATCACTTAACTTCTCGTTAGTCGTCAATTTGCTCGAGCGGGTGCCAGTAATGTCTCCATTTGTCCCTGTCACGGGCTAGTGTAGCGCAATGGCATCTGTTCGCTCCGGGAACATGAAGGGCCTCAAATCGATCATACGTGATCTTGACGAAGAAGTCTGACCATCTAGTAGGTGGGTGGCCATGCGGTCTTTTGACATTCCGTGGCGTCCAGTGGGTAACAGCTCTAATCCAGCGGTCGTCTTTAAATCTCATTCCGTGACCAGCCCATCTGATTTTCGACACCTTGGCAAAAGAGACAGCGTCCTTGATTCATGATCGTCGACAGATGTCATAACTCCAGATTCTTTCTCTCATTTGAGTGAAACGTGATATTCCAAGCATAGCTCTTTCTATTCTTCTTTGGAAACCTGAATAGAGTTCTCATCCTGTTTGCGTAAGGCCCAGGTTTCTGAGGCATATTTTAATGCAGGAAGTACAGTGGAATCAAAGAGATGTGCCTAGAGCCGGAGGTTCGTCGTCCTCTTAGCTATTTCTTCGACATTCTTGAAGGCATTCCAAGCTACTCTCTTCCTCCTGCACAGCTCGTATGCCAGGTCATTTGTCATGTTGACCTCTCGACCTAGGTACACATAGCTGTTGCATTCGGAGATGGTTGTTCCACTGAGAGTGAATGGGGCGTCAGGAACGAGGCTGTTTCTCATAAACATTGTCTTGGTAAGTTTCAGCTGTAGTCCTACATTTCCACACACACGGTCAACGTCGGCCAGCATATGTGCCGCTTGGCTGATGTTTGGTGTTATTAAAACAATGTCATCAGCAAAGCGGAGGTGGTGTAGTTGCCGACCATCTATCTTCACTCCCATTCCTTCCCATTCCAGTCATCGCATGATGTTCTCGAGGGTGGCACTGAAGATTTTCGGTGAAATGGTATCACCCTGCCGCACCCCTCTCTTGACGTCAACGATCACTTCTTTGTAGAATGATGAGATCCTGGTAGTGAAGCTGCAATACAGCTCACAGAGGATCCTGATGTATTGGGCTTGAATGCCCTGATTGGCTAGGGCTTCAATGACCGCTTCCGTCTCAACAGTATCAAAGGCCTTTTTAAATCAATGAATGTTAAACCGAGCGGCATCTTGAACTCCCGAGAAACATCAATGAGTTTGGTTATCGTGTGGATATGGTCGATGGTGCTGAATCCTTTGCGGAACATGGCTTGCTCGCATGGTTGTCCTTCATCTAGTGTTCTGCCAATCCTATTTAGGATGACTCGAGTGAACAACTTGTAGATGACAGACAATAGGCAGTTCGGGCGATAGTTGCCAATGTCATGGATGTCTCCCTTCGTGAACAGTAGTACGGTCCTGCTGGTTTTCCATTGGGACGGAACCTTGTATTCAGGCAGGTAGCGAGTGAAGAGCCGAGCCAGTGTATTGATGAGTACTGACTGCAGGTTCTTCAGGTGTTCAGGTCTGACCTTATCTGGCCCGGGTGCTGTTTGTTCCTTTACCAACGAAATGGCGTGTCGGATTTCGGAAGGGAGAACTTTGGGAATGACATGTACATCCTGTGGAATTTGGTATGTCGGCAAGTGGACATGGCTGTTGAAGAGATTTGAGTAGAAGTCATGGTAATTTTCTCCATTGCCGTTCTGGAGGATGTGATGGATCCATCAGGACGTCGGAGGGCAGTCATCTTGGTCTTGTAGTTGGCGAAGGACAGGCAGCGTTACGAATACTTTTCCTGGCTTTTGCCGCATCTACCAGTACTTCTGCTCTTCTCTCTTTGAGGTCTTCCTTGATCGCATCTCTGCACTGCTTTGCGAGCTCGGATGTTAGCTTGCGGTTGCCTGAGGCATGCGCCAAACCACACTGGCGAATTAGCTCAAGAATTTTCGAAGATAGGGGATTTTTTGTGGCTATCTCTCTCTTGGAGTTCCTCACACATTCATAGAGCTGCTGAACCAGTCGATCATATTCCTCGTCAATATTGTCAACAATGGCATCTTCCCATGTTGCCGCAATAGTACCAAAGAGTTCCCAGTTTGTGGTCATTCTGGCATTTCTCTTTTTGAACTTTGCAGCCCTTTCTCCCTGCTCTGTGAAGTAGAATTTTGCACGAAGGAGGCGGTGGTCCGATCCCGTTCGAAATATTGGGACAACAGAGACAGCTGTCAGGCAAAACCGTCAATTGAATATGATGTGGTCTATTTCGTTGTGGAATCTTCCACCGGGAGACTCCCATGTCCATCGTTTAGATTCTACCTTCTGGAACTGTGTTACCATGAATGGTTTTGGTCGACATGATGAACTCAGATAGTCTCTCACACTGTTCGTTCCATTCTAGGCCATGGGTCCCGATGTGAAGTTCTTCAGCTGATCTTCTCGGTCCTATCTTGGCATTAAAATCACCCACAATGATCTTGTAGAAGGTGTGGTCTTCTTTATAGAACTTCTCTAGTTCCATGTAGAACTTCTCGATTTCTCTTTCATCATAATGAGATGTTGGTGCTAGACAAAGAAGATAGAAACTGCAGGCAGTGAGCCACATCTATTCAAATGTAAACTTCCGATTCGGGTTGTTATTCATTCCAATGAATCAATGCTCTTGGCCAAGTTTGTGTTGACAAGGACACTGATACTTCCAACACCTCTTTTATCGCAAGTTCCCAGGAACAATTCTCCAGTGTCGAAAACGGCATCGTGAGATTCTTGTCTTCTTGTCTCGGTCAGACCAATGATGTCGTACTTGATCATTCGCGCTTGTACCATCAGGTCCTCGATGGATGCATCTGATGCTAGCGTACATGCATTGAAAGTACAGACGATCATTTTTGTCTTCCTTCGTTGTGGCAGCCTAGGTCGGCCTTGAGATTTTGTCGGCCTCTCCTTTCTCATCCTTCTCAGTGCTGCCATGTCGCTGAAGCCTTTGGGATTAGGTGAATGTACATGATACAGGGTTAGTGTACATGATAGTCATATGAATACACCTGTGTGAATATATCGCTGGTATCTAGAGAATAGATATATAGAAATTAGATCACATAGCTGAGTGTGATCTTAACTTTTCTACACACTCCCATGCCCCACACACCCAAAGACTTATACTAATCCTTATAGATCCATGACTTTTCTTCCTCCCCTCTCCCAGAGTCTTTTAAAATTTCTTTTCAAGTACTAATGTAATGCGCTTTAGAAAATATTGAGTTAAACTTAATTGTTGTCATGTAGCTTTTAGATAGAGAACCAAGAAAATCTTATTAAAAGAGTATTTTTGTATTCTTTGAAAATGGTAATAAGAACATTATCCTTGAGTCCCGAAATAGACATTATATAAAGAATGTTGTGAGGAATTCCCTGTACAAATCAATACTCGAAGAAATAAATGACTTCTCTGAATGAGGATGAACTGGGACATTTCAAAGTATCAATCAGTGAATCAAAGATGAATCATACCATCCTATAGATAAAAATGATCTTGATGTAATCTAGTCAACACCATTACCTTTTTTTCTTATACCAGCTGATAGCACTTTTAATTTTTTAATTTTTATTTATTTATTTTTATTAATGAAACACCATGAGGTGCAGTTGTAGACTTACATACCTTTGTACTTGATTTTCAGATATACAAGAATCAAGTACACATCTTTCCACCAGTGAACATTCTCCACCACCAAGAAACCCAATGACCCTCCCACCCCCCATCTCCCCCATTTTGCCCCAACTCAGGGCATTCCCTTTGCTTTTTCTTTGTTTTAGGGTGTTGCGGTTTGCAATGGAGGTCAATACCATTACATTTTCAAAGAAGAAAATAGGCCCCTATATGTTCAAGACACTAGTACTGTCCTGCGGTTCTTTCCAGTATGTACATTGCTCCAAGCCAGCCCTTTGAAAATATGCTGGGAAGTACAACTGGATGTTCCTTTCCTCACACTGACCTGGAAGACTCTTGCTGATTCTCAGCCACATCAACTATTTCATTTGTTGCCTGATATCACCTACTGTCCTTAATTTTTTAAAAAAAAATATTTGATTTGTTTCGGGAATATAAAGAAAAAAATTAAATGGACTAATAAAACAAAAGTAAAATCAAACCTTTACACTCTGACATCAAAATCGTCCTAATAGGAGGGGAAGTAAATGACTGAAATGCGTAGTGGAGTGTTGTTAGTAGGTTGTGGACAATAGCTGGATATTTGACAGTGCATGGAGTATGAATACACAGTTGCAGAGATCAGGAACTCTGTACTTGAAGCGAATACAGTTTGTAAACTAGTCATCACAATTATATGTCTATATGAAATTTCTCTACATATGCTTTGTGCCTTCCATGCATGTATGTGTTATGCATTCCTTTATCATGAGCTCAGAAATGCATCTGAGGACACTCGGAAAATTAGTTGCGCCCCAAGTATGGGGAGAGAAGTAGTAAATAATTGGAGGAGAAAGAAATATGAGTTGGAGCTTAAGAGCCATGTAAGAGGAATATATAGATATGTATGTGTGTGTAAATACACATATATATGTATAAATATATATATGGGCTGGAGCCATAGCACAGTGGGTAAGACGTTTGCCTTGCAAGCGACCAACCTGGGTTTGGTTGCTCTCCTCCTCTCAGAGAGCCCGGCAAGCTACTGAGAGTAACCCTCCCTCATGGCAAAGCCTGGCAAGCTACCTGTGATATATTCAACATGCCACGAACAGTAACAAACAGTCTCACCATAGGGACGTTTCTGGTGCCCGCTCAAGAAATCAGTGAACAATGAGAGGACAGTGCTACAGTGCTATGGTTAATTCAAACGTTGTTTATGCAAAATATGAAAGAATCAAATAAATATTCTATAAAGCTTATTTTACCTATTAAATTAATATAACTTTAAATAGTGTTTAGAAATGAAGTTGAAGAATTTTAAGGCTATAGAAAGATATTGACAATATATCAAGAAACACATGGATTTTTGAGGAGAAAGAACACGTACCTGTTGTCCTTTCTTAAGGTTATTTTTTTGGCTTTTATAGAAGATGTTTTCCCTGAGTTTTTGTTAATCACTTCCGTTTTTTAGAAAGCATCATAATAAATTATATTTTTTAAAGAAGTAAATAAGGTTGTGTTTGTGAGTGGATTATGTATGTTTGGAACCTGGGAAGTATTTTGCTATGTAAGTTACATTAAACATGATATTTATAACAGAAATACCGTCTGCAGTACTATTGACAATAGCCAGAAGAAACTATGGTATACCTACACAATTGAATACTACACAGTTTGCAGGAAACTGACATCATGAAATTTGCTTATAAATGGATGTACAGGGAAGAATATCATGCTCAATGAAATCAGTCAGAAGGAAAGGTGTATACCGATTGGACTACCCCATTTTTTGGATATAAAAAACCAGAGTATGAGACTAATACCCAATGATAGCAGAAACACAGGCCAGGAGAATTGGTCAATTGTTGGATGCTTGCCACAAGTGCTGAAGGCGAGCATTTGGAATAAAGAAGGGACTGCTATGACAATGATAGTTGGAAGTGATTACTCTGGGTGAGAACTGAGTCCTGAAAGTAGGCCAATGAATAAACGTGAGAACCTCTCTCTCTCTGTATTACAATCCATAATGCCCAAAGGATGAGAGAGAGAGAAAGAGAGAGAGAGAGAGAGAGGTGCCTGCCATAGTGTAGAGAAAGCAGGCTGTCAGGTGGGGTTTGGGGTTGGGAGAGGGAGTGGTGGGAGAGAAACTGGGGACATTAGCAATGGAACTGTATACTAGTGGAGGTTAGGTGTTAAAATATCCTATGATTGAAACTGAATCATGAAAAGGTTTGTAATATGTGTCTCCTGCAGATTCAATACAAAAATATGATATTTAGTTTCTACCAGCATGACTAACCTATGAATTTGCTGAAATTTACTTTTATCACCTTGGCTGGGCTCATTACATGGATGTCTGTGTGGTAAAACTTTTTCCATTTTATGCGGACTGAAGAGACAAAAATCATAGGGTTGGGACTTCTGGTGGAAGGAGAGAAGAGCACAAAACACCCTGTTGACCACACCTCAGCAGGGTCACCTAACTTGCCTAATGACAGACCTCCTTCAATGATTTCTTCTTTTGTAATGTGGAAAAATGAAAAGACATTGCAGGCTGACAGGGGGTTGTCCCCTCCAGTAAACACTGTTTTCTTTTTGATCAGAATTGTTTAAAGATTATTTGAAAAATTTGGAGCTTACTGATTTGTTCTCATATATTTCCCCTACATAGTGTCAGTGGGCATTGATCTAGGAAGGCCAGCATGAAAAACTTGAGGTGTATGTCTTAACCACCAATGCCAACACTACTGTAAGTATGGAACCCAAAGTACAATAGTAAAACTTCAAAATGTGTTTGTCAAGGAAATCGGTGGGAATGCAGGGAGAAATGTGTAATCTGTTGGTGGAAGCATGCAGACACTGGTGGTGTGATTAGAATTGGAATATTGTATGACAAATCTCCATTATAAATGACTTTGAAAATCAAAATTGCCTAAATTTTAAAAAAAAGAGAAGTCAACTTACGGCTATATTTCAAGAAAGCTTGTCTTAGCAAATTTTGGCAGGGAGACCATAGTTGGTAGAGAGAGGGAGAAAGAAAGGGAGATTTGACAGTTGGGAAGAGAAGCCTGGATATCATGGAAGAGATGAAAGCTAATCTTAGAAGATTTGGAGCCATCAGAGTTTAGTGAGTTAAATGGTGAGAACATTGCAGTTTAGATACTTAAATTGTGAGATTGGTTTCAGTCATCACCACTGTATATATAGAAAGAGTTCAAAGACCTCACAGACATTCAGGCTATAATAACTAACAAGGGAAGCGTTTTTTTCCTGAAGCACTATGTAAGGATAATATATTGCCAGGAAAATGATAAAAAGTTGGTTCTCTTTTTCAGAGATTAATACATTAGAGATGAAAATTTTATACAAAGGAATCTATCATCTTGCCCTGTTGCTCTGTTTTCTTGTCATCATTCCATTCTCCACCATGACCCTACCTAATCAGGGCTTTCCACATTTCTCAGCAGTATCACCACATAGCCTAAGAGCATGTGTTAACTGCCGGTAGCTCACAGCTCTCATGTTTGCCCCCCATCCAAGCCAGAGCCATCCTTCTGAAACCATGGATATTTGCTGAAGGCCCGTTCTTCCTTGAAGTGGCAGTCATGGTTAACCTCTTCTTAATCATTGTGTTTACAAATTTAGATGAATGTCACAATACTAGTGACAGGGATTTTCCAAACTTTGGTAAGCATAAACATTTCCCTTTCCCCCACGAATTTTGGGCTAGTTATTTTCTATCCACTGCTAATAATTTGTGATAATGAGGAAACAGAACTGAAGTAAAAACAGGGGCATTTGTCAATTTGGTGCCATGACTAATCAGTCTTAGTATAAGTATATATTTCTAGAAAAAAAAAAGCAGAAGAAAAGGAGTTGGTTTCTAGCAAAGAATGCCAAACCTCTGCCAAGAAATCCTTTGAAAATAAAAATTCTGACTATGTACTGAACATGATTGACACTCAATGCCTCTTTTGCAGACCACACACCTGAAAGGAGAGAGAGAACAAAAGGGAATGCCCTGCCACAGAGGCAGGGTGGGATGGGGGGTATTGGTGTGGGAGGGATACTGGAATCCATGGTGGTGAAAAATGGGCACTGGCGGAGGAATGGGCACTTGATCATTGTATAATCGAAACCCAAGCACAAAAATTTGTAAATGTACAACTTTACATCATGGTGTTTCACTAATAAAAATTTTTAAAAAAATAAAGTAAAAATTTTTTTTTTGTCTGCGAGAGATCAGCAGATGGGAACCTGAGTGAAGGCAAAAGATTACATTGGTTGACTTTTATTTTTCCTTGAGTATATTAATTTGATTTTGGAGTCAATTTATATGAGAGTTCATCAAGACACAGAAATTTTTAGCGCTTCTCTTGTTTAAAAGTATAGTGATACACCATATCTCTATCTCACATTCTTTTTATTTCTGATAGTTTGACACAAAAGATACGTCAAAATCTTAGATAAATGTAAATTATTTAAATACTTTTTTGATTATTTAAAATTACCTTATAGAATTACATTATAGAATTTCATAAATTTTAGGATTATGCAGAATCAACGTGCATGTATCATATTACACTCACTACTGAAAGGCCTACTCTGTCATTCACCATTGTTCAGTTTTTCCACTTTGATTATACTTTTCGATCTGGTAACTAAATAGTCTCATAGTTCTAAAGTTTGTTTTTATTGCTTTGAAAAGATTAAAATTATGCAATTTTCAACATTGGATGAAACTAGAGGATATCATGCATGTAAAGTTAGCCTTAAATAAATGAACAGATACAGAGAGATTTTTCTCATGTGTGGGATGTAAAGACACACAGCAAGGTAGAAACAAAGGTTCAAGAGCAATTTAAGGGGAGAACTGATCCACACAATTGAGTCAGGGGATTGAGAGTGAGGGATTATGGGAGATTGGGGGAGAGGAAGGGTTTATTCTTTGAGAGAATGAGGAGTGTCATGTTGGAATTATGTGTATGAGAAACCATTGTTAATTGAATTATGAATTATAGAATATAAATAATGTTTTAGATGTTTGTCTGTCTCATTTTATTCTTTTAATTTGTTTTCTCCATATGCTACATATGCATGAACTTGTAGGATGCCTATCTTTCTCTGCCTGGTTTATGTCACTAAAAATAATTTCCTCATGTTATCCATTTTATATACAAATAATAAGAAAATTTCACTTCATACAACTGAGTAGTATTCCATTGCTTTACCACCTTTCATTTTCAAAATTTGTGGTTTAAAAGATACAAATATTGGTTTTAACAATGCTCTGGTGTTTTAAAATTTTTAGTTTAGTGAAGCTAAATAGATTTTACTGAAAAACACTCAGAAACTTGTGAAACAGGTGTAGGGTGGAATGGAATAATTGTTCAAGCGAGAACAGTCATTTAACAAAGCAAGCAAAGAGAGACATAGAGAAAGGAAGCACGGTATTTCTTCTTATGAGATCAAATCTTGAGGACCAAGCCCACTCTGGTAGTTTAGGAATAAGAACTTGGAGTGGTAAGAACTTAACTTGTGCACTTTAGGGGAGAACCTGAGTGAAACTATTATAAGTATGTTCAGGATCATGATAAACTGGAGTCTGCACTTGGAGTGAGGTGGGTAGAGAGTTCTTTGGGGAGATCTGAACTATGGAGAACAGTAATATTATAACATTAATGATAGTATCTTACCGTGGGATTCCAAAAAAATCTGTAACAGTGGCATCAGAAATGATAACATTCTTAGGTATTTGGATTTCCTGTGGAAACAACGGGAAAGCTGAGTTTATGCTCTGGATGCATCCACCTGAAAGAAGGTCAACAAATCATGAATGAAAAATTAAAAGTTACATGGATCAAGGATTCTAATCCCAGTGGAAGGCTAGATTTCGGGTGGACAATTTCTACTGATGGCCTGATGTAGATTCTGATCCTGGGATACGTAACAGAAAGGAGGTAGTGACAGGTATCCTCAGAAGTGAAGCCTCTGAAACAGAATTCATTCATGACAACTTATGGGTTATCAAAATTTGCTCATGGCTGCTACCATTATAACATGCCATTCAATGGTTCTGTGGTTTCAATTTACTGTGTCAATGTAAAGATGAAGTTTCCAAATGGAAGGTAAAAATCTGAGGCCCTCAAGATGATGAATCATAGTGAGGGGGGAGCTGGAGCTATAGTACAGCAGGTAGGGCATTTGCCTTGCACACAGCATACCCAGGTTAGATTCCCAGCATCCTGTATGGTCCCTCCAAGCACCGTGAGGAGTAATTCCTGAGTGCAGAGCCAGGAGTAACCACTGTGCATCGCCACGTGTGACCCAAAAACGCAAGAAAATGATGATCTGGGATTGATCCTTAGCATTGCAAACAGCATTATTTTTTAATTTTTAATTTTTTTCTTTCTTTCTTTCTTGCTTGCTTGCTTTTTTGTTTCCCTTAGCTTTAATGTCATGAAGGGATCTTCCCACATTTTTCTTCATATATCTTAAGAATTCAGGTATGATAGTGAGGCCTTTAATACATTTGATCTGACTTTGTGCCTGGCACTATAAAGAGGTCTGAGTTCATTTTTTTGCATGTTGCTGTCCAGTTTTCCCAGCACCAGTTGCTGAAGAGACTTCCTAGCTCAACTTCATATTTCTTGAGCATTTATGAAAGATTAGGTAATAATAATCTGAGGGCCAGCGTCAAGATATTTGACTATATTCCATTGATCTGAGGCCTGTCTTTATCTGAATATCATGGTATTTGGATGACTACAACTTTGTAGTAGGGATTGAAGTTGGGGAAGGTGTTCCCTTCTTTTTACCAAAGATTGCTTTAGCTCTTCATGGGAGTTTATGGTTTTGTATGAGTTTCAAGAGTGTTTAATCTATTTATTTGAAAAATGTTATGGGTATCCTTATAGAAAGTGCATTAAATCTTTATAGAGCTTTGGGGTGTATTGCCATTCTGACAGTGTTAAACCTCTCAATCCATGAGCATGCGATGTGATTCCATTTCCTCATATACTCTCTTATTTTGTGAAGTAGTGTTTTATAGGTTTTTTTTTTTTTGGTATAGTTCCTTAAGTAAACCCTGAGTATTGCTGAATGTACCTTCCAAAACAGAAAGAAAATGTCAATACTGATTGAATGGTATTAAGAAATTGTTTTTAATTTTTAGACGTATTGTATTATGTATGCGTGCACATACACATACATGCTTAATTCTTATCTATTGAAGAGATCTGCTGAAATTATTTGAAATTTCTTTCAAAATGGAGAGAGGACATAAGAGTTGATAGCACAGCGGGTAGGGCGTTCGCCTTACAAGCGGTCAACATGGCCGACCCGAGTTCGATTCCTCCGCCCCTCTCGGAGAGCCCGGCAAGCTACCGAGAGTATTCAATATGCCAGACACAGTAACAACAAAGTCTCCAATGGAGACGTTACTGGGCCCGCTCGAGCAAATCGACGATCAACGGGAGGGCCTTTACCTTTACCTTTACCTTAACCTTTTTAGTTGATTCCAATATACTCGATTTTCTGAGGTATTATTGTGAATGGGATTGTTTTTCTCTATCTCTTTTTTCTCTTTCATTATTAATATATGGGAAAGCCATGGCGTACCAGATATTGATTTTGCAATATGCTACTTTACTAAACAAATCTATTGTTCCCAGGAGCTTTTTTGGGATTCTTTGGGATTTTCTATGTATAGTATCATATTATCTCCAAATAGTAAAAGCTTGAGTTCTTCCTTTTTCATATGGTTGCCCTTGATATCTTTTTTTTTTTTTTACCAAAATCATATGGCAAGTACTTCAAGTACTATGAAGAATAGGAGTTTTGAGAGTGGGTAACTTGTTTTGTGCCTGATTGTATTCTGGAATTCTATTTCATTGATTTCTGCTCCAAGCCTTTGAGAATAATACTTGCTGTGGGTTTGTGGTAATTTGCTTTGACTAGATTGAGGAAAGTACTTTCAACTCCCATTTTGTTGAGAGTTTTTCATCATGAATGGGTGCTGGATCTCATCAAATGCTTTATCTACATCTATTGATATGATCATATGACTTTTATCTTTATTTTATTGAGATGGTGTATTCTGTTGATTGACTAGAGAATGTTAAGCCATCCTTGCATCCCCAAGCTAAACCTAATTGGTCATAGTGTGTGATCTTTTGTTGAGTTTCTAGATTCTCTTTGCTGGTATTTTCTTGAAAATTTTTGTATCTGTATTCACAAAGGAAAAAAGGTCTGCAATTTTCTTTTTTTGTGGTGTCTCTGTCGATTTGAGTATTAGGGTGATCTTTGCCTCACAGAAACTATTTGGGAGTATTTCTGTTTCTTCAATTTCCTGGAAAATCTTAAAAATGTTGGAAGCAGTTCCTCTTTAAAGGTTTGAAATAGTTCACTATTGAATCCATCTGGGACCTGGATTCTGTTTGGGGGTATAATTTTGACCATTATTTCAATTTCCTTGTTAGTGATAGGTCAAGTATTCCAAATCTTCTTGGTTCAGCCTTGGGAGGTAATTGGAATCCAATAATTTATAAATTTTTTCAAGATTCTCTCATTTCCTGCTGCAAAGATTCTCAAAATAATCTCTGATGATCCTATGGATTTCTGTACTTTATATTAGGATACCCCCTTTGCATTTCTGATTCAATTTATTAGAATTCTTTCTCTTTGTTCCTTTGAGAGGCTTCTCATGGTTTAATGATCTTATTTATTTTCTCAAAGAACCAGTTTTTGTTCTTATTGGTCTTCTGGATTGTATTTTGGGATTCTAGCTCATTGATGTCTGGTACAAGTTTTATTATTTCCTTCCTCCATCCTAGTTTGGACTACTTTTGTTGGTTATTTTCCAAAATCTTGAGCTCTAATTTATTCTTGTAGGCCCTTTCTTTCTTCCTGATGAATTCTGGCAGAACTATAATCTTTCCTCTTAACACTGCTTTTGCTGTGTCCCACAAGTTCTGGTAGCTCGTGTCCTCATTCTCATTTGTTTATGGAAACTTTTTATTTCCTCTTTGATTCTTCCCTAAGCCATCGGTTGTTCATTACTTCCCTTAAAGAAAATATTTCCTTGCTGAGCTTCAGTCTGTTTGATCTATCGAGAAGTGACAAAGAAGTGTTGAAATCTCCTACTAGTATTGTGTTGCTATCAATGTTTTTCTATAAGTCTATTAGAAGTTGTTTTAAAGTATTTTGCTGGTCTGTCATTAGGATCATATACATTGAGGAGGGTGAGTTCTTTCTGATGTACATATCCCATGATCATTAATAAATGACCGTCACTGTCTCTGATAACCTTTAATCTGAAGTTCTTGTGGTCTGATACTAGTATGGCCACTCCAGGTTTGCGGAGGTGATATTTTCTTGAAAACTTGTTTCCCAGCCTTTTACTTTTAGCCCATGGGTGCTTTGATTGTTCAGACATGTTTCTTGCAGGCAGCAGAATGTTGGGTTCAGTTTTCTAATTCATCTTCCTATTCTGTGCCTCTGAATTGGCACATTTAGTCCATTGACATTGAGAGAGATTGTTGTTTTGGGGATTTGTGCTCTCTTTATGTATAATTTTTGTACTTGTGGGGATTGCCTTAGCTTAAAGTATACCTGTTAATTCTTCTTGCAACAAAAATATGGAATGCTTTACAAGTTTGCATGTTATCTCTGTACAAGGACCATGCTCATCATTGTATCATTTCAATTTTAATATATGTGTTATCAAACCTATTAGGAGTTAATTTTTCCATATTTTTCTCTTCTTATTACTTTGACTGTTGTCCTTCCTCACTCCTATGGCAGACAATGATTGCTAATCAAGGAATGTATTTCAAAGCAGCATGAATAAATAGATTTAGAACTTTAATGTCCCAGAAATAAAAATATGGTTTTTACTATATTATCGTTTACCCTACCCCCTAGGCATTAGTTTTACAAAATAATTCTTTTGGAAATGGTATATGAGTTTGTTTAATGTTGTTCCCTGAATCCTTCATTAAGAACATTAAAATAGAGCCTTTTGCTGTTCTCACCTCAGTCCTGTGTACATCTCCAGGAAAAGGTGGATGGTGTTGTCTGCACTTTGACCACCTTGAATGTATGTAGGATTTTTCTCCTGAAGGATGAGGTGAGGATCATATTGATGATTTCATTCCACCTTATTACAAGTTCAACTTGAATGGAAGGTGAGACTCATGAGGCTCCTATAAAGGACAGAACAAAGGGTCTCAGTGAAGTTTAATGGCCAACTCACATTAACAACATAGATGACTCAAAGTAACCTGTGTGCATCTTTGTGTGTAGTGAGTTTCATATCTACTGATAGTGATTGTCAGTCATGACACATGGGAAAAACAGACCTGTAATTAAAAAATCTAGTTCTCTGAGCAGAGTGGGGTCTCTGAGGTGATTGACCAAGTGCGTAGTAATTTATTACTAAGCACATAATTATTTTGAATGATGTGTACTTTTCGATCTAAAATTAATTCCAAATATGTCTAAAACGACAGTGTCTTGACCTCGCACATGGCTTTCCTCACCGAGGCCCCTTGGAGGTGCTGGGGTGAATTTCCCTCACGGACCTGATTAGAGCCCCGGCAGCTGAAGACCTCTGCAACCAGCCATAGGTAGGCTTAAGACCACCCTTCCCAAGCTTGAAGGAGCCTCATGCATGAAGGAACTGGAAGAGGAACCCAGATGTGCAGAACCGGGGGATGAGATCTCTATGGCTGCTCAGATCAAGACTGGGCCCCCTCCTTCCAGATCCCCCATCTTCTAATAATTCAGTGCTACAACCACGAACTGCCCCTGGATCCATGTAATGCCATCAATGGCCAACATCCAGAGACTGGATCCTATTTAGAAGACAGCAACTCTGATTGTCCTGTTCTCACTCTCAGAGAACCTGGTAGGCTTCTGCGAGTATCTTGCCCGCATGGCAGAGTCTTTGTTTCTGGTCACTGTTTCTTTTGAGGTACAGAAGCTGCTTAATTTAAGATAGTCCCCTTTGTTTATCTCTGTTTCCAGTTGCTTGGCAAGTGGCGTGTTATATTTGAAGATACCTTTAGCTTCAATGTCGTGGAGGGATTTGCCGACCTTGTCATCAATGAACCTGAGGGATTCTGGTCTGATGTTGAGGCCTTTGACCCATTTTTATCTGACTTTTGTGCATGGTGTTAGGTAGAGGTCTGAGCCATTTTTTTTTTTTTTGCATGTAGCTGTCCAGTTTTTTCTGCACCGTTTGTTAAGGAGGACTCTCTTGAACCACTTCACATTTCTTTCTCCCTTATAAAGATTAGATGATTATATATTTGAGGGTGTGTGTCAGTATATTCAATCCTTTTCCATTGGTCTACAGCTGAGCCTTTGTTTGAGTCCCATGCTGTTTTCATTATTATCGTTTGTAGTAGAGTTTGAGGTTGGGGAAGGTGATGCCTCCATTGTCTTTTCCCCAAGAATTGCTTTAGCTATTCGTGTGCGTTTGTTGTTCCATGTGAATTTCAGGAGTGCTTGATCAATTTCTTTGAAGAATGTCATGGGTATCTTTATAGAGATCAAGTTGAATTGTTACAATGCTTCGTGGAGAATTGCCATTTTGACAATGTTAAATCTCCCATTCCATATGCAGTATATATGTTTCCATTTCCTCGTGTCCTTTTTAATTTCCTGATGTATAGGTCCTTTACCTCTTTAGTTAAGCTGATTCCAAGGTTCTTGATTTTCTGAGGCACGATTGTGAATGGGATTGCTTTTTCATGTCACTTTCTTCTCTCTCATTACTTGCATATAAAGAAGCCATAGACTTTTGGGTATTGAGTTTATAGCCTGCAATTTTACTATAAATGTCTATTGTCTCTGGGAGTTTTTCGTAGAGATTTTAGTATTCTCTGAATATAGTATGATATCTTCTGTGAAGAGTGAGAGATTATTTCTAATTTTCATACATGAAAAACCCTTAATATCTTTTTCTTATCTATTTTCTCTTCCAAGTACTTCCAGTACTACATTGAACAGAAGTTCCAAAATGAATTTTTACTTAGCACATTCTGTCTGTAAATTTCTATGCTAAGAACGGTGGAATAAACAGTGATATCTTAGTAATTTACAAGTAAATTATGAAGACAGATAATTTAAAAGAATTTCTTTGTATAAATTTCCAAAATATGTAGCTTTTATTAAATATATTAAGAATAAATCGTAGGCCTTGATTATACCATGAAGATTATTTTCCTGTTAGAAGATACCCTTCTGAAATGCAAAAAGAGACACATTTTGAAAATGTTGATTATTCGTTCATTCATTCAATGAATATTTGTTAGTCTGGTGGTGCAGTGCCTGCAGGAAGTCAACCTGTACCCTCAGGTGAGTACATCAACAGTCTGATGGTGTCTTCATGCTTCCTGATAACCTCAAATCGCCACTGTGCCTCTGGCTGGCTCCCAACAACTCAGGACTACGTTTCCCGAGAAATTAAACTCCCAAAAGATATGTGGGAGCCATGTTCACAAACCACCCCTGGCTCAGCTATACAAGCTAATGCATTGGTCTTGTTTCAGAGACCCATAGACATATCTGGAACACATCAACAGCCACAGTTAACCTTGGACCTGCAAAAGGCTGAACACACTAGGGTAAATCGGAGGGAGGCAGGTTAGTTTGGTGCCCACCCAACCAGAACCCAGTGCAGCCACTTGCTCCCACAATCCAAAATCGCCACCATGCTCTCCTCTGGTTTCCATCGTCTCAGGATGGCTCTCACTGAAATATTACAGCTGAAAATTCGGATATGCGGGTTTTGTGACTGAAATCTCCAGGCTTTCTCTGGGCAGGATGGGCATCCCACCCTCACTGCCCTGTACTTATGGAAGCCTCAGCAGACATTTCCATACCTCAAAGCTACTACAGGCTTACCTTCCTGATAAAAATGCTAAATTCCTTGAACAAACATGATGACCTCTTAGTACCTGTATGAGACCCTTAATGCACAAAATAAAAAGGAGACAGAGAGAAAGAATTAAAGAGCCTGCCATAGAGACACACTGGGGGTGGGGGTAGGGTGTTGGGGGATGGTTTTAGGGAACCAGGAATATTGGTTTTAGGAAATGTACACTAGAGGAGTGATGGATGTTGGATCGTTGTATGACTGGAAGAAAATTATGAATAGATTTGCAATGGTTTATCTCACAGATATTGGATAAAACATTAAAAATATATATCCTTCATTTGTACCTCAGAATACTGATGGAACTTTAAAACCCAGCATATCTATTTTTGTGTTCTCTGTAGGAAAAAAAATGTTACTCACCTGTGTGCCAATAGCTTGTAGAAAGCTAAACCCAAAGATATATCAATGACTGTCTTTTGCATAAATACTGTAATTGCAGCTATGTTATGTTTTAGAATCAGTTCATGGACAAGACGTCAAGAGGAGCAGTGGCAAAGTGCATCAATGTTGAATGGATAATGTTTCAGAAGCTTGCAAGGGAGATGGGAAGATTTGGCATGAGTAAAGGGAAGAAACAGAAGAGTGAAGTACTAATAAGTATCATGAGAAAAATGCAAGGGAGGACATTTCCTGGCAAGTGTCACACTCTGTTGAGCTTTTGCTGAGGATAAGTATTAGAAAGTATCTTTCCCATTTAGTGGCAAAAAGGTAACTTTGATGGGTGTATTTAAAATTTACTTTAACGATTAGAATTACCAAGAGATACAAAGTTACAAAGTTGCTCATAATTGAGTTTCAGTCATCTAATGTTCTAGAACCTTTCCAGTATATTGGGGCATTTTTGAAGGAATATCCCTGGTGCGAAGACTAGGGCATCTGAATCTTAACACATTTCACCAAATATATGATCTGTACTCACATGATTTACACTGTCTCCCCTGCTCTTTGATTTATGTTTTCATGCAATATTTCCTTGTGAACCTCACCTCAAGTGAGGCTCCCTATTTAAGACAAGTACATGTTTCTGGGGCACTACATATTTTTTGGTTGCTGGGAGAGACTCTAAAGCAATGCTCAGGAGGTGTGGGGGCCCCACAGACAATTCTCAGAAAACGTGGCCATGGTGCTTGGGGTCCTCTGAGGCTAAACAGCCTTTGATACTCTGGCAAGCAGGTGGTGCTGGGAGTCAAATTGGGTGCATGTGAGACAAGTTCCATAAGCACTACACTATCTCCTGCGGCCCTGGGTATTAGATTTATGTCAGCATTCTGTCATCCTCCCTTTTGTCAGAAAGCAGAGACTTGTGCAGGAGAAAGTGGAAGAGACTTTAGGGTTTAGCTAGGTTGACTGAGTAGCTGGTGATACCATTAAGATTGGAACATAAAGTAAAAATAAAACAAGAGCTCCGTGCCTTTTCCCGCTGAACTCAACACCCTCCACAGGGGTACACCTGCGGGCAACAACTGCAGCAGCTCCTTTGGACTATCCATCAGCTAATCAGCCCCTCCCCTCCAGGTGGGTAGAGGGAGCACAAGCCAGGTTCACCACTCCTCCACTCCTCAGCCCCAGCCCCCGCCTTTTCCTGCAGAACTGGACACCCTCCAGCAGGGGACACCTGAGGCAGCTCCATGGGATTTTCCATTGCTCCTCCTACATTCCAGGATCCTGGGTGGGAGTGACCCTGGGATGAGCCAGATGCGTGGCCACCATATAGGGAGCAGTTCCTCCCAGAATTGGGAGTGGCCTTCTCCTGGGTGGACAGCCGCAGTTATATTTCCCAATCTGGGCACTCAGGACTTTCATCTCTCACTTAGTCGCTTAATACCGACTAAAAATTTCTGACCACCTCTACTAGAATACAATAACATCCCACTCTCCTACTCCATTTATAACAAAAGACCTGTATGAAATGTGCTGTACAAGCTCAAAACTAAAAAGTACCTCCTCCAAAGCGCAAATCTCCACCACGAGGAGAATATGAAGAAAAGAATCCCGAATCCTCAACCGAGGTTTTCCACAATTGCACTCTCTTTGATAAAGAATTCCAGGATAAAATGCAGAGGGTGTTCAAGGACCTACTCAAAGAATCAATGGAATAGATATCCAAAGACTAAAAGAAGAAATGAAAAAACAATAGAAAAGAGAGCCAAGAAAATACAGGAAGAAAAGAGAACAGAATTTTAAAAAGCTACAAAAAGAAGAGTCACAAATAAAGGATTCAGTGGATGAAATTAAAAAGTTAGTAAGTGCCCTTAGCAATAGGATAAGTGCAGCTGAAGAGAGGATCAGCGAGCTTGAAGATGAGCAACAAAATCCCACTGGGAAGAACAAGCAATAGGAAAAGACCTCAACCCCAATGAAAAAGCTAGAGTAAAAGAAACCATTGCTGAAAAGCTCCCAGAGTTAAGGAAAGCAGACATCCAGATCCAAGGAGCCAGAAGGGTACCAGCTAAAGGAGACCCCAGAAAAAACACTCCAAGCATATCATAGTCAGAACGATGGATGCTGTGGACAGAGACACAATATTACAAGCAGCAAGGTCAAAGAAGGAAATTACATACAAAGGAGCACCCCTTAGATTCACAGCAGATCTATCAGTGGAAACCCTCAAAGCCGAAGGCAATGGTTGTATATAGTGAAAAAATTCAAAGAAATGAACGCCTCACCGAGAATACTCTATCCAACAAAACTCTCACTCAAATTCGATGGAACCACTTTTTAGATAAACACAAACTCAGCAACTTCATACACTCAAAACCAAATCTAAAAGAAGAACTAAAGGGGCTCCTGTAAGAAAAGAATGAAAACACGTGTAAACACAATCAACTCCTACAGGAAGATGGCACAAAACCCCATGACAATACTCTCCCTTAATGTCAATGGTCTAAATGCACCTACCAAGAGACACAGAGTGGCAAAACGGATCCAGAAACTGAAACCACAATTCTGTTGTCTACAAGAAACTCATCTGAACAATCAGAGTAAACACAGACTCAAAGTGAAAGGATGGAAAACAATCCTGCAAGCAACCAGCTCCATCACAAAAGCTGGGATGGCCACACTAGTATCCGACAACATTAATTTCAGGCTGAAAAATATTAGAAGGGACAGCGAAGGCCACTTTCTCTTCTCCAAGGGATACATTCCACAGGAAGAAATCATACTCTTAAATGTATAAGTACCTAATGAAGGAACAGCTAGATACTTAAAACAACTGCTAACAGAATTTAAAGAGGACAGTGCTAATAACACAATAGTAGATGGAGACTTCAACATCGCTTATCACCTCTGGATAGATCAACAAGAACAAAACTCAGCAAGGAAACATTGGCTTTGAATGAAGAAATAGAAGAGAAAGGTCTTATAGACCTATACAGGGCTTTACACGCCCCAAAGAAAGAATACACATTCTTCTCCAGTGCTCCTGGAACATTTTCCAAAATCGACTATGTGCTAGGCCACAAAACATACCTCAATAGAATCAGAAAGATAGAAAGAGTATCAACAATCTTTTCAGACCATGATGCACTGAGGCTAGATGTGAATCACACGCAGACACGGACAACCAAATCGAACACCTGGAAAATAAACAAGTCACTGCTGAACAATGTGTGGGTCAAGAAGGACGTCAAGGAAGAAATCAAAAGATACCTGGAAACAAATGAGAACGAAGACACGAACTACCAGAGCTTATGGGATGCAGCTAAAGCCCTATTAAGGGGAAAATTCATAGCTCTGCAAGCATATCTAAGGACAGAAGAAAGAAAAGATGCACATAAGCAACTTATTTCACAGCTCAACATCTTAGAAAAGGATCAAGAAAAGGAGCCTAAATCGGGCAGAAGGACAGAGATCATAAAACTTAGAGCAGAATCAACGACATGGAAACCTAAAAAACAATCTGAAAGATCAATGAAACCAAGAGCTGGTTCTTTGACACCAGCTAAAAGATCTGAAAGATCAATGAAACCAAGAGCTGGTTCTTTGACACTATAAACAAGATAGATAAACCACTAGCAACACTCACAAAGAAACAGAGAGAGAGAAAACTAATAAACCGAATCAGAAATGAAAATGGAGATATCACAATGGAAACCAAAGAAATTCAAAAGATCATCAGAGACTACTTTGAAAGTCTGTATGCCAAGAAAAAAGAGAAGTTAGAAGAAATGGATAACTTCCTGGATTCCTATAATCTCCCAAAAATGAGTCAAGAGGATATAAAATACCTGAATAGACCTAGTCATGAAAATGAAATTGAAACTGTAATCAAAATTCTTCCCAAAAACAAAAGCCCAGGTCCAGATGGATTCACTACCAAATTTTTCCAAACATTTAAAAAGGATCTACTGCCCGTCCTTCTCAAACTTTTCCAGGAAATTGAAAAAACAGAAACTCTCCCAAACAGTTTCTATGAAGCCCATCTCTCTCTAATACCAAATGGAAACAAAGACACCACGAGAGAAGAAAACTACAGTCCGATATCACTGATGAACACGGATGAGAAGATCCTGAACAAAATACTAGCAAAGAGATCTCAACAGCTCATCAAAAAGATCATACACCATGACCACGTGGGATTCATCCCGGGGATGCAAGGATGGTTTAACATTTGGAAATCAACCAACATAATCCATCATATCAACAAAAGATAAAAATCATATGATCATATCAATAGATGTAGAGAAAGCAATTGAGAAGATACAGCATCCGTTTATGATGAAAACTCTCGACAAATTGGGGATTGAGGTGATTTACCCCAATATATTTAAAGCCAGCTACCACAAGCATACAGCAAGCATCATCCTCAATGGGGAAAATCTGAGAGCGTTCACCCTAAGATCCGGAACGAGATAAGGATTCTGACTCTCTCAACTGCTGTTGAACATAGTTCTGGAAATACTAGCAATAGCAATTAGGCAAGCAAAAGATATTAAGGCCATCCAAATAGGAAAGGAAGAAATCAAGCGCTCTCTATTCGCAAATGATATGATACTATACTTAAAGAACCCTAAAAACTCTACCAAGAAACTCCTAGAAATGATAGACTCGAGAGTAAATTTACAGGTATAAAATAAATACCTAAAAGTCCATGGCTTTACTATACACAAATACTGAGAGAGAAGAAAATGACAAGATGAAAACAATCCCATTCACAATTGTGTGCCAGAAAATCAACTACATAGGAATTAGTTTAACTAATGAAGTAGAGGAACTGTACAAAGAAAACTACAAAACGCTGCTTCTTGAAATTAAAGAGGAAGCAAGGAAATGGAAAAATATCCCCTGTTCATGGATCTGGAGAATTTATATTGCCAAAATGGCAATACATCCAAAAGCACTGTACAAATTCAATGCGATCCCTATTAGGTTATGCATGACATTCTTCAAAGAATTGGAGCAAACACTCCTGAAATTTATATGGAACAATAAGCCCCCACGAAGAGCTAAAGCAATTCTTGGTTAAAAGAAAATGGGAGGAATTAACCTCCTGAACCGCAAACTTTACTAAAAGTAGTAATAATTAAAACAGCATGATACTGGAACAAAGGTAGAGCTGCAGAGCTATGGAACGGGGTTGAATATACTGACATCTCCCCTCAAACATATGACCATCTAATCTTTGAAAAAGGGGCAAGAAATGCGAAGTGGAGTAAGGCAAGTCTTTTTAACAAATGGTGCTGGCAAAACTGGACGACTACGTGCAAACTACTGGGCTTTGATCTCTGCCTAACACAATGTACAAAAGTAAGATGAAAATGGACCAAAGACCTAAACATCAGACTGGAACCCATAAGGTACATTGAAGACAAAGTTGGCAAAACCCTCCATGACATTGAAGCTAATGGTATCTTCAAGGATGTCACGTCACTGGCCAAGCAAGTGGGAATATCTTAAACTAAGAAGCTTCTGCACCTCAAAAGAAACAATGACTAAAATACAGAGAGAGTCTACAGAATGAGGAAGGATATTCTCCAAATACACATCTGAGAAGGGGTTGATATCATATATATACAAAGTACTGATTGAACTCCACAAGAAGAAAACATCCAACCCCAACAAAAAGTGGGGCAACGAAATCAACAGAGACTTAATCAACGAAGAAATCCGAATGGCTAAAAGGCACATGAGAAAATGCTCTACATCTTTAATCATCAGGGAGATGCTGATTAAAACAACAATGAGATATCATTTCACACCACAGACACTGGCCCACATTCAAAAAAACAAAGGCAACCTTTGTTGGCATGATGTGGCGACAAAGGGACCCTCCTTCACTGCTGGTGGTAATGCTGACTGGCTCAACCCTTTCGGAAAACAGTAGAGATGATTCTCACAAAATTAGAATTTGAGCTCCCATTTGACCCAGCAATACCACTCCTGGGAATATACCTCAGAAAAGCAAAAATGTATAGTCGAAGTGACCCCTGCACTTATTTTTTCATTGCAGTACTATTTACAATAGCTAGAATATGGAAAAAAAACGATTGCCTGAGAATAGATGACTGGTTACAGAAACGTTGGTACATCTACACAATGGAGTACTATGTAGCATTTAGAAAAAAATGAATTCATGAAATTTACTTACAAGTGGTACTGCATGGAAAATATTATGCTAAGCGAAATGAGTCAGAAAGAGAGGGACACACATAGAAAGACTGCATTCAACTGGTTAACATAAAGTAGCAAACTAAGAGAACACCAAGAACAGCTGTGATAAATACCAGGTTCTTCACTCCATGGCTAAAATAACAGCCTCACACTCTAGGGGTAAAGGCAGCTCAGATAGAGAAGGGAGCACCAAAAAAAGGGTGCTGAGCAGATCCACCCAGAATGGGAGATGCATGCTGACAGCAGTCTATAGACAGAACATGATTGCCACCCTAAGTCTCTCCTACATATTACAGCACCGAAAAGGATAGATAGAAGAAAAGGGAGTTCCCTGCCACAAAGGCACGGCAGGATGGGGGATAGGGGGTGTGAGGGATACTGGGAGTGGTAGGGGTGAAGAATGGGCTCTGGTGTTGGGGTGGGTACTCAATCATTGTATAATTGAAACCCAAGCACACAACTTGTAAGTCCACAACTGTAACTCATGGTGTTTAATAAAACAAAACAAAACAAAATAAAACAAGAGAAAGGTCTAACAATAGCAAACAGGACAGTAGTACTCAAAATATTTGGAAACAGGAACATTGGCAAGTATTTTTAAATAAGCATCCAGGAGAGGATGTAGCATTGTGAGTGAACAAATCTACTGTATGGATTCATCTCATCCTTGAAACGGAAAATGACAATGTGATACGGTTACAAATTTTCAAATAAGATATATACCATCTACTTTTTGCTGTGTTTCTATGCTTTGCAGAGTATGATTATAATTTTTAAATTTACTTTAATAATTGAAACAGTATTTGCCTGCATTAATCATTTTAATTAATGTTTTATTAAAATGTTTTTAAAATTATCAAAATGTTTTATTAAAATGTCATTTTAAAAAACAAACATATAGTCCAAACAGCTATTGCAGTATGTAGAGGGTGTTTACCTTGTATGCAGCTAACCTGAGCTCAGTCCCCAGAACCCTGAACCTGCCAGGAGTGATCTCTGGATACAGAGTGGGAAGTGAGCCCGGAGCACATCTAGGTGCACTCCCCTCCCCACAAAAAAGGAAGAAAAGAAAAGAAAAACATATAAATGATTCTTGAGTAACATAGAGAATAAGAGGGCTAACTCCTATATAACATTTGAAAATCGTCAAATTTAAGAGATAGTCTACTATTGGCCAAGAAGATGGTTTTTTAAAATACAAATTATCGACCATCTATCTTCACTCCCATTCCTTCACATTCCAGTCTTCGCATGATGTTCTCAAGGGTGGCACTGAAGAGTTTCGGTGAAATGGTATCACCCTGCTGCACCCCTCTCTTGACATCAAGGATCACTTCTTTGTAGAATGGTGAAATCCTGGTAGTGAATCCGCAAAACAGCTCACGGAGGATCCTGATGTATTGGGCTTGAATGCCCTGATTGGCTAGGGCTTCAATGACCGCTTCCGTCTCAACAGAATCAAAGGCCTTCTTTAAATCAATGAACGTTAAGCAGAGCGGCATCTTGAACTCCCGAGAAACCTCAATGAGTTTGGTTATCGTGTGGATATGGTCGATGGTGCTGAATCCTTTGCCGAACCCTGCTTGCTCGCATGGTTGTCCTTCATCTAGTGTTCTGCCAATCCTATTTAGGATGACTCGAGTGAACAACTTGTAGATGACAGACAATAGGCAGATCGGGCGATAGTTGCCAATGTCATGGATGTCTCCCTTCTTGAACAGTAGTACGGTCCTGCTGGTTTTCCGTTGGGACGGAACCTCGCATTCAGACAGGTAGCGAGTGAAGAGCCAAGCCAGTGTATTGATGAGTACTGACGGCAGGTTCTTCAGGTGTTCAGGTCTGACCTTGTCTGGGCCAGGTGCTGTTTGTTTCTTTACCGACAAAATGGCGTGTCGGATTTCGGAAGGGAGAACTTTGGGAACAACATATCCATCCTGTGGAATTTGGTATGTCGGCAAGTGGACATGGCTATCGAAGAGATTTGAGTAGAAGTCATGGATAATCTTCTCCATTGCCGTTCTGGAGGATGTGATTGATCCATCAGGACGTCGGAGGGCAGTCATCTTGGTCTTATATTTGGCGAAGGACAGGCGGGCGTTACGAATACTTTTCCCGGCTTCTGCTGCATCTACCAGTACTTCTGCTCTTCTCTCTTTGAGGTCTTCTTTGATCACATCTCTGCTCTGCTTTGCGAGCTTGGACGTTAGCTTGCGGTTGCCTGAGGCATGCGCCAAACCACACTGGCGAATTAGCTCAAGAGTTTTCGAAGATAGGCGATTTTTTGTGGCTATCTCTCTCTTGGCGTTCCTCGCACATTCATGGAGGTGCTGAACCAGTGAATCATAGTCCTTGTCAATGTTGTCAACAATGGCATCTTCCCATGTTGCCGCAATAGTACCAAAGAGTTCTCAGTTGGTAGTCATTCTGGGAGTTCTCTTTTTGAACTTTGCAGTCCTTTCTCCCTGCTCTGTGAAGTAGAATTTTGCACGAAGGAGACGGTGGTCCGATCCCGTTCAAAATTTTGTGACAACAGCAACATCAGTCAGGGAAAACCATTGATTGAATATGATGTGGTCTATTTCGTTGTGGAATCGTCCACCGGGAGACTCCCATGTCCATCATTTAGATTCTGCCTTCTAGATCTGTGAGTTACCATGAATGGTCTTGGTCAACATGATGAACTCAGACAGTCTCTCACCCTGTTTGTTCCATTCTAGGCCATGGGTCCCGATGTGAAGTTCTTCAGCTGATCTTCTCGGTCCTATCTTGGCATTAAAATCACCCACAATGATCTTGTAGAAGGTGTGGTCTTCTTTATAGAACTCCTCTAGCTCCATGTAGAACTTCTCGATTTCTCATTCATCATAATGAGATGTTGGTGCGTAGACAACGAAGATAGTGTGGTCTGTAAACCTGTAAATTTGATACATTTAAAAATTTATAATGGATTTTACAATAGTATTTCAATTACGTATTTACATTAGTCTATACACAAGCATGATTTTTAAACAATAAATTTCAGTGACAATAAATTTTTGGAGTTTTTCATAATTGTAATGATTTACTGCTCAGTCGATATTGATGTGAATATTTTTATCTATTTGTCTAATGTTCTGATTGTTTATTTAAGATCAGGAATTAACAGTTAACTTACCGATGACTGATTATGTGGCTCAGGGCTAAAGCACTTGGCTTGCGTGTATGAAACTTTGGGTTGGCCTCCTGGAAGGCAAATGCCCTACCCACTGTGCTGCAAAAGTTATATAAAATATACTAATAATAAGACCTAATGATGTTGGTGAACAGTGCAATATAATTGATTATTTAGTAATTTTCTTGATTTGTTAATGAAATGTGTAAGCTCTTGAGTATAATGGGAGTATTTTTCTAACATAAGAGTCTGAGGAAGGTGAAACTGTTATAACTGTCCTGTAGGATTCCATCTCCCTAGCCTGCTTCATTCTACATCTCTCTGTATCCAATGCAGTTTTCTTCTTGGGAATCTGACTTCCTGATTGGCTACCCTCTACCTTTCAACTGCCTACTTTATGACATCATTCTCCCACCCAACCAACCACCAACTGGTAGAATCTTGGGGTTGGTACCGCTTAACCTTGAGCGTGGAAGTTGGTGGCGGAAAGAGATGGTCCTAGGAGAGTTAATGGAGTGATGGATGGATGGGAAGGAAATCGGGAAGGGGAGGGAACTGGACAGCTGGTGATCAGCATGGGAGATTTGGTAGATGTTTTCTAAATACTTTAACATGTTTTTCGTAAATGATAAGCAAAACAAAAATACGAAAATAAGATAGGTTTCAAAGAACAGGTTACATATAAGACCGAGAGAGCTGAAAGAGCTGGCATTCCTTCTGGAGCTTTCAATCATACCATTTACTAAAGATGGTATTTTCACATCACTTAGCTGTGGAGAGTAATAGTGAGAAACAGAATGTCACCAGAAAAGCAAACTGGATGACCACCTTTCGTAAATGCCAGATGAAATATGTTCACATGTATCCCAAGTGCAAGTGTATTAACAGGAACATATATTTCACTAAGTCTGCTTGGTACCAGTAACTACTTTGGTGGAAATGGAGGAAAACAAATGCAGTTTCTGACAGAACTGAGACTAAACTGCTAATCAATTTTCCCAGGAAAGGGTAGTTGGATGGCTGTGAACAGAAAAACTTGAAAAGTGTTTTGCTACCTTTCATGTATGGCTAGAGGAAAATGATCCCAGTCATCTCTCAAAACTAACAAGCTTCAACTCCCTTGACGGTCAGTTGTATTCAGTGAGGAAAAAATGCTGGGAGAAAAGTCTGAAATGATGGGAAATAGACAATAAGTGCAAAAGGAAGGACTTGAAATTTGGGTTCCTCTGAAAACAAAGCTTGAAACCACAAGATCTGGTGAGCACACCATTTACTGGGAATGGGATCTGAGGAGGATAGGAGTGATATCAGGGATGTGAACAAGGAACATCCAAGTTAAGGAAGACTTAGCTAGCTGATTACCCCATGGGCAACACGGTTCCAAGACTACCAGAACTTACCAAGGAATTTACTTTAATTTTCTTTCTTTTATATGGTCACTTACAACATGTATTCTTTGCCTTCTTCAAACACAATTTGCAAATGATTTTTAATTATTAAAAATGTTTTATTAACATGTCATTATTAAAAAGAAACATATAGGCCAAAGAGCTAGTGCAGTATGTAGAGGGTGTTTACCTTTTATGCAGCTACCCTGAGCTTAGTCCCCAGAACCCTGACACTGCCAGGAGTGATCTCTGACTACAGAGTTAGAAGTGAGCCCAGAGCACATCTGGGTGTGCTACCCTCCCACAAAAAAGGAAGAAAAGAAAAACATATAACTGTTTCTTGAGTAACATAGAGGTTAAGGGTGCCAACTGCTATATAACTTTTGAAAACCCCCAAATATAAGAGATAGTCTGCTGTTGACCAAGAAGATGGTTTTTTAATAATATTTACTCACATTGTCTGCAAGTAATGCTATTTGTGGCCTGTAAATCTGTAAATTTTGATACATTTTAAAAAAATTATAATGGATTTTATAATGATCTTTATAAAGAATTTGTATTTTATAGTAATAAGTGATAAATTGTATTTCTGTTTTTGTGGGGTATTTTGGCCATAGTATGTGGTGCTTGGGACTTCTGACTCTGTGCTCAAGTGTCATTCCTGGTGATGCCAGCCATTAAGTTCAGTTGACTGTGTTCATTGTAAGTGCTTTAACCCCTCTACTAATTCCGGGGGGCCAATCAAATAAATTATCTGCATATATTTTATACATGCATGGCATACTTTGTCTTAGATTTTTTGATATTTCTAGGATATATTGATCGTCTTTAATTATTTTACATCAATACCAATCTCCAAAAAAGTTTCAAAATATAATTATTGACAAAAAATCATATAGAGGTCCAAATTTGTTTTGTTCATGGGATAACTATATTAAGAAGAAAATAGAACCACAATAAACATACAAGTAAAATGAAGGTACATTTCTTTGGAGTCTTTATTTATTTATTTATTTATTTATATTTGTATATTTATATTTATATTTGTATATATTTGTATATATACAAGTATAATCTTTGAAAAATAAATCTCAGATACTATAACATTTTATTGAGTTTTTTTTTTTGAGTGTTAACTAGATTTTTTAATATAGCAAACCAGAAACCCTCAAATTAATCATTTTAATAAATAATTCCGTTTAAGGGAACATAATTCGATTAGATTTAATACTTTTTTTTTCCCCTTTATTTTATTTTATTTTTTTAAAGTTGTAGATTTACAATTTTTTGTGCTTTGGTTTCAATTATACAATGATCAGATACCCATCCCTCCACCAGTGCCCATTTTCCACCACCATGGATAATATCCCTCCCACCCCCATCCCCCCATCCCCCCTGTCTCTGTGGAAGGGCAATCCCCTGTGTTCTCGCTCTCCTTTTGGGTGTTGTGGTCTGCAAAAGAGGCATTGAGTGGCAAACATGTTCAGTCCATAGTCTACTTTCGACATGCATCTCCCCTCCTGGGAAGATCCTCCAAACATACTTTATTTGGTGCTCCCTTCTCTATCTGAACTGCCCTTTCCTCTAGGATACCTGGCTGGCCTCTAAGTTATGGAGTAATCCTCCTGGTGCTGATCTCAGCTATTCTTGGGTATTAATCTCATACTTTGTTACTTTATATCCCCCAGATGAATGCAATCTGTCTATGTCTATCCCTCTCTTTCTGACTCATTTCGCTTAGCATGATACTTTCCATATTGTACCACTTGTATGTAAATTTCATGACTTCATCTTTTCTAACAGCTACATAGTACTCCATTGTGTAGATGTACCAGAGTTTCTTTAACCAGTCATCTGTTCTTGGGCATTCAGGTTTCTTCCAGTTTCTGGCTATTGTAAAGAGCGCTGCAATGAACAAACAAGTGCAGATGTCACTTCGACTATACATTTTTGCCTCTCTGGGATATATTCCCAGGAGTGGTATTGCTGGGTCAAATGGGAGCTCAATTTCTAATTTTTTGAGAATCGTCCATACTGTTTTCCAGAAGGGCTGAACCAGTCGACATTCCCACCAACAGTGAAGGAGTGTCCCTTTCTCGCCACATCCACGCCAGCATCGGTTGCTTTTGTTCTTTTGGATGTGGGCCAGTCTCTGAGGTGTGAGATGGTATCTCATTGTGGTTTTGATCTGCATCTCCCTGATGATTAATGATGTAGAGCATTTTCTCATGTGCTTTTTTGCCATTCGGATTTCTTCTTTGAGAAAGTTTCTGTTCATTTCATTGCCCCATTTTTGGATGGGGTTGGATGTTTTCTTCTTGTGGAGTTTAACCAGTATTCTGTATATCCTGGATATCAACCCCTTGTCAGATGTGTATTCGGTGAATATCCTTTTCCATTCTGTAGACTGTCTTTGTATTTTGGTCACTGTTTCTTTGGAGGTGCAGAAGCTTCTTAGTTTAAGATAGTCCCATTTATCTATCTCTGTTTTCACTTGCTCGGCCAGTGGCGTGGCATCTTTGAAGATACCATTAGCTTCAATGTCATGGAGGGTTTTGCCAACTTTATCTTCAATGTACCTTATGGTTTCTGGTCTGATGTTGAGGTCTTTAATCCATTTTGATCTTACTTTTGTACATGGTGTTAGGCAGAGTTCTGAGCCTATTTTTTTGCATGTAGCCGTCCAGTGATGCCAACACAATTTATTAAAGAGGCTTTCCTTACTCCATTTCACATTACTTGCACCTTTATCAAAGATTAGATGAGCATATGATTGAGGAGAGATGTCAGTGTATTCAACCCTGTTCCATTGGTCTGCAGTTCTGCCTTTGTTCCAGTACCATGCTGTTTTAATTATTACTGCTTTGTA
This sequence comes from Sorex fumeus, assembly GCF_029834395.1. Classification (NCBI taxonomy): domain Eukaryota; kingdom Metazoa; phylum Chordata; class Mammalia; order Eulipotyphla; family Soricidae; genus Sorex; species Sorex fumeus. The sequence continues at coordinate 286,512 of NW_026606203.1, forward strand.
GTACAGTTTGAAGTTCGGGAGGTTGATTCCTCCCATTTTCTTTTTCCCAAGAATTGCTTTAGCTATTCGTGGGGGCTTATTGTTCCATATAAATTTCAAGAGTGTTTGCTCCATTTCTTTGAAGAATGTCATGGGTATCCTTATAGGGATTGCATTGAATTTATACAATGCTTTCGGTAGTATTGCCATTTTGACAATGTTAAGTCTCCCGACCCATGAGCAGGGGATATCTTTCCATTTCCTCATGTCCTCTTTTATTTCCTGAAGTAGCGTTTTGTAGTTTTCTTTTTACAGGTCCTTTACTTCCTTAGTTAAGCTGATTCCTAGGTACTTGATTTTCTGGGGCACAATTGTGAATGGTATTGTTTTTTTCATGTTGCTTTCTTCTCTCTCACTGTTTGCGTAGAGGAAAGCCATGGACTTTTGGGTATTGATTTTATAACCTGCAACTTTACTATACGAGTCTATTGTTTCTAGGAGTTTTTTGGTGGAAGTTATTGGGTTCTCTAAGTAGAGTATCATATCATCTGCGAATAGTGAGAGCTTGATTTCTTCCTTTCCTACCTGAATGCCCTTAATATCTTTTTCTTGCCTAATCGCTATTGCAAGTACTTCCAGTACTATATTGAACAGCATTGGAGAGAGTGGGCATCCTTGTCTCGTTCCTGATCTTAGAGGGAAGGCTCTCAGTTTTTCCCCATTGAGGATGATGCTTGCTGTAGGCTTGTGGTAGATGGCTTTAATTATGTTGAGGAAGGTCCCCTCTATACCCATTTTGGCTAGGGTTTTCATCATAAAGGGGTGCTGGATCTTATCAAATGCTTTCTCTGCATCTATTGATATGATCATATGCTTTTTATCTTTTCTTTTGTTGATATGGTGGATTATGTTGATTGATTTCCGAATGTTAAACCATCCTTGCATCCCTGGGATGAATCCTACTTGGTCATGGTGTATGATCTTTTTGATGAGTAGTTGGATTCTATTTGCTAGTAGTTTGTTGAGGATCTTTGCATCTGTGTTCATCAGGGATATCGGCCTGTAATTCTCTTTCTTTGTGGTATCTCTGTCTGCTTTTGGTATCAGTGTGATATTTGCTTCGTAGAAACTGTTCGGAAGTGTTTTTGATATTTCAATTTCGTGGAAAAGCTTAAAGAGCATCGGGAGTAAGTCCTCTTTAAAGATTTGGAAGAATTCACTAGTGAATCCATCCGGGCCAGGACTTTTGTGCTTGGGGAGACTTTTTATTACCATTTCAATTTCCTTGATGGTGATAGGTCTGTTCAGGTATTCCAGGTCTTCTTGGTTCAGCCTTGGGAGTCTGTAGGAGTCTAGGAATTTATCCATTTCCTCGAGGTTTTGATGTTCCGTGGCATAAAGCTTCTCAAAGTACTCCCTGAGGATCCTCTGAATTTCTGTGGTTTCTGTTGTAATGACCCCCTTTTCATTTCTGATTCGGTTTATTAGGGTTTTCTCTCTCCCTGTCTTTGTGAGTTTTGCTAGAGGCTTATCGATCTTGTTAATTTTCTCGAAGAACCAGCTTTTGGTTTCATTGATCTTTCGGATTGTTTTTTGGGTTTCCATCTCATTAATCTCTGCTCTGAGTTTTATTATTTCCTTTCTCCTGTTCGGGTTGTGCTCCTTTTTTTGGTCCTTCTCCAAGCTCTTAAGCTGTGAGGTTAGGTTACTTATGTGTGCTCGCTCCTACTTCCTGAGGAATGCTTGTAGAGCTATAAACTTTCCTCTTAACACAGCCTTTGCTGTGTCCCATAAGTTTTGGTAACTCGTGTTCTCATTTTCATTCGTTTCTAGGAATCTTTTGATTTCCTCTTTGATTTCCTGTCTAATCCACTCGTTGTTCAATAGTGCACTGTTTAATTTCCAGGTGTTTGATTTAGTTTTCTGTTTATGTGTGTGATTTACTTCTAATTTCAGCGCATTATGGTCTGAGAAGATTGTTGATACAATCTCTACCTTCTTAATTTTATGGAGGCATGTTTTGTGGCTCAGCATGTGGTCTATCTTGGAGAATGTTCCATGTACGCTTGAGAAGAATGTGTATTCAGCTTTTTGTGGATGAAGTGTCCTGTATATATCTACTAAGTCCCTTTCTTCCATTGTTTCCCTCAAATGAAGTATGTCCTTGCTAAGCTTGAGTCTGGTTGATCTATCAAGAGGTGACAAAGCAGTGTTGAAGTCTCCCACTAGTATTGTGTTGCTATTGATGTCTTTTTCCAAATCTATGAGTAGTTGTTTTAAGTACTTTGCTGGTCTCTCATTAGGTGCATATACATTTATTATTGTAAGTTCTTCCTGTTGTACAGATCCTCTGATCAATAAGAAATGGCCTTCACTGTCTCTTATGACCTTCCTCACTCTGAAATCGATGTGGTCTGATATAAGGATGGCTACCCCAGCTTTTTTATGGGAGCTGTTTGCCTGTAGGATTGTTTTCCAGCCTTTGACTCTGAGTCTGTGTTTGCTTTGTCTATTGAGATGCGTTTCTTGCAGGCAGCAGAATGTTGGGTTCAATTTTCTAATCCATCCTGCCACTCTATGTCTTTTAATTGGTGCGTTTAGCCCATTGACATTGAGAGAGATTATTGTTATGGGATTTTGTCCCATTGTTCTGTCAAAGTTTGGTGTATTTGAGGGGCCTTTCTTGCCTTAAAGTAGCCCATGTAGTTGTTCTTGTAACCATGGTTTTGAGTCTATGAAGTTCCTGAGCTGTTGTTTGTCTGTGAAACTGTGTGTTGTTCCTTCTATTATGAATGAGAGTCTTGCTGGGAAAAGTATTTTGGGGGAGGCATTTATTTCATTGAGTTTTTTTACTATGTCCCACCACTATTTTCGGGCCATGAGGGTTTCATCAGAAAAATCAGCTATGAATTTTAAGGATGCTCCTTTGTAAGAGATTTCTTTCTTCGATCTTGCTGCTTTCAGAATTTTGTCTCTGTCTAAGGTTTTGGTCATTTTGATCAGAATGTGTGTTGGGGTATTTTTATTCGGATTTCTTCTAGCTGGTACCCTTCGGGCCTCCTGAATGTGGTCACAAGTTTTCTTCAGCTCTGGAAATGTTGTAGCAATGATTTCTTTGACAGTTTCTTCTTCATCGAGGTTTTCTTCCTGTCCCTCTGGGACTCCAATAATTCTTATGTTACCCCTCTTGGCTTCATCACGATCTTCTCTTGCCATCTGTTCCCAAATTGTGAGTCTCTTTTCCATTTTCTGCTCTTTTCTGGATAGTCTCTGAACTTCATCTTCGAGCTCACTGATTCTGTTCTCAGCCGCTCTTACTCTGCTGCTGAGGCCTTCCACTGAGCTTTTCAATTCGCCTACAAGATTTTTCAGGTCTGACATTTCTGATTGCATTTTCCTCATTTCTGCCTTCAGATCCTCTTGTCTTCTATTGGCATTGTTTTCCATTGTTTCTTTTAATTCCCTAAGCATCCTAAGTAGCTCCCTTCTGAATTCCTTGTCAGAGAGGTTGTCTAACACTACAGTACTGTTGTTGTCATCTGGGCTAGACTCTTCAATTTGAAAGTTTGATGGGCTTTTGCGTTGCTTTACCATTGTGAGAGGTGTGGTTTAGTCCTTCACGTTCACTGTTACTATTCTGCTTGATATGCAGTGTGAGTTAAGATAGGCTTATGAGTTATTGGCTACTGTGTTTCTAGTGGTTGACCTAAAATAGAGAAGTTTCCATCTAAGAAGTTAGCTTATGGTTCCTATGGCATATGTAGTGGGAAAATATTTCGTGGCCACGACAGCAGCTGCGGCTCCTGAAAGAGTCCCTGGCACTGGGCGAGGAGTTGGGAAGGTCTCCTGTTTGGAATTGGAGCCGTTCAGCTTTGTTGCCCAGAGCTGGGCCTCTGTGCCCGTCCCACGCAGATCAGGGGTTGAAAACCGGCTGTCTAGGGGCTGTTTCTAGCTGCGCGTGCCCAGAAAGGAACCCAGGCCCTTGGGGGCGGGCTGTACCTGTTGGAATTGGAGCCGTTCAGCTTTGTTGCCCCGAGCAACAAAGCTGTTCATGAGATAACTATATTAAGAAGAAAATAGAACCACAATAAACATACAAGTAAAATGAAGGTACATTTCTTTGGAGTCTTTATTTATTTATTTATTTATTTATATTTGTATATTTATATTTATATTTGTATATATTTGTATATATACAAGTATAATCTTTGAAAAATAAATCTCAGATACTATAACATTTTATTGAGTTTTTTATAATTGCAATGTTTTATTGCTAAGATGATATTGTTGTGAACATTTATATCTATTTGTCTACTTTTCTGATTGTTAACTTAAGATCTGATATTAAAAGCTAACTTACTAGGGCTCGAGCCATAGCACAGCTGGTAGGATGTTTACCTGCAAGCGGCCGACCTGGGTTCAATTCCCAGCATACCATATGTTTCCCTGAGCACCGCAAGGGGTAATTCCTGAGTGCAGAGCCAGGAGTAATCCCTGTGCATCGCGAGGTGTGACCCAAAAAGAAAAAAAAAGCTAACTTACTTATGAATGGGTATGTAGCCCAGGGCTAAAGCACTTGGCTTGCAAATATGAAATTTTGGGTTCTATCCCTCACACTATAGAAAAAAAACCAAAATCACTGACTATGGTTGAAAACATATCTCAGTGGTAAAATATTTGCCTCACATTTGTGAGGTTATGGGTTTGATCCCTGAATTTCCATATACACTCACAAAAGCTAATTTACTTAAAGAATATTAAACTGCTTTAAACCAAGTATATATTGCCGTACTATTATACAGATTTAATTATCAATAAAATAACTTGAAAAGGTCTATTTTTAGCATCTTTGCTAGGAAAAGATGTTACCTGATTTTTAAATGTTTGTAATTTGGGGACACATTTTAATTTGTCATTTTATTTTGTGCTCTTTGTCTACTAGTGAGCTTGAAAATTGCTCTTGTGTTTACAAGGAATTTACACTTCTTTCAATAGAGATTATATGATCATGGTTTATGCTTATTTTTTCTATACAAGTTTAATAGCTAAATATTGATTTATTTCACAGCAGTAATTTATTAAAAACATTCATCATTTGCCTATCATATTAATTGCCATTAGTTGTTTGTTTTGCTTGTTTTTTGATCACTTAATTTACATTTTATCTTTTCTTTCAGATTGTAAGATTTTCACACAATTGAGCATATCTTTTTCTTTATATTCTACAGTTTTAGATTGAGAACAACTGTTTGTTTTGTAAAATAAGATACTTGTGCATTTACAATTTCTTCTCATTATTTTTACATTTTAACACAACTCGATTCATCTACAATTTATCATAGTAAGTGTTGTCATATTGAAAGAAACCATCATTATTTTCAATCACAGCACTGTAGCACTATCCTCCCGTGGTTCGTCCATTTGCTCGAGTGGGCACCAGTAACTTCTTACAACAGATTGTGAGACTTGTTGTTACTGGTTTTGGCCTATTGAATACATCATGGGTAGCTTGCCAGGCGTTTGCTATGAGGGCAAGTTATTCTGGGTATCTTGCCGGGCAGAGGAATCGGAATCAGGGTTGGCCTCCTGCAAGGCAAATGCCCTACCCGCTGGATCTAAACATTATATAAAAATACTAGGAATACCGAATGTTGTTTTTTTAACAGTGCAATAAAAATGATTATTTAGTAAATTTCTTGATTTGTTAATGAAATATGTAAGCTCGTGAGTATAATGGGAGTAGTTTTCTAACACAATAGTCTGAGGAATTTGAAACTGTTATAACTGTTTTGTAGGATTCCATCTCCCTAGCCTGCTTCATTCTACCCCTCTCTCTTATCCAATCCGGTCTTCTTCTTGGGAATCGGACCTCCTGATTAGCTAGCCTCTACCTTTCAACTGCCTACTTTATGACATCATTCTCCCACCAAACCAACCACCAACTGGTAGAACCTTGGGGTTCCCATGCGGTTGTTTGTAAAAAATTCGAATCATCCTGGCAAGTGACCAGTGACCAATGACCAATCACCATTGACCAGTCATCTGTACTGGACACTTGTGGTCTTAAGCCGCTGCAGTTTACTGACTTACTCTCATACTGTCTCCTCGTCTCGTCTACCTTTCATCGGTATTTCCTCTTCTCTGACCATGTCAGGTAAGGAATAATACTTTTCAAAGCTTTTCATTAGATTTATTATCCCTAAACTTAGCAGTCTAGTAAAAACAACATGTACTAATGAAAGAAAATATTCAAGTAGAATTTTATAAGCCACATTTTAGTTGACTTTGACATTTGCTGTGTGATTTTAGACATTGGCTTTCTTTCTCTCACATACAAACCGTTTTTCCTCATTGACTACTTTATATTTTAGACATATTTATGAGCTCAAATACAAACATATATATATGTTGATTCTCTGTGTTTCTTTTTACTTTTAATCGTGTATTTTACATAATATCATTTGAAAAAAGCAAATCAGAGAGAGTATTTTTACAGAAAAAGAAAATGTAGATGCTGTGGAATCCTGCTGAAATATACTCGCATGTTTTCTCTGTAATGGTCTCTCCTCTTGTATTTATACCTCAGTATTTTAAATATAGTGCTATTACACAGTAATAATCATTTATCTTTTAGTTTTCTATTTAAACCAGGTAATAAAAAAATTTGGGGCATGGGGAAGGTGTGGAGTGTTGAGCGATAGGGAGGCAAGCCCTCAAAGGTAAGAAAGTTTGGGATCACTTTCATCAAACATTGACCAATTGAAACCAAGACAATATGAGGGAGAATAAAATAGGAAAGAAAGAATAAAAGAATATGGACGGCAATTATCAAGGAAGGGGAAACCGTCTGGATTGAATGTTGAAGAAAACCAAGGATTTAAAATCAAAAAAGAAAGAATATATGTTAAATATGCTGAGGTAAAAACACTGAGAGCAAGTCAAAGCAATTTACTTCAATAAATGCCAGGACTAGAAAGTATTCTGTTCCTTGAGTAGGGTACCAGTAGGAAAACCAGTATATCAGAAAAGCATCCTTGGTGACTTTTTTCCTTATTATCTCTTTGAACACAGTACTTGGTACTTGACAATTTGGAATATAAACATGCATTAGAAATGATGAATCCCATAAATAGCTAATAGTGGTTATCTAGGTGGGTGGAAGAAATAGAATCTTCAATGTTTTATGACGTTCTGGTTTTTAAGTACATGTACGCGTTGCCTGTTGAAATTAAAACAATGGTATTTTCTAACTTGATTCAGGAGATTTGATTCATTTGTGTGGTAATTAGGTTCCAGGTTTAAGCTGCTTGTCATCTTTACAAAATTATTTCATGTGATTTTTTCTACCTAACATGAGAGTAGTTTGATAATAGTCAATTTCTGTTTTAGATCCTAAGAGGAAATAGGAAAATCAAGTCTCACATGTAGAATTACACATTTTTGTTATATTTGTTAATTTTGATTGTTCCTACGTTAAAAATATTTAATGGGATTTTGGTGCTCATTTATTAAACATTGAGAAGAACGTTTTCCAGGTTAATAAAGTTAATTTTACTCCAGGTTTTGAAAGTAAATTTGCAATATTTTGTGATCATTTTTTATATGGTCTTTTCTGTTGTTTCTGTGATAAACTGAAATCATATGCTATGTTTAAAACGTGTTGTTTGGTGGTTAATATTCAGAGGTATTGATGTGAATAATTTTTGTAATTACAAAGTTTCTCTATTTTACTCATTTAAAACATTTCTTACCTATAAATACAATCACGTTTCACTTAATCACTTAATCACTTAACTTCCCGTTAGTCGTCGATTTGCTCGAGCGGGCGCCAGTATCGTCTCCATTTGTCCCTGTCGCGTGCTACTGTAGCCCAATGGCATCTATTCGCTCTGGGAACATGAAGGGCCTCAAACCGATCGTTCATGATCTTGACAAAGAAGTCTGACCATCTGCTAGGTGGGCGGCCACGCGGTCTCTTGACATCCAGTGGAATCCAATCAGTAACAGCTCTAGTCCAATGGTCGTCTCTAAATCTCATTACGTGACCAGCCCATCTGATTTTCGACACCTTGGCATATGAGACAGCGTCCCTGATCCTTGATCGTCCACGGATGTCAGAACTCCGGATTCGTTCTCTCATTTGAGCAAAACGTGATATTCCAAGCATAGCTCTTTCTATTCTTCTTTGGGAGACCTGAATGGCATTCTCATCTTGTTTGCATAGTGCCCAGGTCTCTGAGGCATATGGTAATGCAGGAAGAACAGTGGAATCAAAGAGATGTGCCCGGAGCCGGAGGTTCTTCGTCCTCTTAGCTATTTCTTCGACGTTCTTGAAGGCATTCCAAGCCGCTTTCTTCCTCCTGCACAGCTCGGGTGCCAGGTCATTTGTCATGTTGACCTCTCGAACTAGGTGCACATAGCTGATGCATTCGGAGATGGTCGTTCCATTGAGAGCGAATGGGGCGTCAGGAACAAGGCTGTTTCTCATAAACATTGTCTTCGTAAGATTCAGCTGTAGTCCGACCTTTCCACACTCACGGTCAAAGTCTGCCAGCATTTGTGCCGCTTGGCTGATGTTTGGTGTTATTAAAACAATGTCATCAGCAAAGCGGAGGTTGTGTAGTTGCCGACCATCTATCTTCAGTACCATTCCTTCCCATTCCAGTCGTCTCATGATGTTCTCGAGGGTGGCACTGAAGTGTTTCGGTGAAATGGTATCACCCTGCCACACCCCTCTCTTGACATCAATGATCACTTCTTTGTAGAATGGTGAGATCCTGGTAGTGAATCCGCAATACAGCTCACGGAGGATCCTGATGTATTGGGCATGAATGCCCTGATTGGCTAGGGCTTCAATGACCGCTTCCGTCTCGACAGAATCAAAGGCCTTCTTTAAATCAATGAACGTTAAGCAGAGTGGCATCTTGAACTCCCGAGAAACCTCAATGAGCTTGGTTATCGTGTGGATATGGTCGATGGTCCTGAATCCTTTGAGGAACCCTGCTTGCTCGCATGGTTGTCCTTCATCTAGTGTTCTGCCAATCCTATTCAGGATGACTCGAGTGAACAACTTGTAGATGACAGACAATAGGCAGATCAATCACGTTTATTCCTATTTTCTTTTTGTTATGTAGTTAGTGCTAAATCCTTTTTCTTTAATGGACTGGTAAGGTGTGCACTCAAAAATCAACTTCAATTCCGTTTTTTGGCTAGCAGTTTTTTCAAAAATAGAATACATTCTTCATATTGTATATTGTATATGTGGAACAATTTATTAATAACCTTATTGGACTGTTTTATTTGGTTTTGTTTGAGACCACATCCACAGTTATTAAGGGTTTACTCCTGGGTCTGCTCTCCATAACTTACTGTACTATGCTGCTTGCTACAGAGTCCAGATTTCATTGATATATATATACATCTTTTTCAGCTCTGTGATACATATTTTTCACGATGTTTTCTTTATACTTCCTCCTATGTAAACCATATGACTTGGAAAAATTAAATTTATGTATGCATAATTATTCTTAGAGTTATTAGTAACTACATTGTAGATAAACAATTTAAGACACAGAATTTAAATAAAGTTTTCCTTCCAAAAACATTTCTTGGGAAAAACTCAAGTAGTCATTTTTGAAGTGGATCAAAAATCAGGGTAACCTTCTATTCATCAACAAGATTAAGTCATAAGTGAACCGTAACTAACAGATATTCATTGCACAAGTCAAAGGGAAACCTGTTGATTACAATGGTAAGAGTTGTAAAGACTCCAAATGCCTATATTAAAGTAAGGTATCTTTCTAACTGTTTCTGCATTGTAGTGAAAATGCAGAGTCCTGGAAAAAAGTCCACATGCTTAGGTTCCCTAACTTGGAAATTCATAAGGGGAAGAGAGATAGTACTGGAGGGGATAAGGCACTTGCCTTGTACACAGCCAATCTGCTTGGATCTCTGTTACTGCATACACTCTTCTGAATGTTACAAGGGGTCACTCCAGAGTGCAGAGCCAGAAAGAACCCAAGATCACTGTCAGTTATTGGTCGAAAGTATACTCCTTAAAATGCCCAATAAAAATTATTGGAAAACATGAAGTCTCTTTGTCATTTCTGGCCCTCAGGTTTCTTCTTGTCCAGAGAATGTTACCCACTCATAGACTTCCTAGTTTATAAAAGCTTGCCTTATAAGAAATAACATATGAGTCAATAGGAGAACAAGCTACAGGCATTGCTAGGGTAAGGAGAAACTATCTGTAAGCAAGAAATCCAAGAACAGACACGATCACCCGGTTCTTCTAAAGTTCTGTGTTCACATTGGGAGCACGATACCAAATACACAAATTGCCAAAAGGTTCCAAGCTTTGAATCACCCTAAATTGTTGGAAATTTGGAAACTCAGTTGACTGTTAGTACTAGAAGCATCTCGATGGCTTAAATTTTAAGTTCACATTGTTCCTCTCAGCGTTGAAGGAGATTATAAGTCTCACAGATTTTTTTTCATCACCCTCTTGTTCCTTACAGTAAATTTTCAAAATCCATCTGTATTGGGAACTGCCCATACTCTGCAGCTTTCCCTTCCCGTGGTGAATGATGCAGCTTCCCTAACAGGAAGTGTCTGCAACTACTCCAGAATATCTGCTCCTGCTGGTAGTTCTGCTTGGCTCCTGCCCTCAGCCTCTGGCACCTCTTTCCAACCACTGATGGGTAGTGCCTATCTTTACCAACATTTCAGCACAACAATGCTATCTGGAGTGTTTCACCAGTCTCGTATATCCACCTCAGCTGCTTCCTACCCTATTGTTTTGGAATGGGATATTGCAGGATGGGCTGAAGAGAAGTCTTCTATGGGATACTTTTTCTGTATCTTTCCTAGACCAAGACACTGCTGTCTCTTCCATTTCTAAGGCAGCTCGCTGTGAGAGTACACTGGACACGTACAACACGGTGTCTGTGTACCCATCACTTTCTGCCAGTCTTGTTGAGAGAACACCATCTCAGGTTCCACATTAGAGTCAAAGCCTGTCACTTCCCTAACAGGAACGAACCCAGGTGTATTACAATCATCAAGGCACTCTGGGAACTCTCCTTTCTGGCCTGCAGTCCTATGACTCCATGTCATACATAGAGCAAAATGGCTCTGCCCCCCAATCTTACAGCAACTCATCTAGAGAAATGGTTATTGTTCTGAAGGAGGTCCAGCCCCCAAATAACCAACCACCAACTTCCTCCTCTGGAATCCACTTCTCTGTGTCTGCTCAACCCCTCACAGAATCGAGATATCAAGGGGAGTTAAACTGAGAGAAGGGAAAGAAAACTCAAAAATTGGGGTCAAAAAGAGGAAAACTGTCCATAGACAGGTGATATTTAAATACATTGAGATTTTTAATTTTATGAAATGAAGTTAACTAAGTTCATGTTTACACCCCTCACTCATTTTACAGCATGTTATTTTCGCACTCAACATAAGAGCTCCTAATGGACATTGGAACATGTGATAGTATAATGGACAACTGGGTTTCATATTATGAAGTTCAGGAGCACACAAAAGTATGCCACATTTTTCCCCAGTTATTTCAATTATATTTAAATTTTTATTAGTTAAACATCATGAGGCACAGTTGTAGACTTACAAATTATTGTGCTTGGATTTCATTTATACAATGATGGAGTACCTATCCCTCCACCAGTGCCCATTCTCCACCACCATGGATCCCAGTATTCCGCCGACCACCCATACCCACATCCCACCCAGCCTCTGTGGCAGGGAATGCCACATTTTTCACTGTTCTATGTCAGAAGTCCTCCAGAATTACGACACTAAAAGCAAAATACATGTTTTAAACTAGTATTTTGTTATTTTCTTAAGAAGTTTCAGAACTCCTATTGTAATGGTACCACTTTAACTTTCCCTTCCATTAATGAACAGCAAGGTTCTGAATATATACGTGTTTCAGAGATTCTATCTCAAATCATCAAATCTAGAATCTGCACTTCAGCACAAATATCATGCTGTAGGAGTGCTTCATTCATACTCTTATTCTATGATATTAACGTCCTTTTATTTTTCTATGAAAGTGACTAAATTGAGAGTAAAACACATTACAATGCTAATCTCTGTATGGAACTTATTAGTTTAAAAATCTTTATTTTTTTTTTAAAAAAGCTTTTGTTTGGAGGACATTGAATCTGCGTCATAGCATGAAGTTCTCAGGAATTACTCCTGGGTCTGTGCTAGGGATCACTGCTGAATGTGCTTAGGAGATCATACGTGATATTAAAGATCAAATGGAGGTCAGCTCTTCGCAGGGCCAGTGCCTTACCAAATGGACTATCCCTCTGTCCAATTCTCTTATTTTTTAAGTTAGTTTACACAGAAACTCTTTCAAATACAAAGAAAACCAAAAAACAACAGCACCACATGACAAACAGTAAGAACTACAACAGTTACCTAAAATCTTCTAGCACAGGGCCTTGCCATGATCCGTAGAAGAGCCAGTAACAATTCCTTGTCTATTGATGGTAGGTGCACAGTTGTTGCAGCAGTAGTTTTGTGCAGGGAATATCTCATTTTGCAGGGACTGATTTCTTCCTCGGTTCCTTTTTAGTGATGAATTTCCTGGAGATGGAGACTTCCCTGGCATCGAACTTTAGGTCAGACATTTGGTCTGACAAAAATTTCTGAATTGCCCACATGTTGCAGTAGAAGGATTCAAAGACTTGAGAGGAATCCACCACCTGACCATGGGAAAGTTCCCATAATATCTCCAACCCAAAGGAACCTGTCGCTGACGCAACTCCAACTCAGGAACAAAAAGTTATGAATTTTGATCAGATGAAACCTGGGCTTTCAAAAGCTCTGGAGACCTACCAGATCCCAGTATACCTAGATAAATGAAAAGATCTTCAGGTAATGAACACCACTGAGATCATCACTCTGAAGCAGGTGCAAGAAAATTCAAGTGGCACTAAGGGGAACTCCCATGCAAAACAGAAGAACAAAAAGGAGGCTTCTAAAACTCTTGAGGGAGAACCAAAGGCCAAAATTCAACCAAAAGTCCAAGAATGCTTGCTATGGGGAGCAGGGATTGTTCGTAATGCTGCAGTCAGTGATAGGTGTCCTGTGACCACAGCCAAAACTAACAGCAAACCTCACAAAGCTGCCTCCAGCAGCATCAGCAAGACAAAGAGGCATGGGCAGGAGAAGATAAAAAACACCAGAGAAAACTCTAAGAAAGCTAAGAAGTGTAAGCAGCCAGGGAACAAGATCAAGGCAGAAGAAAAGCCCACCATCGGCAAGATGACATGCAAGAAAAGTCAACGTGAGCTTTGCCAAGAGGCTGTTAAAAAGTCCCGCCACTACCTAGGCATACAGATGCTGGATTCTGTCAAAGTTTTTCATGCTCTGGGGAAGAAGAGTGATCCAAAACCTGGAATCTCTTCCTTCCAGGTCCTGGGTAGCTCAAAGAGGCCTAAAGATGTCAAGCCACCCTCAGCTGTCAAGCCATGGCTAGGTGATACACGGGATGGAAAAGTCCGTGAGAAAACTCAGATCAAAACAAAGTACAGAAACCAAGTAGCAGTGCTAAAAAACGCTCATCTCCATCCCAGTCTGAGCTGCCACCTCCTGGGAAGGTCAAATTGGTACCTTTGACTTTTCTTACCATGGAGAGGCCGCAAGCTCGACCTGTTTCTCCAGAGGACAATCTGTGGCCTCACATCGTCCTGCTTGCAGCTTACCCTGCCAAGCCTGGCTCTACCAATGCAGCTCAGGCAATTGCTGCCAATTCTTCCCGGTCAAACACTAAATTTTTGTCTGGTTCTGCCAAACCTGCTCAGTCCATTTCAATCAACCCATCTCAACCAGGTTTGCAGAACCCTAGTAGCCTGTGTATTCTTCGCCCTGCAGCTTCTACACCTGCTCCCTACAAGATAGCAGCTGGCACTTCTCTACATCTGGAACCTTCTCTTGTATCTGTGAAGAAGTGGCTCTCGCCACGCATTCATCAGAGTCAGTTTCTCCTCCAAGACTTCCGTTTACAACTGATTCCATGGAGAAAGCCCAATGTTCCCGAGCCAGTCATGTCAAAGCCCATCACCAAAGAGCAGAGACCAAAGTGTGAGGCTATGAAAAGGAAGGTTCAACAGGAGCTTGAGGTAAAATGTAAAAGGTAAAGGCCCTCCCGTTGATCATCGATTTGCTCGAGCGGGCCCAGTAACGTCTCCATTGGAGACTTTGTTGTTACTGTGTCTGGCATATCGAATACTCTCGGTAGCTTGCAGTGCTCTCCGAGAGGGGCTGAAGAATCGAACTCAGGGCGGCAATGTTGGCCGCATGTAAGGCGAACGCCCTACCCGCTGTGCTATCGCTCCAGCCCAGGAGCTTGAGAACGATCCCAAACACCCCTCTTTGGGGAAAGTGCAGTTCTTTATTGAGAGTGAAAAAGAGATGGACATCTCTCTCTAATATGGCTATGTAATGTGAGTAGCTGGAATGGTAGGTTCCACTTGAGGTACCAGATGGTTGCCTTAGACAAACACTGAGATGCCATACACAGTTTATTAATTCTAATACCTTTTTAACCAAGTGAAGTGATGCATAGTAATTAATTGGTTGCTAATAAAGTTTCTGAAGTTTGAGATGCTGTCAAATGTGGTTGTTTATGGGAGGGCTGGGGTTTGAAAGATGGCATGGGAAAGAATGGGAAGGTATAGAGAGGACAAAGGGGGAATAGACAAGACTATGAGAAAGAGAAACTTGGTCCAGGGTTCTAAAGCCCATCAGAGGAGAAATTGCATGGGCCTGATGAAGAGTGGGGAGCTCAAATTATATTACCTTGAGGGGCGGTTCTGTGGTCTTCCATGGTCCCGGGTGCCTGTATCCTTCTCTAAACATCGCTGTTAACTGCAGCTCACACAAGAACCAACTTTATCAGTGTCGTTGGGGCTGCGTTGCGGGATGTACCGGACTAAGACATGCGCACTAGGTCACCACTCCCAAAGCAGTCTGTACCGCTTGACCTTGAGCCTGGAAGGTGGTGGCAGAAAGAGACGGTCCTAGGAGAGTTAATGGGGTGAGGAATGGATGGCAGGGAAACCGGGAAGGGAAGAGAACTGGACAGCTGGTGATCATCATAGGAGAGTTGGTGCATGTTTTTAATTACGTTAACATGTTTTTCGTAATGATAAGCAAAACAAAAATACGAAAATAAGACAGGTTCCAAAGAACAGGTTACATATAAGACCGAGAGAGCTGAAAGGGCTGGCATTCCTTCTGGAGCTTTCAATCATACCATTTACTAAAGATGGTATTTTCACATCACTTAGATGCGGAGAGGAAAAGTGAGAAAAAGAATGCCACCAGAAAAGCAAACTGGATGACCACGGTTCATAAAAGCCAGGTGGAAGGTGTTCACATGGATCCCAAGTGCCAGTGGGTTAACAGGAACATGTATTTCACTAACTCTGCTTGGTACCAGTAACTACTTTGGTGGAAATGGAGGAACGCGGATGCAGTTTCTGACAGACCTGAGACTAAACTGCTAACAAATTTTCCAGGGAAAGGGTAGTTGACTGGCTGGGAACAGAACAACTTGAAAAGTGTTTTGCTACCTTTCATGTATGGCTAGAGGAAAATGATCCCAGTAAACTCTCAAAACTAACAAGCTTCAACTCCCTTGAAGGAAAGTTGTATTCACTGAGGAAAAAATGCTGGGAGAAAAGTCTGAAATGATGGGAAAACAGACAATAAGTGCAAAAGGAAGGACTTGAAATTTGGCGAAAACAAAGCTTGAAACAACAAGATCTGGTGAGCACATGATTTACTGGGAATGGGTTCTGAGGAGGAAAAGAGCGATATCAGGGATGTGAACAAGGAACGTCCAAGTGAAGGAAGACTTTTAGCTAGCTGATTACCCCATGGGCAACATGGTTGCAAGACTACCAGAACTTCCCAAGGAATTGACTTTAAGTTTCTTTCTTTTATATGGTCACTTACAACATGTATTCTTTGCCTTCTTCAACGACAATTTGGAGTGTTCGTTTCTTTCTCAATATTCTGTTCACTTGTGTAAGCATCTTTAACAACTGCTGGATAACACAAGTATTTGATCAGACTTATTTTGTACTATCATCTTTAGTTGAGATTACTGATAACTAGGTCTAAAGTGAAGTTTGCTTTGATTGGTAGAAGTAGAGTAGCGAGGACTAGGGATGGAATTAGAGATTATAGGGTACCACATTCAGTTCCTAATAAAACAAGTCAAGGACAGTGTCCCTAATAGACTATTGAAAAAGACATCCATCTCTGTTTAACATGTAAATTCAGCATATTATATATTAAATTAAAAATGAATTAATATTCCTGTATTTGGTCTTTTAAAGACATTCAAGGTTGGTTCAGGAAAGAAACACTGCCTATGAAATCATAACAACTTAATCATAAAAACCTGATTACTACTTCAGTTTCCAAGAATGTCAGTGTTAATAATCATTTCCCTTGATCTCCCTAGTGCATATGATAGGCATATGAATACATCTGTGTGAATAAATAATTGGTATCAAATTTCGAGTCTCACCATACATGGTTGTGGATATTGTAAAATAGTTTTATATATTTTCGAAATTTTGCAATAAGATCTCTGGGTTCGAATCCTTGAATCATAAATACCTTTTCATATGTTCCAGCACCACCTCCTCCCACCTTGATTACTATAAATATGACCTCCTAAGGAGTCATTTGCTTTGTTCACTTTGTTTTAGTCCTTCTCTCTCTCTCTTTTCAAAGGTGAGTTATATGTTTCAAATCAAGGTGCCGGAATTTGGTGTGGCAGTTTTAATCTTTATGAATGATTTAAAATTTCTTCATTTATTTTTTAATTGAATCACCATGAGATGGGCCATTGCAAAGCTGTTTTGTGCAATTTAATTTTTAATCCTTTCACTGAAGCCAAGGAAAATCTCTTACTCGTGAAATTCAGAATTTCTATATTTCATGTGAATCAAAACTGATTGTTTTTGTGTGATTTTTTAAATTTTTTATTATTTTTTATTGATAGAAAAGGGATCACCAAATAATGGGTGTTGGGAGTATCCTCCCAGGATGGGAGATGCATGCTGAAAGTAGACTCTAGACAGAACATGATTGCCACTCAATGCCTCTTTTGGTATGTTTTTTAGACAATTCTTCCCCTCCTCTGTTTGCTTAGGACCAGGACTTTGCCTCTCCCCTCCCTGTTCCTTTGCCTCTCCCCTCCCTGTTCTTTCTGGAAGCCAGAGAGACATCTTCAGGCAGGAAGAGCATGAAATTTACATATAAGTGGTACTGCATGGAGAGTATCATGTTAAGCGAAGGGAGTCAGAAAGAGAGGGACAGACAGTGCAAGAATGCATTCACCCGGAGAACACAAAATAACAAAATAGCAGACGTACTCCTATTTTGTTAGGAAGGAAGACTTCCTTCCTAACTTCCTTGTTAGTTAGGAAGGAAGACGTACTCCTATTTTGTTTTGAAGGAAGACTTTTAGCTAGCTGATTACCCCATGGGCAACATAAAATAACAAAATAGGAGACGAACTCCCAAGAGTGGCCGAGATTAGTGTCAGGAATTTTTCTTCATAGCTTGGAGACCAACCACATACGCTAGCAGAAAAAGCAGCTCAGATAGAGAATGGAGCACCAAATAAAGGGTGTTGGGAGGATCCTCTCAGGATGGGAGAGAGTGCTGAACATAGATTAGAGACAAAGCATGATTGTCACTCAATGCCTCTTTTGCAAACCACAACACCTAAAAGGAGAGAGAGAACAAAGGGGAATGCCCTCCCACAGAGTCATGGTGGGATGAGGGGATGGGGGTTGGGAGGCATACTGGGATCCTTGGTGGTGGGAAATGGGCACCATTGGAGGAATGGGTATTTGATCATTGTATAAATGAAACCCACGCACAAAAATTCATATGTCTACAACCGTACCTCATGGTGTCTCATTAATAAAAATTTAAAAATTAAAAATAAAAAAATTGGAACATAAAGTAAAAATAAAACTAGAGAAAGATCTAACAATAGGAAAGAGGCCTGTAGTACTCAAAACGTTGAGAAACAGGCACATTGGCAAGTATTTTTAAATACGCATCCAGGAGAGAATATAGCATTGTTCGTGAACAAATCTACTCTATGGATTCATCTCATCCTTGCAATGGAAAACGACAATGTGTTACAGTTACAATTTGCAAATAAGATATATACCATCTATTTTTTGCTATGTTTCTATGCTTTACCGAGTATTATCCTGATTTTTAAATTTACTTTAAGGATTAAAACAGTATTTGCCTGCATTAAACTTTTTAATTAAATGTTTTATTATAAATGTTTTTTGATGATTAAGAATGTTTTATTCACATGTCATTTTCTAAAAGAAACATATAGGCCAAAGAGCTAGTGCAGCATGTAGAGGGTGTTTAACTTGTATGCAGCTAACCTGAGTTCAATACTCGGAACCCTGAGTGAGCTTGAAAATTGCTCTTGTATGGTACTACATGGAAAATATTATGCTATGGGAAATGAGTCAGAAAGAGAGGGACAGACATAGAAAGACCGCATGCATCTGGGTGAAATAAGGTAACAAAAAAAGAGACTAACACCCAAGAAGAGCTGTGTTAAATACCAGGTTGTTCACTCCATGGCTTAGAGGCCAGCTGCACTGTCTAGGGATAAAGGCAGTGCAGATAGAGAAGGGAGCACCCAATAAAGGGTGCTGGGAGGATCTGCCCAGGATGGGAGATTCCTGCTGAAAGTAGTCTATGGACCGAACAGGATTGCCACCCAATGTCTCTTCTGCAGACCACAGCACCCAAAAGGAGAGATAGAACAAAAGGGAGTGCCCTACCAAAGAGGCAGGGTGGGATGGGGGATGGGGCTGGTGGTGGGATGGGCACTCCATCACTGTATAACTGAAACCTAAGCGCTACAACCTGTAGGTCTACAACTGTACCTCATGGTGTTTCACTACTAAAACAAAACAAAACAAAAATTAAAAAAAGAAAATTGCTCTTGTGTTTACTAGTCATTTACACTTCTTTCAATAGAGATTATGTGATCATGGTTTATGCTTATTTTTTCTATTCAAGGGTAATAGCTCAGTACT
Source organism: Sorex fumeus (assembly GCF_029834395.1). Taxonomy (NCBI): domain Eukaryota; kingdom Metazoa; phylum Chordata; class Mammalia; order Eulipotyphla; family Soricidae; genus Sorex; species Sorex fumeus. The sequence goes on from NW_026606203.1 coordinate 305,624, forward strand.
GATTTATTTCACAGCACTAATTTTTTAAAACCATTCATCCTTGGCCTATCATATTAATTGCCAGTATTTGCTGGTTTTGCTTGTTTTTTGATCACTTAATTTGGTTTTTGTCCTTTTCTTTCAGATTGTAAAATTTTGACACAAATGAGCATATGTTTTTCTTTATCTTCTACAGTTTTAAACTGAGAACAACTGTTTGTTTTGTACAAATAAGATACCTGTGCATTTACTATTTCTTCTCATTTTATTTACGTTTTAACACATCCCGATTCATCTACAACTTATCCTAGTAAGTGTTGTCATATTGAAAGCAACCACCAATTTTTTTCAGTCATAGCACTGTAGCACTGTCCTCCCGCGGTTCATCCATTTGCTCGAGCGGGAACCAGTAACATCTTACAACAAATTGTGAGACTTGTTGTCACTGGCTTTGGCCTATCGAATACGTCATGGGTATCTTGCCAGGCTCTTGCTATGTGGACGAGATACTCTGGGTAGCTTGCCGGGCAGAGGAATCGGAATCAGGCTTGGCCTCCTGCAAGGCAAATGCCCTACCCGCTGTGCTGTAAACCTTATCTGAAATATACTAGTAATACTAAATGTTGTTTCTTTAACAGTGCAATATAAACGATTATTTCATAATTTTCTTGATGTGTTAATGAAATAGCTAAGCTCTTGAGTATCATGGGAGTATTTTTCTAACACAAGAGTCTGACGAAGGTGAAACTGTTATAACCGTCTTGTAGGATTCCATCTCCCTAGCCTGCTTCATTCTACCCCGCTCTCTATCCAATCCGGTCTTCTTCTTGGGATTCTGACCTCCTGATTGGCTAGCCTCTACCTTTCAACTGCCTACTTTATGACATCATTCTCCCACCAAACCAACCACCAACTGGTAGAATCTTGGGGGTCCCATGTAGTTGTTTGTAAACAAATTTGAATCATCACGGCAAGTGACGAGTGACCAATCACCAGTGAGCAGTCGTCTGTACTGAACACTTGCGGTCTTAAGCCGCTTCAGTGTTCAGAGGTACTCTCGTACCGTCTCCTCTTCTCGTCTACCTTTCATCGGTATTTCCTCTTCTCTGACCATGTCAGGTAAGGAATAATACTTTTCAAAGCTTTTCATTAGATTTATCATCCCTAAACTTAGCAGTCAAGTAAAAACAGCACGTAGTAATGAAAGAAAGTATTCAAGTAGAATTTTATAAGCCTCATTTTAGCTTGACTTTGACATTTGCTGTGTGATTTTAGACATTGGCTTACTTTCTCTCACATACAAAGTGTTGTTCCTCATTGATTACATTATATTTTAGACATACTTAGGAGCTCAAATACACACACACACACACACACGTATACATATATATGAGTGTCGATTCTCTGTGTTTCTTTTTTCCTTTTAATAGTGAATTTTACATGATATCCATTGAAAACAAGTAAATCAGAGACTGTATTTTTACAGAAACAGAAAATATAGATGCTGCGGAAAACTGTTAATATATACTAGCATGTGTTCTCTCTAATGGTCTCTCCACTTGTATGTACACTTCAGTATTTTAAATATAGTGATATTACAAAGTAATAATCATTGATCTTTGAGATTTCTATTTAAACCAGGTAATAAGAAAATATGGGGCATGAGGAAGGTGTGCAGTGCTGAGCGGTAGGGAGGGCTTACCAAGCCCTCAAAGCTAAGAAAGTTTGGGATCACTTTCATCAAACATTGACCAATTGAAACCAAGACGATATGAGGGAGAAAGAAATAGGAAAGAAAGAACGAACGAACGAAAGAAAGAAAGGAAAGAAAGAATAGGAACGTCGATTATCAAGGAAGGGGAAAACGTTTGGACAGAATGTTGAAGAGAACCAAAGGTTTAAAATCAAAAAAGAAAGAATATATATTAAATATGCTCAGATAAATACACTGAGAGCAAGTCAAAGCAATTTACTTCAATAAATGCCAGGACGAGAAAGTATACTATGCCTTGAATAGGGTATCAGTAGGAAAAGCAGTTTGTCAGAAAGCCATCCTTGCTGGCTTTTTTTCCTGATTATCTCTTAGAACACTGTACTTGGTACTTGACAATTTGGAGTATAAGCACCCTTCAGAAATGATGCTTCCCATAAATAGCTAATAGTGTTTATCTAGGGCGTTGGAAGACACAGAATCTTCAATGTTTTTATTCTGTTCTGGTTTTTAAGTACATGTACGCGCTGTCTGTTAAAATAAAAAAAATGGTATATTCTAACTTGAATCAGGAGATTTGATTCATTTGTGTGGTAAGTAGGTTCCAGGTTAAAGCTGCCTGTCATCTTTACAAATATTATTTCATGTGATTTTTTTCTTCCTAACATGAGAGTATTTTGATAATAGTCAACTTCTGTTTTTAGATCCTAAGAGGAAATAGAAAAACCAAGTCTCACATGTCTAATTACACGTTTTTGTCATATTTGTGAATTATGAGTTTTCCTACATTAAAGATATTTTGTTGGATTTTGGTGCTCATATATTAAACATTGAGAAAAACGTTTTCCTGGTTGATAAAGCTAATTCTAATCTAGGGGTTGAAAGTAAATTTGCAATATTTTGTGATCACTTTTTAAATGGTCTTTTCTGTTTCTTGTGTGATCAAGTGAAATCCTCTGCTATGTTTAACACGTGTTGTTTGCTGGTTAATATTCAAATGTACTGATGAGAATAATTTTTTTGTACTTTCGAAGTTTCTTTCTGTATTTTCCTCATTTAAAACATTTCTTGTCTATGAAATACAATCACGTTTATTCCGATTTTCTTTTTGTTATGTAATTACTGATAAATCCTTTCTCTTTAATGGACTCGTAAAGCGTGCACTCAAATATCACCTTCTATTCCATTTTTTGGCTAGCAGTTTTTTCTAAAATAGAATACTCTCTTCATATTGTGTATGTGGAACAATTTATTAATACCCTTATTGTACTGTTTTATTTGGTTTTATTTGGGATCACATCCACTGTTATTCAAGACCTACTCTTGGGTCTGCACTCCATAACTTACTGTACTATGCTGCTTGCTGCAGAGCCCAGATTTCATTAATATCTATATAGTTCTTTTTCATTTCTGTGATACATATTTTTCATGATGTTTTCTTTACCCTTCCTCCTATGTAAATCACATGAAATTGAAAAATTATATTCATGTATGCATTATTATTCTTAGAATTATTAGTAACTGCATTGTAGATAAAAAACTTAAGACACAGATTTTCAATAAAGTTTTCCTTCCAAAAACATTTCTTGGGAAAGACTCAAGCAGTCATTTTTGAAGTGGATCAAAAAGGAGGGTAACCTAAAATGCATCAATAAGATTAAGTCGTATGTGAACCGTAAGTAACAGGTACTCATGGCACAAGTCACATGGAAACCTGATGATTACAATGGTAATAGTTGCAAAGACCCCAAATGCCTATCTTAATGGAAGGTATCTTCCTTCCGGTTTCTGGGCTTGTATTGATCATGCAGGGTCCTGGCCAAAAGTCCACATGCTTTAGGTTGTGTAACCGGGAATTTCATAAGGGACAGAGAGAGATAGTACTGGAGGGGATAAGGCACTTTCCTTGTACGCAGCCAATCCAGTTGAATCTCTGTCACGGCATACACTCTCCCGAATGTTCTAAGGGGTCACTCCAGAGTGCAGAGCCAGGAAGAACCCAAGATCACTGTCAGTTGTTGGTCCAAACTCTACACCACCCTCTGCCCGCCCAACAAAATTTATTGGAATATAGGAAATCTCTTTGCCATCTCTGGGCCTCAGGTGTCTTCTTGTCCTGAGAATGTGTCCCTTTCTCTTACACTTCCTAGTTTGGAAAAGCTTCCATTCTAGGAAATAGCAAAGGAGTCAATAGGAGAGCAAGCTAAGGAGAAACTATCTGCAAGCAAGAAATCCAGGTACACACACGATCACCTGGTTCTTCTACAGTTCTGTGTTCACTTTGGGAGCAGGATACCAAATACACAAAGTGCCCAAAGATTCCAGGCTTTGAATCACCCCATGTTGTTGGAATTTTGGAAACACAGTTGACTGTTGGTACTAGAAGCATCTCGATGGCTTAAATTTTAAGTTCAGATTGTTCCTCTCAGCGTTGAAGGAGATTATTAGTCTCACAGATTTTTTTCATCACCCTCTTGTTCCTTACAGAAAAATTTCAAAATCCATCTGTATTGGGAACTGCACATACTCTGCAGCTTTCCCTTCCCGTGGTGAACAATGCACCTTCCCGAACAGGAAGTGTCTGCAACTACTCCAGAATATCTGCTCCAGCTGGTAGTTCTGCGTGGCTCCTGCCCTCAGCCTCTGGCACCTCTTTCCAACCACTGATGGGTAGTGCTTATCTTTACCAACATTTCAGCACAACAATGCTATCTGGAGTGTTTTACCAGAGTCATATATCCACCTCAGCTCCTTCCTACTGGAGTGTTTTGGAATGGGATATTGCAGGAAGTGCTGAAGAGAAGTCTTCCATGGGAGACTTTTCTCTGACTGTCCTTGACCAGGACACCGCTGTCTCTTCCATGTCTATGGCAGCTCGCTATGAGAAAATCCTAGATACCAACAACTCAGTGTCTGTGTACCCATCACTTTCTGCCAGTCTTGTTGAGAGAACACCATCTCTGGTTCCACATCAGAGTAAAAGCCTGTCACTTCCCTACCCGGAAGGAGGCTAGGTGTTTTACTATCATCAAGGCACTCTGGGAACTCTCCTTTCCAGCCTGCAGTCTTATGACTCCATGACATACAGAGGGCAAACGGGCTCTGCCCCCCAAACTTACAGCAACTCATCGCGAGAAATAGTTATGGTTCTCAAGGGGGTCCAGCCCCCAAATAACCAACCACCAGCCTCCTCCTCTGGAATCGACTTCTCTCTGTCTGCTCAATCCATCACAGAATCGAGTTTTCAAGGTGAGTAAAACTAAGAGAAGGGAAACAAAATTCAAAAATTTGGGTCAAAATAGATGAAAACTCTCCATAGACAGGTGGTATTGAAGTGAAATACACCGAGATTATATCATTAATACTCCTATTCCATGATATGAACGTCCTATTATTTTTTCAAGAAATCGAATACATTGAGACAAGACTAATTTACCATGCTAAGCTCTGTATGGAACTTAATGGTTTAAAAATATCTATTTTTATTTTATTTTTTTAAAAAAGCTTTAGTTTGGAGCAGGTTGAATCTGGGTCATAGCCTGTACCGCTCAGGGATTACTCCTGGGTCTGTGCTAGGGATCACTCCTGAAGGTGCTTAGGAGATCATACGTGATACTAAAGATCAAACTGAGGTCAGCTGTGCGCAGGGCCAGTGCCTTACCAAATGGACTATCCTTCTGTTCCAAGTCTCTTATTTTTAAGTGCAGTTTACACTGAAACTCTTTCAAATGCAAATAGAACCCAAAACAGCAGCACCACATGACAAACAGTAAGAACTGCAACATTTACCTCCACTTGTAGCACAGGGCCTTGTCCATTATCCTTAGAATAACCAGTAACAATGCCTTGCCTATGGCTGGTAGGTGCACTGTTGTTGCACCACTACTTGTGTGGAGGGAATTTCTCATTTCCCAGAGACTGATTTCTTCCTTGGTTCCTTTTTAGTGATGAATTTCCTGGGGGTGGAGACTTCCCTGCCATCGCAAGCTTCAGGTCCTACATTGGGTGTGACACAAATTTCAGAAATGCCCCCATCATGCAGTAGCAGGATTCAAAGACATGAGAGGAATCCACCACCTGAGCTTCGGGAAGTTCCCATGATATCTGCAGCCCAAAGTAACCTGGCGCTGACCTCAACTCCAACTCAGGAACAAAAAGTTAAGAATTTTGACCAGATGAAAACGGGGCTCTCAAAATCTCTGAAGACCTACCAGATCCCAGTAGACCTAGAACAATGCAAAGATCTGCAGGTAATGAACACCACTGACACCATCACTCTGAAGCAGGTGCATGAAAATTCAAGTGGCGCTAAGGGGACCTCCCATGCAACACGAAAGAACAAAAATGAGGCTTCTGAACCTCTTGAGGGAGAACCCAAGGCCAAAATCCAGCCAAAAGTCCAAGAATGCTTGCTAGGGGGAGCGGGGATTGTTCGTAATGCTGCAGTCAGTGATAGGTGTCCTGTGACCACGGCCAAAACTAACAGCAAACCACAGAAAGCTGCATCCAGCAGGATCAGCAAGACAAAGAGCCACGGGTAGGAGAAGATAGAAAACACCAGAGTAAACTCTAAGAAAGCTAAGGAGTGTAAGCATCCAGGGAACAAGGTCACGGCAGAAGAAAAGCCCAACATTCGCAGGATGAAACGCAAGAAAAGTCAACGTGAGCTTTATCAAGAGGCCTTTAAAAAGACCCGCAGCTCCCTAGGCATGCACATGCTGGAGTCTGTGCAAGTGTTTCATGCTCTGGGGAAGAAGAGTGATCCAAAACCTGGAATCTCTTCCTCCCAGGTCCTGGCTAGCTCAAAGAACCCCAAAGATATCAAGACATCCTCAGCTGTCAAGCCATGGGTAGGTGCTACCCGGGATGGAAAAGGCCTTGAGAAAACTCAGGTCAAAGCACTGAAACCAAGTATCCGTGCTGAAAAACGCTCATCTCCACCCCAGTCTGAGCTGCCACCTCCTGGGAAGGTCAAATTGGTACCTTTGCCGTTTCTGACCATGGAGAAGCCTCAAGCTCGACCTGTTCCTCGGAGACCACAGTCTGTGGTCTCACATCATCCTACTGCAGCTTACCCTACCAAGCCCGGCTCTACCAATGCAGCTCAGCCAACTGCTGCCAATTCTTCCCGGCCAACCACTGCATTTTTGCCAGGTCCTGCCAAACCTGCTCAGTCCATTTCAACCAACCCATCTCGACCAGGTTTGCTGAACCCTACTAGCCGGGACTTTCCTCAGGCTGCATCTTCTAGACCTGCTCCCTACAAGACAACAGCTAGCAATTCTCTCCAGCGGGAGGCTCCTCCTGTCTGCGTGAACAAGCGCCAGTCTCCAGCCAAAGGTCAGAGTCAGTTTCTCCTTCAAGACTTCTGTTTCCAACCGATTCCATGGAGAAAGCCCAATGTTCCCGAGCCAGTCGTGTCAAAGCCCATCACCAAAGAGCAGAGACCAGAGCGTGAGGCTATGAAAAGGAAGGCTCAGCAGGAGCGTGAGAACGCTGCCAAACATACCTCTTTGGGGAAAGTGCAGTTCTTTATTGAGAGAGAAATAGAGATGGACATCTCTCTCTAATATGGCTACGTAATGTGAGTAGCTAGAATGGTAGGTTCCACTTGAGGTACCAGATGGTTGCCTTAGACAAACACAGAAATGCCATACACCGTTTGTTTATTCTAATACATTTTTAACAAATTGAAAAGATGCATCGTAGTTAATTGTTTGTTAATAAAAGTTCTGAAGTTTGAGATGCTGTCAAATGTGGTTGTTTTTGGGAGGGGCTGGGGGTTTAAGGATGGCATGGGAAAGAATGGGAAGTTATAGAGAGGACAAAGGGGAATAGACAAGACTCTGAGAAAGAGAAACTTGGTCCAGGGTTCTAAAGCCTAGCAGAGGAGAAATTGCATGGGCCTGATGAAGAGTGGGGTAGGGTCAGAGGAAGAGTATAGCTGACAGGACATTTGCTCTGCAAACAAGAAGGACCCAATTCAATTCTTGCAATCCTTTAGGGTCCCCAGAGACCCACCAGATGTGAAACTTGAGCACAGAGCCAGGATTAAGACCAGAGCACAGTCAAGTATGCCCCATCCCTGGTGTCCTCCAAAAAAAAATGGGAGAAATGACACGGTCTGGGGGTTTGGAATTAAAGAATAAATTTGGAATAGGCTAAAGAAGGCAAATGAGTCTAAGGTGACCCGAAGAAAAGTTAAACTACTTTCATGGAGGCTGCGTCTATGCCTCATGGCCACCTTTGGAAAATAACCAAATTTGAGACACATCTCTAAAAGGTTTGGGTGGTCTATTCATAAATGATGGCTTGGGGATGCGACCACATAGACTGGGGAATGAACCTTCCAGAGGAGTGGTCAGCGCCCTCAGAGTCATTCAAGGATGACTCTTAACAGGGACAAAGCCAAGAGTACAGTTGCAGCATGAAGCCTGAAGATGAGCTCCTGGGAGATGCAGAGATAAGTCACCATGTCCTCGGGCCCTCTGTTCAGCACCCCTAGCTGCACCATTTCCCTTATTCCCAACAATATTCAGAGTCGCTATCACGGTGACCCTTTGCTAGCTAGTTTCAACAATGAGGTCCATTGCCTCTGTAAGTCTTTGGATTTGTAACCTCCCCACGGTGGCCAAGCCTGCTTTCAGGCAAGGACATCTGGACATTTCTGTCTGGGGGAGCTCAAATTATATTACATTGAGGGGCTGCTCTGTGGTCTTCCATGTCCCAGGTGCCTGTAGACTTCTCTGAACATCGCTGTTAACTGCAGCTCACCCAAGAACCAACGTTATCAGTGTCGTTGGGGCTGCGTGGCGGGATGTACCCGACTAAGACATGCGCACTAGGTGACCACTCCCAAAGCGGTCGGTACCGCTTGACCTTGAGCCTGGAAGGTGGTGGCGGAAAGAGATGGTCCTAGGAGAGTTAATGGGATGATGGATGGATGGCAGGGAAACCGGGAAGGGTAGAAAACTGGACAGCTGGTGATCAGCATGGGAGAGTTGGTGGATGTTTTTTAATTACCTTAACATGCTTTTCGTAAATGATAAGCGAAACAAAAATATGAAAATAAGACAGGTTCCAAAGAACAGGTTACATATAAGACCGAGAGAGCTGAAAGGGCTGGCATTCCTTCTGGAGCTTTCAATCATACCATTTACTAAAGATGGTATTTTCACATCACTTAGATGCGGAGAGGAAAAGTGAGAAACAGAATGCCACCAGAAAAGCAAACTGGATGACCACGGTTCATAAAAGCCAGGTGGAAGGTGTTCACATGGATCCCAAGTGCCAGTGGGTTAACAGGAACATGTATTTCACTAACTCTGCTTGGTACCAGTAACTACTTTGGTGGAAATGGAGGAAAACGGATGCAGTTTCTGACAGACCTGAGACTAAACTGCTAACAAATTTTCCAGGGAAAGGGTAGTTGACTGGCTGGGAACAGAACAACTTGAAAAGTGTTTTGCTACCTTTCATGTATGGCTAGAGGAAAATGATCCCAGTAAACTCTCAAAACTAACAAGCTTCAACTCCCTTGAAGGAAAGTTGTATTCACTGAGGAAAAAATGCTGGGAGAAAAGTCTGAAATGATGGGAAAACAGACAATAAGTGCAAAAGGAAGGACTTGAAATTTGGCGAAAACAAAGCTTGAAACAACAAGATCTGGTGAGCACATGATTTACTGGGAATGGGTTCTGAGGAGGAAAAGAGCGATATCAGGGATGTGAACAAGGAAAGTCTAAGTGAAGGAAGACTTTTGCTAGCTGGTTACCCCATGGGCAACATGGTTGAAAGACTACCAGAACTTACCAAGGAATTGACTTTAAGTTTCTTTCTTTTATATGATCACTTACACCATGTATTCTTTGTCTTCTTCAACGTCAATTTGGAGTGTTCGTTTCTTTCTCAATATTCTGTTCACTTGTGTAAGCATCTTTAACAACTGCTGGATAACACAAGTATTTGATCAGACTTATTTTGTACTATCATGTTTAGATGAGATTACTGACAACTAGGTCTAAAGTGAAGTTTGCTTTGATTGGTAGAAGTAGAGTAGCGAGGACTAGGGATGGAATTAGAGATTATAGGGTACCAGATTTAGTTTCTAGTAAAACAAGTCAAGGACAGTGTCCCAAATAGACTATTGAAAAAGACATCCATCTCTGTTTAACATGTAAATTCAGCACATTATATATTAAATTAAAAATGAATTAATATTCCTGTATTTGGTCTTTAAAAGACATTCAAGGTTGGTTCAGGAAACAAACACTGCCTATGAAATCATAACAACTTAATCATAAAAACCTGATTACTACTTGAGTTTCCAAGAATGTCAGTGCTAAGAATGATTTCCCTTGATCTCCCTAGTGCATATGATAGGCATATGAATACATCTGTGTGAATAAATAATTGGTATCCAATTTCGAGTCTCACCATACATGGTTGTGGGTATTGTGAAATAGTTTTATATATTTTCGAAATTTTGCAATAAGATCTGTGGGTGTGAATCCTTGAATCATAAATACCTTTTCGTATGCTCCAGCACCACCTCCTCTCACCTTAATTACTGTATATATGACCTCCTAAGGAGTCATTTGCTTTGTTCATTTTGTTTTAGTCCTTCTCTCTCTCTCTTTTCAAAGGTGAGTTATCTGTTTCAAATCAAGATGCATGTATTTGGTGTGGCAGTTTTAATCTTTATGAGTGATTTAAAATTTCCTCATTTATTTTTTAATTGAATCACCATGAGATGGGCCATTGCAAATCTATTTTGTGCAATTTAATTTTTAATCCTTTCAGTGAAGCCAAGGAAAATCTCTTACTCATGAAATTCCGAAATTCCATATTTCATGTGATTCAAAACTGATTGTTCTTGTGTAATTTTTTAAATTTTTTTATTAATTTTTATTGATAGAAAAGGGATCACCAAATAATGGGTGTTGGGAGGATCCTCCCAGGATGGGAGATGCATGCTGAATGTAGACTCTAGACCGAACATGATTGCGACTCAATGCCTCTTTTGGTATTTTTTTAGATAATTCTTCCCCTCCTCTGTTTGCTTAGGACCAGGACTTTGCCTCTCCCCTCCCTGTCCTTTCAGGAAGCCAGAGAGACATCTTCAGGCAGGAAGAGCATGAAATTTACATAGAAGTGGTACTGCATGGACAGTATCATGTTAAGCGAAATGAGTCAGAAAGAGAGGGACAGACAGAGCAAGATTGCATTCACCCGGAGAACATAAAATAACAAAATAGGAGACGAACTCCCAAGAGTGGCCGAGATTAGTGTCAGGAATTTTTCTTCATAGCTTGGAGACCAACCACACACGCTAGCAGAAAAGGCAGCTCAGATAGAGAATGGAGTACCAAATAAAGGGTGTTGGGAGGATCCTCCCAGGATGGGAGAGAGTGCTGAACATAGACTAGAGACCAAGCATGATTGTCACTCAATGCCTCTTTTGCAAACCACAACACCTAAAAGGAGAGAGAGAGAACAAAGGGGAATGCCCTCCCACAGAGTCAGGGTGGGATGAGGGGATGGGGGGGTGGGAGGCATACTGGGATCCCTGGTGGTGGGAAATGGGCACCAGTGGAGGGATGGGTATTTGATCATTGTATAAATGAAACCCACGCACAAAAATTCATATGTCTACATCCGTACCTCATGGTGTCTCACTAATAAAAATTTAAAAATTAAAAATAAAAAAATTGGAACATAAAGTAAAAATAAAACAAGAGAAAGATCTAACAATAGCAAAGAGGCCTATAGTACTCAAAACGTTGAGAAACAGGCACATTGGCAAGTATTTTTTTTTTTTTTCCCCTTTATTTTATTTTATTTTTTTTAAAGTTGTAGATTTACAATTTTTTGTGCTTTGGTTTCAATTATACAATGATCAGATACCCATCCCTCCACCAGTGCCCATTTTCCACCACCATGGATAATATCCCTCCCACCCCCATCCCCCCATCCCCCCGTCTCTGTGGCAGGGCAATCCCCTGTGTTCTCTCTCTCCTTTTGGGTGTTGTGGTCTGCAAAAGAGGCATTGAGTGGCAAACATGTTCAGTCCATAGTCTACTTTCGACATGCATCTCCCCTCCTGGGAGGATCCTCCAAACATCCTTTATTTGGTGCTCCCTTCTCTATCTGAATAGCCCTTTCCTCTAGGATACCCGACTGGCCTCTAAGTTATGGAGTAATCCTCCTGGTGCTGATCTCAGCTATTCTTGGGTATTAATCTCATACTTTGTTACTTTATATCCCCCAGATGAATGCAATCTTTCTATGTCTATCCCTCTCTTTCTGACTCATTTCGCTTAGCATGATACTTTCCATATTGTACCACTTGTATGTAAATTTCATGACTTCATCTTTTCTAAAAGCTACATAGTACTCCATTGTGTAGATGTACCAAAGTTTCTTTAACCAGTCATCTGTTCTTGGGCATTCAGGTTTCTTCCAGTTTCTGGCTATTGTAAAGAGGGCTGCAATGAACAAACAAGTGCAGATGTCACTTCGACTATACATTTTTGCCTCTCTGGGATATATTCCCAGGAGTGGTATTGCTGGGTCAAATGGGAGCTCAATTTCTAATTTTTTGAGAATCGTCCATACTGTTTTCCAGAAGGGCTGAACCAGTGGACATTCCCACCAACAGTGAAGGAGTGTCCCTTTCTCGCCACATCCACGCCAGCATCGGTTGCTTTTGTTCTTTTGAATGTGGGCCAGTCTCTGAGGTGTGAGATGGTATCTCATTGTGGTTTTGATCTGCATCTCCCTGATGATTAATGATGTAGAGCATTTTCTCATGTGCTTTTTTGCCATTCGGATTTCTTCTTTGAGAAAGTTTCTGTTCATTTCATTGCCCCATTTTTGGATGGGGTTGGATGTTTTCTTCTTGTGGAGTTTAACCAGTATTTTGTATATCCTGGATATCAACCCCTTGTCAGATGTGTATTTGGTGAATATCCTTTCCCATTCTGTAGACTGTCTTTGTATTTTGGTCACTGTTTCTTTGGAGGTGCAGAAGCTTCTTAGTTTAAGATAGTCCCATTCATCTATCTCTGTTTTCACTTGCTCGGCCAGTGGCGTGGCATCTTTGAAGATACCATTAGCTTCAATGTCATGGAGGGTTTTGCCAACTTTATCTTCAATGTACCTTATGGTTTCTGGTCTGATGTTGAGGTCTTTAATCCATTTTGATCTTACTTTTGTACATGGTGTTAGGCAGAGTTCTGAGCCTATTTTTTTGCATGTAGCCGTCCAGTGATGCCAACACAATTTATTAAAGAGGCTTTCCTTACTCCACTTCACATTACTTGCACCTTTATCAAAGATTAGATGAGCATATGATTGAGGAGAGATGTCAGTGTATTCAACCCTGTTCCATTGGTCTGCAGTTCTGCCTTTGTTCCAGTACCATGCTGTTTTAATTATTACTGCTTTGTAGTACACTTTGAAGTTCGGGAGGTTGATTCCTCCCATTTTCTTTTTCCCAAGAATTGCTTTAGCTATTCGTGGGGGCTTATTGTTCCATATAAATTTCAAGAGTGTTTGCTCCATTTCTTTGAAGAATGTCATGGGTATCCTTATAGGGATTGCATTGAATTTATACAATGCTTTCGGTAGTATTGCCATTTTGACAATGTTAAGTCTCCCGACCCATGAGCAGGGGATATCTTTCCATTTCCTCATGTCCTCTTTTATTTCCTGAAGTAGCGTTTTGTAGTTTTCTTTGTACAGGTCCTTTACTTCCTTAGTTAAGCTGATTCCTAGGTACTTGATTTTCTGGGGCACAATTGTGAATGGGATTGTTTTTTTCATGTTGCTTTCTTCTCTCTCGCTGTTTGCGTATAGGAAAGCCATGGACTTTTGCGTATTGATTTTATAACCTGCAACTTTACTATACGAGTCTATTGTTTCTAAGAGTTTTTTGGTGGAAGTTATTGGGTTCTCTAAGTAGAGTATCATATCATCTGCGAATAGTGAGAGCTTGATTTCTTCCTTTCCTACCTGAATGCCCTTAATATCTTTTTCCTGCCTAATCGCTATTGCAAGTACTTCCAGTACTATATTGAACAGCAGTGGAGAGAGTGGGCATCCCTGTCTCGTCCCTGATCTTAGAGGGAAGGCTCTCAGTTTTTCCCCATTGAGGATGATGCTTGCTGTAGGCTTGTGGTAGATGGCTTTAATTATGTTGAGGAAGGTCCCCTCTATACCCATTTTGGCTAGGGTTTTCATCATAAAGGGGTGCTGGATCTTATCAAATGCTTTCTCTGCATCTATTGATATGATCATATGCTTTTTATCTTTTCTTTTGTTGATATGGTGGATTATGTTGATTGATTTCCGAATGTTGAACCATCCTTGCATCCCTGGGATGAATCCTACTTGGTCATGGTGTATGATCTTTTTGATGAGTAGTTGGATTCTATTTGCTAGTAGTTTGTTGAGGATCTTTGCATCTGTGTTCATCAGGGATATCGGCCTGTAATTCTCTTTCTTTGTGGTATCTCTGTCTGCTTTTGGTATCAGTGTGATATTTGCTTCGTAGAAACTGTTTGGAAGTGTTTTTGATATTTCAATTTCGTGGAAAAGCTTAAAGAGTATTGGGAGTAAGTCCTCTTTAAAGATTTGGAAGAATTCACTAGTGAATCCATCCGGTATTTTTAAATACGCATTTTTAAATACGCATCCAGTATTTTTAAATACGCATCCAGGAGAGAATATAGCATTGTTCGTGAACAAATCTACTCTATGGATTCATCTCATCCTTGAAATGGAAAACGACAATGTGTTACAGTTACCAATTTGCAAATAAGATATACGCGATTTATTTTTTGCTATGTTTCTTTGCTTTACCGAGTATTATCCTGATTTTTAAATTTACTTTAAGGATTAAAACAGTATTTGCCTGCATTAAACTTTTTAATTAAATGTTTTATTAGAAATGATTTTTAATGATTAAGAATGCTTTATTCACATGTCATTTTCTAAAAGAAACATATAGGCCAAAAAGCTAGTGCAGCATGTAGAGGGTGTTTACCTTGTATGCAGCTAACCTGAGTTCAATCCTCAGAACCCTGAGCCTGCCAGGTGTGATCTCTTGATACAGAGTCTGAAGTGAGCCCGGAGCACATCTGGGTGCGCTCCCCTCCACACATACAAGGAAGAAAAGAAAAGAAAAACATATAACTGATTCTTGAGTAACATAGACGTTAAGGGTGCTAACTCCTCTATAACTTTTGAAAAGCCCCAAATTTAATAGATAGTCTGCTCCTGACCAAGAAGATGGTTTTCTAATAGTATTTAATTCCATTGTCTGCAATTAGTGCTATGTGTGGCCTGTCAATCTGTAAATTTTGATACATTTAAAGACTTTTATGGATTTTATAATAGACTTTATAATACATTTGTATTTTAAGGTAGTAAGTGATCATTTATATTACTATTTTTGTGGGATATTTGGGCCGTAGTATGTGGTGCTTGGGACTTCAGACTCTGTGCTCAAGGGTCATTCCTGGTGGTGCCAGCCATTAATTTGGGTTGACAGTGTGCATGGTAAGTGCTTGAACCCCTATACAACGTCTGGGGTCCAACCAAATCAATTATCTGCATATATTTTATACAAGCATGGCATACTTTTCCTTAGATTTTTTTATATTTCTAGGATATATTGATCACCTTTAATTATTTCACATCCCGACCAATGTCCAAAAATTTTCAAAATAGAATTATTGAAAAATATCATATAGAAGTCCAAATTTTTATTGTTCATGGGATAACTATATTAAGAAGAAAGTAGAACCACAATAAACATGCAAGTAAAATGCAGGTACATTTCTTTAGATTCTTTCAATTATACATTTATATTAGTCTCTATACAAGTTTGATTTTTAAATAATCAATATCAATTACTATAAAATGTTTATTGAGATTTTATAATTGTAATGTTTTACTGCTAAGATGACCTTGATGTGAACATTTATATCTATTTGTCTACTTTTCTAATTGTTTACATAAGATCAATTCTTCACAGCTAACTTACTTGTGACCGGATATGTAGCTCAGGACAAATGAACTTGGCCTGCGTGTATGAAACTTTGGTTTCTGTTCTTCGCACTATAGAAACAAAAGCAAAACCACTAACTGTGGTTGGAAATAGGCCTCGGTGGTAAAATATTTGCCTCACATTTCTGAGGTTATGGGTTTGATCCCTGAATTTCTATCTACACACACAAAAGCTAAATTACAACAAAGTCTCACACTGGAGACCTAACAGGACACACTCAAGAAAATCGATGAACAACGGGAGGACAGTGACAGTGACAGTGACTTAATGAACATTCAACTGCTTTAAGCTATATATTGCCTAACTATTAAAAGGATGTAATTCTCAATCAAAGAGCTTGAAAACGTCTTTCTTCTAGCACCTCTGCTAGGGAAAGATAGCACCTGATTTTTCAATATTTGTAATTTGGGGGGACATTTTAATTTCTTATTTTAATTTGTGCTCTTTGTCTACGAGTGAGCTTGAAAATTGCTCTTGTATGGTACTACATGGAAAATATTATGCTATGGGAAATGAGTCAGAAAGAGAGGGACAGACATAGAAAGACCGCATGCATCTGGGTAACATAAAGAAACAAAACAAGAGACTAGCACCCAAGAACAGCTGTGTTAAATACCAGGTTGTTCACTCCATGGCTTAGAGGCCAGCTGTACTGTCTAGGGGTAAAGGCAGCGCAGATAGAGAAGGGAGCACCCAATAAAGGGTGCTGGGAAGATCTGCACAGGATGGGAGATGCCTGCTGAAAGTAGTCTATGGACCAAACAGAATTGCCACCCAATGTCTCTTCTGCAGACCACAGCACCCAAAAGGAGAGATAGAACAAAAGGGAGTGCCCTACCAAAGAGGCAGGGTGGGATGGGGGATGGGGCTGGTGGTGGGATGGGCACTCCATCACTGTATAACTGAAACCCAAGCACAACAACCTGTAAGTCTATAACTGTACTTCATGGTGTTTCACTACTAAAACAAAACAAAACAAAAATTAAAAAAAAAGAAAATTGCTCTTGTGTTTACTGGTCATTTACACTTCTTTCAATAGAGATTATGTGATCATGGTTTATGCTTATATTTTCTATTCAAGGGTAATAGCTCAATACTGATTTATTTCACAGCACTAATTTTTTAAAACCATTCATCCTTGTCCTATCATATTAATTGCCAGTATTTGTTGGTTTTGCTTGTTTTTTGATCACTTAATTTGGTTTTTGTCCTTTTCTTTCAGATTGTAAAATTTTGACACAAATGAGCATATGTTTTTCTTTATCTTCTACAGTTTTAAACTGAGAACAACTGTTTGTTTTGTACAAATAAGATACCTGTGCATTTACTATTTCTTCTCATTTTATTTACGTTTTAACACATCCCGATTCATCTACAACTTATCCTAGTAAGTGTTGTCATATTGAAAGAAACCACCAATTTTTTCATTTTTCAGTCATAGCACTGTAGCACTGTCCTCCCGCGGTTCATCCATTTGCTCGAGCGGGTACCAGTAACATCTTACAACAAATTGTGAGACTTGTTGTCACTGGCTTTGGCCTATCGAATACGTCATGGGTATCTTGCCAGGCTCTTGCTATGTGGACAAGATACTCTGGGTAGCTTGCCGGGCAGAGGAATCGGAATCAGGCTTGGCCTCCTGCAAGGCAAATGCCCTACCCGCTGTGCTGTAAACGTTATCTAAAATATACTAGTAATACCAAATGTTGTTTTTTTAACAGTGCAATATAAACGATTATTTCATAATTTTCTTGATGTGTTAATGAAATAGCTAAGCTCTTGAGTATCATGGGAGTATTTTTCTAACACAAGAGTCTGACGAAGGTGAAACTGTTATAACCGTCTTGTAGGATTCCATCTCCCTAGCCTGCTTCATTCTACCCCGGTCTCTATCCAATCCGGTCTTCTTCTTGGGATTCTGACCTCCTGATTGGTAGCCTCTACCTTTCAACTGCCTACTTTATGACATCATTCTCCCACCAAACCAACCACCAACTGGTAGAATCTTGGGGGTCCCATGTAGTTGTTTGTAAACAAATTTGAATCATCACGGTAAGTGACGAGTGACCAATGACCAATCACCAGTGAGCAGTCGTCTGTACTGAGCACTTCCGGTCTTAAGCCGCTTCAGTGTTCAGACGTACTCTCGTACCGTCTCCTCTTCTCGTCTACCTTTCATCGGTATTTCCTCTTCTCTGACCATGTCAGGTAAGGAATAATACTTTTCAAAGCTTTTCCTTAGATTTATCATCCCTAAACTTAGCAGTTAAGTAAAAACAGCACGTAGTAATGAAAGAAAGTATTCAAGTAGAATTTTATAAGCCGCATTTAAGCTTGACTTTGACATTTGCTGTGTGATTTTAGACATTGGCTTACTTTCTCTCACATAGTGTTTTTCCTCATTGATTACATTATATTTTAGACATACTTATTAGCTCAAATACACACACACATATACATATATGAGTGTCGATTCTCTGTGTTTCTTTTTTCCATTTAATAGTGAATTTTACATGATATCCATTGAAAATAAGTAAATCGGAGACAGTATTTTTACAGAAACAGAAAATATAGATGCTGTGGAAAACTGTTAATATATACTAGCATGTGTTCTCTCTAATGGTCTCTCCACTTGTATGTATACTTCAGTATTTTAAATATAGTGATATTACAAAGTAATAATCATTGATCTTTGAGATTTCTATTTAAACCAGGTAATAAGAAAATATGGGGCATGAGGAAGGTGTGCAGTGCTGAGCGGTAGGGAGGGCTTACCAAGCCCTCAAAGGTAAGAAAGTTTGGGATCACTTTCATCAAACATTGACCAATTAAAACCAAGACGATATGAGGGAGAAATAAATAGGAAAGAAAGAACGAACGAACAAAAGAAAGGAAAGAAAGAAAGAATAGGAACGTAGATTATCAAGGAAGGGGAAAACGTTTGGACAGAATGTTGAAGAGAACCAAAGGTTTAAAATCAAAAAAGAAAGAATATATATTAAATATGCTCAGATAAATACACTGAGAGCAAGTCAAAGCAATTTACTTCAATAAATGCCAGGACGAGAAAGTATACTATGCCTTGAATAGGGTTCCAGTAGGAAAAGAAGTTTATCAGAAAGCCATCCTTGCTGACTTTTTTCCTGATTATCTCTTAGAACACTGTACTTGGTACTTGACAATTTGGAGTATAAGCACGCTTCAGAAATGATGCTTCCCATAAATAGCTAATAGTGCTTATCTAGGCCGGTGGACGACACAGAATCTTCAATGTTTTTATTCTGTTCTGCTTTTTAAGTACATGTACGCGCTGTCTGTTAAAATAAAAAAAAAATGGTATATTCTAACTTGAATCAGGAGATTTGATTCAATCGTGTTGTAAGTAGATTCCAGGTTAAAGCTGCTTGTCATCTTTACAAATATTATTTCATGTGATTTTTTCTTCCTAACATGAGAGTATTTTGATAATAGTCAACTTCTGTTTTTAGATCCTAAGAGGAAATAGAAAAATCAAGGCTCACATGTCTAATTACACGTTTTTGTCATATTTATGAATTATGAGTTTTCCTACATTAAAGATATTTTTTTGGATTTTCGTGCTCATTTATTAAACATTGAGAAGAACGTTTTCCTGGTTGATAAAGCTAATTCTAATCTAGGGGTTGAAAGTAAATTTGCAATATTTTGTGATCACTTTTTAAATGGTCTTTTCTGTTTCTTGTGTGATCAAGTGAAATCCTCTGCTATGTTTAACACGTGTTGTTTGCTTGTTAATATTCAAAGGTACTGATGAGAATAATTTTTTTGTACTTTCGAAGTTTCTTTCTGTATTTTCCTCATTTAAAACATTTCTTGTCTATGAAATACAATCACGTTTATTCCTATTTTCTTTTTGTTATGTAATTAATGATAAATCCTTTCTCTTTAATGGACTCGTAAAGAGTGCACTCAAAAATCACCTTCTATTCCATTTTTTGGCTAGCAGTTTTTTTCTAAAATAGAATACTCTCTTCATATTGCATATGTGGAACGATTTATTAATACCCTTATTGTACTGTTTTATTTGGTTTTATTTGGGATCACATCCACTGTTATTCAAGGCCTACTCTTGGGTCTGCTCTCCATAACTTACTGTATTATGCTGCTTGCTGCAGAGCCCAGATTTCATTAATATCTGTATAGTTCTTTTTCATTTCTGTGATACATATTTTTCATGATGTTTTCTTTACCCTTCCTCCTATGTAAACCACATGAAATTGAAAAATTATATTCATATATGCATTATTATTCTTAGAATTATTAGTAACTGCATTGTAGATAAACAACTTAAGACACAGATTTTCAATAAAGTTTTCTTTCCAAAAACATTTCTTGGGAAAGACTCAAGCAGTCATTTTTGAAGTGGATCAAAAAGGAGGGTAACCTAAAATGCATCAACAAGATCAAGTCGTATGTGAACCGTAAGTAACAGGTACTCATGGCACAAGTCAAATGGAAACCTGATGATTACAATTGTAATAGTTGCAAAGACCACAAATGCCTATCATAACGTACGGTATCTTCCTTCCGGTTTCTGGGCTTTTATTGATCATGCAGGGTCCTGGCCAAAAGTCCACATCCTTTAGGTTGTGTAACCTGGAATTTCATAAGGGACAGAGAGATAGTAGTGGAGGGGATAAGGCACTTGCCTTGTACGCAGCCAATCCAGTTGAATCTCTGTCACGGCATACACTCTCCCGAATGTTCTAAGGGGTCACTCCAGAGTGCAGAGCCAGGAAGAACCCAAGATCACTGTCAGTTGTTGGTCCAAACTCTACACCACCCTACGCCCGCCCAACAAAATTTATTGGAATATAGGAAATCTCTTTGCCATCTCTGGGCCTCAGGTGTCTTCTTGTCCCGAGAATGTGTCCCTTTCTCTTAGACTTCCTAGTTTGAAAAAGCTTCCATTCTAGGAAATAGCATAGGAGTCAATAGGACAGCAAGCTAAGGAGAAACTATCTGTATGCAAGAAATCCAGGTACACACACGATCACCTGGTTTTTCTACAGTTCTGTGTTCACTTTGGGAGCACGATACCAAATACACAAAGTGCCCAAAGGTTCCAGGCTTTGAATCACCCCAAGTTGTTGGAATTTTGGAAACACAGTTGACTGTTGGTACTAGAAGGATCTCGATGGCTTAAATTTTAAGTTCAGATTGTTCCTCTCAGCGTTGAAGGAGATTATTAGTCTCACAGATTTTTTTCATCACCCTCTTGTTCCTTACAGAAAATTTTCAAAATCCATCTGTATTGGGAACTGCACATACTCTGCAGCTTTCCCTTCCCGTGGTGAACAATGCAGCTTCCCGAACAGGAAGTGTCTGCAATTACTCCAGAGAATCTGCACCAGCTGGTAGTTCTGCTTGGCTCCTGCCCTCAGCCTCTGGCACATCTTTCCATCCACTGATTTGTACTGCCTTTCTTTGCCAACATTTCAGCACAACAATGCTATCTGGAGTGTTTCACCAGAGTCATATATCCACCTCAGCTCCTACCTACTGGAGTGTTTTGGAATGGGATATTGCAGGAAGTGCTGAAGAGAAGTCTTCCATGGGAGACTTTTCTGTGACTGTCCTTGCCCAAGACACCGCTGTCTCTTTCATGTCTATGGCAGCTCACTTTGAGAAAATCCTAGATACCAACAACACGGTGTCTGTGTACCCATCACTTTCTGCCAGTCTTGTTGCGAGAACACCATCTCTGGTTCCACATCAGAGTAAAAGCCTGTCACTTCCCTACCCGGAAGGAGGCTAGGTGTTTTACTATCATCAAGGCACTCTGGGAACTCTCCTTTCCAGCCTGCAGTCTTATGACTCCATGACATACAGAGGGCAAACGGGCTCTGCCCCCCAAACTTACAGCAACTCATCGCGAGAAATAGTTATGGTTCTCAAGGGGGTCCAGCCCCCAAATAACCAACCACCAGCCTCCTCCTCTGGAATCGACTTCTCTCTGTCTGCTCAATCCATCACAGAATCGAGTTTTCAAGGTGAGTAAAACTAAGAGAAGGGAAACAAAATTCAAAAATTGGGGTCAAAATAGATGAAAACTCTCCATAGACAGGTGGTATTGAAGTGAAATACACCACCTGAGCTAAGGGAAGTTCCCATGATATCTGCAGCCCAAAGTAACCTGGCGCTGACCTCAACTCCAACTCAGGAACAAAAAGTTAAGAATTTTGACCAGATTAAAACGGGGCTCTCAAAATCTCTGAAGACCTCCCAGATCCCAGTAGACCTAAAATAACAAAATAGGAGACTAACTCCCAAGAGTGGCCGAGATTAGTGTCAGGAATTTTTCTTCATAGCTTGGAGACCAACCACACAAGCTAGCAGAAAAGGCAGCTCAGATAGAAAATGTAGCACCCAATACAGGGTGTTGAGAGGATCCTCCCAGGATGGTAGAGAATGCTGAACATATAGACCAAGGATGATTGTCACTCAATGCCTCTTTTGCAAACCACAACACCTAAAAGGAGACAGAGAACAAAGGGGAATGCCTTCCCACAGAGTCAGGTTGGAATGAGGGGATGGGTGGTGGGAAGCATACTGGGAACCCTGGTGGTGGGAAATGGGCACTGGTGGAAGGATGGATATTTGATCATTGTATCATTGAAACCTAAGCACAAAAATTCATATGTCTACAACCGTACCTCATGGTGTCTCACTAATAAAAATTTAAAAATTAAAAATAAAAAAATTGGAACATAAACTAAAAATAAACAAGAGAAAGATCTAACAATAGCAAAGAGGCCTATAGTACACAAAACGTTGAGAAACAGGCACATTGCAAGTATTTTTAAATACGCATCCAGGAGAGAATATAGCACTGTTCATGAACAAATCTACTCTATGGAATCATCTCATCCTTGAAATGGAAAAGGACAATGTGTTACAGTTACCAATTTGTAAATAAGATATATACCATCTATTTTTTGCTATGTTTCAATGCGTTACCTAGTATTATTATGATTTTTAAATTTACTTTAAGGATTAAAACAGTATTTGCCTGCATTAAACTTTTTAATTATATGTTTTATTAGAAATGATTTTTAATGATTAAGAATTTTTTTTTTACTATAAGTTTAGTTTAGATTACTGAAAACTAGGTCTAAAGTGAAGTTTATTTGGATTGTTAGAAATAGAGTAGGGAGGACTACAGATGGAATTAGAGATTATAGGTTACCACATTCAGTTCCTAATAAAACAAGTAAAGGACAGTGTCTCTGAAAGACTTTTTAAAAGATATCTCTATTTAAACTGTAAATTCAACATTTTCTATATTAAATTAAAAGTGAATTAATTTTCCTATATTTGGTCTTTTAAAGACATTCCAGTTTGGTTAAGGAAACAAACAGTGCTTATGAAATCATAACAACTCAATCATAAAAACCTCATTATTACTTCCGTTTCCAAGAATGTCAATGCTAAGAATTATTTCCCTTGGTCTCACTAGTGTACATGATAGTCATATGAATACATCTGTGAGGATATATCATTGGTATCTAATTCAGAGATTAGATATATAGAGATTAGATCACGTAGCTGAGTGTGATCTCAACTTTCCTAGACACTCCCCTGCCCCACATACCCAAAGACTTCTACTGATCTTTAAGTATCCATGACTTTTTCCCATCCCATCTCCCAGAATCTTTTAAAATTTCTTTTCAAATACTAATGTAACAACTTTAGAAAATATTGAGTTAACCTTAATTGTTGTACTTTAGCTTTTATATATATAACCAAGAAAATCTTTTAAAAGTGTATTTTTTAATTCTTTGCAAAATTGTAATAAAACATTATCATTGAGTCCCTCAATATACTTTATATAAAGAATTTTGTGACAAATTCCCTGTACACATAAATACTAGGAAAAATAAATGACTTCTCTGAATGAGAATGAACTGGGACATTTCAAAGTATCAATCAGTGAATCAAGGATGAATCATCGAAACGTATAGCTAGAAATGATCTTGATATAATCTAGTCAACACCATTACATTTTCTTTTTTTATACCAGCTGATAGCACTATTAATTTTTTAATTTTTATTTCTTAATTTTATTAGTGAAACACCATGAGGTATAGTTGTATACTTACATACCTTTGTGCTTGGGTTTCAGTTATACAAGTATCAAGCACCCATCCCTCCACCAGTGCCCATTCTCCACCACCAATGTACCCAGTTCCCACACCCCATCTCCCCCAGCTAGCCCCACCTCAGGGCATCCCTTTTGCTTTCTCTTTCCTTTATGGTGTTGTGGTTTGCAATGGAGGTCAATACCATTACAATTTCAAAGAAGAAAATAGGCCCCTATATGTTCAAGACACTGAGACTGTCCTGCTGTTCTTCCCAGCATGTACCCTGCTCCAAGCCAGTCCTTTGGAAATATGCTGGGAAGGAAAACTGGATGTTCCTTTCATCACACTGACCTGAAAGTCTCTTGCTGATTGTCAACCACATGAACTATTTCATTTGTTGCCTGATATCACCTCCTGTCCTGTATTTTTTTAAAAAATATTTCATTTGTTTCTGGAATATAATGAAAAATATCAAATGGACTAATTAAACAAAAACAAAATCAAACCTTTACACTCTGACATCAAAACGGTGCTAACAAGAGGGGAAGTAAATGACTGAAAAATGTGGGGGAGTGTTGTTGGTTGTGGACAGTAGCTGGATATTTGACAATGCATGGAGTATGAATACACACTTGCTGAGATTAGGAACACTGTACTTGAATCCAATACAGTTTGTAAACAAGTCATCTCAATTATGTGTCCATATAACATTTATCTACATATGCTTTGTGCCTTCCTTTCATTTATGTGTTATGCATGCCTTTATCCTGGCCTCAGAAATGCATTCTGAAGGCACTCGGCACATTAGTTGAGCCCCAACTAGGGGGAGAGAAGTAGTAAATAATTGGAGGAGGAAGAAATCAGAGTTGGAGCTTAAGGGCCATGTAAGATGAATATATAGATATGTATGTGTGTGTGTAAATACACATATATATGTATAAATATATATATGGGCTGGAGCGATAGCACAGTGGGTAAGACGTTTGACTTGCATGTGGCCAACCTGGGTTCGATTCCTCTGCTCCTCTAGGAGAGCCCGGCAAGCTACTGAGAGTAACCCTCCCACATGGCAAAGCCTGGCAAGCTACCTGTGACGTATTCGATATTCCAAGAACAGTAACAACAGTTCTCAACATAGAGATGTTTCTGGTGCTCTCTTGAGCAAATAAATGGGAGGACAGTGCTACAGTGATATGGTGAATTCAAACTTTGTTTATGCAAAATATGAAGGAATCAAATACATATTCTATAAAGCTGATTACACCTATTAAAATTAATATAACTTTAAATAATGTTTAGAAATAAAGTTGATGAATTTTAAGTGTATAGAAAGATATTGACAATATATCAAGGATATTTGAGGAGCAAGAACACATGGCTGTGATCGTTTCTTAAGGTTATTTTTGTTGCTTTTATAGAATATGTTTTCCCTGAGTTTTTGTTAATAGCTTCAGTTTCTTAGAAAGCATCATAATAAATTATATTAAGGTAAAGGTAAAGGCCCTCCCGTTGATCGTCGATTTGCTCGAGCGGGCCCAGTAACGTCTCCATTGGAGACTTTGTTGTTACTGTGTCTGGCATATCGAATACTCTCGGTAGCTTGCCGGGCTCTCCGAGAGGGGCGGAGGAATCGAACTCGGGTCGGCCATGTTGGCCGCTTGTAAGGCGAACGCCCTACCCGCTGTGCTATCGCTCCAGCCCAGAGATTTGCTCGAGCGGGCCCAGTAACGTCTCCATTGGAGATTTTGTTGTTACTGTGTCTGGCATATCGAATACTCTCGGTAGCTTGCCGGGCTCTCCGAGAGGGGCGGAGGAATCGAACTCGGGTCGGCCATGTTGGCCGCTTGTAAGGCGAAAGCCCTACCGCTGTGCTATCGCTCCAGCCCAATAAATTATATTATTTTAAAAAAATTATAAAAGGTGGGTTTGTAAGTGGATTCTGTATGTATGGAACCTGGAAACCTACATTAAACATGATGTTTATAACAGAAATACCATCTGCACTTCTATGTTTATTGTAGTACTATTCACAATAGCCAGAAGAAACTATGATATAACTGCACAATGGAATACTATGCAGTGGTTAGTAAACTGACGTCATGAAATTTGCTTATAAATGGATGTACAAGGAAGAACATCATGCTGAATGAAATCAGACATAAGGAAAGGGATATACTGATTGGACTACCCCTTTTTTGGGTTATAAAAAACCAGAGTATGAGACTAATACCCAAGGATAACAGAAACACAGACCAGGAGAATTGGTCAATGGTTGGACACTTGCCACAAGTGCTGAAGGCAGGCGTTTGGAATAAAGAAAGGACCGCTATGACAATGATATTTGGAAGTGATTACTCTGGATGAGAACTGAGTACTGAAAGTAGGTAAAGGAACAAAGGTGATAACCTCTCAATATCTGTATTACAATCCATAATGCCCAAAAGTTGAGAGAGAGAGAGAGAGAGAGAGAGGTGCTTGTCATAGTGTAGAGACAGCAGGCTGTCAGGTGGGGTTTGGGGTTGGGAGAGGGAGTGGTGGGAGAGAAACTGGGGACAATAGCAATGAAACTGTATACTAGAGGAGGTTGGGTGTTAAAATATCCTATGATTGAAACTAAATCCTGAAAAGGTTTGTAATTTGTGTCTTGTGCTGATTCAATACAAAAAAAACATGATATTTAGTTTCTACTACCATGCTTAACCTATGAATTAGCTGAAATTTCTTTTTATCACCTTGGCTGGGCTCATTACATGGGTTCCTGTGTGGTAAAACTTTTTTTGTTTTATGGGAACTTAACAGACAAAACTAATAGGGTTGGACTTCTGGTGGAAGGAGAAAAGAGCACAAAATCCCCTAATGACCACAGCTCAGCAGGGTCAGCTAACTTGCGTTATGACTGACCTCCTTCACTGATTTCCTCTTTTGTAATGTGGAAAAGTAAAATGACTTTGCAGGCTGCCAGGGGATTGTCCCCTCCAGTTCACACTATTTTCTTTTCGATCAAAATTGTTTAAAGATTATTTTAAAAATTTGGAGCTTAACATGCAAAAAATGGGCTTAGAACTCTGCCTAACACCATGTACAAAAGTAAGATCAAAATGGATTAAAGAACTCAACATCAGACCATTCAGCATAAGGTGCATTGAAGACACAGTTGGCAAAACCCTCCATGACATTGAGGCTAATGGTATTTTCAAAGATGCCACGCCACTGGCCGAGCAAGTGAAAACAGAGATAGATAAATGGGACTATCTTAAACTAAGAAGCTTCTGCACCTCCAAAGAAACAGTGACCCAAATACAAAAACAGTCTACAGAATGGGAAAGGATATTCGCTGAACACATATCTGACAAGGGGTTGATATCAAGGATATACAAATTACTGGTTGAACTCCACAAGAAGAAAACATCCAACCACATCAAAAAAATGGGGCAATAAAATGAACAGAAACTTTCTCAAAGAAGAACTTCGAATGGCAAAAAAGCACATGAGAAAATGCTCTACATAATTAATCATCAGGGAGATGCAGATCAAAATGAGATACCACAATGGGATACCATCTCACACCTCAGAGACTGGCCCACATTCAAAAGAACAAAAGCAACCAATGCTGGCACAGATGTGGCAAGAAAGGGATACTCCTTCGCTGTTGGTGGGAATGCCGACTGGTTCAGTCCTTCTGGAAAACAGCATGTACAATTCTCAAAAAATTAGAACTTGAACTACCATTTGACACAGCAATAGCACTCCTGGGAATATATCCCAGAGAGGCAAAAATGTATAGTCAAAGTGACATCTGCACTTGTTTGTTCATTGCAGCACTCTTTACAATAGCTAGAAACTGGAATAAATCTGAATGCCCAAGAACAGATGACTGGTTAAAGAAACTTTGGTACATCTATACAATGGAGTATTATGTAGCTGTTAGAAAAGATGAAGTCATAAAATTTACATACAACTGGTACAATATGGAAAGTATAATGCTAAGCGAAATGAGTTAGAAAGAGAGGGATAGACATAGAAAGGTTGCATTCATCTGGGGGATATAAAGTAACAAAATACGAGATTAATACCCAAGAATAGCTGAGATCAGCACCAGGAGCATTACTCCATAGCTTAGAGGCCAGCCGGGCATTCTAGGGGAAAGGGCAGCTCAGATTGAGAGGGAGCACCAAATAAAGTGTGTTTGAAGGATCCACCCAGGAGGGGAGATGCATGTTGAAAGTAGACTATGGACTGAACATGTTTGCCACTCAATGCCTCTTTTGTAGACCACAACACCCAAAATGAGAGAGAGAACAAAAGGGAATGCCCTGCCACAGAGGCAGGGTGGGATGGGGTGGGGGTGGAGGTGGGAGACATATTATCCACGGTGGCAGAAAATGGGCACTGGGGGAGGGATGGGTATTTGATCATTGTATAATAGAAACCCAAGCACAAAAAATTGTAAATCTACAACTGTACTTCATGGTGTTTCACTAATAAAAGGAAAAAAAAGGAAAAATATTGGAGCTTAATGATTTGTTCTCATATATTTTCCCTACATGGTATAATTTGGCATTGATATAGGAAGGCTAGCATGAAAAAGTTGAGGTGTATATCTTAACCACCAATGCCAAAACCACTGTAAGTATGGAACCCAAAGTACAATAGTTAAACTTCAAAATGTGTTCGTCAAGGAAATCGGTGGGAATGCAGGGCGAAATGGGTCGTTTGTTGGTCGAGGGTTGAAGACACTGGTGGTGTGATTAGAATTGGAATATTGTATGACAAAACTCCATTATAAATGACTTTGTAAATCAAAATTGCCTAAATGTTGAAAAAAGAGAAGTCAACTCATATCTATATTTCAAGAAAGCTTGTCTTTGCAAATTTTGGCATGGAGAGCATAGTTGGTAGAGAGATGGAGAAAGAAATGGAGAGTTGAAGGTTGGGAAGAGAATCCTGGATATCATGGAAGAGATGAAAGTTGATCTTAGAAGATTTGGAGCCATCAGAGTTTAGAGAGTTAAATGGTGAGACCATAGCAGTTTAGATAGTTAAATAGAGAGATTGGTTTAAGTCATCAGCAGTGTATACATAGAGTTCAAAGACCTCACAGATATTCAGGCTATATCAACTAACAAGGGGACCGTTTTTTTCCTGAAGCACTATTTAAATATAATATATTGCCAGAATGAATGATAAGAAGCTGGTTCTCTTTTTCACAGATTAGTACAATAGAGATGAAAACTTTTATACAAAGGAATCTATCACCTTGTCTTATTGCTCTGCTTTCTTTTCATCATTCCATTCTCCCCCATGACCCTACCTAATCAGGGCTATCCACATTTCTAGCAGTGTCACCACATAGCCTCAGAGCATGTATTAACTGCCAGTAGCTCACAGTTCTCTTGTTTTACCCACACCCAGGCCAGAGCTATCCTTCTGCAAACGAAGATGTCTGCTGAAGGCCCTTTCTTCCTTGAAGTGGCAGTCATGGTTTACCTCTTATTAATCATTGTGTTTACAAATTTCGATGAATGTCACTATACTAGTGACAGGGATTTTCCAAACTAAGGGAAGAATAAACATTTTCCATTACCCCAAGAATTTTGGGCAGTTATTTTCTATCCACTGCAAATCACTTAATCACTTAATCACTTAACTTCCCTTTAGTCGTCGATTTGCACGAGCGGGCACCAGTAACGTCTCCATTTGTCCCTGTCGCGTGCTAGTGTAGCCCAATGGCATCTTTCGCTCCGGGAATATGAAGAGCCTCAAACCGATCATTCATGATCTTGATGAAGAAGTCTGACCATCTGGTAGGTGGGCGGCCACGCGGTCTCTTGACATCCCGTGGAATCCAATCAGTAACAGCTCTAGTCCAACGGTCATCTTTAAATCTCATTACGTGAGCAGCCCATCTGATTTTCGACCCCTTGGCAAATGAGACAGCATCCCTGATCCTTGATCGTCGACGGATGTCAGAACTCAGGATTCGTTCTCTCATTTGAGTGAAACGTGATATTCCAAGCATAGCTCTTTCTATTCTTCTTTTGGAGACCTGAAAGGCGTTCTCATCTTGTTTGCGTAGGGCCCAGGTCTCTGAGGCATATGTTAATGCAGGAAGAACAGTGGAATCAAAGAGATGTGCCTGGAGCCGGAGGTTCTTCTTCCTCTTAGCTATTTCTTTGACGTTCTTGAAGGCATTCCAAGCCGGTCTCTTCCTACTGCGCAGCTCGGGTGCCAGTCATTTGTCATGTTGATCTCTCGACGTAGGTAGACATAGCTGTTGCATTCGGAGATGGTCGTTCCATTGAGAGCGAATGGGGCATCAGGAACAAGGCTGTTTCTCATAAACATTGTCTTCGTAAGATTCAGCTGTAGTCCGACCTTTCCACACTCACGGTCAAAGTCTGCCAGCATTTGTGCCGCTTGGCTGATGTTTGGTGTAATTAAAATAATGTCATCAGCAAAGCGGAGGTGGTGTAGTTGCCGACCATCTATCTTCACTCCCATTCCTTCCCATTCCAGTCATCGCATGATGTTCTCGAGGGTGGCACTGAAGAGTTTCGGTGAAATGGTATCACCCTGGCGCACCCCTCTCTTGACGTCAATGATCACTTCTTTGTAAAATGGTGAGATCCTGGTAGTGAATCTGTAATACAGCTCACGGAGAATCCTGATGTATTGGGCTTGAATGCCCTGATTGGCTAGGGCTTCAATGACCGCTTCCGTCTCAACAGAATCAAAGGGCTTCTTTAAATCAATGAACGTTAAGCAGAGCGGCATCTTGAACTCCCGAGAAACCTCAATGAGTTTGTTTATCGTGTGGATATGGTCGATGGTGCTGAATCCTTTGCGGAACCCTGCTTGCTCGCATGGTTGTCCTTCATCTAATGTTCTGCCAATCCTATTTAGGATGACTCGAGTGAACAACTTGTAGATGACAGACAATAGGCAGATCGGGCGATAGTTGCCAATGTCATGGATGTCTCCCTTCGTGAACAGTAGAACGGTCCTGCTGGTTTTCCATTGGGACGGAACCTTGCATTCAGACAGGTAGCGAGTGAAGAGCTGAGCCAGTGTATTGATGAGTACTGACAGCAGGTTCTTCAGGTGTTCAGGTCTGACCTTGTCTGGGCCAGGTGCTGTTTGTTTCTTTACCAACGAAATGGCGTGTCGGATTTCGGAAGGGAGAACTTTGGGAACAACATACCCATCCTGTGGAATTTGGTATGTCGGCAAGTAGACATGGCTATCGAAGAGATTTGAGTAGAAGTCATGGATAATATTCTCCATTGCCGTTCTGGAGGATGTGATGGATCCATCAGGACGTCGGAGGGCAGTCATCTTGGTCTTATAGTTGGCGAAGGACAGGCGGGCCTTACGAATACTTTTCCTGGCATCTGCCGCATATACCAGTACTTCTGATCTTCTCTCTTTGAGGTCTTCCTTGATCGCATCTCTGCACTGCTTTGCGAGCTCGGACGTTAGCTTGCGGTTGCCTGAGGCATGCGCCAAACCACGCTGGCGAATTATCTCAAGAGTTTTCGAAGATAGGCGATTTTTTGTGGCTATCTCTCTCTTGGCATTCCTCGCACATTCATGGAGGTGCTGAACCAGTCGATCATATTCCTCGTCATTGTTGTCAACAATGGCATCTTCCCATGTTGCTGCAATAGTACCAAAGAGTTCTCAGTTGGTCGTCATACTGGGAGTTCTCTTTTTGAACTTTGCAGCCCTTTCTACCCGCTCTGTGAAGTAGAATTTTGCATGAAGGAGACGGTGGTCCGATCCCGTTCGAAATTTCGGGAGAACAGCGACATCAGTCAGGCAAAACCGTCGATTGAATATGATGTGGTCTATTTCGTTGTGGAATCGTCCACCAGGAGACTCCCATGTCCATCGTTTAGATTCTGCCTTCTGGAACTGTGAGTTACCATGAATGGTCTTGGTCGACATGATGAACTCAGACAGTCTATCAGCCTGTTCGTTCCATTCTAGGCCATGGGTCCCGATGTGAAGTTCTTCGGCTGATCTTCTCGGTCCTATCTTGGCATTAAAATCACCCAAAATGGTCTTGTAGAAGGTGTGGTCTTCTTTATAGAACTTCTCTAGTTCCATGTAGAACTTCTCGATTTCTCTTTCATCATAATGAGATGTTGGTGCGTAGACAACGAAGATAGAAACTGCAGGCAGTGAGCCACATCTATTCAAATGTAAACGTCCGATTCAGGTTGTTAGGCATTCAAATGAATCAATGCTCTTGGCCAAGTTTGTGTTGACAAGGACACCGACGCCTCCAACACCTCTTTTATCGCATGTTCCGAGGAACAATTCTTCTCCAGTGTCGAAAACTGCATGGTGAGATTCGTGCCTTCTTGTCTCGGTCAGACCAATCATGTCGTACTTGATCATTCGTGCTTGTACCATCAGGTCCTCGATGGATGCATCTGATGCTAGCATACGTGCATTGAAAGTACAGACGATCATTTTTGTCTTCCTTCGTTGTGGCAGCCTAGGTCGACCTTGAGATTTTGTCGGCCTCTCCTTTCTCATCCTTCTCAGTGCTGCCATGTCGGTGAAGCCTTCAGGGTCAGGTGAATGAGACCAGTTGTAGTTACTTGTTTTGGCATATCGAATACACAACGGATAGCTTGCCAGGCTCTTCCGTGCGGGCGGAATACTCTCGGTAGCTTGCCAATCTTTCCGAGAGGGATAGAGGTTTTTGGGGTGACCTCTAATCACCCTTGTAGGTGTTACCATATTTGAACCCTATCAAATATGGTACGACAATTCCAGAGGATGGGTATTTACTGTCTTATGATGTGTCGCTCGGCCGCAAGGGGCCGCGCGGTTCCGGAAAGCGTCCTGGAGTGTGGCGACGGCTGGGTAGTGGAAGTAGTGTCGAGAGTGGAAGTCTGCCAGCGGGGTATTTATCTGGGTAGGGTGGGTCTCCTGTGCACAATTTGATCCCTGGATGGTTGATGGAAGCATACAGGGCAGGGTAGGGTGGGGCTCCTGATTAGAATCCCTTTGTCACCTGTGGTGGTGGGAGCAAGCAGAGAAGCTCTGTCCCTGGGTCCGCGGAGCCTGGAGTCCAAGGTCTCAGAGAGTTCCGCTTATCTTGTTCTGTGGGTCTTCAGTTGTGCGTGGGTCTCAGCCGGAGCTGCCACGCGGGTCCGGAAAGTGTCCTGGAGTGTGGCGAGGGCTGGGTAGTCGAAGTAGTGTCGAGAGTGGAAGTCTGCCAGTGGGGTATTTATCTGGGTAGGGTGGGTCTCCTGTACACCTTTTGATCCCTGGGTGGTTGATGGTAGCAGACAGGGCAGGGTAGGGTGGGGCAAATAATCTATGATAATTAGTCAACAGAACTGAAGTAAAAACAGGGACATTTGTCAATTTGGTGCCATGACTAGTCAGTCTTAGTATAAATATATATTTCTAGAAAAAAAAGCCGAAGAAAACGAGTTGGTTGCTAGCAAAGAATGCCAAATCTCTGCCAAGAAATCCCTTGAAAATAAAAATTGTGACTATGTACAGAACATGAGTGCCACTCAATGCCTCTTTTGCAGACCAAAACACCCAAAACGGGAGAGAGAGCAAAAGGGAATGCGCTGCCATAGAGGCATGGTGGGATGGGTGGATGTGTGTGGGAGGGATACTGGAATCCATGGTGGTGGAAAATGGGCAATGACGGAGGGATGGGCATTTGATCATTGTATAATCGAAACCCA
This sequence comes from Sorex fumeus, assembly GCF_029834395.1. Taxonomy (NCBI): domain Eukaryota; kingdom Metazoa; phylum Chordata; class Mammalia; order Eulipotyphla; family Soricidae; genus Sorex; species Sorex fumeus. The sequence goes on from NW_026606203.1 coordinate 339,230, forward strand.
AGGACAAAAATTGGTAAATCTACAACTGTACCTCATGGTGTTTCACTAATAAAAATTAAAAATAAAATAAAATACAAATTGTTTTGTCTGCCAGAGATCAATAGATGGGAACCTGAGTGAAGGCAAAAGATTAAGTTGGTTGACTTTTATTTTTCCTTGAGTATATAAATTTGATTTTGGAATCAATTTATTTGACAGTTTATCAAGACAGAGAAATTTTCATCACTTCTCTTATTTAAAAGTATAGTGATACACCATATCTCTATCTCACTTTATTTTTATTTCTGATAGTTTGACACAATAGATATGTCAAAATCATAGATAAATGTCAATTATTTAAATACTTTTTGTTATGTATAATTACTTTATAGAACTGCTTAAATTTTAGGATTATGCAGAATCAATATGCATGTATCACATTACACTCACCACTGAAAAGCCTACTCTGTCATTCACCATTGTTCAATTTTTCCACTTTGATTACACCTTTCCTTCTGGTAACTAAATAGTCTTATAGTGCTATAGTTTGTTTTTATTGCTTTGAAAAGATCAAAACTATGCAATTTTCAACATTGGATGAAACTAGAGGATATCATGCATGTAAAGTTAGCCTTAAGGAAAGGAACAGATACAGAGAGCTTTTTCTCATATATGGGATGTAAAGATACACAGCAAGGTAGCAACAAAGGTTCAAGGGCAATGTAAGGGGAGAACTGATCCACACAATTGAGTCAGGGGATTGGGAGGGAGGGATTCTGGGGGTTTGGGGGAAAGGGAGGGGTTATTTTTTGAGAGAATGAGGAGTGTCATGTTGGAATTATGTGTATGACAAACCATTATTAATTGAATTATAAATCATAGAATATAAACAATAATTTAGACGTTGGTCAATCCCATTTTATTCTTTTAATTTGTTTTCTCCATATGCTACATATGCATGAACTTGTATGATGCCTATCTTTCCCTGCCTGGTTTATGTCACTAACCATAATATCGTCATGTTATCCATTTTTATACAAATAATAAGAAGATTTCACTTCATACAACTGAGTAGTATTCCATTGCTTTACCACCTTTCATTTTCAAAATTTGTGGTTTAAAAGATACAAATATTGGTTTTAACATTGCTCTGGTGCTTTAAAATATTTAGTTTAGTGAAGCAAAATAGATATTATTGAAAAACACTTAGAAACTTGTGAAACAGGTGTAGGGTGGAATGGAATATATGTTCAAGAGAGAACACTCGTTTAACAAAGCAAGCAAAGAGAGACATGCAGAAAGGAAGCACGGTATTTCTTCAAGGGAGAACACAAGTTTGAGGACCAAGCCGACTCTGGTAGTTTAGGAATAAGAACTTGGAGTGGTATGAACTTAACTTGTGCACTTTAGGGGAGAACCTGAGTCACACTATTAGAAGTATGCTCAGGATATCTTAAACAGGAGTCTGCACTTGGAGTGAGAAGGGTAGAGAGTTCTTTCGGGAGATCTGGACTGTGGAGAACAGTAATATTATAACATTAATGATAGTAACTTACCGTGGGATTCCAAAAAAATCTTTAACAGTGGCGTAAGAAATGATAACATTCTTAGGTATTTGGATTTCTTGTGGAAACTACTGGGAAGCTGTGTTGATGCTCTGGATGTCTCCAACTGAAACAAGGTCAACAAGTCATGAATGAAAAATTACAAGTTAGATGGATCAAGGATTCTGATCCCAGTGGATGGCTAGCTTTTGGTTAGACAATTTCTACTGATGGCCTGATGTAGGTTCTGATCCTGGGATACGTAACAGACAGGGATCCTCAGAAGTGAAGCCTCTGAGACAGAAGTCATTCATGCCAACTTATGGGTTATCAATGTTTGCTCATGGCTGCTACCATTATAACATGTCATTCAATGGTTTTGTGGTTTCAATTTACTGTGCCAATGTAAAGATGAAGTTTCTAAATCAAAGGTAAAAATCTGAGGCCCTCAAGATGATGAATTGTGGGGATGGGGGGGGGAGCTGGAGCTATAGTACAGCAGGTAGGGCATTTGCCTTGCACACGGCATACCCAGGATAGATTCCCAGCATCCTGTATGGTCCCCCCAAGCACCGTGAGGAGTAATTCCTGAGTGCAGAGCCAGGAGTATCCCCTGTGCATCGCCAGGTGTGACCCAAAAACGCAAAAAAAAAGATGATGACTTACCTTTATATATTTTGAAGTCAAGTAGAAGCAGCCAGAAAACTCCCCAGAAAAAACTTCTCCAGGATCAAAAACATCATCACCTCTAGCGTGAGAGCATACAGAAAATAAGGTTTCCATTTATGCCAAGTTAAAGCAAGCCATACATGATCTTGGAAAGTCTGTCAAAGGAAAGCATGGATTTAGGAAGGATAAGGTGACAACTGGGTCTTATAATATACAAGATATATATATTAAAATATACAATATTTTATAAGTATTTATATATATTTATTTATATTAAAATATAATATGTATCTTAAAATATACAAGAGAAGCAAAGGTCATGAAGTAGGAGGTAAGGTGGCAATCAGGTCCACTACAAAAAGCATTTTTTAATAAAAAGAGAAAATGTAATGAGACATCAAATAAGACCTTTGTAAATATGTAAGAACAGGGTTATAACTCAGTGATTCAGAATTTGTCTTCCATTGTATGATGATCTGTGGTTGATCCTTAGCACTGTAAACAACATTGTTTTTAATTTTTAATTTCTTTCTTTCTTTCTTTCTTGCTTGCTTGCTTTTTAATTTTTTGAGTCTTACCTGGCTATGTATAGGCGTTAATTTTAATTTTTTAAAAAAGTTATAATTTTACTTTTTTACCTGTAGTTTAAAACGAAATCTAAATTATTTTAGAGTAAATATATGTGAAGAAGAATAAAATTTACAGGAACTATTTAGTATTCTTAATGATATTGCAGTCAGAACTTTGAGTATTATGAATGGAGAAAAGAGGCACTATTTTGTTGACGGTTACTCTAACTAGATGTTCTGATGATTATTGGTTCTTTGGGGACACATCCAGTCATGTTCAGGTGCTGCTTTGGCTCAAGGGTCTCTTCCAGTGTTGCTCAGGGTACTATGTTGTGCCAGGAAAAGAGTCTGCTTCTTTTACAGGCAAAGTCCACAGTCGTTCCAGTGAGCTATCACTCCAGTCTGAAAGGCTCTTAAGAAAGACTCTCATTTCACAAAATAAGTGGGGAACCTTTATTGCAGATGCTTGTTTAAATTGTTTGGCATGGAACCAGAGACACCAGCTTTCATTCAAAAAGTGGCCAGTGAGATTAATACCAGGAGTTTTGCTCCATGGTTTGGAATCCAGCCACACATTCTAGGGGGAAAGGGAGCTCATATAGAGTAAGGAGCACCAAATAAAGGGTGTTTGGAGGATCCTCCCAGGATTGGAGAAGCATTCTGAAAGTAGAGTATAGACCAACATGATTGCCAGTCAATGCCTCTTTTGCAAACCACAACACCCAAAAGGAAAGAGAGAACAAAAGGGAATGCCCTGCCACAAAGGCATGGTGGAATTGGGGGATAGGGGGTGGGAGGGACACTGGGACCCGTGGTGGTGGAAAATGGGCACTGGTGGAGGGATGGGTATTTGATCATTGTACAATTGAAACCCAAGCACAGAAATTTGTAAATCTATAACTGTACCTCATGGTGTTTCACTAACAAAAATTAAAAAAATATATAAATGGCAGAGAATGGGCACTGATTGAGGGATGGGTACCGGATCATTGTATAACTGAAACCCAAGCACAAAAATTTGTAAGTCTACAACTGTACCTCCTGGTGTTTCAGTAATAAGCATTAAAAGAATAAAAAGTGAGGCAATGCATAAAAAAAAGTGGTCAGGTACCATCAATGCTGCTGCCCACACCCACACCGGGAGTGACAATGCTATGAGCAAGGGTTTCCATACTTGGATTCTCAAGATAGTGCCCCAGGAAATACTGACACGCAGCAGCATTTTGGACCCAACCTATTATAAAATTTGTTAGAGGTTAATTGATACCAAACAAGAAAATTCAGGACTGTTGTGTAGCTTCTTTGATAATTTATTTTTCTCTAGTAGCTTGTAGATATTAGGGGTGGCAGTGGTATATTCTATAATAAACAGTATTGCGTTTTTAAAATGTTGAAGGCCTAAGGTATATAAAGGAGGCAAAATAAAATGAGTAAATATGTACACACATGAACACTTTTGTTCTTTCTTTAGCAATTGCTTGGATGAAAATTGTAGATGGGTAGCATGTATTTAAGTAGCTGGAGATAGGGATCAGGGGTAGTGCGGACTGCAGGGGAGGGTGGAAAGATGGGAAGAGATTATAAGTGTGTGTGTTTATGAGTGCTATTGTGTGAGAATGTTGAGTTTATAAGAATTCATGCATGCATGTGTGAGTAAGAGAGAGAGAGAGAGAGAAAGAGAATGAGTGTGTGTGCATGTATCCGTGTGTGTGTGTTTTCTTAGAAAAATCCTATATTTCACCTGAACTACTGTACCAAGTGATGCTGTCATTCATTATGAGAATGTAATAAATAAATTTTATTAAATTCAGGTGGTGAAATATGTTGGCCTTTAAGCCCTTCCCCTCCCCAATTCATCAAATTCTTCCTATAATTTTCATTTACTCCCTGACCTCTTCAGGACTCAATTGGATTCAATCTGCCACATCCAAATTTATCTCTTTTAGAAAAAGTAATTAGATTAAAATATAAATCACAGTATTGTTAACATTCAAGTGGGTTCTAATGATAATTAATAATTTCTATTCATAGAAATACTTATTCAGGCCACACAATAAGGCAAAATTCAGAATATTGGACAGAAGTCAATTATTTCTCAAGCAGAACTAGCTATATTATAGCCATTCTAAAGATGTTAGAAATGTGCAGTCCAGACATTAGAGGTTCATGCTATAAGTAAAAGATTTCTCGTTTTCTCACCTGAATCCTATTCTCCATAATAATAATTGAATAAATGAATAAATGACAGAAATAATTGAATGTTGTATTCTTCACTTGAAGGTTTTATTCACAGATCTTTTCTCATAAAAATTATTCAGAAAACATTATATTAAACAAACATTCCATGGTGATTAATCAGAATTCTTATGTTTGAAAGTGACAAACTCATACCACACTCATTTTAAACTAAGAAGATACTTGATTCATGTACCTATAAAGCTGGAGTGCCCTCTAGGTATGGTTGGGTCCAAAGAGTTGATTTTTATTTATTTACTTATTGATTGATTGAGTGATTGACTGAATCACCATGAGTGGTTGACTGAATCACTAGGACATAAAGAGATACAAAGCTGTTCATGAGTAGGTTTCAGTCATATAGTGTTCCAAGACCCATTGCTCCACCAGTGAACATTTCCCACCTACAGTGTCCCCAGTTTTCCCCCTGAAATCCTTTCTCTCCCTCTCTCTCTCCTCACCCCCGCCCCCTGTCTCTCCCTTTATTCTACCTATCTACCCATCTACCGATCTCTCCCTTTTGAGGCATCATGGTTTACAACACAGCAACTGATAGGTTACCATGTTTCTTCCTTTACCTATTTTCACTTCACAGTTCTTTTCCAGCATGATCATTTCCAACTATCTTTGTCATAGTGGTCTCTTCTCGATCCCAACTGCCATCTCCCCCAGCCCATAAGGTAGGCTTCTAACAGTGGACCAATCATCCTGGCCCTTATTTCTACTGTCCTAAGGTATTAATCTAAAGTTATGTTTTTTCATATCCCACAAATGAATAAAATCCTATATCTGTCTGTCTCCTTCTGACTCATCACACTCAGCATGATACTCTTCATGTACATCCATTTATAAGCATACTTCATAACTTCATTTTCACTAACAGCTGCATAGTATTCCATTGTTTAGATATACCATAGTTTCTCTAACTAATCATTGAGGATTCTTGGGCATACAAGTTGTTTCCAGATTCTCACTATTGTGAATAGTGCTTCAATGAACATAGAAGTGCAGATAGCATTTCTGCTGTGTGTTTTGGGGCCTGGGAGTATATTGCCAAAAGTGGTATTGCTGGATTCATGGAAGCTCAATTTGTAGCTTTCTGAGAAATGCCCATATTGTTTTCCGAAAAGGCTGAAGCAATCGGCATCCCCACCAACAGTAAAGAAGAGACCCTTTCTCCACACTTCCATGCTGACATTGGTTGCTCTTGTTCTTTTTGATGTGTGTCAATCTCTGTGGTATGAGATATCTCATTGCTGTTTTGATTTGTATCTCCCTGATGATTCATGATGTAGAAAATTTTACCTCTGTTTTTTGGTCATTTGTATTTATTCTTTGAGGAAGTTTCTGTTCATTTCTTCTCCTCATGTTTTGGTGGGGTTGGATGTCTTTTTCTCATAAAGTTCTACCAGTGCCATATATATCTTGGGTTATATACAATAAGGGGTTAATTGTATGGGTATTGCATAAATAATTTTTCCCCATTATGTGGGCTCTCTTTTTATCATGGTCACCATTTTTTCTGAGTTGCAGAAACTTCTTAGTTTAATGTAGTCTCATTTGTTTATCTTCACTTCCTCTTCCTTGGTCAGTGGTGTATCATTCTAGAAGTTTCCCTTAGCTTTAATGTCATGGAGGGATCTTCCCACATTTTTCTCCATATATCTTAAGAATTCAGGTATGATATTGAGGTCTTTAATTCATTTGATCTGACTTTGTGCCTGGCACTATAAAGAGGTCTGAGTTAAATTTTTTTGCATGTTGCTGACCAGTTTTCCCAGCAGCACTTGTTGAAGAGACTTCCTTGCTCAACTTCATATTTATTGAGCCTTTATGATACATTAGGTAATAATAATCTGAGGGCCAGCGTCAGGATATTTGACTATATTCCATTGATCTGAGGCCTGTCTTTATCTGAATATCATGCTAATTTGATTACTACGACTTTGTAGTAGGGTTTGAAGTTGGGGAAGCTGTTCCCTTCTTCTTTTTACCAAAGATTGCTTTAGCTCATCATGGGAGTTTATTGTTGTGTATGAGTTTCAAGAGGGTTTAATCTATTTCTTTGAAAAATGTTATGGGTATCCTTATAGAAAGTGCATTAAATCTTTATAGCGCTGTGTGGTGTATTGCCATTTTGACAGTGTTAATCCTCTCAATCAATGAGCATGGGATGTGATTCCATTTCCTCATATCCTCTTTTATTTCATGAAGTAGTGTTTTGTAGAGTGTTTTTGGTATAGGTCCTTAACATTTTTAGTTGATTCTAGTATACTTGATTTTCTGAGGTTATTGTGAATGGGTTTGTTTTTCGCCTATCTCTTTTTTCTCTTTCATTAATAGTATTTGGGAAAGCCATGGACTATTGGATATTGATTTTGTAATATGCTACTTTAGTAAACAAATCTATTCTTCCCAGGAGCTTTTTGCTAGATTCTTTGGGATTTTCTAAGTATACTATCATGTCGTCTCCAAATAGTAAAAGCTTGAGTTCTTCCTTTTTTTATCTGGATGCCCTTGATATCTTTTTCTTACCAAAATCATATGGCAAGTACTTCAAGTACTATGTTGAATAGGAGTGGTGAGAGTGGGTAACTTGTTTTGTGCCTGATTGTATTTTGGGAATCTAGCTCATTGATTTTTCTCCAAGCCTTTAGTTTTTCCCCATTGAGAATAATGCTTGGTGTGGGTTTGTAGTAGTTTGCTTTGACTAGATGGAGGAAAGTACTTTCAACTCCCATTTTGTTGAGAGTTTTTCATCATGAATGGGTGCTGGATCTCATCAAATGCTTTATCTACAACTATTGATATTATCATATGATTTTTATCTTTATTTTATTGAGATGGTGTATTCTGTTGATTGACTTGAGAATGTTAAGCCATCCTTGCATCCGCAAGATAAACCTACTTGGTCATAGAGTGTGACCTTTTGAGGAGTTTCTGATTTCTCTTTGCTGGTATAATCTTGAGGATCTTTGCATCTGTATTTATCAAAGAAATAGGTCTGTAATTTTCTTTTTTGTGGTTTCTCTGTCTGATTTGAATATCAGGGTGATCTTTGCCTCATAGAAATTGCTTGGGAGTATTTCTGTTTCTTCAATTTCCTGGAAAATCTTAAAAAATATTGGCAGTAGGTCCTCCTGAAAGGTTTGAAATACTTCATTAGTGAATCCATTTGGGCCTGGGCTCCTGTTTTGGGGGATACTTTTGATTATCATTTCAATTTCCTTGTAGTGATGGGTTCGAGTTTTCAAAATGTTCTTTGTTCAGCCTTGGGAGGTAATTGGAATCCAGTAATTTATCAATTTATTTCAGATTCTCTCATTTCCTGCTTTAAAGATTCTCAAAATAATCTCTGATGATCCTATGGATTTTGTAGTTTCTATTATGATGCCTCCCTTTGCATTTCTGATTCGGTTTATTAGGATTCTTTCTCTTTTCTTTTTGTGAGTCTTGCTAGTGGTTTATCGATCTTATTTATTTTCTCAAAGAACCATGTCTTGCTTTTGTTGGTCTTCTGAATTGTATTTTGGGATTATATCTCATTGATTTCTGCTCCAGGTTTTATTATTTCTTTCCTCCTGGCTAGTTTGGACTCCTTTTCTTGGTCATTTTCCAAAATCTTGAGCTGTAAGTTATTTTTGTAGGCCCTTTCTTTCTTCCAGTTGAATTCTGGCGGAGCTATAAACTTTCCTCTTAGAACTGCTTTTGCTCTGTCCCACAAGTTCTGGTAGTTCCTCGTTGTCATTTTTTCTGGAATCTTTTTATTTCCTCCTTGATTTCTTCTCTAAGCCAATGGTTGTTCATTACTTCCCTCAAATAAAATATTTTCTTGCCGAGTTTTTGTCTGTTTGATCTATTGAGAAGTGAGAAAGTACTGTTGAAATCTCCATCTAGTATTGTGTTGCTATCAATGTTTTTCTTTAAGTCTATTAGAAGTTGTTTTTACGTATTTTGCTGGTCTGTCATTAGGAGCATCTACATTGAGGAGGGTGAGTTCTTTCTGATGTACATATCCCATGATCATTAAGAAATGACCTTCACTGTCTCTTATAACCTTTAGTCTGAAGTTCATGTGGTCTGATACTAGTATTGCACTGCAGCTTTTTGGAGGTGTTCTTTTCTTGAAGAATTGTTTTCCAGCCTTTTACTTTTAGCCCATGGTTGCTTTGATTGCTCAGATGTATTTCTTGCAGGCAGCAGAATGTTGGGTTCAGTTTTCTATTTCATCCTGCCGTCCTGTGCCTCTGAATTGGTGTATTTAGTCCATTGACGTTGAGAGAGATCATTGTGATAGGGATTGTTGCTATCTTTATGTCGAAATTTGGAGTACTTGTGGGGCTTGTCTTAGCTTAAAGTAGCCCTGTTAATTCTTAATGCAACAAAAATATGGAACAATTTACAAGTTGGCCTGTCATCTCTGTGTAAGGATCATGCTAATCTCTGTATCATTTCAATTTTAGTATATGTGTTGCCAAACTCAGTATAAGAGTTGATTTTTTCCCCTATTTTTCTCTTCTGATTTCTCTGAGTGTTGTCCTTACTCACTCCTATGGCAGACAGTGATTCCCAATCTAGGAAGGTATTTCAAAGGAGCTTGAAGTGATAAATTTAGAACATTAATGTCCCAGAAGGAAAAGTATGGTTTTTACAATATTATATTTTACCATACCCAGGGCATCAGTTTTGCAAAATAATTCTTTTGGAAGATAGAGAATCAGTGTTGTTTAATGCTCTTCCCTGAAATCTTCATTAAGAAAATTAAACTGGAGCCTTTTGCTATTCTCACCTCGGTCCCGTGTACATCTCCAGAAAACGGTGGATGGCGTTGTCCACACTTTGACCACCTTGAAAGTAAGTAGGATTTTTCTCCTGAAGGAAGAGGTGAGAAGCATATTGATGATTTCATTCCACTTTATTACAAGTTAAACTTGAAGGGAATGTGAGACTCATGAGGCTCCTGTAAAGGACAGAAAAAGGGTCTCAATGTAGTGTAATGGCCCAGACACATTAACAACACAGATGACTCAAAGTAACCTGTGTGCATCTTTGGGTGTATAGTGAGTTTTATATCTACTCATAGTGATTCTCAGGCATTCCACATGGGCAAAACAGACCTGTAATTAAAAATCTAGTTCTCTGAGCAGAATGGGCTTTCTTAGGTGATTGAACATGTGTGTAATATTTTATTACTAAGCACATACAACTGTTTGAATGATGTGTACTTTTCGATCAAAAATTAAGTCCAAATATCTCTGAAATGGCAGTCTCCTGATGCCGCACCTGGCTTTCCTCACTGGGGCCCCTTGGAGGGGGTGGGTTGAGTTTCCCTCACCACCCCGAGCAGAGACCTGGCAGCTGAAGATCTCTGCAACCAGCCATAGTTATGCTTAAGACCACTCTCACCACACTTGAAGGAGCCTCATGCATGAAGGAACTGGCAGAGGAACCCAGGTGTGCGGGACCCGGGGCTGAGATATTCAAGACTGCTTGGACCAAGAATGGGCCTCCTCCATCCAGATCCCCCATCTTCCAGTAGCTAAGTGTTACACCCACGGACTGCCTCTGGAGCCATGTAATCCCATCAATGGCCAAGATCCAGATACTGGATCTTGTTGATAAGATAACAGCTCATATTGTCCAGTCCTCTTTCTCGGAGAACATGGCAGGTTACCAAGCGTATCTTGCCTACATGGCAGAGACTGGCAAGTTACCCGTGGTGTGTTCTATATGCCAAAACCCAGTAACAATGAAGTATCTCATTTCCCTGACCGTGAAAAAACCTCCAATGTGGCACTTGCTAAAATCTCAGGGCTAGGACGAATGGAGATGTAACTGGTGCATGATACCAGTATTCCTCCCACCATGCCCCCAAACATGCCTTTGTGGCAGGGCATTCTCTTTTGTTCTCTGGGGCCATGGCATGCCAGAGAGCCACTCGTGGTGGGCAACTCATGGTCTTGGCTGGCAGGACGAATGGGCTGGTTTTACCCCTCACCCCCAATCCCACGAGGCCGTAGTTGCCCTGTCACCCTAGCTCATACCTGGCTGTCCAATAATCTCTGAGGTGGTGGGCATCGTGCCGCCAGGGGGGAGAAAGGCAGAAGCGACAAATACCCTTTCCCACCTGAGGGAGAATGGTGCCGTAGCTTAATGCATAGTTTAGTCACTTTTCTGCCAAAAGCCTCTGGGTTCCGAATTGGATCCACGTGCCTCTGGTGCTGTGGTCGTGCCGGATAGCCTCTTGTGGGGGTCAAATCGTGATCTTGGTGGGGCAGAAAGAATGGCTCTATGGCCTACTTTTGGCATGCATCTCCCACCCAGAGCGGGTCCTCCAAATACCCTTTAGTTGGTGTTCTGGCCTCTATCTGAGCTGCCTTTCCCCCCAGCATGTGATGTCGGCTTCCAAGGCCTGGAGCAAACCTCCTAGTCCTTATCACTCTATTCTTGGGTATTAGTCTCTTATTCTGTTACTTTATATTCCACAGATGAGTACAATCTTTCGATGTCTGTCCATATCTTTCTGACTCATTTCACTTACTATGTTGATCCACTTTATGCAAATTTCATGACTTCTTATTTTCTAACAGCTGCATAGAATTCCACTGTGTAGATGAAAGAAAGTGTCATTAACAAGTCATCTGTTCTTGGGCACTAGGGTTTTTTTTTCCCAGATTTTGGCTATTGTGAACAGTGCAGCAATGAACATACAAGTGCAGATGTCATTTCGGCTGTACTTTTTTGCCTCTCCAGGCTATATTCCCAGGAGTGATATTGCTGGGTCAAATGGGAGCTCAATTTCTAGTATTCGGAGAACCGTTCATACTGTTTTCCAAAACGGCTGAACCTGTCCGCATTTCCACCAGCAGTGAAGGAGAGTCCCTTTTTCCCCACATCCACGGCAACACCGGTAGCTTTTGTTCTTTTGGATGTGGGTCAGTTTCAGTGGTGTGACGTGATATCTCTTTGTTGGTTGTACCTGCATTTCCCTGATGATTAGTGATGAAGAGCATTTTTCATGTGCCTTTTGGCCATTTGGTATCTTCTTTGAGAAAGTTACTGTTCATTTCATCATCCCATTTTCTGATGGGGTTGCATGATTTCTTCTTGTAGAGTTCAACCAGAGCCTTGTATATTGTTGATATCAACCCCTTATTACATAGGCATTGGGTGAATATCCTTTCCCATTCTGTAGATTGTCTTTGTATTCTGGTCACTGTTTCCTTTGAGGTGCAGAAGCTACTTAATTTAAGATAGTCCCCTTTGTTCATCTCTGTTTTCACTTTTTTGGCCAGTGGCATGTTATCTTTGAAGATACCTTTAGCTTCAATGTCGTGGAGGGTTTTGCCCACCTTGTCTTCAATGTACCTGATGAATTCTGTTGTGATGTTGAGATCTTTGACCCATTTTCATCTGACTTTTGTGCTTGCTGTTAGGTAGAGGTTTGAGCCCATTTTATTGCATGTAGCTGTCCAGTTTTTCCAGCACCGTTTGTTAAAGAAGTCTTTCTTGCTCCACTTCACATTTATTGCTCCCTTATCAAAGATTAGATGAACATATATTTGAAGGTGTGTGTCAGTATATTCAATGATGTTCCATTGGTCGGCGGCTCTGCCTTTGTTCCAGTACCATGCTGTTTTAATTATTATCGCTTTGTAGTAGAGTTTGAGGTTGGGGAAGGTGAGGCCTCCCATCGTCTTTTTCCCAAGAATTGCTTTAGCTATTCGTGGGCTTTTATTGTTCCATATGAATTTCAGGAGTGATTGATAAACTTCTTTGAAGAATATTATGGGTATCTTTATAGGGATCACATTGAATTTGTACAATGTTTTGGGGAGTATTGTCATTTTGACAATGTTAATTCTCTCAATACATAAGCAGGAGATATGTTTCCATTTCTTCGTGTCCTCTTATTTTCTGTTGTATAGGTCCTTCACTTCCTTAGTTAAGGTGATTCTGAGATACTTGATTTTCTGAGGCATGATTGTGAGTGGGTTGCTTTCTTCATGTCACTTTCTTCTCTCTCATTATTTGCATATAGAAAAACCATAGACTTTTGGGTATTCATTTTATAGCCTGCAACTTTACCATATAAATCTATTGTTTCTAGGAGTTTTTTGGTAGAGGTTTTAGAATTCTCTAAATATAGTATCACATCTTCTGTGAATAGTGAGAGCCTGATTTCTACTTTTCCTACATGACTACCCTTAATATCTTTTTTTATATAACTCCTATTGCAAGTAATTCCAGTACTATATTCAACAGAAGTGCCAAAATGAATTTTTTTCTTTTTGGGTCACACCCTGCGATGCTTAGGAGTTATTCCTGGTTCATGCGCTCAGGAATTACTCCTGGCGGTACTCGAGGGACCGTATGGGATGCTGGGAATCGAACTTAGTTTGGTTGCATGCAAGGCAAACGTCCTACCCCTGTGCTATTGCTCCAGCCCCCAAAATGAAATTTTACTAAACACTTTCTATCTGTAAATTTCTATGCTAAGAACAGTGGTATAAACGGTGATATCTGAGTAATTTACAAGTAGATTATGAAGACAGATAATATAAAGAATTTCTTTGTATGAATTTCCAAAATGTGTAGCTTTTATTAAATATGTTAAGAATGAACCGGAGGTCTTGATTATACCATGAAAATGATTTCCCTGTTAGAAGTTACCCTTCTAAAATGCAATAAAGTGACACATTTTGAAAATGTTGATTATTCGTTCATTAATTCAATGAATATTTGTTAGTCTGGGGGTGCAGTGCCTCCAGGAAGCCAACCTGCACCCTCGAGGTGAGTGCATCTACAGTCTAATGGTGCCATCATGCTGCCTGATAACCCCAGATTTCCACTGTGCCTCTGGCTGGATCCCAACACCTCAGAACTAAGTTTCCCAAGAAATTAAACTCCCAAAAGATATGTGGGAGTCATGTTCACAAACCACCCCTGGCTCAGCTATACAAGCTAATGTATTGGTCTTGCTTAAGTGACCTATAAATAAATCTTGAAAGAGATCAAAAGTCACAGTTAACCTTGGACCTGCACACGGCAAAACATACTAGGGTAAATCGGAGGGAGGCAGGTTAGTTTGTTGCCCACGCAACCAGAACTCAGGGCAGCCACTTGCTCCCACAAACCAAAATCTCCACCATGCCCTAGTCTCATTACATTGTCTCAGGATGGATTTCACTGAAATAGAACAGCTGAAATTTCGGATATGCTGAAACGATAGCACAGTGGGTAGGATGTTTGCCTTACATGCGGCCGACCCGGGTTCGAATATCAGCATCCCATATGGTTCCCTGAGCTCCGCCAGGAGTAATTCCTGAGTGCAGAGCCAGGAATAACTCCTGAGCATCGCCGGATGTGACACCCCCAATAAAAATACTAAATTCCTTGAACAAACATGATGACCTCTTAGTACCTGTATGAGAACAATAATGCACAAAATTAAAAGGAGAGAGAAAGAATTTAAAGAGCCTGCCATAGAGACAGGCTGGGGGTGGGGTAGGGTGTTGGGGGATGTTTTAGGGAACCAGGGACATTGGTGGTGGGAAATTTACACTAGTGGAGAGAAGCATGTTGGATCGTTGTATGACTGGAAGCAAATTATGAAGTTTGTAATGGTCTATCTCACAGATATTCAATAAAAATTTAAAAATATATATCCTTAATTGGTAGCTCAGACTACTGATAGAACTTTGAAAACCAGCATATCTATTTTTGTGTTCTCAGTAGGAAAAAAAAAATGTTACTCACCTGTGTGCAAATAGCTTGAAAATGCTAAACCGAAAGATACATCAATGCTTGTCTCTGGCATGAATACTGTAATTGCAGGTATGTTATGTTTTAGAATCAGTTCATGGACAAGAAGTCAAGAGAAGCAGTGGCAAAGAGCAACAGTATTGAATCGATAATGTTTGAGGAGCTTGCAAGGGAGACTAAAGATTTGGCATGAGAAGAGGGAAAAAAACGAAGAGTTAAGTATTAATAAGTATCATGACAAAAATGCAAGGGAGGACATTTTTTGGCAATCGTCACACTCTGTTGAGCTTTTGGTGAGGATAAGTATTAGAAAGTATCTTTCCCATTTAGTGGTAAAAAGGAAACTTTGATGGGTGCATTTAAAAAAAATTACTTTAATAATTAGAATCACCAAGAGATACACAGTTACAAGGTTGCTCATAATTGAGTTTCAGTCATAGCACCCTTCCAGTAAAATGGGGGTGTTTTTGAAGGAATATCCCTGGTGCGAAGACTAGGGCATCTGAATCTTAACACATTTCACCAAATATATGATCTGTACACACATGATTTACACTGTCTCCCCTGATCTTTGATTTACGTTTTCACGCAATATTTCCTTGTGAAACTCACCAAAAGTGAGGGTCCCTATTTAAGACAAGTACATGTTTCTCTGACATTATATATTTTTGGTTGCTGACAGAGTCTTTAAAGCAATGCTCAGGAGGTGTGGGGGCCCCACAGGCAATTCTCAGAAAACGTGTCCATGGTGCTTGGTGTCCTCTGAGGCTATACAGTCTTTGATACTCTGGCAATCAGGTGCTGCTGGGAGTCAAATTGAGAGCATGTGAGACAATTTCCATAAGCACTACATTATCTCCTGCGGCCCTGGGTATTAGATTGATGTCAGCATTCTGAGGTCCTCCCTTTTGTCAGAAAGCAGAGACTTGTGCAGGAGAAATTGGAAGAAACCTTAGGGTTTAGCTAGGTTGACTGAGTAGACGGTGATACCATTAAGATTGGAACATAAAGTAAAAATAAAACAAGAGAAAGATCTAACAATTATAAACAGGGCTATAGTACTCAAGAAGTTTAGAAACAGTCACATTGGCAAGTAGTTTTAAAAAGCATCCAGGAGAGAATATAGTATTATGAGTGAAAGAATCTACTCTATGGATTCATCTCATCCTTGAAATGGAAAAGGACAATGTGTTACAGTTACAAATTTACAAATAAGATATATACCATCGTATATTTCATCATATATTTCTGCTATGTTCCTATGCTTTACCAAGTATTATTCCAATTTTTAAATTTACTTTAATCATTAAAAGAGTATTTCTCTATATTAATCTTTTTAATGAAATATTTCATTAAAAACGTTTTTTAAAAAAATTATTTAAAATGTTTTATTAAAATGTTATTTAAAAAGAAACATATGGGCCACATAGTTAGTGCAATTTGTAGAGGGTTTGTATGCAGCGAATCTGAGTTCAATCCCCAGAATCCTGAGACTTCCAGAAGTGATCTCTGCATACAGAGTCAAAAGTGAGCCCGGAGCACATCTGGGTGCGCTCCCTTCGCCACAAAAAAGGAAGAAAAGAAAAACATATAACTGATACTTGAGTAACATAGAGGTTAAGGTTGCTAATTCCTATATAATTTTTGAAAGCCCCCAAAATTATTAGTTTTCTATTGACCAAGAAGATGTTTTTTTTTTTGAAGATGGTTTTTTAATAGTATTTACTTACATTGTCTAAGTAGTGATATGTGTGGTATAGAAATCTGTGCATTGTGATACATTTTAAAAAATTATAATGCATTTTATAATGGACTTTATAATACATTTGTATTTTATAGTAATAAGTGATAAATTATATTTCTGCTTTTGTGGGGTATTTGGGCCATAGTATGTGGTTCTTGGGACTTCTGACTCTGTGCTCAAGGGTCATTCCTGGTGGAGCCAGCCATTAATTTGGGTTGACTGTGTGCATGGTAATTGCTGTAATCCCTATACTAAGTCTGGGTTCCAATCAAATAAATTATCTACATATATTTTATACATTCATGGCATACTTTTTCTTAGATTCATTGATATATCTAGGATATATTGATCATCTTTAGGAAAAGATATTACCTGATTTTTAAATATTTGTAATTTGTGGGGAAATTTTAATTTCTCATGTTAATTTGTGCTCTTTGTCTACTAGTGAGCTTGAAAATTGTTCTTGTGTGGTACTACATGGAAAAAAGTATGCTAAGCGAAATGAGTCAGAAAGAGAGGGACAGACATAGAAAGGTTGCATTCATCTGGGTAACATAAAGTAACAAAATAAGAGACTAACAACCAAGAACAGCTGTGATAAATATCAGGTTGTTCACTCCATGGCTTAGAGGCCAACTACATTCTCTAGGGGTAAAGGCAGCGCAGATAGAGAAGGGAGCACCCAATAAATGGTGCTGGGAAGATCTGCCCAGGAAGGGAGATGCCTGCTGAAAGTAGTCTAAGGACTGAACAGGATTGCCACCCAATGTCTCTTCTGCAGACCACAGCACCCAAAGGGAGAGACAGAACAAAAGGGAGTGCCCTACCAAAGAGGCAGGGTGGGATGCGGATGGGGGTTGGGAGGGATACTGGGATTGTTTGGAGTGGAGAATGGGCACTGGTGCTGGGATGGGTACCCGATCATTGTATTACTGAAACCCAAGCACAACAACTTGTAAGTCTACAGCTGTACCTCATGGTGTTTCACTAATGAAACAAAAAAAAATTTTAAAAAAGGAAATTGCTCTTGTGTTTACTAGTCATTTACACTTCTTTCAATACAGATTATATGATCATGGTTTATGCTTATTTTTTCTATACAAGTTTACTAGCTAAATACTGATTTATTTCACAGCACTGATTTATTAAAAATATTCATACTTTGACTATCATATTAATTGCCAGAATTTGTTGGTTTTACTTGTTTTTTGATCACGTAATTTGAATTTTAAATTTTTCTTTCAGATTCTAAAATTTTGACACAAATGAGCATATGTTTTTCTTTATCTTCTACAGTTTTAAACTGAGAACAACTGTTTGTTTTGTACAAATAAGATACCTGTGCATTTACAAGCAGTAGGGCGTTCGCCTTACAAGCGGCCAACATAGCCGACCTGAGTTCGATTCCCCCGCCCCTCTCGGAGAGCCCGGCAAGCTACCGAGAGTATTCGATTCGCCAAACACAGTAACAACATAGTCTCCAATGGAGACGTTATTGGGCCCGCTCGAGCAAATCGACAATCAACGGGAGGGCATTTACCTTTACCTT
The DNA here is from genome assembly GCF_029834395.1 of Sorex fumeus. NCBI lineage: Eukaryota > Metazoa > Chordata > Mammalia > Eulipotyphla > Soricidae > Sorex > Sorex fumeus. The sequence continues at coordinate 357,284 of NW_026606203.1, forward strand.
TACCTTTATATTTACATTTTAACACATCTCGATTCATCTACAACTTATCATAGTAAGTGTTGTCATATTGAAAGAAACCACCATTTTTTTTTCAATCATATCACTGTAGCACTATGCTCACTCGATGCATCAATTTGCTCAAGCGGGAACCAGTAACATCTTACAAGAAATTGTGAGACTTGTTGCCACTGGTTTTGGCCTATTGAATACGTCATGGCTAGCTTGCTAGGCTCTTGCTATGTGGACGAGATACTCTGGGTAGCTTGCCGGGCAGAGGAATCGGAATCAGGGTTGACCTCCTGCAAGGCAAATCCCCTACCCGCTGTGCTGTAAACGTTATATAAAATATACTAGTAATACCAAATGTTGTTTCTTTAACAGTGCAATATAAACGATTATTTCATAATTTTCTTGATGTGTTAATGAAATACCTAAGCTCTTGAGTATAATGGGAGTATTTTTCTAACACAAGAGTCTGACGAAGGTGAAACTGTTATAACTGTCTTGTAGGATTCCATCTCCCTAGCCTGCTTCATTCTACCTCTCTCTCTATCCAATCCGGTCTTCTTCTTGGGAATCTGACCTCATGATTGGCTAGCCTCTACCTTTCAACTGCCTACTTTATGACATCATTCTCCCACCCATCCAACTACCAACTTGTAGAATCTGGGGTGCCCATGCAATTGTTTGTAAACAAATTTGAATCATCATGGCAAGTGACCAGTGACCAATGACCAATCACCAGCGACCAGTCATCTGTACTGGACCCTTGTGGTCTTAAGCCGCTTCAGTGTTCAGACATACTCTCGTACCGTCTCCTCTTCTCGTCTACCTTTCATCGGTATTTCCTCTTCTCTGACCATGGCAGGTAAAGAATAATACATTTCAACGCTTTTTATTAGATATATCATCCCTAAACTTAGCAGTCAAGTAAAAACAACATGTAGTAATGAAAGAAAGTATTCAAGTAGAATTTTATAAGCCTCATTTTAGCTTGACTTGTACATTTGCTGTGTGATTTTTGACATTGGCTTTCGTTCTGTTATATACAAAGTGCTTTTCCTCATTGATTACATTATATTTTAGAAAAGTTTACAAGCTCAAATACACATATATATGTATGAGTGTTGATTCTCTGTGTTTCTTTTTGTTTGTAATAGAGAATTTTACATGATATCCATTGAAAAAATATAAATCAGAGACAGTATTTTGACAGAAACAGAAAATGTATATGCTGTGGAAAACTGTTAATATATACTAGCATGTTTTCTCTGTAATGGTCTCTCCACTTGTATTTATACTTCAGTAGTTTAAATATAGTGCTATTACACAGTAATAATCCTTTATCTTTGAGTTTTCCAATTAAACCAGGTAATAAGAAAATATGGGGCATGGGGATAGTGTGGAGTGCTGAGCGGTAGAGAGGCAAGCCCTCAAAGGTAAGAAAGTTTGGGATCACTTTCTTCAAACATTGACCAATAGAACCAAGACGATATGTGGGAGAATAAAATAGGAAAGAAAGAAAGAAAGAATATGGACGGCGATTATCAAGGAAGGGGAAAACGTTTGGACAGAATGTTGAAGAGAACCAAAGATTTAAAATCAAAAAAGAAAGAATATATATTAAATATGCTGAGATAAATACACTGAGAACAAGTCAAAGCAATTTACTTCAAAAAATGCCAGGACTAGAAAGTATACTATGCCTTGATTAGGGTACCAGTAGGAAAAGCAGTTTATCAGAAAGCCATCCTTGCTGGCTTTTTTCCTTATTATCTCTTACAACACAGTACTTGGTACTTGACAATTTGGAATATAAACAGCTTTAGAGATGATGCTTCCCATATATAGCTAATAGTGGTTATCTAGGGGGGTTGAAGACAATAAATCTTCAATGTTTTTATTACGTTCTGGTTTTTAAGTACACTTACAGGCAGCCTGTTAAAATTTTTAAAAAATGGTTTATTCTAACTTGAATCAGGAGAATTGTTGATTCATTTGTGTGGTAAGTAGGTTCCAGGTTAAAGCTGCTTGTCATCTTTACAAATGCTATTTCATGAGATTTTTTCTTCCTACTATGAGAGTATTTTGATAATAGTCAACTTCTGTTTTTAGATCCTAAGAGGACATAGAAAAATCAAGTATCACATGTCTAATTACACATTTTTGTCATATTTGTGAATTCTGAGTTTTCCTACATTAAAGATATTTTATTGAATTTTGGTGCTCATTTATTAAACATTGAGAAGAACTTTTTCCTGACTGATAAAGATAATTCTAATCTAGGTGTTGAAAGTAAATTTGTAATATTTTATGATCACTTTTTAAATGGTCTTTTGTGTTTCTTGTGTGATAAAGTGAAATCCTATGCTATTTTAACAGGTGTTGTTTGCTGGTTAATATTCAAAGGTATTGATGAGAATAATTTTTTTTGTACTTACGAGTTTCTTTCTGTATTTTACTCATTTAAAACATTTCTTGACTATGAAATACAATCACGTTTATTCCTATTTTCTTTTTGTTATGTAGTTACTGGTAAATCTTTTCTGTTTGATGGACTGGTACAGTGTGCACTCAAAAATCACCTTTTATTCCATTTTTTGGCTAGCATATTTTTCTAAAATAGAATATACTTTTCATATTGTATATGTGGAACAATTTATTAATAACCTTATTGGACTGTTTTATTTGGTTTTGTTTGAAACCACATCCACTGTTATTCAGGGCTTACTCTTGGGTCTGCTCTCAATAAATTACTGTACTATGCTGCTTGCTACAGATCCCAGATTTCATTGATATCTATACACTTCTTTTTCAGTTCTGTGATACATATTTTTCATTATGTTTTCTTTATACTTCCTCCTATGTAATGTAAAAATTATATTCATGTATGCATTATTATTCTTAGAGTTATTAGTAACTACATTTTAGAAAAACAACTTAAGTCACAGAGTTTCAATAAAGTTTTCCTTCCAAAAACATTTCTTGGGAAAAACCCAAGTAGTCAATTTATATGACAGTTCATCAAGACACAGAAATTTTCAGCACTTCTCTTGTTTAAAAGTATAGTGATACACAATATCTCTATCTCGCATTATTTTTATTTCTGATAGTTTGACACAAAATATATGTCAAAATCATAGATAAATGTAAGTTATTTAAATACTGTTTTGATTATTTAAAATTACATTATAGAATTACTAGAATTTCATAAATTTTAGGACTATGCAGAATCAACGTTCATGTATCATATTACACTCACTACTGAAAGGCCTACTCTGTCATTCACCATTGTTCAGTTTTTCCACTTTGATTACACCTTTCCATCTGGTAATTAAATAGTCTCATGGTTCTAAAGTTTGTTTTTATTGCTTTGAAAAGATCAAAACTATGCAATTTTCAACATTGGATGAAACTAGAGGATATCATGCATGTAAAGTTAGCCTTAAGGAAAGGAACAGATACAGAGAGATTTTTCTCATATGTGGGATGTAAAGACACACAGCAAGGTAGAAACAAAGGTTCAAGGCCAATGTAAGGGGAGAACTGATCCACACAATTGAGTCAGGGGATTGGGAAGGAGGGATTCTGGGGGTTTGGGGGAGAGGGAGGGTTTATTTTTTGAGAGAATTAGGAGTGTCATGTTGGAATTATGTGTATGAGAAACCATTATTAATTGAATTATAAATCATAGAATATAAATAATGTTTTAGTCGTTTGTCTGTCTCATTTTATCCTTTTAATTTGTTTTCTCCATAAACCACATATGCATGAACTTGTATGATGCCTATCTTTCTCTGCCTGGTTTATGTCACTAAATATAATATCCTCATGTGATCCAATTTTATACAGATAATAAGATTTCACTTCATACAGCTGAGTAGTATTCCATTGATTTACTCCCTTTCATTTTCAAAATTTTTGGTTTAAAGGATAGAAATATTGGTTTAAACAATGCTCTGGTGGTTTAAAATTTTTAGTTTAGTGAAGCAAAATAGATTTTACTGAAAAACACTTAGAAACTTGTTAAACCGGTGTAGGGTGGAATGGAATATATGTTCAAGAGAGAATACTCGTTTAACAAAGGAAGCAAAGAGAGACATAGAGAAAGGAAGCACGGTATTTCTTCAAGGGAGAACATAAGCTTGAGGACCAATCCCACTCTGGTAGTTTAGGAATAAGAACTTGGAGTGGTATGAAATTAACTTGTGCACTTTAGGGGATAACCTGAGTGAAACTATTAGAAGTATGTTCAGGAGCATGATAAACTGGAGTCTGCACTTGGAGTGAGGAGGGTAGAGAGTTCTTTGGGGAGATCCGGACTATTGAGAACAGTAATATTATAACATTAATGATAGTATCTTACGGTGGGATTCCAAAAATATCTTTCACAGTGGCGTCAGAAATGATAACATTCTTAGGTATTTGGATTTTCTGTGGAAACAACGGGAAAGCAGAGTGTATGCTCTGGATGCCTCCAACTGAAACAAGGTCAACAAATCATGAATGAAAAATTACAAGTTAGATGGATCATGGATTCTGATCCCAGTGGAAGGCTAGCTTTCGGGTGAACAATTTCTACTGATGGCCTGATGTAGATTCTGATCCTGGGATACGTAACAGAAAGGAGGTAGTGACAGGTATTCTCAGAAGTGAAGCCTCTGAGACAGAATTCGTTCATGCCAACTTATAGGTTATCAATGTTTGCTCATGGCTGCTACCATTATAACATGCCATTCAATGGTTTTGTGGTTTCAATTTACTGTGTCAATGTAAATTTCAAGTTTCTAAATGGAAGGTAAAAATCTGAGACACTCAAGATGATGAATTATGGGGATGCGGGGGGCGGAGCTTGATCTATAGTACAGCAGGTAGAGCATTTGCCTTGCACACGGCCTACCCAGGTTAGATTCCCAGCATCCTGTATGGTCCCCCCAAGCACCGTGAGGTGTAATTCCTGAGTGCAGAACCAGCAGTAACCCCTGTGCATCGGCAGGTGTGACCCAAAAACGCAAAAAAAAAAAAAAGATGATGAATTACCTTTAGATATTTTGAAGTCAAATAGAAACAGCCAGAAAGTTCCCCAGAAAAGAGTTCACCTGGGTCGAAAACATCATCACCTCTAGCATGAGAGCATACAGAAAATAAGGTTTCCATTTTATGCCAAGTTAAAGCAAGCCAGACATGATCTTGGAAACTTTTTCCAAGGAAAACATGGCTATAGGAAGGATAAGGTGACAACAGAGTCTTAGAGGTCAAATATAGAAGAGAAGCGAGGGTCAAAATGTAGGAGGTACATTGGCGACCAGGAATATTTAGAAAAGCATTTTTTAAAAAAGAAAATGCAATGAGACATCAATTAAGAACTTATTAAATGTTAAAGAACAGGGATATAACTCAGTGAAAGAGCATTTGCCTTCCATTGTATGATGATTTGGGATTGATCCTTAGCATTGCAAACAGCATTATTTTTTAATTTTTAATTTCTTTCTTTCTTTCTTGCTTGCTTGCTTGCTTTTTTGTTTTTTGGGTCGCACCTGGCTATGTATAGGGGTATTTTTAATTTTTAAAAAAACTCATAAATTTACCTTTTTACCTGTCGTTTAAAAGGAAATCTAAAATATTTTAGAGTAAATATATGTGAAAAAGAATAAAATTCACAGGAACTATTTAGCGTTCTTAATGATACAGCAGTCAGAATTTTGAGGTTAATTGTATGGGTATTGCATAAATAATTTTTCCCCATTATGTGGGCTCTCTTTTTATCATGGTCACCATTTTTTCTGAGTTACAGAAACTTCTTAGTTTAATGTAGTCTCATTTGTTTATCTTCACTTCCCCTTCCTTGGTCATTGGTGTTTCATTCTAGAAGTTTCCCTTAGCTTTAATGTCATGCAGGGATCTTCCCACATTTTTCTCCATATATCTTAAGAATTCAGGTATGATATTGAGGTCTTTAATACATTTGATCTGACTTTGTGCCTGGCACTATAAAGAGGTTTGAGTTCATTTTTTTTGCATGTTGCTGTCCAGTTTTCCCAGCACCAGTTGCTGAAGAGAGTTCCTAGCTCAACTTCATATTTCTTGAGCCTTTATGAAGGTAAGGTAAAAGTAAAGGTCCTCCCATTGTTCGTCGATTTGCTCGAGCGGGCCCAGTAACGTCTCCATTGGAGACTTTGTTGTTACTGTATTTGGCATATGGAATACATCATGGGGAGCTTGCCAGACTGTGCCATGCGGTTGAGATACTCTCAGTAGCTTGCCAGGTTCTCCGAGAGGGGCAGAGGAATCGAACTTGGGTCAGCCATTTGGCTGCAATTTGCTTGAGGGGGCCCAGTAACGTCTCTATCATGAGACTTGTTGTTACTGTGTTTGGTATATCGAATACATCTAATAGGCTGGAGCTATAGCACAGCGAGTAGGTCGTTTGCCTTGGACGCAGCCAACATGTCCGATGCGAGTTCGATTTCTCCGCCCCTCTTGGAGAGCCCGGCAGGCTTAGAGAGTATCTAGCCCTCACGGCAGAGCCTGGCAAGCTACCTGTGATGTATTTGAGCCTTTATGAAAGATTAGGTAATAATAATCTGAGGGCCAGCGTCAGGATATTTAACTATATTCCATTGATCTGAGGCCTGTCTTTATCTGAATATCATGGTATTTTGATTACTACAACTTTGTAGTTGGGTTTGAAGTTGGGGAAGGTGTTCCCTTCTTCTTTTTACCAAAGATTGCTTTAGCTCTTCATGGGAGTTTATTGTTGTGTATGACTTTCAAGAGTGTTTAATCTATTTATTTGAAAAATGTTATGGGTATCCTTATAGAATGTGCATTAAATCTTTATAGAGCTTTGGGGTGTATTGCCATTTTGACAGTGTTAAACCTCTCAATGCATGAGCATGGGATGTGATTCCATTTCCTCATATACTCTCTTATTTCGTAAAGTAGAGCTTTGTAGGTTTTTTTTTTTGGTATAGATCCTTAACATTTTTAGTTGATTCTAATGTACTCGATTTTCTGAGGTATTATTGTGAATGGGATTGTTTTTCTCTATCTCTTTTTTCTCTTTCATTATTAATATATAGGAAAGCCATGGCGTACCAGATATTGATTTTGTAATATGCTACTTTACTAAACAATTCTATTGTTCCCAGGAGCTTTTTTGTAGATTCTTTGGGATTTTCTAAGTATAGTATCATGTCATCTCCAAATAGTAAAAGCTTGAGTTCTTCCTTTTTTATCTGGATGTCCTTGATATCTTTTTTTTTACCGAAATCATATGGCAAAAACTTCAAGTACTATGTTGAATAGGAGTGGTGAGAGTGGGTAACTTGTTTTGTGCCTGATTGTATTTTGGAATTCTAGTTCATTGATTTCTGCTCCAAGCCTTCAGTTTTTCCCCGTTGAGAATAATGCTTATTGTGGGTTTGTGATAATTTGCTTTGACTATATTGAGGAAAGTACTTTCAACTCCCATTTTGTTGAGAGTTTTTCATCATGAATGGGTGCTGGATCTCATCAAATGATTTATCTACATATATTGATATGATTATATGACTTTTATCTTTATTTTATTGAGATGGTGTATTCTGTTGATTGACTAGAGAATGTTAAGCCATCCTTGCATCCCCAAAATAAACCTACTTGGTCATAGTGTGTGATCTTTTGTTGATTTTCTGGATTCTCTTTGCTGGTATTTTCTTGAGAATTTGTGTATCTGTATTCATCAAGGAAATAAGTTTGTAATTTTCTTTTTTTGTGGTGTCTCTGTCTGATTTGAGTATTAGGGTGAACTTTGGCTCATAGAAACTATTTGGGAGTATTTATGATTCTTCAATTTCCTGGAAAATCTTGAAAAATGTTGGCAGTATTTCCTCTTTAAAGGTTTGAAATATTTCACTATTGAATCCATTCATCTGTGCCAGGGATTCTGTTTGGGGGGATACTTTTCATCATCATTTCAATTTCCTTGGAAGTGATAGGTTCAAGTATTCCAAATCTTCTTGGTTCAGCCTTGGGAGGTAATTGGAATCCAAAAATTTATCAATTTATATAAGATTCTCTCATTTCCTGCTGTAAAGATTCTCAATATAATCTCTGATGATCCTATGGATTTCTGTAGTTTCTATTAGGATATGCCCCTTTGCATTTCTGATTTGACTTATTAGAGTTCTTTCTCTTTGTTTCTTTGAGAAGCTTCTCATAGTTTATTGATCTTATTTATTTTCTCAAAGAACCAGCTTTTGCTCTTATTGGTCTTTTGGATTGTATTTTGGGATTCTAGCTCATTGATATCTGGTACAAGTTTTATTATTTCCTTCTTCCAGCCTAGTTTGGACTACTTTTGTTGGTCATTTTCCCAAATCTTGAGCTCTAATTTATTCATGCAGGCCCTTTCTTTCTTCCTGATGAATTCTGGTAGAGCTATACTCTTTCCTCTTAACACTGCTTTTGCTGTGTCCCACAAGTTCTGGTAGCTCGTGTCCTCATTCTCATTTCTTTATGGAAATTTTTATTTCCTCTTTGATTTCTTCCCTAAGCCATCGGTTGTTCATTACTTCCCTTAAAGAAAATATTTCCTTGCTGAGCTTCAGTCTGTTTGATCTATCGAGAAGTGACAAAGAAGTGTTGAAATCTCCTACTAGTATTGTGTTGCTATCAATGTTTTTCTATAAGTCTATTAGAAGTTATTTTTAAGTATTTTGCTGGTCTGTCATTAGGAGCACCTACAGTGAGGAGGGTGAGTTCTTTCTGATGTACAGATCCCATGATCATGAAGAAATGACCTTCACTGTCTCTTATAACCTATAGCCTGAAGTCCATATGGCCTGATACTAGTAGGTCCACTCCAGCTTTGTGGAGGTGTTCTTTTCTTTCTTGAAGAATTGTTTTCCAGCCTTTGACTTTGAGCCCATGGTTGCTTTGATTGTTCAGAAGTGTTTCTTCAGGCAGCAGAATGTTGGGATCAGTTTTCTAATTCATCTTCCCTTTCTGTGCCTTTGAATTGGCACACATTTAGTCCACTGACATTGAGGAGATTGTTGTGATGGGGATTTGTGCTATCTTTATGTAGAATTTTTGTACTTGTGTGGATTTTCTTAGCTTAAAGTGGCCCTGTTAATTCTTCTTGAAACAAAAATATGGATCACTTTACAAGTTTGCATGTCATCTCTGTGCAAGGACCATGCTAATCTCTGTATCATTTCAATTTTAGTATATATGTTACAAAACATAGTATGAGTTAATTTTTCCATATTTTTCTCTTCTTATTACTTTGAGTGCTGTCCTTACTCACTCCTATGGCAGACAGTGATTCCAAATCAAGGAATGTATTTCAAAGCAGCTTGAATAGTTAGATTTAGAACTTTAATGTCCTAGAAAGAAAAATATGGTTTTTACCATATTATCTTTTACCATACCCAAGGCATCAGTTTTACAAAATAATTCTTTTGGAAGATGGTATATGAGTCTTCTTTAATGCCCTTCCCTGAAACCTTCATTAAAACCATTAAACTAGAGCCTTTTGCTGTTGTCACCTCAGTCCCGTGTACATCTCCAGGAAAAGGTGGATGGTGTTGTCTGCAATTTGACCACCTTGAATGTAAGTAGGATTTTTCTCCTGAAGGAAGAGGTGAGGAGAATATTGATGATTTCATTCCACCTTATTACAAGTACAACTTGAATGGAAGGTGAGACTCATGAGGCTCCTATAAAGGACAGAACAAAGGGTCTCAGTGAAGTTTAATGGCCAACACACATTAACAACACAGATGACTCAAAGTAGCCTGTGTGCATCTTTGTGTATAGTGAGTTTCATATCTACTGAGAGTGATTCTCAGTCATGACACACAGGCAAAACAGCCCTGTATTTAAAAATCTAGTTATCTAAGCAGAGTGGGGTCTCTGAGGTGATTGAAAAGTGTATAGTAATTTATTACTAAGCACATAAGTACTTTTCGATCTAAAATTAATTCCAAATATGTCTAAAACGACAGGCTCCTGACCCCGCACCTGGCTTTCCTTACCGGGGCCCCTTGGACGGGGAGGGGTGAATTTCCCTCACTGCCCTGAGTAGAACCCCGACAGCTGAAGACCTCTGCAACCAGCCATAGGTACGCTTAAGACCACTCTGCCCAATCTTGAAGGAGACTCATGCATGAAGGAAGTGGAAGCAGAACCTGTGTAAACACACAAAAAATAAAAGGCTGGCGGTCAGGCCGTTTCCCCACTCCATGGAGGTCGATGGCGATGGTCAGGAGATGGAAGGAAACGGGGGTCAGGCTGGTTGGTCGTGGAGCAGCAGGTTATTACACGGAAGAGATGTATGTCATAGAGGCCTCAGGAATCCTCAAGCACGTGCTGGCACTGAGATCCAGGAAGATCCCCTTATATAGATCATAGAACCTCTAAAAGGGGCATTACAGTGATGTCATCAAAAGGAGTTACAGAAAGAACATTGAGGCAGCAAACCATATATTGTTTCTTTACATCCACATTGTTTCCTTACATCAGCAGGCCAGTAGTAATACTGGCCTCAGGAAAGAAGATACAAAGCCAAACTGAAACCTTCCACAATCACTTTCACAAGCTGCAACCACCTTGATTTGCATCCCAAAGACCAGCCTGGGTAGAGCTGGGAATCTACATCCCAAAGATCAGTCCTGGCTAGCACCTGATATCTGCAGATCTAAGACCAGCTAGGTTTCTGAAAGAAAAGGAAAACTGTCTCAGTATACTGAAATCATTTACTGAAGGTGTAAGGGACAGGCCCAAAATGGACTACCACCAGAATTATTTTAGCTTAGCTTAATAGGAACCTGCATTGCAAAATAACTTGTTTTTCAAGAAACAGGTCTAGATAAGCTTTTTCAGATCTGCTTTATAGGAGCCTGCACTGCAAAATAACTGGTTTTTCTGCCCCTGAGCAAGGAATTCAGATACAGGTACTCGAAGGGTGGGGGTCAGACCAGATAACCGGATATCTCTCACAAGACCCATGTTGCAAGACCCAGGACTGCCTTAAAAACCTGTTAGTTCCTAGGCACCAACCCAAAATGCTGATCTTTAAACTATAGGCTAAGAAGTGATTTACCCTTAATTGGATTGGTTAAGAAAGCATATGTTGTTACAAATCTATTGGCTATGAAATGCGCAGGCTTTGCTGTAACGGCCAGTGAAGGCCTATATAAGATCCCCTTTGAAGAAGTTCGGGGTCTTGCCTCACCTAACTGACCTGCGTGTCTGTGTAGGCGGCTTGACCCTGGCTAGCCAGTCTTACAATAAACCTTGCTTGATGTTTGCAGTCTCTGGAGTCTCTTTGTCGTTAAAGGGAGATCACGATCTGCGCCCCAACAAAGGCAGTTTGAAGGGGAGAAAGCAGTTTCATCCAAGCTAGTCAGGACACACAGGAAAACAGCTTATAGGAGGTCTTTCTCCTCTCCTTGTCCAACCAACATATAAGCATATATAATATTAATCATTTTGTATGGACACAGTAAGAAATACTTTGAGCTTGTAGAATTGCTCTCCTAGGGTCATCTCGATCTCAGACTGCAGTGCTCAGGCAAGATATCTTTCCTATTCCTAGCAGCAGGGCCCTAGTGTTGTCGTTACTTTTGGATCATGACATCATTTGCCTATGATCAACCTCTTAACTTATAGTTAAGAATCGTGGCACCTTGGCCTGGCCCATCGCGATGCCAGGTTAGCACATAACTTACCGGCTTGCCCTGGTAACATCCAGGCCCACGTCGGGACCCTGCCCTTGGGGTGCTAGGAAGTGAGGGCAACTGAGGCTTAAGTTGAGAAGACAGAAGCCCAGGAGTGAATAATATTCAAAGCCAATCAATTCCTAAGTTACAAAGCATATGAATTAATTGTCTTCCTGTATCTATACAAAAGGACATTGCATTAAGGTAAACTGCTCAAAAGACATAAGGAGAGGAGGAAGGCAATAACTTACAGTACAGCTTCAGTGTCTAAGAAGGATGAGACCTTACAAATTGGTTGGGGCAGAGAGCATAGAAGTGGTTACAGACAGACACAGTAATGGAAGTGACTCGGGAGCACTGTGATGGGTGCAATTGGATAAACCTAAGCCCCGTGTACTTCAACAGAACCCAGGTGTGCGGGACAGGGGGATGTGATCTCCAAGGCTGCTCAGATCAAGACTGGGCCCCCTCCATCCAGATCCCCCATCTTCTAGTAGCTAAGTGTTACAACCAGGAACAGCCCCTGGAGCCATGTAATCCCATCAATGGCCAAGATCCAGAGATTGGATATTGTTGATAAGATAACAACTCTTATTGTCCAGTTCTCACTCTCAGGGAACTTGGTAGGCTTCTGTGAGTATCTTGCCCGCATGGCAGAGTCTGTGCTTCTGGTCACTGTTTCTTTTGAAGTACAGAAGCTACTTAATTTAAGATAGTCCCCTTTGTTTATCTCTGTTTCCAGTTGCTTTGCAAGTGGAGTGTTATCTTTGAAGATACCTTTAACTTCAATGTTGTGGAGGGATTTGCCCTTGTCTTCAATGTACCTGAGGGATTCTGGTCTGATTTTGAGGTCTTTGACCCATTTTTATCTGACTTTTGTGCATGGTGTTAGGTAGAGGTCTGAGTCATTTTTTTTTTTTTTGCATGTAGCTGTCCAGTTTTTTTTGCACCGTTTGTTAAAGAGGACTGTCTTGCTCCACTTCACATTTCTTGCTCCCTTATCAAAGATTAGATGATTATATATTTGTGGTTGTGTGTCAGTATATTCAATCCATTTCCAATGGTCTGCGGCTCTGCCTTTGTTCCAGTACCATGCTGTTCTCATTATTATCACTTCATAGTAGAGTTTGAGGTTGGGGAAGGTGATGCATCCATCGTTTTTTCCCCAAGAATTGCTTTAGCTATTAGTGGGTGTTTGTTGTTCCATTCGAATTTCAGGAGTGCTTGATCAAGTTCTTTGAAGAATGTCATGGGTATCTTTATAGGGATCACATTGAATTCGTACAATGCTTTGGGGAGTATTGCCATTTTGACAATATTAATTCACCCATTCCATAAGCAGGAGATATTTTTCCATTTCCTAGTGTCCTTTGTTATTTCCTGTTGTATAGGTCCTTTACCTCCTTAGTTAAGCAGATTCCAAGGTTCTTGATTTTTCTGAGGCACGATTGTGAATGGAATTGCTTTTTCATGTCACTTTCTTCTCTCTCATAAGTTGCATATAAAAAAGCCATACACTTTTGGGTATTGGTTTTATAATCTGCAATTTTACTATGAAAGTCTATTGTTTCTAGAAGCTTTTTTGGTAGAGGTTCTAGTATTCTTTAAATAGAGTATGATATCTGCTGTGAATAGTGAGAGTTTATTGCTACCTTTCATACATAAAAACCCTTAATATCTTTTTCTTACCTTATTTCTATTGCAAGTACTTCCAGTACCACCTTGAACAGAAGTGCCAAAATGAACTTTTACGTAGCACTTTCTGTCTGTAAATTTCTATGCTAAGAACAGTGGAATATACAGTGATATCTTAGTAATTTACAAGTAAATTATGAAGACAGATACTATAAAAATTTCTTTGTATAAATTTCCAAAATGTGTAGCTTTTATTAAACATATTAAGAATAAATCCTATATCTTGATTATACCCTGAATATTATTTCCTTGTTAGAAGTTACCCTTCTAAAATGCAATAAAGTGACACATTTTAAAAATGTTGATTATTCGCTTATTAATTCAATGAATCTTTGTTAGTCTGGTGGTGCAATGCCTCCAGGAAGTCCACCTAGACTCTCAGGTGAGTGCATCAACAGTCTGATGGTGTCTTCATGCTTCCTGATAACCTCAAATTGCCACTGTGCCGCTGGCTGGATCCCAACACCTCAGGACTAAGTTTCCCGAGAAATTAAACTCCCTAAAGATATGTGGAAGCCATGTTCACAAACCACCCCTGGCTCAGCTATACAAGTTAATGGATTGGTCTCGTTTCAGAGACCCATAAACAAATCTTGAAAGAGATCAAAAGCCACAGTTAATCTTGGACCTGCAAAAGGATGAACACACTAGGGTAAATCGAGGGAGGCAGGTTAGTTGGGTGCCCACCCAACCAGAACCCAGTGCAGCCACTTGCTCCCACAATCGAAAATCGCCACCATGCCCTCATCTGGTTTCCAACTTCTCAGGATGGCTCTCACTGAAATATAACAGCTGAAAATTCGGATATGCGGGTTTTGTGACTGAAATCTCCAGGCTTTCTCTGGGTCACAATGGGCATCCCATCCCCACTGCCCTGTACTTATGGAAGCCTCAGCAGTCATTTCCATACCTCAAAGCTACTCCAGCCGTAGCTTCCTGTAAAAAATACTAAATTCCTTGAGCAAACATGATGACCTCTTAGTACATGTACGAGACCCATGATGCACAAAATAAAAAGGAGACAGAGAGAAAGAATCAAAGATCCTGCCATAGAGACAGGCTGGCGTTGGGGGTAGGGTGTTGGGGGATGGCTTTAGGGAACCAGGAACATTGGTGGGAAATGTACACTAGTGGAGGGATGGATATTGGATCGTTATATGACTGGAAGCAAATTATGAATAGATTTGTAATGGTCTATCTCACAGATATTCAAAAAACATTACAAATATATATCCTTAATTTGTAACTCAGACTACTGATAGAACATTAAAACCCAGCATAATTATTTTTGTGTTCTCTGTAGGAAAATAATGTTACTCCCCTGTGTGCCAATAGCTTGAAGAATGCTAAACCCAAAGATACATCAATGACTGTCTTTGGCATGAATATTGTAATTGCAGCTATGCTATGTTTTAGAATCAGTTCATGGACAAGAAATCAAGAGGAGCAAGTGGCAAAGAGCATCAGTGTTGAATAGATACATAATGTTTGAGGAGCTTGCAAGGGATACGGAAAGATTTGGCATGAGAAGAGGGAAGAAACAGAAGAGTGAAGTACTAATAAGTATCATGAGAAAAATGCAAGGGAAGACATTTCCTGGCAAGTGTCACACTCTGTTGAGCTTTTGGTCAAGATAAGTATTAGAAAGTATCTTTCCCATTTAGTGGTAAAAAGGTAATTTTGATGGGTGCATTTAAAAATTACTTTAAAAATTAGAATCACCAAGAGATACACAGTTACAAAGATGCTCATAATTGAGTTTCAGTCATATAATGTTCTAGCACCCTTCCAGTATAATGGGGGCATTTTTGAAGGAATATCCCTGGTGGGAAGACTAGGGCATCTGAATCTTAACACATTTCACCAAATATATGATCTCTTCTCACATGATATATCCTTTCTCCCCTGCTTCTTTGATTTATGTTTTCATACAATATTTCCTTGTGAACCTCACCTCAAGTGAGGGTCCCTATTTAAGACAAGTACATGTTTCTGGGGCATTACATATTTTTCGGTTGCTGGGAGAGTCTCTATAGCAATGCTCAGGAGGTGTGAGGGCTCCACAGACAATTCTCAGAAAACGTGGCCATGGTGCTTGGGGTCCTCCGAGGCTATACAGCCTTTGATACTCTGGCAATCAGGTGGTGCTGGGAGTCAAATTGAGTGCATGTGAGGCAAGTTCCATAAGCACTACACTATCTCCTGCGGCCCTGGGTATTAGATTGATGTCAGCATTCTGAGGTCCTCCCTTTTGTCAGAAAGCAGAAACTTGTGCAGGAGAAAGTGGAAGAGACCTTAGGGTTTAGCTAGGTTGACTGAGTAGATGGTGGTAGCATTAAGATTAGAACATAAAGTAAAAATAAAACCAGAGAAAGATCTAACAATAGTAAAGAGGGCTTTAGACGTTACTGGGCCTGCTCGAGCAAATCGATGATCAACGGGAGGGCCTTTTCCTTTACCAATCTCCAAAAAAGTTTCAAAATATAATTTTTGACAAAAAAATCATACAGAAGTCCAAATTTTTATTGTTCATGGGATAACTATATTAAAAAGAGAAAAGAACCACAATAAACATACAAGTAAAATGAAGGTACATTTCTTTGGAGTCTTTCAATTATGTATTTATATTAGTATATATACAAGTATAATCTTTAAAAAATAAATTTCAGTTACTATAACATTTTATTGAGTTTTTTATAATTGTAATGTTTTACTGTTAAGATGATATTGTTGTGAACATTTATATCTATTTGTCTACTTTTCTGATTGTTAACTTAAGATCTGATATTAAAAGCTAACTTACTAGGGCTCGAGCCATAGCACAGCTGGTAGGATGTTTACCTTGCAAGCGGCCGACCTGGGTTCAATTCCCAGCATACCATATGTTTCCCTGAGCACCGTAAGGGGTAATTCCTGAGAGCAGAGCCAGGAGTAATCCCTGTGCATCGCGAGGTGTGACCCAAAAAGAAAAAAAAAGCTAACTTACTTATGACTGGGTATGTAGCTCAGGGCTAAAGCACTTGGCTTGCAAATATGAAATTTTGGGTTCTATCCCTCACACTATAGAAAAAAAACCAAAATCACTGACTATGGTTGAAAACATATCTCAGTGGTAAAATATTTGCCTCACATTTGTGAGGTTATGGGTTTGATACCTGAATTTCCATATACGCACACAAAAGCTAATTTACTTAAAGAATATTAAACTGCTTAAAACTAAGTATATATTGCCATACTATTATACAGATTTAATTATCAGTAAAATAACTTGAAAAGGTCTATTTTTAGCATCTTTGCTAGGAAAAGATGTTACCTGATTTTTAAATGTTTGTAATTTGGGACACATTTTAATTTGTCATTTTAATTTGTGCTCTTTGTCTACTACTGAGCTTGAAAATTGCTCTTGTGTTTACAAGTTATTTACACTTCTTTGAATATAGATTATATGGTCATAATTTATGCTTATTTTTTCTATACAAGTTTAATAGCTAAATACTGATTTATTTCACAGCACTAATTTATTAAAAACATTCATCTTTTACCTATTATATTAATTGACATTAGTTGTATGTTTTCCTTGTTTTTTGATCACTTAATTTACTTTTTATCTTTTCTTTCAGATTGTAAGATTTTCACAGAAATGAGCATATGTTTTTCTTTATCTTCTACAGTTTTAAACTGAGAACAACTGTTTGTTTTGTAAAATAGAGATACCTGTGCATTTAAAATTTCTTCTCATTATTTTTATATTTTAACACATCTCAATTCATCTACAACTTATCATAGTAAGTGTTGTCATATTGAAAGAAACCACCATTTTTTTCAATCATAGCACTGTAGCACTATCCTCCCGTGGTTCATCCATTTGCTCAAGCAGGCACCAGTAACATCTTACAACACATTGTGAGACTAGTTGTTACTGGTTTTGGCCTATCGAATACGTCATGGGTAGCTTGCCAGGTTTTTTCTATGAGGGCGAGATATTCTGGGTAGCTTGCCGGGAGAGGAATCGGAATCAGGGTTGGCCTTCTGCAAGGCAAATGCTGTACGCGCTGTGCTGTAAACGTTATATAAAATATACTAGTAATACCGAATGTTGTTTCTTTAACAGTGCAATAAAATGATTATTTAGTAATTTTCCTGATTTGTTAATGAAATATGTAAGCTCTTGAGTATAATGGGAGTAGTTTTCTAACACAATAGTCTGAGGAATTTGAAACTGTTATAACTGTCTTGCAGGATTCCATCTCCCTAGCCTGCTTCATTCTACCCCTCTCTCTATCCAATCCGGTATTCTTCCTGGGAATCTGACCTCCTGATTGGCTAGGCTCTACCTTTAACTGCCTATTTTATGACATCATTCTCCCACCAAACCAACCACCAATTGGTCGAATGTTGGGGTTCCCATACGGTTGTTTGTAAACAAATTTGAATCATACTGGAAAGTGACCAGTGACAAATGACCAATCAACATTGACCAGTCATCTGTACTGGACACTTGCGGTCTTTAGCCGCTCCAGTATTCAGACTTACTCTCCTACCGTCTCCTCTTCTCGTCTACCTTTCATCAGTATTTCCTCTTCTCTGACCATGTCAGGTAAGGTATAATACTTTTCAAAGCTTTTAATTAGATTTATCATCACTAAACTTAAAAGAAGTCTGGTAAAACCAGCACGTAGTAATGACAGAAAGTGTTCAAGTAGAATTTTATAAGTCTCATTTTAGCTTGATTTTGATATTTCCTGTGTGATTTTAGACATTGGCTTTCTTTCTCTCACATACAAACTGTTTTTCCTCATTGATTACTTTATATTTTACACGTATTTACGAGCTCAAATACAAACACATATATATTTATATATGTTGATTCTCTGTGTTTTTTTCTTTTAATCGTGTATTTTATAAAATATCGATTGACAAAAGTAAATGAAAGACAGTATTTTTACAGAAACAGAAAATGTAGATGCTGTGGAAACCTGTTAATATATACCCGCATGGTTTCTCTGTAATGGTCTCTCCTCTTGTATTTATACTTCAGTAGTTTAAATATAGTGCTATTACACAGTAATAATCATTTATCTTTGAGTTTTCTATTTAAACCAGGTTATAAGAAAATTTGGGGCATGGGGAAGGTGTGGAGTGCTGAGCGGTAGGGAGGCAAGCCCTCTAAGGTAAGAAAGTTTGGGATCACTTTCATCAAACATTGACCAATCGAAACCAAGACTATATGAGGGAGAATAAAATAGGTAAGAAAGAAAGAATATGGATGGCAATTATCAAGGAAGGGGAAACCATCTGGATTGAATGTTGAAGAAAACCAAGGATTTAAAGTCAAAAAAGAAAGAATATATGTTAAATATGCTGAGGTAAATACACTGAGAGCAAGTCAAAGCAATTTACTTCAATAAATGCCAGGACTAGAAAGTATACAATTCCTTGAGTAGGGTACCAGTAGGAAAACCAGTATATCAGAAAGCCATCCTTGGTGACTTTTTTCCTTATTACCTTTTAGAACACAGTACTTGGTACATGACAATTTGGAATATGAACATGCTTCAGAAATGATGCATCCCATTAATAGCTAATAGTGGCTATCTAGGTGGGTGGAAGAAATAGAATCTTCAATGTTTTAATGACGTTCTAGTTTTTAAGTACATGTACGCGTTGCCTGTTGAAATTTTAAAAAAATGGTATCTTCTATCTTGATTCAGGAGATTTGATTCATTTGTGTTGTAAGTAGGTTCCAGGTTAAAGCTGCTTGTCATCTTTACAAATATTATTTCATGTGATTTTTTTTCTTCCTAACATGAGAGTATTTTGATAATAGTCAACTTCCGTTTTTAGATCCTAAGAGGAAAGAGGAAAATCAAGTCACACATGTCGAATTACACATTTTTGTCATATTTCTTCATTTTGATTGTTCCACATTAAGAATATTTAATGGAATTTTGGTGCTCATTTATTAACATTGAGAAGAACGTTTTCCAGGTTAATAAAGATAATTCAACACTAGGTT
The DNA here is from genome assembly GCF_029834395.1 of Sorex fumeus. Lineage (NCBI taxonomy): Eukaryota > Metazoa > Chordata > Mammalia > Eulipotyphla > Soricidae > Sorex > Sorex fumeus. The sequence continues at coordinate 376,703 of NW_026606203.1, forward strand.
TTGAAAGCAATTTTCAATATTTTGTGATCATTTTATATGGTCTTTTCTATTTGTGTGATAAACTGAAATCATATGCTAGGTTTAACACGTGTTGTTTGCTGTTTAATATTCAGAGGTATTGATGAGAATAATTTTTTGTAATTACGAAGTTTCTCTATTTTACTCATTTAAAACATTGCTTACCTATGAAATACAATCAAGTTTATTCCTATTTTCTTTTTTTTTTATGTAGTTACTGGTAAATCTTTTCTGTTTAATGGACTGATAAAGTGTGCTCTCAAAAATCACCTTCTATTCCATTTCTTGGCTAGCAGTTTTTTCTAAAACAGAATACACTATTCATATTGTATAAGTAAAAGGCCCTCCCGTAGATCATCGATTTGCTCAAGCGGTCCCAGTAACGTCTCCATTGGAGACTTTGTTGTTACTGTGTTTGGCATATCGAATACTCTCGGTAGCTTGCCGGGCTCTCCGACAGTGGCGGAGGAATCGATGTGGAACAATTTTTTAATAAACTTATTGGACTGTTTTATTTGGTTTTGTTTGAGACCACATCCACAGTTATTAAGGGTTTACTCTTGGGTCTGCTCTCAATAACTTACTGTACTATACAGCTTGCTACATAGCCCAGATTTCACCGATATCTATATACTTCTTTTTCAGTTCTGTGATACATATTTTTCATGATGTTTTCTTTATACTTCCTCCTATGAAAACACATGAAGTGGAAAAATTATATTTGTGTATGCATTATTATTCTTAGAGTTATTTATAAACAACTTAAGACACAGAATTTAAATAAATTTTTCCCTCCAAAAACATTTCATGGGAAAAACTCAAGTAGTCATTTTTGAAGTGGATCAAAAATCAGGGTAACTTTCAATGCATCAACATGATTAAGTCATAAGTGAACCGTACTAGCACATATTCATTGCACAAGTCAAATGGAAACCTGATGATTACAATGGTAATAGTTGTAAAGACCCCAAATGCCTATATTAATGTAAGGTATCTTCCTAACCATTTCTGCATTGTAGTGATCATGCAGAGTCCTGGAAAAAAGTCCACATGCTTAGGTTCCATAACTTGGAAATTCATAAGGGACAGAGAGAGAGTACTGGAGGAGATAAGGCACTTGCCTTGTACACAGCCAATCAGGTTGGACCTCTGTCACTGCATACACTCTTCTGAATGTTACAAGGGGTCACTCAGAGTGCAGAGCCAGAAAGAGCCCAAGAACACTGTAAGTTATTGGTCCAAATTATACTCCATAACATGACCAATAAAAATTATTGGAAAACATGAAGTCTCTTTGTCATTTCTGGCCCTCAGGTTTCTTCTTGTCCAAAGAATGTTACCCATTCTCTTAGACTTCCTAGTTTGGAAAAGCTTCCCTTATAGGAAATAACATATGAATCAATAGGAGAGCAAGCTACAGGCATTGCTAGGGTAAGGAAAAACGATCTGTAACCAAGAAATCCAGATACAGAAAAGATCACCTGGTGGCTCTACAGTTCTGTGTTCATTTGGGAGCACGATACCAAATACACAAAGTGCCAAAATGTTCCAGACTTTGAATCACCCCATATTGTTGGAATTTTGGAAACTCACTTGACTGTTGGTACTAGAAGCATCTCAATGGCTTAAATTTTAAGTTTATATTGTTCCTCTCAGCGTTGAAGGAGATTATTAGTCTCACAGATTTCTTTCATCACCTTATTGTTCCTTACAGAAAAATTTCAAAATCCATCTGTATTTGGAACTTCACATACTCGGCAGCATTCCCTTCCCATGGTGAACTATGCAGCTTCCCTAACAGGAAGTGCCTGCAACTACTCCAGAGAATCTGCTCCAGCTGGTAGTTCTGCTTGGCTCCTGCCCTCAGCCTCTGGCACCTCTTTCCAACCACTGATGGGTAGTGTCTAACTTTACCAACATTTCAGCACAACAATGCTATCTGGAGTGTTTAAACCAGAGTCATATATCCACCTCAGCTGCTTCCTACCCGAGTGTTTTGGAATGGGATATTGCAGGAAGTTTCCATGGGAGACTTTTCTGTGACTGTCCTTGACCAAGACACCGCTGTCTCTTCCATGTCTAAGGCAGCTTGCTATGAGAGAACCCTAGATACCTACAACACGGTGTCTGTGTACCCATCACTTTCTGCCAGTCTTGTTGAGAGAACACCGTCTCGGTATCCATATCAGAGTCAAAGTCTGTCACTTCCTTACCAGGACCGAAGCCAGGTGTATTACAATCATCAAGGAGGTCTGGGAACTCTCCTTTCGGCCTGCAGTCCTATGACTCCATTTCATACACAGGACAAAATGGCTCTGCCCCCCAAGCTTACAGGAACTCATCTAGAGAAATGGTTATTGTGCTGAAGGAGGTCCTGCCCCCAAATAACCAACCTCCAGCCACCTCCTCTGGAATCCACTTCTCTGTGTCTGCTCAACCCATCACAGAATCGAGTTATCAAGGTGAGATAAACTGAGAGAAGGGAAAGAAAACTCAAAAATTGGGGTCAAAGAAGAGGAAAACTGTCCATAGACAGGTGGTATTTAAATACACTGAGATTTTTAAGTTTATGAAATGAAGTTAACTAAACTCAGTTCATGTTTACTCCCCTCACCCATTTTATAGCATATTATTTTCACACTCAACATAAGAGCTCCGAATGCACGTTGGAAGGTATGATAGTATATTGGAAAACTACTTTTCTTATAATGAACTTCAGGAGCACACAAAAGAATGCCACATTTTTTCCCAAGTTATTGCATTTATTTTTTAATTTTTATTAGTTAAACATCATGAGGCAGAGTTGTAGACTTACAAATTATTGTGCTTGCCTTTCATTTATACAATGATGGAGAACCTATCCCTCCACCAGTGCCCATTCTCCACCACCACGGATACTAGTATTCCTGCCACCACCCATACCCCCCATCCCACCCAGCATCTGTGGCATGGAATGCCACATTTTTCACTCTTCTAGTTCAGCAGTCCTCCAGAATTACCACACTAAAAGTTAAATACAAGTCTTAAACTAGTATTTTGTTATTTTCGTAAGAAGTTTCAGAACTCTTATTGTAATGGTACCACTTTAACTTTTCCTTCCATTAATGAGCAGCAAGGTTCTGAATACACTTGTGGTTTAGAGATTCTGTCTCAAATCATGAAACCTAGAATCTGTACTTCAGCACAAATATCATGCTGAAGGAGTGCTTCATTCATACTCTTATTCTATGATATTAACGTCCTTTTATTTTTCTATGAAAGTGAATAAATTGAGAGTAAAATACATTACAATGCTAAGCTCTGTATGGCATTTATTAGTTTAAAAGACTGTAAGTTTTCTTTTAAAAAAAGCTTTTGTTTGGAGGAGGTTGAATCTGTGTCACAGTCCGAAGTGCTCAGGGATTAGTCCTGGGTCTGTGCTAGGGATCACTGCTGAAGATGCTTAGGAGATCATCCGTGATACAAAAGATCAAACGGAGGTCAGCTGTGCGTAGGGCCAGTGCCTTACCAAATATACTATCCCTCTGTCCACGTCTCTTATTTTTTAAGTTAGTTTACACAGAAACTCTTTCAAATACAAAGAAAACCAAAAATCAACAGCATCACAGGACCAACAGTAACAACTATAACAGTTACCTCCAATCTTCTAGCACAGGGCCTTGTCCATTATCCGTAGAATACTCAGTAACAATGCTTTCCCTATGGCTGGTAGGTGCACAGATGTTGCAGCACTAGGTTTGTGGAGGGAATATCTCATTTTGCAGGGACTGAATTCTTCCTTGGTTCCTTTTTAGTGATGAATTTCCTGGGGATGGAGACTTCCCTGCCATCGCAACCTTCAGGTCAGACATTTGGTTTCACACAAATTTCCGAATTGCCCACATTTGTAGTAGCAGGATTCAAAGACCTTTGAGTAATCCACCACCTGAGATTGGGAAAGTTCCCATAATATCTCCAGCCCAAAGTAACCTGGCGCTGACCCCTACTCCAACTCAGGAACAAAAAGGTATAAATTTTGATCAGATGAACCATGGGCTTTCAAAAGCTCTGGAGACCTACCAGATCCCAGTCGACGTAGATCAATGCAAAGACCTGCAGGTAATGAACACCAGTGACACCATCACTCTGAAGCAGGTGCAAGAAAATTCAAGTGGCACCAAGGGGACCTCCCATGCAAAACGGAAGAACAAAAAGGAGGCTTCTGAGCCTCTTGAGGGAGAACCCAAGGCCAAAATCCAGCCAAAAGTCCGAGATTGCTTGCTAGGGGGAGCGGGGATTGTTCATAATGCTGCAGTCAGTGATAGGTGTCCTGTGACCATTGCCATAACTAACAGCAAACCTCACAAAGCTGCATCCAGCAGGATCAGCAAGACAAAGAGCCGTGGGCAAGAGAAGATAAAAAACACCGGAGAAAAATCTAAGAAATCTAACGAGTGTAAGCATCCAGGGAACAAGGTCAAGGTAGAAGAAAAGCCCACCATTGGCAAGATGAAACACAAGAAAAGTCAACCCAATGCTTGCCAAGATGCTATTAAAAAGCCCCACCGCTACCTAGGCATACACCTTCTGGATTCTGTCAAAGTTTTTCATGCTCTGGGAAGAAGAGTGATCCAAAACCTGGAATCTCTTCCTCACAGGTCCGGAGTAGCTCAAAGAAGCCTACAGATATCAAGCCACCCACAGCTGTCAAGCCATGGCTAGGTGCTGCACAGGATGGAAAAGTCCTTGAGAAAACGCAGGTCAAAGCTCAGAAACCAAATAGCAGTGCTGAAAAACGCTCATCTCCAACCCAGTCTGAGCTGCCACCTCCTTGGATAGGTCAAATTGGTACCTTTGCCTTTTCTTAACATGGAGACACTGCAAGCTCGACCTGTTCCTCAGAGGCGACAATCTGTGGCCTCACATCATCCTGCTGCAGCTGACCCTGCCAAGCTGGATCTACCAATGCAGCTCAGTCAACTGCTGCCAATTCTTCCCGTTCAACCACTGCATATTTGTCTGGTTCTGCCAAACCTGCTCAGTCCATTTCAACCAAACCATCTCGACCAGGTTTGCATAAACCCAGTAGCCAGCCTATTCGTCACCCTGCAGCTTCAATACCTGCTCCCTACAAGACAGCAGCTGGCACATTTCTCCAGTGGGAGGCTCCTCCTGTCTCTGTGAACAAGCGGCAGTCGCCACCCAAACGTCAGAGTCACTTTCTCCTCCAAGATTTCCGTTTCCAACAGATTCCATGGAGAAAGCCCAATGTTCCCGAGCAAGTCATGTCAAAGCCCATCACCAAAGAGCAGAGAACAGAGCCTGAGGCTATGAAAAGGAAGGTTCAGCAGGAGTGTGAGAATGCTGCCAAGCACACCTCGTTGGGGGAAAGTGCAGTTCTTTATTGAGAGGAAAAAAGCGATGAACATCTCCCTCTACTATGGCTACGTAATTAGAGAGCTGGAATGGTAGGTTCCAATTTATGTACCAGATGGTTGCCCTAGGCAAACACTGAAATGCCATACACCTTTTATTTATTCTAATATATTTTTCAAATTAAACAGATGTAACATAGTTAATTGGTTCTTAATAAAAGTTCAGAATTTTGAGATGCAGTCCACTATGGTTGATTTGGGAGTGGCTGGGGATTGAAGGATTTGATGGGAAAGAATGGGAAGTTAGAGAGAGGAAAAAGGGGGAATAGGCAAGACTCCAAGAAATACAAACTTTGTCCAGGGTTATAAAGCCCATAAGAGGCGAGAAATTGCATGGACCTGAGGAAGATTGGGGTAGGGTCAGAGGAAGAATATAGCTGACAGGGCATTTGCTTTGCAAGTAAGAAGGAATCAGTTCATTTCTTGCAATCTTTTATGGGCCCCAGAGACCCACCCGATGTGAAACTTTAGCACTGAGCCAGGAGTAAGGCCAGAGCACAGTTAAGTATGCCCCATCCCTGTTGTCCTCCAAAAAAAAATGGGAGAAATGGCACAGTCTGCGGTTTTCGGTTAAAAAAATAAATTTGGAATAGGCTGAGGTAGGCAGATGAGTCTAATATGACCAGTAGAAAAGTTTAAATTCTTCCATAGAGGCTGTGTTTACGCCTCATGGTCACCTTTGGAAGATAACCAAATTTGAGACACATCACTAAAATGTTTGGTTGGTCTATCCATAAATGTTGGCTGGGGGATGCGAACACTTACACTGGGTAATAAACCTACCAGATGAGTGATCAACGCCCTCAGAGTCATTCAATGATGACTCTGAACAGTGACAAAGCCAAGAGAACAGTTGCAGCATGAAGCCTGAAGATAAGCTCCTGGGAGATTCAAAATAAGTCACCATGTCCTCGGGCCCTCTGTTCAGCACCCCTAGCTGCATCATTTCACTTATTCCCAACAATATTCATAGTTTTTATCACGGTGACACTTTACTAGCTAGTTTCAACAATGACATCCAGTGCCGATTTAAGTCTTTGGATTTGTAAACTCCCCAAGGTAGCCAAGCCAGCTTTTAGGAAATTTCTGGTGGCGGGAGCTCAAATTATATTAGCTTCAGCGGGCTGGTCTTTGGTCTTCCATGGTCCCTGGTGCCTGTAGGTTTCTCTAAACATCGCTTTAAAATGTAGCTCACACAAGATCCAGCTTTATAAATGGTGTTGTGACTGTGTTGCGGTAGGTACCGTACTAAAACATGTGTCCTAGGTCACCACTCCCAAAGCAGTTGGTACCGGTTGACCTTGAGCCTGGAAGGTGATGGTGGAAAGAGATCATCCTAGGAGAGTTAATGGGGTGATGGATGGATGGAAAGGAAACCGGGAAGAGTAGGGAACTGGAAATCTGGTGATCATCATGGGATAGTTGGTGGATGTTTTTCAAATACGTTAAAATATATTTTGTAAATGAGATTCAAGACTTAATCACTTAATCACTTAACTTCCCGTTAGTCGTCGATTTGCTCGAGCGGGCGCCAGTAACGTCTCCATTTGTCCCTGTCGCGTGCTAGTGTAGCCCAATGGCATCTGTTCGCTCCGGGAACATGAAGGGCCTCAAACCGATCGTTCATGATCTTGACGAAGAAGTCTGACCATCTGGTAGGTGGTCGGCCACGCGGTCTCCTGACATCCCGTGGAACCCAATCAGTAACAGCTCTAGTCCAACGGTCGTCTTTAAATCTCATTACGTGACCAGCCCATCTGATTTTCGACACCTTGGCAAATGAGACAGCATCCCTGATCCTTGATTGTCGATGGATGTCAGAACTCCGGATTCTTCTCTCATTTGAGTGAAACGTGATATTCCAAGCATAGCTCTTTCTATTCTTCTTTGGGAGACCTGGATGGCGTTCTCATCTTGTTTGCGTAGGGCCCAGGTCTCTGAGGCATATGTTAATGCAGGAAGAACAGTGGAATCAAAGAGATGTGCCCGGAGCCGAAGGTTCTTCGTCCTCTTAGCTATTTCTTCCACGTTCTTGAAGGCGTTCCAAGCCGCTCTCTTCCTCCTGCGCAGCTCGGGTGCCAGGTCATTTGTCATGTTGACCTCTCGACCTAGGTAGACATAGCTGTTGCATTCGGAGATGGTCGTTCCATTGAGAGCGAATGGGGCATCAGGAACAAGGCTGTTTCTCATAAACATTGTCTTCGTAAGATTCAGCTGTAGTCCTACCTTTCCACACTCACGGTCAAAGTCGGCCAGCATTTGTGCCACTTGGCTGATGTTTGGTGTTATTAAAACAATGTCATCAGCAAAGCGGAGGTGGTGTAATTGCCGACCATCTATCTTCACTCCCATTCCTTCCCATTCCAGTCGTCGCATGATGTTCTCGAGGGTGGCACTGAAGAGTTTCGGTGAAATGTATAACCCTGCCACACCCCTCTCTTGACATCAATGATCACTTCTTTGTAGAATGGTGAGATCCTGGTAGTGAATCCGCAATAAAGCTCAAGGAGGATCCTGTTGTATTGGGCTTGAACGCCCTGATTGGCTAGGGCTTCAATGACCGCTTCCGTCTCAACAGAATCAAAGGCCTTCTTTAAATCAATGAACGTTAAGCAGAGCGGCATCTTGTACTCCCGAGAAACCTCAATAAGCTTGGTTATCGTGTGGATATGGTCGATGGTGCTGAATCCTTTGCGGAACCCTGCTTGCTCGCATGGTTGTCCTTCATCTAATGTTCTGCCAATCCTATTCAGGATGACTCGAGTGAATAGTTTGTAGATGACAGACAATAGGCAGATTGGGCGATAGTTGCCAATGTCATGGATGTCTCCCTTCGTGAACAGTAGTACGGTTCTGCTGGTTTTCCATTGGGACGGAACCTTGCATTCAGACAGGTAGCGAGTGAAGAGCCGAGCCAGTGTATTGATGAGTACTGAGGGCAGGTTCTTCAGGTGTTCAGGTCTGACCTTGTCTGGGCCGGGTGCTGTTTGTTTCTTTACCAACGAAATGGCGTGTCGGATTTCGGAGGGGAGAACATTGGGAAAAACTTACCCATCCTGTGGAATTTGGTATGCTGGCAAGTCATGGATAATCTTCTCCATTGCTGTTCTGGAGGATGTGATGGATCCATCAGGGCGTCGGAGGGCAGTCATCTTGGTCTTATAGTTGGCGAAGGACAGGCGGGCCTTACGAATACTTTTCCCGGCTTCTGCCGCATCTACCAGTACTTCTGCTCTTCTCTCTTTGAGGTCTTCCTTGATCGCATCTCTGCACTGCTTTGCGAGCTCGGACGTTAGCTTGCGGTTGCCTGAGGCATGCGCCAAACCACGCTGGCAAATTAGCTCAAGAGTTTTCGAAGATAGGCGACTTTTTGTGGCTATCTCTCTTTTGGCGTTCCTCGCACATTCATGGAGGTGCTGAACCAGTCGATCGTATTCCTCGTCAATGTTGTCGACAATGGCATCTTCCCATGTTGCCGCAATAGTAAAAAAAGAGTTCCCAGTTTGTGGTCATTCTGGGAGTTCTCTTTTTGAACTTTGCAGCCCTTTCTCCCCGCTCTGTGAAGTAGAATTTTGCACGAAGGAGACGGTGGTCCGATCCCGTTCGAAATTTTGGGACAACAGCGACATCAGTCAGGCAAAACCATCGATTGAATATGATGTGGTCCATTTCGTTGTGGAATCGTCCACCGGGAGACTCCCATGTCCATCGTTTAGATTCTGCCTTCTGGAACTGTGAGTTACCATGGATGGTCTTGGTCGACATGATGAACTCTGACAGTCTCTCACCCTGTTCGTTCCATTCTAGGCCATGGGTCCCGATGTGAAGTTTCTCAACTGATCTTCTCGGTCCTATCTTGGCATTAAAATCACCCACAATGATCTTGTAGAAGGTGTGGTCTTCTTTATAGAACTTCTCTAGCTCCATGTAGAACTTCTCGATTTCTCTTTCATCATAATGAGATGTTGGTGCGTAGACAACGAAGATAGAAAATGCAGGCAGTGAGCTACATCTATTCAAATGTAAACGTCCGATTCGGGTTGTTAGGCATTCGAATGAATCAATGCTCTTGGCCAAGTTTGTGTTGACAAGGACACCGACGCCTCCAACACCTCTTTTATCGCATGTTCCGAGGAACAATTCTTCTCCAGTGTCGAAAACGGCATGATGAGATTTGTGCCTTCTTGTCTCGGTCAGACCAATGATGTCGTACTTGATCAAGTACGACAAAATACGAAAATAAGATAGCTTCCAAAGAACAGGTTACATATAAGACCGAGATAGCTGATAAGGCTGGCATTCCTTCTGGGCTTTCAATCATACCATTTACTAAATATGTTATTTTCACATCACTTTAGCTGTGGAGAGGAATAGTGAGAAACAAAATGCCACCAGAAAAGCAAACTGGATGACCACCTTCAATAAAAGCCAGGTGGAAGGTGTTCCCATGGATCCCAAGTACAAATATATGTTAACAGGAACATATATTTAACTAACTCTGCTTGGTACCAGTAACTAATTTGTTGAAAATGGGGGGAAATGAACGCAGTTTCTGATTGACCTGAGACTGACCTGTTAATAGATTTTCCCAGGCAAGGGCAGTTGACTGGCTGGGAACAAAAAAACGTGAAACGTGTTTTGCTACCTTAATGTATGGCTGGAGGGAATTGATCCCAGTAATCTCTCAAAACTAACAAGCTTCAACTCTCTTGAAGTAATGTTGTATTCACTAAGGAAAAAATGTTGGGAGAAAAGTCTGAAATGATGGGAAAAGAGACAATAAGTGCAAAAGGAAGGGCTTGAAATTGGGGTTCCTCTGAAAACAAAGCTTGAAACAAGATCTGGTGGGAACATGGTTTACTGGAAATGGGATCTGAGGAGGAAAAGAGTGATATCAGGGATGTGAACAAGGAAAATCCTAGTTAACGAAGACTTATCTAGCTGACTACCCCATGGGAAACATGGTTCCAAGACTAGCAGAACTTACCAAGTAATTTACTTTAATTTTCTTTCTTATATATGGTCAATTACAACACGTATTCTTAGCCTTCTTCAAACACAATTTGGAGTATTCATTTCTTTCTCAATATTCTGTTCATTTGTGTAAGCATTTTAAATAACTGCTCGATAACAGAATTATTTGATTAGACTTATTTTTTACTTTAATGTTTAGTTGAGATTACTGAAAACTAGGTCTAATGTGAAGTTTGTCTTGATTGGTACAAGTAGAAATGGGAGGACTAGGAATGGAATTAGACATTATAGGGTACCACATTCAGTTCCTAATAATACTAGTAAAGGACATTGTCCCAAATAAACTATCGAAAAAGATATTCTTCACTATTTAAACTGTAAATTCAACATTTTCTATATTAAATTAAAATGAATTAATATTCCTGTATTTGGTCTTTTAAAGACATTCCAGGTTGGTTAAGGAAACTAACACTGGGTATGAAATCATAACAACTTAATCATAAAAACCTGATTACTACTTAAGTTTCCACGAATGTCAGTGCTAAGAATTATTTCCCTGGATCTCACTAGTGTACGTGATAGTCATATGAATACACCTGTGTGGATACATCACTGGTATCTAATTTAGAGAATAGATATATAGAGATTAGATCACATAGCTGAGTGTGATCGGAACTTTTCTAGACATTCCCTTTATCACACTCCCAAAGACTTGTACTGATCCTTATGGGTCCATGACTTTTCGTCCTCCCCACTCCCAGAGTCTTTTAAAATTTGGGGTTTGGAGTTGGGAGAGAGAGTGGTGGGAGAGAAACTGGGGACAGTAGCAATGGAACTGTATACTAGTGGAGGTTGGTTGTTAAAATATCCTATGATTAAAACTGAATCATGAAAAGGTTTGTAATATGTGTCTCTTGCAGATTCAATACAAAGACATGATATTTAGTTTCTACCACCGTGACTCACTTATGAGTTTGCTGAAATTTATTTTTATCACCTTGGCTGGGCTCATTACATAGGTGCCTGTGTGGTAAAACATTTTTCATTTTATGCAGACTTAAGAGGCAAAACTAAAAGGGTTGGGACTTCTGGTGGAAGGGGAAAAGAGCACAAAACACCCTGTTGACCACAGCTCAGCAGGGTCAACTAACATGCTTTATGACTGACCTCCTTCACTGATTTCCTCTTTTTAATGTGGAAAAATGAAAAGACTTTTCAGGCTGCCAGAGGGTAGTCCCGTCCAGTTCACACTATTTTCTTTTCGATCAGAATTGTTTAAAGATTATTTGATAAATTTGGAGCTTAATGATTTGTTCTCATATATTTCCCCTACATGGTGTCAGTGGGCATTGATCCAGGAAGGACAGCATGAAAAAGATGAGGTGTATGACTTAACCACCAATGCCAACACTACTGTAAGTATGGAACCCAGAGTACAATAGTTAAACATCAAAACATGTTTGTCAAGGAGATCGGTGGGAATGCAGGGAGAAATGGGTCATTTGTTGGTGGAGGGATGCAGACACTGGTGGTGTGATTAGAATTGGAATATTGTATGACAAAACTCCATTATAAATGACTTTGAAAATCAAAATTGCCTAAATTTAAAAAAAAGAGAAGTCAACTTACATCTATATTTCAAGAAAGCTTGTCTTAGCAAATTTTGGCAGGGAGACCATATTTGGTAGGTAGAGGGAGAAAGAAAGGGAGAGATGACAGTTGGGAAGAGAAGCCTGGATATCATGGAAGAGATGAAAGCTGATCTTAGAAGATTTGGAGCCATCAGAGTTTAAAGAGTTAAATGGTGAGAACATTGCAGTTTAGATAGTTAAATAGAGAGATTCGTTTAAGTCATCAGCAGTGTATACATAGAGAGATTTCAAAGACCTCACTGATATTCAGGCTATATTAACTAACAAGGGAAGCATTTTTTTTTCCTGATGCACTATGTAAGTACGATATATTGCCAGGAAGAATGATAAGAAGTTGGTTCTCTTTTTCACAGATTAATAAATTAGACGTGAAAACTTTTGTACAAAGGAATCTATCATCTTGTCCTGTTGCTCTGTTTTCTTGTCATCATTCCATTCTCCCCCATGACCCTACCTAACCAGGGCTCTCCATATTTCTCAACAGTGTCACCACATAGCCTCAGAGCTGTGTTAACTGCCAGCAGCTCACAGCTCTCATGTTTTACCCACACCCAGGCCAGAGCCATCCTTCTGAAACCAAGGATATTTGCGGAAGGCCTGTTCTTCCTTGAATTGGCAGTCATGGTTTACCTCTTCTTAACCATTGTGTTTACAAATTTAGATGAAAGTCGCTATATTAGTGACAGGGATTTTCCAAACTAAGGAAAGCATAAACATTCCCTTTCCCCCAAGAATTTGGGGCTAGTACTTATCTATCCACTGCTAATCGTATGTGATAATTAGGAAACAGAACTGAAGTCAAAACAGGGACATTTGTCAATTTGGTGCCATGACTAATCAGTCTTAGTCACTTAATCAATTAATCACTTAACTTCCCGTTAGTCGTCGATTTGCTCGAGCGGGCGCCAGTAATGTCTCCATTTGTCCCTGTCGCCTGCTAGTGTAGCCCAATGGCATCTGTTCACTCCAGGAACATGAAGGGCCTCAAACCGATCATTCATGATCTTGACAAAGAAGTCTGACCATCTGGTAGGTGGGCGGCCACGAGGTCTCTTGACATCCCTGGAATCCAATCAGTAACAGCTCTAGTCCAACGGTCGTCTTTAAATCTCATTACGTGACCAGCCAGCCCATCTGATTTTTGACACCTTGGCAAATGAGACAGCATTCCTGATCCTTGATCGTCGACGGATGTCAGAATTCCGGATTATCTCTCTCATTTGAGTGAAACGTGATATTCCAAGCATAGCTCTTTCTATTCTTCTTTGGGAGACCTGAATAGCGTTCTCATCTTGTTTGCTTAGGGCCCAGGTCTCTGAGGCATATGTTAATGCAGGAAGAACAGTGAAATCAAAGAGATATGCCCGGAGCCGGAGGTTCTTCGTCCTCGTACCTATTTCTTGGACGTTCTTGAAGGCGTTCCAAGCCGCTCTCTTCCTCCTGCGCAGCTCGGGTGCCAGGTCATTTGTTATGTTGACCTCTCGACCTTGGTAGACATAGCTGTTGCATTCGGAGATGGTCGTTCCATTGAGAGCGAATGGGGCATCAGGAACAAGGCTGTTTCTCATAAACATTGTCTTCGTAAGATTCAGCTGTAGTCCTACCTTTCCACACTCACGGTCAATGTCGGCCAGCATTCGTGCCGCTTGGCTGATGTTTGGTGTTATTGAAACAATGTCATCAGCAAAGCGGAGGTGGTGTAGTTGCCGACCATCTATCTTCACTCCCATTCCTTCCCATTCCAGTCATCGCATGATATTCTCGAGGGTGGCACTGAAGAGTTTCAGTGAAATGGTATCACCCTGCCACACCCCTCTCTTGACATCAACGATCACTTCTTTGTAGAATGGTGAGATCCTGCTAGTGAATCTGTAATACAGCTCACGGAGGATCCTGATGTACTGGTCTTGAATGCCCTAATTGGCTAAGGCTTCAATGACCACTTCCGTCTCAACAGAATCAAAGGCCTTCTTTAAATCAATGAACGTTAAACAGCGACATCTTGAACACCAGAGAAACCTCAATGAGCTTGGTTATCGTGTGGATATGGTCCATGGTGCTGAATCCTTTGCGGAACCCTGCTTGCTCGCATGGTTGTCCTTCATCTAGTGTTCTGCCAATCCTATTCAGGATGACTCGAGTGAACAACTTGTAGATGACAGACAATAGGCAGATCGGGCGATAGTTGCCAATGTCATGGATCTGTCACTTCGTGAACAGTAGTACGGTCCTGCTGGTTTTCCATTGGGACGGAACCTTGCATTCAGGCAGGTAGCGAGTGAAGAGCCGAGCCAGTGTATTGATGAGTACTGAGGGCAGGTTCTTCAGGTGTTCAGGTCTGACCTTGTCTGGGCCGGGTGCTGTTTGTTTCTTTACCGACGAAATGGCGTGTTGGATTTCGGAAGGGAGAACATTGGGAAGGACATATACATCCTGTGGAATTTGGTATGTTGGCAAGTGGACATGGCTATCGAAGAGATTTGAGTAGAAGTCATGGATAATCTTCTCCATTGCCGTTCTGGAGGATGTGATGGATCCATCAGGACATCGGAGGGCAGTCATCTTGGTCTTATAGTTGGCGAAGGACAGGCGGCGTTACGAATACTTTTCCTGGCTTTTGCCGCATCTACCAGTACTTCTGCTCTTCTCTCTTTGAGGTCTTCCTTGATCGCATCTCTGCACTGCTTTGCGAGCTCAGACGTTAGCTTGCAGTTGCCTGAGGCATGCGCCAAACCACGCTGGCAAATTAGTTCAAGAGTTTTCGAAGATAGGCGATTTTTTGTGGCTATCTCTCTTTTGGCGTTCCTCGCACATTCATGGAGGTGCTGAAACAGTTGATCGTATTCCTCGTCAATGTTGTCAACAATGGCATCTTCCCATGTTGCCCCAATAGTACCAAAGAGTTCCCAGTTGGTGGTCATTCTTGGAGTTCTCTTTTTGAACTTTGCAGCCCTTTCTCCCCGCTCTGTGAAGTAGAATTTTGCACAAAGGAGACGGTGGTCCAATCCCGTTCGAAATTTTGGGACAACAGCGACATCAGTCAGGCAAAACCGTCGATTGAATATGATGTGGTCTATTTCGTTGTGGAATCGTCCACCAGGAGACTCCCATGTCCATCATTTAGATTCTGCCTTCTGGAACTGTGAGTTACCATGAATGGTCTTGGTCGACATGATGAACTCTGACAGTCTCTCACCCTGTTCGTTCCATTCTAGGCCATTTGTCCCGATGCATCCATCGAGGACCTGATGGTACTAGCACGAATGATCAAATACGACATCATTGGTCTGACGGAGACAAGAAGGCACGAATCTCACCATGCCGTTTTCGACACTGGAGAAGAATTTTTCCTCGGAACATGTGATAAAAGAGGTGTTGGATGCGTCGGTGTCCTTGTCAACACAAACTTGGCCAAGAGCATTGATTCATTCGAATGTCTAACAACTGGAATCGGACGTTTACATTTGAATAGATGTGGCTCACTGCCAGCAGTTTCTATCTCCGTTGTCTACGCACCAACATCTCATTATGATGAAAGAGAAATCGAGAAGTTCTACATGGAGCTAGAGAAGTTCTATAAAGAAGACCACACCTTCTACAAGATCATTGTGGGTGATTTTAATGCCAAGATAGGACCAAGAAGATCAGCTGAAGAACTTCACATCGGGACCCATCAGACTTAGTATAAGTATATATTTCTAGGGGAAAAAAGCAGAAGAAAAAGAGTTGCTGCTATCAAATAATGCCAAATCTTTGCCAAGAAATCCTTTTAAAATAAAAATTGTGACTATGGACTGTACATTATTGCCACTCAATGCCTTTTTTGCAGTCCACAACAACCAAAAGGAGAGAGAGAAAAAAAGGGAAACCCCTGCCACAGAGGCAGGGTGGGATGGGGGGGATAGATGTGAGAGGGATACCGGAATCCATGGTGGTGGGAAATGAGCACTGGCGGGAAATGAGCACTGGCGGAGGGATGGGCAATTTATCATTCTATAATAGAAACCCAAGAACAAAAATTTGTAAATGTACAACTGCACCTCATGGTATTTCACTAATAAAAATTTTAAAAAATAAAATAAAATAAAATTTGTTTTGTCTGCCAGAGATCAGCAGATGGGAACCTGAGTGAAGGCAAAAGATTAAATTGGTTGAGTTTTATTTATCCTTGAGTATATTAATTTGATTTTGGAGTCAATGTATATGACAGATTATCAAGACACAGAAATTATCAGCACTTCTCTTGTTTAAAAGTATAATGATACACTATATCTCTACCTCACATTCTTTTTATTTCTGATAGTTTGACACAAAAGATATGTCGAAGTCATAGATAAATGTAAATTATTTAAACACTTTTTTGATTATTTAAAATTACATTATAGAATTACATTACAGAGTTTCATAAATTTTAGGATTATGCAAAATCAACATGCATGTATCATATTACAATCGCTACTGAAAGGCCTACTCTGTCATTCACCATTGTTCAGTTTTTCCACTTTGATTACACATTTCCATCTGGTAACTATATAGTCTTATAGTTCTACAGTTTGTTTTTATTGCTTTGAAAAGATCAAAGTTATGCAATTTTCAACATTGCATGAAACTGGAGGATATCATGCATGAAAAGTTAGCCTTAAGGAAAGGAACAGATACAGAGAGATTTTTCTCATATATGGGATGTAAAGACACACAGCAAGGTAGCAACAAAGGTTCAAGGGCAATGTAAGGGGAGAACTGAACCACACAATTGAGTCAGAAGATTGGGAGTGAGGGATTCTGGGGGGTTGGGGGAGAGGGAGGGTTTAGTTTTTGAAAGAATGAGAGTGTCATGTTGGAATTATGTTTATGAGAAACCATTATTAATTGAATTATAAATCATAGAATATAAATAATGTTTTAGACGTTTGTCTGTCTCATTTTATTCTTTTAATTTGCTTTCTACGTATGCCACTTATATATGTACTTGTATGATGCCTATCTTTCTCTGCTTGGTTTATGTCACTAAACATAATATCGTCATGTTATCCATTTTTATACAAATAATAAGAAGATTTCACTTCATACAACTGATTAGTATTCCATTGCTTTACCACCTTTCATTTTCAAAATTTGTGGTTTAAAAGATACAAATATTGGTTTTAACAAGGCTCTGGTGTCTTAATAGATGTGATAAATACCAGGTTGTTCAATCTATGGCTTAGAGGCCAGCTGCACTCTCTAGGAGTAAAGGCAGAGCAGATAGAGAAGGGAGCACCAAATCAATGGTGCTGGGAAGATCTGACCAGGATGGGAGCTGCCTGCTGAAAGTAGTTTATGGACCGAACATGATTGCCACCCAATGTCTCTTCTGCAGACCACAGCTCCCAAAAGGAGAGATAGAACTAAAGGGAGTGCCCTACCAAAGAGGCAGTCTGGGATGGGGGCTGGGGGCTGGGAGGAATACAGTGATTGGTGGGAGTGGAGATTGGGCACTGGTGGTGGGATGGGTACTCGATCATTGTATAACTGAAACCCATGCACAACAACTTGTAAGTCTACAACTGTACCTCATGGTGATTCACTAATAAAACAAAACAAGACAAAAAATTAAAAAAAAAAAGAAAATTGCTCTTGTGTTTACTAGTCATTTTACTAGTCATTTACTAGTCATTACTAGTCATGGACATATCTCTCTATTATGACTACCTAATGTGAGTAGCTGGAATGGTAGTTTTCACTTTAGGTACCAGAGGGTTGCCTTAGACAAACACTGAAATGATATACACATTTTATTTATTCTAATATATTTTTCACAAATTGAGGAGATTCATCGTAGTTAATTGGTTGATAATAAATGTTATGAAGTTTGAGATGCTGTCAAATGTGGTTGTTTTGGGGAGGGGCTGGGGGTTGAAGGATGGCATGGGAAAGAGTGGGAAGTTATAGAGAGGACAAAGGGGGAATAGACAAGACTCTGAGAAAGAGAAACTTGGTCCAGGGTTATAAAGGCCATAAGAGGAGTAATTGCATGGGCCTGGTGAAGAGTGGGGTAGGATCAGAGGAAGAGTATAGCTGATAGGGCATTTGCTCTGCAAGCAAGAAGGACCCAGTTCAATTCTTGCAATCCTTTAGGGTCCCCAGAGACGCACCAGATGTGAAACTTGAGCGCAGAGCCAGGAGTAAGACCAGAGCACAGTCAAGTATGCCCCATCCCTGGTGTCCTCCAAAAAAAACAATGGGAGAAATGGCACGGTCTGGGGGTTTGGATTAAAAGAACAAGGTTTACACATCAAGGTTCAGTCCTCCTGAACCTTGTTTTTATTGCCTATGGGTATTATTTTTACACTTGATCACTTGACATCCCCTTACTCATTGATTTGCACGGGCGGGCACCAGTAACATCTCCATTCGTTCCTCTTTGTTGCTAGTGTAGCCCAATGGTGTCTGCTCACTCCAGAAACACAAAGAGCCTCAAACCATCGTTCAGGGTCTTGATAAAAAAGTCTGACCGTCTCATACATGGGCGACCACATGATCTTTTGACTTCCCATGCAATCCAGTTGGTAATGACTCTAGTTCAGTGGTCATCTCCAAATCGCATTACATGTCCAGCCCATATGATTTTCAAAGCCTTAGCCAACGGGACAGTCTCCCTGATTCTCGATCACCGACCAACGACTGAACTTTGGATTCCTTCCCTCACTTGAGTGAAGCCTGATAGTCCAAGCATAGCTCTTTTGGTTCCTCTTTCCTTTTTCTTTTTTTCTTTTGCTTTTGGGTCACACCGGGCGATGCACAGGGGGTTGCTCCTGGATCAGGCACTCAGGAATTACTCCTAGCTGTGCTCAGGGGATCATAATGGATGCTGGGAATCGAACCCAGGTTGGCTGCGTGCAAGGCAAATTCCCACTGTGCTATTGCTCCAGCCCCTCAATACCTCTTTGGGAGACCCAAATAGCGTTCTCACCCTGTTTCCATAGGGACCACGTGTCTAATGTATGTTAAGGCAGAAAGAATAGTGGAGTCAAAGAGATGTGCCCGGAGCTGGCGGTTCTTCATGCTCTTAGCTATTTCTTTGACACTCTTGACGGCATTCCAAGCTGTTCTCTTTCTCTTGCACAACTCAGGTGCCAGGTCGTTTGTCATGTTGAGTTCTCGACCTAGGTACATATAATTGCTGCATTCAGAGATGTTCTTTTATTTGAGAGTGAATGGAATGTTAGGAACGAGTTCCTTTCTCATGAACATTGTCTTCGTGGGATTCAGCTGCAGTCCGACATTCCACACTTAGGGGCGAAGTCGGCCAGAATTTCTACCACTTGTCTAATATTTGGTATTATGAGAATGATGTCATCAGCGAAGTGGAGGTGGTGTAGTTGCCAAACTTCTTTCTTCACTCCTGTTCCTTCCCATTCTAGTCATCTCATGATGTATGTGAGTTTGAACGACCTGTTTGGCTAGGGCTTCTATGACTGCTTCCATCTCAACAGAATCAAAGGCCTTCTTTAAATCAGTAAATGTTAGACAGAGTGGCATCTTGAACTCCCGAGAAACCTCAAGGAGCTCGGTTACTGTGTGGATATGGTCGATCATGCTTATTCCTTTTCAGACTACGGTTTGTCTCATGGTTGTCTTTCATCTAGTGTTCTGCCAATCCTCTTCTGGATAACTCGAGTGAACAGCTTGTAGAGGATGGACTATAGGCAGATTGGGCAATAGTTGCCAAAGTCGTGGATGTCTCCCGTCTTGTACAGTAGAACAGTCTTGCTGGTTTTCCATTGGGTCAGAAACTTGCATTCAGACAAGTAGCGTGTGAAGAGCCGAGCCAGTGTATGGATGAGTACTGATGGCAGATTCTTCAGGTGTTTTGATCTTACCTTGTGTGGTATGGGTCCTGTTCGCTTCTTTACTGACAAAATGTCCTGTCAGATTTCGGACGGGAGAATGTTGGAATCACATATCCTTCCTGTGGAATTTGGTATGTGGGCAGGTGGACATGGGTATTGAAGAGATCCGAGTAGAAGTCATGGATAATATTCTCCATTACCCTCACGGAAGATGTGATAGATCCATCAGGACTTTGGAGGGCAGTCATCTTGGTCTTGTAGTTGGTAAAGGACAAGCGGGTGTTTTGACTACTTTTCTCGGCTTCTGCTGCATCAGCCAGCACTGCTGCTCTTCTCTCTTTGGGGTCTTCCTTTATTGCTTCTCTGCACTGCTTTGCGATCTTGAACATTAGCTTAGGGTTGCCTGAGGCTCCTGCCAAGCCACATTGGCAAATGGGTGCGCTCCCTTCCCGAAAAAAAGGAAGAAAAGAAAAACATATAACTGATTCTTGAGTAACATAGAGGTTAAGGGTGCTAATTCCTATATAATTTTTGAAAGCCCCAAATTTAATGTATAGTCTGCTATTGACCAAGCCCCGCATCTTTTCCCGCTGAACTCGACACCCTCCACAGTGGGACACCTTCCCCAGACACCTAGAGCAGCTCCATGGGACTGTCCATCACCTAATCAGCCCCTCCCCTCCAGGTGGGTAGGGGGAGCATAAGCCAGCTTCACTGCTCCTCATCCTAATCCCCGCGCATTTTCCTGCAGAACTGGACACCCTAAATCAGGGGACACCTGCAGCAGCTCCATGGGATTTTTCCATCGGCCCTCCTACATTCCAGGATCCTGGGTGGGAGTGACCCTGCGATGGGCCAGGGGCGTGGCCACCATGTAGGGGGCGTGGCCTCCCAGAAGTGGGCATGGCCACCTCCTGGATGGGCAGCCACAGTTATATTTTCCAATTTGGGCACTCAGGACTTTCATCCCTCACTTTGTCGCCTAATATGACTAAGAATGTCTGACCACCTCTACTAGAATACAACAACATCCCACTCGCCTACTCCATTTCTAATAAAAGACCAGTATGAAATGTGCTGTACAAGCACAAATGTAAAAAATACCTCCTCCAAAGCTTCACTCAATGTCGGTTTTAAAACAAAGAATAAGGCCTGATTGAGAAGAAGGTCGGAATATAGAAAGGGAGAAGGTTGGCTACCATCGACAAACCTTATCCAAAATCCTTTCCCATGATAAGAGAGAACAGTACCTGTGATTTCAGGGGTCTACCTCTAGGATACCATAAAAACATGAAGAAAGAGCGCAAATCTCCACCACAAGGAGAATATGAAGAAAAGAATCCCGAATCCTCAAACGAGGTTGTCCACAATTGCGCTTTCTTTGATAAGGAATTCCAGGATAAAATGCAGAGGGTGTTCAAGGATCTACTCAAAGAATCAATGGAAGAGATATCCAAAGACTAAAAGAAGAAATGAAAGAAACAATAGAACAGATAGTCAAGAAAATACAGGAAGAAAAGAGAACAGAATTTAAAAAAAGCTACAAAAAGGAGAGTCACAAATAAAGGATTCAGTGGATGGAATTAAAAAGGCAGTAAGTGCCCTAAACAATAGGATAAGTGCAGATGAAGAGAGGATCAGCGAGCTTGAAGATGAGCAAGAGAAATCCCATCGGGAACAACAAGCAATAGGAAAAGACCTCAAAATGACTCTAAGGAGAATCAAAGTACTAGGGGATGACGCCAAGAGGAACAACATTAGAATCATTGCAGTACCAGAAGGACAGGGAGAAAACCCCAATGAAAAAAGCTAGAATCAAAGAAACCATTGCTGAAAAGTTCCCAGAGTTAAGGAAAGCAGACATCCAGATCGAAGGAGCCAGAAGGGTACCAGCTAAAGGAGACCCCAGAAAAAACACTCCAAGGCATATCATAGTCAGAACGATGGATGCTGTGGACAGAGACACAATATTACAAGCAGCAAGGTCAAAGAAGGAAATTACATACAAAGGAGCACCCCTTATATTCACAGCTGACCTATCAGTGGAAACACTCCAAGCCCGAAGGCAATGGTGGGATATAGTGAAAAAATTCAATGAAATGAACGCCTCACCGAGAATACTCTATCCAGCTAAACTCTTACTCAAATTCGATGGAACAATACACCAATTTTTAGATAAACACAAGCTGAGGAACTTCATACACTCCAAACTAAATCTAAAAGTAGGACTAAAGGGGCTCCTGTAAGATAAGAAGGAAAACACGTGTAAATCAACTCCTACAGGAAGATGGCACAAAACCCCATGACCATAATCTCCCTTACTGTCAATGGTCTAAATGCACCTACCAAGAGACACAGAGTGGCAAAATGGATCCAGAAACAGAAACCAACATTCTGCTGTCTACAAGAAACTCATCTGAACAATCAGAGCAAACACAGGCTCAAAGTGAAAGGATGGAAAACAATCCTGCAAGCAAACAGCTCCCTCACAAAAGCTGGGGTGGCCACACTAGTATCCGACAACATTAATTTCAGGCTGAAAAAGATTAGAAGGGACAGCGAAGGCCACTTTCTCTTCATCAAGGGGTACATTCCACAGGAAGAAATCATACTCTTAAATGTATACGTACCTAATGAAGGAATAGCTAGATACTTAAAACAACTGCTAACAGAATTTAAAGAGGACAGTGGTAGCAACACAATAGTAGATGAGACTTCAACAACACCTTATCACCTCTGGATACATCAACAAGAACAAAACTCAGCAAGGAAACATTGACTTTGAATGAAGAAATAGAAGAGAAAGGACTTATAGACCTATATAGGGCTTTACACCCCCCAAAGAAAGAATACACATTCTTCTCCAGTGCCCATGGAACATTTTCCAAAATAGACTATGTGCTAGGCCACAAAACATACCTCAATAGAATCAGGAAGATAGAAAGAGTATCAACAATCTTTTCAGACCATGATGCACTGAGGATAGATGTGAATCACACACAGACACGGACACCTGAAAACTAAACAAGTCACTGCTGAACAATGAGTGGGTCAGGAAGCACGTCTAGGAAGAAATCAAAAGATAACTAGAAACAAATAAGAACGATGGCACGAACTACCAGAACTTATGGGATGCAGCTATATCCCTATTAAGGGGAAAATTTATAGCTCTTTAAGCATATCTAAGGACGAAAGAAAGGATGCACATAAGCAACTTGAGTTCATAGCTCAAGATCTTAGAAAAGGATCAAGAGAAGGAGCCTAAATCGGGCTGAAGGAAAGAGATCATAAAACTTAGAGCAGAAATAAACGACATGGAAACCTAAGAAACAATCCGAAAGATCAATGAAACCAAGAGCTGGCTCTTAGAGAAAATAAACAAGATAGATAAACTACTAGCAACACTCACAAAGAAAGAGAGAGAGAACACTAATAAACCGAAACAAAAATAAAAATGGAGATATCACAACAGAAACCAAAGAAAATCAAAAGATCATCAGAGACTACTTTGAAAGTCTGTATGCCAAGAAAAAAGAGAAGTTAGAAGAAATGTATAAATTCCTGGATTCCGATAATCTCCCAAATCTGAGTCAAGAAGATATAGAATACCTGAATATACCTAGTCACATCAAGGAAATAGAAACTGTAATTAAAATTCTTCCCCAAAACAAAACCCCAGGTCCAGATGGATTCACTACCAAATTTTTCCAAACATCTTAAGAGGATCTACTGCCAGTCCTTCTCAAACTTTTCCAGGAAATTGAAAAAACAGAAAGTCTTCCAAACAGTTTCTATGTAGCCCATATCTCTCTAATACCAAATGGAAACAAAGACACCACGAGAGAAGAAAACTACAGGCCGATATCACTGATGAACACGGAGGAGAAGATTCTGAACAAAATACTAGCAAATAGCATTCAACAACTCATCAAAAAGATCATACACTATGACCAAGTGGGATTCATCCCGGGCGATGCAAGGATGGTTTAACATTCGGAAATCAATCAACATAATCCATCATATCAAGAAAACAAAGGATAAAAATCATATGATCATATCAATAGATGCAGAGAAAGCAATTGTCAAGATCCAGCATCCGTTTATGATGAAATCCCTCGCCAAATTAGGGATAGAGGGAACTTTCCCAAATATAGTTTAAGCCAGCTACCACAAGCATACGGCAAGCATCATCCTCAATGGGGAAAAACTGAGAGCGTTCCCCCAATATCAGGAACGAGATAAGGATTCCCACTCTCTCAACTGCTGTTCAATATAGTACTGGAAATACTAGCAATAGCAAGTAGGCAAGAAAAAGAGATTAAGTCCATCCAAATAGGAAAGGAAGAAATCAAGTTCTCACTATTCGCAAATGATATGATACTATACTTAGAGTACCCTAAAAACTGTACCAAGAAACTTCTAGAAATGATACACTCGATTGTAAATTACAGGTATAAAATAAATACCCAAAAGTCCATGGCTTTACTATATACAAATAGTGAGAGAGAACAAAATGACAAGATGAAAACAATCCCATTACAATTGTATGCCAGAAAATCAACTACCTAGGCATTAGTTTAACTAAGGAAGTAAAGGAACTGTATAAAGAAAACTACAAAACGCTGCTTCTTTAAAATAAAAGAGGACGCGAGGAAAAGGAAAAATATCCCCTATTAATGGATCGGGAGAATTAATATTGTCAAAATGGCAATACATCCCCAAGCACTGTACAAATTCAATGTGATCCGTATTAGGATACCCACGACATACTTCAAAGAATTGGAACAAACACTCCTGAAATTTATATGGAACAATAAGCCCCCACGAATAGCTAAAGCAATTCTTGGGAAAAAGAAAATGGGAGGAATTAACCTCCCGAACCTCAAGCTCTACTACAAGTAGTAATAATTAAAACAGCATGATACTGAAACAAAGGTATAGCTGCAGACCTATGGAACAGGGTTGAATATACTGACATCTCCCCTCAAACATATGATCACCTAATCTTTGAGAAAGGGGCAAGAAATGTGAAGTGGAGTACGGAAAGTCTTTTTAACAAATGGTGCTTGCAAAACTGGATGACTACATGTGAACTACTGGAATTCGATCTCTGCCTAACACAATATACAAAATTAAGATCAAAATGGATCAAAGACCTAAACATCAGACCGGAACCCATAAGGTACATTGAAGACAAAGTTGGCAAAACCCTCCATGACTTTGAAGCTAATGGCATTTTCAAGGATGTCACGTCACTGGCCAAGCAAGTGAAAACAGAGATAGACGAATGGGAATATCTTAAACTAAGAAGCTTCTGCACCTCAAAAGAAACAATGACTAAAATACAGAGAGAGTCTACAGAATGAGGAAGGATATTCTCCAAATACACATCTGACAAGGGGGTGATATCAAGTATATACAAAGCACTGATTGAACTCCACAAGAAGAAAACATCCAACCCCATCAAAAAGTGGGGCAACGAAATGAACAGAGACTTTCTCAAACAAGAAATCCGAATGGCTAAAAGGCACATGAGAAAATGCTCTACATCATTAATCATCAGGGAGATGCGGATCAAAACAACAATGAGATATCATTTCACACCACAGACACTGGCCCACATTTAAAAAAACAAAAGCAACCTGTGTTGGCATGATGTGGTGACAAAGGGACACTCCTTCACTGCTGGTGGTAATTCTGACTGGCTCAACCATTTTGGAAAACAGTATGGATGATTTCGGAAAACAGTATGAATGATTCTCAAAAAATTAGAAATTGAGCTCCCGTCTGACCCAGCAATACCACTCCTGGGAATATACCTCAGAGAAGCAAAAAATTAGAGTGAAGTGACACCTGCACTTATTTGTTCATTGGCGTACTATTTACAACAGGTAGAATATGGAAAAAAAAAAACCCGATTGCCTGAGAACCGATGACTAGTTACAGAAAATTTGGTACATCTACACAATGGAGTACTATGTAGCAGTTCGAAAAAAATGAAGTCATGAAATTTACTTACAAGTGCTACTCCGTGGAAAATATTATGCTAAGCGAAATGAGTCAGAAAGAGAGGGACAGACATAGAAAGACTGCATTCAACTGGGTAACATAAAGTAGCAAACTAAGAGAATAACAACAAGAACAGCTGTGATAAATATCAGTTTGTTCACTCCATGGCTTAGAGGCCATCGGCACACTCTAGGGGTAAAGGCAGCTCAGATAGGGAAGGGAGCACCAAATAATGGGTTCTGAGAAGATCCACCCAGAATGAGAGATGCATGCTGACAGCAGTTTATAGACAGAACATCATTGCCACCCAAAGTCTCTCCTGCAGATCACAGCACCGAAAAGGAGAGATAGAAGAAAAGGGAGTGCCCTGCCACAAAGGCAAGGCAGGATGGGGGATAGGGGTGTGAGGGATACTGGGAGTGGTAGGGGTGGAGAATGGGCACTGGTGTTGGGATGGGTACTCGATCATTGTATAACTGTAACCCAAGCACACAACTTGTAAGTCCACAACTGTAACTCATGGTGTTTAACTAATAAAACAAAACAAAACAAAACAAAACAGAAAAACAAAACAAAACAAAATAAAACAAGAGAAATATCTAACAATAGCAAAGAGGACTGTAGTACTCAAACAGTTTAGAAACAGGAACATTGGCAAGTATTTTTGAATAAGCATCCAGGAGAGAATATAGCATTGTGAGTGAACAAATCTAATCTACGGATTCATCTCATCCTCGAAATGGAAAATGACAATCTGTTACAGTTACAAATTTCGAAATAAGATATATACCATCCACTTTTTTGCTGTGTATCTATGCTTTGACAAGTATTATTTTAATTTTTAAATTTACTTTAATTATTAAGACAGTATTTCCCTGCATTAAACTATTTAATTAAATGTTTTATTAAAAATGTTTTTTTTGCGCGATTATTTTTTTTTATTAGTGAAACACCATGAGGTACAGTTGTAGATTTACAATTTTTTGTGCTTGGGTTTGATTATACAATGATAAGATACCCATCCCTCCACCAGTGCCCATTTTCCACCACCATGGATAATATCCCCCCCACCCCCATACCCCCATCCCCCCCTACCTCTGTGGCAGGGCAATCCCCTGTGTTCTCTCTCTCCTTTTGGGTGTTGTGGTCTGCAAAAGAGGCATTGAGTGGCAAACATGTTCAGTCCATAGTCCACTTTCGACATGCATCTCCCCTCCTGAGAGGGTCCTCCAAACACCCTTTATTTGGTGCTCCCTTCTCTGTCTGAGCTGCCTTTTTCTCTAGAATGCCCGACTGGGCACTAAGCTATGGAGTAATCCTCCTGGTGCTGATCTCAGCTATTCTTGGGTATTAATCTCATATTTTGTTACTTTATATCCCCCAGATGAATGCAATCTTTCTATGTCTATCCCTCTCTTTCTGACTCATTTCGCTTAGCATGATACTTTCCAAGTTGTACCACTTGTATGTAAATTTCATGCTGCATCTTTTCTAAGAGCTACATAGTATTCCATTGTATAGATGTACCAAAGTTTCTTTAACCAGTCATCTGTTCTTGGGCATTCAGGTTTCTTCCAGTTTCTGGCTATTGTAAAGAGTGCTGCAATGAACAAACAAGTGCAGATGTCACTTCGACTACACTTTTTTGCCTCTCTGGGATATATTCCCAGGAGTGGTATTGCTGGGTCAAATGGGAGCTCAATTTCTAATTTTTTGAGAAACGTCCATACTGTTTTCCAGAAGGGCTGAACTAGTCGACATTCCCACCAACAGTGAAGGAGTGTCCCTTTCTCGCCACATCCGCACCAGCATCGGTTGCTTTTGTACTTGTGAATGTGGGCCAGTCTCTGAGGTGTGAGATGGTATCTCATTGTGGTTTTGATCTGCATCTCCCTAATGATTAATGATGTAGAGCATTTTCTCATGTGCTTTTTTGCCATTCGGATTTCTTCTTTGAGAAAGTTTCTGTTCATTTCATTGACCCATTTTTGGATGGGGTTGGATGTTTTCTTCTTGTGGAGTTTAACCAATATTTTGTATAATCTGGATATCAACCCCTTGTCAGATGTGTATTCGGTGAATATCCTTTCCCATTCTGTAGACTGTCTTTGTATTTTGGTCACTGTTTCTTTGGAGGTGCAGAAGCTTCTTAGTTTAAGATAGTCCCATTCATCTATCTCTGTTTTCACTTGCTCGGCCAGTGGCGTGGCATCTTTGAAGATACCATTAGCTTCAATGTCATGGAGGGTTTTGCCAACTTTGTCTTCAATGTACCTTATGGTTTCTGGTCTGATGTTAGGGTCTTTAATCCATTTTGATCTTACTTTTGTACACGGTGTTAGGCAGAGTTCTGAGCCCATTTTTTTGCATGTAGTCGTCCAGTGATGCCAGCACAATTTGTTAAAGAGGCTTTCCTTACTCCACTTCACATTACTTGCACCTTTATCAAAGATTAGATGATGATATAATTGAGGGGAGATGTCAGTTTATTCAACCTTTTCCATTAGTCTGCAGTTCTGCCTTTGTTCCAGTACCATGCTGTTTTAAATATTACTGCTTTGTAGTACAGTTTGAAGTTCGGGAGGTTGATTCCTCCCATTTTCTTTTTCCCAAGAATTGCTTTAGCTATTCGTGGGGGCTTATTGTTCCATATAAATTTCAGGACTGTTTGCTCCATTTCTTTGAAGAATGTCGTGGGTATCCTTATAGGGATTGCATTGAATTTATACAATGCTTTCGGTAGTATTGCCATTTTGACAATGTTAAGTCTCCCTACCCATGAGCAGGGGATATCTTTCCATTTCCTCATGTCCTCTTTTATTTCCTGAAGTAGCGTTTTGTAGTTTTCTTTATACAGGTCCTTTACTTCCTTAGTTAAGCTGATGCCTAAGTACTTGATTTTATGGGGCACAATTGTGAACGGGATTGTTTTTTTCAAGTTGCTTTCTTCTCTCTCACTGTTTGCATATAGGAATGCCATGGACTTTTGGGAATTGATTTTATAGCCTGCAACTTTACTATACGAATCTATTGTTTCCAGGAGTTTTTTGGGGGAGGTTATTGGGTTCTCTAAGTAGAGTATCATATCATCTGCGAATAATGAGAGCTTGATTTCTTCCTTTCCTACCTGAATGCCCTTAATATATTTTTCTTGCCTAATCGCTATTGCAAGTAATTACAGTACTATATTGAACAGCAGTGGAGAGAGTGGGCATCCTTGTCTCGTCCCTGATCTTAGAGGGAAGGCTCTCAGTTTTTCCCCACTGAGCGTGATGCTTGCTGTAGGCTTGTGGTAGATGGCTTTAATTATGTTGAGGAAGGTCCCCTCTATACCCATTTTGGCTAGGGTTTTCATCATAAAGGGGTGCTGGATCTTTTCAAATGCTTTCTCTGCATCTATTGATATAATCATATGCTTTTTATCTTTTCTTTTGTTGATATGATGGATTACGTTGATTGATTTCCGAATTGTGAACCATCCTTGCATCCCTGGGATGAATCCTACTTGATCATGGTGTATGATCTTTTTGATGAGTAGTTTGATTCTATTTGCTAGTAGTTTGTTGAGGATCTTTGCATCTATGTTCATCAGGGATATCGGTCTGTAATTCTCTTTCTTTGTGGTATCTTTGTCTGCTTTTGGTATCAGTGTGATATTTGCTTCGTAGAAACTGTTTGGAAGTGTTTTTGATATTTCAATTTCGTGGAAAAGCTAAAAGAGGATTGGGAGTAAGTCCTCTTTAAAGATTTGGAAGAATTCACTAGTGAATCCATCCAGACCAGGACTTTTGTGCTTGGGGAGACTTTTTATTACCATTTCAATTTCCTTGATGGTGATAGGTCTGTTCAGGTGTTTCAGGTCTTCTTGGTTCAGCCTTGGGAGGCTGTAGGAGTCTAGGAATTTATCCATTTCCTCGAGGTTTTGATGTTCCGTGGCATACAGTTTCTCAAAGTACTCCCTGAGGATCCTTTGAATTTCTGTAGTTTCTGTTGTAATGACCTCCTTTACATTTCTGATTCGGTTTAATAGGGTTTTCTCTCTCCCTTTCTTTGTGAGTTTTGCTAGAGGCTTATCAATCTTGTTAATTTTCTCGAAGAACCAGCTCTTGGTTTCATTGATCTTTCAGATTGTTTTTTGGGTTTCCATCTCGTTAATCTCTGCTCTGAGTTTTAGTATTTCCTTTCTCCTGTTTGGGTTGTGCTCCTTTTTTTAGTCCTTCTCCAAGCTCTTAAGCTGTGAGGTTAGGTTACTTATGTGTTCTCGCTCCTCCTTCCTGAGTAATGCTTGTAGAGCTATCAACTGTCCTCTTAACACAGCTTTCGCTGTGTCCCATAAGTTTTGGTACCTCGTGTTCTCATTTTCATTCGTTTCTAGGGATATTTTGATTTACTTTTTGATTTCCTGTCTAAGCCATTCGTTTTCAATAGAGCACTGTTTAATTTCCAGGTGTTTGATTTAGTTTTCTGTTTTTGTGTGTGATTTACTTCTAATTTCAGCGCATTATGGTCTGAGAAGATTGTCGTTACAATCTCTATCTTCTTAGTTTTTTGGAGGCATGTTTTGTGGCTCAGCATGTGGTCTATCTTGGAGAATGTTCCATGTACAGTTGAGAAGAATATGTATTCAGCTTTTTGTGGATGAAGTGTCCTGTATATATCTACTAAGTCCCTTTCTTCCATTGTTTCCCTCAGATGAAGTATGTCCTTGCTAAGCTTGAGGCTGGTTGCTCTATCAAGAGGTGACAAAGCGGTGTTGAAGTCTCTCACTACTATTGTGTTGCTATTGATGTCTTTTTCCAAATCTATGAGTAGTTGTTTTAAGTACTTTGCTGGTCTCTCATTAGGTGCATATACATTTATTATTGTAAGTTCTTCCTGTTGTACAGATCCTTTGATCAATAACAAATGGCCTTCACTCTCTCTTATGGCATTTTTTCACTCTGAAATTGATGTGGTCTGATATTACGATGGCTACCCCAGCTTTTCTACGGGAGCTGTTTGCCTGAAGGATTGTTTTCCAGCCTTTGAGTCTGAGTCTGTGTTTGCTTTGACTATTGAGATGTGTTTCTTGCAGGCAGCAGAATGTTGGGTTCAATTTTCTAATCCATCCTGCCACTCTATGTCTTTTAATTGGTGCGTTTAGCCCATTGACATTGAGAGAGATAATTGTTATGGGATTTTGTCCCATTGTTCTGTTGAAATTTGGTGTATTTGAGGGGCCTGTCTTGCCGTAAAGTAGCCCATTTAGTTGTTCTTGTAACCATGGTTTTAGTTGTTCTTGTTAACCATGGTTGTTCTTGTAACCATGAAGTTCCTGAGCAGTTGTTAGTCTGTGAAACTGTGTGCTGTTCCTTCTATTATGAATGAGAGTCTCGCTGGTAAAGTATTTTTGGAGAAGCATTTATTTCACTGAGTTTTTTCACTATGTCCCACCACTATTTGCGGGCCATGAGGGTTTCATCAGAAAAATCAGCTGTGAATTTTAAGGATGCTCCTTTTTAAGACATTTCTTTCTTCTATCTTGCTGCATTCAGAATTTTGTCTCTGTCTAAGGTTTTGGTCATTTTGATAAGAATGTGTCTTGGGGTATTTTTATTCTGATTTCTTTTAGCTGGTACTCTTCTGGCCTCCTGAATGTGGTCACAAGTTTTCTTCAGTTCTGGAAACGTTGGAGCAATGATGTCTTTGACAGTTTCTTCTTCATCAAGGTTTTAAATGTCTTTTTTTAAAAGAAATATTGAGGCCAAAGAGCTAGTGCTGTACGTAGAGGGTGTTTACCTTGTAGCAGCTAACCTGAGTTCAGTCCCCAGAACCCTGAGCCTGCCAGTTGTGATCTCTGGATACAGATTGAGAAGTGAGCCCGGAGCACATCTAGGTGCACTACCTCCCCACAAAAAAGGAGGAAAAGAAAAGAAAATATATAAATGATTCTTGAGTAACATAGAGATTAAGGGTGCTAATTCCTATATAACGTTTGAAAACCCCCAAATTTAATAGATAGTCTGCTATTGACCAAGAAGTTGGTTTATTATTTGTATTAACTTACATTGTCTGCAAGTGGTGCTATGTGTGGTCTGTAAATCTGTAAATTTGATACATTTAAAAAATTATAATGGATTTTATAATAGACTTTATAATACATTTGTATTTTATGTTTAATAAGTGATAAATTATATCTCTACTTTGTGGGTTATTTGAGCCATAGTATGTGGTGCTTGGGACATCAGACTCTGTGCTCAAGGGTCATTCCTGGTGGTGCCAGCCATTAATTTGAGTTGACTGTGTGCAAGGTACGTGCTTTAACCCCTATACTAAGTCTGGGATCCAATCACATAAATTATTTGCATATATTTTATTCATGCATAGCATAACTTTTCTTAGATTTTTGATTTTTCTAGGATATATTGATCATCTTTAATTATTCCACATCAATACCAATGTCCAAAAATGTTTCAAAATATAATTATTGAAAAAAAATCATATAGACGTTCAAATTTGTGTTGTTTGTGGGATAACTATATTAAGAAGAAATAGAACCACAAGAAACATACAAGTAAAATGAAGGTACATTTCTTTGGAGTCTTTCAATTATGTATTTATACTAGCATATATACAAGTAAAATTCTTAAAATATAAATTTCAGTGACTATTAAATTTTTGAGTTTTTTATAATTATAATGTTTTACTGCTAAGTCTATATTTATGTGAACATTTATATCTATTTGTCTAATTTTCTGATTGTTTACTTAAGATCAGTAGTTAAAGCTAACTTACTGATGAATGGGTGTGTGGCTCAGGGCTAAGAAACTTGGCTTGCATGTATGAAACTTTGGGTTGGCCTCCTGCAAGGCAAATGCCCTACCCACTGTGCTGTAAACGTTATATAAAATATACTAATAATAAGACCTAATGATGTTGGTGAACAGTGCAATATAAATGATTATTTAGTAATTTTCTTGATTTATTAATGAAATATGTGGGCTCTTGAGTATAATGGGAGTATTTTTCTAACATAAAGTCTGACGAAGGTGAAACTGTTATAACTGTCTTGTAGGATTCCATGTCCCTATTCTGCTTCATTCTACCTCTATCTCTATCCAATCCGGTCTTTTTGGGAATCTGACCTCCTGTTTGCTATCCTCCACCTTTCAACTGCCTACTTTATGACATCATTCTCCCACCCAACCAACCAACAACTGATAGAATCTTGGGGTTCCCATGCAGTTGTTTGTAAACAAAGTTGAATAATCATGAAAAGTGACCAGTGACCAATAGCTGGAATGGTAGGTTCCAGTTTATGTACAAGATGGTTACCTTAGAAAAACACTGAAATGCCATACACATTTTATTTATTCTAATATATTTTTAACAAATTGAAGAGATGCATCGTAGTTCATTGGTTGTTAAAAAAAAGTTCTAAAAGGGAATGTACCGCCACAGAGGCAGGGTGGGATGGGGTGGATGGCGGGGGATATTATCCATGGTGGTGGAAAATTGGCATTGGTGGAGGGATGGTATTTGATCATTGTATGACCGAAACCCAAGCGCAAAGATTTTTAAATCTACAACTATACCCCATGGTTCTTCACTAATAAAAATAATGATTAAAAAAAAGTTCTGAAGTTTGAGATGCTGTGGTTGTTTTTCGGAGAGGCTGGGGGTTGTAGGATGTCATGGAAAAGAATGAGAAGTTATAGAGAGGACAAAGGGGAATAGACAAGACTCTAAGAAAGATAATCATGGTCCAGGGTTACAAAGCCCATCAGAGGAGAAATTGCATGGGCGTGATGAAGATTGGGGTAGAGTCAGAGGAACAGTATAGCTGACAGGGCATTTGCCAGTTCTTGCAATCCTTTAGGGTCCCCAGAGACTCACCAGATGTGAAACTTGAGCGCAGAGCCAGGAGTAAGACCAGAGCACAGTCAAGTATGCCCCATCCCTGGTGTCCTCCAAAAAAAATATGGGAGAAATGGCATGGTCTGGGGGTTTGGATTAAAAGAATGAATTTGAAATAGTCTAAAGAAGGCAGATGAGTCTAAGGTGACCGGAAGAAAGTTAAAATTCTTTCATGGAGGCTGTGTTTATGCCTCATAGTCACCTTTGGAAATAACGAAATTTGAGACACATCTCTAAAAGGTTTGGGTGGTCTATTAATAAATGATGGCTGGGGGATGCGAACACATAAAATGGGGAATGAACCTTCCAGAGGAGTGGTCAACGCCATCAGAGTCATTCAAGGATGACTCTTAACAGGGCCCAAGCCAAGAGAACAGTTGCAGCATGAATCCCCAAGATCAGCGACTGGGAAATGTAAAGATAAAACACCATGTCCTCGGGCCCTCTGTTCAGCACCCCTAGCTGCACCATTTCACTTATTCCCAACAATATTCAGAGTCGATTTCACGGTGACAATTTACTAGCTAGTTTCAACAATGAGGTCCATTGCCTCTGTAAGTCTTTGGATTTGTAAACTCCCCACGGTGGCCAAGCCTGCTTTCAGGCAACGACATACGGACATTTCTGGCCGGGCGAGCTTAAATTATATTACCTTGAGGAGCTTCTCTGTGGTGTTCCTTGGTCTCTGGTGCCTGTAGCCTTCTCTAAACATCGCTATTAACTGCAGCTCACACAAGAACCAACGTTATCAATAGCTTTGGGGCTGTATTACGGGATGAACTGGATTAAGACATGCGCTTTAGGGCACCACTCCCAAAGCGGTTGGTACCGCTTGACCTTGAGCCTGGATGGTGGTGGTGGAAAGCGATGGTTTTAGGAGAGTTCATGGGGTAATGGATGGATGGATGGATGGATGGAAAGGGAACCGTGAATGGTAGGGAACTGGACAGCTGGTGATCTTATAGGAGAGATGGTAGATGTGTTTTAATTACGTTAACATGTTATTTGGAAATGATAAGCAAAACAAAAATATGAAAATAAGATAGGTTCCAAAGAACAGGTTACATATCAGACCGAGAGAGCTGAAAGGGCTGGCATTCCTTCTGGAGCTTTCAATTATACCATTTACTAAAGATGGTATTTTCACATCACTTACCTGTGGAGAGAAATAGTGAGAAAGAGAATGCCACCAGAAAAGCAAACTGGATGACCACGGTTCATAAAAGCCAGGTGGAAGGTGTTCACATGGATCCCAAGTGCAAGTGGGTTAACAGGAACATATATTTCACTACGTCTGCTTAGTACCAGTAACTACTTTGGTGGAAATGGAGGAACACGAATGCAGTTTCTGACAGACCTGAGACTAAACTGCTAACAAATTTTCCACGGATAGGTTAGTTCACTGGCAGGGAAGAGAACAACTTGAAAAGTCTTTTGCTACCTTTCATGTATGGCTAGAGGAAAATGCTCCCAGTAATCTCTCAAAACTAACAAGCTTCAACTCCCCTGAAGGAAAGTTGTATTCACTGAGGAAAAAATGCTGGGAGAAAAGTCTGAAATGATGGGAAAAGAGCCAATAAGTGCAAAAGGAGGGACTTGAAATTTAGCAAAAACAAAGCTTGAAACAACAAGATCTAGTGAGCACATGATTTACTGGGAATGGGATCTGAGGAGGAAAAGAGTGATATCAGGGATGTGAACAAGGAATATCCAAGTTAAGGAAGACTTAGCTAGCTGATTGCCCCATGGGCAACATGGTTCCAAGACTACCAGAATTTTCCAAGGAATTTACTTTAATTTTCTTTCTTTTATATTGTCTATTACAACATGTATTCTTTGCCTTCTTCAACGACAAAGAGTGTTCATTTCTTTCTCAATATTCTGTTCACTTGTGTAAGCATCTTAATCAACTGCTGGATAACAAAATTATTTGATCAGATGTATTATTTACTATAATATTTAGTTGAGATTACTGAAAAGTAGGTCTAAAGTGAAGTTTGTTTTGATTGGTAGAAGTAGAGTAGCGAGGACTAGGGATGGAATTAGAGATTTTGGGATACCACATTTAGTTCCTAATAAAACAAGTAAAGGACAGTGTCCCAAATAAGGTAAGGTAAAGGTAAAGGCCCTCCCGTTGATCGTCGATTTGCTCGAGCGGGCCCAGTAACGTCTCCATTGGAGACTTTGTTGTTACTGTGTCTGGCATATCGAATACTCTCGGTAGCTTGCCGGGCTCTCCGAGAGGGGCAGAGGAATCGAACTCGGGTCGGCCATGTTGGCCGTGTCCCAAATAGTCTATTGAAAAAGACATCCATCTCTATTTAACATGGAAATTCAGCATATTTTATATAAATTACAAATGAATTTATATTCTTGTATTTGGTCTTTTAAAGA
The DNA here is from genome assembly GCF_029834395.1 of Sorex fumeus. Classification (NCBI taxonomy): domain Eukaryota; kingdom Metazoa; phylum Chordata; class Mammalia; order Eulipotyphla; family Soricidae; genus Sorex; species Sorex fumeus. Next base: position 412,892 of record NW_026606203.1, read on the forward strand.
CATTCAAGATTCTTTCAGGAAACAAACACTGCCTATGAAATCATAACAACTTAATCATAAAAACCTGATAACTACTTAAGTTTCCAAGAATGTCAGTGCTAAGAATTATTTCCCTTGATATCACTAGAGCATATTATAGGCATATGAATACATCTGTGTTAATAAATAATTGGTATCTAATTTAGAGTCTCACCATACATGGTTGTGGGTATTGTGACATAGTTATATATATTTTCATAATTTTGCAATAAGACCTCTGGGTGTGAATCCTTGAATCATAAATACCTTTTAGTATATTCCAGCACCAACACCTCCCACCTTAGTTACTATATATATGACCTCCTTTGGAGTCATTTGCTTTTTTCACTTTGTTTTAGTCCTTCTCTCTCTCTCTCTTTTCAAATGTGAGTTATCTTCTTCACATCAAGGTGCTTGTATTTGCTGTGGCAGTTTTAATCTTTATGAGTGATTCAAATTTTATTCATTTATTTTTTAATTAAATCACCATGAGATGGGCCATTACAAAGCTATTTTATGCAATTTAATTTTTAATCCTTTCAGTGAAGCCAGGGAAAATCTCTTACTCGGGAAATTCAGAATTTCCATATTTTAAGTGAATCAAAACTGATTATTTTTGTATGTTTTTAATTTTTTATTTTTTTTATTGAAAAGGGACCACCAAATAATGGGTGTTGGGAGGATCCTTCCAGGATGGGAGATGCATGCTGAACGTAGACTATAGACCAAACGTGATTGCCACTCAATGTCTCTTTTGGTATGTTTTTTAGATAACTGTTCCCTTCTTCTGTTTGCTTAGGTCCAGGACTTTGACTCTTCCCTCGCTGTTCTTTCAGGAAGCAAGAGAGATGTCTTCAGGAAAGAAGAGCAGCTCAGCAGGCTGAGTCCCTTGGATGGGTTTGGTGCCATCTTCTTTCAGAAATTGATTTATTGTTTCTTACCAATCTTAAAATGGGTTGGGATTTAAAATGAAGGTCACATGAAGAACTGAATGCTGAAAGGAGGAAAGGGATATGCATGATAACCTTTCAGTACCGGTATTGCAAACCATAATGTCCAACAGAAGAGAATGGGGTGGGGGTAGGGGCGCAGAGGAAGAGACAGACAGCGACACAGATAGAGACAGAGACAGACAGAGACAGAGAAACAGACAGACAGAGTCAGAGAGAGAAGAAAAGTGTCTGCCATAAAGCACAGAGGCTGGCTGGGGGTGGGTGGCAGGAGGGAAAATGGGGGCATTGGTGGTTGGAAATGTACACTGTCATGAAGGAATGGATGTTGGAACACTATGACGGAAACTCAATCACAAATTTTTAGCTGTGTATCTGTGTAATTGTGCATTTAATTAAAAAATTTTAAAGAAAAAAATAAGGTTTCAAATGAAAAATTTGAGAGATTTCTGATGAAAGAGGCATTCTGGCGGAAACCTCACTGCTTGAGCAACAATACTAGTCCCTAGTTTTGGAAGGTGCACAGCGCCATTATGGGGTGTGTATGGGCCTGTGTCTCATTCCCTAAGTCTCTCAACCCTACTGCTAATCCTGTTCCTTTCCCACACGTGAAGAGAAATCTTCACCTTGGTTAACAGCCTTCTTATAAATCAGAGACTGTGTGATAAGAAAGACAGCTTTCAGCGAGGGCAATTTCAAAGTTTCAAAAAGTCCCAAATTAAAGCAGTCAGAAGTAAAATCCCTGTTGTGTCCCTATCTGTAAGAGTGAGCTGCACACACTCTTTATAATAGCCAGAATATGGGGAAAACCTGAGTGCCCGAGAACAGAAGATTGGTTAAAGAAACTTTGGTACATTGACACAATGGAGTACTAGATAGCAGTTAAAAAAGATGAAGTCATGAAATTTACATACAAGTGGTACTACATGGAGAGTATCGTTAAGCGAAATGAGTCAGAAAGAGAGGGACAGACAGAGCAAGATTGCATTTACCCGGAGAATATAAAATAACAAAATAGGAGACCAACTCCCAAGAGTGGCCGAGATTAGTGTCAGGAATTTTTCTTCATACCTTGGAGACCAGCCACACACACTAGCAGAAAAGGCAGCTCAGATAGAGAATGGAGCACCAAATTAAGGGTGTTGGGAGGATCCTCCCTGGATGGGAGAGCAAGCTGAACATAGACTATAGACCAAACATGATTGTCACTCTATGCGTCTTTTGCAAACCACAACACCTAAAAGGAGAGACAGAACAAAGGCGAATGCCCTGCCACAGAGTCAGGGTGGGATTAGGGGATGGGGGGTGGGAGGGATACTGGGATACGTGGTGGTGGGAAATGGGCACTGGTGGAGGGATGGGCATTTGATCATTGTATAATTGAAACCCAAGCAGAACAATTTGAAAGTCTACAACTATACCTCATGGTGTTTCGCTAATATAAATTTAAAAATTAAAAATAAAAAAAATGGAAGATAAAGTAAAAATGAAACAAGAGAAAGATCTAACAATAGCAAAGAGAACTATACTACTCAAAACGTTGAGAAACAGGCACATTGGGAAGTATTTTTAAATAAGCATCCAGGAGAAAATATAGCATTGTTCACGAACAAATCTACTCTATGGATTCATCTCATCCTTGAAATGGAAAAGGACAATGTGTTACAGTTACAAATTTGCAAATAAGATATATACCATCTATTTTTGCTATGTTTCTATGCTTTACCAAGTATTATTCTAATTTGTAAATTTACTTTAATGGTTAAAACAGTATTTGCCTGCATTAAACTTTTTAATTAAATGTTTTATTAGAAATGACTTTTAATGATTAAAAAAGTTTTATTCACATGTCATTTTCTAAAAGAAATATATAGGCCAAAGAGCTAGTGCAGTATGTAGAGGGTGTGTACCTTGTATGGAGCAAACCTGAATTCAATGCCCAGAACCCTGAGCCTGGCAGGAGTGATCTCTGGATACAGAGTCAGAAGTGAGCCCGGAGCACATCTGGGTGCGCTACCCTCCCCACAAAAACGGAAGAGAAGGAAAGAAAAACATATAACTGATTCTTGAGTAACATAGAGGTTAAGGGTGCTAACTCCTATATAACTTTTGAAAACCCCCAAATTTAATAGATAGTCTGCTATTGACCAAGAAGTTGGTTTTCTAATAGTATTTAATTCCATTATCTGCAAATAGTGCTATGTGTGGCCTGTCAATCTGTAAATTTTGATACATTTAAAAACTTTAATGGATTTTATAATAGACTTTATAATACATTTGTATTTTAAGGTAGTAAGTGATAATTTATATTTATAATTTTGTGGGGTATTTGGGCCATAGTATGTGGTGCTTCGGACTTCAGTCTCTGTGCTCAAGGGTCGTTCCTGGTGGTGCTAGCCATTAATTTGGGTTGACTGTGTGCATGGTAAGTGCTTTAACCCTGTTACTAAGTCTGGGGTCCAATTAAATAAACTATCTGCATATATTTTATACATGCATGGCATACTTTTTCTTAGATTTTTTTTATATTTCTAGGATATATTGATCATCTTTACTTATTTCACTCCATACCAATGTCCAAAAATTTTCAAAATATAATTATTGAAAAAAATCATATAGAAGTCCAAATTTGTATTGTTCATGGGATAACTATATTAAGAAGAAAATAGAACCACAATGAACATACAAGTAAAATGAAGGTACATTTCTTTGGAGTCTTTCAATTATGTATTTATATTAGTCTATATATATAAGTTTTCAGGGTACCTTAAATATCCAACCTGCACGGCAGAGCCTGGCAAGCTATCCATGGTCTAAGGCAAATAGACCAAATTGATATGCCAAATCCAGTAATAAATGGATCTCACATCCCTAACCCTGAATATGCAGAGTCGAGAAGGATATGGAAGGAGAGGCTGATAAAATACCAAAGCAGAAATAGGCTGTCAAAACGTAGAAAAACAAAAATGATTGTCTGTACTTTTAATGCTCGTACGCTGGCATCTGCTGCATCCATTGAAGACCTTATGGTACAAGCGCGAAAGATCAAGTACAACATCATTGGTCTGACCGAAATGAGAAGACATCAATCACATCATGCCGTTTTCGACACTGGAGAAGAACTGTTCCTTGGAACATGTGATAAAAGAGGCGTCGGTGGTGTCGGTATCCTTGTCAACACAAACTTAGTCACGAGCATTGATTCATTCGAATGCCTAACAACCCGAATTGGACTATTACACTTGAATAAATGTGGCTCACTACCGGCAGTTTCTATCTTTGTTGTCTATGCACCAACATCCAGTTATGGTGAAAGAGAAACTGAGAAATTCTACATGGAGCTGGAGAAGTTCTATAAAGAAGATTACACCTTCTACAAGTTCATTGTCAGTGATTTAAATGCCAAGGTAGGACCAAGAAGATCAGTCGGTGAACTCCACATCGGGAATCATGGCCTGGAATGGAACGAACAGGGTGACAGACTGTCTGAGTTCATCATGTCAACCAAAACCTTCCATGGTAACTCACAGTACCAAAAGGCTGAATCTAAACGTTGGACATGGGAGTCTCCCAATGGAGGGTTCCACAATGAAATAGACTACATCATATTCAATCCGCAGTTTTGCCTAACCGATGTTGCTGTTGTCCCAAAATTCCAAACGGGATCAGACCACTGTCTTCTTCGTGCAAAATTCTACCTCACAGAACGAGGAGAAAGGAACACAAGGTTTAAGAAGAGGACTCCCAGAACAACCACCAACTGGGAGCTCTTTGGCTCTGTTGCGGCAACATGGGAAGATGCCGTCATTGACAACATTGATGAGGAATACGATCGAATGATTCAACACCTCCATGATTGTGCAAAGAATGCCAAGAGAGAGATAACCACAAAAATCCGCCTTTCTTTGAACACTCTTGAACTTATTCGCCAACGTGGCTTGACACATGCCTCAGGCAACCACAAGCGAACATCCGAACTGGCAAAACAGTGAAGAGAAGCCATCAAAGATGACCTCAAAAACAGGAGAGCAGCAGTACTGGTAGATGCGGCAGAAGCTGGGAAAAGCATTCGTAATGCCCGCCTGTCCTTCACCAACTAGAAAACCAAGATGACTGCCCTACAACATCATGATGGATCTATCACATCTTCCAGAAGGGCAATGGAGAAGATTATTCATGACTTCTACTCAGATCTCTTTAATAGCCACGTCCACTTGCCCACATACCACATACCACATGATGAATATGTCTTTCCCAAAGTTCTCCCTTCCGAAATCCAACCTGCCATCTCGTCAGTAAAGAAACAAAGAGCACCTGGCCCAGACAAGATCAGACCTGAACACCTGAAGAACTTACCATCAGTACTCATCAATACATTGGCTCGGCTCTTCACACGCTACCTGTCTGAATACAAGGTTCCATCCCAATGGAAAACCAGCAGGACTGTACTACTATACAAGAAAAGAGACATCCACGACATTGGCAACTATCGCCCAATCTGCCTATTGTCTGTCATCTACAAACTATTCACTCGAGTCATCCTGAATAGGATTAGCAGAACACTAGATGAAGGACAACCATGTGAACAAGCTGGATTCCGAGAAGGATTCAGTACCATCGACCATATCCACATGATTACTAAGCTCATTGAGGTTTCTCGGGAGTTCAAGATGCCGCTCTGTCTAATGTTCATTGATTTAAAGAAGGCCTTTGATTCTGTTGAGACGGAAGCGGTCATGGAAGCCCTAGCCAATCAGGGCATAAAAAACTCAATACATCAGGATCCTTCGTGAGCTCTCTTGCAGATTCACTACCAAGATCTCACCATTCTACAAAGAAGTAATCATCCATATCAAGAGAGGGGTTTGGCAGGGTGATACCATTTCACCAAAACTCTTCAGTGCCACCCGCGAGAATATCATGCGATGACTGCTATGGGAAAGCATGGGAGTGAAGATAGATGGTCGGCAACTACACCACCTCTGCTTTGCTGATGACATCGTTCAAATAACACCAAACATCAGCCAAGCAGTACAAATGCTGAACAACTTTGACCATGAATGTGGAAAGGTCGGACTACAGCTGAATCTTACGAAGACAATGTTTATGAGAAACAGCCTTGTTCCTGACGCTCCATTTGCTCTCAACGGAACCACCATCTCCAAATGCAACAGTTATATATACCTAGGTCGAGAAATCAACATGATGAATGACCTGGCACCTGGGTTGCGCAGGAGGAAGAGAGCGGCTTGGAATGCCTTCAAGAGCATTGAAGAAATAACTAAAAGGACAAAGAACCAGCAGCTACGAGCACATCTCTTTGATTCCACTGTTCTTCCTGCATTAACATATGCCTCAGAGACCTGGACCCTACGAAAACGGGATGAGAACGCTATTCAGGTCTCTCAAAGAGGAATCGAAAGAACAATGCTTGGAATATCACGATTCACTCAAATGAGAGATAGAATCCGGAGTTCTGATCTTCGTCAACGCTCAAGAATCAGGGACACTGTCTCATTTCCCAAGACATCAAAAATCAGATGGGCTGGACATGTAATGAGGTTTACAGACAACTGCTGGACTAGAGCCATTACTGATTGGATTCCACGGGACATCAAAAGATCACGTGGATGCCCACCTACAATATGGTCAGACTTCTTCATCAAGAACCTAAATGATCGGTTTGAGGCTCTGCATGTTCCTAGAACGAACAGATACCATTGGGCTACGCTAGCACGCAACCAGGATGAATGGAGATGTTACTGGCACCTGCTCGAATAAATCGATGAATAACGGGAATTAAGTGATTAAGTGATTAAGTGATATACAAGTGTAATTTTTAAAATAATCAATTTCAGTTACTATAAAATGCTTATTATATTTTATAATTGTAATGTTTTCCTGCTAAGATTACATGGATGTGAACATTTATGTCTATTTTTCTACATATCTAATTGTTTACTTTAATAACAATTTTTAAAAGCTAACTTACTTATGACCGGATATGTAGCTCAGGACAAAAGAACTTGGCTTGCATGTATGAAACTTTGGTTTCTATTCTTTACACTATAGAAACAAAAGCAAAATCATTAACTGTGGTTGGAAATATGCCTCAGTGGTAAAATATTTGCCTCACATTTCTGAGGTTATGGGTTTGATCCCTGAATTTCCATCTACACACACAAAAGCTAACTTACAACAAAGTATCTCACTGGAGACCTAACTGGGCCCGCTCAAGAAAATCGATGAAGAACGTGAGGACAGTGACAGTGACAGTGACTTAAAGAACATTCAACTGCTTTAAACTATATATTGCGTAACTATTATAGAGATTTAACTCTCAATAAAATAACGTGAAAAGGTCTATTTTCTAGCATCTTTGCTAGGAAGAGATATTACCTGATTTTTAAATATTTGTATTTTGGGGGGAAATTTTAATTTCTCATTTTAATTTGTGCTCTTTGTCTTCTAGTGAGCTTGAAAATTGATCTTGTGTGGGACTACATGGAAAATATTATGCTAAGCGAAGTCAGAAAGAGAGGGACAGACATAGAAAGATTGCATTCATCTAGGTAACATAAAGTAACAAAATAAGAGACAAACACCCAAGAACAGCTGTGATAAATACCAGGTTGTTCACTCCATGGCTTAGAGGCCAGCTGCACTGTCTAGGGGTAAAGGCAGCGCAGATAGAGAAGGGAGCACCCAATAAAGGGTGCTGGGAAGATCTGCCCAGGATGGGAGATGCCTGCTGAAAGTAGTCTATTGACTGAAGAGGATTGCCACCCGATGTCTCTTCTGCAGACCACAGCACCCAATGGGAGAGATAGAACAAAAAGGACTGCCCTACCAAAGAGGCGGTGTGGGATGGGGGATGGGGGGTGGGAAGGATACTGGGATAGGTGGGGCTGGAGATTGGGCACTGGTCATGGGACGGGTACTCTATCATTGTATAACTGAAACCCAAGCACAACAACTTGTAAGTCTACAACTGTACCTCATGGTGTTTCACTAATAAAAAAAACAAAACAAAAATTAAAAAAAGGAAATTGCTCTTGTGTTTACTAGTCATTTACACTTCTTTCAATAGAGATTATATGATCATGGTTTATGCTTATTTTTACTATTGAAGTTGAATACCTAATTACTGATTTATTTCACAGCACTAATTTATTAAAAACATTCATCCTTGGCCTATCATATTAATTGCCATTATTTGTTGGTTTTGCTTGTTTTTTGATCACTTAAATTGGTTTTGGTCCTTTTCTTTCAGATAGAAAAAGTTTGACACAAATGAGCATATGTTTTTCTTTATCTTCTAAAGTTTTAAACTGAGAACAACTGTTTGTTTTGTACAAAAAAGATACCTGTGCATTTACTGTTTCTTCTCATTTTATTTACGTTTTAACACGTCTCGACTCATCTACATCTTATCATAGTAAGTGTTTTCATATTGAAAGACACCACCATTTTTTTCAATCATAGCACTGTAGCACTGTCCTCCCACGGTTCATCCATTTGCTTGAGCGGGAAGAAGTTCACATCTTACAACAAATTGTGAGACAATTTATCAATGGTTTTGGCCTATTGAATAGGTCATGGGTAGCTTGCCAGGCTTTTGCTATGTGGACGAGATACTCTGGGTAGCTTGCCGGACAGAGGAATAGGAATCAGGATTGGCCTCCTGCAAGGCAAATGCCCTACCCGCTGTGTTGTAAACGTTATCTAAAATATACTAGTAATACCAAATGTTGTTTCTTTAACAGTACAATATAAAATATTATTTCGTAATTTTCTTGATTTGTTAATGAAATGTGTAAGCTCTTGAGTATAATGGGAGTATTTTTCTAACACAGGAGTCTGAGGAAGGTGAAACTGTTATAAGCTTCTTGTTGGATTCCATCTTCCTAGCCTACTTCATTCTACCCCACTCTCTATCCAATCCGGTCTTCTTCTTGGGAATCTGAACTCCTGATTGACTAGCATCTACCTTTCAACTGTCTACTTTATGACATCATTCTCCCACCAAACCAGCCACCAACTTGTAGAATCTTGGGGGCCCCATGGAGTTGTATGTAAAAAATTTGAATCATCCTGGCAAGTGACGAGTGACCAATGACCAATCACCAGTGAGCAGTCGTCCGTACTGAACACTTGCGGTCTTAAACCGCTTCAGTGTTCAGACGCACTCACGTACCGTCTCCTCTTCTCGTCTACCTTTCATTGGTATTTCCTCTTCTCTGACCATGTCAGGTAAGGAATAATACTTTTCAAAGCTTTTCATTAGATTTATCATCCCTAAACTTAGCATTCAAGGAAAAACAGCACGTAGTAATGAAAGAAAGCATTCAAGTAGAATTTTATAAGCCTCATTTTAGCTTGACTTTGACATTTGCTGTGTGATTTTAGACATTTGTTTACTTTCTCTGACATACAAAGTGTTTTTCCTCATTGATTACATTATATTTTAGACATATTTAGGAGCTCAAATACACACACACACACACATATATATATATATATTTATATATGAGGGTTGATTCTCTGCGTTTCTTTTTCCGTTTAATAGTGAATTTTACATGATATCCATTGAAAACAAGTAAATCAGAGACAGTATTTATACAGAAACAGAAAATACAGATGCTGAGGAAAACTGTTAATATGTACTAGCATGTGTTCTCTGTAATGGTATCTCCACTTGTATTTATAATTCAGTATTTTAAATATAGTGATATTACAAAGTAATAATAATTGATCTTTGAGTTTTCTATTTAAACCGGTAATAAGAAAATATGGGGCATGGGGAAGGTGTGGAGTGCTGAGCGGTAGGGAGACAAGCCCTCAAAGGTAAGAAAGTTTGGGATCACTTTCATCAAACATTGAACAATCGAAACCAAGACGATATGAGACAGAAAAAAATAGGAAAGAAAGAAAGAAGGAAAGAAAGAAAGAAAGACAGACAGACAGAAAGAGAGAGAGAGAAAGAAAGAAAGAAAGAAAGAAAGAAAGAAAGAAAGAAAGAAAGAAAGAAAGAATAGGGACAGCGATTATCAAGGAAGGGGAAAAGATTTGGACAAAACGTTGAAGAGAACCAAAGACAAAATCAAAAAAGAAAGAATATGTATTAAATATGCTGAGATATATCCACTGAGAGCAAGATAAAAGGTAAAGGTAAAGGCCCTCCCGTTGATCGTTGATTTGCTCGAGCGGGCCCAGTAACGTCTCCATTGGAGACTTTGCTGTTACAGTGTCTGGCATATCGAATACTCTCGGTAGCTTGCCGGGCTCTCCGAGAGGGGCGGAGGACTCGAACTCGGGTTGGCCATGTTGGCCGCGTGTAAGGCGAACGCCCTACCGCTGTGCTATCGCTCCAGCCCGAGAGCAAGATAAAGCAATTTATTTCAATAAATGCCAGGACTAGAAAGTATACTATGCCTTGAATAGGGTTCCAGTAGAAAAAGCAGTTTATCAGAAAGCCATCCTTGCTGGCATTTTTCCTGATTACCATCTGAGAACACAGTAGTTGGAACTTGAGTATAAACATGCTTCAGAAATGATGCTCCCCATAAATAGCTAATAGTGCTCATCTAGGGTGGTGGAAGACACAGAATCTTCAATGTTTTTATTACGTTATGGTTTTTAAGTACATGTACGCGCTGCCTGTTAAAATAAAAAAAATGGTATATTCTAACTTGAATCAGGAGATTTGATTCATTTGTGTGGTAAGTAGGTTCCAGGTTAAAGCTGCTTGTCATCTTTACAAATATTATTTCATGTGATTTTTTTCTTCGTAACATGAGAGTACTTTGATAATAGTCAACTTTTGTTTTTAGATCCTAAGAGGAAATAGAAAAATCAAGTCTCACATGACTAATTACACATTTTTGTCATATTTGTGAATTCTGAGTTTTCTTACATTAAAGATATTTTATTGGATTTTGGTGCTCGCTCATTTATTAAATATTGAGAAGAAAGTTTTCCTGGTTGATAAAGATAATTCTAATCTAGGGGTTGAAAGTAAATTTGCAATATTTTGTGATCACTTTATAAATGGTCATTTCTGTTTCTTGTGTGATCAAGTGAAATCCTCTGCTATGTTTTACACATGTTGTTTGCTGGTTAATATTCAATGGTACAGATGAGAATAATTTTTTTGTATTTTCAAAGTTTCTTTCTGTATTTTACTCATTTAAAACATTTCTTGTCTATGAAATACAATCATGTTTATTCCTATTTTCTTTTTTTTTTATGTTTATTTTCCTATTTACCATGTAGTTACTGGTAAATCCTTTCTCTTTAATGGACTGGTTAAGTGTGCACTCAAAAATCACCTTCTATTCCATTTTTTGGCTAGCAGTTTTTTCTACAATAGAATACTGTCTTCATATGGTATACGTGGAACAATTTATTAATAACCTTATTAGACTGTTTTATTTGCTTTTTTTGGGGGAACCCATCTACTGTTATTCAAGGCTTACTCTTTGGTCTGTTCTCCATAACATACTGTACTATGCTGCTTGCTACAGAGCCCAGATTTCATTAATATCTATATACTTCTTTTTCAGTTCTGTGATACTTATTTTTCATGATGTTTTCTTTACACTTCCTCCTATGTAAATCACATGATAGAAAAATTATATTTGTGTATGCATTATTATTCTTATTGTTATGTGTACCTACATTGTTGATATACAACTTAAGACACAGAATTTAAATAAAGTTTTCCTTCCAAAAATGTTTCTTGGGAAAAACTCAAGTAGTCATTTTTGAAGTGGATCAAAAATCAGGGTAACCTTCAATGCATCAACAAGGTTAAGTCGTATGTGAACCGTAAGTAACAGGTACTCATGGCACAAGTCAAATGGAAACCTGATGATTACAGTGATAATAGTTGTAAAGACCCCAAATGCCTATATTAATGTAAGTTATATTCCTTCTGGTTTCTGGTCCTGTAGTGATCATGCAGGGTCCTGGCCAAAAGTCCACATGCTTTAGGTTGCTTAACCTGGAAATTCATAAGGGATAGAGAGAGAGAGTACTGGAGGGGATAAGGCACTTGCCTTGTACACAGCCAATTCAGTTGAATCTCTGTCACAGCATACACTCTCCTGAATGTTTTAAGGGGTCACTCCCGAGTGTAGAGCCAGGAAAAGCCCAAGATCACTGTCAGTTTTTGGTCCAAACTCTATACCACCCCACGCCCAATAAGAATTATTGGAATATATGAAATCTCTTTGCCTTCTCTGGGCCTCAGATTTCTTTTTGTTGAGAAAATGTTACCCATTCTCTTAGACTTCCTAGTTTGAAAAAGCTTCCATTCTAGGAAATAGCATAGGAGTCAATAGGAGAGCAAGCTAAGGAGAAACTATCTGTAAGCAAGAAATCCAGGTACAGACACGATCACCTGGTTCTTCTACAGTTCTGTGTTTACTTTGAGAGCACGATACCAAATACACAAAGTGCCCAAAGGTTCCAGGCTTTGAATCACCCCAAGTGGTTGGAATTTTGGAAACTCAGTTGACTGTTTGTAGTAGAAGCATCCTGAGGCTTAAATTTTAAGTTCAGATTGTTCCTCTCAGCGTTGAAGGAGATTATTAGTCTCACAGATTTTTTTCATCACCCTCTTGTTCCTTACAGAAAATTTTCAAAATCCATCTGTATTGGGAACTGCACATACTCTGCAGCTTTCCCTTCCCATGGTGAACAATGCAGCTTCACGAACAGGAAGTGTCTGCAACTACTCCAGAGTATCTGCTCCAGCTGGTAGTTCTGCTTGGCTCCTGCCCTCAGCCTCTGGCACCTCTTTCCAACCACTGATGGGTAGTGCCTATCTTTACCAAAATTTCAGCACAGCAATGCTGTCTGGAGTGTTTCACCAGAGTCATATATCCACCTCAGCTGCTTCCTACCCGAGTGTTTTGGAATGGGATATTGCAGGAAGTGCTGAAGAGAAGTCTTCCATGGGAGACTTTTCTGTGACTGTCCTTGACCAAGACCCCGCTGTCTCTTCCATGTCTATGGCAGCTCGCTATGAGAAAATCCTAGATACCAACAACACGGTGTCTGTGTACCCATCACTTTCTGCCAGTCTTGTTTAGAGAACACCATCTCTGGTTCCACATCAGAGTCAAAGCCTGTCACTTCCCTACCAGGAAGGAAGCCAGGTGTATTACTATCATCAAGGAATTCTGGGAACTTTCCTTTCTGGCCTGCAGTCCTATGACTCCATGTCATACACAGGGTAAAAGGGCTCTGCCCCACAAACTTACAGCAACTCATCGCGAGAAATGGTTATGTTTCTCAAGGAGGTCCAGCCCCCAAATAACCAACCACCAGGCTTCTCCTCTGGAATCGACTTCTCTCTGTCTGCTCAACCCATCACAGAATCGAGTTATCAAGTTGAGTACACTAAGAAAAGGGAAAGAAATTTAAACAATTGGGGTCAAAAGAGAGGAAAACTGTCCATAGTTAGGTGGTATTTAAATACACTGAGATTTTTAAATTTAAAAAAAAAAACTCAGTTCATGTTTACTCCCCTCACTCATTTTACAGCATGTTATTTTCACACTCAACATAAGAGCTCCTAATGGAGATTGGAAGGTATGATAGTATAATGGACATCTAGCTTTCATATCATGAAATTTTAGGAGCACACAAAAAGATTCCACATTTTTCCCTAGTTGTTTCATTTATTTTTTAATTTTTATTAGTTAAACATCATGAGGCACAGTTGTAGACTTACAAAACATTGTGCTTGGATTTCATTTATACAATGATGGAGTACCTATCCCTCCACCAGTTCCCATTCTCCACCACCATGGATCCCAGTATTCCTCAGACCACCAATACCCCCCATGCCACCCAGCCTGCCACATTTTTCACTGTTCTATGTCAGCAGTCCTCCAGAATTACCACACTAAAAGTAAAATACATGTCTTAAACTAGTATTTTTTTTATTTTTTACGAAGTTTCAGAACTCTTATTGTAATGGTACCACTTTAACTTTCCCTTCTATTAATGAACAGCAAGGTTCTGAATAAACTTGTGGTTCAGAGATTCTGTCTCAAATCATCAAACCTAGCATCTGTACTTCAGAACAAATATCATGGTGAAGTAAAGCTTCATTCATACTCTTATTCTATGATATTAACGTCCTTTTATTTTTCCATGATAGTGAATAAATTGAGAGTAAAATTCATTACAATGTTAAGCTCTGTATGGCACTCATTAGTTTAAAAATCTCTAATATTTTTTTTTAAAAAGCTTTTGTTTGGAAGAGTTTGAATCTGTGTCATAGCCCAAAGTGCTCAGGAATTACTCCTGGGTATCTTCTAGGGATTACTGCTGATGATGCTTAGGAGATCATATGATATGAAAGATCAAACAGAGGTCAGCTCTGCGCAGGGCCAGTGCCTTACCAAATGGACTATCCTTCTGTCCCATGTCTCTTAGTTTTAAATGCAGTTTACACAGAAACTCTTTCAAATACAAATAAAACTAAAAACAGCAGCAACACATGACAAACAGGAAGAACTACAACATTTACCTCCAATCCTTGAGCACAGGGCCTTGTCCATTATCCGTAGAATACCCAGTAACAATGCCTTGCCTATTGCTGGTAGGTGCACAGTTGTTGCAAATATATGTTAACAGGAACATATATTTAATTAACTCTGCTTGGTACCAGTAACTACTTTGTTGTAAATGGGGGGGAAAAGAACGCAGTTTCTGACTGACCTGAGACTAACCAGTTAATAGATTTTCCCAGGAAAGGGTACTTGACTGGCTGGGAACAGAAAAACGTGAAAAGTGTTTTGCTATCTTTAATGTGGAAATTGATCCCAGTAATCTCTTAAAAATAACAAGCTTCAACTCTCGAAGGAATGCTGTATTCACTGATGAAAGAATGTTGGGAGAAAAGTCTGAAATGATGGGAAAAGAGACAATAAGTGCAAAAGGAAGGGCTTGAAATTTGGGTTCCTCTGAAAACAAAGCTTGAAACAACAAGCTCTGGTGGGAACATGATCTACTGCGAATGGGATCTGAGGAGGAAAAGAGTGATATCAGCGATGTGAACAAGGGAAATCCAAGTTAAGGAAGACTTTTAGCTAGCTGACTACCCCATGGGCAACATGGTTCCATGATGACCAGAAATTACCAATTAATTTACTTTAATTTTCTTTCTTTTATATGGTCAATTACAACATGTATTCTGTGTCTTCTTCAAACAGAATTTGGAGTATTCATTTCATTCTCAATATTCTGTTCATTGTGGTAAGCATCTTTAACAACTGCTGGATAACAGAATTATTTGATCAGACTTATTTTTTACTTTAATGTTTAGTTGAGATTACTGAATATTAGGTCTAAAGTGAAGTTTGTTTTGATTGGTAGAATTAGAGTAGCGAGGAGTAGGGATGGAATTAGAGTTTATGGGGTACCACATTCAGTTCCTAATAAAATAAGTAAAGGACAGTGTCCCAAATAGACTATTGAAAAAGATATTCATCTCCATTTAACCTGTAAATTCAGCATTTTCTATATTTAATTAAAAATGAAAGAATGTTCCTATATTTTGTCTTTTAAAGACATTCCAGATTGGTTAAGGAAACAAACACTGCATATGAAATCATAACAACGTAACCATAAAAACCTGATTACTGCTTAAATTTCCAAGAATGTCAGTGCTAAGAATTATTTCCCTGGATCTCCTTAGTGTACATGATAGTCATATGAATACACCTGTGTGGATATATCACTGGTATCTAATTTAGAGAATAGATATATAGTGATTAGATCACATAACTGAGTGTGATCTCAACTTTTCTACACACTCCCATGCCCCACACACCCAAAGACTTGTACTAATCCTTATAGATCCATGACTTTTCCTCCTCCCTTCTCCCAGAGTCTTTTAAAATTTCTTTTCAAGTACTAATGTAATGTGCTTTAGAAAATATTGAGTTAAACCTAATTGTTGTCATTTAGCTTTTAGATAGAGAACCAAGAAAATCTTATTAAAAGCGTATTTTTGTATTCTTTGAAAATGGTAATAAGAACATTATCCTTGAGTCCTCAATAGACATTATATAAAGTATTTTGTGAGGAATTCCCTGTACAAATCAATACTCGAAGAAATAAATGACTTCTCTGAATGAGAATGAACTGGGACATTTCAAAGTATCAATCAGTGAGTCAAAGATGAATCATAGCATCATATAGCTAAAAATGATCTTGATGTAATCTAGTGAACACCATTACATTTTTTTCTTATACCAGATTGTAGCACTTTTAATTTTTTAAATTA
This sequence comes from Sorex fumeus, assembly GCF_029834395.1. NCBI lineage: Eukaryota > Metazoa > Chordata > Mammalia > Eulipotyphla > Soricidae > Sorex > Sorex fumeus. The sequence goes on from NW_026606203.1 coordinate 429,167, forward strand.
TTATCCATTTATTTTTATCAGTGAAACACCATGAGGTACAGTTGTAGACTTACAAACTTTTGTGCTTGGGTTTCAGTTATACAAGTATCAAGTACCAATCCCTCCACCAGTGCCCATTCTCCACCACCAAGGAACCCAGTGACCCTCCCACCCCCCAACTCCCCCACTCTGCCCCAACTCAGGGCATACCCTTTTGCTTTTCCTTTACTTTAGGGTGCTGTGGTTTGAAATGAAGGTCAATATCATTACATTTTCAAAGAAGAAAATAGACCCCTAGATGTTCAAGACCATGCTAGTCTCCTGGACTTCTTCCCAGCATGTACCCTGCTCCACGCCCGCCCTTTGGAAATAAGCTGGGAAGGAAAACTGGATGTTCCTTTCCTCACACTGACCTGAAAGACTCTTGCTGATTCTCAGCCACATCAACTATTTCATTTGTTTCCTGATATCACCTCCTGTCTTTTATTTTTTATTTTATTTATTTATTTATTTATTTATTTATTTTTTCTTTTTTATTAGTGAAACACCATGTGGTACAGTTGTAGATTTACAAATTTTTGTGCTTGGATCTCGGTCATACCACGATCAAATACCCATCCCTCCACGAGTGCCCATTTTCCACCACCAGGATAATATCCCTCCCCCCCATCCTTCCATCCCCCCATCCCCCCCTGCCACTGTGGCAGGGCATTCCCCCCTGTTCTCTCTCTCCTCCTGGGCGCAGTGATCAGCCAAAGAGGCATTGAGTGGCGAACATGTTCAGTCCAGTCTACTTTCAACCTGCATCTCCCCTCCTGGGAGGATCCTCCAAACACCCTCCACTTGGTGTTCCCCTTTCTATATGAATTGTCCTTTCCCCTAGAATACCCAGCTGGCCTCTAAGTTATGGAGTAATTCTCCTGGTGTTGCTCTCAGCTATTCTTGGGTATTAATCTCATATTTTATTATTTTATATCCCCCAGATGAATGCTATCTTTCTATGTCTATCCCTCTCTTTCTGACTCATTTCGCTTAGCATGATACTTTCCATATTGTACCACTTGTCCAGGTTGGTTGGAGGACCCGAGCGGAGTCTTTTATTTTTTTTAAAAAATATTTGATTTGTTTCTGGAATAGAAAGAAAAAAACTAAATGGACTAATAAAACAAAAGCAAAATCAAACCTTTACACTCTGACATCAGAATAGTCCTTACAAGAGGGGAAGTAAAAGACTAAAATGGGTCGGGGAGTGTTGTTAGTTGGTTGTGGACAGTAGCTGGATATTTGACAGTGCATGGAGCATGAAGACAGAGTTGCTGAGATGAGGAAGTCTGTACTTGAAGCGAATACACTTTGTAAACTAGTCATCACAATTATATGTCCATATGAAATTTATCTACATATGCTTTGTGCCTCCCTTGCATTTATGTGTTATGCATGCCTTTATCTAGGGCTCAGAAATGCATCTGAGGGCATTCGGAAAATTAGATGAGGCCCATGTAGGGGGAGAGAATTAGTAAATAATTGGAGGAGGAAGAAATATGAGTTGGAGCTTACGAGATGTGTAAGAGGAATATATAGATATGTATGTATGTGTAAATACACATATATATGCATAAAAATATATATGGGCGGGAGTGATAGCATAGTGGGTAAGTTTGCCTTGCACGCTCAACCTGGGTTTGATTCCTAGGCTCCTCTCAGAGAGCCCGGCCAGCTACTGAGAGTAACCCTCCCGCATGGCAAAGCCTGGCAAGCTACATGTGATGTATTCCCTGAGTTTTTGTTAATAGCTTCCGTTTTTTAGAAAGCATCATAATAAATTATATTATTTAAAAATAAATAAGTTGGGTTTGTAAGTGGATTCTGTATGTTTGGAACCTGGGATGTATTTTCCTATGTAAGCTACATTAAACATGATATTTATAACAGAAATCCCATCTGCAGTACTATTCACAATAGCCAGAAGAAACTATGGTATGCCTACACAATTGAATACTACACAGTTGGCAGGAAACTGACATCATGAAATTTGCTTATAAATGGATGTACAGGCAAGAATATCATGCCCAATGAAATCAGTCACAAGGAAAGGGGTATAGTGATAGGACTACCCCTTTTTTGGATATAATAAACCAGAATATGAGACTAATACCCAAGGATAGCAGAAATACAGGCCAGGAGACTTGGTCAATCTTTGGACGCTTGCCACGAGTGCTGAAGGCGGGCATTTGGAATAAAGAAGGGACAGTTATGACAATGATAGTTGGAAGTGATTACTCTGGGTGAGAACTGAGTGCTGAAAGTAGGTAAAGGAATAAACGTGAGAACCTCTCAATATCTGTATTACAATCCATAATGCCCAAAGGATGAGAGAGAGAGAGAGAGAGAGAAAGAGAGAGAAAGAGGTGCCTGCCACAGTGTAGAGATAGCAGGCTGTCAGGGGGGGAGGGGTTTGAGGTTGGGAGAGGGAGTGGTGGGAGAGAAACTGGGGACATTAGCAATGGAACTGTATACTAGTGGAGGTTGGGTGTTGAAATATCCTATGAATGAAACTGAATCATGAAAAGCTTTGTAATGTGTGTCTCCTGCAGATTCAATACAAAAACATGGTATTTAGTTTCTACCACCATGACTAACCTATGAGTTTGCTGAAATGTATTTTTATCACCTTGGCTGGTCTCATTACATGGGTGCCTGTGTGGTAATTTTTTTTTATTTTATATAGACTGAAGATACAAAACTAATAGGGTTGGGAATTATGGTGGAAGGGGAGAAGAGCACAAAAACCCTGTTGACCACAGCTCAGCAGGGTCAGCTAGCTTTCCTGAAGACAGAACTCCTTCACTGATTTCCTCTTTTTAATGTGGAAAACTGAAAAGACTTTGCAGGCTGTCAGTGAGTTGTCCCCTCCAGTTCACACTATTTTCTTTTCGATCAGAATTGTTTAAAGATTATTTGAAAAATTTGGAGCTTAATGATTTGTTCTCATATATTTCCACTACATGGTGTCAGTGGGCATTGATCCAGGAAGGCCAGCATGAAAAAGTTGAGTTGTATGTCTTAACCACCAATGCCAACACTACTGTAAGTATGGAACCCAAAGTACAATAGTTAAACTTCAAAATGTGTTTGTCAAGGAAATAGGTGGGAATGCAGGGTGAAATAGGCCATTTGTTGGTGGAGGGTTGCAGACACTGGTAGTGTAATTAGAATTGGAATATTATATGACAAAACTCCATTATAAATGATTTTGAAAATCAAAATTGCCTAAATTTAAAAAAAGAGAAGTCAACTTATGTCTATATTTCAAGAAAGCTTGTCTTAGCAAATTTTGGCAGGGAGACCATACTTGGTAGAGAGAGGGAGAAAGAAAGGGACAGTTGACAGTTGGGAAGAGAAGCCTGGATATCATGGAAGAGATGAAAGCTGATCTTAGAAGATTTGGAGCCATCAGAGTTTAGAGAGTTAAATGGTGAGACCATTGCAGTTTAGATAGTTAAATAGAGAGATTGGTTTCAGTCATCAGCAGTGTATACATAGAGAGAGCTCACAGATATTCAGGCTATATTACCTAACAAGGGGAGCGTTTTTTTCCTGAAGCACTATGTAAGGATAATATTTTGCCAGGAAGAATGATAAAAAGTTGGTTCTCTTTCACAGATTAATACATTAGAGATGAAAACTTTTATACAAAGGAATCTATCATCTTGTCCTGTTGCTCTATTTTCTTGTCATCATTCCATTCTCCCCCACAACCCTACCTAATCAGGGCTCTCGACATTTCTCAGCAGTGTCACCACATAGCCCCAGAGCATGTGTTAACTGCTGGTAGCTCACAGCCCTCATGTTTGTCCCCCATCCAAGCCAGAGCCATACTTCTGAAACCAAGGATATTTGCTGAAAGCCCGTTCTTCCTTGAAGTGGCAGTCATGGTTTACCTCTTCTTAGTCATTTTGTTTACAAATTTAGATGAATGTCACTATAATAGTGACAGGGATTTTCCAAACTAAGAAAAGCATAAACATTTCCCTTTCCCCGAAGAAATTTGGGCTAGTTATTTTCTATCCACTGCTAATAATATGTGATAATTAGGAAACAGAACTGAAGTAAAAACAGGTACATTTGTCAATTTGGTGCCATGACTAGTCAGTCTGAGTATAAGTATGTATTTCTAGAAAAAAAAGCAGAAGAAAAGGAGTTGGTTGCTAGCAAAGAATGCCAAATCTCTGCCAAGAACTCCTTTGAAAATAAGAATTGTGACTATGGACGGAACATAATTGCAACTCAATGCCTCTTTTGTAGACCACAACACCCAAAAGGAGAGAGAGAACAAAAGGGAATGCCTGCCACAGTAGCAGGGTGGGAATGGGGGGATCAGTGTGGGAGGAATACTGGAATCCATGGTGGTGGAAAATGGGGACTGGTGGAGGAATGGGCATTTGATCAATGTATAATCGAAACCCAAGAACAAAAATTTGTAAATGTAGAACTGTACCTCATGGTGTTTCACTAATAAAAATTTTAAAAAAATAAAATAAAATAAAAATTGTTTTGTCTGCCAGAGATCAGCAGATGGGAACCTGAGTGAAGGTAAAAGATTAAATTAAGATTAAATTGGTTGACTTCTATTTTTCCTTGAGTACATTAATTTGATTTTGGAGTCAATTTATATGACAGTTCATCAAGGCACAGAAATTTTAACACTTCTCTTGTTTAAAAGTATAGTGATACACCATGTCTGTATCTCACATTATTTTTATTTTTGATAGTTTGACACAAAAGATACGTCAAAATCATAGATAAATGAAAATTATTCAAATAATTTTTGATTATTTAATATTACTTTATAGAATTATATTATAGAATTTCATAAATTTTCGGATTATGCAGAGTCAAAGTACATATATCATATTACACTCACTACTGAAAGGCCTACTCTGTCATTCACCGTTGTTCAGTTTTTCCACTTTGATTACACCTTTCCATTTGGAAACTAAATAGTCTCATAGTTCTAAAGTTTGTTTTTATTGCTTGGAAAGATCAGAATTATGCAATTTTCAACATTGGATGAAACTAGAGGATATCATGCATGTAAAGTTAGCCTTAAGGAAAGGAACAGATACAGAGAGATTTTTCTCATATGTGGATTTTAAAGACAAACAGCAAGGTAGCAACAAAGGTTCAAGAGCAATGTAAGGGGAGAACTGATCCACACAATTGAGTCAGGGGATTGGGAGTGAGGGATTCTGGGGTTTTGGGGGGATAGGGAGGGTTTATTATTTGAGAGAATGAGGAGTGTCATGTTGGAATTATGTGTATGAGAAACCATTATTAATTGAATTATACATCATAGAATATAAATAATGTTTTAGACGTTTGTCTGTCTCATTTTATTCTATTAATTAGATTTCTCCATATGCCACATATGCATGAACTTGTTGGATACCTATCTTTCTCTGCCTGGTTTATGTCACTAAACATAATATCCTCATGTTATCCATTTTTATACAAATAATAAGAAGATTTCACTTCATACAACTGAGTAGTATTCCATTGCTTTACCACCGTTCATTTTCAAAATTTGTGGTTTAAAAGATACAAACATTGGTTTTAACAATGCTCTGGTGTTTTAAAATTTTTAGTTTAGGGAAGCAAAATAGATTTTACTGAAAAACACTTAGAAACTTGTGAAACAGGTGTAGGGTGGAATGGAATATATGTTCAAGGAGAACACTTGTTTAACAAAGCAAGCAAAGAGAGACATAGAGAAAGGCAGCACGGTATTTCTTTAAGGGAGAACACAAGCTTGAGGACCAAGCCCACTCTGGTAGTTTAGGAATAAGAACTTGGAGTGGTATGAACTTAACTTGTGCACTTTACGGGAGAACCTGAGTGAAACTATTAGAAGTACGTTCAGGAGCATGATAAAGTGGAGTCTGCACTTGGAGGGAGGAGGGTAGAGATTTCTTTGGGGAGATCCGGACTATGGAGAACAGTAATATTATAACATTAATGATAGTATCGTACCGTGGGATTCCAATAAAATCTTTAACAGTGGCGTCAGATATGATAACATTCTTAGGTATTTGGATTTCCTGTGGAAACAACGGGAAAGCTGAGTTTATGCACTGGATGCCTCAGCCTGAAACAAGGTCAACAAGTCATGAATGAAAAATTTCAAGTTAGATGGATCAAGGATTCTGATCCCAGTGGAAGGCTAGCTTTCGGGTGGACAATTTCTACTGATGGCCTGATGTAGATTCTGATCCTCGGACATGTAACAGAAAGGAGGTAGTGACAGGTATCCTCAGAAGTGAAGCCTCTGAGACAGAATTCATTCATGCCAACATACGGGTTATCAATGTTTGCTCATGGCTGCTACCCTTATAACATGTCATCCAATGGTTTTATGGTTTCAATTTACTGTGTAAATGTAAAGATGAAGTTTCTAAATGGAAGGTAAAAATCTGAGGCCCTCAAGATGATGAATTATGGGGATGCGGGGGGGGGGAGCTGGAGCTATACAGCATGTAGGGCATTTACCTTGCACACGGCCTACCCAGGTTAGATTGCCAGCATCCTGTATGTTCCCCCCCAAGCACCGTGAGGTGTAATTCCTGAGTGCAGAACCAGGAGTAAACCCTGTGCATCGCCACGTGTGACCCAAAAACACACACAAAAAAAGATGATGACTTGCCTTTAGATATTTTGAAGTCAAGTAGAAACAGCCAGAAGTCTCCCCAGAAAAGAGTTCTCCTGGGTCGAAAACATCATCACCTCTAGCGTGAGAAGATACAGAAAATAAGGTTTCCATTTTATGCCAAGTTAAAGCAAGCCAGACATGATCTTGGAAAGTTTGGCAAAGAAAAGCATGGCTATAGGAAGGATAAGGTGACAACTGAGGCTTAGAGGTAAAATATACAAGAGAAGCAAAGGTCAAGAAGTAGGCGGTACAGTGGCGACAAGGTATACTAAGAAGAGCATTTTTTAAAAAATAAAATGCAATGACACATCAAATAAGACCTTTTTAAATGTTTCAGAACAGGGATATAACTCAGTGATAGAGCATTTGCCTTCCATTGTATGATGATCTGGGATTGATACTTAGCATTGCAAACAGCATTATTTTTTAATTTTTAATTTCTTTCTTGCTTGCTTCCTGGCTTGCTTGCTTTTTTGGTTTTTTGGGTCGCACCTGGCTATGTATAGTGGTTATTTTTTATTTTTAAAAAGACTTATAATTTTACCTTTTTACCTGTGGTTTAAAAGGAAATCTAAAATATTTTAGAGTAAATATATTTGAGGAAGAATAAAATTCACAGGAACTACTTAGTGTTCTTAATGATACAGGAATCAGAATTTTGAGGTTAATTGTATGGGTATTGCATAAATAATTTTTCCCCATTACGTGGGCTCTCTTTTTATCATGGGCACCATTTTTTCTAAGTTGCAGAAACTTCTTAGTTTAATGTAGTCTCATTTGTTTATCTTCACTTCCTCTTCCTTGGTCAGTGGTGTTTCATTCTAGAAGTTTCCATTAGCTTGAATGTCATGAAGGGATCTTCCCACATTTTTCTCCATATATCTTAAGAATTCAGGTATGATATTGAGGTCTTTAATACATTTGATCTGACTTTGTGCCTGGCACTATAAAGAGATCTGAGTTCATTTTTTTTGCATGTTGCTGTCCAGTTTTCCCAGCACCAGTTGCTGAAGAGAGTTCCTAGCTCAACTTCATATTTCTTGAGCCGTTATGAAAGATTCGGTAATAATAATCTGAGGGCCAGCGTCAGAATATTTGACTATATTCCATTGTTCTGAGGCCTGTCTTTATATGAATGTCATGATATTTTGATTACTACAACTTTGTACTAGGGTTTGAAGTTGGGGAAGGTGTTCCCTTCTTCTTTTTACCAAAGATTGCTTTAGCTCTTCATGGGAGAGAAGGTTGTGTATGAGTTTCAAGAGTGTTTAATCAATTTCTTTGAAAAATATCATGGGTATCCTTATAGAATGTGCATTAAATCTTTATAGAGCTTTGGGGTGTATTGCCATTTTGACAGTACTGAATCTCTCAATCTATGAGCATGGGATGTGATTCCATTTCCTCATATACTCTCTTTTTTCGTGAAGTAGTGTTTTGTAGGTTTTTTTTTGGTATAGTTCCTTAACCTTTTTAGTTGATTCTAATATACTAGATTTTCTGAGGTATTATTGTGAATGGGATTGTTTTTCTCTATCTCTTTTTTCTCTTTCATTATTAATATATGGGAAAGCCATGGAGTACCGGATATTACTTTTGTAATATGCTACTTTTCTAAACAAATCTATTGTTCCCAGGTGCTTTTTTGTAGATTCTTTGGGATTTCCTAAGTATAGTATCATGTCGTCTCCAAATAGTAAAAGCTTGAGTTCTTCCTTTTTTATCTGGATGCCCTTGATATCTTTTTTTTTTTTACCGAAATCATATGGCAAGTACTTCAAGTACTATGTTGAATAGGAGTGGTGAGAGTGGGTAACTTGTTTTGTGCCTGATTGTATTCTGGGATTCTAGCTCATTGATTTCTGCTCCAAGCCTTTAGTTTTTCCCCATTGAGAATAACGCTTGCTTTGGGTTTGTGGTAATTTGCTTTGACTAGATTGAGGAAAGTACTTTTAACTCCCATTTTGTTGAGAGTTTTTCATCATGAAGAGGTGCTGGATGTCATCAAATGCTTTATCTACATATATTGATATGATCATATGACTATCTTTATTTTATTGAGATGGTGTATTCTGTTGATTGACTAGAGAATGTTAAGCCATCCTTGCATCCCCAAGATAAACCTACTTGGTCATAGTGTGTGATCTTTTGTTGAGTTACTGGATTCTCTTTGCTGGTATTTTCTTGAGAATCTGTGTATCTGAATTCATCAAGGAAATAGGTCTGTAATTTTCTTTTCTTGTGGTGTCTCTGTCTGTTTTGAGTATTAGGGTGATCTTTGCCTCATAGAAACTATTTGGGAGTATTTCTGATTCTTCAATTTCCTGGAAAATCTTGAAAAATGTTGGCAGCATTTCCTCTTTAAAGGTTTGAAATATTTCACTATTGAATCCATCTGGGCCAGGGATTCTGTTTGGGGGGGATACTTTTGACCATCATTTCAATTTCCTTGGTAGTGATAGGTTCAAGTATTCCAAATCTTCTTGGTTCAACGTTGGGAGGCAATTGGAATCCAAAAATTTATTAATTTATTCAAGATTCTCTCATTTCCTGCTGCAAAGTTTCTCAATATAATCTCTGATGATCCTATGGATTTCTGTAGTTTCTATTAGGATATGCCCATTTGCATTTCTGATTTGATTTATTAGAATTCTTTCTCTTTGTTAATTTGAGAGGCTTCTCGTGGTTTATTGATCTTATTTATTTTCTCAGAGAACCAGCTTTTGCTCTTATTGGTCTTTTGGATTGTATTTTGGGATTCTAGCTCATTGACGTCTGGTACAAGTTTTATTATTTCCTTCCTCCAGCCTAGTTTGGACTACTTTTGTTGGTCATTTTCCAAAATCTTGAGCTCTAATTAATTCATGTAGATCCTCTCTTTCTTCCTGATGAATTCTGGCAGAGCTATACTCTTTCCTATTAACACTGCTTTTGCTGTGTCCCACAAGTTCTGGTAGCTCGTGTACTCATTCTCATTTGTTTCTGGAAACTTTTTATTTCCTCTTTGATTTCTTCTCTAAGCCAACAGTTGTTCATTACTTCCCTTAAAGAAAATATTTCCTTGCTGAGCTTTATTCTGTTTGATCTATTGAGAAGTGACAAAGTAGTGTTGAAATCTCCAACTAGTATTGTGTTGCTATCAATGTTTTTCTTTAAGTCAATTAGAAGTTGTTTTTAAGTATTTTGCTGGTCTGTCATAAGGAGAATCTACATTGAGGAGGGTGAGTTTTTTCTGATGTACAGATCCCATGATCATGAAGAAATGACCTTCACTGTCTCTTATAACCTATAGCCTGAAGTCCATGTGGTCTGATACTAGTATGGCCACTCCAGCTTTGTGGAGGTGTTCTTTTCTTTCTTGAAGAATTGTTTTCCAGCCTTTGAATTTGAGCCCATGGTTGCTTTGATTGTTCAGAAGTGTTTCTTCAGGCAGCAGAATGTTGGGTTCAGTTTTATAATTCATCTTCCCATTCTGTGCCTCTGAATTGGCACATTTAGTCCATTGACATTGAGAGAGATTGTTGTGATGGGGATTTGTGCTATCTTTATGTAGAATTTTTGTACTTGTGCGGATTGTCTTAGCTTAAAGTAGCCCTGTTAATTCTTCTTGCAACAACAATATGGAACACTTTACAAGTTTGCATGTCATCTCTGTGCAAGGACAATGCTAATCTATGTATCATTTCAATTTTAGTATATATGTCATCAAATATAGTATGAGTTAATTTTTCCATATTTTTCTCTACTTATTAATTTGAGGGTTGTCCTTACTCACTCCTATGGCAGACAGTGATTCATAAGCAAGGTATGTATTTCAAAGCAGCTTGAATAGATAGATTTAGAACTTTAATGTCCCAGAAAGAAAAATATGGTTTTTACCATATTATCTTTTTCCATACCCAAGGCATCAGTTTTACAAAATAATTCTTTTGGAAGATAGTATATGAGTCTTGTTTAATGCCCTTCCCTGAAACCTTCATTAAGACCATTAAACTAGAGCCTTTTGCTGTTCTCACCTCAGTCCCTTGTACATCTCCAGGAAAAGGTGGATGGTGTTGTCTGCAATTTGACCACCTTGAATGTAAGTCGGATTTTTCTCCTGAATGAAGAGGTGAGGAGCATATTGATGATTTCATTCCACCTTATTACAAGTTCAACTTGAAAGGAAGGTGAGACTCATGAGGCTCCTGTAAAGGACAGAACAAAGGGTCTCAGAGAAGTTTAATGGCCAACACATATTAGCAACACAGATGACTCAAAGTAGCCTGTGTGCATCTTTGTGTATAGTGAGTTTCATATCTACTGATAGTGATTCTCAGTCATGACACACAGGCAAAACAGACCTGTAATTAAAAATCTAGTTCTCTGAGCAGAGTGGGGTCTCTGAGGTGATTGAACAAGTGTATAGTAATTTATTACTAAGCACATAAGTAGTTTGAATGATGTGTACTTTTCGATCTAAAATTAATTCCAAATATGTCTAAAATTACAGTGTCCTGACCCCGCACCTGGCTTTCCTCACCTGGGCACCTTGGAAGGGTCGGGGTTAGTTTCCCTCACCTCCTGATTAGAGCCCCGGTAGCTGATGAACTCTGCTACCGGCTATAGGTACGCTTAAGACCACTCTCCCCAAGCTTGAAGGAGCCTCATGCATGAAGGAATTGGAAGCAGAACCTGTGTAAACACACAAAAAATAAAAGGCCGGTGGTCTGGCCGTTTCCCCACTCCACGAAGGTCAATGGCGATGGTCAGGAGATGGAAGGAAATGGGGGCCAGGCTGGTTGTTCCTAGCAGCAGGTTATTACATGGAAGAGATGTATGACTTGGAGGCCTCAGGAATCCTCAAGCACGTGCGCGCACTGTGAGCCCGGAAGTTCCCCTTATATAGATCATAGAACCTCTAAAAGGCGCATTACAGTGAATTCATAAAAGGAGTTACAGAAAGAACATTGAGGCAGCAATCCATATGTTGTTTCTTTACATCCACATTGTTTCCTTACATCAGCAGGCCAGTAATACTGGCCTCTAGAAAGAAGATACAAAGCCAAACTGAAACCTTTCACAAGCACTTTCACAAGCTGTAAGCACCTTGATTTGCATCCCAAAGAACAGCCTGGCTAGAGCTGGGAATCTATATCCCAAAGATCAGTCCTGACTAGCACCTGAGATCTGCAGATCTAAGACCAGCTAGGTTTCTGAGAGAAAAGGCAAACTGTCTCATTATACTGAAATCATTTACTGAAGGCAGTTTGAAGGGGAGAAACAGTCTCATCCAAGCTAGTCAGGACACACAGGAAAACAGCTTCTAGGAGGTGTTTCTCCTCTCCTTGTCCAACCAACATATAAGCATATATAATATTAATCATTTTGTATGAACACAGTAAGAAATGCATTGAGCTTATAGAATTGCTCTTCTAGGGCCATTTCAATCTCAGACTGCAGTGCTCAGGCCAGATATCTTTCCTATTCCTAGCAGCAGGGCCCCTAATGTCGTCGTTACTTTTGGATCATGACATCATTTGCCTATGATCCATCTCTTAACTTATAGTTAAGAATCGTGGCACCTTGGCCTGGCCCATCGCGATGCCAGGGTAGCACATAACTTACCGGCTTGCCCTTGTTCCATCCAGTCCCACGTCGGGACCCTGCCCTTGGGGTACTAGGAAGTGAGGGCAACTGAGGCTTAAGTTGAGAAGGCAGATGCCCAGGAGTGAATAATATTCAAAGCCAATCAATTCCTAAGTTACAAAGCATATTAAGTAATTGTCTTCCTGTACCAATACAAAAGGACATTGCATTAAGGTAAACTGTTCAAAACACACAAGGAGACAGAGGAAGGCAATATTAACTTACAGTATAGCTTCAGTGTCTAAGAAGGAGGAGACCTTACAAATTGGTTGGGGAAGAGAGCATAGAAGTGGTTACAGACAGACAAAGTAATGGGAGTGTCTCGGGAGCACTGTGATGGGTGCAATTTGATAAACCTAAGCTCCATATACTCCAACAGAACCCAGGTGTATGGGAACAGGGGATGAGATCTCCAAAGCTGCTCAGATCAAGAATGGACCCCCTCCATCAAGATCCACCATCTTCTAGTAGCTAAATGTTACAACCACGAACTGCCCCTGGAGCCATGTCATCCCATCAATGGCCAAGATCCAGAGACTGGATATTGTTGATAAGATAACAACTCTTATTGTTCAGTTCTCACTCTCAGAGAACCTGGTAGGCTTCTGCGAGTATCATGCCTGCATGGCAGAGTCTGTGTTTCTGGTCACTGTTTCTTTTGAGGTACAGAAGCTGCTTAATTTAAAATAGTCCCCTTTGTTTATCTCTGTTTCCAGTTGCTTGGCAAGTGGCGTGTTATCTTTGAAGATACCTTTAACTTCAATGTCATGGAGGGATATGCCGACCTTGTATTCAATGTACATGAGGGATTCTGGTCTGATTTTGAGGACTTTGATGCATTTTTATCTGACTTTTGTGCATGGTCTTAGGTAGAGGTCTGAGCCATTTTTTTTCCATGTAGCTGTCCAGTTTTTTTCTGCACCGTTTGTTGAAGAGGACTCTCTTGCTCCACTTCACATTTCTTGCTCCCTTATCAAAGATTAGATGATTATATATTTGAGGGTGTGTGTCAGTATATTCAATCCTTTTCCAATGGTCTCCGGCTCTGCCTTTGTTCCAGTACCATGCTGTTCTCATTATTATCACTTCATAGTAGTGTTTGAGGTTGGGGAAGGTGATGCCCCATCGTTTTTTCCCCAAGATTTGCTTTAGCTATTCGTGGGCGTTTGTTGTTCCATTCGAATTTCAGGAGTGCTTGATCAATTTCTATGAAGAATGTCATGGGTATCTTTATAGGGATCACATTGAATTTGTACAATGCTTTGGGGAGTATTGCCATTTTGACAATGTTAATTCTCCCATTCCATAAGCAGGAGATATGTTTCCATTTCCTCGTGTCCTTTGTTATTTCCTGTTGTATAGGTCCTTTACCTCCTTAGGTTAGCAGATTCCAAGGTTCTTGATTTTTCTGAGGCACGATTGTGAATGGAATTGTTTTATCATGTCACTTTCTTCTCTCTCATTATTTGCATATAAAAAAGCCATAGACTTTTGGGTATTGGTTTTATAGCCTGCAATTTTACTATGAAAGTCTATTGTTTCTAGGAACTTTTTTGGTAGAGGTTTTAGTATTCTTTAAATAGAGTATGATATCTGCTGTGAATAGTGAGAGCTTATTTCTACCTTTCGTACATGAAAAATCCTTAATATCTTTTTCTTACCTTATTTCTATTGCAAGTACTTCCAGTACCACCTTGAACAGAAGTGCCAAAATGAACTTTTACTTAGCACTTTTTGTCTGTAAATTTCTATGCTAAGAACAGTGGAATAAACAGTGATATCTTAGTAATTTACAAGTAAATTATGAAGACAGATAATATAAAATAATTTCTTTGTACAAATTTCCAAAATGTGTCGCTTTTATTAAATACATTAAGAATAAATCGTAGATCTTGATTATACCCTGAAGATTATTTACTTGTTAGAAGTTACCTTTCTAAAATGCAATAAAGTGACACATTTTGAAAATGTTGATTATTCGCTCATTAATTCAATGAATCTTTGTTAGTCTGGTGGTGCATTGCCTCCAGGAAGTCAACCTGTACCCTCAGGTGAGTGCATCAACAGTCTGATGGTGTCTTCATGATTCCTGATAACCTCAAATGGCCACTGTGCCTCTGGCTGGATCCCAAAACCTCAGTACTACGTTTCCCGAGAAATTAAACTCCCAAAAGATATGTGGGAGCCATGTTCACAAACCACCCCTGGCTCAGTTATACAAGCTAATGGATTGGTCTTGTTTCAGAGACCCATAAACAAATCTTGAAAGAGATCAAAAGCCACAGTTAACCTTGGACCTGCAAAAGGATGAACACACTAGGGTAAATCGAGGGAGGCAGTTTAGTTGGGTGCCCACCCAACCAGAACCTAGTGCGGCCACTTGCTCCCACAATCCAAAATCGCCACCATGCCCTCGTCTGGTTTCCAAATTCTCAGGATGGCTCTCACTGAAATATAACAGCTGAAAATTCAGATATGCGGGTTTTGTGACTGAAATCTCCAGGCTTTCTCTGGGTCACAATGGGAATCCCATCCCCACTGCCCTGTACTTATGGAAGCCTCAGCAGTCATTTCCATACCTCAAAGCTACTCCAGCCTTAGCTTCCTGATAAAAACACTAAATTCCTTGAACAAACATGATGAACAAACACGAGACCCATGATGCACAAAATAATAAGGAGACAGAGAGAAACAATTAAAGAGCCTGCCATAGAGACAGGCATGGGGTGTGGGTAGGGTGTTGGGGGATGGTTTTACGGAACCAGGAACATTGGTGGTGGGAAATGTACAATAGTGGAGGGATGGATGTTGGATCGTTGTATGACTGGAAGCAAATTATGAATAGATTTGTAATAGTCTATCTCACAGATATTGAATAAAACATTAAAAATATATATGCTTCATTTGTACCTCAGACCACTGATAGAACATTAAAACCCAGCATATCTATTTTTGTGTTCTCTGTAGGAAAAAACATGTTACTCACCTGTGTGCCAATAGCTTGAAGAATGCTATACCCTAAGATACATCCTTGACTGTCAATAACATGAATAAGTAATTGCAGCTATGTTATGTTTTAGAATCAGTTCATGGACAAGAAATCAAGAGGAGGAAGGGGAAAAGAGCATCAGTTTTGAATGGATAATGTTTATAATGTTTGACGAGCATGCAAGGGAGACTAAAGATTTGGCATGAGAAGAGGGAAGAAACAGAAGAGTGAAGTACTAATAAGTATCATGAGAAAAATGCAAGGGAGGACATTTCCTGGCAAGTGTCACACTTTGTTGAGATTTTGGTGAGGATAAGTATTAGAGAGTATCTTTCCCATTTAGTGGTAAAAAGGAAACTTTGATGTGTGCATTTAAAAATTACTTTAAAAATTAGAATCACCAAGAGATACACAGTTACAAAGTTGCTCATAATTGAGTTTCAGTCATGTAATGTTCTAGCACCCTTCCAGTATAATGGGGGCATTTTTGAAGGAATATCCCTGGTGGGAAGACTAGGGCATCTGAATCTTAACACATTTCACCAAATATATGATCTCTTCTCACATGATATACCCTTTCTCCCCTGCTTCTTTGATTTATGTTTTCATACAATATTTCCTTGTGAAACTCACCTCAAGTAAGGGTCCCTATTTAAGACAAGTACATGTTTCTGGGGCATTACATATTTTTCGGTTGCTGGAAGAGTCTCTATAGCAATGCTCAGGAGGTGTGGGGGCCCCAAAGACAATTCTCAGAAAACGTGGTTATGGTGGTTGGGGTCCTCCTATGCTATACAGCCTTTAATACTCTGGCAATCAGGTGGTGCTGGGAGTCAAATTGAGTGCATGTGAGGCAAGTTCCATAAGCACTACACTATCTCCTGCGGCCCTGGGTATTAGATTGATGTCAGCATTCGAGGTCCTCCCTTTTGTCAGAAAGCAGAAACTTGTGAAGGAGAAAGTGGAAGAGACCTTAGGGTATAGCTAGGTTGACTGAGTATATGGTGGTACATTAAGATTGGAACATAAAGTAAAAATAAAACAAGAGAAATATCTAACAATAGCAGAGAGGGCTATAGTACTAAAAATATATATTCTTAAACTAAGAATCTTCTGCACCTCCAAAGAAACAGTGACCAAAATACAAAGACAGTCTACAGAATGGGAAAGGATATTCACCGAGTACACATCTGACAAGGGGTTCATATCAATGATATACAAAATACTGGTTGAACTCGACAAGAAGACAACATCCAACCCCATCAAAAAATGGGGCAATGAAATGAACAGAAACTCTCTCAAAGAAGAAATCCGAATGGCAAAAAAGCACCAGAGAATATGTTCTACATCATTAATCATCAGGGAGATGCAGATCAAAACCACAATGAGATACCATCTCACACCTCAAAGACTGGACCACATTCAAAAGAACAAAAGCAACCGATGCTGGCGCGGATGTGGCGAGATAGGGACACTCCTTCACAGTTGGTGGGAATGCCGACTAGTTCAGCCCTTTCAGAAAACAGTATGGACGTTTCTCAAAAAATTAGAAATTGAGGTCCAATTTGACCCAGCGACACCACTCCTGGGAATATATCCCAGAGAGGTATAAATGTGTAGTCGAAGTGACATCTGCACTTATTTGTTCATTGCAGCACTCTTTACAATTGCCAGAAACTGGAAGAAACCTGAGTGCCCAAGAAGAGATGACTGGTTAAAGAAACTTTGGTACATCTACACAATGGAGTACTATGTAGCTCTTAGAAAAAATGAAGTCATGAAATTTACATACAAGTGGTACAATATGGAAAGTATCATGCTAAGCAAAATGAGTCAGAAACAGAGGGATAGACATAGAAAGATTGCATTCATCTGGGGGATATAAAGTAACAAAATATGAGATTAATACCCAAGAATAGCTGAGATCAACACCAGGAGGATTACTCCATAGCTTAGAGGCCAGCCAGGTATTCTAGGGCAAAGGGCAGTTCAGGTAGAGAAAGGAGCACCAAATGAAAGGTGTTTGGAGGATCCTCCCAGGAGGGGAGATGCATGTTGACAGTAGACTATGGACTGAACATGTTTGCCACTCAATGCCTCTTTTGCAGACCACAACATCCAAAAGAAGAGAGAGAACAAAAGGGAATGCCCTTCCAAAGAGGCAGGGTGAGGGTGTTGGGGGGATATTATCCATGGTGGTGGAAAATGGGTACTGGTGGAGGGATGGGTATTTGATCATTGTATGACCGAAACCCAAGCACAAAGATTCGTAAATCTACAACTGTACATTATGGTGCTTAACTATTAAAATTTTTTTTGAAAAGTTATTAAAAAAAGAAACATATGGGGAAAAGAGCTAGTGCAGTGTGTAGAGGGTGTTTACATTGTATGCAGCTAATCTGAGTTAAATCCCCAGAACCCTGAGCCTGCCAGAAGTAATTCTGGATAGAAAATCAGAAGTGAGCCCGGAGCACATCTAGGTGCACTCCCCTCCCCACAAAAAAGGAAGAAAAGAAAAGAAAACATATAACTGATTCTTGAGTAAAATAGAGATTAAGGGTGCTAACTACTATATAACGTTTGAAAACCCCCAAATTTAATAGCGAGTCTGCTATTGACGAACAAGATGGTTTATTAATAGTATTTACTTACATTGTCTGCTAGTGGTGCTATATGTGGTCTGTAAATCTGTAAATTTGATACATTTAAAAATTTTATAATGGATTTTATAATAGACTTTATAATACATTGGTATTTTGTGTTTAATAAGTGACAAATTATATCTCTACTTTGTGGGTTATTTGGGCCATAGTGTGTGGTGCTTGGGACTTCGGACTCTGTGCTCAATGGTCATTTCTGGTGGTGCCAGCCATTAATTTGGGTTGACTGTGTGCATGGTACGTGCTTTAACCCCTATACTAAGTCTGGGGTCCAATCAAATTAATTATCTGCATATATTTTATACATGCATGGCATAATTTTCTTAGATTTTTGATTATTCTAGGATATACTTATCATCTTTAATTATTCCACATCAATACCAATGTCCAAAAATGTTTCAAAAAATAATTATTGAAAAAAAATCATATAGAAGTTCAAATTTGTGTTGTTCGTGAGATAACTATATTAAGAAGAAATAGAACCACAAGAAACATACAAGTAAAATGAAGGTACATTTCTTTGGAGTCTTTAAATTATGTATTTATATTAGTATATATACAAGTATAATTTTTAAAAAATAAATTTCAGTGAAAATAAATTTTTTGAGTTTTGTTAATTGTAATGTTGTACTGCTAAGTATATATTTATGTGAACATTTATATATATATTTGTCTATTTTTCTGATTGTTTACTTAAGATCTGGAGTTAAAAGCTAACTTACTGATGACAGGGTATATGGCTCAGGGCTAAAGCACTTGGCTTGCATGTATAAAACTTTGGGTTGGCCTCCTGCAAGGCAAATGCCCTACCCACTGTGCTGTTAACGTTATATAAAATATACTACTAATAAGACCTAATGATGTTGGTGAACAGTGCAATATAAATGATTACTTAGTAATTTTCTTGATTTATTAATGAAATATGTAAGCTCTTGAGTATAATGGGAGTATTTTTCTAACGTAAGAGTCTGAGGAATGTGAAACTGTTATAACTCTACTGTAGGATTCCATCTCCCTAGCCTGCTTCATTCTACCTCTCTCTCTATCCAATCCGGTAATCTTCTTGGAAATCTGACCTCGTGATTGGCTAGCCTCAACCTTTCAACTGCCTATTTTATGACATCATTCTCTCATCAAACCAACCAACAACTGGTAGAATCTTGGGGTTCCCATGCAGGTGTTTGTAAACAAATTTGAAACATCATGTCAAGTGACCAGTGACCAATAGCTGGAATGGTGGGTACCACTTTATTTACCAGATGGTTACCTTAGACAAACACGGAAATGCCATACAAATTTTATTTATTCTAATATATTTTTAACAAATTGAAGAGATGCATCATAGTTAATTGGTTGTTAATAAAAGTTATGAAGTTTGAGGTGCTGTGGTTGTTTTGGGGAGAGGCCGGGGGTTGAAGGATGGCATGGGAAAGAATAGGAAGTTATAGAGAGGACAAAGGGGGAATACACAAGACTCTAAGAAAGATAAACTTGGTCCAGGGTTCTAAAGCCCATAAGAAATTGCATGGGCCTGATGAAGAGTGGGGTAGAGTCAGAGGAATAGTATTGCTGACAGGGCATTTGCTCTGCAAGCAAGAAGGACCCAGTTCAATTCTTGCAATCCTTTAGGGTCCCCAGAGACCCACCAGATGTGAAACTTGAGCGCAGGGTCAGGAGTAAGACCAGAGCACAGTCAAGTATGCCCCATCCCTGGTGTCCTCCAAAAAAAAATGGGAGAAATGACACAGTCTGGGGATTAGGATTAAAAGAAAAAAATTGGAATAGGCTAAAGAAGGCAGATGAGTCAAAGGTGACCCGAAATAAAGTTAAAATTCTTTCATGGAGGATGTGTTTATGCCTCAGGGCCACTTTTGGAAAATAATGAAATTTAAGACACATCTCTAAAAGGTTTGGGTGGTCTAATCATAAATGATGGCTGGGGGTTGTGAACACATATACTGGGGAATGAATCTTCCAGATGAGTGGTAAACGCCCTCAGAGTCATTCAAGGATGACTCTTAACAGGGACCAAGCCAAGAGAACAGTTGCAGCATGAAGCCTGAAGATGAGCTCCTGGAAGATGCAAAGATAAGTCACCAAGTCCTCTGGCCCTCTGTTCAGCACCCCTACCTGCACCATTTCCCTTATTCCCAACAATATTCAGAGTCGCTATCACGGTGACCCTTTGCTAGCTAGTATCAACAATGAGGTTCATTGCCTCTGTAAGTCTTTGCATTTGTAAACTCCCCGCTGTGGTCAAGCCTGCTTTCAGGCAATGGCATCTGGACATTTCTAGCAGGGGGAGCTCAAATTATATTACCTTGAGGGGCTGCACTGTGGTCTTCCATGGTCCCTGGTGCCTGTAGCCTTCTCTACACATCGCGTTTAACTGCAGCTCACACAAGAACCAACGTTATAAGTGTCGTTCGGCTGTGTTGGGGGATGTACCGGACTAAGACATGCGCACTAGGTCACCACTCCCAAAGCGGTTCGTACCGCTTAACCTTGATCCTGGAAGTTGGTGGTGGAAATAGATGGTCCTAGGAGAGTTAATGGGGTGATGGATGGATGGCAAGGAAACCGTGAAGGGTAGGGAACTGGACAGCTGGTGATCATCATAGGAGAGTTGGTAGATGTGTTTTAATTACGTTAATGTTTTTCGAAAAAGATAAGCAAAACAAACATATGAAAACATGATAGGTTCCAAAGAACAGGTTACATATAAGACCGAAAGAGCTGAAAGGGCTGTCATTCCTTCTGGAGCTTTCAATCATAATATTTACGAAAGTTTGTAATTTCACGTTACTTAGCTGTGGAGAGGAATAACGAGAAACAGAATGCCACCGGAAAAGCAAACTGAATGACCACCTTTCATAAAAGCCAGGTGAAAGGTGTTCACATGGATCCCAAATGCAAGTGGGTTAACAGGAACATATATTTAATTAAGTCTGCTTGGTACCAGTAACTCCTTTTGTGGAAATGGAGGAAAACGAATGCAGTTTCTGACACACTGAGAATAAACTGCAAACAAATTTTCCCAGGAAATGGTAGTTGACTGGCTGGGAACAGAGCAACTTGAATAGTGTTTTGCTACCTTTAATGTATGACTAGAGGAAAATGATCCCAGTAAACTCTCGAAACTAACAAACTTCAACTCCCTTGAAGGAAAGTTGTATTCAGTGAGGAAAAATTGCTGAGAGAAAAGTCTGAAATGATGGAAAAAGAGACAATAAGTGCAAAAGGAAGGACTTGACATTTGGGTTCCTCTGAAAACAAAGCTTGAAATAAAAGATCTGGTGAGCACATGATTTACTGAGAATGGGATCTGAGAGGAAAAGAGTGATATCAGGGATGTGAACAAGGAACATCCAAATTAGGAAGACTTTGCTAGCTGATTACCCCATGGGCAACATGGTTCCAAGACTACCAGAACTTACCAAGGAATTTACTTTAATTTTCTTTCTTTCATATGGTCAATTACAACATGTATTTTTTGCATAATTCAATGACACTTTAGAGTGTCCATTTCTTTCCCAATATTCTTTTCACTTGTGTAAGCATCTTAAACAGCTGCTGGATACAGAATTATTTGATCAGACTTATTTTTTTACTATAAGTTTAGTTGAGATTCCGGAAAACTAGATCTAAAGTGAAGTTTGTTTTGATTAGTAGAAGTAGAATAGCGAGGACTAGGGATGGAATTAGAGATTATAGTGTACCATATTCAGTTCCTAATAGAAGAAGTCAAGGACAGTGTCCCAAATAGACTATTGAAAAAGATATCCATCTCCATTTAACATGGAAATTCAGCATATTTTATATTAAATTAAAAATGAATTAATATTCCTGTATTTGGTCTTTTAAAAACATTCAAGGTTGGTTAAGGAATCAAACACTGCTGATGAAATCATAACAACTTAATCATAAAATCCTGATTACTACTTAAGTGTCCAAGAATGTCAGTGCTAAGAATTATTTCCATTGATCTCACTAGTGCATATGATAGGCATATGAATACATCTGTGTGAATAAATAATTGGTATCTAATTTAGAGTCTTACCATACATGGTTGTGGGTATTGTTTAATAGTTATGTATATTTTCATAATTTTGCAATAAGATCTCGGGGTGTGAATCCTTGAATCTTAAATACCTTTTCGTATGTTCCAGCACTACCTCCTCCCACGTTAATTACTATATATATGACCTCCTAAGGAGTCATTGCATTTTTCACTTTGTTTTAGTCTTTCTCTCTCTCTTTTCAAATGTGAGTTATCTGTTTCAAATCAAGGTGCATGTATTTGGTGTGGCAGTTTTAATCTTTATGAGTTATTTATATTTTATTCATTTATTTTTTAATTGAATAACCATAAGATGGGCCATTACAAAGCTATTTTATGCAATTTAATTTTTAATCCTTTCAGTGAAGCCAGGGAAAATCTCTTACTCGGGAAATTCAGAATTTCCATATTTCAAGTGAATCAAAACTGATTGTTTTTGTATTTTTTTATTTTTTATTATTTTTTTGATAGAAACGGGACCACCAAATAATGGGTGTTGGGAGGATCCTCCCAGGATGGGAGATGCATGCTGAAATTAGACTCTAGACCGAACATGATTGCCACTCAATGCCTCTTTTGGTATTTTTTTAGATAATTGTTCCTCTCTTCTGTTTGCTTAGGTCCGGGACTTGGCCTCTCCCCTTGTTGTTCTTTCAAGAAGCCAGAGAGACGTCTTTAGGCAGGAAGAGCAGCTCAGCGGCAGGGTCTCTTGGATGGGTTTGGTGCCATATTCTTTCAGAAATTGATTTAGTGTTTCGTACCAATATGAAAATGGCTTGGGATTTAAAATGAAGGTCACGTAAAGAACTGAGTGTTGAAAGGAGGAAAAGGATAAGCATGATAACCTTTCAGTACCTGTATTGCAAACCATAATGTGCAAAAGGAAAGAATGGGGGAGGGCAGGAGAAAGAGACAGACAGCGAGACAGACAGACACAGAGACAGAGAGAGACAGACAGACAGACAGAGTCAGAGAGAGAAGAAAAGTGTCTGCCATAGAGCACAGAGGCTGGCTGGGTGTGGGTGGCAAGAGGGAAAATGTGGACATTGGTGGTTGGAAATGTACATTGTCATGAAGGAATGGGTGTTGGAACACTATGATGGAAACTCAATCACAACTTTGTAGCTGTGTATCTGTGTAATTATGCATTTAAGTTAAAAATTTTAAAGAAAAAAATAAGATTTCAAATGAAAAATTTGAGACATTTCTGAAGAAATAGGCATTCTGGCAGAAACCTCACTGCTTGAGCAACAAAACTTTCAGACAGGGCAATTTCAAAATTTCAAAAATTCCCATATTAAAGCAGTCAGAAGCAAAACCCCAGTTGTGTCCCCATCCATAAGAGTGAGCTGCACACACTCTTTACCATAGCCAGAATCTGGGAAAAACCTGAGTGCCCCAGAAAAGAAGACTGGTTAAAGAATCATTGGTACCTTGCCACAATGGAGTACCATGTCGGGGTTAGAAAAGATGAAGTCATGAAATTTACATACAAGTGGTACTACATGGAGAGTATCATGTTAAGCGAAACGAGTCAGAAAGAGAGGGACAGACAGAGCAAGATTGCATTCACCCGGAGAACATAAAATAACAAAATAGGAGACCAACTCCAAGAGTGGCCGAGGTTAGTGTCAGGAATTTTTCTTCATAGCTTTGAGACCAACCACACACGCTAGCAGAAAAGGCAGCTCAGATAGAGAATGGAGCACCAAATAACGGGTGTTGGGAGGATCCTCCCAGTATTGGAGAGCATTCTGAACATAGAATATAGACCAAACATGATTGTCACTCAATGCCTCTTTTGCAAACCACAACACCTAAGAGGAGAGAGAGAACCAAGGGGAATGGCCTGCCACAGAGTCAGGTTGGGATGAGGGAATGGGAGATGGGAGGGAGACTGTGGCACATTGGTGGTTGGAAATGGGCACTGGTGATGGGATGGGTATTTGATCATTGTATCATTGAAACCCAAGCACAAAAATTTGTAAGTCTACAACTGTACCTCATGGTGTCTCAGTAATAAAAATTTAGAAATTAAAAATAAAAAAATTGGAACTTAATCACTTAATCACTTAACTTTCCGTTAGTCGTCGATTTGCATGAGCATACGCCAGTAACATCTCCATTTATCCCTGTCGCGTGCTAGTGTAGCCCAATGCCATCTGTTCGCTCCAGGAACATGAATGGCCTCAAACCGATCGTTCATGATCTTGATGAAGAAGTCTGACCATCTGGAAGGTGAGTGGCCACGCGGTCTTCTGACATCCCATGGAATCCAGTCGGTAACAGCTCTAGTCCAGCAGTCATCTTTAAATCTCATTACGTGACCAGCCCATCTGACACCTTGGAAAATGAGACAGCGTCCCTGATTCTTGATCTTAGAAGGATGTCAGAACTCTGGATTCTTTCTCTCATTTGAGTGAAACGTGATATTCCAAGCATGGCTCTTTCTATTCTTCTTTGGGTGACGTGAATAGCGTTCTCATCTTGTTTGTGTAGGGCCCAGGTCTCTGAGGCATATGTTAATGCAGAAGAACAGTGGAATCAAAGAGATGTGCCCGGAGCCAGAGGTTCTTCGTCCTCTTAGCTATTTCTTCGACGTTCTTGAAGGTGTTCCAAGCCTCTGTCTTCCTCCTGTGCAGCTCGGGTGCCAGGTCATTTGTCCTGTTGACCTCTGGACCTAGGTACACATAGCTGTTGCAATCAGAGATGGTCCTTCCATTGAGAGCGAATGGGGCGTCAGGAACAAGGCTGTTTCTCATAAACATTGTCTTCGTAAGATTCAGCTGTAGTCCTACCTTTCCACACTCACAGTCAAAGTCGGCCAGCATTTGTGCAGCTTGGGTGATGTTTGGTGTTATTGAAACAATGTCATCAGCAAAGCGGAGGTGGTGTAGTTGCCGACCATCTATCTTCACTCCCATTCCTTCCCATTCCAGTCGTCGCATGATGTTCTCAAGGGAGGCTCTGAAGAGTTTCGGTGAAATGGTATCACCCTGCCACACCCATCTCTTGACATCAACGATCACTTCTTTGTAGAATGGTGAGATCCTGGTAGTGAATCCGCAATACAGCTCTCGGAGGATCCTGATGTATTGGGCTTGAATGCCCTGATTGGCTAGGGCTTCAATGACCGCTTCCGTCTCAACAGAATCAAAGGCCTTCTTTAAATCAATGAATGTTAAACAGAGCAGCATCCTGAACTACCGAGAAACCTCAATGAGCTTGGTTATTGTGTGGATATGGTCGATGGTGCTGAATCCTTTGTGGAACCCTGCTTGTTCTCATGGTAGTCCTTTATCTAGTGTTCTGCCAATCCTATTCAGGATGACTCGAGTGAACAACTTGTAGATGACAGACAATAGGCAGATCGGGCGATAGTTGCCAATGTCATGGATGTCTCCCTTCGTAGAAGTCATGGATAATCTTCTCCATTGCCATTCTGGAGGATGTGATGGATCCATCAGGACGGCAGAGGGCAGTCATCTTGGTCTTATAGTTGGTGAAGGACAGGCGGGCCTTACAAATACGTTTCCTGGCTTCTGCCGCATCTACCAGTACTTCTGCTCTTCTCTCTTTGAGGTCTTCCTTGATCGCATCTCTGCACTGCTTTACGAGCTCGGACGTTAGCGTACGGATGCCTGA
This sequence comes from Sorex fumeus, assembly GCF_029834395.1. Classification (NCBI taxonomy): domain Eukaryota; kingdom Metazoa; phylum Chordata; class Mammalia; order Eulipotyphla; family Soricidae; genus Sorex; species Sorex fumeus. The sequence continues at coordinate 454,834 of NW_026606203.1, forward strand.
GGCATGCGCCAAACCACGCTGGCGAATTAGCTCAAGAGTTTTCGAAGATAGGCGGTTTTTTTGTGGCTATCTCTCTTTTGGCGTTCCTCACACATTCATGGAGGTGCTGAACCAGTTGATCGTATTCCTAGTCAATGTTGTCAACAATGGCATCTTCCCATGTTGCCGCAATTGTACCAAAGAGTTCCCAGTTGGTGGTCATTCTGGTAGTTCTGTTTTTGAACTTTGCAACCCTTTCTCCCTGCTCTGTGAAGTAGAATTTTGCACGTAGGAGACAGTGGTCCGATCCCGTTCGAAATTTTGGGGCAACAGCGACATCAGTAAGGCAAAACCGTCGATTGAATATGATGTGGTCTATTTCGTTGTGGAATCATCCACCGGGAGACTCCCATGTCCATCATTTAGATTCTGCCCTCTGGAACTGTGAGTTACCATGAATGGTCTTGGTCGACATGATGAAGTCAGAAAGTCTCTCACCCTGTTCGTTCCTTCCTAGGCCATGGGTCCCCATGGGAAGTTCTTCAGCTGATCTTCTCGTTCCTATCTTGGCATTAAAATCACCCACAATGATCTTGTAGAAGGTGTGGTCTTCTTTATAGAACTTCTCTAGCTCCATGTAGAACTTCTCGATTTCTCTTTCATCATAATGAGATGTTGGTGCGTAGACAACGAAGATAGAAACTGCAGGCAGTGAGTCACATCTATTCAAATGAAAACGTCCGATTCGGGTTGTTAGGCATTCGAATGTATCAATGCTCTTGGCCAAGTTTGTGTTGACAAGGACACCGATGCCTCCAACACCACTTTTATCACATGTTTCGAGCAACAATTCTTCTCCAGTGTCGAAAATGGCATGGTGAGATTCGTGTCTTCTTGTCTCGGTCAGACCAATGATGTCGTACTTGATCATTCGCGCTTGTAACATCAGGTCCTCAATGGATGCATCTGATGCTAGCGTACGTGCATTGAAAGTGGTGGGAAATGGGCACTGGTGAAGGGATGGGTATTTGATCATTGTATCATTGTACATTGTATCATTGAAACCCAAGCACAAAAATGTGTAAGTCTACAACTGTACCTCATGGTGTCTCAGTAATAAAAATTTAGAAATGAAAAATAAAAAAATTGGAACATAATGTAAAAATAAAACAAGAGAAAGATCTAACAATAGCAAAGAGGGCTATAGTATTCAAAACGTTGAGAAACAGGCACTTTGGCAAATATTTTTAAGTAAGCATCCTGGAGAGAATATAGCATTTTGAGTGAACAAATCTACTCTATGGATTCCTCTCATCCTTGAAATGGTAAAGGACAATGTGTTACAGTTACCAATTTGCAAATAAGATATATAGCACCTATTGCTTGCTAGGTTTCTATGCTTTATCAAGTTTTATTCTAATTTTAAATTTACTTTAATAAATAAAACAGTATTTGCCTGCATGAAACTTTTTAATTAAACTTTTTATTAGAAATGAGTTTTAGTTATTAAAAATGCTTTATTCACATGTAATTTTCTAAAAGAAACATATAGGCCAAAGAGCTAGTGCAGCATGTAGAGGGTGTTTACCTTGTATGCAGCTAACCTGAGTTCAATTACCAGAACCCTGAGCCCACCAGGGGTGATCTCTGGATACAGAGTCAGAAGTGAGCCAAGAGCTCATCTGGGTGCGCTCCCCTCCCCACATAGAAGTAAGAATAGAAAAGAAATACATATAACTGATTCTTGAGTGACACAGATCATAAGGGTGCTAACTCCTCTATAACGTTTGAAAACCCCCAAATTTAATAGATAGTCTGCTATTGACGGGCTGGAGCGATAGCACAGCGGTAGGGGGTTTGCCTTGCAGGCAGCCAACATGGCTGACCTGAGTTCAATTCCTCCGCCCCTCTCGGAGAGCCCGGCAAGCTACCAAGAGTATCTCGCCCACACGGCAGAGCCTGGCAAGCTCCCAGTGACGTAATCGATATGCCAGACACAGTAACAACAAAGTCTCCAATGGAGACGTTACTGGGCCCACTCGAGCAAATCGATGATCAACGGGAGGGCCTTTACCTTTACCTTTACCTGCTATTGACCAAGAAGATGGTTTTCTAATAGTATTTAATTCCATTGTCTGCAAGTAGTGATATGTGTGGCCTGTCAATCTGTGAATTTTAATAAATTTAAAAACTTATAATGAATTTTATAATAGACTTTTTAATAAATTTGTATTTTATGGTAGTAAGTGATAATTTATAATTCTACTTTTGTGGGGTATTTGGGCCATAGTATGTGGTGCTTGGGACTTCAGACTCTGTGCTCAGGGGTCATTCCTGGTGGTGCCAGCCATTAATTTTGGTTGACTGTGTGCATGGTAAGTGCTTTAACCCCTATACTAAGTCTGGGGTCCAATCAAATAAACTATCTGCATATATTTTATACATGCATGGCATACTTTTTCTTAGATTTTTTTTATAATTTTAGGTTATATTGATCATCTTTAATTATTTCACATCATACCAATGTCTAAATATTTTCAAAATATAATTATTAAAAAAAGTCTCACATAAGTCCAAATTTGTATTGTTCTTGGGATAACTATATTAAGAAGAAAATAGAACCACAATAAACATATAAGTAAAATGGAGGTACATTTTTTGGAGTCTTTCAATTATGTATTTATATTAGTCTATATATAAGTATGATTTTTAAATAATCAATTTCAGTTACTATAAAATGTTTATTGTGATTTTATAATTGTAATGTTTTACTGCGAAGATAACACTGATGTGAACTCTATATCTATTTGTCTACTTTTGTAATTGTTTACTTAAGATCAATTCTTAAAAGCTAACTTACTTGTGACGTGATATGTAGCTCAGGACAAAAGAACTTGGCTTGCATGTATGAAACTTTGGTTTCTATTCTTCGCACTACAGAAACAAAAGCAAAATCATTAACTGTGATTGGAAATATGCCTCGGTGGTAAAATATTTGCCTCACATTTCTGAGGTTATGGGTTTGATCCCTGAATTTCCATATACACACACAAAAGCTAACTTACAACAAAGTCTCACGCTGGAGACATTACTGGGCCCGCTCTAGAAAATCGATAAAAAACGGGAGGACAGTGACAGTGACAGTGACTTAAAAAACTTTAAACTGCTTTAAACTATATATTGCCTAACTATTATACAGATATAATTCTCAATAAAATAACTTTAAAAGGCCTATTTTCTAGCATCTTTGCTAGGGAAAGATAGCACCTGATTTTCCAATATATGTAATTTGGGGGGAAATTTTAATTTCTCATTTTAATTTGTTCTCTTTGTTTACTAGTGAGCTTGAAAATTCCTCTTGTGTGGTACTACATGGAAAATATTATGCTATGGGAAATGAGTCTTAAAGAGAGGGACAGACTTAGAAAGATTGCATTCATCTGGGTAACATAAAGGAACAAAATAAGAGTCTAACACCCAAGAACAGCTGTGATACATAACAGGTTATTCACTCCATGGCTTAGAGGCCAGCTGCACTGTCTAGGGGTAAAGGCAGCGCAGATAGAGAAGGGAGCACCCAATAAAGGGTGCTGGGAAGATCTGCCCAGGATGGGAGATGCCTGCTGAACGTAGTCTAAGGACCGAACAGGATTGCCACCCAATGTCTCTTCTGCAGACCACAGCACCCAAAGGGAGAGATAGAACAAAAGGTAGTGCCCTACCAAAGAGGCAGGCTGGGATGGGGGATGGGGGGTGGGAGGGATACTGGGATTGGTGGGACTGGAGATTGGGCACTGGTGGTGTTGATGGGTACTTGATCACTGTATAACTGAAACACAAGCACAACAACTTGTAAGTCTACTACTGTACCTCATGGTTTTTCACTAATAAAACAAAACAAAACAAAAATTAAAAAAAAAGAAAATTGCTCCTGTGTTTACAAGTCATTTACACTTCTTTCTTTTTTTTTTCCCTTTATTGATTTTATTTTTTTTTAAAGTTGTAGATTTACAATTTTTTGTGTTTTGGTTTCAATTATACAATGATCAGATACCCATCCCTCCACCAGTGCCCATTTTTCACCACCATGGATAATATCCCTCCCACCCCCATCCCCCCAACCCCCTGTCTCTGTGGCAGGGCAATCCCCTGTGTTCTCTCTCTCCTTTTGGGTGTTGTGGTCTGCAAAAGAGGCATTGAGTGGCAAACATGTTCAGTCCATAGTCTACTTTCGACATGCATCTCCCCTCCTGGGAGGATCCTCCAAACATCCTTTATTTGGTGCTCCCTTCTCTATCTGAACTGCCCTTTCCTCTAGGATACCCGGCTGGCCTCTAAGTTATGGAGTAATCCTCCTGGTGCTGATCTCAGCTATTCTTGGGTATTAATCTCATACTTTGTTACTTTATATCCCCCAGATGAATGCAATCTTTCTATGTCTATCCCTCTCTTTCTGACTCATTTCACTTAGCATGATACTTTCCATATTGTACCACTTGTATGTAAATTTCATGACTTCATCTTTTCTAACAGCTACATAGTACTCCATTGTGTAGATGTACCAAAGTTTCTTTAACCAGTCATCTGTTCTTGGGCATTCAGGTTTCTTCCAGTTTCTGGCTATTGTAAAGAGTGCTGCAATGAACAAACAAGTGCAGATGTCACTTCGATTATACATTTTTGCCTCTCTGGGATATATTCCCAGGAGTGGTATTGCTGGGTCAAATGGGAGCTCAATTTCTAATTTTTTGAGAATCGTCCATACTGTTTTCCAGAACGGCTGAACCAGTGGACATTCCCACCAACAGTGAAGGAGTGTCCCTTTCTCGCCACATCCACGCCAGCATCGGTTACTTTTGTTCTTTTGAATGTGGGCTAGTCTCTGAGGTGTGAGATGGTATCTCATTGTGGTTTTGATCTGCATCTCCCTGATGATTAATGATGTAGAGCATTTTCTCATGTGCTTTTTTGCCATTCGGATTTCTTCTTTGAGAAAGTTTCTGTTCATTTCATTGCCCCATTTTTGGATGGGGTTGGATGTTTTCTTCTTGTGGAGTTTAACCAGTATTTTGTATATCCTGGATATCAACCCCTTGTCAGATGTGTATTCGGTGAATATCCTTTCCCATTCTGTAGACTGTCTTTGTATTTTGGTCACTGTTTCTTTGGAGGTGCAGAAGCTTCTTAGTTTAAGATAGTCCCATTCATCTATCTCTGTTTTCACTTGCTCGGCCAGTGGCGTGGCATCTTTGAAGATACCATTAGCTTCAATGTCATGGAGGGTTTTGCCAACTTTATCTTCAATGTACCTTATGGTTTCTGGTCTGATGTTGAGGTCTTTAATCCATTTTGATCTTACTTTTGTACATGGTGTTAGGCAGAGTTCTGAGCCTATTTTTTTGCATGTAGCCATCCAGTGATGCCAACACAATTTATTAAAGAGGCTTTCCTTACTCCACTTCACATTACTTGCACCTTTATCAAAGATTAGATGAGCATATGATTGAGGAGAGATGTCAGTGTATTCAACCCTGTTCCATTGGTCTGCAGTTCTGCCTTTGTTCCAGTACCATGCTGTTTTAATTATTACTGCTTTGTAGTACAGTTTGAAGTTCGGGAGGTTGATTCCTCCCATTTTCTTTTTCCCAAGAATTGCTTTAGCTATTCTTGGGGGCTTATTGTTCCATATAAATTTCAGGAGTGTTTGCTCCATTTCTTTGAAGAATGTCATGGGTATCCTTATAGGGATTGCATTGAATTTATACAATGCTTTTGGTAGTATTGCCATTTTGACAATGTTAAGTCTCCCGACCCATGAGCAGGGGATATCTTTCCATTTCCTCATGTCCTCTTTTATTTCCTGAAGTAGCGTTTTGTAGTTTTCTTTGTACAGGTCCTTTACTTCCTTAGTTAAGCTGATTCCTAGGTACTTGATTTTCTGGGGCACAATTGTGAACGGGATTGTTTTTTTCATGTTGCTTTCTTCTCTCTCACTGTTTGCGTGTAGGAAAGCCATGGACTTTTGGGTATTGATTTTATAACCTGCAACTTTACTATACGAGTCTATTGTTTCTAGGAGTTTTTTGGTGGAAGTTATTGGGTTCTCTAAGTAGAGTATCATATCATCTGCGAATAGTGAGAGCTTGATTTCTTCCTTTCCTACCTGAATGCCCTTAATATATTTTTCTTGCCTAATCGCTATTGCAAGTACTTCCATTACTATATTGAACAGCAGTGGAGAGAGTGGGCATCCCTGTCTCGTCCCTGATCTTAGAGGGAAGGCTCTCAGTTTTTCCCCATTGAGGATGATGCTTGCTGTAGGCTTGTGGTAGATGGCTTTAATTATGTTGAGGAAGGTCCCCTCTATACCCATTTTGGCTAGGGTTTTCATCATAAAGGGGTGCTGGATCTTATCAAATGCTTTCTCTGCATCTATTGATATGATCATATGCTTTTGATCTTTTCTTTTGTTGATATGGTGGATTATGTTGATTGATTTCCGAATGTTAAACCATCCTTGCATCCCTGGGATGAATCCTACTTGGTCATGGTGTATGATCTTTTTGATGAGTAGTTGGATTCTATTTGCTAGTAGTATGTTGAGGATCTTTGCATCTGTGTTCATCAGGGATATCGGCCTGTAATTCTCTTTCTTTGTGGTATCTCTGTCTGCTTTTGGTATCAGTGTGATATTTGCTTCGTAGAAACTGTTCGGAAGTGTTTTTGATATTTCAATTTCGTGGAAAAGCTTAAAGAGCATCGGGAGTAAGTCCTCTTTAAAGATTTGGAAGAATTCACTAGTGAATCCATCCGGGCCAGGACTTTTGTGCTTGAGGAGACTTTTTATTACCATTTCAATTTCCTTGATGGTGATAGGTCTGTTCAGGTATTCGAGGTCTTCTTGGTTCAGCCTTGGGAGTCTGTAGGAGTCTAGGAATTTATCCATTTCCTCGAGGTTTTGATGTTCCGTGGCATAAAGCTTTTCAAAGTTCTCCCTGAGGATCCTCTGAATTTCTGTGGTTTCTGTTGTAATGACCCCCTTTTCATTTCTGATTCGGTTTATTAGGGTTTTCTCTCTCCCTGTCTTTGTGAGTTTTGCTAGAGGCTTATCAATCTTGTTAATTTTCTCGAAGAACCAGCTTTTGGTTTCATTGATCTTTCGGATTGTTTTTTGGATTTCCATCTCGTTAATCTCTGCTCTGAGTTTTATTATTTCCTTTCTCCTGTTCGGGTTGTGCTCCTTTTTTTGGTCCTTCTCCAAGCTCTTAAGCTGTGAGGTTAGGTTACTGATGTGTGCTCGCTCCTCCTTCCTGAGGAATGCTTGTAGAGCTATAAACTTTCCTCTTAACACAGCCTTTGCTGTGTCCCATAAGTTTTGGTAACTCGTGTTCTCATTTTCATTCGTTTCTAGGAATCTTTTGATTTCCTCTTTGATTTCCTGTCTAATCCACTTGTTGTTCAATAGTGCACTGTTTAATTTCCAGGTGTTTGATTTAGTTTTCTGTTTTTGTGTGTGATTTACTTCTAATTTCAGCGCATTATGGTCTGAGAAGATTGTTGATACAATCTCTACCTTCTTAATTTTATGGAGGCATGTTTTGTGACTCAGCATGTGGTCTATCTTGGAGAATGTTCCATGTACGCTTGAGAAGAATGTGTATTCAGCTTTTTGTGGATGAAGTGTCCTGTATATATCTACTAAGTCCCTTTCTTTCATTGTTTCCCTCAAATGAAGTATGTCCTTGCTAAGATTGAGTCTGGTTGATCTATCAAGAGGTGACAAAGCAGTGTTGAAGTCTCCCACTAGTATTGTGTTGCTATTGATGTCGTTTTCCAAATCTATGAGTAGTTGTTTTAAGTACTTTGCTGGTCTCTCATTAGGTGCATATACATTTATTATTGTAAGTTCTTCCTGTTGTACAGATCCTTTGATCAATAAGAAATGGCCTTCACTGTTTCTTATGGCCTTCCTCACTCTGAAATCGATGTGGTCTGATATAAGAATGCCTACCCCAGCTTTTTTATGGGAGCTGTTTGCCTGTAGGATTGTTTTCCAGCCTTTGACTCTGAGTCTGTGTTTGCTTTGACTATTGAGATGCGTTTCTTGCAGGCAACAGAATGTTGGGTTCAATTTTCTAATCCATCCTGCCACTCTATGTCTTTTAATTGGTGCGTTTAGCCCATTGACATTGAGAGAGATTATTGTTATGGGATTTTTTCCCATTGTTCTGTTAAAATTTGGTTTATTTGAGGGGCCTTTCTTGCCTTAAAGTAGCCCATTTAGTTGTTCTTGTAACCATGGTTTTGAGTCTATGAAGTTCCTGAGCTGTTGTTTGTCTGTGAAACTGTGTGTTGTTCCTTCTATTATGAATGAGAGTCTTGCTGGGAAAAGTATTTTTGGGGAGGCATTTATTTCATTGAGTTTTTTTACTATGTCCCACCACTGTTTTCGGGCCATGAGGGTTTCATCAGAAAAATCAGCTGTGAATTTTAAGGATGCTCCTTTGTAAGAGATTTCTTTCTTCGATCTTGCTGCTTTCAGAATTTTGTCTCTGTCTAAGGTTTTGGTCATTTTGATCAGAATGTGTCTTGGGGTATTTTTATTCGGATTTCTTCTAGCTGGTACCCTTCGGGCCTCCTGAATGTGGTCACAAGTTTTCTTCAGCTCTGGAAATGTTGTAGCAATGATTTCTTTGACAGTTTCTTCTTCATCGAGGTTTTCTTCCTGTCCCTCTGGGACTCCAATAATTCTTATGTTACCCCTCTTGGCTTCATCACGATCTTCTCTTGCCATCTGTTCCCGAATTGTGAGTCTCTTTTCCATTTTCTGCTCTTTTCTGGAGAGTCTCTGAACTTCATCTTCGAGCTCACTGATTCTGTTCTCAGCAGCTCTTACTCTGCTGCTGAGGCCTTCCACTGAGCTTTTCAATTCGCCTACGAGATTTTTCAGGTCTGACATTTCTGATTGCATTTTCCTCATTTCTGCCTTCAGATCCTCTTGTCTTCTATTGGCATTGCTTTCCATTGTTTCTTTTAATTCCCAAAGCATCCTAAGTAGCTCCCTTCTGAATTCCTTGTCAGAGAGGTTGTCTAACACTACAGTACTGTTGGTGTCATCTGGGCTAGACTCTTCAATATGAAAGTTTGGTGGGCTTTTCCGTTGCTTTACCATTGTGAGAGGTGTGGTTTAGTCCTTCAGGTTCACTGTTACTATTCTGCTTTGATATGCAGTGTGAGTTAAGATAGGCTTATGAGTTATTGGCTACTGTGTTTCTAGTGGCTGAGGAAAAATAGAGAAGTTTCCATCTAAGAAGTTAGCTTATGGTTCCTATGGCATATGTAGAGGGAAAATATTTCGCGGCCGCGGCTCCGGAAAGAGTCCCTGGCACTAGGCGAGGAGTTGGGAAAGTCTCCTGTTTGGAATTGGAGCCATTCAGCTTTGTTGCCCAGAGCTGGGCCTCTGTGCCCGTCCCACGCAGATCAGGGGTTGAAAACCGGCTGTCTAGGGGCTATTTCTAGCTGCGCTTGCCCAGAGAGGGACCCGAGCCCTTGGGGGCGGGCTGTACCTGTTGGAATTGGAGCCTTTCAGCTTTGTTGCCCAGGGCTGGGCCTCTGTGCCCGTCCCACGCAGATCAGGGGTTGAAAACCGGCTGTCTAGGGGCTGTTTCTAGCTGCGCGTGCCCAGAGAGGGACCCGAGCCCTTGGGGGCGGGCTGTACCTGTTGGAATTGGAGCCGTTCAGCTTTGTTGTCCAGGGCTGGGCCTCTGTGCCCGTCCCACGCAGATCAGGGGTTGAAAACCGGCTGTCTAGGGGCTGTTCTAGCTGCGCGTGCCCAGAGAGGGACCCGAGCCCTTGGGGGCGGGCTGTACCTGTTGGAATTTACACTTCTTTCAATAGAGATTATATGATCATGGTTTATGTTTATTTTTTCTATTCAAGTTTAATAGCTAAATACTGATTTATTTCACAGCACTAATTTATTAAAACCATTCATCCTTGGCCTACCATATTAATTGCCAGTATTTGTTGGTTTTGCTTGTGTTTTGATCACTTAATTTGGTTTTTGTCATTTTCTTTCAGATTGTAAAATTTTGAGACAAATGAGCATATGTTTTTCTTTATCTTCTACAGTTTTAAACTGAGAACAACTGTTTGTTTTGAACAAATAAGATAACTGTGCATTTACTATTTCTTCTCATTTTATTTACATTTTAACACATCTGGATTCATCTACAACTTATCCTAGTAAGTGTTGTCATATTGAAAGAAACCAACCTTTTTTTTCAATCATAGCACTGTAGCACTGTCCTCCCGCGATTCATCCATTTGCTCGAGCGGGAACCAGTAACATCTTACAACAAATTGTGAGACTTGTTGTCACTGGTCTTCGCCTATGGAATAGGTCATGGGTAGCTTGCCAGCCTTTTGCTATGTGGACGAGATACTCTGGGTAGCTTGCCGGACAGAGGAATCGGAATCAGGGTTGGCCTCTTGCAAGGCAAATGCCCTGCCGTCTGTGCTGTGAATGTTATCTAAAATATACTAGTAATACCAAATGGTGTTTCTTTAACAGTGAAATATAAACGATTATTTTGTAATTTTCTTGATTTGTTAATGAGATATATAAGCTCTTGAGTATAATGGGAGTATTTTTCTAACACAAGAGTCTGAGGAAGGTGAAACTGTTATAACTGTCTTGTAGGATTCCATCTCCCTAGCGTGCTTCATTCTACCCCGTTCTCTATCCAATCCGGTCTTCTTCTTGGGATTCTGACCTCCTGATTGGCTAGCCTCTGCCTTTCAACTGCCTACTTTATGACACCATTCTTTCACCAAACCAACCACCAACTGGTAGAATCTTAGGGGTCCCATGCAGTTGTTTGTAAACAAATGTGAATCATCATGGCAAGTGACGATTGACCAATGACCAACCACCAGTGAGCAGTCGTCTGTACTGAACACATGTGGTCTTAAGCCGCTTCAGTGTTCAGACGTACTCTGGCACCGTCTCCTCTTCTCGTCTACCTTTTATCGGTATTTCCTCTTCTCTGACCATGTCAGGTAAGGATTTATCATCCTTAAACTTAGCAGTCAAGTAAAAACAGCACGGAGTAATGAAAGTAAGTATTCAAGTACAATTTTACAAGCCTCATTTGAGCTTGACTTTGACATTTGCTGTGTGATTTTAAACATTGGCTTACTTTCTCTCACATACAAAGTGTTTTTCCTCATTGATTACATTATATTTTAGACATACTTAGGAGCTCAAATACACACATTCACACACACACACGCACACACACACACTTAATCACTTAATCACTTAATCCCCGTTATTCATCGATTTATTCGAGCGGGTGCCAGTAAAGTCTCCATTCATCCCGGTTGCGTGCTAGCGTAGCCCAATGGTATCTGTTTGTTTTAGGAACATGTAGAGCCTCAAACCTATCATTTAGGGTCTTGTCGAAGAAGTCTGACCATCTTGTAGGTGGGCGTCCACGTGATCTTTTGATGTCTCGTGGATTCCAATCAGAAATGGCTCTAGTCCAGCGGTTGTCTGTAAACCTCATTACGTGTCCAGCCCATCTGATTTTTGATGTCTTGGCAAATGAGACAGCGTCCCTGATTCTTGAGCGTTGACGAAGATCAGAACTCCGGATTCTATCTCTCATTTGAGTGAATCGTGATATTCCAAGCATAGTTCTTTCGATTCCTCTTTGAGAGACCCGAATGGTGTTCTCATCCTGTTTTCATAGGGTCCAGGTCTCTGAGGCATATGTTAATGCGGGAAGAATAGTGGAATCAAAGAGATGTGCTTGTAGCTGGAGGTTCTTTGTCCTTTTAGTTATTTCTTCAATGCTCTTGAAGGCATTCCAAGCCGCTCTCTTCCTCCTGCCCAACTCAGGTGCCAGGTCATTCATCATGTTGATTTCTCGACCTAGGTATATATAACTGTTGCATTCGGAGATGGTGGTTCTGTTGAGAGCAAATGGAGCGTTAGGAACAAGGCTGTTTCTCATAAACATTGTCTTCGTAAGATTCAGCTGTAGTCCGACCTTTCTACATTCACGGTCAAAGTTGTTCAGCATTTGTGCTGCTTGGTTGATGTTTGGTGTTATTAGAACGATGTCATCAGCAAAGCGGAGGTGGTGTAGTTGCCGACCATCTATCTTCACTCCCATGTTTTCCCATTCCAGTCATCGCATGATGTTCTCGCGGGTGGCACTGAAGAGTTTTGGTGAAATGGTATCACCCTGCCAAACCCCTCTCTTGATATGGATGATTACTTCTTTGTAGAATGGTGAGATCTTGGTAGTGAATCCGCAATAGAGCTCACGAAGGATCCTGATGTATTGAGTTTGTATGCCCTGATTGGCTAGGGCTTCCATGACCACTTCTGTCTCAACATAATCAAAGGCCTTCTTTAAATCGATGAATATTAGACAGAGCAGCATCTTGAAATCCCGAGATACCTCAATGAGCTTGGTTATTGTGTGGATATGGTCGATGGTACTGAATCCTTCTCGGAATCCAGCTTGTTCACATGGTTGTCCCTTCATCTAGTGTTCTGCTAATCCTATTCAGGATGACTCGAGTGAATAGTTTGTAGATGACAGACAATAGGCAGATTGGGCGATAATTGCCAATGTCGTGGATGTCTGCTTTCTTTCACACACACACACACACACACACACACACACACACTCACACACATATATATGAGTGTTGATTCTCTGTGTTTCTTTTTCCTTTTCATAGTGAATTTTACATGATATCCATTGAAAACAAGTAAATCAGAGACAATATTTTTACAGAAACAGAAAATATAGATGCTGTGGAAAACTGTCAATATATACTCGCACAAGTTCTCTGTAATGGTCTCTCCACTTGTATTTATACTTCAGTATTTTAAATATAGTGTTATTACAAAGTAATAATCATTAACCTTTGAGTTTTCTATTTAAACCAGGTAATAAGAAAATATGGGGCATGGGGAAGGTGTGGAGTGCTGAGCGGTAGGGAGGCAAGCCCTCAAAGGTAAGAAAATTTGGGATCACTTTCATCAAACATTGACCTATCGAAACCAAGACGATATGAGGGACAATAAAATTGGAATGAAAGAAAGAAGAAAGAAAGAAAGAAAGAAAGAAAGAAAGAAAGAAAGAAAGAAAGAAAGAACAGGGACGTCAAGTATCAAGGAAGGGGGAAAAGTTTGGAAAGAATGTTGAAGAGAACCAAAGATTTAAAATCAAAAGAGAAAGAATATATATTAAATATGCTGAGATAAATACACTGAGAGCAAGTCCAAGCAATTTACTTCAATAAATGCCCGGACTAGAAAGGATACTATGCCTTGAATAGGGTACCAGTAGGAAAAGCAGTTTCTCAGAAAGCCATCCTTGCTGTCTTTTTTCCTTATTATCTCTTAGAACACAGTACTTGGTACTTGACAATTTGAGTATAAACATCCTTCAGAAATGATGCTTCCCATGAATAGATAATAGTGCTCATCTAGGACGGTGGAAGACAGAGAATCTTCAATGTTTTTATTACGTTCTGGTTTTTAAGTACATGTACGCGCTGTCTGTTAAAATAAAAAAAATGGCATATTCTAACTTGAATCAGGAGATTTGATTCATTTGTGTGGTAAGTAGGTTCCAGGTTAAAGCTGCTCGTAATCTTTACAAATATTATTTCATGTGACTTTTTCTTCCTAACATGAGAGTATTTTGATAATAGTTAACATCTGTTTTTAGATCCTAAGAGGAAATAGAAAAATCAAGCCTCACATGTCTAATTACACATTTTTGTCATATTTGTGAATTATGATTTTTCCTACATTAAAGATAATTTATTGTATTTTGTTGCTCATTTATTAAACATTGAGAAGAACGTTTTCCTGGTTGATAAATATAATTCTAATGTAGGGGTTGAAAGTAAATTTGCAATATTTTGTGATCACTTTTTAAATGGTCTTTTCTGTTTCTTGTGTGATCAAGTGAAATCCTATGCTATGTTTAACACGTGTTGTTTTCTGGTTAATATTCAAATGTACTGATGAGAATAATTTTTTGTACTTTCGAAGTTTCTTTCTGTATTTTACTCATTTAAAACTTTTCTTGTCTATGAAATACAACCACGTTTACTCCTATTTTCTTTTTGTTATGTAGTTACTGGCAAATCCTTTCTCTTTAATCGAGTGGTAAAGTGTGCACTCAAAAATCACCTTCTATTCCATTTTTTGGCTAGCAGTTTTTTCTAAAATATAATACTGTCTTCTTATTGTATATGTGGAACAATTTATTAATAACCTTATTGTACTGTTTTATTTGGTTTTGTTTGGAATCACATACACTGTTTTTTCAGGGCTTAATCTTGGGTCTTCTCTAACATAACTTACTGTACTATGCTGCTTGCTACAGAGACCAGATTTCATTAATGTCTATATACTTATTTTTCAGTTCTGTGATACATATTTTTCATGATGTTTTCTTTACACTTCCTCCTATGTAAATCACATGAAATAGAAAAATTATATTCATGTATGCATTATTATTCTCAGAATTATTAGTAACTACATTGTAGATAAACAAAGTAAGGCACAGAGTTTAAATAAAGTTTTCCATCCAAAAACATTTCTTGGGAAAAACTCAAGTAGTCATTTTTGAAGTGGATCAAAAATGAGGGTAACCTTCAGTGCATCAACAAGATTAAGTCGTATATGAACCAAAAGTAACAGGTATTCATGGCACAAGTCAAATGGAAACCTGATGATTACAATGGTAATAGTTGTAAAGACCCCAAATGCTGATATTAATGTAAGGTATCTTTCTTCCGGTGTCTGGCCTTGTAGTGATCATGCAGGGTCCTGGCCAAAAGAACACATGCTTTAGTATGTGTAACCTGGAAATTATTAAGGGACAGAGAGAGATAGTACGGGAGGGGATAAGGCACTTGCCTTGTACACAACCAATCCAATTGAATCTCTTTCACGGCATACACACTCCCGAATGTTCTAAGGGGTCACTCCAGAGTGCAGAGCCAGGAAGAACCCAAGATCACTATCAGTTATTGGTCCAAACTCTACACCACCCCATGCCCCGCCCAATAAAAATTATTGGAATATAGGAAATCTCTTTGCCATATCTGGGCCTGAGGTTTCTTCTTGTCCAGAGAATGTTTCCCATTCTCTTAGACTTCCTAGTTTGAAAAAGCTTCCATTCTCGGAAATAGCATAGTAGTCAATAGGATAGCAAGCTACAGGCAATTCTAGGGTAAGGAGAAACTATCTGTAAGCAAGAAATCCAGGTACAGACACGATCACCTGGTTCTTCTACAGTTCTGTGTTCACTGTGGGAATACGATACCAAATACACAAAGTGCCAAAATGTTCCCATCTTTGAGTCACCCCAAATTGTTGGAATTTTGGAAATTCAGTTGACTGTTGTTACTAGAAGCATCTCGATGGCCTGAAATTTAAGTTCATATTGTTCCTCTCAGCGTTGAAGGAGATTATTAGTCTCACAGATTTTTTTCATCACCGTCTTGTTCCTTACAGAAAATTTTCAAAATCCATCTGTATTGAGAACTCCACATACTCTGCAGCTTTTTCTTCCCATGGTGAATGATGCAGCTTCCGTACTAGGAAGTGTCTGCAAATACTCCAGTGTATCTGCTCCAGCTGGTAGTTCTACTTGGCTCCTGCCCTCAGCCTCTGGCACCTCTTTCCAACCACTGATTGGTAGTGCCTATCTTTACCAACATTTCAGCACAAAAATGCTATCTGGAGTGTTTCACCAGAGTCATATATCCACCTCAGCTACTTCCGACCAGAGTGTTTTGGAATGGGATATTGCAGGAAGTGCTGAAGAGAGGTCTTCCATGGGAGACTTTACTGTGACTGTCCTTGAGCAAGACACCGCTGTCTCTTCCATGTCTATGGCAGCTCGCTATGAGAAAATCCTAGATACCAACAACACGGTGTCTGTGTACCCATAACTTTCTGTCAGTCTTGTTGAGAGAACACCACCTCTGGTTCCACATCAGAGAAGAAGCCTGTCACTTCCCTACCAGGAACGAAGTCAGGTGTATTACAATCATCAAGGCACTCTGGTAACTCTCCTTTCATGCCTGCAGTCTTATGACACCATGTCATACATAGGTCAAAATGGCTCTGCCCCCCAAGCTTACAGCAACTCATCTAGAGAAATATTTATGGTTCTGAAGGAGGTCCAGCCGCCAAATAACCAAATACCCGCCCTTCCCCTGGAATCGACTTCTCTCTGTCTAATCAACCCATCACAGAATCGAGTTATCAAGGTGAGTAGAACTGAGAGAAGGGAAAGAAAATTCAAAAATTGGGGTCAAAAAAGAGGAAAACTGTCCGTAGACAGGTGGTATTCATATACACTGAGATTTTTAAGTTTATGGAAAGAACTTAAATAAACTCAGTTTATGTTTACTCCCCTCACTCATTTTACAGCATGTTATTTTCACACTCAACATAAGAGCACCTAATGGAGATTGGAAGGTATGATAGTAAATGAACATCTAGGTTTCATATAATGAAACTTCAGGAGCACACAAAAGAATGCCACATTTTCCCCTAGTTATTTCATTTATTTTTTAATTTGTATTAGTTAAACATCATGAGGGACAGTTGTAGACTTAAAATTATTGTGCTTGTTTTCATTTATACAATGATGGAGTACTTATCCCTCCACCAGTGCCCATTCTCCAGCACCACGGTTCCCAGTATTCCTCCCACCACCATAACCCCCTTCCAACTCTGCCTCTGTGGCAGGGAATGCCACATTTTTCACTGTTCTATTTCAGCAGTCCTCAAGAACTACCACACTAAAAGTAAAATACGTGTCTTAAACTAGTATTTTGTTATTTTCTTAAGAAGTTTCAGAACTCTTATTGTAATTGTACCACTTTAACTTTCCCTTCCATTAAGAACAGCAAGGTTCTTAATACACTTGTGGTTCAGAGATTCTGATTCAAATCATGAAACCTAGAATCTGTACTTCAGCACAAATATCATGCTGAAGTAGTGCTTCATTCAAAGTCTTATTCTATGATATTAACGCCCTTTTATTTTTCCATGAAAGTGAATAAATTGAGAGTACAATACATTACAATGCTACGCTCTGTATGGCATTTATTAGTTTGAAAATCTATAATTTTTTTTAAAAAAAACATTTTGTTTGGAGGAAGTTGATTCTGTCTCATAGACCGAAGTGCTCAGGGATTACTCCTGGATCTGTGCTGGGGATCACTGCTGAAGATGCTTAGGAGATCATAGGTGATACGAAAGATCAAACTGAGGTCAGCTGTGCGCAGGGCCATTGCCTTACCAAATGTACTTTCCCTCTGTCCCAAGTCTCTTATTTTTCAATTCAATTTAAACAGAAACTCTCTCAAATACAAAGAAAACCAAAAATCAATAGCACTACATGACAAACAGTAAGAACTACAACATTTACCTCCAATCCTCGAGCACAGGGTCTTGTCCATTTTCCTTAGAATAGCCAGTAACAATGTCTTGCCAATTGCGGGTAGGTGCACTGTTGTTGCACCACCAGTTTTGTGGACCGAATATCTCATATCGCAGGCACTGATTTCTTCCATGGTTCTTTTTAGTGATGAATTTCCTGGGGATGGAGACTTCCCAGGCATCGCAACCTTCAGGTCAGACATTTGGTCTGACACAAATTTCCGAATTGCCCACATCTTCCAGTAGCTGGATTCAAAGACCTGAGAGTAATACAGCACCTGAGCTTCAGGAAGTTCCCATAATATCTCCAGCCAAAGTAACCTGGCGCTGACCCCAACTCCAACTCAGGAACAAAATGTTAAGAATTTTGATTAGATGAAAACTGGGCTTTCAAAACCTCTGGAGACCTACCAGATCCCAGTAGACTTAGATCAATGCAAAGATCTACAGGTAATGAACACCACTGACACCATCACTTTGAAGCAGTTGCAAGAAAACTCAGGTGGAACTTAGGGGACCTCCCATGAAAACAGAACAACAAAAAGGAGGCTTCTGAACCTCTGGAGGGAGAACCCAAGGCCAAAATCCAGCCATACATCCGAGAATGCATGCTAAGCGGAGCGGGGATTTTTCGTAATGCTGCAGTCAGTGATACGTGTCCTGTGGCCACAGCCAAAACTAACAGCAAACCTCACAAAGCTGCCTCCAGGAGTATCAGCAAGACAAAGAGCCAAGGCCAGGAGAAGATAAAAAACACTAGAGAAAACTCTAAGAAAGCTAACGAGTGTAAGCAGCCAGGGAACAAGGTCAAGGCAGAAGAAAACCCAACCATTGGCAAGATGAAACGCAAGGAAACTCAACCTTAGCTTTTCCAAGAGGCAGTTAAAAAGCCCCGCTGCTCCCTAGGCATACATATGCTGGATTCTGTACAAGTTTTTCATGCTCTGGGGAAGGAGAGTGATCCAAAACTTGGAATCTCTTCCTCCCAGGTCCTGAGTACTCAAAGAAGCCTAAAGATGTCAAGATATCCTCAGCAGTCAAGCTATGGCTAGGTGCTACACAGGATGGCTAGGTGCTACACAGGCCTTGAGAAAACTCAGGTCAAAGACAACAAACCAAGTAGCAGTGCTGAAAAACGCTCATCTCGAGCAAAGTGTGAGCTGCACATCCTGGGAAGGTCAAATTGGTACCTTTGCCTTTTCTTACCATGGAGAATCTGCAAGCTCGACCTGTTCCTCTGAGAAGACAATCTGTGTCCTCACATGGTCCTGCTGCAGCTTACCATGCCAAGCCTGGCTCTACCAATGCAGAACAGCCAACTACTGCCAATTCTTCCCAGTCAACCACTGCATTTTTCTTGGGTTCTGCCAAACCTGCTAAGTCCATTTCAACCAACCCATCTCGACCAGGTTTGCAGAACCCTAGTAGCCAACCTATTCGACTCCCCACAGCTTCTAGACCTGCTCCCTACAACAGCACCTGGCACTTCTCTCCAGCGTGAACCTCCTCCAGTCTCTGTGAGCAAGCGACAGTTGCCACCCAAATGTCAGAGTCAGTTTCTTTTCCAAGATTTCCGTTTCCAACCGATTCCATGGAGAAAGCCCAATGTTCCTGAACCACACATGTCAAAGCCCATCACCAAAGAGCAGAGACCAGAGCGTGAGGCTATGAAAAAGAAGGCTCTGCAGGAGCGTGAGAAGCCTGCCAAACACAACTTTTTGGGGGAAAGTGCAGTACTTTATTGAGAGGGAAAAGAGATGGACATCTCTCTCTACTATGGCTACGTAATGGGAGTAGCTGGAATGGTAGGTTCCACTTGAGGTACCAGATGTTTTTCCTAGGCAAACACTGACATGCCATACACCTTTTATTTATTCTAATATATTTTTTCAAAGTAAAGAGATGCATCACAGTTAATTGGTTGTTAATAAAAGTTCTGAATTTTGAGATGCTGCCAACAGTGGTTGTTTTTGGGAGTGGCTGGGGGTTGAAGGATGGAATGGGAAAGAAAGGGAATTTAGAGACAGGAAAAAGGGTGAATAGACAAGACTCTCCAAAATACAAACTTATCCAGGTTTATAAAGCCCATCAGAGGAGAAATTGCATGGGCCTGATGATGAGTGGGCTAGGGTCAGAGGAAGAGTATAGCTGACAGGGCATTTGCTCTGCAAACAAAAAGGACTCAGTTCAGTTCTTGCAGTCTTTTATGGTCCCCAGAGACCCACTAGATGTGAAATTTTAGCACAGAGCCAGGAGTAAGACCAGAGCACAGTCAAGTATGACTATCCCTTGTGTCCTCGGAAAAAAATGGGAGAAATGGCACAGTCTGCAGTTTTCGGTTAAAAGAATAAATTTGGAATAGGCTGAGAAAGTAAGATGAGACTTAGATGACCAGAAGGAAAGTAAAAATTCTTCCATGGAGTCTGTGTTTACGCCTCATGGCCACCTTTGGAAAATAACCAAATTTGAAACACATCACTAAAAGGTTTGTGTGGTCTATCAATAAATGATGGCTGGGGGATGCAAACACAAACACTGGGGAATAAACCTACCAGATGAGTGATCAACACCCTCAGAGTCATTCAAGTATGACTCTTAACAGGGACAAAGCCAAGAGAACAGTTGCAGCTTTAAGCCTGAATATCAACTCCTGGGAGATGCAAAGATAAGTCACCATGTCCTCAGGCCCTCTGTTCAGCACCCGTAGCTGCACCATTTCACTTATTCCCAACAATATTCAGAGTTGCTATCATGGTGACACTTTACTAGGGAGTTTTAACAATGCGGTCCATTGCCTTTGTAAGCCTTTGAATTTGTAAACTCCCCAAGGTAGCCAAGCCAGCTTTCAGGAAATTTCTGGTGGGGGGAGCTCAAATTATATTAGCTTGAGGGGCTGGTCTTTGGTCTTCCATGTTCTCTGGTTCCTGTAGCTTTCTCTAAACATCGCTTATAACTGCAGCTCACACAAGAATCAACTTTATAAATGGCATTGTGGCTGCATTGCGGTAGGTACCATACTAAGACATGCGTCCTAGGTCACCACTCCGAAAGCAGTTGGTATCCGTTGACCTTGAGCCTGGAAGTTTGTGGTGGAAAGAGATGGTCCTAGGAGAGTTAATGGGGTGATGGATGGATGGAAAGGAAACTGAGAAGGGTAGGGAAGTGGAAATCTGGTGATCATCATGGGATAGTTGGTGGATATTTTTCAAATAAGGTAAAATATTTTTTCTAAATGAGATTCAAGACAAAAATATGAAAATAAGATAGTTTCCAAAGAACAGGTTACATATAAGACCGAGAGAGCTGAAAGGGCTGGCATTCGTTCTGGAGCTTTCAATCATACCATTTACTAAATATGGTATTTTCACATCACTTAGCTGTGGAGAGGAATAGTGAGAAACAGAATGCCACCACAAAAGCAATCTGGGTGACCACCTTCAATAAAAGCCAGGTGGAAGGTGTTCACATGGATCCCAAGTGAAAATATATGTTAACAGGAACACGTATTTAACTAACTCTGCTTGGTACCAGTAACTACTTTGTTGAAAATGGGGGGAAATGAACGCAGTTTCTGATTGACCTGAGACAAACCAGTTAATAGATTTTTCCCAGAAAAGGGTAGTTGACTGGCTGTGAACAGAAAACGTGAAAAGTGTTTTGCTACCTTTTATGTATGGCTGGAGGGAATTGATCCCAGTAATCTCTTAAAACTAACAAGCTTCAACTCTCTTGAAGGAAAATTGTATTCACTGAGGAAAAAATGTTGGGAGAAAAGTCTGAAATGATGGGAAAAGAGACAATAAGTGTAAAAGGAGGGCTTGAAATTTGGGTTCCTCTGAAAACAAAGCTTGAAACAAGAAGATCTGTGGGTAACATGATCTACTGGAAATGGGATCTGAGGAGGAAAAGAGTGATATCAGGGATGTGAACAAGGGAAATCCAAGTTAAGGAAGACTTAGTTAGCTGACTACCCCATGGTCAACATGGTTCCAAGACTACCAGAAATTACCAAGAAATTTACTTTAATTTTCTTTCTTTTATATGGTCAATTACAACATGTATTCTGTGCCTTCTTCAAACAGAATTTTTCTTTCTCAATATTCTGTTCATTTGTGTAAGCATCTTAAACCACTGCTGGATAACAGAATTATATGAGCAGACTTATTTTTTACTTTAATGTTTAGTTAATGTGTCTGGCATATCGAATACTCTCGGTAGCTTGCCGGGCTCTCCGAGAGGGGTGGAGGACTTGAACTCGGGTCGGCCGTGTTGGCTGCGTGCAAGGCAGACGCCCTACCCACTGTGCTATCGCTCCAGCAAATATTTAGTTGAGATTACTGAAAACTGGGCCTAAATTGAAGTTTGTCTTCATTGGTACAAGTAGAGAATGGAGGTCTAGGCATGGAATTAGAGATCATAGGTTAACCCATTCAGTTCCTAATAAAACAAGTAAAGGACAGTGTCCCAAATAGATTATTGAAAAAGATATTCATCTCTATTTAACCTTTAATTTCAGCATTTTCTATATTAAATTAAAAATGAAAGAATGTTCCTATATTTGGTCTTTTAAAGACATTCCACATAGGTTAAGGAAACAAACACTGCCTATGAAATCATAACAACTTAATCATAAAAACCTGATTACTACTTAAATTTACAAGAATGTCAGTCCTAAGAATTATTTCCCTGGATCTCACTAGTGTACATGATATTCATATGGATACATCTGTGTGGAAACATCGCTGGTATCTAATTTAGAGAATAGATATATAGAGATTAGATCACATAGCTGAGTGTGATCTCAACTTTTCTAGACACTCCCCTACCCCACACACACCCAAAGACTTGTACTAATCCTTATGGATCCATGACTTTTCCTCCTCCCATCTCCAAGAATCTTTTAAAATTTCTTTTCAAGGACTAATGTAATGCGCTTTAGAAAATATTGAGTTAAACTTATTTCTTGTCATTTATCTTTTAGATAGAGAACCAAGAAAATCTTATTAAAAGTGTATTTTTGTATTCTTTGAAAATGGTAATAAGAACATTATTATTGAGTCCCTGAATATACATTATATAAAGAATTTTCTGAGAAATTCCCTGTACAAATCAATACTCGAAGAAATAAATGACTTCTCTGAATGAGAATGAACTGGGACATTTCAAAGTATCAATCAGTGAATCAAAGATGAATCATAGCATCATATAGCTAAAAATGATCTTGATGTAATGTAGTCAACACCATTATATTTTTTTCTTATACCAGCTGATAGCACTTTTAATTTTTTTGTTTTTATTTATTTATTTTTATTAGTGAAACACCATGAGGTGCAGTTGTAGACTTACATACCTTTGTGCTTGGGTTTCAGTTATACAAGTGTCAAGTACCCATCCCTCCATCATTGCCCATTCTCCCACACCAAGGAACCCAGTGACCCTCCCACCCCCCATCTCCCCAAATCCGCCCCGCCTCAGGGCATTCCCTTTTGGTTTTTCTTTGCTTTGGGGTGTTGTGGTTTGCAATTGAGGTCAATACCATTACATTTTCAAATAAGAAAATAGGCCCCAAGATGTTCAAGACACTGCTAGTGTCCTGGGCTTCTTCCCAGCATGTACCCTGCTCCAAGCCCGCCCTTTGGAAATATGCTGGGAAGGACAACTGGATGTTCCTTTCCTCACACTGACCTGAAAGACTCTTGCTGATTCTCAGCCAGATCAACTATTTCATTTGTTGCCTGATATCACCTCCTGCCCTTTATTTTTTTTAAAAAAAAAAAACATTTGATTTGTTTCTGGAATATAAAGAAAAAAACTGAATGGAGTAATGAAACAAAAGCAAAATCAAACCTTTACACTCTGCCATCAAAATAGTCCTTACAAGAGGGGAAGTAAATGACTGAAATGGGTAGGGGACTGCTGTTAGTTGGTTGTGCACAGTAGCTGGATATTTGAAAGTGCATGGAGTATGAATACACAGTTGCTGAGATGAGGAAGTCTGTATTTGAAGGGAATACAGTTTGTCAACTAGTCATCACAATTACATGATTGCCACTCAATGCCTCTTTTCGTATGTTTTTTAGATAATTCTTCCCCTCCTGTGTTTGCTTAGGACAGCACATTGTCTCTCCCCTCCCTGTTCTTTCAGGAAGCCAGAGAGAAGTCTTCAGGCAGGAAGAGCATGAAATTTACATAGGAGTGGTACTACCTGGACTGTATCATGTTCAGCGAAATGAGTCAGAAAGAGAGGGACAGAAAGAACAAGATTGCATTCACCCGGAGAACATAAAATAACAAAACAGGAGACTAACTCCCAAGAGTGGCCGAGATTAGTGTCAGGAATTTTTCCTCGTAGCTTGGAGACCAACCACACACGCTAGCAGAAAAGGCATCTCAGATAGAGAATGGAGCACCAAATAAAGGGTGTTGGGAGGATCCTCCCAGGATGGGAGAGCATGCTGAACATAGACTATAGACCAAACATGATTGTCACTCAATGCCTCTTTTGCAAACCACAACACCTAAAAGGAGAGAGAGAACAAAGGGGAATGCCCTGCCACAGAGTCAGGGTGGGATGAGGGGATGGGGGGTGGGAGGCATACTGGGATCCCTGGTGGTGGGAAATGGGCACTGGTGGAGGGATGGGTATTTGATCATTGTATAAATGAAACCCACGCACAAAAATTCATATGTCTACAACCGTACCTCATGGTGTCTCACTAATAAAAATTTGAAAATTAAAAATAAAAAAATTGGAACATAAAGTAAAAATAAAACAAGAGAAAGATCTAACAATAGCAAAGAGGCCTATAGTACTCAAAATGTTGAGAAATAGGCACTTTGGCAAGTATTTTTAAATACGCATTCAGGAGAGAATATAGCATTTTTTGTGAACAAATCTACGCTATGGATTCATCTTATCCTTGAAAAGGAAAAGGACAATGTGTTCCAGTTACCAACTTTCAAAAAAGATATATCATCTATTTTTTGCTATGTTTCTATGCTTTACCAAATAGTATTCTAATTTTTAAATTGACTTTAATGATTAAAACAGTATTTGCCTGCATTAAACTTTTTAATTAAATGTTTTATTAGAAGTGATTTTTAATTATTAAAATGTTTTATTCACATGTAATTTTCTAAAAGAAACATATAGGCCAAAGAGCTAGTGCAGCATGTAGAGGGTGTTTACCTTGTATGCAGCTAACCTGAATTCAATCCCCAGAACCCTGAGCCTGCCAGGGGTGATCTCTGGATACAGAGTCAGAAGGGAGCCCGGAGCACATCTGGGTGCACTGCACTCCCCACATAAAGGGAAGAATAGAAAAGAAAAACACATAACTGATTCTTGAGTAACATAGAGCTTAACTATGCTAACTCCTCTATAATGTTTGAAAACCCCCAAATTTAATAGATAGTCTGCTATTAACCAAGAACATGGTTTTCTAATTGTATTTAATTCCATTGTCTGCAACTAGTGCTATTTGTGGCCTGTCCATCTGTAAATTTTGGAATACTTCAAAACTTTAATCGATTTTATAATAGACTATATAATACATCTGTATTTGATTTTATTAAGTGATAATTTATATTTCTATTTTTGTGGGGTATTTGGGCCATAGTATGTGGTAAATGGGACTTCAGAATCTGTGCTCACGGTTTATTCCTGGTAGTGCCAACCATTAATTTGGGTTGACTGTATGCATGGTAAGTGCTTTAACCCCTATATTAAGTCTGGGGTCCAATCAAATCAATTATCTGCATATATTTTATACATGCATGCATGGCATACTTTTTCTTAGATTTTTTTTATATTTCTAGGATATATTGATCATCTTTAATTATTTCACATACATATCAACGTCCAAAAATTCTCGAAATATAATTATTGAAAAATATAATATAGCAGTCCAAATTTGTATTGCTAATGGGATAACTATATTAAGAAGAAAATAGAACCACAATAAGCATACAATTAAAATGGACATACATTTCTTTGGAGTCTTTCAATTATGCATTTATATTAGTCTATATACAAGTATGATTTTTAAATAGACAATTTCTGTTACTATAAAATGTTTATTGAGATTTTATAATTGTAATGTTTTCCAGCTAAGATGACATTGATGTGAACATTTATATCTATTTGTCTACTTTTCTAATTGTTTCCTTAATATCAATTCTTAAAAACTAACTTACTTATGACCCGATATGTAGCTCAGGACAAAAGAACTTGGCTTTCATGTATGAAATTTTGGTTTCTATTCTTCGCACTATAGAAGCAAAAGCAAAATCATTAACTGTGGTTGGAAAAATAGCTCGGTGGTAAAATATTTGCCTCACATTTGGGAGGTTTTGGGTTTGATCCCTGAATTTCCATACACACACACAAAAGCTAACTTACAACAAAGTCTCACACTCGATACCTAACTGGACCCTCTCCAGAAATTCGATGAACAACGGGAGGACAGTGACAGTGACAGTGACTTAATGAACATTAAACTGCTTTAAGATATATATTGCCTAAATATTATACAGATTTAACTCTCAATAAAATAACTTGAAAAGATCTATTTTCTAGCATCTTTGCTAGGGAAAGATAGCACCTGATTTTTCAATATTTGTTATTTGGGGGAAAATTTTAATTTCTCTTTTTAATTTGTGCTCTTTGTCTACTAGTGAGCTTGAAAATTGCTCTTGTGTGGTACTACATGGAAAATATTATGCTATGGGGAATGAGTCAGAAAGAGAGGAACAGATATAGAAAGATTGCATTCATCTGGGTAACATAAAGGAACAAAATAAGAAATTAACACACAAGAACAGCTATGATAAATACCAGGTTGTTCACTCCATGGCTTAGAGGTCAGCTGCACTGTCTAGGGGTAAAGGCAGCGCAGATAGAGAAGGGAGCACCCAATAAAGGGTGCTGGGAAGATCTGCCCAGGATGGGAGATGCCTGCTGAAAGTTGTCTAAGGACCAAACAGGATTGCCACCCAATGTCCCTTCTGCAGACCATAGCACCCAAAAGGAGAGATAGAACAAAAGGTAGTGCCCTACCAAAGAGGCAGGTGAGATGGGGGATGGGGAGTAGGAGGGATACTTGGATTGGTGGGAGTGGAGATTGGTCACTGGTGGTGGAATGGGTACTCGATCACTGTATAATTCAAAACCAAGTGCAACAACTTGTAAGTCTACAACTGTACCTCATGGTGTTTCACTAATAAAACAAAACAAAACAAAACAAAAATTCAAAAAAAAGAAAATTGCTCTTGTGTTTACTAGTCATTTACACTTCTTTCAATAGACATTATATGATCATGTTTTATGCTTATTTTTTCTATTCAAATTTAATAGAAAAATACTGATTTATTTCACAGCACTAATTTTTTAAAACCTTTCATCCTTGGCCTATCATATTAATTGCCACTATTTGTTGGTGTTGCTTGTTTTTTGATCACTTAATTTGGTTTTTGTCCTTTTCTTTCAGATTGTAAAATTTTGCACCAATGAGCATATGTTTTTCTTTATTTTCTACAGTTTTAAATTGAGAACAACTGTTAGTTTTGTACAAATAAGATACCTGTGCATTTACTATTTCTTCTCATTTTATTTATTTTAACACATCGCGATTCATCTACAACTTATCCTAGTAAGTGTTGTCATATTGAAAGAAACCACAATTTTTTTCAATCATAGCACTGTAGCACTGTCCTCCCGCGGTTCATCCATTTGCTCGAGCGGGAACCAGTAACATCTTAAACCAAATTGTGAGACATGTTGACACTGGTTTTGGCCTATCGAATAGGTCATGGGGAGCTTGCCAGGCTTTTGCTATGTGGATGAGATACACTGGGTAGTTTGCCGGGCAGAGGAATCGGAATCAGGGTTGGCCTCCTGCAAGGCAAATGCCCTACCTGCTGTGCTGTAAAAGTTATCTAAAATATACTAGTAATACCAAATGTTGTTTCTTTAACAGTGCAATATAAACGATTATTTAGTAATTTTTTTGATTTGTTAATGAAATATGTAAGCTCTTGAGTATAATGAGAATATTTTTCTAACACAAGAGTCTGACGAAGATGAACCTCTTATAACTGTCTTGTAGGATTCCATCTCCGTAGCCTGCTTCATTCTACCATGCTCTCTATCCAATCCGGTGGTCTTCTTGGGATTCTGACCTCCTGATTGGCTAGGCTCTAACTTTCAACTGCCTACTTTATGACATCATTCTCCCACCAAACAAACCTCCAACTGGTAGAATCTTGGGGGTCCCATGTAGTAGTTTGTAAACAAATTTGAAACATCATGGCAAGTGACGAGTGACCAATGACCAATCACGTGTGAGCACTCATTTGTACTGAACACTTGTGGTCTTAAGCCTCTTCAGTGTTCAGACGTACTCTCCTACCATCTCCTCTTCTCGTCTACCTTTCATCGGTATTTCCTCTTCTCTGACCATGTCAGGTAAGGAATAATACTTTTCAAAGCTTTTCATTAGATTTATCATCCATAAACTTAGCAGTCAAGTAAAAACAGCACGGAGTAATGAAGGTAAGTATTCAAGTAGAATTTTATAAGCCTCATTTGAGCTTGACTTTGACATTTGCTGTGTGATTTTAGACATTGGCTTACTTTCTCTCACATACAAAGTGTTTTTCCTCATTGATTACATTATATTTTAGACATACTTAGGAGCTCAAATAAAGACATTTGAGTAATCCACCACCTGAGCTTATGGACTAATAAAACAAAAGTAAAATAAAACCTTTACACTCTGACATCAAAATCGTCCTTATAGGAGGGGAAGTAAATGACTGAAATGGGTAGGGGATTGTTGTTAGTTAGTTGTGGACAGTAGCTGGATATTTGACGGTGCATGGAGTATCAATACACAGTTCCAGAGATCAGGAACTCTGTACTTGAAGCGAATACAGTTTGTAAACTTGTCATCACAATTATATGTCCATATGAAATTTATCTACATATGCTTTGTGCCTTCCTTGCATGTATGTGTTATGCGTTCCTTTATCATGGCCTCAGAAATGCATCTGAGGGGACTCGGAAAATTAGTTGAGCCCCAAGTATGGGGAGAGAAGTAGTAAAGAATTGGAGGAGGAAAAAATATGAGTTGGAGCTTAAGAGCCGTGTAAGAGGAATATATCAATATGTATGTGTCTGTAAATACACATATATATGTATAAATATATATATATGGGCTGGAGCCATAGCACAGTGAGTAAGACGTTTGCCTTACACATGGCCAACCTGGGTTCGATTGCTCTCCTCCTCTCAGAGAGCCCAGCAAGCTACTGAGAGTAACCCTCCCTCATGGCAAAGCCTGGCAAGCTACCTGTGAAGTATTCGACATGCCAAGAACAGTAACAACAAGTCTCACCATAGGGACATTTCTGGTGCCTGGTCGAGCAAATCAGTGAACAATGGGAGGACAGTGCTACAGTGCTCTGGTTAATTCAAACGTTGTTTATGTAAAATATGAAAGAATCAAATAAATATTCTATAAAGCTGATTACACCTATTAAATTAATATAACTTTAAATAGTGTTTAGAAATTAAGTTGAAGAATTTTAAGGCTATCGAAAGATTTTGACAATATATCAAGAAACACATGGATTTTTGAGGAGCAAGAACATGTACCTGTTGTCCTTTCTTAAGGTTATATTTTTTCACTTTTATAGAATATGTTTTCCCTGAATTTTTGTTAATAGCTTCCCTTTTTTAGAAAGCATCATAATAAATTATATTTTTTTAAAAAATTAAAAAAAGCTCTGTTAGTGAGTGGATTCTGTATGTTTGGAACGTGGGAAGTATTTTCCTATGTAATTTACATTAAACGAGATATTTACAACAGAAATACCATCTGCAGTACCATTCACAATAGCCAGAAGAAACTATGGTATACCTACACAATTGAATACTACGCATTTGGCAGGAAACTGACATGATGAAATTGGCTTACAAATGGATGTACAGGGAAGAATATCATGCTCAATGAAATCAGTCAGAAGGAAAGGGGTATACTGATTGGACTACCCCATTTTTTGGATATAAAAAACCAGAATGTGAGACTAATACCCAAGGATAGCAGAAACACCGGCCAGGAGAAATGGTCAATGGTTGGACGCTTGCCACAAGTGCTGAAGGCGAGCATTTGGAATAAAGAACGGACCGCTATGTTTTCTTCTTGTGGAGTTTAACCAGTATTTTGTATATCCTGGATATCAACCCTTTCTCAGATGTGTATTCGGTGAATATCCTTTCCCATTCTGTAGACTGTCTTTGTATTTTGGTCACTGTTTCTTTGGAGGTGCAAAAGATTCTTAGTTTAAGATAGTCCCATTTATCTATCTCTGTTTTCACTTGCTCGGCCAGTGGCGTGGCATCTTTGAAGATACCATTAGCTTCAATGTCATGGAGGGTTTTGCCAACTTTATCTTCAATGTACCTTATGGTTTCTGGTCTGATGTTGAGGTCTTTAATCCATTTTGATCTTACTTTTGTACATGGTGTTAGGCAGAGTTCTGAGCCTATATTTTTGCATGTAGCCGAAGAAGGGACCGCTATGACAATGATAGTTGGAAGTGATTACTCTGGGTGAGAACTGAGTCCTGAAAGTAGGTAAAGGAATAAACGTGAGAACTTCTCCCTCTCTGTATTACAATCCATAATGCCCAAAGTATGTGAGAGAGAGAGAGAGAGAGAGAGAGAGAGAGGTGCCTGCCATAGTGTAGAGACAGCAGGCTGTCAGGTGGGGTTTGGGGTTGGGAGAGGGAGTGGTGGGAGAGAAACTGGGGACATTAGCAATGGAAATGTATACTAGTGGAGGTTAGGTGTTAAAATATCCTATGATTGAAACTGAATCATGAAAAGTTTTGTAATATGTGTCTCCTGCATATTCAATACAAAAATATGATATTTAGATTCTACCACCATGAATAACCTATGAATGTGCTGAAATTCATTTTTATCACCTTGGCTGGGCTCATTGCATGGATGTCTGTGTGGTAAAACTTTTTCATTTTATGCGGACTGAAGAGACAAAAATCATAGGATTGGGACTTCTGGTGGAAGGAGAGAAGAGCACAAAACACCCTGTTGAACACATCTCAGCAGGGTCACCTAAGTTGCGTGATGACAGACCTCCTTCACTGATTTCTTCTTTTGTAATGTGGAAAAATGAAAAGACTTTGCAGGCTGACAAGGGGTTGTCTCCTCCAGTTCTCACTATTTTCTTTTCGATCAGAACTGTTTAAAGATTATTAGAAAAATTTGGAGCTAAATGATTTGTTCTCATATATTTCCCCTACATGGTGTCAGTGGGCATTGATCCAGTAAGGCCAGCATGAAAAAGTTGAGGTTTATGTCTTAACCACCAATGCCAACACTACTGTATGTATCAACCCAAAGTACAATAGTAAAACTTCAAAATGTGTTTGTCAAGGAAATCGGTGGGAATGCAGGGAAAAATGGGTAATTTGTTGGTGGAGGGATGCAGACACTGGTGGTGTGATTAGAATTGGAATATTGTATGACAAATCTCCAATATAAATGACTTTGAAAATCAAAATTGCCTAAATTTAAAAAAAAGGAGAAGGCAACTTATGTCTATATTTCAAGAAGGCTTGTCTTGGCAAATTTTGGCAGGGAGACCATAGTTGGTAGAGAGAGGGAGAAAGAAAGGGAGAGTTGACAGTTCAGAAGAGAAGCCTGGATATCATGGAAGAGATGAAAGCTGATCTTAGAAGATTTGGAGCCATCAGAGTTTAGAGAGCTAAATGGTCTGAACATTGCAGTTTAGATACTTGAATAGTGAGATTGGTTTCAGTCATCAGCACTGTATATATAGAAAGAGTTCAAAGACCTCACAGATATTCAGGCTATAATTACTAACAAGGGAAGCGTTTTTTTCCTGAAGCATTATGTAAGGATAATATATTGCCAGGAAGAATGATAAGAAGTTGGTTCTCTTTTTCACAGATTAATACATTAGAGATGAAAACTTTTATTCAAAGGAATCTATGATCTTGTCCTGTTTCTCTGTTTTCTTGTCATCATTCCATTCTCCCCCATGACCCTACCTAATCAGGGCTCTCGACATTTCTCAGCAGTGTCACCACATAGCCTCAGAGCATGTGTTAACTGCAGGTAGCTCACAGCTCTCATGTTTGCCCCCAATCCAAGTCAGAGCCATCCTTCTGAAACCAAGGATATTTGCTGAAGGCCCATTCTTCCTTGAAGTGGCAGTCATGGTTTACCTCTTCTTAATCATTTTGTTTACAAATTTAGATGTATGTCACTATACTAGTGACAGGGATTTTTCAAACTATGGAAAGCATAAACATTTCCATTTCCCCCACGAATTTTGGGCTAGTTATTTTCTATCCACTGCTAATAATTTGTGATAATTAGGAAATAGAACTGAAGTAAAAACAGGGACATTTGTCAATTTGGTGCCATAACTAATCAGTCTTAGTATAAGTATATATTTCTAGAAAAAAAAATGCAGAAGAAAATGAGTTGGTTGCTAGCAAAGAATGCCAAACCTCTGCCAAGAAATACTTTGAAAATAAAAATTCTGACTATGGACTGAACATGATTGCAATTTAATGCCTCTTTTGCAGACCACAACACCCAAAAAGAGAGAGAGAAAAAAAAGGGAATGCCCTGCCACAGAGGCAGGGTGGGATGGGGGGGGGGATTGGTGTGGGAGGGATACTGGAATACATGGTGGTGGAAAATGGGCACTGGCGGAAGAATGGGCATTTGATCATTGTATAATCAAAACCCAAGCACAAAAATTTGTAAATGTACAACTGTACATCATGGTGTTTCACTAATAAAAATTTTAAAAAAATAAAATAAAATAAAAATTGTTTCGTCTGCCAGAGATCAGCAGATGGGAACCTGAGTGAAGGCAAAAGATTAAATTGGTTGACTTTTATTTTTCCTTGAGTATATTAATTTGATTTTGGAGTCAATTTATATGAGAGTTCATCAAGACACAGAAATTTTTAGCGCTTCTCTTGTTTAAAAGTATAGTGATACACCATATCTCTATCTCACATTCTTTTTATTTCTGATAGTTTGACACAAAAGATACGTCATAATCATAGATAAATGTAAATTATTTAAATACTTTTTTGATTATTTAAAATTACCTTATAGAATTACATTATAGAATTTCATAAATTTTAGGATTATGCAGAATCTACTTGCATGTATCACATTACACTCACTACTGAAAGGCCTACTCTGTCATTCACCATTGTTTAGTTTTCCCACTTTGATTATACTTTTCGATCTGGTAACTAAATAGTCTCATAGTTCTAAAGTTTGTTTTTATTGCTTTGAAAAGATCAAAATTATGTAATTTTCAACATTGGATGAAACTAGAGGATATCATGCATGTAAAGTTAGCCTTAAGGAAAGGAACAGATACAGAGAGATTTTTCTCATATGTGGGATGAAAAGACACACAGCAAGGTAGCAACAAATGTTCAAGAGCAATGTAAGGGGAGAACTGATCCACACAATTGGGTCAGGGGATTAGGAGGGAGGGATTCTGGGGGATTGGGGGAGAGGGAGGGTTTGTTCTTTGAGAGAATGAGGAGTGTCTTGTTGGAATTATGTGTATGAGAAACCATTGTTAATTGAATTATAAATCATAGAATATAAATAATGTTTTAGACGTTTGTCTGTCTCATTTTATTCTTTTAATTTGTTTTCTCCATATGCCACATAGGCATGAACTTGTAGGATGCCTATCTTTCTCTGCCTGGTTTTTGTCACTAAACATAATTTCCTCATGTTATACATTTTATATACAAATAATAAGAAGATTTCACTTCATACAACTGAGTAGTATTCCATTGCTTTACCACCTTTCATTTTCAAAATTTGTGGTTTAAAAGATACAAATACTGGTTTTAACAATGCTCTGGTGTTTTCAAAGTTTTAGTTTAGTGAAACAAAATATATTTTATTGAAAAACTCTAAGAAAATTGTGAAACAGTTGTAGGGTGGAATGGAATATATGTTCAAGCGAGAACAGTCATTTAACAAAACAAGCAAAGAGAGACATAGAGAAAGGAAGCACGGTATTTCTTCAAGGGAGAACACAAGCTTGAGGAACAAGCCCACTCTGGTAGTTTAGGAATAAGAACTTGGATTGGTATGAACTTAACTTGTACACTTTAGGGGAGAACCTGAGTGAAACTATTATAAGTACGTTCAGGATCATGATACACTGGAGTCTGCACTTGGAGTGAGGAGGGTAGAGAGTTCTTTGGGGAGACCGAACTATAGATAACAGTAATATTATAACACGAATGATAGTATCTTACCGTGGGATTCCAAAAAAATATTTAAGAGTGGCGTCAGAAATGATAACATTCTTAGGTATTTGGGTTTCCTGTGGAAACAACGGGAAGCTGAGTTTATGCTCTGGATGCATCCACCTGAAACAAGGTCAACAAGTCATGAATGAAAAATTTCAAGTTAGATGGATCAAGGATTCTGATCCCAGTGGAAGGCTAGCTTTCGGGTGGACAATTTCTACTGATGGCCTGATGTAGGTTCTGATCCTGGGATATGTAACAGAAAGGAGATAGTGACCGGTATCCTCAGAAGTGAAGCCTCTGAGACAGAAGTCATTCATGCCAACTAATGGGTTATCAATGTTTGCTCATGGCTGCTACCATTATAACATGCCGTTCAATGGTTCTGTGGTTTCAATTTACTGTGTCAATGTAAAGATGAAGTTTCCAAATGGAAGGTAAAAATCTGAGGCCCTCAAGATGATGAATCACAGGGAGGGGGGGGAGCTGGAGCTATAGTACAGCAGGTAGGGCATTTGCCTTGCACACGGCATACCCAGGTTAGATTCCCAGCATCCTGTATGGTCCCCCCAAGCACCGTGAGGAGTAATTCCTGAGTGCAGAGCCAGGAGTAACCACTGTGCATCGCCACGTGTGACCCAAAAACGCAAAGAATGATGATCTGGGATTGATCCTTAGCATTGCAAACGGCATTATTTTTTAATTTTTAAATTTTTTCTTGCTTGCTTGCTTGCTTGCTTTTTTGTTTTTTGGGTCGCACCTGGCTATGTATAGGGGTTATTTTTTATTTTTAAAAAAACTTATAATTTTTCCTTTTTACCTGTGGTTTAAAAGTGTATCTAAAATATTTTAGAGTAAATATATGTGAAGAAGAATAAAATTCACAGGAACTATTTAGTGTTCTTAATGATACAGGAGTCAGAATTTTGAGGTTAATTGTATGGGTATTGCATAAATAATTTTTCCACATTATGTGGGCTGTCTTTCGATCATGGTCACCATTTTTTCTGAGTTGCAGAAACTTCTTAGTTTAATCTAGTCTCATTTGTTTATCTTCACTTCCTCTTCCTTGGTCAGTGGTGTTTCATTCTAGAAGTTTCCCTTAGCTTTAATGTCATGAAGGGATCTTCCCACATTTTTCTCCATATATCTTAAGAATTCAGGTATGATAGTGAGGTCTTTAATACATTTGATCTGACTTTGTGCCTGGCACTATAAAGAGGTCTGAGTTCATTTTTTTTGCATATTGCTGTCCAGTTTTCCCAGCACCAGTTGCTGAAGAGACTTCCTAGCTCAACTTCATATTTCTTGAGCCTTTAAGAAAGATTAGGTAATAATAATCTGAGGGCCAGCGTCAGGATATTTGACTATATTCCATTGATCTGAGACCTGTCTTTATCTGAATATCATGGTATTTTGATTACTAAAACTTTGTAGTAGGGTTTGAAGTTGGGGAAGGTGTTCCCTTCTTCTTTTTACCAAAGATTGCTTTAGCTCTTCATGGGAGTTTATGGTTTTGTATGAGTTTAAGAGTGATTAATCTATTTCTTTGAAAAATGTTATGGGTATCCTTATAGAAAGTGCATTAAATCTTTATAGAGCTTTGGGGTGGATTGCCATTTTGACAGTGTTAAACCTCTCAATCCATGGGCATGGGATGTGATTCCATTTCCTCATATACTCTCTTATTTCGTGAAGTAGTGTTTTGTAGGTTTATTTTTTTTTTGGTATAGTTCCTTAACCTTTTTAGTTGATTCTATTATACTCTATTTTCTGAGGTATTATTGTGAATGGGATTGTTTTTCTCTATCTCTTTTTTCTCTTTCATTATTAATATATGTGAAAGCCATGGAGTACCAGATATTGATTTTGTAATATGCTACTTTACTAAACAAATCTATTGTTCCCAGGAGCTTTTTTGTAGATTCTTTGGGATTTTGTAAGTATAGTATCATGTCATCTCCAAATAGTAAAAGCTTGAGTTCTTCCTTTTTTATCTGGATGCCCTTGATATCTTTTTTTTTTAACGAAATCATATGGCAAGTACTTTAAGTACTATGGTGAATAGGAGGTGTGAGAGTGGGTAACTTGTTTTGTGCCTGATTGTATTCTGGGATTCTAGTTCATTGATTTCTGCTCCAAGTCTTTGGTTTTTCCCCCTTGAGAATAATGCTTGCCATGGGTTTGTGGTAATTTGCTTTGACTAGATTGAGGAAAGTACTTTCAAATCCAATTTTGTTGAGAGTTTTTCATCATGAATGGGTGCTGGATCTTATCAAATGCTTTATCTACATCTATTGATATGATCATATGACTTTTATCTTTATTTTATTGAGATGGTGTATTCTGTTGATTGACTAGAGAATGTTAAGCCATCCTTGCATCCCCAAGCTAAACCTATTTGGTCATAGTGTGTGATCTTTTGTTGAGTTTCTGGATTCTCTTTGCAGGTATTTTCTTGAAAATCTTTGTATCTGTATTCATCAAGGAAATAGGTCTGTAATTTTCTTTTTTGTGGTGTCTCTATCGATTTGAGTATTAGGGTGATCTTTGCCTCATAGAAACTATTTGGGAGTATTTCTGTTTCTTCAATTCCTGGAAAATCTTAAAAATGTTGGAAGCAGTTCCTCTTTAAAGGTTTGAAATAGTTCACTATTGAATCCATCTGGGCTATGGATTCTGTTTGCAGGGATACTTTTGACCATCATTTCAATTTCCTTGTTAGTGATAGGTTCAAGTATTCCAAATCTTCTTGGTTCAGCCTTGGGAGGTAATTGGAATCCAATAATTTATCAATTTATTCAAAATTCTCTCATTTCCTGCTGCAAAGAATCTCAATATAATCTCTGATGATCCTATGTATTTCTGTAGTTTCTATTAGGATAACCCCCTTTGCATTTCTGATTTGATTTATTAGAATTCTTTCTCTTTGTTTTTTTGAGAGGCTTCTCATGGTTTATTGATCTTATTTATTTTCTCAAAGAACCAGCTTTTGCTTTTATTGGTCTTTTGGATTGTATTTTGGGATTGTAGCTCATTGATGTCTGGTACAAGTTTTATTATTTCCTTCCTCCAGCCTATTTTGGACTACTTTTGTTGGTCATTTTACAAAATCTTGACCTCTAATTTATTCATGTAGGCCCTTTCTTTCTTCCTAATGAATTCTGGCAGATCTATAATCTTTCCTCTTAACACTGCTTTTGCTGTGTCCCACAAGTTATGGTAGCTCGTGTCCTCATTCTCATTTGTTTCTGGAAATTTTTTATTTCCTCTTTGATTTCTTCCCTAAGCCAATGGTTGTTCATTACTCCCCTTAAAGAAAATATTTCCTTGCTGAGCTTCAGTCTGTTTGATCTATGGAGAAGTGTCAAAGAAGTGTTGAAATCTCCTTCTAGTATTGTGTTGCTATCAATGTTTTTCTATAAGTCAATTAGAAGTTGTTTTTAAGTATTTTCCTGGTCTGTCATTAGGATTATATACATTGAGGAGGGTGAGTTCTTTCTGATGTACATATCCCATGATCATTAAGAAATGACCTTCACTGTCTCTGATAATCTTTAGCCTAAAGTCCATGTGGTCTGATACTAGTATCGCCACTCCAGCTTTGTGGAGGTGATATTTTCTTGAAAACTTGTTTCCCAGACTTTTACTTTTAGCCCATGGGTGCTTTGATTGTTCAGATGTGTTTCTTGCAGGCAGCAGAATGAATGTTGGTTTCAGTTTTCTAATTCATCTTCCCATTCTGTGCCTCTGAATTGGCACATTTAGTCCATTGACATTGAGAGAGATTGTTGTGGTGTGGATTTGTGCTCTCTTTATGTAGAATTTTTGTACTTGTGGGGATTGTCTTAGCTTAAAGTAGACCTGTTCATTCTTCTTGCAACAAAAATATGGAATGCTTTACAAGTTTGAATATCATCTCTGTGCAAGGACCATGCTCATCATTTTATCATTTCAATTTTAGTATATGTGTTAAACTTAGTAGGAGTTAATTTTTCCATATTTTTCTCTTCTTATTACTTTGAGTGTTGTCCTTCCTCACTCCTATGGCAGACAATGATTCCTAATCAAGGAATGTATTTCAAAGCAGCATGAATAAATAGATTTAGAAATTTAATGTCCCAGAAAGAAAAATATGGTTTTTACCATATTATCTTTTACCATAACCTAGGCATCAGTTTTACAAAATAATTCTTTTGGAAGATGGTATATGAGGTTGTTTAATGTCGTTCCCTGAAACCTTAATTAAGACCATTAAACTAGAGCCTTTTGTTATTTTCACCTCAGTCCCGTGTACTTCTCCAAGAAAAGGTGGATGGTGTTGTCTGCACTTTGACCACCTTGAATGTATGTAGGATTTTTTTCCTGAAGGATGAGCTGAGAAGCATATTGATGATTTCATTCCACCTTATTACAAGTTCAACTTGAACGGAAGGTGAGACTCATATGGCTCCTATAAAGGACAGAACAAAGGGTCTCAGTGAAGTTTAATGGCCAACTCACATTAACAACATAGATGACTCATAGTAACCTGTGTGCATCTTTGTGTATAGTGAGTTTCATATCTACTGATAGAGATTCTCAGTCATGACACATGGGCAAAACGGATCTGTAATTAAAATCTAGTTCTCTGAGCAGAGTGGGGTCTCTGACGTGATTGAACAAGTTTGTAGTAATTTATTACTAAGCACATAAGTATTTTCAATGATGCGTACTTTTCGATCTAAAATTAATTCCAAATATGTCTAAAACAACAGTCTCCTGACCTCGCACCTGGCTTTCCTCACTGGGGCCCCTTGGAGATGGCGGGGTGAGATTCCCTCACCGCCCTGAGCATAGACCCGGCAGCTGAAGACCTCTGCAACCAGCCATAGGTACGCTTAAGACCACTCTTCCCAAGCTTGAAGGAGCCTCATGCATGAAGGAACTGGAAGAGGAACCCAAATGTGCGGGACCGGGGGATGAGATCTCCATGGCTGCTCAGATCAAGACTGTGCCCCCTCCTTCCAGATCCTCCATCTTCTAGTAATTAAGTGTTAAAACCACGATCTACCCCTGGATCCATGTAATGCCATCAATAGCCAACATCCAGAGACTGGATCTTATTTAGAAGAGAGTAACTCTGATTGTCCAGTTCTCACTCTCAGAGAACCTGGTAGGCTTCTGCGAGTATCTTGCCCGCATGGCGGAGTCTTTGTTTCTGGTCACTGTTTCTTTTGAGGTACAGAAGCTGCTTAATTTAAGATAGTTCCCTTTGTTTATCTCTGTTTCCAGTTGCTTGGCAAGTTGCATGTTATATTTGAAGATACCTTTAGCTTCAATGTCGTGGAGGGATTTGCCGACCTTGTCATCACTGTACCTGAGGGATTCTGGTGTGATGTTGATGACTTTGACCTATTTTTATCTGACTTTTGTGCATGGTGTTAGGTAGAGGTTTGAGCCATTTTTTTTTTTTTTGCATATAGCTGTCCAGTTTTTTCTGCACCGTTTGTTTAGAAGGACTCTCTTGAACCACTTCACATTTCTTGCTCCCTTATCAAAGATTAGATGATTATATATTTGAGGGTGTGTGTCAGTATATTCAATCCTTTTCCATTGGTCTGCAGCTGAGCCTTTGTTTCAGTCCCATGCTGTTCTCATTATTATCGTTTGTAGTAGAGTTTGAGGTTGGGGAAGGTGATGCCTCCATCGTCTTTTCCCCAAGAATTGCTTTAGCTATTCGTGTGCGTTTGTTGTTCCATGTGAATTTCAGGAGTGCTTGATCAATTTCTTTGAAGAATGTCATGGGTATCTTTATAGGGATCAAGTTGAATTTTTACAATGCTTCTTGGAGAATTGCCATTTTGACAATGTTAATTCTCCCATTCCATAAGCAGGAGATATGTTTCCATTTCCTCGTGTCATTTTTTAATTTCTTATTGTATAGGTCCTTTACCTCCTTAGTTAAGCTGATTCCAAGGTTCTTGATTTTCTGAGGCACGATTGTGAGTGGGATTGCTTTTTCATGTCACTTTCTTCTCTCTCATTATTTGCATATAAATAAGCCATAGACTTTTGGGTATTGAGTTTATAGCCTGCAATTTTACTATAAAAGTCTATTGCCTCTAGGAGTTTTTTCGTAGAGATTTTAGTATTCTCTAAATATAGTATGATACCTTCTGTGAATAGTGAGAGATTATTTCTACCTTTCATACATGAAAAACCCTAAATATCTTTTTCTTATCTATTTTCTATTCCAAGTACTTCCAGTTCTACATTGATCAGAAGTGCCAAAATGAATTTTTACTTAGCACATTCTGTCTGTAAATTTCTATGCTAAGAACAGTGGAAGAAACAGTGATATCTTAGTAATTTACAAGTAAATTATGAAGACAGATAATTTAAAAGAATTTCTTTGTATAAATTTCCAAAATGTTTAGCTTTTATTAAATATATTAAGAATAAATCATAGGTCTTGATTATACCGTGAAGATTATTTTCATGTTAGAAGTTACCCTTCTAAAATGCAAGAAAGAGACACATTTTGAAAATGTTGATTATTCGTTCATTCATTCAATGAATGTTTGTAGTCTGGTTGTGCAGTGCCTGCAGAAAGTCAACCTGTACCCTCAGGTGAGTGCATCAACAGTCTGATGGTGTCTTCATGCTTCCCGATAACCTCAAATGGCCACTGTGCCTCTGGCTGGCTCCCAACAACTCAGGACTACATTTCCCGAGAAATTAAACTCCCGAAAGATATGTGGGAGCCATGTTAACAAACCACCCCTGGCTCAGCTATACAAGCTAATGGATTGGTCTTGTTTCAGAGACCCATAGACAAATCTGGAAGATATCAACAGTCACAGTTAACCTTGGAACTGCAAAAGGCTGAAGACACTAGGGTAAATCGGAGGGAGGCAGGTTAGTTTGGTGCCCACCCAACCAGAACCCAGTGCAGCCACTTTCTCCCACAATACAAAATCGCCACCATGCCCTCCTCTGGTTTCCAACGTCTCAGGATGGCTCTCACTGAAACATAACAGCTGAAAATTCGGATATGTGTGTTTTGTGACTGAAATCTCCAGGCTTTCTCTGGGCAGGATGGGCATCCTACACTCACTGCCCTGTACTTATGGAAGCCTCAGCAGTCATTTCCATACCTCAAAGCTACTCCAACCTTACCTTCCTGATAAAAATGCTCAATTCCTTGAACAAAGATGATGACCTCTTAGTACCTGTATGAGACCCTTAATGCACAAAATAAAAAGGAAACAAAGAGAAAGAATCAAAGATCCTGCCATAGAGACAGGCTGGGGGTGGGGGTAGTTTGTTGGGGGATGGTTTTAGGGAACCAGGAATATTGGTTTTGGGAAATGTACACTAGAGGAAGGATGGAAGTTGGATCGTTGTATGACTGGAAGCAAATTATGAATAGATTTGTAATGGTCTATATCACAGATATTCAATAAAACATTAAAAATACTGATGGAACTTTAAAACCCAGCATAACTATTTTTGTGTTCTCTGTAGGAAAAAAAATGTTACTCACCTGTGTGCCAATAGCTTGTAGAAAACTAAACCCAAAGATATATCAATGACTGCCTTTGGCATGAATACTGTAATTGCAGCTATGTTATGTTTTAGAATCAGTTCGTGGACAAGACGCCAAGAGGAGCAGTGGCAAAGTGCATCAATGTTGAATGGATAATGTTTCAGGAGCTTGCAAGGGAGATGCGAAGCTTTGGCATGAGAAAAGGGAAGAAACAGAAGAGTGAAGTACTAATAAGTATCATGAGAAATATGCAAGGGAGAACATTTCCTGGCAAGTGTCACACTCTGTTGAGCTTTTCGTGAGGATAAGCATTAGAAAGTATCTTTCCCATTTAGTGGTAAAAAGGTTACTTTGATGGGTATATTTAAAATTTACTTTATCGATTAGAATCACTAAGAGATACACAGTTACAAAGTTGCTCATAACTGAGTTTCAGTCATTTAATGTTCTAGAACCTTTCCAGTATATTGGGGCATTTTTGAAGGAATATCCCTGGTGCGAGGACTAGGGCATCTGAATCTTAACTCATTTCACCAAATATATGATCTGTACTCACATGTTTTACACTGTCTCCCCTGCTCTTTGATTTATGTTTTCATGCAATATTTCCTTGTGAACCTCACTTCAAGTGAGGCTCCCTATTTAAGACAAGTACATGTTTCTGGGACATTACATATTTTTTGGTTGCTGGGAGAGTCTCTAAAGCAATGCTCAGGAGGTGTGGGGGCCCTACAGACAATTCTCAGAAAACGTGGCCATGGTGCTTGGGGTCCTCCTATGCTATACAGCCTTTGATACTCTGGCAATCATGTGGTGCTGGGAGTCAAATTGAGTGCATGTGACACAAGTTCCATAAGCACTACACTATCTCCTGCAGCCCTGGGTATTAGATTTATGTCAGCATTCTGAGGTCCTCCCTTTTGTCAGAAAGCAGAGACTTGTGCAGGAGAAAGTGGAAGAGACATTAGGGT
The DNA here is from genome assembly GCF_029834395.1 of Sorex fumeus. Classification (NCBI taxonomy): domain Eukaryota; kingdom Metazoa; phylum Chordata; class Mammalia; order Eulipotyphla; family Soricidae; genus Sorex; species Sorex fumeus. The sequence goes on from NW_026606203.1 coordinate 497,171, forward strand.
TTAGCTAGGTTAACTGAGTAGCTGGTGATACCATTAAGATTGGAACATAAAGTAAAAATAAAACAAGAGCCCCATGCCTTTTCCCGCTGAACTCGACACCCTCCACAGGGGGACACCTGCGGGGAACACCTGCAGCAGCTCCTTGGGACTGTCCATCACCAAATCAGCGCCTCCCCTCCAGGTGGGTAGGGGGAGCACAAGCCAGGTTCACCACTCCTCACCCCCAGCTCCCCGCATTTTCCTGCAGAACTGGACACCCTCCAGAAGGGGACACTTGAGGCAGCTCCATGGGATTTTCCATCCCTCCTCCTACATTCCGGGAACCTGGGTGGGAGTGACCCTGGGATGGGCCAGGGGCATGGCCACCATATAGGGGTGTGTCCTCCCAGAAGTGGGCGTGGCCTTCTCCTGGGTGGCCAGCCGCAGTTATATTTCCCAATCTGGGCACTCAGGACTTTCATCTCTCACTTTGTCGCCTAATACCGACTAAAAATGTCTGACCACCTCTACTAGAATACAACAACATTCCACTCGCCTACTCCATTTCTAAGAAAAGACCTGTATGAAATGTGCTGTACAAGCTCAAAACTAAAAAGTACCTCCTCCAAAGCGCAAATCTCCACCACAAGGAGAATATGAAGAAAAGAAAAATTCTCAATCGAGGTTGTCCACAATTGCGCTCTCATTGATAAAGAATTCCAGGATAAAATGCAGAGGGTGTTCAAGGATCTACTCAAAGAATCAATGGAAGAGATATCCAATGACTAAAATAAGAAATGAAAGAAACAATAGAACAGAGAGTCAAGAAAATACAGGAAGAAAAGAGAACAGAATTTTAAAAAGCTACAAAAAGAAGAGTCACAAATAAAGGATTCAGTGGATGAAATTAAAAAGTTAGTAAGTGCCCTTAGCAATAGGATAAGTGCAGCTGAAGAGAGGATCAGCGAGCTTGAAGATGAGCAACAGAACTCCCACTGGGAAGAACAAGCAATAGGAAAAGACATCAAAATGGCTCTAAGGAGAATCAGAGACCTAGGGGATGATGCCAAGAGGAACAACATTACAATCATTGGAGTACCAGAAGGAAAGGGAAACAACCCCAATGAAAAAGCTAGAGTAAAAGAAACCATTGCTGAAAAGTTCCCAGAGTTAAGGAAAGCAGACATCCAGTTCCAAGGAGCCAGAAGGGTACCAGCTAAAGGAGACCCCAGAAAAAAACACTCCAAGCATATCATATTCAGAACGATGGATGCTGTGGACAGAGACACAATATTACAAGCAGCAAGGTCAAAGAAGGAAATTACATACAAAGGAGCACCCCTTAGATTCACAGCAGACCTATCAGTGGAAATCCTCCAAACCCGAAGGCAATGGTTGTATATAGTGAAAAAATTCAAAGAAATGAACGCCTCACCGATAATACTCTATCCAGCTAAACTCTAACTCAAATTCGATGTGAACGATACACCACTTTTTAGATAAACACAAACTCAGGAACTTCATACACTCAAAACCAAATCTAAAAGAAGAAGTAAAGGGGCTCCTGTAAGATAAGAAGGAAAACACGTGTAAATCAACTCCTAAAGGAAGATGGCACAAAACCCCATGACAATAATCTCCCTTAATGTCAATGGTCTAAATGCACCTACAAAGAGACACAGAGTGGCAAAATGGATCCAGAAACAGAAACCAACATTCTGCTGTCTACAAGAAACTCATCTGAACAATCAGAGCAAACACAGACTCAAAGTGAAAGGATGGAAAACAATCCTGCAAGCAAACAGCTCCCTCACAAAAGCTGGGATGGCCATACTAATATCCGACAACATTAATTTCAGGCTGAAAAAGATTAGAAGGGACAGCGAGGGCCACTTTCTCTTCATCAAGGTATACATTCCACATGAAGAAATCATACTCTTAAATGTATATGTACCTAATGAAGGAACAGCTAGATACTTAAAACAACTGCTAACAGATTTTAAAGAGGACAGTGCTAGCAACACCATAGTAGATGAAGACTTCAACATCGCCTTATCACCTCTGAATAGATCAACAAGAACAAAACTCAGCAAGGAAACATTGGCTTTGAATGAAGTAATAGAAGAGATAGGACTTATAGACCTATACAGGGCTTTACACGCCCCAAAGAAAGAATACACATTCTTCTCCAGTGCGCATGGAACATTTTCCAAAATACACTATGTGCTAGGCCACAAAACATACCTCAATAGAATCAGGAAGATAGAAAGAGTATCAACAATCTTTTCAGACCATGATGCACTGAGGATAGATGTGAATCACACACAGACACGGACAACCAAATCGAACACCTGGAAACTAAACAAGTCACTGCTGAACAATGTGTGGGTCAGGAAGGACGTCAAGGAAGAAATCAAATGATACCTGGAAACAAATGAGAACGAAGACACGAACTACCAGAGCTTATGGGATGCAGCTAAACCCCTATTAAGGGGAAAATTCATAGCTCTGCAAGCATATCTAAGGACGGAAGAAAAGATGCACATAAGCAACTTATTTCACAGCTCAAGTTCTTATAAAAGGATCAAGAAAAGGATCCTACATTGGGCAGAAGGAAAAAGATCTAAAACTTAGAGCAGAAATCAACGACATGGAAACCTAAGAAACAATCCGAAAGATCAAAGAAACCAAGAGCTGGTTCTTTGAGAAAATAAACAAGGTAGATATACCACTAGCAACACTCACAAAGAAACAGAGAGAGAAAACACTAATACACCGAATCAGAAATAAAAATAGAGATATCACAATGGAATCCAAAGAAATTCAAAGGATCATCAGATACTACATTGAAAGTCTGTATGCCAAGAAAAAAGAGTAGTTAGAAGAAATGGATAACTTCCTGGATTACTAAAATCTCCCAAAGATGAGTCAAGAAGATATAAAATACCTGAATAGACCTAGTCACATAAATGAAATTGAAACTGTAATCAAAATTCTTCCCAAAAACAAAAACCCAGGTCCAGATGGAATCACTACCGAATTTTTCAAAACTTTTAAGGAGGATCTACTGCCCGTCCTTCTCAAACTTTTCCAGGAAATTGAAAAAACAGAAACTCTCCCAAACAGTTTCTATGAAGCCCATATCTCTCTAATACCAAATGGAAACAAAGACACCATGAGAGAAAAAAACTACAGGCCGATATCACTGATGAACACGGAGGAGAAGATTCTGAACAAAATACTAGCAAATAGAATTCAACAACTCATCAAAAAGATCATACACCATGACCAAGTGGGATTCATCCCGGGCGATGCAAGGATGGTTTAACATTCGGAAATCAATCAACATAATCCATCATATCAACAAAAGAAAAGATAAAAATCATATGATCATATAAATAGATGCAGAGAAAGCAATTGACAAGATCCAGCATCCGTTTATTATGAAAACCCTCGCCAAATTGGGGATAGAGGGGACTTACCCCAATATATTTAAATCCAGCTACCACAAGCATACAGCAAGCATCATCCTCAAAGGGGAAAATCTGAGAGCGTTCCGCCTAAGATCAGGAACGAGATAAGGTTCCGACTCTTTCAACTGGTGTTGAACATAGTACTGGAAATACTAGCAATAGCAATTAGGCAAGCAAAAGAGATTAAGGCCATCCAAATAGTTAAGGAAGAAATCAAGCTCTCACTATTCGCAAATGATATGATACTATACTTAAAGAACCATAAAACCTCTACCAAGAAACTCCTAGAAATAATACACTCGAGAGTAAAGTTAAAGGTATAAAATAAATACCAAAATATCCATGGCTTTACTATACACAAATAGTGAGAGAGAAGAAAATGACAAGATGAAAACAATCCCATTCACAATTGTGTGCCAGAAAATCAACTACCTAGGAATTAATTTAACTAAGCAAGTAAAGGAACTTTACAAAGAAAACTACAAAACGCTGCTTCTTGAAATAAAAGAGGATGCGAGGAAATGGAAAAATATCCCCTGTTCATGGATCTGGAGAATTAATATTGTCAAAATGGCAATACATCCAATAGCACTGTAGAAATTCAATGTGATCCCTATTAGGATACGCATGACATTCTTCAAAGAAATGGAGCAAACACTCCTGAAATTTATATGGAACAATAAACCCCCATGATGAGCTAAAGCAATTCTTGGGAAAAAGAAAATGGGAGGAATTAACCTCCTGAACCGCAAACTTTACTAAAAGTAGTAATAATTAAAACAGCCTGATACTTGCTACATGCATAGCATACTTTTTCTTAGATTTTTTGATTTTTCTAGGATATATTGATCATCTTTTTTTAAAATTTTTTTTATTAGTGAAACACCATGAGGTACAGTTGTAGATTTACAATTTTTTGTGCTTGGGTTTGATTATACAATGATCAGATACCCATCCCTCCACCAGTGCCCAATTTCCACCACCATGGATAATATCCCCCCAACCTCCATACGCCCATCCTCCCTGCCTCTGTGGCAGGGGAATCCCCTGTGTTCTCTCTCTCCTTTTGGGTGTTGTAGTCTGCAAAAGAGGCATTGAGTGGCAAACATGTTCAGTCCGTAGTCCACTTTCGACACGCATCTCCCCTCCTGGGAGGATCCTCCAAACACCCTTTATTTGGTGTTCCCTTCTCTATCTGAACTGCCCTTTCCTCTAGAATGCCCGACTGGCCACTAAGCTATGGAGTAATCCTCCTGGTGCTGATCTCAGCTATTCTTGGCTATTAATCTCGTATTTTGTTACTTTATATCCCCCAGATGAATGCAATCTATCTGTGTCTATCCCTCTCTTTCTGACTCATTTCTCTTAGCATGATACTTTCCATGTTGTACCACTTGTATGTAAATTTCATGACTTCATCTTTTCTAAGAGCTACATAGTACTCCAATGTGTAGATGTACCAAAGTTTCTTTAACCAGTCATCTGTTCTTGGGCATTCAGGTTTCTTCCAGTTTCTGGCTATTGTATAGAGTGGTGCAATGAACAAACACGTGCAGATATCACTTCGACTATACATTTTTGCCTTTCTGGGATATATTCCCAGGAGTGGTATTGCTGGGTCAAATGGGAGCTCAATTTCTAATTTTTTGAGAATCGTCCATACTGTTTTCCAGAAGGGCTGAACCAGTCGACATTCCCACTAACAGTGAAGGAGAGTCCCTTTCTCGCCACATCCGCGCCAGCATCAGTTGCTTTTGTTCTTTTGAATGTGGGCCAGTCTCTGAGGTGTGAGATGGTATCTCATTGTGGTTTTGATCTGCATCTCCCTGATGATTAATCATGTAGAGCATTTTCTCATGTGCTTTTTTTGCCATTCGGATTTCTTCTTTGAGAAAGTTTCTATTCATTTCATTGCCCCATTTTTTGATGGGGTTGGATGTTTTCTTCTTGTGGAGTTTAACCAGTATTTTGTATATCCTGGATATCAACCCCTTGTCACATGTGTATTCGGCGAATATCCTTTCCCATTCTGTAGACTGTCTTTTTATTTTGGTCACTGTTTCTTTGGAGGTGCAGAAGCTTCTTAGTTTAAGATAGTCCCATTTATCCATTTATCTATCTCTGTTTTCACTTGCTCAGACAGTGGCGTGGCATCTTTTTTTTTTCACTATTAGGATTTTATTTGATTTTTAACAACTGCAAACTTTTTGCATAGTAAAAATTCCCTCAAATTTATGCACTTTTGTATTTTTTTTGCAATTTTTTTAACATGAACTATTACATTATATACTTATTGCTGGAGCTATAGCCCAGCGGTAGGGCATTTGCACTGCAAGTGGCCGGCCTGGCCAATCTGGGTTAAATTGCTCTGTCCCTCTTAGAGAGCCCGACAAGCTACCGAGAGTATCTTGCCAGCATGGTGAAGCCTGGTAAGCTACCCATGACGTATTCAATATGATTTTGCAAAGCCTTCATAGAAGATTCCATGAATCTCGCAATCCTCCCAGGAAAAAGTTCTTTCCTCTGGAGCCTGATATTGCCAGAGAAGGCATTTAAGAGAATGAGGCTCTCAGGATATACTGAAAATATTCCTGCAAATACAGTAACAACAAGTCTCACAATGGAGATGTTACCGGGCCTGCTAGAGCTAATCGATGAACAACTGGAGGACAGTGCTATAGATCTACTTACTCTTATTAGGATTATATTTATATTATATGCCTGAAGTTATGTCTACTTTTTTTTCCCCTTTATTTTATTTTATTTTTTTTTACAGTTGTAAATTTACAATTTTTTGTGCTTTGGTTTCAATTATACAATGATCAGATAATATCCCCCCCGACCCCCATCCCCCCATCCCCCCCTACCTCTGTGGCAGGGCAATCCCCTGTGTTCTCTCTCTCCTTTTGGGTGTTGTGGTCTGCAAAAGAGGCATTGAGTGGCAAACATGCTCAGTCCATAGTCCACTTTCTACATGCATCTCCCCTCCTGGGAGGGTCCTCCAAACACCCTTTATTTGGTGCTCCCTTCTCTGTCTGAGCTGCCTTTTTCTCTAGAATGCCCGACTGGCCACTAAGCTATGGAGTAATCCTCCTGGTGCTGATCTCAGCATTTCTTGGCTATTAATCTCATATTTTGTTACTTTATATCCCCCAGATGGATGCAATATTTCTATGTCTATCCCTCTCTTTCTGACTCATTTCGCTTAGCATGATACTTTCCATGTTGTACCACTTGTATGTAAATTTCATGACTGCATCTTTTCTAAGAGCTACATAGTACTCCATTGTGTAGATGTACCAAAGTTTCTTTAACCAGTTATCTGTTCTGGGGCATTCAGGTTTCTTCCAGTTTCTGGCTATTTTAAAGAGTGCTGCAATGAACAAACAAGTGCAGATATCACTTCGACTATACATTTTTGCCTTTCTGGGATATATTCCCAGGAGTGGTATTGCTGGGTCAAATGGGAGCTCAATTTCTTTTTATTTATTTATTTATTTATTTTTTTAATAAATTTATTTTTTTTATTAGTGAAACACCATGAGGTGCAGTTGTAGACTTACAAATTTTTGTGCTTGGGTTTCCTTAGAATTTTTTTTCCCTTTATTTTATTTTATTTTTTTTTACAGTTACAGATTTACAGTTTTTTGTGCTTTGGTTTCAATTATACAATGATCAGATACCCATCCCTCCACCAGTGCCCATTTTCCACCACCATGGAGAATATCCCTCCCACCCCCATCCCCCCATCCCCCCTGTCTCTGGGGCAGGGCAATCCCCTGTGTTCTCTCTCTCCTTTTGGGTGTTGTGGTCTGCAAAAGAGGCATTGAGGGGCAAACATGTTCAGTCCATAGTCTACTTTCAACATGCATCTCCCCTCCTGGGAGGATACTCCAAACACCCTTTATTTGGTGCTCCCTTCTCTATCTGAACAGCCCTTTCCTCTAGGATACCCGGCTGGCCTCTAAGTTATGGTGTAATCCTCCTGGTGCTGATCTCAGCTATTCTTGGGTATTAATCTCATACTTTGTTACTTTATATCCCCCAGATGAATGCAATCTTTCTATGTCTATCCCTCTCTTTCTGACTCATTTCGCTTAGCATGATACTTTTCATATTGTACCACTTGTATGTAAATTTCATGACTTCATCTTTTCTAAGAGCTACATAGTACTCCATTGTGTAGATGTACCAAAGTTTCTTTAACCAGTCATCTGTTCTTGGGCATTCAGGTTTCTTCCAGTTTCTGGCTATTGTAAAGAGTGCTGCAATGAACAAACAAGTGCAGATGTCACTTCGACTATACATTTTTGCCTCTCTGGGATATATTCCCAGGAGTGGTATTGCTGGGTCAAATGGGAGCTCAATTTCTAATTTTTTGAGAATCGTCCATACTGTTTTCTGAAAGGGCTGAACCAGTCGACATTCCCACTAACAGTGAAGGAGAGTCCCTTTCTCGCCACATCCGCGCCAGCATCAGTTGCTTTTGTTCTTTTGAATGTGGGCCAGTCTCTGAGGTGCGAGAAGGTATCTCATTGTGGTTTTGATCTGCATCTCCCTGATGATTAATGATGTAGAGCATTTTCTCATGTGCTTTTTTGCCATTCGGATTTCTTCTTTGGGAAAGTTTCTGTTCATTTCATTGCCCCATTTTTTGATGGGGTTGGATGTTTTCTTCTTGTGGAGTTTAACCAATATTTTGTATATCCTGGATATCAACCCATTGTCATATGTGTATTCGGCGAATATCCTTTCACATTCTATAGACTGTCTTTGTATTTTGGTCACTGTTTCTTTGGAGGTGCAGAAGCTTCTTAGTTTAAGATAGTCCCATTCATCTATCTCTGTTTTCACTTGCTCTGCCAGTGGCGTGGGGTCTTTGAAGATACGATTAGCTTCAATGTCATGGAGGGTTTTGCCAACTTTGTCTTCAATGTACCTTATGGTTTCTGGTCTGATCTTTAGGTCTTTAATCCATTTTGATCTTACTTTTGTACACGGTGTTAGGCAGAGTTCTGAGCCCATTTTTTTGCATGTAGTCGTCCAGTGATGCCAGCAAAATTTGTTAAAGAGGCTTTCCTTACTCCACATCACATTACTTGCACCTTGACCAAAGATTAGATGATCATATGATTGAGGGGAGATATCAGTGTATTCAACCCTGTTCCATTGGTCTGCAGTTCTGCCTTTGTTCCAGTACCATGCTGTTTTAATTATTACTGCTTTGTAGTACAGTTTGAAGTTCGGGAGGTTGATTCCTCCCATTTTCTTTTTCCCAAGAATTGCTCTAGCTATTCGTGGGGGCTTATTGTTCCATATAAATTTCAGGAGTGTTTGCTCCATTTCTTTGAAGAATGTCATGGGTATCCTTATAGGGATTGCATTGAATTTATACAATGCTTTTGGTAGTATTGCCATTTTGACAATGTTAAGTCTCCTGACCCATGAGCAGGGGATATCTTTCCATTTCCTCATGTCCTCTTTTATTTCCTGAAGTAGCGTTTTGTAGTTTTCTTTGTACAGGTCCTTGACTTCCTTAGTAAGATGATTCCTGGATACTTGATTTTCTGGGGAACAATTGTGAACAGGATTGTTTTTTGCATGTTGCTTTCTTCTCTCTCACTGTTTGCATATAGCAAAGCCATGGACTTTTGTGTATTGATTTTATAGCCTGCAACTTTACTATACGAGTCTATTGTTTCTAGGAGTTTTTTGGTGGAGGTTATTGGGTTCTCTAAGTATAGTGTCATATCATCTGCGAATAGTGAGAGCTTGATTTCTTCCTTTCCTACCTGAATGCACTTAATATCTTTTTCTTGCCTAATCGCTATTACAAGTACTTCCAGTACTATATTGAACACCAGTGAAGAGAGTGGGCATCCTTGTCTCGTCCCTGATCTTAAAGAGAAGGCTCTCTGTTTTTCCCCATTGAGGATGATGCTTGCTGTAGGCTTGTGGTAGATGGCTTTAATTATGTTGAGGAAGATCCCCTCTATACCCATTTTGGCTAGGGTTTTCATCATAAAGGGGTGCTGGATCTTGTCAAATGCTTTCTCTGCATCAATTCATATAATCATATGCTTTCTACATTTTCTGTTGTTGATATGATGGATTATGTTGATTGATTTCCGAATGTTGAACCATCCTTGCATCCCTGGGATGAATCCTACTTGGTCATGGTGTATGATCTTTTTGATGAGTAGTTGGATTCTATTTGCTAGTAGTTTGTTGAGGATCTTTGCATCTATGTTCATCAGGGATATCGGTTTGTAATTCTCTTTCTTTGTGGTATCTCTGTCTGCTTTTGGTATCAGCGTGATATTTGCTTCGTAGAAACTGTTCGGAAGTGTTTTTGATATTTCAATTTCGTGGAAAAGCTTAAAGAGGATTGGGAGTAAGTCCTCTTTAAAGATTTGGAAGAATTCACTATTGAATCCATCCGGACCAGGACTTTTGTGCTTGGGGAGATTTTTATTACCATTTCAATTACCTTGATGGTGATAGGTCTGTTCAGGTATTCCAGGTCTTCTTGGTTCAGCCTTCGGAGTCAGTAGAAGTCTAGGAATTTATCCATTTCCTCGAGGTTTTGATGTTCTGTGGCATACAGTTTCTCAAATTATTCCCTGAGGATCCTTTGAATTTCTGTAGTTTCTGTTGTAAAGACACCCTTTTCATTTCTGATTCGGTTTATTAGGGTTTTCTCTCTCCCTTTCTTTGAGTTTTGCTGAAGGCTTATAAATCTTGTTAATTTTCTCGAAGAACCAGCTCTTGGTTTCATTTATCTTTCTGATTGTTTTTTGGGTTTCCATCTCGTTAATCTCTGCTCTGAGTTATATTATTTCCTTTCTCCTGTTCGGGTTGTGCTCCTTTTTTTGGTCCTTCTCCAAGCTCTTAAACTGTGACGTTAGGTTACTTATGTGTGTTCACGCCTCCTTCCTGAGGAATGCTTGTAGAGCTATAAACTTTCCTCTTAACACAGCTTTTGCTGTGTCCCATAAGTTTTGGTAACTCGTGTCCTCATTTTCATTCGTTTCTAGGAATCTTTTGATTTCATTTTTGATTTCCTGTCTAAGCCACTCGTTGTTGAGTTGAGCACTGTTTAATTTCCAGGTGTTTCATTTAGTTTTCTGTTTTTGTATGTGATTTACTTCTAATTTCAGCGCATTATGGTCTGGGAAGATTGTCGATACAATCTCTATCTTCTTAATTTTTTGGAGACATGTTTTGTGGCTCAGCATGTGGTCTATCTAGGAGAATGCTCCATGTACGCTTGAGAAGAATGTGTATTCAGCTTTTTCTGGATGAAGTGTCCTGTATATATCTACCAAGTCCCTTTCTTCCATTGTTTCCCTCAGATGAAGTATGTCCTTGCTTAGCTTGAGTCTGGTTGATCTATCAATTGGTGACAAAGCAGTGTTGAAGTCTCCCACTAGTATTGTGTTGCTGTTGACGGCTTTTTCCAAATCTATGAGTAGTTGTTTTAAGTTCTTTGCTGGTCTCTCATTAGGTGCATATATATTTATTATTGTAAGTTCTTCCTGTTTTACAGAGCCTTTGATCAATAAGAAATGGCCTTCACTGTCTCTTATGACCTTCCTCACTCTGAAATCGATGTGGTCTGATATTAGGATGGCTTCCCCAGCTTTTTTATGGGAGCTGTTTGCCCGTAGGATTGTTTTCCAGTCTTTGACTCTGAGTCTGTGTTTGCTTTGACTATTGAGATGTGTTTCTTGCAGGCAGCAGAATGTTGGGTTCAATTTTCTAATCCATCCTGCCACTCTATGTCTTTTAATTGGTGCGTTTAGCCCATTGACATTGAGAGAGATTATTGTTATGGGATTTTGTCCCATTATTCTGTTGAAATTTGGTGTATTTGAGAGGCCTGTCTTGCCTTAATGTAGCCCATTTAGTTGTACTTGTAAACATGGTTTTGAGTCTATGAAGTTCCTGAGCTGTAGTTTGTCTCTGAAACTGTGTGTTGTTCCTTCTATTATGAATAAGAGTCTCGCTGGGTAAATATTTTTGGGGAGGCATTTATTTCATTGAGTTTTTTCACTATGTCCCACCACTGTTTTCAGCCATGAGGGTTTCATCAGAAAAATCAGCTGTGAATTTTAAGGATGCTCCTTTGTAAGAGATTTCTTTCATCGATCTTGCTGCTTTCAGAATTTTGTCTCTGTCTAAGGTTTTGGTCATTTTGATCAGAATGTGTCTTGGGGTATTTTTATTCGGATTTCTTCTAGCTGGTACCCTTCGGGCCTCCTGAATATGGTCACAAGTTTTCTTCAGCTCTGGAAACGTTTTAGCAATGATGTCTTTGACAGTTTCTTCTTCATCAAGGTTTTCTTCCTGTACCTCTGGGACTCCAATAATTCTTATGTTACCCCTCTGGGCTTCATCACGATCTTCTCTTGCCATCTGTTCCCGAATTGTGAGTCTCTTTTCCATTTTCTGCTCTTTTCTAGAGAGTCTCTGAACTTCATCTTCGAGCTCACTTATTCTGTTCTCAGCCGCTCTTACTCTGCTGCTGAGGCCTTCCACTGAGTTTTTCAATTCGCCTGCGAGATTTTTCAGGTCTGACATTTCTGATTGCATTTTCCTCATTTCTGCCTTCAAATCCTCTTGTCTTCTATTGGCATTGCTTTCCATTGTTTCTTTTAATTCCCTAAGCATCCTAAGTAGCTCCCTCCTGAATTCCTTGTCAGAGAGGTTGTCTAACACTGCAGTACTGTTGGTGTCATCTGGGCTAGACATTTCAATAAGAAAGTTTGGTGGGCTTTTGCGTTGCTTTACCATTGTGAAAACTGTGGTTTAGTCCTTAACATTCACTGTTACTATTCTGCTTGATATGCAGTGTGAGTTAAGATAGGCTTATGAGTTATTGGCTACTGTGTTTCTAGTGACTGAGCTAAACTAGAGAAGTTTCCATCGAAGAAGTTAGCTTATGGTTCCTATGGTATATGTAGTGGGAAAATATTTCGCGGCCGCTAATGCGGCCGTGGCTCCAGAAAGAGTCCCTGGCACTGAGCTAGATGTTGGGAACGACGATGGAGCTAGCTTTGCATGCGCAGAGAGGGTCCCAGGCCCTTGGGGGCGGGCTGTACCTGGTTGGAATAAGAGCCGTTCAGCTTGGTTGCCCAGAGCTGGGCCTGCGTGCCCGTCCCGCGCAGATCAGGGGTGAAACCGGCTTTCTAGGAGGTGGACCTAGCTGTGCATGCGCACAGAGGGTCCCAGGGCCTTGGGGGCAGGCTGTACCTGGTTGAAATAGGAGCCGTTCAACTTGGTTGCCCAGAGCTGGGCCTCAGTGCCCGTCCCCATATTAATCATCTTTAATTATTCCACATCAATACCAATGTCCAAAAATGTTTCATAATGTAATTATTGAAAAAAATCATATAGAAGTTCAAATTTGTATTGTTCGTGGGATAACTATATTAAGAAGAAATAGAACCACAAGAAACATACATGTAAAATGAAGCTACATTTCTTTGGAGTTTTTCAATTATGTATTTACATTAGTCTATATACAAGCATAATTTTTAAAAAATAAATTTCAGTGACCATAAAATTTTGGAGTTTTTCATAATTGTAATATTTTATTGCTAAGTCTATATTGATGTGAACATTTTTATCTATTTGTCTAATTTTCTGATTCTTTACTTAAGATCAGTAGTTAAAAGCTAACTTGCTGATGACTGATTATGTGGCTCAGGGTTAAAGCACTTGACTTGCGTGTATGAAACTTTGGGTTGGCCTCCTGCAAGGCAAATGGCCTACCCACTGTGCTGTAAAAGTTATATAAAATATAATAATAATAAAACCTAATGATGTTGGTGAACAGTGCAATATAAATGATTATTTAGTAATTTTCTTGATTTGTTAATGAAATATGTAAGCTCTTGAGTATAATGGGAGCAGTTTTCTAACATAAGAGTCTGAGGAAGGTGAAACTGTTATAACTGTCGTGTAGGATTCCATCTCCCTAGCCTGCTTTATTCTACCTCTCTCTCTATCCAATCCGGTCTTCTTCTTGGGAATCTGACCTCCTGATCGGCTAGCCTCTACCTTTCAACTGCCTACTTTATGACATCATTCTCCCACCCAACCAACCACAAACTGGTAGAATCTTGGGGTTGGTACCGCTTGACCTTGAGCCTGGAAGGTGGTGGTGGAAATAGATGGTCCTAGGAGAGTTAATGGAGTGAAGGATGTATGGGAAGGAAAAGGGGAAGGGTAGGGAACTGACAGCTGGTGATCAGCATTGGAGAGTTGGTAGATATTTTCTAAGTACGTTAACATGTTTTTCGTAAATGATAAGCAAAACAAAAATATGAAAATAAGATAGGTTCCAAAGAACAGGTTACATAAAAGACCGAGAGAGCTGAAAGGGCTGGCATTCCTTCTGGAGCTTTCAATCATACCATTTACTAAAGATGGTATTTTCACATCACTTAGCTGCGGAGAGGAATAGTGAGAAACAGAATGCCACCAGAAAAGCAAACTTGATGACCACGGTTCATAAAGGCCAGGTGGAAGGTGTTCACATGGATCCCAAGTGCAAGTGGATTAACAGGAACATACATTATACTAAGTCTGATTGGTACCAGAAACTTCTTTGGTGGAAATGGAGGAAAACAAATGCAGTTTCTGACAGACCTGAGACTAAACTGCTAATCAATTTTCCCAGGAAAGGGTAGTTGACTGGCTGGAAACAGAACAATTTTAAAAATGTTTTGCTACCTTTCATATATGGCTAGAGGAAAATGATCCCAGGCATCTATTAAAACTAACAAGCTTCAACTCTCTTGAAGGACAGTTGTATTCAGTGAGGAAAAAAATGCTGGGAGAAAAGTCTGAAATGATGGGCATAGAGACAATAAGTGCAAAAGGGAGGACTTGAAATTTGGGTTCCTCTGAAAACAAAGCTTGAAACAACAAGATTTGGTGAGCACATGATTTACTGGGAATGGGATCTGAGGAGGAAAAGAGTGATGTCAGGGATGTGAACAAGGAACATCCAGGTTAAGGAAGACTTAGCTAGCTGATTACCCCATGGGCAACATGGTTCCAAGACTACCAGAACTTACCAAGGACTTTATTTTAATTTTCTTTCTTTTTTTTAAATTGATTCATTTAATTGTAAAATACTGGATAACAATTTTTATCAATTAAAGTGAATGGGGCCATGTGCAATGTCAGTGAAGAGAAGTGTGAGAATATTGGACTTCAATATCAAGTGGTTTAAATCAATGATCTTTTTTTTTTGTATAGGATCCCTTTATTTCTTTTTGTTTGTTATTTTTTCCAGTTATTTTATTTTATTTTTTTTAAAGTTGTAGATTTACAATATTTTGTGCTTTGGTTTCAATTATACAATGATCAGATACCCATCCCTCCACCAGTGCCCATTTTCCACCACCATGGATAATATCCCTCCCACCCCCATCCCCCCACCCCCCTGTCTCTGTGGCAGGGCAATCCCCTGTGTTCTCTCTCTCCTTTTGGGTGTTGTGGTCTGCAAAAGAGGCATTGAGTGGCAAACATGTTCAGTCCATAGTCCACTTTCGACATGCATCTCCCCTCCTGGGAGGATCCTCCAAACATCCTTTATTTGGTGCTCCCTTCTCTATCTGAACTGCCCTTTCCTCTAGGATACCCGGCTGGCCTCTAAGTTATGGAGTATTCCTCCTGGTGCTGATCTCAGCTATTCTTGGGTATTAATCTCATACTTTGTTACTTTATATCCCCCAGATGAATGCAATCTTTCTATGTCTATCCCTCTCTTTCTGACTCATTTCGCTTAGCATGATACTTTCCATATTGTACCACTTGTATGTAAATTTCATGACTTCATCTTTTCTAACAGCTACATAGTACTCCATTGTGTAGATGTACCAAAGTTTCTTTAACCAGTCATCTGTTCTTGGGCATTCAGGTTTCTTCCAGTTTCTGGCTATTGTAAAGAGTGCTGCAATGAACAAACAAGTGCAGATGTCACTTCGACTATACATTTTTGCCTCTCTGGGATATATTCCCAGGAGTGGTATTGCTGGGTCAAATGGGAGCTCAATTTCTAATTTTTTGAGAATCGTCCATACTGTTTTCCAGAAGGGCTGAACCAGTCGACATTCCTACCAACAGAGAAGGAGTGTCCCTTTCTCGCACATCCACGCCAGCATCGGTTGCTATTGTTCTTTTAAATGTGGGCCAGTCTCTGAGGTGTGAGATGGTATCTCATTGTGGTTTTGATCTGCATCTCCCTGATGATTAATGATGTAGAGCATTTTCTCATGTGCTTTTTTGCCATTCGGATTTCTTTTTTGAGAAAGTTTCTGTTCATTTCATTGCCCCATTTTTTGATGGGGTTGGATGTTTTCTTCTTGTGGAGTTTAACCAGTATTTTGTATATCCTGGATATCAACCCCTTGTCAGATGTGTATTCGCTGAATATCCTTTCCCATTCTGTAGACTGTCTTTGTAGTTTGGTCACTGTTTCTTTGGAGGTGCAGAAGCTTCTTAGTTTAAGATAGTCCCATTCATCTATCTCTGTTTTCACTTGCTCGGCCAGTGGCGTGGCATCTTTGAAGATACCATTAGCTTCAATGTCATGGAGGGTTTTGCCAACTTTATCTTCAATGTACCTTATGGTTTCTGGTCTGATGTTGAGGTCTTTAATCCATTTTGATCTTACTTTTGTACATGGTGTTAGGCAGAGTTCTGAGCCTATTTTTTTGCATGTAGCCGTCCAGTGATGCCAACACAATTTATTAAAGAGGCTTTCCTTACTCCACTTCACATTACTTGCACCTTTATCATATATTAGGTGAGCATATGATTGAGGAGAGATGTCAGTGTATTCAACCCTGTTCCATTGGTCTGCAGTTCTGCCTCTGTTCCAGTATCATGCTGTTTTAATTATTACTGCTTTGTAGTACAGTTTGAAGTTCGGGAGGTTGATTCCTCCCATTTCCTTTTTCCCAAGAATTGCTCTAGCTATTCGTGGGGGCTTATTGTTCCATATAAATTCCAAGAGTGTTTGCTCCATTTCTTTGAAGAATGTCATGGGTATCCTTATTGGGATTGCATTGAATTTATACAATGCTTTCGGTAGTATTGCCATTTTGACAATGTTAAGTCTCCCGACCCATGAGCAGGGGATATCTTTCCATTTCCTCATGTCCTCTTTTATTTCCTGAAGTAGCGTTTTGTAGTTTTCTTTGTACAGGTCCTTTGCTTCCTTAGTTAAGCTGATTCCAAGGTACTTGATTTTCTGGGGCACAATTGTGAATGGGATTGTTTTTTTTCATGTTGCTTTCTTCTCTCTCACTCTTTGTGTATAGGAAAGCCATGGACTTTTGGGTATTGATTTTATAACCTGAAACTTTACTATACGAGTCTATTGTTTCTAGGAGTTTGTTGGTGGAAGTTATTGGGTTCTCTAAGTAGAGTATCATATCATCTGCGAATAGTGAGAGCTTGATTTCTTCCTTTCCTACCTGAATGCACTTAATATCTTTTTCCTGCCTAATCGCTATTGCAAGTACTTCCAGTACTATATTCAACAGCAGTGGAGAGAGTGGGCATCCCTGTCTCGTCCCTGATCTTAGAGGGAAGGCTCTCAGTTTTTCCCCATTGAGGATGATGCTTGCTGTAGGCTTGTGGTAGATGGCTTTAATTATGTTGAGGAAGGTCCCCTCTATACCCATTTTGGCTAGGGTTTTCATCATAAAGGGGTGCTGGATCTTATCAAATGCTTTCTCTGCATCTATTGATATGATCATATGCTTTTGATCTTTTCTTTTGTTGATATGGTGGATTATGTTGATTGATTTTCGAATGTTAAACCATCCTTGCATCCCTGGGATGAATCCTACTTGGTCATGGTGTATGATCTTTTTGATGAGTAGTTGGATTCTATTTGCTAGTAGTTTGTTGAGGATCTTTGCATCTGTGTTCATCAGGGATATCGGCCTGTAATTCTCTTTCTTTGTGGTATCTCTGTCTGCTTTTGGTATCAGTGTGATATTTACTTCGTAGAAACTGTTCGGAAGTGTTTTTGATATTTCAATTTCATGGAAAAGCTTAAAGAGCATCGGGAGTAAGTCCTCTTTAAAGATTTGGAAGAATTCACTAGTGAATCCATCCGGGCCAGGACTTTTGTGCTTGGGGAGACTTTTTTTTACCATTTCAATTTCCTTGATGGTGATAGGTCTGTTCAGGTATTCCAGGTCTTCTTGGTTCAGCCTTGGGAGTCTGTAGGAATCTAGGAATTTATTCATTTCCCCGAGGTTTTGATGTTCCGTGGCATAAAGCTTTTCAAAGTACTCCCTGAGGATCCTCTGAATTTCTGTGGTTTCTGTTGTAATGACCCCCTTTTCATTTCTGATTCGGTTTATTAGGGTTTTCTCTCTCCCTTTCTTTGTGAGTTTTGCTAGAGGCTTATCGATCTTGTTAATTTTCTCGAAGAACCAGCTTTTGGTTTCATTGATCTTTCGGATTGTTTTTTGGGTTTCCATCTCGTTAATCTCTGCTCTGAGTTTTATTATTTCCTTTCTCCTGTTTGTATTGTGCTCCTTTTTTTGGTCCTTCTCCAAGCTCTTAAACTGTGAGGTTAGGTTACTTATGTGTGCTCGCTCCTCCTTCCTGAGGAATGCTTGTAGAGCTATAAACTTTCCTCTCAACACAGCCTTTGCTGTGTCCCATAAGTTTTGGTAACTCATGTTCTCATTTTCATTCGTTTCTAGGAATCTTTTGATTTCCTCTTTGATTTCCTGTCTAATCCACTCGTTGTTCAATAGTGCACTGTTTAATTTCCAGGTGTTTGATTTAGTTTTCTGTTTTTGTGTGTGATTTACTTATAATTTCAGCGCATTATGGTCTGAGAAGATTGTTGATACAATATCTAAATGTAAAGGTAAAGGCCCTCCCGTTGATCGTCGATTTGCTCGAGCGGGCCCAGTAACGTCTCCATTGGAGACTTGTTACTGTGTCTGGCATATCGAATACTCTCGGTAGCTTACCGGGCTCTCTGAGAGGGGCGGAGGAATCGAACTCGGGTCGGCCATGTTAGCCGCTTGTAAGGCGAACGCCCTACCCGCTGTGCTATCGCTCCAGCCCACCTTCTTAATTTTATGGAGGCATGTTTTGTGGCTCAGCATGTGGTCTATCTTGGAGAATGTTCCATGTACGCTTGAGAAGAATGTGTATTCAGCTTTTTGTGGATGAAGTATCCTGTATATATCTACTAAGTCCCTTTCTTCCATTGTTTCCCTCAAATGAGGTATGTCCTTGCTAAGCTTGAGTCTGGTTGATCTATCAAGAGGTGACAAAGCAGTGTTGAAGTCTCCCACTAGTATTGTGTTGCTATTGATGTCTTTTTCCAAATCTATGAGTAGTTGTTTTAAGTACTTTGCTGGTCTCTCATTAGGTGCATATACATTTATTATTGTAAGTTCTTCCTGTTGTACAGATCCTCTGATCAATAAGAAATGGCCTTCACTGTCTCTTATGACCTTCCTCACTCTGAAATCGATGTGGCCTGATATAAGGATGGCTACCCCAGCTTTTTTATGGGAGCTGTTAGCCTGTAGGATTGTTTTCCAGCCTTTGACTCTGAGTCTGTGTTTGCTTTGACTATTGAGATGCGTTTCTTGCAGGCAGCAGAATGTTGGGTTCAATTTTCTAATCCATCCTGCCACTCTATGTCTTTTAATTGGTGCGTTTAGCCCATTGATATTGAGAGAGATTATTGTTATGGAATTTTGTCCCATTGTTCTGTTAAAATTTGGTGTATTTGAGGGGCCTTTCTTGCCTTAAAGTAGCCCATTCAGTTGTTCTTGTAACCATGGTTTTGAGTCTATGAAGTTCCTGAGCTGTTGTTTGTCTGTGAAACTGTGTGTTGTTCCTTCTATTATGAATGAGAGTCTTGCTGGGAAAAGTATTTTTGGGGAGGCATTTATTTCATTGAGTTTTTTTACTATGTCCCACCACTGTTTTCAGGCCATGAGGGTTTCATCAGAAAAATCAGCTGTGAATTTTAAGGATGCTCCTTTGTAAGAGATTTCTTTCTTCAATCTTGCTGCTTTCAGAATTTTGTCTCTGTCTAAGGTTTTGGTCATTTTGATCAGAATGTGTCTTGGGGTATTTTTATTCGGATTTCATCTAGCTGGTATCCTTCGGGCCTCCTGAATGTGGTCACAAGTTTTCTTCAGCTCTGGAAATGTTGTAGCAATGATTTCTTTGACAGTTTCTTCTTCATCGAGGTTTTCTTCCTGTCCCTCTGGGACTCCAATAATTCTTATGTTACCCCTCTTGGCTTCATTACGATCTTCTCTTGCCATCTGTTCCCGAATTGTGAGTCTCTTTTCCATTTTCTGCTCTTTTCTGGAGAGTCTCTGAACTTCATCTTCGAGCTCACTGATTCTGTTCTCAGCAGCTCTTACTCTGCTGCTGAGGCCTTCCACTGAGCTTTTCAATTCGCCTACGAGATTTTTCAGGTCTGATATTTCTGATTGCATTTTCCTCATTTCTGCCTTCAAATCCTCTTGTCTTCTATTGGCATTGCTTTCCATTGTTTCTTTTAATTCCCTAAGCATCCTAAGTAGCTCCCTCCTGAATTCCTTGTCAGAGAGGTTGTCTAACACTACAGTACTGTTGGTGTCATCTTGGCTAGACTCTTCAATATGAAAGTTTGGTGGGCTTTTGCATTGCGTTACCATTGTGAGAGGTGTGGTTTAGTCCTTCACGTTCACTGTTACAATTCTGCTTGATATGCAGTGTGAGTTAAGATAGGCTTATGAGTTATTGGCTACTGCGTTTCTAGTGGCTGAGCTAAAATAGAGAAGTTTCCATCTAAGAAGTTAGCTTATGGTTCCTATGGCATATGTAGTGGGAAAATATTTCGCGGCTACGTCAGCAGCCGCGGCTCCGGAAAGAGTCCCTGGCACTGGGCGAGGAGTTGGGAACGTCACCTGTTTGGAATTGGAGCTGTTCAGCTTTGTTGCCCAGAGCAGGGCCTCTGTGCCCATGCCACGCAGATCAGGGGTTGAAAACCGGCTGTCTAGGGGCTGTTTCTAGCTGCGCGTGCCCAGAGAGGGACCCAGGCCCCTGGGGGCGGGCTGTACCTGTTGGAATTGGAGCCGTTCAGCTTTGTTGCCCAGAGCTGGGCCTCTGTGCCCGTCCCACACAGATGAGGGGTTGAAAACCGGCTGTCTAGGGGCTGTTTCTAGCTGCGTATGCCCAGAGAGGGACCCAGGCCCTTGGGGGCGGGCTGTACCTGTTGGAATTGGAGCCGTTCAGCTTTGTTGCCCAGAGCTGGGCCTCTGTGCCCGTCCCACCAATTTTCTTTCTTTTATATGGTCACTTAAAACATGAATTCTTTGCTTCTTCAAATACATTTTGGAAATGATTTTTTAAAATTTTTTTATTAGTGAAACACCATGAGGTACAGTTGTAGATTTACAATTTTTTGTGCTTGGGTTTGATTATACAATTACCAGATACCCATTCCTCCACCAGTGCCCATTTTCTACCACCATGGATAATATCCCCCCCACCCCCATCCTCCCATGCCCCCTGCCTCTGTGGCAGGGCAATCCCCTGTGTTCTCTCTCTCCTTTTGGGTGTTGTGGTCTGCAAAAGAGGCATTGAGTGGCAAACATGTTCAGTCCATAGTCCACTTTCGACATGCATCTCCCCTCCTGGGAGGGTCCTCCAAACATCCTTTATTTGGTGCTCCCTTCTCTGTCTGAGCTGCCCTTTCCTCTAGAATGCCCGACTGGCCACTAAGCTATGGAGTAATCCTCCTGGTGCTGATCTCAGCTATTCTTGGCTATTAATCTCATATTTTGTTACTTTATATCCCCCAGATGAATGCAATCTTTCTATGTCTATCCCTTCTTTCTGACTCATTTCGCTTAGCATGATACTTTCCATATTGTACCACTTGTATGTAAATTTCATGACTTCATCTTTTCTAACAGCTACATAGTACTCCATTGTGTAGATGTACCAAAGTTTCTTTAACCAGTCATCTGTTCTTGGGCATTCAGGTTTCTTCCAGTTTCTGGCTATTGTAAAGAGTGCTGCAATGAACAAACAAGTGCAGATGTCACTTCGACTATACATTTTTGCCTCTCTGGGATATATTCCCAGGAGTGGTATTGCTGGGTCAAATGGGAGCTCAATTTCTAATTTTTTGAGAATCGTCCATACTGTTTTCCAGAAGGCCTGAACCAGTCGACATTCCCACCAAAAGTGAAGGAGTGTCCCTTTCTCACCACATCCGCGCCAGCTTCGTTTGCTTTTGATTGGAAATGATTTTTAATTAAAAAAATGTTGTATTAACATGTCATTATTAAAAAGAAACATATAGGCAAAGGAGTTAGTGCAGTATGTAGAGGGTGTTTACCTTGTATGCGGCTAACCTGAGTTCAGTCCCCGGAACCCTGATCCTTCCAGGAGTGATCTCTGGATACAGAGTTAGAAGTGAGCCCAGTGCACATCTGGGTGCGCTCCCCTACCACAAAAAAGAAAGAAAAGAAAAGAAAAGAAAAGAAAAGAAAAGAAAAGAAAAGAAAAGAAAAACATATAACTGATTCTTGAGTGACATAGTGGTTAATGGTGCTAACTGGTATATAACTTTTGAAAATCCCCAAATTTAAGAGATAGTCTGCTGTTGACCTAGAAGTTGGTTTTTTAATAGTATTTACTCACATTGTCTGCAATTAGTGCTATTTGTGGCCTGTAAATCTGTAAATTTTGATACATTTTAAAAAATTATAATGGATTTTATAATGGACTTCATAATGAATTGGTATTTTAGAGTAATAAGTGATAAATTGTATTTCTGTTTTTGTGGGGTATTTTGGCCATAGTCTGTGGTGCTTGGGACTTCTGACTCTGTGCTCAAGGGTCATTCCTGGTGATGCCAGCCATTAAGTTCGGTTGACTATGTGCATGGTAAGTGCTTTAACCCCTCTACTAATTCTGGGGGCAATCAAATAAATAATCTGCATATACCTTATACATGCATGGCATACTTTGTCTTAGATTTTTTGATATTTCTAGGATATATTGATCATCTTTAATTATTTCACATCAATACCAATCTCCAAAAAAGTTTCAAAATATAATTATTGACATAAAATCATATAGAAATCCAAATTTGTATTGTTCATGGGATAACTATATTAAGAAGAAAATAAAACCACAATAAACATACAAGTAAAATGCAGGAGTCTTTCAATTATGTATTTATATCTGTATATATACAAGTATAATCTTTAAAATATAATTCTCAGATACTATAACATTTTATTGAGTTTTTTATAATTGCAATGTTTTACTGTTAAGATGATATTGTTGTGAACATTTATATCTATTTGTCTACTTTTCTGATTGTTTACTTAGGATCTGATATTAAAAGCTAACTTAAGCACAGCGGGTAGGGCGTCTGCCTTGCACGCAGCCAACATAGCTGACCCGAGTTCGATTCCTCCGCCCCTCTCGGAGAGCCTGGCAAGCTACCGAGAGTATTCGATATGCCAGACACAGTAACAACAAGTCTCCAATGGAGACGTTACTGGGCCCGCTCGAGCAAATCGACGATCAACGGGAGGGCCTTTACCTTTACCTTTACCTTACTAGGGCTTGAGCGATAGCACAGCTGGTAGGATGTTTACCTTGCAAGCGCCCGACCTGGGTTCAATTCCCAGCATACCATATGTTTCCCTGAGCACCGCAAGGGGTAATTCCTGAGTGCAGAGCCAGGAGTAATCCCTGTGCATCGCGAGGTGTGACCCAAAAAGAAAAAAAAAAAAGCTAACTTACTTATGACTGGGTATGTAGCCCAGGGCTAAAGCACTTGGCTTGCAAGTATGAAATTTTGGGTTCTATTCCTCACACTATAGGAAAAAAAAAAACAAAATCACTAACTGTGGTTGAAAACATATCTCAGTGGTAAAATATTTGCCTCACATTTGTGAGGTAATGGGTTTGATCCCTGAATTTCCATATACGCTCACAAAAGCTAATTTACTTAAAGAATATTAAACGGCTTTAAACCAAGTATATATTGCCGTAGTATTATACAGATTTAATTCTCAATAAAATAACTTGAAAAGATCCATTTATAGCATCTTTGCTAGGAAAAGATGTTACCTGATATTTAAATGTTTGTAATTTGGGGACACATTTTAATTTGTCATTTTAATTTGTGCTCTTTTTCTACTAGTGAGCTTGAAAATTGCTCTTGTGTTTATGAGGAATTTACACTTCTTTCAATAGAGATTATATGATCATGGTTTATGCTTATTTTTTCTATACAAGTTTAATAGCTAAATACTGATTTATTTCACAGCAGTGATTTATTAAAAACATTCATCATTTGCCTATCATATTAATTGCCATTAGTTGTTTGTTTTGCTTGTTTTTTGATCACTTAATTTTCTTTTTATGTTTTCTTTCAGATTGTAAGATTTTCACACAAATGAGCATATATTTTTCTTTATATTCTACAGTTTTAGATTGAGAACAACTGTTTGTTTTGTAAAATAAGATACTTGTGCATTTACAATTTCTTCTCATTATTTTTACATTTTAACACATCTCGATTCATCTACAACTTATCACATTAAGTATTGTCATATTAAAAGAAACCACCATTTTTTTCAATCATAGCACTGTAGCACTATCCTCCCGTGTTTCGTCCATTTGCTGGAGTGGGCACCAGTAACATCTTACAACAGATTGTGAGACTTGTTGTTACTGGTTTTAGCCTATTGAATACGTCATGGGTAGCTTGCCAGGCTTTTGCTATGAGGACAAGATATTCTGGGTATCTGGGTATCTTGCCGGGCAGAGGAATAGGAATCAGGGTTGGCCTACTGCAAGGCAAATGCCCTACCCGCTGTGCTGTAAACGGTATATAAAAATACTAGGAATACCGAATGTTGTTTCTTTCACAGTGCAATATAAATGATTATTTAGTAATTTTCTTGATTTATTAATGAAATATGTAAGCTCTTGAGTATAATGGGAGTAGTTTTCTAACACAATAGTGTGAGGAATTTGAAACTGTTCTAACTGTTTTGTAGGATTCCTTCTCCCTAGCCTGCTTCATTCTACCCCTCTCTTTATCCAATCCGGTCTTCTTCTTGGGAATCTGAACTCCTGATTGGCTAGCCTCTACCTTTCAACTGCCTACTTTATGACATCATTCTCCCACCAAACCAACCACCAACTGGTAGAACCTTGGGGTTCCCATGCAGTTGTTTGTAAAATATTTGAATCATCCCGGCAAGTGACCAGTGTCCAATGACCAATCACCATTGACCAGTCATCTGTACTGGACACTTGTGGTCTTAAGCCGCTGCAGTTTACTGACTTACTCTCGTACTGTCTCCTCTTCTTGTCTACCTTTCATCAGTATTTCTTCTTCTCTGACCATGTAAGGTAAGGAATAATACTTTTCAAAGATATACATTAGATTTATCATCCGTAAACTTAGCAGTCTAGTAAAAACAACATGTAGTAGTGAAAGAAAGTATTCAAGTTGAATTTTATAAGCCTCATTTTTGTTGACTTTGACATTTGCTGTGTGATTTTAGACATTGGCTTTCTTTCTCTCACATACAAACTGTTTTTCCTCATTGACTACTTTATATTTTAGAAATATTTATGAGCTCAAATACAAACATATATATATATATGTTGATTCTCTGTGTTTCTTTTTACTTTTCATCTTGTATTTTACATAATATCCTTTGAAAAAAGTAAATCAGAGACAGTATTTTTACAGAAAAAGAAAATGTAGATGCTGTGGAAACCTGATAATACATACTCGCACGTTTTCTCTGTAATAGTCTCTCCTCTTGTATTTATACTTCAGTATTTTAAATATAGTGCTATTACACAGTAATAATCATTTTTCTTTGAGTTTTCTATTGAAACCAGGTAATAAGAACATTTGGGGCATGGGGAAGGTGTGGAGTGCTGAGCGATAGGGAGGCAAGCCCTCAAAGGTAAGAAAGTTTGGGATCACTTTCATCAAACATTGACCAATCGAAACCAAGACGATATGAGGGAGAATAAAATAGGAAAGAAAGAATGAAAGAATATGGACGGCAATTATCAAGGAAGGGGAAACTGTCTGGATTGAATGTTGAAGAAAACCAACGATTTAAAATCAAAAAAGAAAGAATATATGTTAAATATGATGAGGTAAATACACTGAGAGCAAGTCAAAGCAATTTACTTCAATAAATGCCAGGACTAGAAAGTATACTGTTCCTTGAGTAGGGTACCAGTAGGAAAACCAGTATATCAGAAAGCCATCCTTGGTGACTTTTTTCCTTACTATCTCTTAGAACACTGTACATGGTACTTGACAGTTTGGAATATAAACATGCATCAGAAATGATGCATCCCATAAATAGCTAATAGTGGTTATCTAGGTGGGTGGAAGAAATAGAATCTTCAATGTTTTATGACGTTCTGGTTTTTAAGTACATTTACGTGTTGCCTGTTGAAATAAAAAAAAATGGTATTTTCTAACTTGATTCAGGAGATTTGATTCATTTGTGTGGTAGTTAGGTTCCAGGTTAAAGTTGCTGTCATCTTTACAAATATTATTTCATGTGATTTTTTTCTTCCTAATATGAGAGTATTTTGATAGTAGTCAACTTCTGTTTTAGATCATAAGAGGAAATAGGAAAATCAAGCCTCCCATGTCGAATTACACATTTTTGTCATATTTGTTAATTTTGATTGTTCCTACATTAAAAACATTTAATGGGATTTTGGTGGTCATTTATTAAACATTGAGAAGAACGTTTTCCAGGTTAATAAAGTTAATTCTATTCTAGGTTTTTAAAGTACATTTGCAATATTTTGTGATCATTTTTTATATGGTCTTTTCTGTTGTTTGTGTGATAAACTGAAATCATATGCTATGTTTAAAACGTGTTGTTTGGTGGTTAATATTCAGAGGTATTGATGAGAATAATTTTTTGTAATTACAAAGTTTCTCTATTTTACTCATTTAGAACATTTCTTACCTATAAATACAATCACGTTTATTCCTATTCTATTTGTTATGTAGTTACTGCTAAATCCTTTCTCTTTAATGGACTGGTAAAGTGTGCACTCAAAAATCACCTTCTATTCCGTTTTTTGGCTAGAAGTTCTTTCTAAAATAGAATACACTCTTCATATTGTATATGTGGAACAATTCATTAATAACCTTATTGGACTGTTTTATTTGGTTTTGTTTGAGACCACATCCACAGTTATTAAGGGTTTACTCTTGGGTCTGCACTCCATAACTTACTGTACTATGCTGCTTGCTACAGAGCCCAGATTTCATTGATATCTATATACTTCTTTTTCAATTCTATGATACATATTTTTCCACGATGTTTTCTTTATACTTCCTCCTATGTAAACCACGTGACATGGAAATATTATATTTATGTATGCATAATTATTCTTAGAGTTATTAGTAACTACATTGTAGATAAACAATTTAAGACACAGAATTTAAATAAAGTTTTCCTTCCAAAAACATTTCTTGGGAAAAACTCAAGTAATCATTTTTGAATTGGATCAAAAATCAGGGTAACCTTCAATGCATCAACAAGATTAAGTCATAAGTGAACCGTACTAGCAGATATTCATTGCACAAGTCAAATGGAAACCTGATGATTACAATGGTAATAGTTGTAAAGACCCCAAATGCCTATATTAATGTAAGGTATCTTCCTTCCGGTTTTTGGCCTTGTAGTGATCATGCAGAGTCCTGGAAAAATGTCCACATGCTTAGGGTCCGTAACTTGGAAATTCATAAGTGGCAGAGATATAGTACTGGAGGGGATAAGGCACTTGCCTTGTACACAGCCAATTTTTTGGGTCTCTGTTACTGCAGACACTCTTCTGAATATTACAAGGGGTCACTTCACAGTGCAGAGCCAGAAACAACCCAAGATCACTGTCAGTTATTGGTCGAAACTATACTCCTTACAATGCCCAATAAAAATTATTGGAAAACATGAAGTCTCTTTGTCATTTCTGACCCTCAGGTTTCTTCTTGTCCAGAGAATGTTACCCATTCTCTTAGACTTCCTAGTTTGGAAAAGTTTGCCTTATAGGAAATAAGATATGAGTCAATAGGAGAACAAGCTACAGGCATTGCTAGGGTAAGGAGAAACTATCTATATATAGGTAGGTTGTATAGCTAGCTATGTATAGCTAGCTATGTATAGCTAGGTTGACTGAGTAGATGGTGGTACCATTAAGATTGGAACATAAAGTAAAAATAAAACAAGAGAAATATCTAACAATAGCAAAGAGAGTTATAGTACTCAAAAAAAATTAGAAACAGACATATTGACAATTAGTTTTAAAAAGCATCAAGGAGAGTATATAGTATTGTGAGTGAACAAATCTACTCTATGGATTAATCTCATCCTTGAAATGGAAAACGACAATGTGTTACATTTACAAATTTACAAATAAGATATATACCATCTATTTCTGCTGTGTTCCTATGCTTTACGAAGTACTATTCTAATTTTATATTTAATTTAATGATTCAAACAGTATTTGCCAACATTAAACTTTTAATGGAATGTTTTATTAAAAATTTTTTTTAAAAAATTTTAAAAAATGTTTTATTAAAATGTTATTTAAAGGTATTTTCAAAGATGTCACGCCACTGTCTGAGCAAGTGAAAACAGAGATAGATAAATGGGACTATCTTAAACTAAGAAGCTTCTGCACCTCCAAAGAAACAGTGACCAAAATACAAAGACAGTCTACAGAATGGGAAAGGATATTCACCGAATACACATCTGACAAGGGGTTGATATCAAGGATATACAAAATACTGGTTGAACTCCACAAGAAGAAAACATCCAACCCTATCCAAAAATGGGGCAATGAAATGAACAGAAACTCTCTCAAAGAAGAAATCCGAATGGCAAAAAAGCACATGAGAAAATGTTCTACATCATTAATCATCAGGGAGATGCAGATCAAAATCCAATGAGATACCATCTCACACCTCAGAGACTGGACCACATTCAAAATAACAAAAGCAACCAATACTGGCGCAGATGTGGCGAGATAGGGACACTCCTTCGCAGTTGGTGGGAATGCCGACTGGTTCAGCCCTTTTGGAAAACAGTATGGACGTTTCTCAAAAAATTAGAAATTGAGCTCCAATTTGACCCAGCGACACCACTCCTGGGAATATATCCCAGAGAGGTATAAATGTGTAGTCGAAGTGACATCTGCACTTATTTGTTCATTGCAGTACTCTTTACAATAGCCAGAAACTGGAAGAAACCTGAGTGCCCAAGAAGAGATGACTGGCTAAAGAAACTTTGGTACATCTACACAATGGAGTACTATGTAGCTCTTAGAAAAGATGAAGTCATGAAATTTACATACAAGTGGTACAACATGGAAAGTATCATGCTAAGCGAAAAGAGTCAGAAAGAGTGGGATAGAAATAGAAAGATTGCATTCATCTGGGGGATATAAAGTAACAAAATATGAGATTAATACCCAAGAATAGCTGAGATCAGCACCAGGAGGATTACTTCATAGCTTAGAGGCCAGCCGGGTATTCTAGGGGAAAGGGCAGTTCAGGTAGAGAAAGGGGCACCAAATGAAGGGTGTTTGGAGGATCCTCCAAGGAGGGGAGATGCATGTTAAAAGTAGACTATGGACTGAACATGTTTGCCACTCAATGCCTCTTTTGCAGACCACAACATCCAAAAGAAAGAGAGAACAAAAGAGGATGCCCTGCCAAAGAGGCAGGGTGGGGGGGGTGGGGGATATTATCCATGGTGGGTACTGGTGGAGGGATGGGTATTTGATCATTGTATGACCGAAACCCAAGCACAAAGATTCGTAAATCTACAACTGTACATCATGATGCTTCACTATTAAAAAAATTTAAAAATTTATTAAAAAAAGAAACATATGGGGCAATGAGCTAGTGCAGTGTGTAGAGGGTGTTTACATTTTATGCAGCTAATCTGAGTTAAATCCCCAGAACCCTGAGCCTGCCAGAAGTAATTCTGAATAGAAAATCAGAAGTGAGCCCGGAGCACATCTAGGTGCACTCCCCTCCCCACAAGAAAGGAAGAAAAGAAAAGAAAACATATAACTGATTCTTGAGTAAAATAGAGATTAAGGGTGCTAACTCCTATATAACGTTTGAAAACCCCCAAATTTAATAGAGAGTCTGCTATTGACCAAGAAGATGGTTTATTAATAGTATTTACTTACATTGTCTGCTAGTGGTGCTATGTGTGGTCTGTAAATCTGTAAATTTGATACATTTAAAAAATTTATAATGGATTTTATAATAGACTTTAAAATACATTGGTATTTTATGTTTAATAAGTGATAAATTATATCTCTACTTTGTGGGTGATTTGGGCCATAGTATGTGGTGCTTGGGATTTCTGACACTGTGCTCAATGGTCATTTCTGGTGGAGCCAGCCATTAATTTGGGTTGACTGTGTGCATGGTACGTGCTTTAACCCCTATACTAAGCCTGGGGTCCAATCAAATCAATTATCTGCATATATTTTATACATGCATGCCATAATTTTCTTAGATTTTTGATTATTCTAGGATATACTGATCATCTTTAATTATTCCACATCAATACCAATGACCAAAAATGTTTCAAAATATAATTATTGAAAAAAAATTATATAGAAGTTCAAATTTGTGTTGTTCATGAGATAACTATATTAAGAAGAAATAGAACCACAAGAAACATACAAGTAAAATGAAGGTACATTTCTTTGGAGTCTTTAAATTATGTATTTATATTAGTATATATACAAGTATAATTTTTAAAAAATAAATTTCAGTGACAATAAAATTTTTGAGTTTTGTTAATTGTAATGTTGTACTGCTAAGTCTATATTTATGTGAACATTTATATATATATATTTGTCTATTTTTCTGATTGTTTACTTAAGATCTGTAGTTAAAAGCTAACTTACTGATGACAGGGTATGTGGCTCAGGGCTAAAGCACTTGGTTTGCATGTATAAAACTTTAGGTTGGCCTCCTGCAAGGCAAATGCCCTACCCACTGTGCTGTAAACGTTATATAAAATATACTAAAAATAAGAGCTAATGATATTGGTGAACAGTGCAATATAAATGATTATTTAGTAATTTTCTGGATTTATTAATGAAATATGTAAGCTCGTGAGTATAATGGGAGTAGTTTTCTAACACAATATTCTGAGGAATTTCAAACTATTAAAGCTGTCTTGTAGGATTCCATCTCACTAGCATGCTTCATTCTACCCCTCTCTCTATCCAATCCGGTCTTCTTCTTGGGAATCTGACCTCCTGATTGACTATCCTCTACCTTTCAACTGCCTACTTTATGACATCATTCTCCCACCAAACCAACCACCAACTGGAAGAACCTTGGGGTTCCCATGCGGTTGTTTGTAAAAAATTTGAATCATCCTGGCAAGTGACCAGTGAACAATAGTTGGAATAGTGGGTTCCACTTTAGGTACCAGATGGTTACCTTAGACAAACACTGAAATGCCATACAAATTTTATTTATTCTAATATAATTTTAACAAATTGAAATGATGCATCCTAGTTAATTGGTTGTAAATAAAAGTTATGAAGTTTGAGATGCTGTGGTTGTTTTGAGGAAAGGCTGGGGGTTGAAGAATGGCATGGGAAAGAATGGGGAGTTATAGAGAGGACAAAGGGGGAATACACAAGACTCTAAGAAAGATAAACTTGGTACAGGGTTATAAACCCATAAGAGGAGAAATTGCATGGGCCTGATGAAGTGTGGGGTAGAGTCAGAGGAACAGTATTGCTGACAGGGCATTTTCTCTGCAAGCAAGAAGGACCCAGTTCAATTCTTGCAATCATTTATGGTCCTCAGAGAACCACCAGATGTGAAACTTGAGCGCAGAGCCAGGAGTAAGACCAGAGCACAGTCAAGTATGCCCCATCCTGGTGTCCTCCAAAAAAAAAAATGGGAGAAATGGCACAGTCTGGGGATTAGGATTAAAAGAAAAAATTTGGAATAGGCTAAAGAAGGCAGATGAGTCAAAGGTGACCGAAAATAAAGTTAAAATTCTTTCATGGAGTCTGTGTTTATGCCTCATGGCCACTTTTGGGAAATAACGAAATTTGAGACACATCTCTAAAAGGTTCGGGTGGTCTAATCATAAATGATGGCTGGGGGTTGTGAACACATAGACTGGGGATTGAACCTTCCAGATGAGTGGTCAACTGCCTCAGAGTCATTCAAGGATGACTCTTAACAGGGACCAAGCCAAGAGAACTGTTGCAGCATGAAGCCTGAAGATGAGCTCCTGGAAGATGCAAAGATAAGTCACCATGTCCTCTGGCCCTCTGTTCAGCACCCCTACCTGCACAATTTCCTTTATTCCCAACAATATTCAGAGTCGCTATCACGGTGACACTTTGCTAGCTAGTATCAACAATGAGGTCCATTGCCTCTGTAAGTCTTTGCATTTGTAACCTTCCCGCTGTGGGCAAGCCTGCTTTCAGGCAATGGCA
The DNA here is from genome assembly GCF_029834395.1 of Sorex fumeus. Classification (NCBI taxonomy): domain Eukaryota; kingdom Metazoa; phylum Chordata; class Mammalia; order Eulipotyphla; family Soricidae; genus Sorex; species Sorex fumeus. The sequence goes on from NW_026606203.1 coordinate 529,213, forward strand.
TCTGGACATTTCTGGCAGGGGGAGCTCAAATTATATTACCTTGAAGGGCTGCTCTGTGGTCTTCCATGGTCCCTGGTGCCTGTAGCCCTCTCTAAACATCGCTGTTAACTGGAGCTCACACAAGACCCAACGTTATCAGTGTCGTTGGGACTGCCTTGGGGGATGTACTGGACTAAGACATGCACACTAGGTCACCACGACCAAAGCGGTTGGTTCCGCTAAACCTTAAGCCTGGAAGGTGGTAGTGGAAAGAGATGGTCCTGGGAAAGTTAATGGGGTGATGGATGGATGGCAAGGAAACCGGGAAGGGTAGGGAACTGGACAGCTGGTGATCATCATAGGAGAGTTGGTAGATGTGTTTTAATTACGATAATATGTTTTTCAGAAATGATAAGCAAAACAGAAATATGAAAACAAGATAGGTTCCAAAGAACAGGTTACATATAAGATCGAGATAGCTGAAAGGGCTGGCATTCCTTCTGGAGCTTTCAATCATACCATTTACGAAATTTGGTATTTTCATGTTACTTAGCTGTGGAGAGGAATAGTGAGAAACAGAATGCCACCAGAAAAGCAAACTGGATGACCACCTTTCATAAAAGCCAGGTGAAAGGTGTTCACATGGATCCCAAATGCAAGTGGGTTAACAGGAACATATATTTAATTAAGTCTGCTTGGTACCAGTAACTACTTTTGTGGAAATGGAGGAAAACGAATACAGTTTCTGACAGACTTGAGAATAAACTGCTAACAAATTTTCCCAGGAAAGGGTAGTTGACTGGCTGGGAACAGAAAACCTTGAAAAGTGTTTTGCTACCTTTCATGTATGGCTAAAGGAAAATGATCCAAGTAAACTCTCAAAATTAACAAGCTTCAACTCCCTTGAAGGAAAGTTGTATACAATGTGGAAAAAATGCTGGGAGAAAAGTCTGAAATGATGGGAAAAGAGACAATAAGTGCAAAAGGAAGGACTTGACATTTGGGTTCCTCTGAAAACAAAGCTTGAAACAACAAGATCTGGTGAGCACATGATTTACTGGGAATGGGATCTGAGAGGAAAATAGTGATATCAGGGATGTGAACAAGGAACATCCAAATTAAGGAAGACTTAATTAGCTGATTACCCCATGGGCAACATGGTTCCAAGACTACCAGAACTTAACAAGGAATTTACTTTAATTTTCTTTCTTTTATATGGTCAATTACAACATGTATTCTTTGCATAATTCAATGACAATTTGGAGTGTTCATTTCTTTCTCAATATTCTTTTCACTTGTGTAAGCATCTTAAACATCTGCTGGATAACAGAATTATTTGATCAGACTTGATCAAATATCAAATCAAAAAAATTTGATCAGACTTGATCAAATTTCAAATCAAAAAAAAGGGTGCTAACTCCTCTATAATGTTTGAAAACCCCCAAATTTAATAGATAGTCTGCTATTGACCAAGAAGATGGTTTTCTAATAGTATTTAATTCCATTGTCTGCAAGTACTGATATGTGTGGCCTGTCAATCTGTGAATTTTGATACATTTAAAAACTTATAATGGATTTTATAATAGACTTTAAAATAAATTTGTATTTTATGATAGTAAGTGATAATTTATAATTCTATTTTTGTGGGGTATTTGGGCCATAGTATGTGTTGCTTGGGACTTCAGACTCTGTGCTCAAGGGTCATTCCTGGTGGTGCCAGCCATTAATTTGGGTTGACTGTGTGCATGGTAAGTGCTTTAACCCCTATACTAAATCTGGGTTTCAATCAAATAAACTATCTGCATATATTTTATACATGCATGGCATACTTTTCCTTAGATTTTTTTATATTTCTAGGATATATTGATCATCTTTAATTATTTCACATCCATATCAATGTCCAAAAATTTATAAAATATAATTATTGAAAAAAAATCTCACAGAAGTGCAAATTTGTATTGTTCCTGGGATAAATATATTAAGAATAAAATAGAACCACAATAAACATATAAGTAAAATGGAAGTACATTTTTTGGAGTCTTTCAATTATGTATTTATATTAGTCTATATATAAGTATGATTTTTAAATAACCAATTTCAGTTAGTATAAAATGTTAATTGAGCTTTTATAATTGTAATGTTTTACTAAGAAGATAACATTGATGTGAACTCTATATCTATTTGTCTACTTTTGTAATTGTTTACTTAAGATCAATTATTAAAATATAACTTACTTGTGACGTGATATATCGCTCAGGACAAAAGAACTTGGCTTGCATGTATGAAACTTTGGTTTCTATTCTTCGCACTATAGAAACAAAGGCAAAATCATGAACTTCGGTTGGAAATATGCCTCAGTGATAAAGTATTTGGCTCACATTTCTGAGGTTATGGGTTTGATCCCTGAATTTCCATAGACACACACAAAAGCTAACTTACAACAAAGTCTCACACTGGAGACCTAACGGGGCCCACTCGAGAAAATCGATGAACAACGGGAGGACAGTGCCAGTGACAGTGACTTAAAGAACATTAAACTGCTTTAAACTATATATTGCCTAACTATTATACAGATTTAATTCTCAATAAAATAACTTTAAAAGGTCTATTTTCTAGCATCTTTGCTAGGGAAAGATAGCACCTGATTTTTCAATATTTGTAATTTGGGGGGACATTTTAATTTCTCATTTATTTTGTGCTCTTTGTCGACTAGTGAGCTTGAAAATTACTCTTGTGTGGTACTACATGGAAAATATTATGCTATGGGAAATGAGTCAGAAAGAGAGGGACAGGCATAGAAAGACCGCATGCATCTGGGTAACATAAAATAACAAAACAAGAGACTAACACCCAAGAACAGCTGTGTTAAATACCAGGTTGTTCACTCCATGGCTTAGAGGCCAGCTGCACTGTCTCGGGGTAAAGGCAGCGCAGATAGAGAAGGGAGCACCCAATAAAGGGTGCTGGGAAGATCTGCCCAGGATGGGAGATGCCTGCTGAAAGTAGTCTATGGACCGAACAGGATTGCCACCCAATGTCTCTTCTGCAGACCACAGCACCCAAAGGGAGAGACAGAACAAAAGGGAGTTCCCTACCAAAGAGGCAGGCTGGGATGGGGGATGGGGGGTGGGACGGATACTGGGATTGGTGGGAATGGAGATTGGGCACTGGTGGTGGGATGCGTACTCGATCACTGTATAACTGAAACACAAGCACAACAACTTGTAAGTCTATAACTGTACTTCATGGTTTTTCACTAATAAAACAAAACAAAACAAAAATTAAAAAAAAAGAAAATTGCGCTTGTGTTTACTAGTCATTTACACTTTTTTCAATACAGATTATATGATCATGGTTTATGCTTATTTTTTCGATTCAAGTTTAATAGCTAAATACTGATTTTTTTAAAGCACAAATTTATTCAAAGCATTCATACTTGGCACATCATATATCATATTAATTGCCAGTATTTGTTGGTTTTGCTTGTTTTTTGATTACTTAATTTGGTTTTTGTCCTTTTCTTTCAGATTGTAAAATTTTGAGACAAATGAGCGTATGTTTTTCTTTATCTTCTACAGTTTTAAACTGAGAACAACTGTTTGTTTTGTACAAATAAGATACCTGTGCATTTACTATTTCTTCTCATTTTATTTACTTTTTAACACATCTCGATTCATCTACAACTTATCCTAGTAAGTGTTGTCCTATTGAAAGAAACCACCATTTTTTCAATCAGAGCACTGTAGCCCTGTCCTCCAGCGGTTCTTCCATTTGCTGAAGCAGGAACCAGTAATATCTTACAACAAATTGTGAGACTTGTTGTCACTGGTTTTGGCCTATCGAATAGGTCATGGGGAGCTTGCCAGGCTTTTGCTATGTGGACGAGATACTCTGGGTAGCTTGACCGACAGAGGAATCGGAATCAGGGCTGGCCTCCTTCAAGGCAAATGCCCGACCCGCTGTGCTGTGAACGTTATCTAAAATATACTAGTAATACCAAATTGTGTTTCTTTAGCAGTGCAATATAATCGATTATTTAGTAATTTTCTTGATTTGTTAATGAGATATTTAAGCTCTTGAGTATAATGGGAGTATTTTTCTAACAGAAGAGTCTGAGGAATGTGAAACTGTTATAACAGTCATGTAGGATTCCATCTCCCTAGCATGCTTCATTCTACCCCGCTCTCTATCCAATCCGGTCTTCTTCTTGGGATTCTGACCTCCTGATTGACAAGCCTCTACCTTTCAACTGCCTACTTTATGACATCATTTTTTCACCAAACCAACCACCAACTGGTAGAATCTTGGGGGTGCCATGCAGTTGTTTGTAAACAAATGTGAATCATCATGGCAAGAGATGAGTGACCAATGACCAATCACCAGTGAGCAGTCGTCTGTACTGAACTCTTGTGGTCTTAAGCCGCTTCAGTGCTCAGATGCACTCTCGTACCGTCTCCTCTTCTCGTCTACCTTTTATCGGTATTTCCTCTTCTCTGACCATGTCAGGTAAGGATTTATTATCCCTAAACTTAGCAGTCAAGTAAAAACAGCACGGAGTACTGAAAGAAAGTATTCAAGTAGAATTTTATAAGCCTCACTTTAGCTTCACTTTGATATTTGCTGTGTGATTTTAGACATTAGCTTACTTTCTCTCACATACAAAGTGTTTTTCCTCATTGATTACATTATATTTTAGACATACGTAGGAGCTCAAATACACACATTCACAAACACACACACACATATATATGAGTGTTGATTCTCTGTGTTTCTTTTTACTATTAATAGTAAATTTTACATGATATCCATTGAAAACAAGTAAATCAGAGACAGTATTTTTACAGAAACAGAAAATATAGATGCTGTGGAAAACTGTCAATATATACTAGCATGAGTTCTCTGTAATGGTCTCTCCACTTGTATTTATACTTCAGTATTTTAAATATAGTGATATTACATAGTAATAATCATTGACCTTTGATTTTTCTATTTAAACCAGGTAATAAAAAATATGGGGCATTGGAAAGGTGTGGAGTGCTGAGTGGTAGGGAGGCAAGCCTTCAAAGGTAACAAAGTTTGGGATCACTTTCATCAAGAATTGACCAATAGTATCCAAGACGATATGAGGGACAATAAAATTGGAAAGAAAGAAAGAAAGAAAGAAAGAAAGAAAGAAAGAAAGAAAGAAAGAAAGAGAGAAAGAATAGGAACGTCAGGTATGAAGGAAAGGGAAAACGTTTGGAAAGAATGTTGAAGAGAACCAAAGATTTAAAATCAACAAAGAAAGAATATATATTAAATATTCTGATATAAATACACTGAGGGTAAGTCCAAGCAATATACTTCAATAAATGCCAGGACTAGAAAGGATACTATGCCTTGAATAGGGTACCATTAGGAAAAGCAGTTTATCAGAAAGCCATCCTTGCTGGTTTTTTCCCTTATTATCTCTTAGAACACAGTACTTGGTACTTGACAATTTGAGTACAAACATGCTTCAGAAATGATACTTCCCATGAATAGCTAATAGTGCTTCTCTAGGGTGGTGGAAGATACAGAATCTTCAATGTTTTTATTACTTTCTGGTTTTTAAGTACATGTACGCGCTGCCTGTTAAATAAAAAAATGGTATATTCTAACTTGAATCAGGAGATTTGATACATTTGTGTGGTAAGTAGGTTCCAGGTTAAAGCTGCTTGTCATATTTCCAAATATTATTTCATGTAATTTTTTCTTCCTAACATGAGAGTATTTTGATAATAGTCAACTTCTGTTTTTAGATCCTAAGAGGAAATAGAAAAATCAAGTCTCACATATCTAATTACACATTTTTGTCATATTTGTTAATTATGATTTTTCCTACATTAAAGATATTTTATTAGATTTTGGTGCCCATTTATTAAACATTGAGAAGAACGTTTTCCTGGTTGATGAATATAATTCTAATCTAGGGGTTGAAAATAAATTTGTAATATTTTGTGATCACTTTTTAAATGGTCTTTTCTGTTTCTTGTGCGATCAAGTGAAATCCTCTGCTATGTTTAACACGTGTTGTTTGCTGGTTAATATTCAAAGGTTCTGATGAGAATAATTTTTTGTACTTTCGAAATTTCTTTCTGTATTTTACTCATTTAAAACATTTCTTGTCTCTGAAATACAATCACGATTACTCCTATTTTCTTTTTGTTATGTAGTTACTGGTAAATCCTTTCTCTTTAATGGAGTGCTAAAGTGTGCCCTCAAAAATCACCTTCTGTTCCATTTTTTGGCTAGCAGTTTTTTCTAAAATAGAATACTGTCTTCATATTGTATATGTGGAACAATTTATTAATAACCTTATTGTACTGTTTTATTTGGTTTTGTTTGGAATCACATCCACTGTTATTCAGGGCTTTCTCTTGGGTCTGCTCTCCATAACTTACTGTACTATGCTGCTTGCTACAGAGCCCAGATTTCATTACTGTCTATATACTTCTTTTTCAGTTCTATGATACATATTTTTCATGATATTTTCTGTACACTTCCTCCTATGTAAATCATATTAAATAGAAAAATTATATTCATGTATGCATTATTATTCTCAGAATTATTAGTAACTTCACAGTAGATAAACAACGTAAGTCACAGAGTTTAAATAAAATTTTCCTTCCAAAAACATTTCTTGGGAGAAACTCAAGTAGTCATTTTTGAAGTGGATCAAAAATGAGGGTAACCTTCAGTGCATCCACAAGATTAAGTCGTATGTGAACCGAAAGTAACAGGTACTCATGGCACAAGTCAAATGGAAACCTGATGATTACAATGGTAATAGTTGTAAAGAGCACAAATGCTTATATTAATGTAAGGTATCTTTCTTCCGGTTTCTGGCCTTGTAGTGATCATGCAGGGTCCTGGACAAAAGAACACATGCTTTAGTTTGTGTAACATGGAAATTCCTAAGGGACAGAGATATATAGTACTGGAGGGGATAATGCACTTGCCTTGTACACAGCCAATCCAGTTGAATCTCTGTCACAGCATACACTCTCATGAATGTTATAAGGGGTTACTCCAGAGTGTAGAGCCAGGAAGAACCAAGATCACTGTCAGTTATTGGTCCATACTCTACACCACCCCATGCCCCTCCCAATAAAAATTATTGGAATATATGAAATCTTTTTGCCATTTCTGGGCCTCAGGTTTCTTCTTGTCCCTTGAATGTTTCCCATTCTCTTAGACTTCCTAGTTTGAAAAAGCTTCCATTCTCAGAGATATCATAGGAGTCAATAGGATAGCAAGCTACAGGCTTTTCTAGGGTAAGGAGAGACTATCTGTAAGCAAGAAATCCAGGTACAGACACAATCACCTGGTTCTTCTACAGTTCTGTGTTCACTTTGGGAGCACGATACCAAATACACAAAGTGCCAAAATGTTCCCGGCTTTGAATCACCCCAAATTGTTGGAATTTTGGAAATTCAGTTGACTGTTGGTACTAGAAGCATCTTGATGGCTTAAAATTTAAGTTCATATTGTTCCTCTCAGTGTTGAAGGAGATTATTATTCTCACAGATTTTGTTTATCACCCTCTTGTTTCTTACAGAAAATTTTCAAATTCCATCTTTATTGGGAAAAGCACATACTCTGCAGCTTTCCCTTCCCATGGTTAAGGATGCAGCTTCCATAACAGGAAGTGTCTGCAAATACTCCAGTGGATCTGCTTCAGCTGGTATTTCTGCTTGGCTCCTGCCCTCAGCCTCTGGCACCTCTTTCCAACCACTGATGGGTAGTGCCTATCTTTACCAACATTTCAGCACAACAATGCTATCTGGAGTGTTTCACCAGAGTCATATATCCACCTCAGCTGCTTCCTACCCGAGTGTTTTGGAATGGGATCTTGCAGGAAGTGCTGAAGAGAAGTCTTCCATGGGAGACTTTTCTGTGACTGTCCTTGCCCAAGACACCGCTGTCTCTTCCATGTCTATGGCAGCTCGCTATGAGAAAATCCTAGATACCAACAACACGGTGTCTGTGTACCCATCACTTTCTGCCAGTCTTGTTGAGAGAACACCATGTCTGGTTCCACATCAGAGACGAAGCCTGTCACTTCCCTTCCAGGAACGAAGCCAGGTGTATTACAATCATCAAGGCACTCTGGTAACTCTCCTTTCTGGCCTGCAGTCCTATGACTCCATGTCATACATAGGTCAAAATGGCTCTGCCCCCCAAGCTTACAACAACTCATCTAGAGAAATATTTATGGCTCTGAAGGAGGTCCAGCCGCCAAATAACCAAATACCAGCCTCCTCCTCTGGAATCGACTTCTCTCTGTCTGCTCAACCCATCACAGAATCAAGTTATCAAGGTGAGTAAAACGGAGAGAAGGGAAGGAAAATTCAAAAATCGGGATCAAAAAAGAGGAAAACTGTCCTTAGACAGTTGGTATTCATATACACTGAGATTTTTAAGTTTATGAAAAGAACTTAACTAAACTCAGTTCATGCTTACTTCCGTAACTCCTTTTAGAGCATGTTATTTTCACTCTCAACATAAGAGCTCCTAATGGAGATTGGAAGGTATGATGTTAAATAGACATCTAGGTTTCATATCATGAAACTTCAGGAGCACACAAAAGAATGCGACATTTTTCCCTAGTTATTTCATTTATTTTTTAAATTTTTATTAGTTAAACATAAGGAGGGACAGATGTAGACTTAAAATTATTGTGCTTGGTTTCATTTATACAATGATGTAGTGCCTATCCCTCCACCAGTGCCCATTCTCCAGCACCACGGTTCCCAGTATTCCTCCGACCACCATAACCCCCATCCCACTCAACCTCTGTGGCAGGGAATGCCACATTTTTCACATTCTATTTCAGCAGTCCTCAAGAATTACCACAATAAATGTAAAAAACATGTCTTAAACTAGTATTTCGTTATTTTCATAAGAAGTTTCAGAACTCTTATTGTAATGGTACACTTTAACTTTCCCTTCCATTAATGAATAGCAAGGTTCTGAATACACTTATGGTTCAGAGATTCTGACTCAAATCATGAAACCTAGAATCTGTACTCCAGCACAAATATCATGCTGAAGTAGTGCTTCATTCACACTCTTATTCTATGATATTAACGTCCTCTTATTTTTCCATGAAAGTGAATAAATTGAGAGTACAATACATTACAATGCTAAGCACTGTATGGCATTTATTAGTTTGAAAATCTATAATTTTTAAAAAAAAAACCTTCTGTTTGGAGGACGTTGAATTTGTGTCAGAGACCGAAGGGCTCAGGAATTACTCCTGGATCTGTGCTAGGGATCACTGCTGAAGATGCTTAGGAGATCATAAGTGATACGAAAGATCAAACTGAGGTCAGCTGTGTGCAGGGCCATTGCCTTACTAACTGTACTATCCCTCTGTCCCAAGTCTCTTATTTTTCAAGTTAGTTTACACAGAAACACTTTCAAAAACAAAGAAAACCAAAAAACAAGAGCACCACATGACAAACAGTAAGAACTACAATATTTACCTCCAATCTTCAAGCACAGGGACTTGTCCATTTTCCTTAGAATAGCCAGTAACAAAGCCTTGCCTATTGCTGGTAGGTGCACTGTTGTTGCACCATTAGTTTTGTGGAGTGAATATCTCATTTCGCAGGCACTGATTTCTTCCATGGTTCTTTTAAGTGTTGAATTTTCTGGGGAGGAAGACTTCCCAGGCATTGCAACCTTCAGGGAAGACATTTGGTCTCCAACAAATTTCCGAATAGCCCCCATGTTGCAGTAGCAGGATTCAAAGACCTGAGTGTAATCCAGCACCTGAGCTTCGGGAAGTTCCCATAATATCTCCAGCCAAAGTAACCTGGCGCTGACCCCAACTCCAACTCAGGAACAAAAAGTTAAGAAATTTGATCAAATGAAAACTGGGCTTTCAAAACCTCTGGAGACTTACCAGATGCCAGTAGACTTAGATCAATGCAAAGATCTGCAGGTAATGAACACCACTGACACAATCACTCTGAAGCAGGTGCAAGAAAACTCAAGTGGAACTAAGGGGACCTCCCATGCAAAACAGAACAACAAAAAGGAGGCTTCTGAAACTCTTGAGGGAGAACCCAAGGCCACAATCCAGCCAAACGTCCGAGAATGCATGCTAAGTGGAGCGGGGATTTTTCGTAATGCTGCAGTCCGTGATAGGTGTCCTAAGACCAAAGCCAAAACTAACAGCAAATCTCAAAAAGCTGCCTCCAGCAGTATCAGCAAGACAAAGAGCCATGGGCAGGAGAAGATAAAAAACACCAGTGAAAACTCTAAGAAAGCTAAGGAGTGTAAGCAGCCAGGGAACAAGGTCACGGCAGAAGAAAAGCCCACCATTGGCAAGAGGAAACGCAAGGAAACTCAATCTGAGCTTTGCCAAGAGGCAGTTAAAAAGCCCTGCTGCTACCTAGGCATACACATGCTGGATTCTGTCCAAGTGTTTCATGCTTTGGGGAAGGAAAGTGATCCAAAACTTGGAATCTCTTCCTCCTAGGTCCTGAGTACTCAAAGAAGCCTAAAGATGGCAAGCCATCCTCAGCTGTCAAGCTATGGCTAGGTGCTACACAGGATGGAAAAGGCCTTGAGAAATCTCAGGTCAAAGCACACAAACCAAGTAGCAGTGCTGAAAAACGCTCATCGCCAGCAAAGTCTGACCTGCCATATCCTGGGAAGGTCAAATTGGTACCTTTGCCTTTTCTTACCATGGAGAATCCACAAGCTGGACCTGTTCCTCGGAGACGACAATCTGTGTCCTCACATGGTCCTGCTGCAGCTTACCATGCCAAGCCTGGCTCTACCAATGCAGCTCAGCCAACCGCTGCCAATTCTTCCTGGTCAACCACTGCATTTTTGTCGGGTTCTGCCAAACCTGCTCAGTCCATTTCAACCAACCCATCTCGACAAGGTTTGCAGAACCCTAGTAGCCGACCTATTCGTCTCCCCACAGCTTCTAGACCTGCTCCCTACAACAGCACCTGGCACTTCTCTCCAGCGTGAACCTCCTCCAGTCTCTGTGAACCAGCGGCAGTAGCCACCCAAACGTCAGAGTCAGTTTCTCCTCCAAGACTTCCGTTTCCAACCGATTCCATGGAGAAAGCCCAATGTTCCCGAACCAGACATGTCAAAGCCCATCACCAAGGAGCATAGACCAGAGCGTGAGGCTATGAAAAGGAAGGCTCAGCATGAGCGTGAGAACACTGCCAAACTCACCTCTTTGGGGGAAAGTGTAGTACTTTATTGAGAGGGAAAAGAGATGGAAATCTCTCTCTATTATGGCTACGTAATGGGAGTAGCTGGAATGGTAGGTTCCATTTGAGGTACCAGATGGTTTTCCTAGGCAAACACTGACATGCCATACACCATTTATTTATTCTAATATATTTTTTCAAATTAAAGAGATGCATCATAGTTAATTCTTTGTTAATAAAAATTCTAAATTTTGAGATGCTGCCTATTGTGGTTGTTTTTGGGAGTGGCTGGGGGTCGAAGGATGGGATGGGAAAGAATGGGAAGTTAGAGACAGGAAAAAGGATGAATAGACAAGACTCTACGAAATACAAACTTAGTCCAGGGTTATAAAGCCCATCATAGGAGAAATTGCATGGGCCTGATGAAGAGTGGGGTAGGGTCACAGGAAGAGTATAGCTGACAGGGCATTTTCTCTGCAACCAAGAAGTTCTCAGTTCATTTCTTGCAGACTTTGATGGTCCCCAGAGACCGACCAGATGTGGAACTTGAGCACAGAGCAGGGAGAAAGTACAGTCAAGTATGCCTATCCCTGGTGTCCGCGAAATAAAATTGGACAAATGGCACAGTCTGCAGTTTTCGGTTAATAGAATAAATTTGGAATAGGCTGAGAAAGTCTGATGAGTCTAAGATGACCAGAAGAAAAGTAAAAATTCTTCAATGGACGCTCTGTTTACGTCTCATGGCCACCTTTGGAAAATAACCAAATTTGAGACACATCACTAAAAGGTTTGGGTGGTCTATCAATAAATGATGGCTGGGGGATGCGAACACAAACACTGGGGAATAAACCTACCAGATGAGTGATCAATGCCCTCAGAGTCATTTAAGTATGACTCTTAACAGGGACAAAGCCAAGAGAACAGTTGCAGCTTTAAGCCTGAATATAGCTCCTGGGAAATGCAAAGATAAGTCACATGTCCTCAGGCCCTCTGTTCAGCACCCCTAGCTGCACCATTTCACTTATTCCCAACAATATTCAGAGTTGCTATCATGGTGACACTTTACTAGTGAGTTTCAACAATGCGGTCCACTGCCTTTATAAGTCTTTGGATTTGTAAACTCCCCAAGTTAGCCAAGCCAGCTTTCAGGAAATTTCTGGTGGGGGGAGCTCAAATTATATTAGCTTGAGGGGCTGGTCTTTGGTCTTCCATGGTTCCTGGTGCCTGTAGCTTTCTCTCAACATCGCTTTTAACTGCAGCTCACAGAAGAACCAACTTTATAAATAGCGTTGTGGCTGCATTGCCATAGGTACCGTACTAAGACATGCGTCCTAGGTCACCACTCCCAAAGCAGTTGGTACCGGTTGACCTTGAGCCTGGAAGGTTGTGGTGGAAAGAGATGGCCCTAGGAGAGTTAATGGGGTGATGGATGGATGGAAAGGAAACCGGGAAGGGTAGAGAAGTGGAAAATTGGTGATCATCATGGGATAGTTTGTGGATGTTTTTCAAATAAGTTAAAATATTTTTTGTAAAGGAGATTCAAGACAAACATACAAAAATAAGATAGGTTCCAAAGAACAGGTTACATATAAGACCGAGAGAGCTAAAAAGGGCTGGCATTCCTTCTGGAGCTTTCAATCATACCATTTACTAAAGATGTTATTTTCACATCACTTACCTGTGGAGAGGAATAGTGAGAAACAGAATGCCACCGGAAAAGCAAACTGGGAGACCACCTTCAATAAAAGCCAGGTGGAAGGTGTTCACATGGATCCCAAGTGCAAATATATGTCAACAGGATCACATATTTAACTAACTCTGCTTGGTACCAGTAACTACTTTGTTGAATATGGGGGGAAATGAACGCAGTTTATGATTGACCTGAGACTAACTAGTTAATAGATTTTCCCAGGAAAGGGTAGTTGACTGGCTGGGAACAGAAAAACGTGAAGAGTGTTTTGCTACCTTTAATGTATGGCTGGAGGGAATTGATCTCAGTAATCTCTTAAAACTAACAAGCTTCAACTCTCTTGAAGGAATGTTGTATTCACTGAGGAAAAAATGTTGGGAGAAAAGTCTGAACTGATGGGAAAAGAGACAATAAGTGTGAAAGGAGGGCTTGAAATTTGGGTTCCTCTGAAAACAAAGCTTGAAACAAGAAGATCTGGGGGTAACATGATATACTGGGAATGGGATCTGAGCAGGAAAAGAGTGATATCAGGGATGTGAACAAGGGAAATCCAAGTTAAGGAAGACTTAGCTAGCTGACTACCCCATGGTCAACATGGTTCCAAGACTACAAGAAATTACAAGAAATTTACTTGAATTTTCTTTCCTTTATATGGTCAATTACAACATGAATTCTGTGCCTACTTCAAGCAGAATTTTTCTTTCTCAATATTCTGTTCATTTGTGTAAGCATCTTAAACAACTGCTGGATAACAGAATTATTTGATGAGACTTATTTTTTACTTTAATGTTTAGTTGAGATTACTGAAAACTGGGCCTAAAGTGAAGTTTGTCCTGATTGGTACAAGTAGAGAATGGAGGTCTAGGGATGGAATTAGAGATTATAGGGTACCACATTCAGTTCCTAATAAAACAAGTAAAGGACAGTGTCCCAAATAGATTATTGAAAAAGATAATCCTCTCTATTTAACATGTAAATTCAGAATTTTCTATATTAAATTAAAAATGAAAGAATGTTCCTATATTTGGTCTTTTAAAGACATTCCAGGTTGCTTAAGGAAACAAACACTCCCTGTGAAATCATAACAACTTAATCATAAAAACCAGATTACTACATAAATTTCCAACAATGTCAGTGCTAAGAATTATTTCCCTGGATCTCACTAGTGTACATGATAGTCATATGAATACACCTGTGTGGATACATCGCTGGTATCTAATTTAGAGAATAGATATATAGAGATTAGATCACATAGCTGAGTGTGATCTCAACTTTTCTACACACTCCCATGCCCCACACACCCAAAGACTTGTACTGATCCTTATAGATCCATGACTTTTCCTCCTCCCCTCTCCCAGAGTCTATTAAAATTTCTTTTCAAGTACTAATGTAATACGCTTTAGAAAATATTGAGTTAAACTTTATTGTTGTCATTTAGCTTTTAGATAGAGAACCAAGAAAATCTTATTAAAAGTGTATTTTGGTATTCTTTGAAAATGGTAATAAGTACATTATCATTGAGTCCCTGAATATGCATTATATAAAGTATTTTGTGAGGAATTCCATATACAAATCAGTACTCGAAGAAATAAATGACTTCTCTGAATGAGAATGAACTGGGACATTTCAAAGTATCAATCAGTGAATCAAAGATGAATCATAGCATTCTATAGAAAAAATGATCTTGATGTAATCTAGTCAACACCATTACATTTTATACTTATACCAGCTCATAGTACTTTTAATTTTTTAATTTTTATTTATTTATTTTTATTAGTGAAACACCATGAGGTGCAGTTGTAGACTTACATACCTTTGTGCTTGGGTTTCAGTTATACAAGAGTCAAGTACCCATCTCTCCACCAGTGCCCATTCTCCACCACCAAGGAACACAGTGATCCTCCCACCCCCCATCTCCCCCACTCCGCCCCACCTCAGGGCATTCCCTTTTGCTTTTTCTTTGTTTTAGGGTGTTGTGGTTTGCAATGGAGGTCAATACTATTACATTTTCAAAGAAGAACATAGGCTCCTATATGTTCAAGACACTACTACTGTCCTGCGGTTCTTCCCAGCATGTACCCTGCTCCAAGCCAGCCCTTTGGAAATATGCTGGGAAGGACAACTGGATGTTAATTTCCTCACTCTGACCTGGAAGACTCTTGCTGATTCTCAGCCACATCAAGTATTTCATTTGTTGCCTGATATCACCTCCTGTCCTTTATTTTTTTTTTAAATATTTGATTTGTTTCTGGAATATAAAGAAAAAAATTAAATGGACGAATAAAACAAAAGCAAAATCAAACCTTTACACTCTGACATCAAAATCGTCCTTATAGGAGGGAAATTAAATGACTGAAATGGGTAGGGGAATGTTGTTATTTGGTTGTGGACAGTAGCTGGATATTTGACAGTGCATGGAGTATGAATACAGAGTCGCTGAGATGAGGAACTCTGTACTTGAAGCGAATACAGTTTGTAAACTAGTCATCACAATTATATGTCCATATGAAATTTATCTACATAGGCTTTGTGCCTTCCTTGCACGCATGTGTTATGCATTCCTTTATCATGGCCTCAGAAATGTATCTGAGGGCACTCGGAAATTAGTTGAGCCCCAAGTATGGGGAGAGAAGTAGTAAAGAATTGGAGGAGGAAGAAATATGAGTTGGAGCTTAAGAGCCGTGTAAGAGGAATATGTAGATATGTATGTGTGTATAAATACACACATATATATATATATATATATATATATATATATGGGCTGGAGCCATAGCACAGTGGGTAAGACATTTGCCTTGCATGCGGCCAACCTGGGTTCGATTGCTCTGCTCCTCTCAGAGAGCCCGGCATGCTACTGAGAGTAACCCTCCCTCATGGCAAAGCCTGGCAGGCTACCTGTGATGTATTCAACATGCCACGAACAGTAACAAAAAGTCTCACCATAGGGATGTTTCTGGTGCCTGCTCGAGCAAATCAGTGAACAATGGGAGGACAGTGCTACGGTGCTATGGCTAATTCAAACGTTGTTTATGCAAAATTTGAAAGAATCCTATAAATATTCTATAAAACTGATTACACCTATTAAATTAATATAACTTTAAATAGTGTTTAGAAATGAGGTTGAAGAATTTTAAGGCTATAGAAAGATATTGACAATATATCAAGAAACACATGGATATTTGAGGAGGAAGAACACGTAGCAGTTGTCCTTTCTTAAGGTTATTTTTTTGTCTTTAATAGCATATGCTTTCCCTGAGTTTTGTTAATAACTTCCGTTTTTTAGAAAGCATCAAAATAAATTATATTTTTTAAAAAAGTAAAAAACTTTGTGTTTGTGAGTGGATTCTGTATGTTTGGAACCTGGGAAGTATTTTCCTATGTAAGTTACATTAAACATGATATTTATAACAGAAATACCATCTGCAGTACTATTCACAATGGCCAGAAGAAACTATGGTATACCTACACAATTGAGTACTACGCATTTGGCAGGAAACTTACATCATGAAATTTGCTTCTAAATGGATGTACAGGGAAGATTATCATGCTCAATGAAATCAGTCAGAAGGAAAGGGGTATACTGATTGGACTGCCTCATTTTTTGGATATAAAAATCCAGAATATGAGACTAATACCCAAAGATAGCAGAAACACAGGCCAGGAGAATTGGTCAACGGTTGGACGCTTGCCACAAGTGCTGAATGCGGCATTTGGAATAAAGAAGGGACCACTATGACAATGATAGTTGGAAGTGATTACTCTGGGTGGGAACTGAGTCCTGAAAGTAGGTAAAGGAATAAACGTGAGAACCTCTCCCTCTCTGTATTACAATCCATAATGCTCAAAGGATGAGAGAGAGAGATAAAGAGAGAGAAAGAAGTGCCTGCCATAGTGTAGAGACAGCGTGCTGTCAGGTGGGGTTTGGGGTTGGGAGAGGGAGTGGTGGGAGAGAAACTGGGGACATTAGCAATGGAACTGTATACTAGTGGAGGTTAGGTGTTAAAATATCCTATGATTGAAACTGAATCATGAAAAGGTTTGTAAGTTGTGTCTCCTGCAGATTCAATATAAAAACATGATATTTTGTTTCTACCACCATGACTAACCTATGAATTTGCTGAAATTTATTTTTATCACCTTGGCTGGGCTCATTTCATGGATGTCTGTGTGGTAATTTTTTTTTTCATTTTATGCGGACTGAAGAGACAAAAATCATAGGGTAGGGACTTCTGGTGGAAGGAGAGAAGAGCACAAAACACCCTGTTGACCACACCTCAGCAGGGTCACCTAACTGGAGTGATGACAGACCTCCTTCACTGATTTCTTCTTTTGTAATGTGGAAAAATGAAAAGACTTTGCAGGCTGACAGGGGGTTGTCCCCTCCAGTTCACACTGTTTTCATTTCGATCAGAATTGTTTAAAGATTATTTGAAAAATTTGGAGCTTAATGATTTGTTCTCACATATTTCCCCTACATGGTGTCAGTGGGCATTGATCCAGGAAGGCCAGCATGAAAAAGTTGAGTTGTATGTCTTAACCACCAATGCCAACACTACTGTAAGTATGGAACCCAGAGTACAATAGTAAAACTTCAAAATGTGTTTGTCAAGGAAATCGGTGGGAATGCAGGGAGAAATGGGTAATTTGTTGGTGGAGGGATGCAGACACTGGTGGTGTGATTAGAATTGGAATATTGTATGACAAAGCTCCATTTTAAATGACTTTGAAAATCAAAATTGCCTAAATTTAAAATAAAAGAGAAGTCAACTTATGTCTATATTTCAAGAAAGCTTGTCTTGGCAAATTTTGGCAGGGAGACCATAGTTGGTAGAGAGAGAGAGAAAGAAAGGGAGAGTTGACAGTTGGGAAGAGAAGCCTGGATATAATGGAAGAGATAAAAGCTGATCTTAGAAATTTGGAGCCATCAGAGTTTAGAGAGTTAAATGGTGAGAACATTACAGTTTAGATACTTAAATAGTGAGATTGGTTTCAGTCATCAGCACTGTATACATATAAAGATTTCAAACACCTCACAGATATTCAGGCTATAATAACTAACAAGGGAAGCCTTTTTTTCCTGAAGCTCTATGTAAGGATAATATATTGCTAGGAACAATGATAAGAAGTTGGTTCTCTTTTTCACAGATTAATACATTAGATATGAAAACTTTAATACAAAGGAATCCATCATCTTGTCCTGTTTCTCTGTTTTCCTGTCATCATTCCATTCTCCCCCATGACCCTACCTAATCATGGCTCTCCACATTACTCAGCAGTGTTACCACATAGCCTCAGATCATGTGTTAACTGCTGGTACCTCACAGTTCTCATGTTTGCCCCCCATCCAATCCAGAGCCATCCTTCTGAAACCAAGAATATTTGCTGAAGGCCCGTTCTTCCTTGAAATGGCAGTCATGGTTTACCTCTTCTTAATCATTGTGTTTACATATTTAGATGAATGTCACTATACTAGTGACAGGTATTTTCCAAACTAAGAAAAGCATAAACTTTTCCCTTTCCCCCACGAATTTTGGGCAAGTTATTTTCTATCCACTGCTAATTATATGTGATAATAAGGAAATAGATCTGAGGTAAAAACAAGTACATTTGTCAATTTGGTGCCATGACTAGTCAGTCTGAGTATAAGTATATATTTCTAGAAAAAAAAAGCAGAAGAAAAGGAGTTGGTTGCTAGCAAAGAATGCCAAACCTCTGCCAAGAAATCCTTTGAAAACAAAAATTCTGATTATGGACTGAACATGATTACCACTCAATGCCTCTTTTGCAGACCACTACACCCAAAAGGAGAGAGAGAAAAAAAGGGAATGCCCTGCCACAGAGGCAGGTTGGGATGGGGGGGATCTGTGTGGGAGGGATACTGGAATACATGGTGGTGGAAAATGGGCACTGGCGGAGGAATGGGCATTTGATCATTGTATAATCGAAACCCAAGAACAAAAATTTGTAAATGTACAACTGTACATTATGGTGTTTCACTAATAAAAATTTTTAAAAAATAAAATAAAATAAAAATTATTTCGTCTGCCAGAGATCAGCAGATGGGAACCTGAGTGAAGGCAAAAGATTAAATCGGTTGACTTTTATTTTTCCTTGAGTATATTAATTTGATTTTGGAGTCAATTTATATGACAGTTCATTAAGACACAGAAATTTTCAGCACTTCTCTTGTTTAAAAGTATAGTGTTACACCATATCTCTCTCACATTATTTTTATTTCTGATAGTTTGACACAAAAGATAAGTCAAAATCATAGATAAATGTAAATTATTTAAATACTGTATTGATTATTTAAAATTACATTATAGAATTACTAGAATTTCATAAATTTTAAGATTATGGATAATCAACATGCATGTATCACATTACACTCACAATTGAAAGGCCTCCTCTGTCATTCATTATTGTTCAGTTTTTCCACTATGATAACACCTTTCCATCTGGTAACTAAATAGTCTTATAGTTCTAAAGTTTGTTTTTATGGCTTTGAAAAAATCCAAATTATACAATTTTTAACATTGGATGAAACTAGAGGATATCATGCATGTAAAGTTAGCCTTAAGGAAAGGAACAGATACAGAGAGATTTTTCTCATATGTGGGATGTAAAGACACACAGCAAGGTCGCAACAAAGGTTCAAGGGCAATGTAAGGGGAGAACTGATCCACACAATTGAGTCAGGGGATTGGGACTGAGGGTTTCTGGGGTTTTGGGGGGAGAGGGAGGGTTTATTTTTTGAGAGAATGAGGAGTGTCATGTTGGAATAATGTGTATGAGGAACCATTGTTAATTGAATTATAAATCATAGAATATTAATATTGTTTTAGACGTTTGTCTGTCTCATTTTATTCTTTTAATTTGTTTTCTCCATATGCCACATATGCATGAACTTGTATGATGCCTATCTCTCTCTGCCTGGCTTATGTCACTAAACATAATATCCTCATGTTATGCTTTTTTATACAAATAATAAGAATATTTCACTTCATACAACTGAGTAGGATTCCATTGCTTTACACCCTTTCATTTTCAAAATTTGGGGTTTAAAACATACAAATATTGATTTTAACAATGCTCTGGTGTTTTAAAATTTTTAGTTCAGTGAAGAAAAGGTAAAGGCCCTCCCGTTGATCGTCGATTTGCTCGAGCGGGCCCAGTAACGTCTCCATTGGAGACTTTGTTGTTACTGTGTTTGGCATATCGAATACTCTCGGTAGCTTGCCGGGCTCTCTGAGAGTGGCTGAGGAATCGAACTCGGGTCGGTCATGTTGACCGCTTGTAAGGCGAACGCCCTACCGCTGTGAAGAAAAATAGATTTTATTGAACAACACTTAGAAACTTGTGAAACAGGCATTGGGTGGAATGGAATGGAATATATGTTCAAGAGAGACCACTCGTTTTACAAAGCAAGCAAAGAGTGACATACAGAAAGAAAGCACGGTATTTCTTTAAGGAAGAACACAAGCTTGAGGACCAAGCCCACTCTGGTAGTTTAGGAATAAGAACTTCGAGTGGTATGAACTTAACTTGTACACTTTAGGGGAGAACCTGAGTGAAACAAATAGAAGTACGTTCAGGAGAATGATAAACTGGAGTCTATACTTGGAGTGAGGAGGGTAGAGAGTTCTTTGGGGAGATCTGGACTATGGAGAACAGTAATATTATAACATTAATGATAGTATCTTACCGTGGGATTCCAAAAAAATCTTTAACAGTGGTGTCAGAAATGATAACATTCTTAGGTATTTGGATTTCCTGTGGAAACTACTGGAAAGCTGAGTTTATGCTCTGGATGCCTCTGCCTGAAACAAGGTCAACAAATCATGAATGAAAAATTACAAGTTACATGGATCAAGGATTCTGATCCCAGTGGAAGGCTAGCTTTTGGGTGGACAATTTCTACTGCTGGCCTGATGTAGATTCTGATCCTGGGATACGTAACAGAAAGGAGGTAGTGACAGGTATCCTCAGAAGTGAAGCCTCTGAGACAGAATTCATTCATACCAACTTATGGCATGAATGTTTGCTCATGGCTGCTACCATTATAACATGCCATTCAATGATTCTGTGGTTTCAATTTACTGTGTCAATGTAAAGATGAAGTTTCTAAATCGAAGGTAAAAATCTGAGGCCCTCAAGATGATGAATTATGGAGAGGGGGGGTGGAGCTGGAGCTATAGTACAGCAGGTAGGGCATTTGCCTTGCACATGGCCTACCCAGGTTAGATTCCCAGCATCCTGTATGGTCCCCCCAAGCACCGTGAGGAGTAATTCCTGACTGCAGAGCCAGGAGTAACACCTGTGCATCGTCAGGTGTGACCCAAAAATGCAAAAACAAAAAGATGATGCCTTACCTTTAGATATTTTGCAGTCAAATAGAAACAGCCAGGAAGCTCACCAGAAAAGAGTTCTCCTGGGTCGAAAACATCATCACCTCTGGCGTGAGAGCATAGAGAAAATAACGTTTCCATTTTATGCCATGTTAAAGCAAGCCAGACATGATCTTGGAAAGTTTGTCAAAGGAAAGCATGGCTATAGGAAGGATAAGATGACAACTGAATCTTAGAGGTAAAATATACAAGTGAAGAAAAGGTCAAGAATTAGGCGGTACGATGGTGACCAGGTATACTAAGAAAAGCATTTTTTAAAAAATAAAATGCAATGAGACATCAAAAAAGACCTTTTTAAATGTTTAAGAACAGGGATATAACTCAGGGATAGAGCATTTGCCTTCCATTGTATGATGATCTGGGATTGATCCTTAGCATTGCAAACAGCATTATTTTTTAATTTTTAATTTCTTTCTTTCTTGCTTATTTGCTTGCTTGTTTTTCTTGTTTTTTTTTTTTTGGATCGCACCTGGCTATGCATAGGGGTTATTTTTAATTTTTAAAAAAATTATAATTTTTATTTTTTACCTGTGGTTTAAAATGAAATCTAAAATATTTTAGAGTAAATATATGTGAAGAAGAATAAAATTCACGGGAACTATTTAGTGTTCTTAACGATACAGCAGTCAGAATTTTGAGGTTAATTTTATGGGTAGTGCATAAATAATTTTTCCCCATTATGTGGGCTGTGTTTTTATGATGGTCACCATTTTTTCTAAGTTGCAGCAACGTCTTAGTTTAATGTAGTCTCATTTGTTTATCTTCATTTCTTCTTCCTTGGTTAGTGGTGTTTCATTCTAGAAGTTTCCCTTAGCTTTAATGTCATGGAGGGATTGTCCCACATTTTTCTCCATATATCTTAAGAATTCAGGTATGATATTGAGGTTTTTAATACATTTGATCTGACTTTGTGCCTGGCACTATAAAGAGGTCTGAGTTCAATTTTTTTTTTTTTTGCCTGTTGCTGTCCAGGTTTCCCAGCACCACTTGTTGAAGAGACTTCTTTGCTCAACTTCATATTTCTTGAGCCTTTATGAAAGATTAGGTAATAATAATCTGAGGGCCAGCGTCAGGATATTTGACTATATTCCATTGATGTGAGGCCTGTCTTTATCTGAATATCATGATATTTTGATTACTATGACTTTGTAGTAGGGTTGCAAGTTGGGGAAGCTGTTCCCTTCTTCTTTTTAACAAATATTGCTTTAGCTTTTCATGGGAGTTTATTGTTGTGTATGAGTTTCAAGAGTATTTAATCTATTTCTTTGAAAAATGTTATGGCTATCCTTATAGGAAGTGCAGTAAATCTTTATAGAGCTTTGGTGTGTATTGCCATTTTGACAGTGTTAATCCTCTCAATCCATGAGCATGGGATGTGATTCCATTTCCTCATATACTCTCTTATTTCGTGAAGTAGAGTTTTTAGGGTTTTTTTTTTGTATAGTTCCTTAAAATTTTATCATTTATCACTTAACTTCCCCTTAGTCGTCGATTTGCTCGAGCGGGCGCCAGTAACATCTCCATTTGTCCCTGTCGCGTGCTAGAGTAGCCCAATGGAATCTGTTCGAACCGGGAACATGAAGGGCCTCAAACCGATCTTTCATGATCTTGACGAAGAAGTCTGACCATCTGGAAGGTGGGCGGCCACGCGGTCTTTTGACATCCCATGGAATCCAGTCGGTAACAGCTCTAGTCCAGCGGTCGTCTCTAAATCTCATTACGTGACCAGCCCATCTGATTTTCGACTCCTTGGCATAAGAGACAGCGTCCCTGATTCTTGATCGGCAACGGATGTCAGAACTCCAGATTATCTCTCTCATTTGAGTGAAACCTGATATTCCAAGCATAGCTCTTTCAATTCTTCTTTGGGAGACCTGAATACTGTTCTCATCTTGTTTGCAAAGGGCCCAGGTCTCTGAGGCATATGTTAATGCAGGAATAACAGTGGAATCAAAGAGATGTGCCCAGAGCCGGAGGTTCTTCTTCCTCTTAGCTATTTCTTTGACGTTTTTGAAGGCGTTCCAAGCTGCTCTCTTCCTCCTGCACAGCTCGGGTGCCAGGTCATTTGTCTTGTTGACCTCTCGATCTAGGTACACATAGCTGTTGCATTCGGAGATAGTCCTTCAATTGAGAGTGAATGGGGCATCAGGAACAAGGCTGTTTCGCATAAACATTATTTTCCTAAGATTCAGCTGTAGTCCTACCTTTCCACACTCACGGTCAAAGTTGGCCAGCATTTGTGCCGCTTGGCCGATGTTTGGTGTTATTAAAACAATGTCATCAGCAAAGTGGAGGTGGTGTAGTTGCCGACCATCTATCTTCATTCCCATTCCTTCCCATTCCAGTCGTCGCATGATGTTCTCGAAGGTGGCACTGAAGAGTTTCGGTGAAAGGGTATCACCCTGCCACACCCCTCTCTTGACATCAACGATCACTTCTTTGTAGAATGGTGAGATCCTGCTAGTGAATCTGTAATACAGCTCACGGAGGATTCTGATGTACTGGTCTTGAATGCCCTGATTGGCTAGGGCTTCAATGACCACTTCCGTCTCAACAGAATCAAAGGCCTTCTTTAAATCAATGAACGTTAAACAGCGGCATCTTGAACTCCAGAGAAACTTCAATGAGCTTGGTTATCATGTGGATATGGTCGATGGTGCTGAATCCTTTGCAGAACCCTGCTTGCTTGCATGGTTGTCCTTCATCTAGTGTTCTGCCAATCCTATTTAGGATGACTCCAGTGAACAACTTGTAGATGACAGACAATAGGCAGATCCGGCGATAGTTGCCAATGCCATGGATGTCTCCCTTCTTGAACAGTAGTACGGTCCTGCTGGTTTTCCTTTGGGACGGAAACTTACATTCAGACAGGTAGCGAGTGAAGAGCAGAGCCAGTGTATTGATAAGTACTGACTGCAGGTTCTTCAGGTGTTCAGGTCTGACCTTGTCTGGGCCGAGTGCTATTTGTTTCTTTACCAATGAAATGGCGTGTCAGATTTCGGAAGGGAGAACATTGGGAACAACATATCCATCCTGTGGAATTTGGTATGTAGGCAAGTGGACATGGCTATTGAAGAGATTTGAGTAGAAATCATGGTAATCTTCTCCACTGCCGTTCTGGAGGATGTGATGGATCCATCAGGACGTCGGAGGGCAGTCATCTTGGTCTTATAGTTGGCGAAGGACAGGCAGGCATTACGAATACTTTTCCTGGCTTCTGCCGCATCTACCAGTACTTCTGCTCTTCTCTCTTTTAGGTCTTCCTTGATCGCATCTCTGCACTGCTTTGCACGCTCACACGTTAGCTTGCGGTCAGCTGAGGCATGCGCCAAACCATGCTAATTAGCTCAAGAGTTTTCGAAGATAGGCAATTTTTTGTGGCTATCTCTCTCTTGGCATTCCTCGCACATTCATGGAGGTGCTGAACCAGTGGATTGTATTCCTCGTCAATGTTGTCAACAATGGCAGCTTCCCATGTTGCCGCAATAGTACCAAAGTATAGTTCCTTAACATTTTAGTTGATTCTAATATACTCGATTTTCTGAGGTATTATTGTGAATGGGATTGTTTTTCTCTATCTCTTTTTTTCTCTTTCATTTGAAATATATGGGAAAGCCATGGACTACCGGATATTGGTTTTGTAATACTTTACGAAACAAATCTTCATTCCCATTCCTTCCCATTCCAGTCGTAATACTACTTTACGAAACAAATCTATTGTTCCCAGGAGCTTTTTTGTAGATTCTTTGGGATTTTCCAAGTATAGTATCATGTCATCTCCAAATAGTAAAAGCTTGAGTTCTTCCTTTTTTATATGGATGCCCTTGATATCTTTTCTTTTTACCGAAATCCTATGGCAAGTACTTCAAGTACTATGTTGAATAGGTGTGGTGAGAGTGGGTAACTTGTTTTGTGCCTAATTGTATTCTGGGATTCTAGCTCATTGATTTCTGCTCCAAGCCTTTAGTTTTCTCCCCGTTGAGAATAATGCTTGCTGTGGGTTTGTGGTAGTTTGTTTTGACTAGATTGAAGAAAGTACTTTCAACTCCCATTTTGTTGAGAGTTTTTCATCATGTATGGGTGCTGGATCTCATCACATGCTTTATCTACATCTATCGATATGATGACATGACTTTTATCTTTATTTTATTGAGATGGTGTATTCTGTTGATTGACTAGAGAATGTTAAGCCATCCTTGCATCCCCAAGATAAACCTACTTGGTCATAGTGTGTGATCTTTTGTTGAGTTTCTGGATTCTCTTTGCTGGTATTTTCTTGAGAATCTGTGTATCTGTATTCATCAAGGAAATAGGTCTGTAATTTTCATTTTTTGTGGTGTCTCTGTCTGTTTTGAGTATTAGGGTGATCTTTGCCTCATAGAAACTATTTGGGAGCATTTCTGTTTCTTCAATTTCCTGGAAAATCTTGAAAAATGTTGGCAGCAGTTCCTCTTTAAAGGATTGAAATATTTCACTATTGAATCCATATGGGCCACGGATTCTGTTTGGGGGGATATTTTGACCATCATTTCAATTTCCTTGGTAGTGATAGGTTCAAGTATTCCAAATCTTCTTGGTTCAGCCTTGGGAGGTAATTGGAATCCATTAATTTATCAATTTATTCAAGATTCTCTCATTTCCTGCTGCAAAGATTCTCAAAATAATCTCTGATGATCCTATGGATTTCTGTAGTTTCTATTAGGATACCCCCCTTTGCATTTCTGATTCGATTTATTAGAATTCTTTCTGTTTCTTTGAGAGGCTTCTAGAGGTTTATTGATCTTGTTTATTTTCTCAAATAACAAGCTTTTGCTTTTATTGGTCTTCTGGATTGTATTTTGGGATTCTAGCTCATTGATTTCTACTACAAATTTTATTATTTCCTTGCTCCAGCCTAGTTTGCACTCCTTTTGTTGGTCATTTTCCAAAATCTTGAGCTCTAATTTATTCATGTAGGCCCTTTCTTTCTTCCTGATGAATTCTGGCAGAGCTATAGTCTTTCCTCTTAACACTGCTTTTGCTGTGTCCCACAAGTTCTGCTAGCTCGCGTCCTCATTCTCATTTGTTTCTGGAAACTTTTTATTTCCTCTTTGATTTCTTCTCTAAGCCAATGGTTGTTCATTACTTCCCTTAAATACAATATTTCCTTGCTGAGATTTAGTCTGTATGATCTATTGAGAAGTGACAAAGTAGTGTTGAAATCTCCACCTAGTACTGTTTTGCTATCAATGTTTTTTTTTTAAGTCTATTAGAAGTTGTTTTTAAGTATTTTGCTGGTCTGTCCTTGAGCATCTACATTGAGGAGGGTGAGTTCTTTCTGATGTAAAGATCCCATGATCGTGAAGAATGACATTCACTGTCTCTTATAACCTTTAGCCTGAAGTCCACGTGGTCTGATACTAGTATGGCTACTCCAGCTTTGTGGAGGTGTTCTTTTCTTGAAGACTTGTTTTCCAGCCTTTTACTTTTAGCCCATGGTTGCTTTGATTGCTCAGATGTGTTTCTTGCAGGCATCAGAATGTTGGGTTCAGTTTTCTAATTCATCTTCCTATTCTGTGCCTCTGAATTGGCACATTTAGTCCATAGACATTGAGAGAGATTGTTGTTATGGGGATTTGTGCTATCTTTATGTAGAATTTTTGTACTTGTGGGGATTGCCTTAGCTTAAAGTAGCCGTGTTAGTTCTTCTTGCAACAAAAATATGGAGCTCTTTACAAGTTTGCATGTCGTCTCTGTGCAAGGACCATGATAATCTCTGTATCATTTCAATTTTAGTATATGTGTAACCAAACCTAGTAGGAGTTAATTTTTCTCTTCTGATTACTTTGAGTGTTGTCCTTACTTACCCTATGGCAGAGAGTGGTACCTAATCAAGGAAAGTATTTCAAAGCAGCTTGATAGATTTAGAACTTTAATGTCCCAGAAAGAAAAATATGGTTTTTACCATATTATCTTTTACCATAATCAAGGCATCAGTTTTACAAAATAATTCTTTTAGAAGATGTTATATGAGTCCTGTTTAATGCACTTCCCTGAAACCTTCATTAATACCATTAAACTAGAGCCTTTTGCTGTTCTCACCGCAGTCTCGCGTACATCTCCAGGAAAAGGTGGATGGTGTTGTCTGCACTTTGACCACCTTGAATGTAAGTAGGATTTTTCTCCTGAAGGAAGAGGTGAGGAGCATATTGATGATTTCATTCCACATTATTATAAGTTCAACTTGAACGGAAGTTGAGACTCATGAGGCTCCTGTAAAGGACAGAAAAAAGGGTCTCAGTGAAGTTTAATGGCCAACACAAATTAACATCATAGATGACTCAAAGCAGCCTGTGTTCTTCTTTGTGTATAGTGAGTTTCATACCTAATGATAGTGATTCTTAGCCAAGACACACGGGCAAAACAGACCTATAATTAAAAATCTAGTTCTCTGAGCAGAGTGGGGTTTCTTAGGTGATTGAACAAGTGTGCAGTAATTTATTACTAAGCACATACGTAGTTTGAATGATGTGTACTTTTTGATCTAAACTTAATTCCAAATATGTCTAAAATGACAGTCTCCTGACCCCGCACCTGGCTTTCTTCACCGGGGTCCCTTGGAGGGGGTGTGTTGAGTTTCCCTCACCGCGCCGAGCAGAGCCCTGGCACCTGAAGACCTCTGCAACCAGCCATAGGTACGCTTTAGACCACTCTCCCCAAGCTTGAAGGAGCCTCATGCATGAACGAATCTGACAGAGGAACCCAGGTGTGCGCAACCGGGGGATGAGATCTCCAAGGCTGCTCAGATCAAGACTGGGCCCCCTCCAACCAGATCCCCCATCTCCTAGTAGCTAAGTGTTACAACCACAAACTGCCCCTGGAGCCATGTAATCCCATCAATGGCCAAGATACAGAGACTGGATTTTGTTGATAAGACAACAACAATTATTGTCCAGTTCTCACTCTGAGAGAACCTGGTAGGCATCTGCGAGTATCTTGCCCTTGCGTTTACCAGTCATTTACACTTCTTTCAATACAGATTATATGATCATGGTTTATGCTTATTTTTACTATTGAAGTTTAATAGCTAAATACTGATTTTTTAACAGCACTAATTTATTAAAAACATTCATCCTTGGCCTATCATATTAATTGCCAGTATTTGTTGGTTTTGCTTGTTTTTTGATTACTTAAATTGGTTTTGATCCTTTTCTTTCAGGTTGAAAAATTTTGACACAAATGAGTATATGTTTTTCTTTATCTTCTACAGTTTTAAACTGAGAACAACTGTTTGTTTTGTACAAATAAGATACCTGTGCATTTACTATTTCTTCTCATTTTATTTACATTTTAACACATCTCGATTCATCTACAAATTATCCTAGTAAGTGTTCTCATATTGAAAGAAACCACCAATTTTTTCAATCATAGCACTGTAGCACTGTCCTCCCGCGGTTCATCCATTTGCTCGAGCGGGAACCAGTAACATCTTACAACAAATTGTGACACTTGTTGTCACTGGCTTTAGCCTATCGAATACGTCATGGGTAGCTTGCCAGGCTCTTGCTATGTGGACGAGATATTCTGGGTAGCTTGCCGGGCAGAGGAATCGGAATCAGGATTGGCCTCCTGCAAGGCAAATGCCCAACCCGCTGTGCTGTAAACGTTATCTAAAATATACTAGTAATACCAAATGTTGTTTTTTTAACAGTGCAATATAAACGATTATTTCATAATTTTCTTGATGTGTTAATGAAATAGCTAAGCTCTTGAGTATCATGGGAGTATTTTTCTAACACAAGAGTCTGACGAAGGTGAAACTGTTATAACCGTCTTGTAGGATTCCATCTCCCTAGCCTGCTTCATTCTACCCCGGTCTCTATCCAATCCGGTCTTCTTCTTGGGATTGTGACCTCCTGATTGGTAGCCTCTACCTTTCAACTGCCTACTTTATGACATCATTCTCCCACCAAACCAACCACCAACTGGTAGAATCTTGGGGGTCCCATGTAGTTGTTTGTAAACAAATTTGAATCATCACGGTAAGTGACGAGTGACCAATGACCAATCACCAGTGAGCAGTCGTCTGTACTGAACACTTGCGGTCTTAAGCCGCTTCAGTGTTCAGACGTACTCTCGTACCGTCTCCTCTTCTCGTCTACCTTTCATCGGTATTTCCTCTTCTCTGACCATGTCAGGTAAGGAATAATACTTTTCAAAGCTTTTCCTTAGATTTATCATCCCTAAACTTAGCAGTCAAGTAAAAACAGCACGTAGTAATGAAAGAAAGTATTCAAGTAGAATTTTATAAGCCTCATTTTAGCTTGACTTTGACATTTGCTGTGTGATTTTAGACATTGGCTTACTTTCTCTCACATACAAAGTGTTTTTCCTCATTGATTACATTCTATTTTAGACATACTTAGGAGCTCATATACACAAACACACATACACACACACGCATATATATATATGGGTCGATTCTCTGTGTTTCTTTTTCCTTTTAATAGTGAATTTTACATGATATTCACTGAAAACAAGTAAATCAGAGAAAGTATTTTTACAGAAACAGAAAATATAGATGCTGTGAAAAACTGTTAATATATACTAGCATGTGTTCTCTGTAATGGTCTCTCCACTTGTATTTATACATCAGTATTTTGAATATAGTGATATTACAAAGTAATAATCATTGATCTTTGAGTTTTCTATTTAAACCAGGTAATAAGAAAATATGGGGCATGGGGAAGGTGTGGAGTGCTGAGCGTTAGGGAGGCAAGCCCTCTAAGGTAAGCAAGTTTGGGATCACTTTCATAAAACATTGACCAATCGACACCAAGACAATATGAGGGAGAAAAAATAGGAAAGAAAGAAAGAAAGAAGGATAGAAAGAAAGAAAGAAAGAAAGAAAGAAAGAAAGAAAGAAAGAAGAATAGGGACTTCGATTATCAAGGAAGGGGAAAACCTTTGGACATAAATTTGAAGAGAACCAAAGACTTAACATCAAAAAAGAAAGAATATATATGAAATATGCTGAGAATAATCCACTGAGAGCAAGTCAAAGAATTTTACTTCAAAAAATGTCAGGACTAGAAAATATACTATGCCTTCAATAGGTTACCAGTAGGAAAAGCTCTTTATCAGAAAGCCATCCTTGCTGGATATTTTCCTTATTATTTCTTAGAACACAGTACTTGGTACTTGACAATTTGGAGTATAAACACGCTTAATAAATGATGCTCCCCATAAATAGCTAATAGTGCTTATCTAGGGCGGTGGAAGACACAGAATCTTCAATGTTTTTTATTATGTTCTGGTTTTTAAGTTCATGTATGCGTTGCCTGTTAAAATAAAAAAAATGGTATATTCTAACTTGAATCAGGAGATTTGATTCATCTGTGTGGTCAGTAGATTCCAGGTTAAAGCTGCTTGTCATCTTTACAAATATTATTTCATGTGATTTTTTCTTCCTAACATGAGAGTAGTTTGATAATAGTCAACTTTTGTTTTTAGATCCTAAGAGGAAAGAGAAAAGTCAAGTCTCACATGACAAATTACACATTTTTGTCATATTTCTGAATTCTGAGTTTTCCTACATAAAGATATTTTATGGGATTTTGGTCCGCATTTATTAAACATTGAGAAGAAAGTTTTCCTGTTTGATAAAGATAATTCTAATCTAGGCATTGGAAGTAAATTTGCAATATTTTGTCATCACTTTTTAAATGGTCTTTTCTGTTTCTTCTGTGATCAAGTTAAATCCTCTGCTATGTTTAACACATGTTGTTTGCTGGTTAATATTCAAAGGTACTGATGAGTATAATTTTTTGTAATTTCGAAGTTTCTTTCTGTATTTTACTCATTTAAAACATTTCTTGTCTGGGAGAAGGGAGGGAGGAGAGCGAGGATCCCCAGCGACCCCAAACCCCAGCGCGCGTCCAGATCCGGAGCAGCGCACCCGGCAGCACACCGGCCCCTCCCATCCAGGTGGGTTGGAGGACCGGAGCGGAGCCCCGCCCCTGAACCCAGACGCGCGGCCCGCGGAGCGAGCCCAGCCGGAGAAGGGAGGGAGGAGAGCGAGGATCCCCAGCGACCCCAAGCCCCAGCGCGCGTCCAGATCTGGAGCAGCGCGTCCGGCAGCACACCGGCCCCTCCCATCCAGGTATATCACTCACTTCAATCAACTTGGACCTGCATCCTTTCATCCTTTTCATCAACTTGTTACCTAATAACAAACAAAATTTCTCACCTCTTCTACTACAATTCAACAAAATCCCACTCGCCTACTCCATTTCCAACAAAAGTTCAGTTCGAAAACAGCTATACAAGTTCAGTAGTAAATAGTAATGCCTCCAAAAGTTTCACTCAATGTCAGTTATAAAACAAAGAATAACGCCTGATTGAGAAGAAGGTCAGACTCAGAAAGGTAAAGAGGCGCATCTAGCAGCAACAAAGCTGGACGGCTCCTGGCAGCCTCTCCTCACTCAACTAGAACAGTAGCAGCGAGTGTGACGGACCAAACCACACTGGTCACAATGGTAAAGCAACGCAAAAGCCCACCAAACTTTCTTATTCACGAGGCTAGCCCAGACGACACCAACAGTACTATAGCGATAGACAACCTCTCTGACAAGGAATTCAGAATGGAGCTACTCAGGATGCTTAGGGAACTAAAAGAAACAATGGAAACCAATGCCAATAAAAGACAAGAGGATTTGAAGGCAGAAATGAGGAAAATGCAATCGGAAATGTCGGACCTGAAAAACCTGGTAACCGAATTGAAAACCTCAGTGGAAGGCCTCAGCAGCAGAGTAACAGCGGCTGAGAACAGAATCAGTGAGCTCGAAGATCAAGTTCAGAGTCTTGTCAGAAAAGAGCAGAAAATGGAAAAGAGACTCACAGTTCGAGAACAGATGGCAAGAGAAGATCGTGATGAAGCCAAGAGGGGTAACATAAGAATTATTGGAGTCCCAGAGGGACGGGAAGAAAACCTTGATGAAGAAGAAACTGTCAAAGAAATCATTGCTACAGCGTTTCCAGAGCAGAAGAAAACTTCTGACCACATCCAGGAGGCCCGAAGGGTACCGGCTAGAAGAAATCCGAATAAGAATACCCCAAGACACATCCTGATCAAAATGACCAAAACTTTAGACAGAGACAAAATTCTGAAAGCAGCAAGATCGAAGAAAGAAATCTCTTACAAAGGAGCATCCTTAAAACTCACTGTTGATTTTTCTGATGAAACCCTCAGGGCCCGAAAACAGTGGTGGGATATAGTGAAAAAACTCAATGAAATAAATGCCTCCCCAAAAATACTTTACCCAGCGAGACTCTCATTCATAATAGAAGGAACAACACACAGTTTCACGGACAAACAACAGCTCAGGAACTTCATAGACTCAAATCCATGGTTACAAGTACAACTAAATGGGCTACTTTAAGGCAAGACAGACCTCTCAAATACACCAAATTTCAACAGAACAATGGGACAAAATCCCATAACAATAATCTCTCTCAATGTCAATGGGCTAAACGCACCAATTAAAAGACATAGAGTGGCAGGATGGATTAGAAAATTGAGCCCAACATTCTGCTGCCTGCAAGAAACACATCTCAATAGTCAAAGCAAACACAGACTCAGAGTCAAAGGCTGGAAAACAATCCTACAGGCAAACAGCTCCCAGAAAAAAGCTGGGGTAGATATCCTAATATCAGACCACATCGATTTCAGAGTGAAGAAGGTCATAAGAGACAGTGAAGGCCATTTCCTATTGACCAAAGGATCTGTACAACAGGAAGAATTTACAATAATAAATGTATATGCACCTAATGAGAGACCAGCAAAGTACTTAAAACAATTACTCATAGATTTGGAAAAAGACATCGATAGCAACACAATACTAGTGGGAGACCTCAACACCGCTTTGTCACCTCTTGATAGATCAACCAGACTCAAGCTTAGCAAGGACATACTTCATCTGAGGGAAACAATGGAAGAAAGGGGCTTAGTAGATATATACAGGACACTTCATCCACAAAAAGCTCAATACACATTCTTCTCAAGCGTACATAGAACGTTCTCCAAGATAGACCACATGCTGAGCCACAAAACATGCCTCCATAAAACTAAGAAGATAGAGATTATATCAACAATCTTCTCAGACCATAATGCGCTGAAATTAGAAGTAAATCACACACAAAAACAGAAAAGTAAATTAAACACATGGAAATTAAACAGTGCGCTATTAAACAACGAGTGGCTTAGACAGGAAATTAAAGAGGA
This sequence comes from Sorex fumeus, assembly GCF_029834395.1. Lineage (NCBI taxonomy): Eukaryota > Metazoa > Chordata > Mammalia > Eulipotyphla > Soricidae > Sorex > Sorex fumeus. Next base: position 562,756 of record NW_026606203.1, read on the forward strand.
AATCAAAAGAGTCCTAGAAACGAATGAAAATGAGGACACGAGTTACCAAAACCTATGGGACACAGCAAAAGCAGTCTTAAGAGGAAAGTTCATAGCTCTACAAGCATTACTCAGGAAGGAGGAGCGAGCCCACATAAATAAACTAACCTCACAGCTTAAGAACTTGGAGAAGGACCAACAAAAGGAGCACAACCCGAACAGGAGGAAGGAAATAATAAAACTCAGAGCAGAGATTAACGAGATGGAAACCCAGAAAACAATCCGAAAGATCAATGAAACCAAGAGCTGGTTCTTTGAGAAAATTAACAAAATCGATAAGCCCCTAGCAAAACTCACAAAGAAAGGGAGAGAGAAAACCCTAATAAACCGAATCAGAAATGAAAAGGGGGTCATTACAACAGAAACTACAGAAATTCAAAGGATCCTCAGGGAGTACTTTGAAAAGCTTTATGCCACAGAACATCAAAACCTCGAGGAAATGGATAAATTCCTAGACTCCTACAGACTCCCAAGGCTGAACCAAGAAGACCTGGAATACCTGAACAGACCTATCACCATCAAGGAAATTGAAATGGTAATAAAAAGTCTCCCCAAGCACAAAAGCCCTGGCCCGGATGGATTCACCACTGAATTCTTCCAAATCTTTAAAGAAGACTTACTCCCAATCCTCTTTAAGATTTTCCATGAAATTGAAATATCAAACACACTCCCGAACAGTTTCTATGAAGCAAATATCACACTGATACCAAAAGCAGACAGAGATAACACAAAGAAAGAGAACTACAGGCCGATATCCCTGATGAACACAGATGCAAAGATCCTCAACAAACTACTAGCAAATAGAATCCAACTACTCATCAAAAAGATCATACACCATGACCAAGTAGGATTCATCCCAGGGATGCAAGGATGGTTCAACATTCGGAAATCAATCAACATAATCCATCATATCAACAAAAGAAAAGATAAAAAGCATATGATCATATCAATAGATGCAGAGAAAGCATTTGACAAGATCCAGCACCCCTTTATGATGAAAACCCTAGCCAAAATGGTCATAGAGGGGACTTTCCTCAACATAGTTAAAGCCATCTACCACAAGCCTACAGTAAGCATCATCCTCAATGGGGAAAAACTGAGAGCCTTCCCTCTAAGATCAGGGACGAGACAAGGATGCCCACTCTCTCCACTGCTGTTCAATATAGTACTGGAAGTACTTGCAATAGCAATTAGGCAAGAAAAAGACATTAAGGGCATTCAGGTAGGAAAGGAAGAAATAAAGCTCTCACTATTCGCAGATGATATGATACTATACCTAGAGAACCCAATATCCTCCCCCCAAAAACTCCTAGAAACAATAGACTTGTATAGTAAAGTTGCAGGTTATAAAATCAATACCCAAAAGTCCATGGCTTTCCTATATGCAAACAGTGAGAGAGAGGAAAGCTACATGAAAAAATCAATCCCGTTCACAATTGTGCCCCAGAAAATCAAGTACCTAGGAAACAGCCTAACAATGGAAGTAAAGGACCTGGACAAAGAAAACTACAAAACGCTACTTCAGGAAATAAAAGAGGACCTGAGGAAATGGAAAGACATCCCCTGCTCATGGGTCGGAAGACTGAACATTGTCAAAATGGCAATACTACCGAAAGCACTGTACAAATTCAATGCAATCCCTATAAGGATACCCATGACGTTCTTCAAAGAAATGGAGAAAACACTCCTGAAATTTATATGGAACAATAAACCCCCACGACTAGCTAAAGCAATTCTGGGGAAAAAGAAAATGGGAGGAATCAACCTCCCGAACTTCAAACATAACTACAAAGCGGTAATAATCAAAACAGCATGGTACTGGAACAAAGGCAGAACTGCAGACCAATGGAACAGAGTTGAATACACTGACATCACCCCCCAATCATATGATCATCTAATCTTTGATAAAGGTGCAAGAAATGTGAAGTGGAGTAAGGAAAGCCACCTTAACAAATTGTGCTGGCATCACTGGACGGCTACATGCAAAAAAATGGGCTCAGAACTCTGCCTAACACCATGTACAAAGGTAAGATCACAATGGATTAAAGACCTCAACATCAGACCAGAAACCATAAGATACATTGAAGACAAAGTTGGCAAAACCCTCCATGACATTGAGGCTAATGGTATGTTCAAAGATGACACGCCACTGGCTGAGCAAGTGAAAACAGAGATAGATAAATGGGACTATCTTAAACTAAGAAGCTTCTGCACCTCCAAAGAAACAGTGACCAAAATACAAAGACAGCCTACAGAATGGGAAAGAATATTCGCCGAATACACATCTGACAAGGAATTGATATCAAGGATATACAAAATACTGGTTGAACTCCACAAGAAGAAAACATCCAACCCCATCAAAAAATGGGGCAATGAAATGAACAGAAACTTTCTCAAAGAAGAAATCCGAATGGCAAAAAAGCACATGAGAAAATGCTCTACATCATTAATCATCAGGGAGATGCAGATCAAAACCACAATGAGATACCATCTCACACCTCAGAGACTGGCCCACATTCAAAAGAACAAAAGCAACCGTTGCTGGCGCGGATGTGGCGAGAAAGGGATACTCCTTCACTGTTGGTGGGAATGTCCACTGGTTCAGCCCTTCTGGAAAACAGTATGGACGTTCCTCAAAAAATTAGAAATTGAGCTCCCATTTGACCCAGCGATACCACTCCTGGGAATATATCCCAGAGAGGCAAAAACGTGTAGCCGAAGTGACATCTGCACTTGTTTGTTCATTGCAGCACTCTTTACAGTAGCCAGAAACTGGAAGAGACCAGAGTGCCCAAGAACAGATGACTGGTTAAAGAAACTTTGGTACATCTACACAATGGAGTACTATGTGGCTCTTAGAAAAGATGAAGTCATGAACTTTACATACAAGTGGTACAATATGGAAAGTATCATGCTAAGCGAAATGAGTCAGAAAGAGAGGGATAGACATAGAAAGATAGCATTTATCTGGGGGATATAAAATAATAAAATATGAGATTAATACCCGAGAATAGCTGAGAGCAACACCAGGAGAATTACTCCATAACTTAGAGGCCAGCTGGGTATTCTAGGGGAAAGGACAATTCAGATAGAAAGGGGAACACCAAGTGGAGGGTGTTTGGAGGATCCTCCCAGGAGCGGAGATGCAGGTTGAAAGTAGACTGGACTGAACATGTTCGCCACTCAATGCCTCTTTGGCTGATCACAGCGCCCAGGAGGAGAGAGAGAACAGGGGGGAATGCCCTGCCACAGTGGCAGGGGGGAATGGGGGGATGGGAGGATGGGGGCATGGGAGGATGGGGGGGAGGGATATTATCCTGGTGGTGGAAAATTGGCACTGGTGGAGGGATGGGTATTTGATCGTGGTATGACCGACATCCAAGCACAAAAATTTGTAAATCTACAACTGTACCTCATGTCGTTTCACTAATAAAAAAGAAAAAAAAATTCTTGTCTATGAAATACAATCACGTTTATTCCTATTTTCTTTTTGTTATGTAGTTACTGATAAATCCTTTCTCTTTAATGGACTGGTAAAGTGTCACTCAAAAATCACCTTCTATTCCATTGTTTGGCTAGCAGTTTTTACTAAAATAAAATAGAGTCTTCATATTGTATATGTGGAACAATTTAGTAATAACCTTATTGTCCTTTTTTATTTGGTTTTGTTTGGGATGCCATCCACTGTTATTCAAGGCTTACTCTTGGGTCTGTTCTCCATAACATACTGTACTATGCTGCTTGCTACAGAGACCAGATTTCATTAATATCTACATAATTCTTTTTCAGTTCTGTGATACATATTTTTCATGATGTTTTCTTTACACTTCCTCCTATGTAAATCACATGAAATAGAAAAATTATATTCGTGTATGCATTATTATTCTTAGAGTTATGAATAACTACATTGTTGATAAACAACTTAAGACACAGAATTTAAATAAAATTTTCCTTCCAAAAATATTTCTTGGGAAAAACTCAAGTAGTGATTTTTGAAGTGGATCAAAAATCAGGGTAACCTTCAATGCATCAACAAGATTAAGTTGTATGTGAACCATAAGTAACAGGTACTCACCTGATCTTGGGGAAGTTCCCATAATATCTCCAGCCCAAAGTAAACTGGCGCTGACGCCAACTCCAACTCAGGAACAAAAAGTTAAGAATTTTGATCAGATGAAAACTGGACTTTCAAAACCTCTGGAGACCTACCAGATCCCAGTAGACCTAGATCATGCAAAGATCCGCAGGTAATGAACACCACTGACACCATCACTCTGAAGCAGGTGCGAGAAAATTCAAGTGGCACTAAACGGACCTCCCATGCAAAATGGAAGAACAAAAAGGAGGCTTCTGAACCTCTTGAGGGATAAACCAAGGCCAAAATCCAGCCAAAAGTCTGAGAATGCTTGCTAAGGGGAGCAGGGATTGTTTGTAATGCTGCAGTCAGTGAGAGGTGTCCTGTGACCACAGCCAAAACTAACAGCAAATCTCACAAATCTGCCTCCAGCAGGATCAGCAAGACAAAGAGCCATGGGCAGGAGAAGATAAAAAACACCAGAGAAAACTCTAAGAAAGCTAATGAGTGTAAGCAGCTAGGGAACAAGTTCAAGGCAGAAGAAAAGTTCACCATTGGCAAGATGAAATGCAAGGAAACTCAACCTGAGCTTTGCCAAGAGGCAGTTAAAAAACCCCGCTGCTACCTAGGCATACACATGCTGGATTCTGTCCAATTGTTTCATGCTCTGGGGAAGAGTGATCCAAAACTTGGAATCTCTTCCTCCCAGGTCCTGAGTAGCCCAAAGATGTCAAGCCATCCTCAGCTGTCAAGCCATGGCTAGGTTCTACACGGGATGGAAAAGGCCTTGAGAAAACTCAGGTCAAAGCACAGAAACCAAGTAGCAGTGCTGAAAAACGCTCATCCCCATCCCAGTCTGAGCTGCCACCTCCTGGGAAGGTCAAATTGGTACCTTTGCCGTTTCTTACCATGGAGAATCCACAAGCTGGACCTGTTCCTCGGAGACGAAAATCTGAAGCCACACATCTTCCTGCTGCAGCTTACCCTGCCAAGCCTGGCTGTACCAATGCAGCTCAGCCAAATGCTGCCAATTTTTCCCCGTCAACCACTGCATTTTTGCCTGGTCCTTCCAATCCTGCTAAGTCCATTTCAACCAACCTATCTCGACCAGGTTTGCAGAACCCTAGTAGCCGGCCTATTCATCAGCCTGCAGCTTCTAGACCTGCTCCCTACAAGGCAGCAGCTGGCACTTCTCTACAGCGGGAGCCTCTTTCTGTCTCTGTGAACAAGCGGCAGTAGCCACCCAAACGTCAGAGTCAGTTTCTCCTCCAAGACTTCCGTTTCCAACCGATTCCATGGAGAAAGCCCAATGTTCCCGAGCCAGACATGTCAAAGCCCATCACCAAAGAGCATAGACCAGAGCGTGAGGCTATGAAAAGGAAGGCTCAGCATGAGCGTGAGAACACTGCCAAACTCACCTCTTTGGGGGAAAGTGTAGTACTTTATTGAGAGGGAAAAGAGATGGACATCTCTCTCTATTATGGCTACGTAATGGGAGTAGCTGGAATGGTAGGTTCCATTTGAGGTACCAGATGGTTTTCCTAGGAAAACACTGACATGCCATACACCTTTTATTTATTTTATTATTTTTTTTTTCAAATTAAAGAGATGCATCGAACTCGGGTCGGCCATGTTGGCTGTGTGCAAGGCAAATGCCCTACCGCTGTGCTATCACTCCAGAGATGCATCATAGTTAATTGATTGTTAATAAATGTTCTGAATTTTGAGTTGCTGTCAACTGTGGTTGATTTTGGGAGTGGCTGGGTGTTGAAGGAGGAGATGGGAAAGAATGGGAAGTTAGAGAGAGGAAAAAGGGGGAATAGACAAGACTCTAAGAAATACAAACATGGTCCAGGGTTATAAAGCCCTTAAGAGGAGAAATTGCATGGGCCTGATGAAGAGTGGGGTAGGGTCAGAGGAAGAGTAAGCTGACAGTGCATTTGTTCTGCAAAGCAGAAGGACACAGTTCAATTCTTGCAATCTTTTATGGTCCCCAGAGACCCACGAGATGTGAAACTTGAACACAGAGCCAAGAGTAAGACTAGAGCACAGTCAAGTATGCCCATCACTGGTGTCCTCGAAAAAAATGGGAGAAATGGCACGGTTTGCGGTTTTCAGTTAAAATAATAAATTTGCAATAGGCTGAGGAAGGCAGATGAGTCTAAGATGATGAGAAGAAAAGTAAAGATTCTTCCATGGAGGCTGTGTTTACACCTCATGGCCTCCTTTGGAAAGGAAGCAAATTTGAGACACATCACTAAAAGGTTTTCTGTGGTCTATCCATAAATGATGGTTGGGGAATGCGAACACATACACTGTGGAATAAACCTACCAGATGAGTGATCAAAGCCCTCAGAGTCATTCAAGGATGACTCTTAACAAGGAAAAAGCCCAGAGAACAGTTGACGCATGAAGCCTGAAGATCAGCTCCTGGTAGATGCTAAGATAAGACACCATGTCCTCGAGCCCTCTTTTCAGCACCCCTAGCTGCACAATTTCAATTATTCCCAACAATATTCAGAGTTGCTATCGTGGTGACACTTTATCGTGGTGAGTTTCAACAATGTGGTACATTGCCTATGTAAGTCTTTGGATTTGTAAACTCCCCAAGTTAGCCAAGCCAGCTTTCAGGAAATTTCTGGTGGCGGGAGCTCAAATTATATTAGCTTGAGGGGCTGGTCTTTGGTCTTCCATGGTCCCTGTTGCCTGTAGCTTTCTCTAAACATCGCTTTTTACTGCAGTTCACACAAGAACCAACTTTATAAATGGCATTGTGGCTGCATTGCAGTAGGTACCATACTAAGACATGCGTTCTAGGTCACCACTCCCAAAGCAGTTAGTACGAATTGACCTTGAGTCTGGAAGTTTGTGGTGGAAAGAGATGGTCCTAGGAGAGTTAATGGGGTGATGGATGGTTGGAAAGGAAACCGGGAAGGGTAGGGAAGTGGAAATCTGGTGATCATCATGGGATAGTTGGTGGATGTTTTTCAAATACATTAAAATATTTTTTGAAAATGAGATTCAAGACAAACATACGAAAATAAGATAGGTTCCAATGTACAGTTTACATATAAGACCCAGAAAGCTTAAAGGGCTGGCATTCCTTCTGGAGCTTTCAATCATACCGTTTACTAAATATGTTATTTTCACATCAATTACCTGTGGAGAGGAATAGTTAGAAAGAGAATGCCACCGGAATAGCAAACTGGATGACCACCTTCATTAAAAGCCAGGTGGAAGGTGTTCACATGGATCCCAAGTGCAAATATATGTTAACAGGAACATATATTTAACTAACTCTGCTTGGTACCAGTAATAACTTTGTTGAAAATGGGGGGAAATGAAAGCAGTTTCTGACTGACATGAGACTAACCAGTTAATAGATTTTCTCAGGAAAGGGTAGTTGACTGGCTGGGAACAGAAAAACATGAAAAGTGTTTTGCTACCTTTAATGTATGGCTGGAGGTAATTGATCCCAGAAATCTCTTAAAACTAACAAGCTTCAACTCTCTTGAAGGAATTTTGTATTCTTTTTTTTCCCCTTTATTTTATATTATTTTTTTTAAAGTTGTAGATTTACAATTTTTTGTGCTTTGGTTTCAATTATACAATGATCAGATACCCATCCCTCCACCAGTGTCCATTTTCCACCACCATGGATAAAATCCCTCCCACCCCCATCCCCCCATCCCCCCTGTCTCTGTGGCAGGGCAATCCCCTGTGTTCTCTCTCTCCTTTTGGGTGTTGTGGTCTGCAAGAGAGGCATTGAGTGGCAAACATGTTCAGTCCATAGTCTACTTTCGACATCCATCTCCCCTCCTGGGAGGATCCTCCAAACATCCTTTATTTGGTGCTCCCTTCTCTATCTGAGCTGCCCTTTCCTCTAGGATACCCGGCTGGCCTCTAAGTTATGGAGTAATCCTCTTGGTGCTGATCTCAGCTATTCTTGGGTATTAATCTCATACTTTGTTACTTTATATCCCCCAGATGAATGCAATCTATGTCTATCCCTCTCTTTCTGACTCATTTCGCTTAGCATGATACTTTCCATATTGTACCACTTATATGTAAATTTCATGACTTCATCTTTTCTAAGAGCTACATAGTACTCCATTGTGTAGATGGACCATATTTTCTTTAACCAGTCATCTGTTCTTGGGCATTCAGGTTTCTTCCAGTTTCTGGCTATTGTAAAGAGTGCTGCAATGAACAAACAAGTGCAGATGTCACTTCGACTATACATTTTTGCCTCTCTGGGATATATTCCCAGGAGTGGTATTGCTGGGTCAAAAGGGAGCTCAATTTCTAATTTTATGAGAATCGTCCATACTGTTTTCCAGAAGGGCTGAACCAGTGGACATTCCCACCAACAGTGAAGGAGTGTCCCTTTCTTGCCACAACCACGCCAGCATCGGTTGCTTTTGTTGTTTTGAATGTGGGCCAGTCTCTGAGGTGTGAGATGGTATCTCATTGTGGTTTTGATCTGCATCTCCCTGATGATTAATGATGTAGAGCATTTTCTCCTGTGCTTTTTTGCCATTCGGATTTCTTCTTTGAGAAAGTTTCTGTTCATTTCATTGCCCCATTTTTTGATGGGGTTGGATGTTTTCTTCTTGTGGAGTTTAACCAGTATTTTGTATATCCTGGATATCAACCCCTTGTCAGATGTGTATTTGCTGTATATCCTTTCCCATTCTGTAGACTGTCTTTGTATTTTGGTCACTGTTTCTTTGGAGGTGCAGAAGCTTCTTAGTTTAAGATAGTCCCATTCATCTATCTCTGTTTTCACTTGCTCTGCCAGTGGCGTGGGATCTTTGAAGATACGATTAGCTTCAATGTCATGGAGGGTTTTGCCAACTTTATCTTCAATGTACCTTATGGTTTCTGGTCTGATGTTGAGGTCTTTAATCCATTTTGATCTTACTTTTGTACACGGTGTTTGGCAGAGTTCGGAGCCCATTTTTTTGCATGTAGTCGTCCAGTGATGCCAGCACAATTTGTTAAAGAGGCTATTCAATCGATGGTTTTGCCTGACAGATGTCACTGTTGTCCCAAAATTTCTAACGGGATCGAACCACCGTCTCCTTTGTGCAAAATTCTACTTCACAGAGCAGGGAGAAAGGGCTACAAAGTTCAAAAAGAGAACTCCCAGAATGACCACCAACTGGGAACTCTTTGGTACTATTGCGGCAACATGGGAAGATGCCACTGTTGACAACATTGACAAGGAATACGATCGACTGGTTCAGCACCTCCATGAATGTGCGAGGAATGCCAAGAGAGAGATAGCCACAAAAAATCGCCTATCTTCGAAAACTCTTGAGCTAATTTGCCAGCTTAGTTTGGCGCATGCCTCAGGCAACCACAAGCTAACATCCAAGCTCGCAAAGCAGTGCAGAGATGCGAACAAGGAAGACCTCAAAGAGAGAAGAGCAGAAGTACTATTAGATGCGGCAGAAGCTGGGAAAAGTATTCATAACGCCCGCCTGCCTTTGTCAACTATAAGACGAAGATGATTGCCCTCCGATGTCCTGATGGATTCATCACATCCTCCAGAATGGCAATGGAGAAGATTATCCATGACTTCTTCTCAAATCTCTTCGATAGCAATGTCCACTTGCTGACATACCAAATTCCACAGGATGGATATGTCCTTCCCAATGTTCTCCCTTCCGAAATCCGACACGCCATTTCGTCGGTAAATAAACAAACAGCACCTGCCCCAGACAAGGTCAGACCTGAACACCTGAAGAACCTGCAGTCAGTACTCATCAATACACTGGCTCGGCTCTTCACTGGCTACCTGTCTGATTGCAAGTTTCCGTCCCAATGGAAAACCAGCAGGACCGTACTACTGTTCAAAAAGGAAGACATCCATGACATTGGCAACTATCGCCCGATCTGCCTATTGTTTGTCATCTACAAGTTGTTCACTGGAGTCATCCTAAATAGGATTGGCAGAACACTAGATGAAGGACAACCATGCGAGCAAGCAGGGTTCTGCAAAGGATTCAGCACCATCGACCATATCCACACAATAACCAAACTCATTGAGGTTTCTCGGGAGTTCAAGATGCCTTCTGTTTAAAGTTCATTGATTTAAAGAAGGCCTTTGATACTGTTGAGACGGAAGCGGTCATTGAAGCCCTAGCCAATCAGTGCATTCAAGCCCAATACATCAGGATCGTCCGTGAGCTGTATTGCGGATTCACTACCAGGATCTCACCATTCTACAAAGAAGTGATCTTTGATGTCAAGAGAGGGGTGCGGCAGGGTGATAAGATTTCACCGAAAATCTTCAGTGCCACCCTCGAGAACATCATGCGAGGACTGAATGGGAAGGAATGGGAATGAAGATAGATGGTCAGCAACTACACCACCTCCGCTTTGCTGATGACATTGTTTTAATAACACCAAACATCAGTCAAGCAGCACAAATATTGCCCGACATTCACCGTTGTATTCACTTAGGAAAAAATTTTGGGAGAAAAGTCTGAAATGATGGGAAAAGAGACAATAAGTGCAAAAGGAAGGGCTTGACATTTGGGTTCCTCTGAAAACAAAGCATGAAACAACAAGATCTGGTGGGAACATGATTTACTGGGAATGGGATCTGAGGAGGAAAAGAGTGATATCAGGGATGTGAACAAGGGAAATCCAAGTTAAGGAAAACTTAGCTAGCTGACTACCCCATGGGCAACATAGTTCCAAGACTACCAGAAATTACCAAGGAATTTACTTTAATTTACTCTCTTTTATATGGTCAATTACAACATGTATTCTGTGCCTTGGGCTGGAGCGATAGCACAGCGGGTAGGGCGTTCGCCTTACAAGCGGCCAACATGGCCGACCCGAGTTCGATTCCTCCGCCCCTCTCGGAGAGCCCGGCAAGCTACCGAGAGTATTGGATATGCCAGACACAGTAACAACAAAGTCTCCAATGGAGACGTTACTGGGCCCACTCGAGCAAATCGACGATCAACGGGAGGGCCTTTACCTTTACCTTTACCTATTCTGTGCCTTATTCAAACAGAATTTGGAGTATTCATTTTTTTCTCAATATTCTGTTCATTTGTATAAGCATCTTAAACAACTGCTGGATAACAGATTTATTTGATCAGAGTTATTTATTACTTTAATGTTTAGTTGAGATTACTGAAAACTAGGTCTAAAGTGAAGTTTGTCTTGATTGGTACAAAGAGAGAAGGGAGGTCTAGGGATGAAATTAGAGATTATAGTGTACTACATTCAGTTCCTAATAAAACAAATAAAGGACAGTTTCCCAAATAGACTATTGAAAAAGATATTCATCTCTATTTAACCTCTAAATTCAGAATTTTCTATATTTAATTAAAAATGAAAGAATGTTCCTATATTTGGTCTTTTAAAGACATTCCAGGTTGGTTACAGAAACAAACACTGCCTATGAAATCATAACATCTTAATCATAAAAACCTGATTACTACTTAAATGTCCAAGAATGTCAGTTCTAAGAATTATTTCCCTAGATCTCACTAGTGTACATGATAGTCATATGAATACATCTGTGTGGATACATCGCTGGTATCTAATTAGAGAATAGATATATAGAGATTAGATCACATAGCTGAGTGTGCTCTCAACTTTTCTAGTCACTCCCCTGCCCCCCACACACCCAAAGACTTGTAGGAATCCTTATTTATCCATGACTTTTCCTCCTCCCCTTTCCCAGAATCTTTTAAAATTTCTTTTCCAGTACTAATGTAATGCACTTTAGAAAATCTTGAGTTAATCTTAATTCTTGTCATTTAGCTTTTATATAAAGAACCAAGAAAATCTTATTAAAAGTGTATTTTTGTATTCTTTGAAAATGGTAATAAGAACTTTATCATTGAGTCCCTGTATATACATTATGTAAAGAATTTTCTGAGAAATTCCCTGTATAATTCAATACTTGAAGAAATAAATGACTTCTCTGAATGAGAATGAACTGGGACATTTCAAAGTACCAATCAGTGAATCAAAGATGAATCATAGCATCCTATAACTAAAAATGATCTTGATGTACTCTAGTCAACACCATTACATTTTTTTCTTATACCACCTGATAGCACTTTTAATTTTTTAAATTATTATCCATTTATTTTTATTAGTGAAACACCATGAGGTACAGTTGTAGACTTACATACCTTAGTGCTTGGGTTTCAGTTATACAAGTATCAAGTACCCATCCCTCCACCACTTCCCATTCTCCACTACCAATGAACCCAGTGAGCCTCCCACCCCCCATCTCCCCCACTCCGCCCCACCTCAGGGCATTCCCTTTTGCTTTTTCTTTGCTTTTGTGTGCTGTGGTTTGCAATGGAGGTCAATACCATTAAATTTTCAAAGAAGAAAATAGGCCCCTAGATGTTCAAGACACTGCTATTCTCCTGGGCTTCTTCCCAGTATGTACCCTGCTCCAAGCCAGGCTTTGGAAATATTCTGGGAAGGAAAACTGGATGTTCCTTTCCTCACACTGACCTGAAAGACTCTTGCTGATTCTCAACGACATCAACTATTTCATTTGTTGCCTGATATCACCTCCTGTCCTTTATTAAAAAAAATGATTTGTTTCTGGAATATAAAGAAAAAAACTGAATGGAGTAATAAAACAAAAGCAAAGTCAAACCTTTACACTCTAACATCAGAATTGTCCTTACAAGAGGGGAAGTAAAGGATTGAAATGGGTAGGGGAATGTTGTTAGTTGGTTGTGGACAGTAGCTGGATATTTAACAGTGCATGGAGTATGAATACACAGTGGCTGAGATGAGGAAGTCTGTACTTGAAGCGAATACAGTTTGTTAACTAGTCATCATAAATACATGATTGCCATTCAATGCCTCTTTTCATATGTATTTAGATAATTCTTCCCCTCCTCTGTTTGCTTAGGATCAGGACTTTGCCTCTCCCCTCCCTGTTCTTTCAGGAAGACAGAGAGAATTCTTCAGGCAGGAAGAGCATGAAATTTACATAGAAGTGGTACTACATGGACAGTATCATGTTAAGCGAAATGAGTCAGAAAGAGAGGGACAGACAGAGCAAGATTGCATTCACCGGGAGAACATAAAATAAAAAAACAGGAGACTAACTCCCAAGAGTGGACAGGATTAGTGTAAGGAATTTGTCGTCATATCTTGGAGACCAACCACACATGCTAGCAGAAAAGGCAGCTGAAATCGAGAATGGAGCACCAAATAAAGGGTGTTGGGAGGATCCTCCCAGGATGGGAGAGGATGCTGAACATAGACTATAGACCAAACATGTTTGTCACTCAATGCCTCTTTTCCAAACCGCAACACCTAAAAGGAGAGAGAGAACAAAGGCGAATGCTCTGCCACAGAGTCAGGGTGGGATGAGGGGCTGGGGCTGGGAGGGATACTGGGATCCGTGGTGGTGGGAAATGGGCACTGGTGGAGGGATCGGTATTAGATCATTGTATAATTGAAACCAAAGCACAAAAATTTGTAAGTCTACAACTGTACCTCATGGTGTCTCACTAATAAAAAATTGAAAATTAAAAATAAAAAATTGGAACATAAAGTAAAAATAAAACAAGAGAAAGATCTCACAATAGCAAAGAGGACTATAGTACTCAAAACGTTGAGAAACAGGCACTATGGCAAGTATTTTTAAATACGCATTCAGGAGAGAATATAGAATTGTTCGTGAACAAATCTACTCTATGGATTCATCTTATCCTTGAAATGGAAAAGGACAATGTGTTACAGTTACCAAATTACAAAAAAGATATATATCATCTATTTTTTGCTATGTTTCTATGCTTTACCAAATATTATTCTAATTTTTAAATTGACTTTAATGATTAAAACAGTATTTGCCTGCATTAAACTTTTTAATTAAATGTTTTATTAGAAGTGATTTTTAATTATTAAAAAAGTTTTATTTACATGTCATTTTCTAAAAGAAACATATAGGCCAAAGAGCTAGTGCAGCATGTCGAGGGTGTTTACCTTGTATGCAGCTAACCTGAGTTCAATCCCCAGAACCCTGAGCCTGCCAGGGGTGATCTCTGTATAGAGTCAGAAGTGAGCCCAGAGCACATCTGGGTGTGCTCCACTCCCCACATAAAAGGAAGAATAGAAAAGAAAACCATATAACTGATTCTTGAGTAACATAGAGCTTAAGGGTGCTAACTCCTCTATAATGTTCGAAAACCCCCAAATTTAATAGATCATCTGCTATTGACCAAGAAGATGGATTTCTAATAGTACTTAATTCCATTGTCTGCAAGTAGTGCTATATGTGGCCTGTCCATCTGTAAATTTTGATACATTTTAAAACTTTAATCTATTTTATAATAGACTTTATAATACATATGTATTTTATGGTAGTAAGTGATAATTTATATTTCTATTTTGGTGGGGTATTTGGGCCATAGTATGTGGTGCTTGGGACTTCCGACTCTGTGCTCAAGAGTCATTCCTGGTGGTGCCAGCCATAAATGTGGGTTGACTGTGTGCATGGTAAGTGCTTTAACCCCTATACTAAGTCTGGGGTCCAATCAAATCAATTATCTGCATATATTTTATACATACATGGCATACTTTTTCTTAGATTTTTTTATATTTCTAGGATATATTGATCATCTTTAATTATTTCACATGCATACCAATGTCCAAAAATTCTTAAAATATAATTATTGAAAAATATCATATAGAAGTCCAAATTTGTATTGTTCATGGGATAACTATATTAAGAAGAAAATAGAACCACAATAAACATACAAGTAAAATGGAGGTACATTTCTTTGGAGTCTTTCAATTATGCATTTATATTAGTCTATATACATGTATGATTTTTAAATAAACAATTTCTGTTACTATAAATTGTTTATTGAGATATTATAATTGTAATGTTTTCAAGCTAAGATGACATTGATGTGGACATTTATATCTATTTGTCTACTTTACTAATTGTTTCCTTAATATCAATTCTTAAAAGCTAACTTACTTATGACTGGATATGTAGCTCAGGACAAAAGAACTTGTCTTGCAGGTATGAAATTTTGGTTTCAATTTTTCGCAGTATAGAAGCAAAAGCAAAATCATTAACTGTGTTTGGAAATATGCGTCAGTGGTAAAATATTTGCCTCACATTTCAGAGGTTATGGGCTTGATCCTTGAATTTTCATATACACACACAAAAGCTAATTTACAACAAAGTCCCACACTGGAGACCTAACTGGGCCTGTCAAGAAAATTGATGAACAACGTGAGGACAGTGACAGTGATATTGACTTAATGAACATTAAACTGCTTTAAGCTATATATTGCCTAACTATTATACAGATTTAATTCTCAATAAAATAACTAGAAACGATCTATTTTCTAGCATCTTTGCTAGGGAAAGATAGCAACTGATATTTCAATATTTGTAATTTGGGGGACATTTTAATTTATCATTTTAATTTGTGCTCTGTCTACCAGTGAACTTGAAAATTGCTCTTGTGTGGTACTACATGGAAAATATTATGCTATGGGAAATGAGTCAGAAACAGAGGGACAGACATAGAAAGATTGCATTCATCTGGGTAATATAAAGTAACAAAATAAGACACTAACACACAAGCACAACTGTCATAAATACCAGGTTGTTCACTCCATGTCTTAGAGGCCAGCTGTACTCTCTAGGGGTAAAGGCAGTGCAGATAGAGAATGGAGCACCCAATAAAGGGTGCTGGGAAGATCTGCCGAGGATGGGAGATGCCTGCTGAAAGTAGTCTATGGACCGAACAGGATTGCCACCCAATGTCCCTTTTGTAGACCATAGCACCAAAAAGGAGAGAGAGAACAAAAGGTAGTGCCCTACCAAAGAGGCAGGGTAGGATGGGGGATGGGGAGTAGGAGGGTTACTTGGATTGGTGGGAGTGGAGATTGGCCACTGGTGGTGGGATGGGTACTCAATCACTGTATAACTGAAACCCAAGTGCAACAACTTGTAAGTCTAAACTACACCTCATGGTGTTTCATAATAAAACAAAACAAAACAAAACAAATTTCAAAAAAGAAGAAAATTGCTCTTGTGTTTACTAGTCATTTACACTTCTTTCAATAGACATTATATGATCATGGTTTATGTTTATTTTTTCTATCAAGTTTAATAGCGAAATACTGATTTATTTCACAACACTAATTTTTTAAAACCATTCATCCTTGGCCTATCATATTAATTGCCAGTATTTGTTGGTGTTGCTGGATTTAGATCACTTAGTTTGCTTTTTGTCCTTTTCTTTCAGATTGTAAAATTTTGGACAAATGAGCATATGTTTTTCTTTATCTTCTACAGTTTTAAAATGAGAAAAATTGTTAGTATTGTACAAATAAAATACCTGTGCATTTACTATTTCTTTTCATTTTATTTACTTTAACACATCTAGATTCATCTACAATTTATCCTAGTATGTGTTGTAATATTGAAAGAAACCACCATTTTTTTCAATCATAGCACTGTAGCACTGTCCTCCCGCGGTTCATCCATTTGCTGGAGCGGGAACCAGTAACATCTTACACCAAATTGTGAGACTTGTTGTCACTGGTTTTGGCCTATCGAATAGGTCATGGGGAGCTTGCAAGGCTTTTGCTATGTGGACGAGATACTTTGGGTAGTTTGCCGGGCAGAGGAATCGGAATCAGGGTTGGCCTCCTGCAAGGCAAATGCCCTACCCGCTGTGCTGTGAACGTTATCTAAAATATACTAGTAATACCAAATGTTGTTTCTTTAACAGTGCAATATAAACGATTATTTAGTAATTCTCTTGATTTGTTAATGAAATAACTAAGCTCTTGAGTATCATGGGAGTATTTTTCTAACATAGGAGTCTGAGGAAAGTGAAACTGTTATAACTGTCTTGTAGGATTCCATCTCCCTAGCCTGCTTCATTCTACCCTGCTCTCTATCCATTCCGGTCTTCTTCTTGGGACTTTGACGTCCTAATTGGCTAGCCTCTACCTTTCAACTGCCTACTTTATGACATCATTCTCCCACCAAACCAACCACCAATTGATAGAATCTTGGCCGTCCCATGTAGTAGTTTGTAAACAAATTTGAATCATCATGGCAAGTGACGAGTGACCAATGACCAATCACCAGTGAGCAGTCGTTTGTACTGAACACTTGTGGTCTTAAGCCGCTGCAGTGTTCAGACGTACTCTCGTACCGTCTCCTCTTCTCGTCTACCTTTCATCGGTATTTCCTCTTCTCTGACCATGTCAGGTAAGGAATAATACTTTTCAAAGCTTTTCATTAGATTTATCATCCATAAACTTACCAGTCAAGGAAAAACAGCACGTAGTAATGAAAGAAAGTATTCAAGTAGAATTTTAAACCCTCATTTTAGCTTGACTTTGACATTTGCTGTGTGATTATAGACATTGGCTTACTTTCTCTCACATACAAAGTATTTTTCCTCATTGATTACATTATATTTTAGACATACTTAGGAGCTCAAATACACACACATACATAAATACATATATATATATATATGAGTGTTGATTCTCTGTGTTTCTTTTTCCTTTTAGTAGTGAATTTTTCATGATATCCATTGAAAACAAGTAAATCAGAGAGTTTTTTTACAGAAACAAAATATAGATGCTGTGGAAAACTGTTAATATATACTAGTATGTGTTCTCTGTAATGGTCTCTCCACTTGTATGTATACTTCAGTACTTTAAATATAGTGATATTACAAAGTAATAATCATTGATCTTTGAGATTTGATTTTAGCCAGGTAATAAGAAAATATGGGGCATGAGTAAGGTGTGGAGTGCTGAGGGTAGGGAGGCAAGCCCTCAAAGGTAAGAAAGTTTGGGATCACTTTCATCAAACATTGACCAATCGTAAACTAGACGTTATGAGGGAGAAATAAATACGAAAGAAAGAACGAAAGAAAGAAAGAAAGAAAGAAAGAAAGAAAGAAGGAAAGAAATCAAGCAAGCAAGCATAGGGACGTCGATTATCAAGGAAGGGGAAAACGTTTGTTCAGAATGTTGAAGAGAACCAAAGATTTAAAATCAAAAAAGAAAGGTACCAGTAGGAAAAGCAGATTATCTGAAAGCCATCCTTGCTGGCATTTTTCCTTATTATCTCTTAGAACACAGTACTTGGTTCTTGACAATTTGAGTATAAACACGCTTCAGAAATGATGCTTCCCATAAATAGCTAATAGTGCTTATCTAGGGCGGTGGAAGACACATAATCTTCAATGATTTTATTATGTTATGGTTTTAAGTACATGTACGCGCTGCCTGTTAAAATTAAAAATTGGTATATTCTAACTTGAATAAGGAGATTTGATTCATTTGTGTGGTAAGTAGGTTCCAGGTTAAAGCGGCTTCTCATCTTTACAAATATTATTTCATGTGATTTTTTCTTCCTAACTTGAAAGTATTTTGATAATAGTCAAATTCTGTTTTAAATCCTAAGAGGAAAAAGAAAAATCAAGTCTCACAGGTCTAATTACACATTTTTGTCATATATGTGAATTAAGATTTTTCCTACATTAAAGATATTTTATTGGGTTTAGGTGCTCATTTATTAAACATTGAGAAGAACGTTTTTCTGGTTGATAAACATAATTCTAATCTAGGGGTTGAAAGTAAATTTGCAAATTTTGTGATCACTTTTTAAATGATCTTTTCTGTGTCTTGTGTGATCAAGAGAAATACTATGCTATGTTTAACACGTGTTGTTTGCTGGTTAATATTCAAAGGTTCTGATGAGAATAATTTTTTGTACTTTCGAAATTTCTTTCTATAATTTACTCATTTAAAACATTTCTTGTCTATGAAATA
Source organism: Sorex fumeus (assembly GCF_029834395.1). Classification (NCBI taxonomy): domain Eukaryota; kingdom Metazoa; phylum Chordata; class Mammalia; order Eulipotyphla; family Soricidae; genus Sorex; species Sorex fumeus. Next base: position 581,705 of record NW_026606203.1, read on the forward strand.
CAATCACGCTTACTCCTATTTTCTTTTTGTTATGTAGTTACTGGTAAATCCTTTCTCTTTAATGGACTGGTAAAGTGTGCACTCAAAAACCACCTTCTATTCCATTTTTTGGCTAGCAGTTTTTTGTAAAATAGAATACTGTCTACATATTGTATATGTGGAAAAATTTATTAATAACGTTATTGTACTGTTTTATTTGGTTTTGTTTGGGATAACATCCACTGTTATTCAAGGCCTACTCTTGGGTCTGCTCTCCATAACTTACTGTACTATGCTGCTTGCCTACAGAGTCCAGATATCATTAATATCTATATTCTTTTTCAGTTATGTGACACATATATTTCATGATGTTTTCTTTACCCTTCCTCCTATGTAAATCACATGAAATAGAAAAATTATATTCATGTATGCATTATTTTTCTTAGAATTATTAGTAACTACATTTTAGACAAACAATTTAAGACACAGAGTTTAAATAAAGTTTTCCTTCCAAACACATTTCTTTGAAAAAACTCAAGCAGTCATTTTTGAAGTGGATCAAAAATGAGGGTAACCTTCAATGCATCCACAAGAGTAAGTTGTATGTGAACCGTAAGTAACAGGTACTCATGGCACAAGTCAAATGGAAACCTGATGATTACAATGGTAATAGTTGTAAAGATCCCAAATGCCTAAATTAATGTAAGGTCTTCCATGGGAGACTTTTTTGTGACTATTCTTGACCAAGACACCGCTGTCTCTTCCATATTTATGGCAGCTCGCTATGAGAAAATCCTAGATACCAACAACACGGTGTCTGTGTACCCATCACTTTCTGCCAGTCTTGTTGAGAGAACACCATCTCTGGTTCCACATCAGAGTCAAAGCCTGTCACTTCCCTACCAGGAAGGAAGCCAGGTGTATTACTATCATCCAGGCACTCTGGGAACTCTCCTTTCCGGTCTGCAGTTCTATAACTCCATTTCATACACAGGGCTAAATGGCTCTGCCCCCAAGCTTACAGCAACTCATCGCGAGAAATGGTTATGGTTCTCAAGGAGGTCCAGCCCGCAAATAACCAAATACCAGACTCCTACTCTGGAATCGACTTCTCTCTGTCTGCTCAACCTATCACAGAATCGAGTTGTCAAGGTGAGTAAAACGGAGAGAAGAGAAAGAAAATTCAAAAATTGGGGTCAAATAAGAGGAAAACTGTCCGTAGAGAGGTGGTATTCATATACACTGAGATTGTTAAATTAAAAAAAAACTCAGTTCATGTTTACTCCCCTCACTCATTTTACAGCATGCTATTTTCACACTCAATATAAGAGCTCCTTATGGAGATCGGAAGTTATGATAGTATAATGGACATTTAAGTTTCTTATAATGAAAAGTCAGGGGCAGAGAAAACAATGTCACATTTTTTCCCTTGTTATTTCATTTTTTTAATTTTTATAAGTTAAACATCATGAGGGACAGTTGTAGACTTACAAATTATTGTGATTCTATTTCATTTATACAATGATGGAGTACGTATCCCTCCACCACCAGTGCCCATTCTCCAGCACCACGGTTCCCAGTATTCCTCCCACCACACATACCCCCCATCCCACTCAGCCTCTGTGGCTGGAAATGCCACATTTTTCACTGTTCTATGTCAGCAGGCCTCAAGAATTACCACACTAAAAGTAAAATACATGTCTTAAACTAGTATTTTGTTATTTTCTTAAGAAGTTTCAGAACTCTAATTGTAATGGTACCACATTAACTTTCCCTTCCATAAATGAACAGCAAGGTTCTGAATACACTTGTGGTTCAGAGATTCTGACTCAAATCATGAAACCTAGAATCTGTACCTCAGCACAAATATCATGCTGAATTAGTGCTTCATTCATACTCTTATTCTCTGATATTAACGCCCTTTTATTTTTCCATGAAAGTGAATAAATTGACAGTACAATACATTACAAAGCTAAGCTCTATATGGCACTTATTAGTTTGTAAAAGTAAAGTAAAGGCCCTCCCGTTGATCATCAATTTGCTCGAGCGGGCCCAGTAACATCTCCATTGGAGACCTTGTTTTTACTGTGTCTGGCATATCGAATACTCTTGGCAGCTTGCCGGGCTCTCCGAGAGGGCCAGAGGAATCGAACTCGGGTCGGCCATGTTGGCTGCGTGCAAGGCAAATGCCCTACCCGCTGTGCCATCGCTCCAGCGGTATTAGTTTGAAAATCTATAATTACTTAAAAAAAAAACTTTTGTTTGAAGGACGTTGAATCTGTGTCATAGACCGAAGTGCTCAGGGATTACTCCTGGATCTGTGCTGGGTATCACTGCTGAAGATGCTTAGGAAATCATAGGTGATGCGAAAGATCAAACTGAGGTCAGGTGTGCGCAGGGCCATTGCCTTAACAAATGTACTATCACTCTTCCCAAGTCTCTTATTTTTCAAGTTATTTTACACAGAAATTCTTACAAATACAAAGAAAAACAAAAAACAACAGCACTACATGACAAACAGTAAGAACTACAACATTTACCTCCAATCTTCGAGCACAGGACTTGTCCATTATCTGTAGAATACCCAGTAACAATCCACTGCCTATTGCTGGTATGTGCACAGTTGTTGCACCACTAGTTTTGTGGACCGAATATCTCATTTAGCAGGCACTGATTTCTTCCTTGGTTCCTTTTTAGTGACGAATTTCCTGGGGATGGAGACTTCCCTGATATCACAACCTTCAGGTAAGACATTTGGTCTGACACAAATTTCTGAATTGCCCACAACTTGCAGTAGCAGGATTCAAAGATCTGTGAGTAATCCACCACCAGAGTTTCGGGAAGTTCCCATAATATCTCCAGCCAAAGAAACCTGGCGCTGACCCCAACTCCAACTCAGGAACAAAAAGTTAGGAATTTTGATCAGATGAAAACTGGGCTTTCAAAACCTCTGGAGACCTACCAGATCCCCGTAGACCTAGAACAATGCAAAGATCTGTAGGTAATGAACACCACTGACACCATCACTCTGAAGCAGGTGCAAGAAAATTCAAGTGGCACCAAGGGGACCTCCAATGCAGAATGGAAGAACAAAAAGGAGGCTTCTGAAACTCTTGAGGGAGAAGCCAAGGCCAAAATCCAGCCAAAAGTCCGAGAATGCTTGCTAGGGGGAGGGGGGATTGTTCGTAATGCTGCAGTCAGTGATAGGTGTCCTGTGACCACGGCCAAAACTAACAGCAAACCTCACAAAGCTGCCTACAGGAGGATCAGCAAGAAAAAGAGGCATGGGCAGCAGAAGACAAAAAACACCAGAGAAAAGTCTAAGAAAGATAATGAGTGTAAGCAGCCGGGGAACAAGGTCAAGGCAGAAGTAAAGCCCACCATTGGCAAGATGAAATGCAAGAAAAGTCAACCTGAGTTTTTCCAAGAGACCATTAAAAAGCCCCGCCGCTACCTGGGCGTACACATGCTGGATTCTGTCCAAGTGTTTCATGCTCTGGGGAAGAAGAGTGATCCAAAACCTGGAATCTCTTCCTCCCAGGTCCTGAATAGCTCAAAGAAGCCTAAAGATGTCAAGCCATCCTCAGCTGTCAAGTCATAGCTAGGTGCTACAGGGGATGGAAAAGGCCTTGAGAAAACTCAGGTCAAAGCACAGAAACCAAGTAGCCGTGCTGAAAAACGCTCATCTCCATCCAAGTCTGAGCTGCCACCTCCTGGGAAGTCAAATTGTTAACTTTGCCGTTTCTTACCATGGAGTGTCCCCAAGCTAGACCTATTCCTCAGAGACGAAAATCTGTGGACTCACATCGTCCTGCTGCAGCTTACCCTGCCAAGTCCGGCTCTACCAATGCAGCTGAGCCAACTACTGCCAATGCTTCCCGGTCAAACACTCCATTTTTGTCGATTCTCCCAAACTTGCTCAGTCCATTTCAACCAACCCATTTCGACCAGGTTTGCAGAACCCTACTAGCCGGTCTATTCGTGACCCCACAGCTTCTAGACCTCCTCCCTACAACAGGAGCTGGCATTTTCCTCCAGCGGGAACCTCCTCCTGTGTTTGTGGACAAGCGGCAGTTGCCAACCAAACGTCAGAGTCAGTTTCTCCTCCTAGACTTCCATTTCCAACCGATTCCATGGAGAAAGCCCAATGTTCCCGAGCCAGTCATATCAAAGCCCATCACCAAAGAGCAGAGACCAGAGCGTGAGGCTATGAAAAGGAAGGCTCAGAAGGAGCGTGAGAATGCTGCCAAACATACATCTTTGGGTGAAAGTGCAGAACTTTATTGAGAGGGAAAAATAGATGGACATCTCTTTCTACTATGGCTACGTAATGGGAGTAGATGCAATGGTAGTTTCCACTTTGGGTACAGGATGGTTTTCCTAGGCAAACACTGACATGCCATACACATTTTATTTATTCTAATATATATTTTCAAATTAAAGAGATGCATCATATTTAATTGGTTGTTAATAAAAGTTATGAATTTTTAGATGCTATCAACTGTGGTTGTTTTTGGGAGTGCCTGGGGGTTGAAGGATGGGATGGGAAAGAATGGGAAGTTAGAGACAGGAAAAAGGGTGAATAGACAAGACTCTAAGAAATACAAACTTGGTCCAGGGTTATAACGCCCATAAGAGGAGAAATTGCATGGGCCTGATGAACAGTGTGGTAGGGTCAGAGGAAGAGTATAGCCTACAGGGTATTTGCTCTGCAAACAAGAAGGACTCAGTTCATTTCTTGCAGACTTTTATGGTCCCCAGAGACCCACCAGATGTGAAACTTGAGCACAGAGCCAGAGATAAGATCATAGCACAATCAAGTATGCCCCAAACCTGGTGTCCTCCACAAAAAAATTGGGAGAAATGGCACGATCTGCAGTGTTTGGTTAAAAGAATAATTTTGGAATAGGCTGAGGAAGGCAGATGAGTCTAAGATGAGCATAAGAAAAGTAAAAATTCTTCCATGGAGGCTGTGTTTATGCCTCATGGCCACTTTTGGTAAATAACCAAATTTGAGACACATCACTAAAAGGTTTGGGTGGTCTATCCGTAAATGATGGCTGGGGGATTCGAACTCATACACTGGAGAATAAACCTACCAGATGAGTGATCAATGCCCTCAGAGTCATTCAAGGATGACTCTTAACAGGGACAAAACCAAGAGAACAATTGAAGCATGAAGCCTGAAGATCAGCTCCTGGGAGATGCAAAGATAAGTCACCATGTCCTCGGGGCCTCTGTTCAGCACCCGTAGCTGCAACATTTCACTTATTCCCAGCAATATTCAGAGTTGCTGTTACGGTGACACTTCACTAGCGTGTTTTCACAATGCGGTCCATTGCCTCTGTTAGTCTTTGGATTTGTAAACTCCCCAAGGTAGCCAAGCCAGTTATCAGGAAATTTCTGGTGGGGGGAGCTCAAATTATATTAGCTTGAGGGGCTGGTCCTTGGTCTTCCATGGTCCCTGGTTCCTGTAGCCTGCTCTAAACATCGCTGTTAACTGCAGCTCACACAAGAACCAACGTTATAAATGGCTTTGGGGCTGCGTTGCCGGAGGTACCGGACTAAGACATGCGCACTAGGTCACCACTTCCAAAGCTGTAGGTACCGGTTCTCCTTCAGCCGGGAAGGTCTTGGTGGAAAGAGATGGCCCTAGGAGACTCAATGGGGTGATGGATAAATGGAAAGGAAACCGGGACGGGTAGAGAACTGGACAGCTGCTGATCATCATGGGATAGTTGGTGGATGTTTTTCAAATACGTTAAAATATTATTTGTAAATAAGATTCAAAACAAAAATACGAAAATAAGATAGGTTCCAAAGAATAGGTTACATATAATACCGAGAGAACTGAAAGGGCTGGCATTCATTCTGGAGCTTTCAATCATACCATTTACTAAATATGTTACTTTCACATCACTTAGCTGTGGAGAGGAATAGTGAGAAACAGAATGCAACCAGAAAAGCAAACTGGATGATCACCTTCAAAAAAAGCTAGGTGGAAGGTGTTCACATGGATCCCAAGTACAAATATATGTTAACAGGAACATATTTTTAACTAATTCTGTTTGGTACCAGTAAAATACTTTGTTGAAAATGGGGGGAAATGAGCGCAGTTTCTGACTGACCTGAGGCGAACCATTTAATAGATGAAAGGGTAGTTGACTGGCTGGGAACAGAAAAACGTGAAAAGTGTTTTGCTACCTTTAATGTATGGCTAGAGGAAAATGATCCCAGTCAACTCTCAAAACTAACAAGCTTCAACTCCCTTGAAAGAAAGTTGTATTAACTGAGGAAAAAATGCTGGGAGAAAAGTCTGAAATGATGAGAAAAGAGACAATAAGTGTAAAAGGAAGGGCTTGAAATTTGGCGAAAACAAAGCTTGAAAAAACAAGATCTAGTGGGAACATGATCTATTGGGAATGGGATCTGAGGAGGAAAAGAGCAATATCAGGGATGTGAACAAGGAAAACCAAGTTAATGAAGACTTAGCTAGCTGACTACTCCATGGGCAACATGGTTCCAAGAATACCAGAAATTCCCAAGGAATTTACTTTAATTTTCTTTTTTTATATGGTCAATTACAACATGTATTTTTGCCTTCTTAAAACACAATTTGGAGTGTTCATTTCTTTCTCAATATTCTGTTCATTTGTGTAAGCCTCTTAAACAACTGTTGGATAACAGAATTATTTGATCAGACTTATTTTTTACTTTAATGTTTAGTTGACATTACTGAAAACTAGGTCTAAAGTGAAGTTTGTCTTGATTGGTACAAGGAGAGAAGGGAGGACTAGGGATGGAATTAGAGATTATAGGGTACCACATTTAGTTCCTAATAAAACAAGTAAAGCACAGTGTCCCAAATAGACGATTGAAAAAGATATTCATCTCTATTTAACCTGTAAATTGAGCATTTTCTATATTAAATTAAAAATGAAAGAATGTTCCTATATTTGGTTTTTTATAGACATTCCAGTTTGGTTAAGGAAACAAACACTGCCTATGAAATCATAACAACATAACTATAAAAACCTGATTACTACTTAAATTTCCAAGAATGTCAGTGCTAAGAATTATTTGTCTGGATTTCCTTAGTCACTTAATCACTTAGATTACTTAATCACTTAACTTCTCATTAGTCGTCGATTTGCTCGAGCGGGCGCCAGTAACGTCTCCATTTGTCCCTGTCACGTGCTAGTGTAGCGCAATGGCATCTGTTCACTCCGGGAACATGAAGGGCCTCAAATCGATCATTCATGATCTTGACGAAGAAGTCTGACTATCTGGTAGGTAGGTGGCCACGCGGTGTTTTGACATTCCGTGGAGTCCAGTCGGTAACAGCTCTAATCCAGCGGTTGTCTTTAAATCTCATTCTGTGACCAGCCCATCTGATTTTCGACAACTTGGCAAATGAGACAGTGTCCCTGATTCATGATAGTTGATGGATGTCATAACTCCGGATTCTTTCTCTCATTTGAGTGAAACGTGATATTCCAAGCATAGCTCTTTCTATTCTTCTTTGGGAGACCTGAATAGAGTTCTCATCCTGTTTGCGTAAGGCCCAGGTTTCTGAGGCATATTTTAATGCAGGAAGAACAGTGGAATCTAAGAGATGTGCCCAGAGCTGGAGGTTCATCGTCCTCTTAGCTATTTCTTCGACATTCTTGATGGCATTCCAAGCTGCTCTCTTCCTCCTGCGCAGCTCGTGTGCCAGGTCATTTGTCATGTTGACCTCTCGACCTAGGTACACATAGCTGTTGCATTTGGAGATGGTCGTTCCATTGAGAGTGAATGGGGCGTCAGGAACGAGGCTGTTTCTAATAAACATTGTCTTCGTAAGATTCAGCTGTAGTCCTACCTTTCCACACATACGGTCAAAGTCGGCCAGCATTTGTGCCGCTTGGCTGATGTTTGGTGTTATTAAAACAATGTCATCAACAAAGCGGAGGTGGTGTAGTTGCCGACCATCTATCTTCACTCCCATTCCTTCCCATTCCAGTCATCGCATGATATTCTCGAGGGTGGCACTGAAGAGTTTCAGTGAAATGGTATCACCCTGCCACACCCCTCTCTTGACCTCAACGATCACTTCTTTGTAGAATGGTGAGATCCTGCTAGTGAATCTGTAATACAGCTCACGGAGGATCCTGATGTACTGGTCTTTAATGCCCTGATTGGCTAAGGCTTCAATGACCACTTCCGTCTCAACAGAATCAAAGGCCTTCTTTAAATCAATGAATGTTAAACAGAGCGGCATCTTGAACTCCCGAGAAACCTCAATGAGTTTGGTTATCGTGTGGATATGGTCGATGGTGCTGAATCCTTTGCGGAACCCGGCTTGCTCAGATGGTTTTCCTTCATCTAGTGTTCTGCCAATCCTATTTAGGATGACTCGAGTGAACAACTTGTAGATGACAGAGAATAGGCAGATCGGGCAATAGTTGCCAATGTCGTGGATGTCTCCCTTCTTGAACAGTAGTACGGTCCTGCTGGTTTTCCATTGGGACGGAACCTTGCATTCAGGCAGGTAGCGAGTGAAGAGCCGAGCCAGTGTATTGATGAGTACTGACTGCAGGTTCTTCAGGTGCTCAGGTCTGACCTTCTCTGGCCCGGGTGCTGTTTGTTCCTTTATCAACGAAATGGCGTGTCGGATTTCGGAAGGGAGAACATTGGGAACAACATATCCATCCTGTGGAATTTGGTATGTCGGCAAGTGGACAATGCTGTCGAAAAGATTTGAGTAGACGTCATGGATAATCTTCTCCATTGCCGTTCTGGAGGATGTGATGGATCCATCAGGACGTCGGAGGGCAGTCATCTTGGTCTTGCAGTTGGCGAAGGACAGGCGGGCGTTACGAATACTTTTCCCAGCTTCTGCCGCATCTACTAGTACTTCTGCTCTTCTCTCTTTGAGGTTTTCCTTGATCGCATCTCTGCACTGCTTTGCGAGCTTGGACGTTAGCTTGCGGTTGCCTGAGGCATGCGCCAAACCACACTGGCGAATTAGTTCAAGAATTTTCGAAGATAGGGGATTTTTTGTGGCTATCTCTCTCTTGGCGTTCCTCACACATTCATAGAGGTGCTGAACCAGTCGATCATATTCCTGGTCAATGTTGTCAACAATGGCATCTTCCCATGTTGCCACAATAGTACCAAAGAGTTCCCAGTTTGTGGTCATTCTGGCAGTTCTCTTTTTGAACTTTGCAACCCTTTCTCCCCACTCTGTGAAGTAGAATTTTGCATGAAGGAGACGGTGGTCCGATCCCTTTCGAAATATTGGGACAACAGTGACATCTGTCAGGCAAAACCGTCGATTGAATATGATGTGGTCTATTTCGTTGTGGAATCTTCCACGGAGAGACTCCCATGTCCATCGTTTAGATTCTGCCTTCTGGAACTGTGTTACCATGAATGGTTTCGGTCGACATGATGAACTCAGATAGTCTCTCAACCTGTTCATTCCATTCTAGGCCATGGGTCCCAATGTGAAGTTCTTCAGCAGATCTTCTCGGTCCTATCTTGGCATTAAAATCACCCACAATGATCTTGTAGAAGGTGTGGTCTTCTTTATAGAACTTCTCTAGCTCCATGTAGAACTTCTCGATTTCTCTTTCATCATAATGAGATGTTGGTGCACAGACAACGAAGATAGAAACTGCAGGCAGTGTGCCACATCTATTCAAATGTAAACTTCTGATTCGGGTTGTTATTCATTCGAATGAATCAATGCTCTTGGCCAAGTTTGTGTTGACAAGGACACTGACGCCTCCAACACCTCTTTTTTCGCAAGTTCCCAGGAACAATTCTTCTACAGTGTCGAAAACGGCATGGTACGATTCTTGCCTTCTTGTCTCGGTCAGACCAATGATGTCGTACTTGATCATTCGCGCTTGTAACATCAGGTCCTCGATGGATTCATCTGATGCTAGCGTACATGCATTGAAAGTACAGACGATCATTTTTGTCTTCCTTCGTTGTGGCAGCCTAGGTTGGCCGTGAGATTTTGTCGGCCTCTCCTTTCTCATCCTTCTCAGTGCTTCCATGTCGGTGAAGCCTTCGGGATTAGGTGAATGTACATGATACAGGGTTAGTGTACATGATAGTCATATGAGTACACCTGTGTGAATATATCGCTGGTATCTAGAGAATAGATATATAGAAATTAGATCACATAGCTGAGTGTGATCTCAACTTTTCTACACACTCCCATGCCCCACACACCCAAAGACATGTACTAATCCTTATAGATCCATGACTTTTCCTCCTCCCCTCTCCCAGAGTCTTTTAAAATTTCTTTTCAAGTACTAATGTAATGCACTTTAGAAAATATTGAGTTAAACTTAATTGTTGTCATTTAGCTTTTAGATAGAGAACCAAGAAAATCTTATTAAAAGAGTATTTTTGTATTCTTTGAAAACGGTAATAAAAACATAATCCTTGAGTCCCTCAATAGACATTATATAAAGTATTTTGTGAGGAATTCCCTGTACAAATCAATACTCAAAGAAATAAATGACTTCTCTGAATGAGGATGAACTGGGACCTTTCAAAGTATCAATCAGTGAATCAAAGATGAATCATAGCATCCTATAGATAAAAATGATCTTGATTTAATCTAGTCAAAACCATTACATTTTTTTCTTATACCAGCTGATAGCACTTTTAATTTTTTAGTTTTTATTTATTTATTTTTATTAATAAAACACCATGAGGTGCAGTTGTAGTCTTACATACCTTTGTACTTGGTTTTCAGTTATACAAGAATCAAGTATCCAACTCTCCACCAGTGAACATTCTCCACCACCAAGGAACACAATGACCCTCCCACCCCCAATCTCCCCCACTTTGCCCCAACTCAGGGCATTCCCTTTTGCTTTTTCTTTGTTTTAGGGTGTTGTGGTTTGCAATGGAGGTCAATACCATTACATTTTCAAAGAAGAACATAGGCCCCTATATGTTCAAGACACTACTACTGTCCTGCGGTTCTTTCCAGCATGTACCCTGCTCCAAGCCAGCCCATTGCAAATATGCTGGGAAGGACAACTGGATGTTCCTTTCCTCACACTGACCTGGAAGACTCTTGCTGATTCTCAGCCACATCAACTATTTCATTTGTTGCCTGATATCACCTCCTGTCCTTTATTTTTTTTAAAAAATATTTGATTTGTTTTGGGAATATAAAGATAAAAATTAAATGGACTAATAAAACAAAAGCAAAATCAAACCTTTACACTCTGACATCAAAATCGTCCTAATAGGAGGGGAAGTAAATGACTGAAATGCGTAGGGGAGTGTTGTTAGTTGGTTGTGGACAGTAGCTGGATATTTGACAGTGCATGGAGTATGAATACACTGTTCCAGAGATGAGGAACTCTGTACTTGAAGCGAATACAATTTGTAAACTAGTCATCACAATTATATGTCCATATGAAATTTATCTATATATGCTTTGTGCCTTCCTTGCATGTATGTGTTATGCATTCCTTTTTCATGGCCTCAGAAATGCATCTGAGGGCACTCGGAAAATTAGTTGAGCCCCAAGTATGGGGAGAGAAGTAGTAAATAATGGGAGGAGAAAGAAATATGAGTTGGAGCTTAAGAACCGTGTAAGAGGAATATATAGATATGTATGTGTGTGTAAGTACACATATATATGTATAAATATATATATGGGATGGAGCCATAGCACAGTGGGTAAGACTTTTGCCTTGCACGTGACCAACCTGGGTTTGATTGCTCTCCTCCTCTCAGAGAGCCTGGCATGCTACTGAGAGTAACCCTCCCTCATGGCAAAGGCTGGCAAGCTACCTGTGATGTATTCAACATGCCACGAACTGTAACAACCAGTCTCACCATAGGGAAGTTTCTGGTGCCCGCTCGAGCAAATGAGTGAACAATGAGAGGACAGTGCTACAGTGCTATGGATAATTCAAACGTTGTTTATGCAAAATATGAAAGAATCAAATAAATATAAAGCTGATTATACCTATTAAATTAATATAACTTTACATAGTGTTTAGAAATGAAGTTCAAGAATTTTAAGGCTATAGAAAGATATTGACAATATATCAAGAAACACATGGATTTTTGAGGAGCAAGAACACGTACCTGTTGTCCTTTCTTAAGGTTATATTTTTTCGCTTTTATAGAATATGTTTTCCCTGAATTTTTGTTAATCGCTTTCGTTTTGTAAAAAGCATCATAATAAATTATATTTTTAAAAAAGTAAATAAAGTTGTGTTTTTGAGTGGATTATGTATGTTTGGAATCTGGGAAGTATTTTCCTATGTAATTTACATTAAATATGATATTTACAACAGAAATACCATCTGCAGTACCATTTACAATAGCCAGAAGAAACTATGGTATACCTACACAATTGAATACTACGCAGTTGGCAGGAAACTGATATCATGAAGATTGCTTATAAATGGATGTACAGGGAAGATTATCATGCTCAATGAAATCAGTCAGAAGGAAAGGGGTATACTGATTGAACTACCCCATTTTTTGGATATAAAAAAAACAGAATATGAGACTAATACCCAAGGATAGCAGAAACACAGGCCAGGAGAATTGGTCAATGGTTGGACGCTTGCCACAAGTGCTGAAGGCGAGCATTTGGAATAAAGAAGGGACCGTTATGACAATGATAGTTGGAAGTGATTACTCTGGGTGAGAACTGAGTCCTGAAAGTAGGTAAAGGAATAAACGTGAGAACCTCTCCCTCTCTGTATTACAATCCATAATGCCCAAAGGATGAGAGAGAGAGAGAGAGAGAGAGAGAGAGAGAGAGAGAGAGAGGTGCCTGCCATAGTGTAGAGACAGCAGGCTGTCAGGTGGGGTTTGGGGTTGGGAGAGGGAGTGGTGGGAGAGAAACTGGGGACATTAGCAATGGAACTGTATACTAGTGGAGGTTGGGTGTTAAAATATCCTATGATTGAAATTGAGTCATAAAAAGGTTTGTAATATGTGTCTCCTGCAGATTCAATTCAAAAATATGATATTTAGTTTCTACAACCATGATTAACCTATGAATTTGCTGAAATTTATTTTTATCACCTTGGCTGGGCTCATTACATGGATGTCTGTGTGGTAAAACTTTTTCCATTTTATGCGGACTGAAGAGACAAAAATCATAGGGTTGGGACTTCTGGTGGAAGGAGAGAAGAGCAAAAAACACCCTGTTGACCACACCTCAGCAGGGTCACCTAACTTGCGTGATGACAGACCTCCTTCACTGATTACTTCTGTTGTAATGTGGAAAAATGAAAAGACTTTGCAGGCTGACAAGAGGTTGTCTCCTCCAGTTCTCACTATTTTCTTTTCGATTAGAATTGTTTAAAGATTATTTGAAAAATGTGGAGCTTAATGATTTGTTCTCATATATTTCCCCTACATGGTGTCAGTGGGCATTGATCCAGGAAGGCCAGCATGAAAAAGTTGAGGTGTATGTCTTAACTACCAATGCCAACACTACTGTAAGTATGGAACCCAAAGTACAATAGTAAAACTTCAAAATGTGTTTGTCAAGGAAATCGGTGGGAATGCAGGGAGAAATGGGTAATCTGTTGGTGGAAGGATGCAGACACTGGTGGTGTAATTAGAATTGAAATATTGTATGACAAATCTCCATTATAAATGATTTTGAAAATCAAAATTGCCTAAATTTTTAAAAAAAGAGAAGTCAACTTACGTCTATATTTCAAGAAAGCTTGTCTTAGCAAATTTTGGCAGGGAGACCATAGTTGGTAGAGAGAGGGAGAAAGAAAGGGAGATTTGACAGTTGGGAAGAGAAGCCTGGATATCATGGAAGAGATGAAAGCTGATCTAAGAAGATTTGGAGCCATCAGAGTTTAGTGAGTTAAATGGTGAGAACATTGCAGTTTAGATACTTAAATAGTGAGATTGGTTTCAGTCATCAGCACTGTATATATAGAAAGTGTTCAAAGACCTCACAGATATTCAGGCTATAATAACTAACAAGGGAAGCGTTTTTTTCCTGAAGCACTATGTAAGGATAATATATTGCCAGGAAAATGATAAAAAGTTGGTTCTCTTATTCACAGATTAATACATTAGAGATGAAAACTTTTATACAAAGGAATCCATCATCTTGTCCTGTTTCTCTGTTTTCTTGTCATCATTCCATTCTCCCCCATGACCCTACCTAATCATGGCTCTCCACATTACTCAGCAGTGTTACCACATAGCCTCAGAGCATTTGTTAACTGCTGGTAGCTCACAGCTCTCATGCCCCCTATCCAAGCCAGAGCCATCCTTCTGAAACCATGGATATTTGCTGAAGACCCGTTCTTCCTTGAAGTGGCAGTCATGGTTTACCTCTTCTTAATCATTTTGTTTACAAATTTAGATGAATGTCACTATACTAGTGACAGGGATTTTCCAAACTATGGTAAGCATAAACATTTCCCTTTCCCCCACGAATTTTGGGCTACTTTTTTTCTATCCACTGCTAATAATTTGTGATAATCAGGAAAAGAGTACTGAAGTAAAAACAGGGACATTTGTCAATTTGGTGCCATGACTAATCAGTCTTAGTATAAATATATATTTTCTAGAAATATATATTTTCTAGAAAATATAAATATATATTTTCTAGAAAAAAAAGCAGAAGAAAAGAAGTTGGTTTCTAGCAAAGAATGCCAATCCTCCACCAAGAAATCCTTTGAAAATAAAAATTCTGACTATGTACTGAACATGAATGACACTCAATGCCTCTTTTGCAGACCACAACACCCGAAAGGAGAGAGAGAACAAAAGGGAATGCCCTGCCACAGAGGCAGGGTAGCATGGGGGGGATAGGTGTGGGAGGGATACTGGAATCCATGGTGGTGAAAAATGGGTACTGGCGGAGGAATGGGCATTTGATCTTTGTATAATCAAAACCCAAGCACAAAAATTTGTAAATGTACAACTGTACATCATGGTGTTTCACTAATAAAAATTTTTAAAAAAATAAATTAAATATTTTTTTTGTCTGTGAGAGATCAGCAGATGGGAACCTGAGTGAAGGCAAAAGATTAAATTGGTTGACTTTTATTTTTCCTTGAGTATATTAATTTGATTTTGGAGTCAATTTATATGAGAGTTCATCAAGACACAGAAATTTTTAGCGCTTCTCTTGCTTAAAAGTATAGTGATACACCATATCTCTACCTCACATTCTTTTTATTTCTGATAGTTTGACACAAAAGATACGTCAAAATCATAGATAAATGTAAATTATTTAAATACTTTTTTGATTATGTAAAATTACCTTATAGAATTACATTATAGAATTTCATAAATTTTAGGATTATGCAGAATCAACGTGCATGTATCATATTACACTCACTACTGAAAGGCCTACTCTGTCATTCACCATAGTTCAGTTTTTCCACTTTGATTATACTTTTCGATCTGGTAACTAAATAGTCTCATAGTTCTAAAGTTTGTTTTTATTGCTTTGAAAAGATCAAAATTATGCAATTTTCAACATTGGATGAAACTAGAGGATATCATGCATGTAAAGTTAGCCTTAAGGAAATGAACAGATACAGAGAGATTTTTCTCATATGTGGGATGTAAAGACACACAGCAAGGTAGAAACAAAGGTTCAAGAGCAATGTAAGGGGAGAACTGATCCACACAAATGAGTCAGGGGATTGAGAGTGAGGGATTATGGGGGATTGGGGGAGAGGGAGGGTTTATTCTTTGAGAGAATGAGGAGAGAGTGTCATGTTGGAATTATGTGTATGAGAAACCATTGTTAGTTGAATTATAAATCATAGAATATAAATAATGTTTTAGACGTTTGTCTGTCTCATTTTATTCTTTTAATTTGTTTTCTCCATATGCCACATATGCATGAACTTGTATGATGCCTATCTTTCTCTGCCTGGTTTATGTCACTAAACATAATTTCCTCATGTAATCCATTTTATAAACAAATAATAAGAAGATTTCACTTCATACAACTGAGTAGTATTCTATTGCTTTACCACCTTTCATTTTCAAAATTTGTGGTTTAAAAGATACAAATATTGGTTTTAACAATGCTCTGGTGTTTTAAAATTTTTAGTTTAGTGAAGCTAAATAGATTTTACTGAAAAACACTCAGAAACTTGTGAAACAGGTGTAGGGTGGAATGGAATATTTGTTCAAGCGAGAACAGTCATTTAACAAAGCAAGCAAAGAGAGACATAGAGAAAGGAAGCACGGTATTTCTTCTTATGAGAACAAAAGCTTGAGGACCAAGCCCACTCTGGTAGTTTAGGAATAAGTACTTGGAGTGGTATGAACTTTACTTGTGCACTTTAGGGGAGAACCTGAGTGAAACTATTAGAAGTACTTTCAGGAGCATGATAAACTGGAGTCTGCAGTTGGAATGAGGTGGGTAGAGAGTTCTTTGGGGAGATCCGAACTATGGAGAACAGTAATATTATAACATTAATGATAGTATCTTACCGTGGGATTCCAAAAAATCTGTAACAGTGGCGTCAGAAATGATAACATTCTTAGGTATTTGGATTTCCTGTGGAAACAACGGGAAAGCTGAGTTTATGCTCTGGATGCCTCCACCTGAAACAAGGTCAACAAATCATGAATGAAAAATTACAAGTTACATGGATCAAGGATTCTGATCCCAGTGGAAGGCTAGCTTTCGGGTGGACAATTTCTACTGATGGCCTGATGTAGATTCTGATCCTGGGATACGTAACAGAAAGGAGGTAGTGACAGGTATCCTCAGAAGTGAAGCCTCTGAGACAGAATTCATTCATGACAACTTATGGGTTATCAAAGTTTGCTCATGGCTGCTACCATTATAACATGCCATTCAATGGTTCTGTGGTTTCGATTTACTGTGTCAATTAAAGATGAAGTTTCTAAATCGAAGGTAAAAATCTGAGGCCCTCAAGATGATGAATTATGGGGAGGGGGGGATCTGGAGCGATAGTTCAGCAGGTAGGGCATTTGCCTTGCACACGGCATACCCAGGTTAGATTCCCAGCATCCTGTATGTTACCCCCAAGCACCATGAGGAGTAATTCCTGAGTGCAGAGCCAGGAGTAACCACTGTGCATCGCCACGTGTGACCCAAAAACGCAAGAAAATGATGATCTGGGATTGATCCTTAGCATTGCAAACAGCATTATTTTCTAATTTTTAACTTTTTTCTTTCTTTCTTTCTTGCTTGCTTGCTTTTTTGTTTCCCTTAGCTTTAATGTCATGAAGGGATCTTCCCACATTTTTCTCCATATATCTTAAGAATTCAGGTATGATAGTGAGGTCTTTAAGACATTTGATCTGACTTTGTGCCTGGCACTATAAAGAGGTCTGAGTTCATTTTTTTTGCATGTTGCTGTCCAGTTTTCCCAGCACCAGTTGCTGAAGAGACTTCCTAACTCAACTTCATATTTCTTGAGCATTTATGAAAGATTAGGTAATAATAATCTGAGGGCCAGCGTCAAGATATTTGACTATATTCCATTGATCTGAGGCCTGTCTTTATCTGAATATCATGGTATTTGGATGACTACAACTTTGTAGTAGGAATTGAATTTGGGGAAGGTGTTCCCATCTTCTTTTTACCAAAGATTGCTTTAGCTCTTCATGGGAGTTTATGGTTGTGTATGAGTTTCAAGAGTGTTTAATCTATTTATTTGAAAAATGTTATGGGTATCCTTTTAGAAAGTGCATTAAATCTTTATATAACTTTGGGGTGTATTGCCATTTTGACAGTGTTAAACCTCTCAATCCATGAGCATGGGATGTGATTCCATTTCCTCATATACTCTATTATTTCGGGAAGTAGTGTTTTGTAGGGTTTTTTTTTTTTGGTATAGTTCCTTAACCTTTTTAGTTGATTCCAATATACTCGATTTTCTGAGGTATTATTGTGAATGGGATTGTTTTTCTCTATCTCTTTTTTTCTCTTTCATTATTAATATATGGGAAAGCCATGGCGTACCAGATATTGATTTTGTAATATGCTACTTTACTAAACAAATCTATTGTTCCCAGGAGCTTTTTTGGAGATTCTTTGGGATTTTCTAAGTATAGTATCATGTTATCTCTAAATATTAAAAGCTTGAGTTCTTCCTTTTTTATATGGATGCCCTTGATATCTTTTTTTTTTTAACGAAATCATATGGCAAGTACTTCAAGTACTATGTTGAATAGGAGTGGTGAGAGTGGGTAACTTGTTTTATGCCTGATTGTATTCTGGAATTCTATTTCATTGATTTCTGCTCCAAGCCTTTGGTTTTTCCCCGTTGAGAATATTACTTGCTGTGGGTTTGTGGTAATTTGCTTTGACTAGATTGAGGAAAGTACTTTCAACTCCCATTTTGTTGAGAGTTTTTCATCATGAATGGGTGCTGGATCTCATCGAATGCTTTATCTACATCTATTGATATGATCATATGACTTTTATCTTTATTTTATTGAGATGGTGTATTCTGTTGATTGACTAGAGAATGTTAAGCCATCCTTGCATCCCCAAGCTAAACCTACTTGGTCATAGTGTGTGATCTTTTGTTGAGTTTCTAGATTCTCTTTGCTGGTATTTTCTTGAAAATTTTTGTATCTGTATTCACAAAGGAAATAGGTCTGCAATTTTCTTTTTTTGTGGTGTCTCTGTCGATTTGAGTATTAGGGTGATCTTTGCCTCATAGAAACTATTTGGGAGTATTTATGTTTCTTCAATTTCCTGGAAAATCTTAAAAATGTTGGAAGCAGTTCCTCTTTAAAGGTTTGAAATAGTTCACTATTGAATCCATCTGGGCCCTGGATTCTGTTTGGGGGTATAATTTTGACCATCATTTCAATTTCCTTGTTAGTGATAGGTTCAGTTATTCCAAATCTTCTTAGTTCAGCCTTGGGAGGTAATTGGAATCCAATAATTTATCAATTTATTCAAGATTCTCTCATTTCCTGCTGCAAAGATTCTCAAAATAATCTCTGATGATCCTATGGATTTCTGTACTTTCTATTAGGATACCCCCCTTTGCATTTCTGATTCGATTTATTAGAATTCTTTCTCTTTGTTTCTTTGAGAGGCTTCTCATGGTTTAATGATCTTATTTATTTTCTCAAAGAACCAGTTTTTGTTCTTATTGGTCTTCTGGATTGTATTTTGGGATTCTAGCTCATTGATGTCTGGTACAAGTTTTATTATTTCCTTCCTCCAGCCTAGTTTGGACTACTTTTATTGGTTATTTTCCAAAATCTTGAGCTCTAATTTATTCAGGTAGGCCCTTTCTTTCTTCCTGATGAATTCTGGCAGAGCTATAATCTTTCCTCTTAACACTGCTTTTGCTGTGTCCCACAAGTTCTGGTAGCTCGTGTCCTCATTCTCATTTGTTTATGGAAATTTTTAATTTCCTCTTTGATTTCTTCCCTAAGCCAACGGTTGTTCATTACTTCCCTTAAAGAAAATATTTCCTTGCTGAGCTTCAGTCTGTTTGATCTATCGAGAAGTGACAAAGAAGTGTTGAAATCTCCTACTAGTATTGTGTTACTATCAATGTTTTTCTATAAGTCTATTAAAAGTTGTTTTAAAGTATTTTGCTGGTCTGTCATTAGGATCATATACATTGAGGAAGGTGAGTTCTTTCTGATGTACATATCCCATGATCATTAAGAAATGACATTCACTGTCTCTGATAACCTTTAGCTTGAAGTCCATGTGGTCTGATACTAGTATGGCCACTCCAGCTTTGCGGAGGTGATATTTTCTTGAAAACTTGTTTCCCAGCCTTTTACTTTTAGCCCATGGGTGCTTTGATTGTTCAGACATGTTTCTTGCAGGCAGCAGAATGTTGGGTTCAATTTTCTAATTCATCTTCCTATTCTGTGCCTCTGAATTGGCACATTTCATCCATTGACATTGAGAGAGATTGTTGTTTTGGGGATTTGTGCTCTCTTTATGTATAATTTTTGTACTTGTGGGGATTGTCTTAGCTTAAAGTATACTTGTTAATTCTTCTTGCAACAAAAATATGGAATGCTTTACAAGTTTGCATGTTATCTCTGTGCAAGGACCATGCTCATCATTGTATCATTTCAATTTTAGTATATGTGTTACCAAACCTAGTAGGAGTAAATTTTTCCATATTTTTCGCTTCTTATTACTTTGAGTGTTGTCCTTCCTCACTCCTATGGCAGACAATGATTCCTAATCAAGGAATGTATTTCAAAGCAGCATGAATAATAAATAGATTTAGAATTTTAATGTCCCAGAAATAAAAATATGGTTTTTACTATATTATCGTTTACCATACCCTAGGCATCAGTTTTATAAAATAATTCTTTTGGAAGATGGTATATGAGTTTGTTTAATGTTGTTCCCTGAATCCTTCATTAAGGACATTAAAATAGAGCCTTTTGCTGTTCTCACCTCAGTCCTGTGTACACCTCCAGGAAAAGGTGAATGGTGTTGTCTGCACTTTGACCACCTTGAATGTATGTAGGATTTTTCTCCTGAAGGATGAGGTGAGGATCATATTGATGATTTCATTCCACCTTATTACAAGTTCAACTTGAACGGAAGGTGAGACTCATGAGACTCCTATAAAGGACAGAACAAAGGGTCTCAGTGAAGTTTAATGGCCAACTCATATTAACAACATAGATGACTCAAAGTAACCTGTGTGCATCTTTGTGTGTAGTGAGTTTCATATCTACTGATAGTGATTGTCAGTCATGACACATGGGCAAAACAGACCTGTAATTAAAAATCTAATTCTCTGAGCAGAGTGGGGTCTCTGAGGTGATTGAACAAGTGTGTAGTAATTTATTGCTAAGCACATAAGTATTTTGAATGATGTGTACTTTTCGATCTAAAATTAATTCCAAATATGTATAAAACGACAGTGTCCTGACCTCGCACCTGGCTTTCGTCACCGAGGCCCCTTGGAGGTGCCGGGGGTGAGTTTCCCTCACCGCCCTGCTTAGAGCCCCGGCAGCTGAAGACCTCTGCAACCAGCCATAGCTACGCTTAAGACCACCCTTCCCAAGCTTGAAGGAGCCTCTTGCATGAAGGAACTGGAAGAGGAACCCAGATGTGCGGGACCGGGGGATGAGAACTCCATGGCTGCTCAGATCAAGACTGTGCCCCCTCCTTCCAAATCCCCCATCTTCTAATAATTAAGTGCTACAACCACGAACTGCTCCTGGATCCATGTAATGCCATCAATGGCCAACATCCAGAGACTGGATCTTATTTAGAAGACAGCAACTCTGATAGTCCAGTTCTCACTCTCAGAGAACCTGGTAGGCTTCTGTGAGTATTTTGCCCGCATGGCGGAGTCTTTGTTTCTGGTCACTGTTTCTTTTGAGGTATAGAAGCTGCTTAATTTAAGATAGTTCCCTTTGTTTATCTCTGTTTCCAGTTGCTTGGCAAGTGGCGTGTTATATTTGAAGATACCTTTAGCTTCAATGTTGTGGAGGGATTTGCCGACCTTGTCATCAATGAGCCTGAGGGATTCTGGTCTGATGTTGAGGCCTTTGAAACATTTTTATCTGACTTTTGTGCAAGGTGTTAGGTAGAGGTCTGAGCCATTTTTTTTTTTTGCATGTATCTGTCAAGTTTTTTCTGCACCGTTTGTTCAGAAGGACTCTCTTGATCCACTTCACATTTCTTGCTCCCTTATCAAAGATTACATGATTATATATTTGAGGGTGTGTGTCAGTATATTCAATCCTTTTCCATTGGTCTGCAGCTCTGCCTTTGTTCCAGTACCATGCTGTTCTCATTATTATCGTTTGTAGTAGAATTTGAGGTTGGGGAAGGTGATGCCTCCATTGTCTTTTCCCCAAGAATTGCTTTAGCTATTCGTGTGCGTTTGTTGTTCCATGTGAATTTCAGGAGTGCTTGATCAATTTCTTTGAAGAATGTCATGGGTATCTTTATAAGGATCAAGTTGAATTTTTACAATGCTTCGTGGAGAATTGCCATTTTGACAATGTTAAATCTCCCATTCCATATGCAGTATATATGTTTCCATTTCCTCCTGTCTTTTTTAATTTCCTGATGTATAGGTCCTTTACCTCTTTAGTTAAGCTGATTCCAAGGTTCTTGATTTTCTGCGGCACGATTGTGAATGGGATTGCTTTTTCATGTCATTTTCTTCTCTCTCATTACTTGCATATAAAAAAGCCATAGACTTTTGGGTATTGAGTTTATAGCCTGCAATTTTACTATAAATGTCTATTGTCTCTGGGAGATTTTCGTAGAGATTTTAGTATTCCCTGAATATAGTATGATATCTTCTGTGAATAGTGAGAGATTATTTCTAAATTTCATACATGAAAAACCCTTAATATTTTTTTCTTATCTATTTTCTCTTCCAAGTACTTCCAGTACTACATTGAAGAGAAGTGCCAAAATGAATTTTTACTTAGCACATTCTGTCTGTAAATTTCTATGCTAAGAACGGTGGAAGAAACAGTGATATCTTAGTAATTTACAAGTAAATTATAAAGACAGATAATTTAAAAGAATTTCTTTGTATAAATTTCAAAATGTGTAGCTTTTATTAAATATATTAAGAATAAATTGTAGGTCTTGATTATACCATGAAGATTATTTTCCTGTTAGAAGTTACCCTTCTAAAATGCAATAAAGAGACACATTTTGAAAATGTTGATTATTCCTTAATTCATTCAATGAATGTTTGTAGTCTGGTTGTGCAGTGCCTGCAGGAAGTCAACCTGTACCCTCAGGTGAGTGCATCAACAGTCTGATGGTGTCTTCATGCTTCCCGATAACCTCAAATGGCCACTGTGCCTCTGGCTGGCTCCCAACAACTCAGGACTACGTTTCCCGAGAAATTAAATTCCCGAAAGATATGTGGGAGCCATGTTAACAAACCACCCCAGGCTCAGCTATACAAGCTAATGGATTGGTCTTGTTTCAGAGACCCATAGACATATCTGGAAGATATCAACAGCCACAGTTAACCTTGGACCTGCAAAAGGCTGAAGACACTAGGGTAAATCAGAGGGAGGCAGGTTAGTTTGGTGCCCACCCAACCAGAACCCAGTGCAGCCACTAGCTCCCACAATCCAAAATCGCCACCATGCTCTCCTCTGGTTTCCATCGTCTCAGGATGGCTCTCACTGAAATATAACAGCTGAAAATTCGGATATGCGGGTTTTGTGACTGAAATCTCCAGGCTTTCTATGGGCAGGATGGGCATCCCACCCCCACTGCCCTGTACTTACGGAAGCCTCAGCAGTCATTTCCATACCTCAAAGCTACTCCAGGCTTACCTTCCTGATAAAAATGCTAAATTCCTTGAACAAACATGATGACCTCTTAGTACCTGTACGAGACCCTTAATGCACAAAATAAAAAGGAGACAGAGAGAAAGAATTAAAAAGCCTGCTATAGAGACACACTGGGGGTTGGGGTAGGGTGTTGGGGGATGGTTTTAGGGAACCAGGAATATTGGTTTTGGGAAATGTACACTAGAGGAGGGACTGATGTTGGATCGTTGTATGACTGGAAGCAAATTATGAATAGATTTGCAATGGTCTATCTCACAGATATTCAATAAAACATTAAAAATATATATCCTTCATTTGTACCTCAGAATACTGATGAAACTTTAAAACCCAGCATATCTATTTTTGTGTTCTCTGTAGGAAAAAAAATGTTACTCACCTGTGTGCCAATAGCTTGTAGAAAGCTAAACCCAAAGATATATCAATGACTGTCTTTGGCATGAATACTGTAATTTCAGCTATGTTATGTTTTAGAATCAGTTCATGGACAAGACGTCAAGAGGAACAGTGGCAAAGTGCATCAATGTTGAATGGATAATGTTTCAGGAGCTTGCAAGGGAGATGGGAAGATTTGGCATGAGTAAAGGGAAGAAACAGAAGAGTGAAGTACTAATAAGTATCATGAGAAAAATGCAAGGGAGGACATTTCCTGGCAAGTGTCACACTCTGTTGAGATTTTGGTGAGGATAAGTATTACAAAGTATCTTTCCCATTTAGTGGTAAAAAGGTAACTTTGATGGGTGTATTTAAAATTTACTTTAACGATTAGAATTACCAAGAGATACAAAGTTACAAAGTTGCTCATAATTGAGTTTCAGTCATCTAATGTTCTAGAACCTTTCCAGTATATTGGGGCATTTTTGAAGGAATATCCCTGGTGCGAAGACTAGGGCATCTGAATCTTAACACATTTCACCAAATATATGATCTGTACTCACATGATTTACACTGTCTCCCCTGCTCTTTGATTTATGTTTTCATGCAATATTTCCTTGTGAACCTCACCTCAAGTGAGGCTCCCTAATTAAGACAAGTACATGTTTCTGGGGCACTACATATTTTTTGGTTGCTGGGAGAGTCTCTAAAGCAATGCTCAGGAGGTGTGGGGGCCCCACAGACAATTTTCAGAAAACGTGGCCATGGTGCTTGGGGTCCTCTGAGGCTATACAGCCTTTGATACTCTGGCAATCAGGTGGTGCTGGGAGTCAAATTGAGTGCATGTGAGACAAGTTCCATAAGCACTACACTATCTCCTGCAGCCCTGGGTATTAGATTTATGTCATCATTCTGAGGTCCTCCCTTTTGTCAGAAAGCAGAGACTTGTGCAGGAGAAAGTGCAAGAGACTTTAGGGTTTAGCTAGGTTGACTGAGTAGCTGGTGATACCATTAAGATTGGAACATAAAGTAAAAATAAAACAAGAACCCCGTGCCTTTTCCCGCTGAACTCGACACCCTCCACAGGGGTACATCTGCGGACAACACCTGCAGCAGCTCCTTTGGACTATCCATCACCTAATCAGCCCTCCCCTCCAGGTGGGTAGAGGGAGCACAAGCCAGGTTCACCACTCCTCCACTCCTCACCCCCAGCCCCTCACCTTTTCCTGCAGAACTGGACACCCTCCAGCAGGGGACACCTGAGGCAGCTCCATGGGATTTTTCATTGCTCCTCCTACATTCCAGGATCCTGGGTGGGAGTGACCCTGGGATGGGCCAGGGGCGTGACCACCATATAGGGAGCGTTTCCTCCCAGAAGTGGGCGTGGCCTTCTCCTGGGTGTCCAGCCCCAGTTATATTTCCCAATCTGGGCTCTCAGGACTTTCATCTCTCACTTTGTCGCCTAATACCGACTAAAAATTTCTGACCACCTCTACTAGAATACAACAACATCCCACTCGCCTACTCCATTTCTAAGAAAAGACCTGTATGAAATGTGCTGTACAAGCTCAAAACTAAAAAGTACCTCCTCCAAAGCGCAAATCTCCACCACAAGGAGAATATGAAGAAAAGAATCCCGAATCCTCAACCGAGGTTTTCCACAATTGCACTCTCTTTGATAAAGAATTCCAGGATAAAATGCAGAAGGTGTTCAAGGACCTACTCAAAGAGTAAATGGAAGAGATATCCAAAGACTAAAAGAAGAAATGAAAAAAACAATAGAAAAGAGAGCCAAGAAAATACAGGAAGAAAAGAGAACAGAATTTTAAAAAGCTACACAAAGAAGATTCACAAATAAAGGATTCAGTGGATGAAATTAAAAAGTTAGTAAGTGCCCATAGCAATAGGATAAGTGCAGCTGAAGTTAGGATCAGCGAGCTTGAAGGTGAGCAACAGAAATCCCACTGGGAAGAACAAGCAATAGCAAAAGACCTCAAAATGGCTCTAAGGAGAATCAGAGACCAAGGGGATGACGCCAAGAGGAACAACATTAGAATCATTGGAGTACCAAAAGGACAGGGAAACAACCCCAATGAAAAAGCTAGAGTAAAAGAAACCATTGCTGAAAAGTTCCCAGAGTTAAGGAAAGCCGACATCCAGATCCAAGGAGCCAGAAGGGTACCAGCTTAAGGAGACCCCAGAAAAAACACTCCAAGCATATCATAGTCAGAACGATGGATGCTGTGGACAGAGACACAATATTACAAGCAGCAAGGTCAAAGAAGGAAATTACATACAAAGGAGAACCCCTTAGATTCACAGCAGACCTATCAGTGGAAACCCTCAAAACCGAAGGCAATGGTTGGATATAGTGAAAAAATTCAAAGAAATGAACGCCTCACCGAGAATACTCTATCCAGCAAAACTCTCACTCAAATTCGATGGAACGATACACCACTTTTTAGATAAACACAAACTCAGCAACTTCATACACTCAAAACCAAATCTAAAAGAAGAACTAAAGGGGCTCCTGTAAGAAAAGAAGAAAAACACGTGTAAACACAAACAACACCTACAGGAAGATGGCAGAAAACCCTATGAAAATACTCTCCCTTAATGTCAATGTCTAAATGCACCTACTAAGAGACACAGAGTGGCAAAATGGATCCAGAAACTGAAACCAGCATTCTGCGTTCTACAAGAAACTCATCTGAACAATCAGAGCAAACACAGACTCAAAGTGAAAGGATGGAAAACAATCCTGCAAGCAAACAGCTCCTTCACAAAAGCTGGGATGGCCACACTAGTATCCGACAACATTAATGTCAGGCTGAAAAAGATTAGAAGGGACAGCGAAGGCCACTTTCTCTTCATCAAGGGATACATACAACAGGAAGAAATCATACTCTTAAATGTATAAGTACCTAATGAAGGAGCAGCTAGATACTTAAAACAACTGCTAACAGATTTTAAAGAGGACAGTGCTAGCAACACAATAGTAGATGGAGACTTCAACATCACCTTATCACCTCTGGATAGATCAAGAAGAACAAAACTCAGCAAGGAAACATTGGCTTTGAATGAAGAAATAGAAGAGAAAGGACTTATAGACCTATACAGGGCTTTACACGCCCCAAAGAAAGAATACACATTCTTCTCCAGTGCGCATGGAACATTTTCCAAAATCGACTATGTGCTAGGCCACAAAACATACCTCAATAGAATCAGGAAGATAGAAAGAGTATCAACAATCTTTTCAGACCATGATGCACTGAGGATAGATGTGAATCACACACAGACACGGACAACCAAATCGAACACCTGGAAACTAAACAAGTCACTGCTGAACAATGTGTGGGTCAGGAAGGACGTCAAGGAAGAAATCAAATGATACCTGGAAACAAATGAGAACGAAGACACGAACTACCAGAGCTTATGGGATGCAGCTAAACCCCTATTAAGGGGAAAATTCATAGCTCTGCAAGCATATCTACGGATGGAAGAAAAGATGCACTTAAGCAACTTATTTCACAGCTCAAGTTCTTATAAAAGGATCAAGAAAAGGAGCCTACATCGGGCAGAAGGAAAGAGATCATAAAACTTAGAGCAGAAATCAACGACATGGAAACCTAAGAAACAATCCGAAAGATCAATGAAACCAAGGGCTGGTTCTTTGAGAAAATAAACAAGATAGATAAACCACTAGCAACACTCACAAAGAAACAGAGAGAGAGAAAACTAATAAACCGAATCAGAAATAAAAATGGAGATATCACAATGGAAACCAAAGAAATTCAAAAGATCATCAGAGACTACTTTGAAAGTCTGTATGCCAAGAAAAAAGAGAAGTTAGAAGAAATGGATAAATTCCTGGATTCCTATAATCTCCCAAAAATGAGTCAAGAGGATATAAAATACCTGAATAGACCTAGTCATAAAAATGAAATTGAAACAGTAATCAAAATCCTTCCCAAAAACAAAAGCCCAGGTCCAGATAGATTCACTACCGAATTTTTCCAAACATTTAAAGAGGATCTACTGCCCGTCCTTCTCAAACTTTTCCAGGAAATTGAAAAAACAGAAACTCTCCCAAACAGTTTCTATGAATCCCATATCTCTCTAATACCAAATGGAAACAAAGACACCACGAGAGAAGAAAACTACAGGCCGATATCACTGATGAACACGGAGGAGAAGATTCTGAACAAAATACTAGCAAAGAGAACTCAACAGCTCATCAAAAAGATCATACACCATGACCAAGTGGGATTCATCCAGGGATGCAAGGATGGTTTAACATTCGGAAATCAATCAACATAATCCATCATATCAACAAAAGATAAAAATCATATGATCATATCAATAGATGTAGAGAAAGCAATTGAGAAGATCCAGCATCCGTTTATGATGAAAACCCTCGCAAAATTGGGGATAGAGGGGACTTACCCCAATATAGTTAAAGCCAGCTACCACAAGCATACAGCAAGCATCATCCTCAATGGGGAAAATCTGAGAGCGTTCACCCTAAGATCAGCATCGAGATAAGGATTCCGACTCTCTCAACTGCTGTTGAACATAGTACTGGAAATACTAGCAATAGCAATTAGGCAAGCAAAAGAGATTAAGGCCATCCAAATGGGAAAGGAAGAAATCAAGCTCTCACTATTCGCAAATGATATGATACTATACTTAAAGAACCCTAAAAACTCTACCAAGAAACTCCTAGAAATGATAGACTCGAGAGTAAATTTACAGGTATAAAATAAATACCTAAAAGTCCATGGCTTTACTATACACAAATACTGAGAGAGAAGAAAATGACAAGATGAAAACAATCACATTCACAATTGTGTGCCAGAAAATCAACTACATAGGAATTAGTTTAACTAATGAAGTAGAGGAACTGTACAAAGAAAACTACAAAACGCTGCTTCTTGAAATAAAAGAGGAAGCGAGGAAATGGAAAAATATCCCCTGTTCATGGATCTGGAGAATTTATATTGTCAAAATGGCAATACATCCAAAAGCACTGTACAAATTCAATGCGATCCCTATTAGGTTATGCATGACATTCTTCAAAGAATTGGAGCAAACTCTGCTGAAATTTATATGGAACAATAAGCCCCCCACGAAGAGCTAAAGCAATTCTTGGTTAAAAGAAAATGGGAGGAATTAACCTCCCGAACCGCAAACTTTACTAAAAGTAGTAATAATTAAAACAGCATGATACTGGAACAAAGGTAGAGCTGCAGAGCTATGGAACGGGGTTGAATATACTGACATCTCCCCTCAAACATATGACCATCTAATCTTTGAAAAAGGGGCAAGAAATGCGAAGTGGAGTAAGGAAAGTCTTTTCAACAAATGGTGCTGGCAAAACTGGATGACTACATGCAAACTACTGGGCTTCGATCTCTGCCTAACACAATGTACAAAAGTAAGATGAAAATGGATCAAAGACCTAAACATCAGACCGGAACCCATAAGGTACTTTGAAGACAAAGTTGGCAAAACCCTCCATGACATTGAAGCTAATGGTATCTTCAAGGATGTCACGTCACTGGCCAAGCAAGTGGGAATATCTTAAACTAAGAAGCTTCTGCACCTCAAAAGAAACAATGGCTAAAATACAGAGAGAGTCTACAGAATGAGGAAGGATATTCTCCAAATACACATCTGAGAAGGGGTTGATATCATATATATACAAAGTACTGATTGAACTCCACAAGAAGAAAACATCCAACCCCAACAAAAAGTGGGGCAACGAAATCAACAGAGACTTAATCAACGAAGAAATTCGAATGGCTAAAAGGCACATGAGAAAATGCTCTACATCTTTAATCATCAGGGAGATGCTGATCAAAACAACAATGAGATATCATTTCACACGACAGACACTGGCCCACATTCAAAAAAACAAAGGCAACCTTTGTTGGCATGATGTGGCGACAAAGGGACCCTCCTTCACTGCTGGTGGTAATGCTGACTGGCTCAACCCTTTCGGAAAACAGTAGAGATGATTCTCACAAAATTAGAATTTGAGCTCCCATTTGACCCAGCAATACCACTCCTGAGAATATACCTCGGAGAAGCAAAAAAGTATAGTCGAAGTGACCCCTGCACTTATTTTTTCATTGCAGTACTATTTACAATAGCTAGAATATGGAAAAAAACCCGATTGCCTGAGAATAGATGACTGGTTACAGAAACGTTGGTACATCTACACAGTGGAGTACTATGTAGCAGTTAGAAAAAAATGAAGTCATGAAATTTACTTACAAGTGGTACTGTATGGAAAATATTATGCTAAGTGAAATGAGTCAGAGAGGGACACATATAGAAAGACTGCATTCAACTGGATAACATAAAGTAGCAAACTAAGAGAATAACACCAAGAACAGCTGTGATAAATACCAGGTTCTTCACTCCATGGCTTAGGTACCAGCCTCACACTCTAGGGGTAAAGGCAGCTCAGATAGAGAAGGGAGCACCAAAAAAAGGTCGTTGAGAAGATCCACCCAGAATGGGAGATGCATGCTGACAGCAGTCTATAGACAGAACATGATTGCCACCCTAAGTCTCTCCTATAGATTATAGCACCAAAAAGGAGAGATAGAAGAAAAGGGAGTGCCCTGCCGCAAAGGCAGGGCAGGATGGGGGATAGGGGGTGTGAGGGATACTGGGAATGGTAAGGGTGAAGAATGGGCTCTGGTGTTGTGGTGGGTACTCAATCATTGTATAACTGAAACCCAAGCACACAACTTTTAAGTCCACAACTATAACTCATGTTGTTTTAATAAAACAAAACAAAACAAAATAAAACAAGAGAAAGGTCTAACAATAGCAAACAGGACTGTAGTACTCAAAACATTTGGAAACAGGAACATTGGCAAGTATTTTTAAATAAGCATCCAGGAGAGAATGTAGCATTGTGAGTGAGCAAATCTACTGTATGGATTAATCTCATCCTTCGAAATGGAAAATGACAAAGTGTTACAGTTACAAATTTTCAAATAAGATATATACGATCTACTTTTTGCTGTGTTTCTATGCTTTGCCAAGTATGATTCTAAGTTTTAAATTTACTTTAATAATTAAAACAGTATTTGCCTGCATTAATCATTTTAATTAATGTTTTATTGAAATGTTTTTAAAATTATTAAAAATGTATTATTAAAATGTCATTTTAAAAAACAAACATATAGTCCAAACAGCTATTGCAGTATGTAGAGGGTGTATACCTTGTATGCAGCTAACCTGAGCTCAGTCCCCAGAACCCTGAGCCTGCCAGGAGTGATCTCTGGATACAGAGTGGGAAGTGAGCCCGGAGCACATCTAGGTGCACTCCCCTCCCCACAAAAAAGGAAGAAAAGAAAAACATATAAATGATTCTTGAGTAACATAGAGAATAAGAGTGCTAACTCCTATATAACTTTTGAAAATCATCAAATTTAAGAGATAGTCTGCTATTGGCCAAGAAGGTGGTTTTTTAAAATACAAATTATCGACCATCTACCTTCACTCCCATTCCATCCCATTCCAGTCGTCGCATGATGTTCTCAAGGGTGGCACTGAAGAGTTTCGATGAAATGGTATCACCCTGCCGCACCCCTCTCTTGACATCAAGGATTACTTCTTTGTAGAATGGTGAGATCCTGGTAGTGAATCCGCAATACCGCTCAGGGAGGATCCTGATGTATTGGGCTTGAATGCCCTGATTGGCTAGGGCTTCAATGACTGCTTCCGTCTCAACAGAATCAAAAGCCATTTTAAATCAATGAACGTTAAACAGAACGGCATCTTGAACTCCCGAGAAACCTCAATGAGCTTGGTTATCGTGTGGATATGGTCGATGGTGCTGAATCCTTTGCGGAACCCTGCTTGCTCGTATGGTTGTCCTTCATCTAGTGTTCTGCCAATCCTATTTAGGATGACTCGAGTGAACAACTTGGAGATGACAGACAATAGGCAGATCTGGCGATAGTTGCCAATGTCATGGATGTCTCCCTTCTTGAACAGTAGTACGGTCCTGCTGGTTTTCCATTGGGACGGACCCTTGCATTCAGACAGGTAGCGAGTGAAGAGCCAAGCCAGTGTATTGATGAGTACTGATGGCAGGTTCTTCAGGTGTTCAGGTCTGACCTTGTCTGGGCCAGGTGCTGTTTGTTTCTTTACCAACAAAATGGCGTGTCGGATTTCGGAAGGGAGAACGTTGGGAACAACACATCCATCCTGTGGAATTTGGTATGTCAGCAAGTGGACATGGCTATGGAAGAGATTTGAGTAGAAGTCATGGATAATCTTCTACATTGCCATTCTGGAGGATTTGTTTGATCCATCAGGACGTCGGAGGGCAGTCATCTTGGTCTTATAGTTGGCGAAGGACAGTCGGGCGTTACGAATACTTTTCCCGGCTTCTGCCGCATCTACCAGTACTTCTGCTCTTCTCTCTTTGAGGTCTTCCTTGTTCGCATCTCTGCACTGCTTTGCGAGCTTGGACATTAGCTTGTGGTTGCCTGAGGCATGCGCCAAACCATGCTGGCGAATTAGCTCAAGAGTTTTCGAAGATAGGCGATTTTTTGTGGCTTTCTCTCTTGGCGTTCCTCGCACATTCATGGAGGTGCTGAACCAGTGGATTGTATTCTTCGTCAATGTTGTCAACAATGGCATCTTCCCATGTTGCCGCAATAGTACCAAAGAGTTCCCAGTTGGTGGTCATTCTGGGAGTTCTCTTTTTAACTTTGCAGCCCTTTCTCCCCGCTCTGTGAAGTAGAATTTTGCACGAAGGAGACGGTGATCCGATCCCGTTCGAAATTTTGGGACAACAGCAACTTCAGTCAGGCAAAACCATTGATTGAATATGATGTGGTCTATTTCGTTGTGGAATCGTCCACCGGGAGACTCCCATGTCCATCATTTAGATTCTGCCTTCTGGAACTGTGAGTTACCATGAATGGTCTTGGTCAACATGATGAACTCAGACAGTCTCTCACCCTGTTTGTTCCATTCTAGGCCATGGGTCCCGATGTGAAGTTCTTCAGCTGATCTTCTCAGTCCTATCTTGGCATTAAAATCACCCACAATGTTCTTGTAGAAGGTGTGGTCTTCTTTATAGAACTCCTCTAGCTCCATGTAGAACTTCTCGATTTCTCTTTCATCATAATGAGATGTTGGTGCGTAGACAACGAAGATAGTGTGGTCTGTAAACCTGTAAATTTGATACATTTAAAAATTTATAATGGATTTTACAATAGTCTTTCAATTATGTATTTACATTAGTCCATATGCAAGCATGATTTTTAAAAAATAAATTTCAGTGACAATAAAATTTTGGTGTTTTTCATAATTGTAATGATTTACTGCTCAGTCTATATTGATGTGAACATTTTTATCTATTTGTCTAATTTTCTGATTGTTTATTTAAGATCAGTAGTTAACAGCTAACTTACCGATGACTGATTTTGTGGCTCAGGGCTAAAGCACTTGGCTTGCGTGTATGAAACTTTGGGTTGGCCTCCTGCAAGGCAAATGCCCTACCCACTGTGCTGCAAAAGTTATATAAAATATACTAATAATAAGACTTAATGATGTTGGTGAACAGTGCAATATAAATGATTATTTAGTAATTTTCTTGATTTGTTAATGAAATGTGTAAGCTCTTGAGTATAATGGGAGTATTTTTCTAACGTAAGAGTCTGAGGAAGGTGAAACTGTTATAACTGTCCTGTATGATTCCATCTCCCTAGCCTGCTTCATTCTACCTCTCTCTCTATCCAATCCAGTCTTCTTCTTGGGAATCTGATCTCCTGATTGGCTAGCCTCTACCTTTCAACTGCCTAATATATGACATCATTCTCGCACCCAGCCAACCACCAACTGGTAGAATCTTGGGGTTGGTACCGCTTGACCTTGAGCCTGGAAGTTGGTGGCGGAAAGAGATGGTCCTAGGAGAGTTAATGGGGTGATGGATGGATGGGAAGGAAACCGGGAAGGGTAGGGAACTGGACAGCTGGTCATCAGCATGGGAGATTTGGTAGATGTTTTTTAAATACTTTAACATGTTTTTCGTAAATGATAAGCAAAACAAAATTACGAAAATAAGATAGGTTCCAAAGAAGGGGTTACATATAAGACCGAGAGAGCTGAAAGGGCTGGCATTCTTTCTGGAGCTTTCAATCATACCATTTACTAAAGATGGTATTTTCACATCACTTAGCTGTGGAGAGGAATAGTGAGAAACAGAATGCCACCAGAAAAGCAAACTGGATAACCACCTTTCATAAATGCCAGGTGAAATGTGTTCAAATGTATCCCAAGTGCAAGTGGGTTAACAGGAAAATATATTTCACTAAGTCTGCTTGGTACCAGTAACTACTTTGGTGGAAATGGAGAAAAACAAATGCAGTTTCTGACAGACGTGAGTCTAAACTGCTAATCAATTTTCCCAGGAAAGGGTAGTTTAATGGCTGTGAACAGAAAAACTTGAAAAGTGTTTTGCTACTTTTCATGTATGGCTAGAGGAAAATGATCCCAGTCAACTCTCAAAACTAACAAGCTTCAACTCCCTTGAAGGAAAGTTGTATTCAGTGAGGAAAAAGTGCTGGGAGAAAAGTCTGAAATGATGGGAAAAGAAACAATAAGTTCAAAAGGAAGGACATGAAATTTGGGTTCCTCTGAAAACAAAGCTTGAAACCACAAGATCTGGTGATCACACGATTTACTGGGAATGGGATCTGTGGAGGATAGGAGTGATATCAGGGATGTGAACAAGGAACATCCAAGTTAAGGAAGACTTAGCTAGCTGATTACCCCATGGGCAACATGGTTCAAAGACTACCAGAACTTACCAAGGAATTTACTTTAATTTTCTTTCTTTTATATGGTCACTTACAACATGTATTCTTTGCCTTCTTCAAACACAAATTGCAAATTGTTTTAATTATTAAAAATGTTTTATTAACATGTCATTATTAAAAAGAAACATATAGGCCAAAGAGCTAGTGCAGTATGTAGAGGGTGTTTACCTTGTATGCAGCTAACCTGAGCTTAGTCCCCAGATCCCTGTCCCTGCCAGGAGTGATCTCTGGATAGAGTTAGAAGTGAGCCCAGAGCACATCTGGGTGTGCTACCCTCCCACAAAAAAGGAAGTAAAGAAAAGAAAAACATATAACTGTTTCTTGAGTAACATAGAGGTTAAGGGTGCCAACTGCTATATAACATTTGAAAACCCCCAAATTTAAGAGATAGTCTGCTGTTGACCAAGAAGATGGTTTTTTAATAATATTTACTCACATTGTTTGCACGTAATGCTATTTGTGGCCTGTAAGTCTGTAAATTTTGATACATTTTAAAAAAATTATAATGGATTTTATAATGGACTTTATAATGAATTTGTATTTTATAGTAATAAGTGATAAATTGTATTTCTGTTTTTGTGGGGTATTTGGGCCATAGTATGTGGTGCTTGGGACTTCTGACTCTGTGCTCAAGTGTCATTCCTGGTGATGCCAGCCATTAAGTTCAGTTGACTGTGTAGATGGTAAGTGCTTTAACCCCTCTACTAATTCCGGTGGGCCAATCAAATAAATTATCTGCATATATTTTATACATGCATGGCATACTTTGTCTTAGATTTTTTGTATTTCTAGGATATATTGATCGTTTTTAATTATTTTACATCAATACCAACCTCCAAAAAAGTTTCAAAATATAATTATTGACAAAAAATCATATAGAGGTCCAAATTTGTATTGTTCATGGGATAACTATATTAAGGAGAAAATAGAACCACAATAAACATACAAGTAAAATGAAGGTACATTTCTTTGGAGTCTTTCAATTATGTATTTATATTTGTATATATACAAGTATAATCTTTGAAAAATAAATCTCAGATACTATAACATTTTATTGA
This sequence comes from Sorex fumeus, assembly GCF_029834395.1. Classification (NCBI taxonomy): domain Eukaryota; kingdom Metazoa; phylum Chordata; class Mammalia; order Eulipotyphla; family Soricidae; genus Sorex; species Sorex fumeus. The sequence goes on from NW_026606203.1 coordinate 617,271, forward strand.
GTTTTTTATAATTGCAATGTTTTATTGCTAAGATGATATTGTTGTGAACATATATATCTATTTGTCTACTTTTCTGATTGTTTACTTAAGATCTGATATTAAAAGCTAACTTACTAGGGCTCGAGCGATAGCACAGCTGGTAGGATGTTTATCTTGCAAGCGGCCGACCTGGGTTCAATTCCCAGCATACCATATGCTTCCCTGAGCACCGCAAGGGGTAATTCCTGAGTGTACAGCCAGGAGTAATCCCTGTGCATCGCGAGGTGTGACCCAAAAAGACAAAAAAAAGCTAACTTACTTATGACTGGGTATGTAGCTCAGGGCTAAAGCACTTGGCTTGCAAGTATGAAATTTTGGGTTCTATTCCTCACACTATAGAAAAAAAACCAAAATCACTAACTATGGTTAAAAACATATCTCAGTGGTAAAATATTTGCCTCACATTTGTGAGGTTATGGGTTTGATCCCTGAATTTCCATATACGCTCACAAAAGCTAATTTACTTAAAGAATATTAAACTGCTTAAACCCAAGTACATATTGCCGTACTATTATACAGATTTAATTCTCAATAAAATAACTTGAAAAGGTCTATTTTTAGCATCTTTGCTAGGAAAAGATGTTACCTGAATTTTAAATGTTTGTAATTTGGGGACACATTTTAATTTGTCATTTTATTTTGTGTTCTATGTTTACTAGTGAGCTTGAAAATTGCTCTTGTGTTATTTTTTCTATACAAGTTTAATAGCTAAATATTGATTTATTTCACAGCAGTAATTTATTAAAAACATTCATCATTTGCCTATCATATTAATTGCCATTAGTTGTTTGTTTTGCTTGTTTTTTGATCACTTAATTTACTTTTTATCTTTTCTTTCAGATTGTAAGATTTTCACACAAATGAGCATATGTTTTTCTTTATATTCTACAGTTTTAGATTGAGAACAACTGTTTGTTTTGTAAAATAAGATACTTGTGCATTTACAATTTCTTCTCATTATTTTTACATTTTAACACATCTCGATTCATCTACAATTTGTCATAGTAAGTGTTGTCATATTGAAAGAAACCATCATTATTTTCAATCATAGCACTGTAGCACTATCCTCCTGTGGTTCGTCCATTTGCTTGAGTGGGCACCAGTAACTTCTTACAACAGAGTGTGAGACTTGTTGTTACTGGTTTTGGCCTATTGAATACGTCATGGGTAGCTTGCCAGGCTTTTGCTATGAGGGCAAGATATTCTGGGTATCTTGCCGGGCAGAGGAATCGGAATCAGGGTTGGCCTCCTGCAAGGCAAATGCCCTACCCGCTGGATGTAAACGTTATATAAAAATACTAGGAATACCGAATGTTGTTTCTTTAACAGTGCAATAAAAATGATTATTTAGTAATTTTCTTGATTTATTAAAGAAATATGTAAGCTCTTGAGTATAATGGGAGTAGTTTTCTAACACAATAGTCTGAGGAATTTGAAACTGTTATAACTGTTTTGTAGGATTCCATCTCCCTAGCCTGCTTCATTCTAACCCTCTCTCTTATCCAATCCGGTCTTCTTCTTGGGAATCGGACCTCCTGATTGGCTAGCCTCTACCTTTCAACTGCCTACTTTATGACATCATTCTCCCACCAAACCAACTACCAACTGGTAGAACCTTGGGGTTCCCTTGCGGTTGTTTGTAAAAAATTTGAATCATCCTGGCAAGTGACCAGTAACCAATGACCAATCACCATTGACCAGTCATCTGTACTGGACACTTGTGATCTTAAGCCGCTGCAGTTTACTGACTTACTCTCATACTGTCTCCTCTTCTCGTCTACCTTTCATCGGTATTTCCTCTTCTCTGACCATGTCAGGTAAGGAATAATACTTTTCAAAGCTTTTCATTAGATTTATCATCTCTAAGCTTAGCAGTCTAGTAAAAACAACATGTACTAGTGAAAGAAAGTATTCAAGTTGAATTTTATAAGCCTCATTTTAGTTGACTTTGACATTTGCTGTGTGATTTTAGACATTGGCTTTCTTTCTCTCACATACAAACGGTTTTTCCTCATTGATTACATTATATTTTAGACATATTTATGAGCTCAAATACAAACATATATTTGTGTTGATTCTCTGTGTTTCTTTTTATTTTTAATCGTGTATTTTACATAATATCCTTTGAAAAAAGCAAATCAGAGAGAGTATTTTTACAGAAAAAGAAAATGTAGATGCTGTGGAATCCTGCTGAAATATACTCGCATGTTTTCTCTGTAATGGTCTCTCCTCTTGTATTTATACCTCAGTATTTTAAATATAGTGCAATTACACAGTAATAATCATTTATCTTTGAGTTTTCTATTTAAACCAGGTAATAAGAAAATTTGGGGAATGGGGAAGGTGTGGAGTGCTGAGCGATAGGGAGGCAAGCCCTCGAAGGTAAGAAAGTTTGGGATCACTTTCATCAAACATTGACCAATCGAAACCAAGACGATATGAGGGAGAATAAAATAGGAAAGAAAGAATGAAAGAATATGGACGGCAATTATCACGGAAGGGGAAACCGTCTGAATTGAATGTTGAAGAAAACCAACGATTTAAAATCAAAAAAGTAAGAATATATGTTAAATATGCTGAGGTAAATACACTGAGAGCAAGTCAAAGCAATTTACTTCAATAAATGCCAGGACTAGAAAGTATTCTGTTCCTTGAGTAGGGTACCAGTAGGAAAACCAGTATATCAGAAAGGCATCCTTGGTGACTTTTTTCCTTATTATCTCTTTGAACACAGTACTTGGTACTTGACAATTTGGAATATAAACATGCATCAGAAATGATGAGTCCCATAAATAGCTAATAGTGGTTATCTAGGTGGGTGGAAGAAATAGAATCTTCAATGTTTTATGACGTTCTGGTTTTTAAGTACATGTACGCGTTGCCTGTTGAAATTTAAAAAATGGTATTTTCTAACTTAATTCAGGAGATTTGATTCATTTGTGTGGTAATTAGTTTCCAGGTTTAAGCTGCTTGTCATCTTTACAAATATTATTTCATGTGATTTTTTCTACCTAACATGAGAGTAGTTTGATAATGTCAACTTCTGCTTTAGATCCTAAGAGGAAATAGGAAAATCAAGTCTCACATGTAGAATTACACATTTTTGTCATATTTGTTAATTTTGATTGTTCCTACATTAAAAACATTTAATGGGATTTTGGTGCTCATTTATTAAACATTGAGAAGAACGTTTTCCAGGTTAATAAAGTTAATTCTACTCCAGGTTTTGAAAGTAAATTTCAATATTTTCTGATCATTTTTTATATGGTCTTTTCTGTTTTTGGGTGATAAACTGAAATCATATGCTATGTTTAAAACGTGTTGTTTGGTGTTTAATATTCAGAGGTATTGATGAGAATAACTTTTGTAATTACAAAGTTTCTCTATTTTACTCATTTAAAACATTTCTTACCTATAAATACAATCACGTTTATTCCTATTCTCTTTTCGTTATGTAGTTACTGCTAAATCCTTTCTCTTTAATGGACTGGTAAGTTGTACACTCAAAAATCACCTTCTATTCCGTTTTTTGCCTAGCAGTTTTTTCTAAAATAGAATACACTCTTCATATTGTATATGTGGAACAATTTATTAATTACCTTATTGGACTGTTTTATTTGGTTTTGTTTGAGACCACATCCACAGTTATTAAGGGTTTACTCTTGGGTCTGCTCTCCATAACTTACTGTACTATGCTGCTTGCTACAGAGCCCAGATTTCATTGATATCTATATACATCTTTTTCAGCTCTGTGATACATATTTTTCACGATGTTTTCTTTATACTTCCTCCTATGTAAACCACATGACTTGGAAAAATTATATTTATGTATGCATAATTATTCTTAGAGTTATTAGTAACTACATTGTAGATAAACAATTTAAGACACAGAATTTAAATAAAGTTTTCCTTCCAAAAACATTTCTTGGGAAAAACTCAAGTAGTCATTTTTGAAGTGGATCAAAAATCAGGGTAATCTTCTATGCATCAACAAGATTAAGTCATAAGTGAACCGTAACTAACAGATATTCATTGCACAAGTCAAAGGGAAACCTGATGATTACAATGGTAAGAGTTGTAAAGACTCCAAATGCCTATATTAATGTAAGGTATCTTTCTAACCATTTCTGCATTGTAGTGAAAATGCAGAGTCCTGGCAAAAAGTCCACATGCTTAGGTTCCCTAACTTGGAAATTCATAAGGGGAAGAGAGATAGTACTGGAGGGGATAAGGCACTTGCCTTGTACACAGCCAATCTGCTTGGATCTCTGTTACTGCATACACTCTTCTGAATGTTACAAGGGGTCACTCCAGAGTGCAGAGCCAGAAAGAACCCAAGATCACTGTCAGTTATTGGTCGAAACTATACTCCTTAAAATGCCCAATAAAAATTATTGGAAAACATGAAGTCTCTTTGTCATTTCTGGCCCTCAGGTTTCTTCTTGTCCAGAGAATGTTACCCACTCTTAGACTTCCTAGTTTAGAAAAGCTTGCCTTATAGGAAATAACATATTAGTCCATAGGAGAGCAAGCTTCAGGCATTGCTAGGGTAAGGAGAAACTATCTGTAAGCAAGAAATCCAAGAATAATTTTTTTGTACTTTCGAAGTTTCTTTCTGTATTTTCCTCATTTAAAACATTTCTTGTCTATGAAATACAATCACGTTTATTCCTATTTTCTTTTTGTTATGTAATTACTGATAAATCCTTTGTCTTTAATGGACTGGTAAAGTGTGCACTCAAAAATCACCTTCTATTCCATTTTTTGGCTAGCAGTTTTTTTCTAAAATAGAATACTCTCTTCATATTACATATGTGGAACGATTTATTAATAACCTTATTGTACTGTTTTATTTGGTTTTATTTGGGACCACATCCACTGTTATTCAAGGCCTACTCTTGGATCTGCTCTCCATAACTTACTGTACTATGCTGCTTGCTAAAGAGCCCAGATTTCATTAATATATATATACTTCATTTTCAGTTCTGCGATACATATTTTTCATGATGTTTTCTTTACCCTTCCTCCTATGTAAATCACATGAAATAGAACAATTATATTCATGTATGCATTATTATTCTTAGAATTATTAGTAACTACATTGTAGATAAACAACTTAAGACACAGAGTTTCAATAAAGTTTTCCTTCCAAAAACATTTCTTGGGAAAGACTCAAGCAGTCATTTTTGAAGTGGATCAAAAATGAGGGTAACCTTCAATGCATCAACAAGATTAAGTCGTATGTGAACCGTAAGTAACAGGTACTCATCGCACAAGTCAAATGGAAACCTGATGATTACAATGGTAATAGTTGCAAAGACCACAAATGCCTATCTTAACGTAAGGTATCTTCCTTCCGGTTTCTGGCCTTGTATTGATCATGCAGGGTCCTGGCCAAAAGTCCACATGCTTTAGGTTGTGTAACCTGGAAATTCATAAGGGACAGAGAGAGACAGTACTGGAGGGGATAAGGCACTTGCCTTGTACACAGCCAATCCAGTTGAATCTCTGTCACGGCATACACTCTCGCAAATGTTCTAAGGGGTCACTCCAGAGTGCAGAGCCAAGAAGAACCCAAGATCACTGTCAGTTGTTGGTCCACACTCTATACCACCCCACGCCCGCCCAATAAAAATTATTGGAATATAGGAAATCTCTTTGCCATCTCTGGGCCTCCGGTTTCTTCTTGTCCAGAGAATGTTTCCCATTCTCTTAGACTTCCTAGTTTGGAAAAGCTTCCATTCTAGGAAAGAGCATAGGAGTCAATAGGAGAGCAAGCTAAGGAGAAACTATCTGTAAGCAAGAAATTCAGGTACAGACACGATCACCTGGTTCTTCTACAGTTCTGTGTTTACTTTGAGGGCACGATACCAAATACACAAATTGCCAAAAGGTTCCAAGCTTTGAATCACCCTAAATTGTTGGAACTTTGGAAACTCAGTTGACTGTTGGTACTAGAAGCATCTCGATGACTTAAATTTTAAGTTCAGATTGTTCCTCTCAGCGATGAAGGAGATTATAAGTCTCACAGATTTTTTTCATCACCCTCTTGTTCCTTACAGAAAATTTTCAAAATCCATCTGTATTGGGAACTGCCCATACTCTGCAGCTTTCCCTTCCCGTGGTGAACGATGCAGCTTCCCGAACAGGAAGTGTCTGCAACTACTCCAGAGTATCTGCTCCTGCTGATAGTTCTGCTTGGCTCCGGCCCTCAGCCTCTGGCACCTCTTTCCAACCACTGATGGTTAGTGCCTATGTTTACCAACATTTCAGCACAACAATGCTATCTGGAGTGTTTCACCAGTCTCTTATATCCACCTCAGCTGCTTCCTACCTGAGTGTTTTGGAATGGGATATTGCAGGAAGGGCTGAAGAAAGACTTCTATGGGATACTTTTTCTGTATCTTTCCTAGACCAAGACAGCGCTGTCTCTTCCATGTCTAAGGCAGCTCACTGTGAGAGTACACTGGACACGTACAACACGGTGTCTGTGTACCCATCACTTTCTGCCAGTCTTGTTGAGAGAACACCATCTCAGGTTCCACATCAGAGTCAAAGCCTGTTACTTCCCTAACAGGAACGAACCCAGGTGTATTACAATCATCAAGGCACTCTGGGAACTCTGATTTCTGGCCTTCAGTCCTATGACTCCATGTCATACATAGAGCAAAATGGCTCTGCCCCCCCCAAGCTTACAGCAACTCATCTAGAGAAATGGTTATTGTTCTGAAGGAGGTCCAGCCCCCAAATAACCAACCACCAACTTCCTCCTCTGGAATCCACTTCTCTGTGTCTTCTCAACCCCTCACAGTATCGAGATATCAAGGTGAGTTAAACTGAGAGAAGGGAAAGAAAACTCAAAAATTGGGCTCAAAAAGAGGAAAACTGTCCATAGACAGGTGGTATTTAAATACATTGAGATTTTTAAGTTTATGAAATGAAGTTAACTAAGTTCATGTTTACACCCCTCACTCATTTTACAGCATGTTATTTTCACACTCAACATAAGAGCTCCTAATGGACATTGGAACATGTGATAGTATAATGGACAACTAGGTTTCATATTATGAAGTTCAGGAGCACACAAAAGAATGCCACATTTTTTCCCTAGTTATTTCAATTATTTTTTAATTTTCATTAGTTAAACATCATGAGGCACAGTTGTAGACTTACAAATTATTGTGCTTGGATTTCATTTATACAATGATGGAGTACCTATCCCTCCAACAGTGCCCATTCTCCACCACCACGGATACCAGTATTCCGCCGACCACCCATACCCCCATCCCACCCAGCCTCTGTGGCAGGGAATGCCACAATTTTCACTGTTCTATGTCAGAAGTCCTCCAGAATTACGACACTAAAAGCAAAATACATGTTTTAAACTAGTATTTTGTTATTTTCTTAAGAAGTTTCAGAACTCCTATTGTAATGGTACCACTTTAACTTTCCCTTCCATTATTGAACAGCAAGGTTCTGAATATACTTGTGTTTCAGAGATTCTATCTCAAATCATCAAATCTAGAATCTGCACTTCAGCACAAATATCATGCTGAAGGAGTGCTTCATTCATACTCTTATTCTATGATATTAACGTCCTTTTATTTTTCTATGAAAGTGACTAAATTGAGAGTAAAACACATTACAATCCTAATCTCTGTATGGAACTTGTTAGTTTAAAAATCTTTATTTTTTTAAAAAAAAATCTTTTGTTTGGAGGACATTGAATCTGCGTCATAGCACGAAGTGCTCAGGAATTACTCCTGGGTCTGTGCTAGGGATCACTGCTGAATGTGCTTAGCAGATCATACGTGATATGAAAGATCAAATGGAGGTCAGCTCTTCGCAGGGCCAGTGCCTTACCAAATGGACTATCCCTCTGTCCAAGTCTCTTATTTTTTAAGTTAGTTTACACAGAAACTCATTCAAATACAAAGAAAACCAAAAAACAACAGCACCACATGACAAACAGTAAGAACTACAACAGTTACATAAAATCTTCAAGCACAGGGCCTTGCCATGATCCGTAGAAGAGCCAGTAACAATTCCTTGTCTACTGATGGTAGGTGCACAGTTGTTGCAGCAGTAGTTTTGTGCAGGGAATATCTCATTTTGCAGGGACTGATTTCTTCCTCGGTTCCTTTTAAGTGATGAATTTCCTGGAGATGGAGACTTCCCTGGCATCGAACTTCAGGTCAGAAATTTGGTCTGACAAAAATTTCCGAATTGCCCACATGTTGCAGTAGAAGGATTCAAAGACGAGAGGAATCCACCACCTGACCTTGGGAAAGTTCCCATAATATCTCCAACCCAAAGTAACCTGTCGCTGACACAACTCCAACTCAGGAACAAAAAGTTATAAATTTTGATCAGATGAAACCTGGGATTTCAAAAGCTCTGGAGACCTACCAGATCCCAGTATACCTAGATCAATGAAAAGATCTTCAGGTAATGAACACCACTGAGACCATCACTCTGAAGCAGGTGCAAGAAAATTCAAGTGGCACTAAGGGGACCTCCAATGCAAAACAGAACGACAAAAAGGAGGCTTCTGAAACTCTTGAGGGAGAACCCAAGGCCAAAATCCAGCCAAAAGTCCAAGAATGCTTGCTATGAGGAGCAGAGATTGTTCGTAATGCTGTAGTCAGTGATAGGTGTCCTGTGACCACAGCCAAAACTAACAGCAAACCTCACAAAGCTGCCTCCAGCAGCATCAGCAAGACAAAGAGGCATGGGCAGGAGAAGATAAAAAACACCAGAGAAAACTCTAAGAAAGCTAAGATGTGTAAGCAGCCAGGGAACAAGATCAAGGCAGAAGAAAAGCCCAACACTGGCAAGATGACACGCAAGAAAAGTCAACTTGTGCTTTTCCAAGAGGCTGTTAAAAAGTCCCGCCACTACCTAGGCATACAGATGCTGGATTCTGTCAAAGTTTTTCATGCTCTGGGGAAGAAGAGTGATCCAAAACCTGGAATCTCTTCCTTCCAGGTCCTGGGTAGCTCAAAGAGGCCTAAAGATGTCAATCCACCCTCAGCTGTCAAGCCATGGCAAGGTGCTACACGGGATGGAAAAGTCCTTGAGAAAACTCAGGTCAAAACAAAGTACAGAAACCAAGTAACAATGCTGAAAAACGCTCATCTCCATCCCAGTCTGAGCTGCCACCTCCTGGGAAGGTCAAATTGGTACCTTTGACTTTTCTTACCATGGAGAGGCCGCAAGCTCGACCTGTTTCTCCAGATGACAATCTGTGGCCTCACATCGTCCTGCTGCAGCTTACCCTGCCAAGCCTGGCTCTACCAATGCGGCTCAGGCAACTGCTGCCAATTCTTCCTGGTCAACCACTGCATTTTTGTCTGGTTCTGCCAAACCTGCTCAGTCCATTTCAACCAACCCATCTCAACCAGGTTTGCAGAACCCTAGTAGCCAGTGTATTCTTCGCCCTGCAGCTTCTACACCTGCTCCCTACAAGACAGCAGCTGGCACTTCTCAACATCTGGAGACTTCTCCAGTATCTGTGAAGAAGCAGCTCTCGCCACCCATACATCAGAGTCAGTTTCTCCTCCAAGACTTCCGTTTACAACTGATTCCATGTAGAAAGCCCAATGTTCCAGAGCCAGTCATGTCAAAGCCCATCACCAAAGAGCAGAGACCAAAGCGTGAGGCTATGAAAATTAAGGCTCAGCAGGAGCTTGAGAACGATGCCAAACACACCTCTTTGGGGAAATTGCAGTTCTTTATTGAGAGAGAAAAAGAGATGGACATCTCTCTATAAAATGGCTATGTAATGTGAGTAGCTGGAATGGTAGGTTCCACTTGAGGTACCAGTTGGTTGCCTTAGACAAACACTGAAATGCCATACACAGTTTATTAATTCTAATACCTTTTTAAGCAATTGAAGAGATGCATCGTAGTTAATTGGTTGCTAATAAAGTTACTGAAGTTTGAGATGCTGTCAAATGTGGTTGTTTTTGGGAGGGGCTGGGGTTTGAAGGATGGCATGTGAAAGAATGGGAAGGTATAGAGAGGACAAAGGGGGAATAGACAAGATTCTGAGAAAGAGAAACTTGGTCCAAGGTTCTAAAGCCCATCAGAGGAGAAATTGCATGGGCCTGATGGAGAGTGGGGAGCTCAAATTATATTACCTTGAGGGACTGCTCTGTGGTCTTCCATGGTCCTGGGTGCCTGTATCCTTCTCTAAACATCGCTGTTAACTGCAGCTCACACAAGAACCAACGTTATCAGTGTCCTTGGGGCTGCGTTGCGGGATGTACCGGACTAAGACATGCGCACTAGGTCACCACTCCCAAAGCATTCGGTACCGCTTGACCTTGAGCCTGGAATGTGGTGGCAGAAAGAGATGGTCCCAGGAGAGTTAATGGGGTGAGGAATGGATGGCAGGGAAACCGGGAAGGGGAGAGAACAGGACAGCTGGTGATCATCATAGGAGAGTTGGTGGATGTTTTTTAATTACGTTAACATGTTTTTCGTAATTGATAAACAAAACAAAAATAAGAAAATACGATAGGTTCTAAAGAACAGGTTACATATAAGACTGAGAGAGCTGAAAGGGCTGGCATTCCTTCTGGAGCTTTCAATCATACAATTTACTAAAGATGGTATTTTCACATCACTTAGCTGTGGAGAGGAATAGTGAGAAACAGAATACCACCAGAAAAGCAAACTGGATGACCACGGTTCATAAAAGCCAGGTGGAAAGTGTTCACATGGATCCCAAGTGCCAGTGGGTTAACAGGAACATATATTTCACTAAGTCTGCTTGGTACCAGTAACTACTTTGGTGGAAATGGAGCAACATGGATGCAGTTTCTGACAGACCTGAGACTAAACTGCCAACAAATTTTCCCAGGAAAGGGTAGTTGACTGGCTAGGAACAGAACAACTGGAAAAGTGTTTTGCTACCTTTCATGTATGGCTAGAGGAAAATGATCCCAGTCTACTCTCCAAACGAACAAGCTTCAACTCCCTTGAAGGTAAGTTGTATTCACTGAGGAAAAAATGCTGGGAGAACAGTCTGAAATGATGGGAGAAGAGACAATAAGTGCAAAAGGAAGGACTTGAAATTTGGCGAAAACAACGCTTGAAACAACAAGATCTGGTGAGAACATGATTTACTGGGAATGGGTTCTGAGGAGGAAAAGAGCGATATCAGGGATGTGAACAAGGAACATCCAAGTGAAGGAAGACTTTTAGCTAGCTGATTACCCCATTGGCAACATGGTTGCAAGACTACCAGAACTTCCCAAGGAATTGACTTTAAGTTTCTTTCTTTTATATGGTCACTTACAACATGTATTCTTTGCCTTCTTCAACGACAATTTGGAGTGTTCGTTTCTTTCTCAATATTCTGTTCACTTGTGTAAGCATCTTTAACAACTGCTGGATAACACAAGTATTTGATCAGACTTATTTTGTACTATCATCTTTAGTTGAGATTACTGACAACTAGGTCTAAAGTGAAGTTTGCTTTGATTGGTAGAAGTAGAGTAGCGAGGACTAGGGATGGAATTAGAGATTATAGGGTACCACATTCAGTTCCTAATAAAACAAGTCAAGGACAGTGTCCCTAATAGACTATTGAAAAAGACATCCATCTCTGTTTAACATGTAAATTCAGCATATTATATATTAAATTAAAAGTGAATTAATATTCCTGTATTTGGTCTTTTAAAGACATTCAAGCTTGGTTCAGGAAACAAACACTGCCTATGAAATCATAACAAATTAATCATAAAAACCTGATTACTACTTCAGTTTCGAAGAATGTCAGTGCTAAGAATGATTTCCCTTGATCTCCCTAGTGCATATGATAGGCATATGAATACATCTGTGTGAATAAATAATTGTTATCAAATTTCCAGTCTCACCATACATGGTTGTGGGTATTGTGAAATAGTTTTATATATTTTAGAAATTTTGCAATAAGATCTCTGGGTGTGAATCCTTGAACCATAAATACCTTTTCGTGTGCTCCAGCACCACCTCCTCCCACCTTAATTACTATATATATGACCTCCTAAGGAGTCATTTGCTTTGTTCACTTTGTTTTAGTCCTTCTCTCTCTCTCTCTTTTCAAATGTGAGTTATCTGTTTCAAATCAAGGTGCATGTATTTGTTATGGCAGTTTTAATCTTTATGAGTGATTTAAAATTTCTTCATTTATTTTTTAATTGAATCACCATGGGATGGGCCATTGCAAAGCTATTTTGTGCAATTTAATTTTTAATCCTTTCAGTGAAGCCAAGTAAAATCTCTTACACGTGAAATTCAGAATTTCCATATTTCATGTGAATCAAAACTGATTGTTTTTGTGTGTTTTTTTAAATTTTTTATTATTTTTCATTGATAGAAAAGGGATCACCAAATAATGGGTGTTGGGAGGATCCTCCCAGGATGGGAGATGCATGCTGAAAGTAGACTCTAGACCGAACATGATCGCCACTCAATGCCTCTTTTGGTATGTTTTTTAGATAATACTTCCCCTCCTCTGTTTGCTTAGGACCAGGAATTTGCCTCTCCCATCCCTGTTCTTTCAGGAAGCCAGAGAGACATCTTCAGGCAGGAAGAGCATGAAATTTACATAGAAGTGGTACTGCATGGACAGTATCATGTTAAGCGAAATGAGTCAGAAAGAGAGGGACAGACAGAGCAAGATTGCATTCACCCGGAGAACATAAAATAACAAAATAGGAGATGAACTCCCAAGAGTGGCCGAGATTAGTGTCAGGAATTTTTCTTCAGAGCTTGGAGACCAACCACACACGCTAGCAGAAAAGGCAGCTCAGATAGAGAATGGAGCACCAAATAAAGGGTGTTGGGAGGATCCTCCCAGGATGGGAGATGCATGCTGAAAGTAGACTCTAGACCGAACATGATTGCCACTCAATGCCTCTTTTGCAAACCACAACACCTAAAAGGAGACAGAGAACAAAGGGGAATGCCCTCCCACAGAGTCAGGGTGGGATGAGGGGATGGGGGGTGGGAGGCATACTGGGATCCCTGGTGGTGGGAAATGGGCACTGGTGGAGGGATGGGTATTTGATCATTGTATACATGAAACCCACGCACAAAAATTCATATGTCTACAACCGTACCTCATGGTGTCTCACTAATAAAAATTTAAAAATTAAAAATAAAAAAATTGGAACATAAAGTAAAAATACAACAAGAGAAAGATCTCACAATAGCAAAGAGGGCTATAGTACTCAAAACGTTGAGAAACAGGCACATTGGCAAGTATTTTTAAATACGCATCCAGGAGAGAATATAGCATTGTTCGTGAACAAATCTACTCTATGGATTCATCTCATCCTTGAAATGGAAAAGGACAATGTGTTACAGTTTCCAATTTGCAAATAAGATCTATACCATCTACTTTTTGCTATGTTTCTATGCTTTACCGAGTATTATCCTGATTTTTAAATTTACTTTTAGGATTAAAATAGTATTTGCCTGCATCAAACTTTTTAAGTAAATGTTTTATTAGAAATGATTTTTAATGATTAAGAATGTTTTATTCACATGTCATTTTCTAAAAGAAACATATAGGCCAAAGAGCTAGTGCAGCATGAAGAGGGTGTTTACCTTGTATGCAGCTAACCTGAGTTCAATTCCCAGAACCCTGAGCTTGCTCGGGGTGATCTCTGGATACAGGGTCTGAAGTGAGCCTGGAGCACATCTGGGTGCACTCCCCTCCACACATACAAGGAAGAAAAGAAAAGAAAAACATATAACTGATTCTTGAGTAACATAGACGTTAAGGGTGCTAACTCCTCTATAACTTTTGAAAACCCCCAAATTTAATAGATAGTCTGCTCTTGACCAAGAAGATGGTTTTCTAATAGTATTTAATTCCATTGTCTGCAATTAGTACTATGTGTGGCCTGTCAATCTGTAAATTTTGATACATTTAAAAACTTTTATGGATTTTATAATAGACTTTATAATACATTTGTATTTTAAGGTAGTAAGTGATAATTTATATTTCTATTTGTCTGGGGTATTTGGGCCGTAGTATGTGGTGCTTGGGACTTCAGACTCTGTGCTCAAGGGTCATTCCTGGTGGTGCCAGCCATTAATTTGGGTTGACAGTGTGCATGGTAAGTGCTTGAACCCCTATACAAAGTCTGGGGTCCAACCAAATCAATTATCTGCATATACTTTATACATGCATGGCATACTTTTCCTTAGATTTTTTTTATATTTCTAGGATATATTGATCATCTTTAATTATTTCACATCCCTACCAATGTCCAAAAATTTTCAAAATACAATTATTGAAAAATATCATATAGAAGTCCAAATTTGTATTGTTCATGGGATAACTATATTACGAAGAAAGTAAAACCACAATAAACATGCAAGTAAAATGCAGGTATATTTCTTTGGAGTCTTTCAAGTATGCATTTATATTAGTCTCTACACAAGTATGATTTTTAAATAATCAATTTCAATTACTATAAAGTGTTTATTGAGACTTTATAATTGTAATGTTTTACTGCTAAGATGACATTGATGTGAACATTTATATCTATTTGTCTACTTTTCTAATTGTTTACATAAGATCAATTCTTCACAGCTAACTTACTTGTGACCGGATATGTAGCTCAGGACAAAAGAACTTGGCCTGCGTGTATGAAACTTTGATTTCTGTACTTCGCACTATAGAAACAAAAGCAAAACCATTAACTGTGGTTGGAAATAGGCCTCGGTGGTAAAATATTTGCCTCACATTTCTGAGGTTCTGGGTTTGATCCCTGAATTTCCATCTACACACACAAAAGTTAACTTACAACAAAGTCTCACACTGGAGACCTAACTGGGCCCGCTCAAGAAAATCGATGAACAATGGGAGGAGAGTGACAGTGACACTGACTTAATGAACATTAAACTGCTTTAAGCTATATATTGCCTAACTATTAAAAGGATTTAATTCTCAATAAAATAGCTTGAAAAAGTCTTTTTTCTAGCACCTCTGCTAGGGAAAGATAGCACCTGTTTTTTCAATATTTGTAATTTGGGGGGACATTTTAATTTCTCATTTTAATTTGTGCTCTTTGTCTACTAGTGAGCTTGAAAATTGCTCTTGTATGGTACTACATGGAAAATATTATGCTATGGGAAATGAGTCAGAAAGAGAGGGACAGACATAGAAAGACCGCATGCATCTGGGTAACATAAAGTAACAAAACAAGAGACTAACACCCAAGAACAGCTGTGTTAAATACCAGGTTGTTCACTCCATGGCTTAGAGGCCAGCTGCACTGTCTAGGGGTAAAGGCAGCGCAGATAGAGAAGGGAGCACCCAATAAAGGGTGCTGGGAAGATCTGCCCAGGATGGGAGATGCCTGCTGAAAGTAGTCTATGGACCGAACAGGATTGCCACCCAATGTCTCTTCTGCAGAACACAGCACCCAAAAGGAGAGATAGAACAAAAGGGAGTGCCCTACCAAAGAGGCAGGGTGGGATGGGGGCTGGGGCTGGTGGTAGGATGGGCACTCCATCACTGTATAACTGAAACCCAAGCTCAACAACCTGTCAGTCTACAACTGTACCTAATGGTGTTTCACTACTCAAACAAAACAGAACAAAACAAAAATTAAAAAAAAAATATTGCTCTTGTGTTTACTAGTCATTTACATTTCTTTCAATAGAGATTATGTGATCATGGTTTATGCTTATTTTTTCTATTCAAGTGTAATAGCTCAATACTGATTTATTTCACAGCACTAATTTTTTTAAAACCATTCATCCATGGCCTATCATATTAATTGCCAGTATTTGTTGGTTTTGCTTGTTTTTTGATGACTTAATTTGGTTTTTGTCCTTTTCTTACAGATTGTAAAATTTTGAACACAAATGAGCATATGTTTAACTTTATCTTCTACAGTTTTAAACTGAGAACAACTGTTTGTTTTCTACAAATAAGATACCTGTGCATTTACTATTTCTTCTCATTTTATTTACGTTTTATCACATCCTGATTCATCTACAACTTATCCTAGTAAGTGTTCTCATATTGAAAGAAACCACCAATTTTTTTCAATCATAGCACTGTAGCACTGTCCTCCCGCGGTTCATTCATTTGCTCGAGCGGGAACCAGTAACATCTTACAACAAATTGTGAGACTTGTTGTCACTGGCTTTGGCCTATCGAACACGTCATGGGTATCTTGCCAGGCTCTTGCTATGTGGACGAGATACTCTGGGTAGCTTGCCGGGCAGAGGAATCGGAATCAGGCTTGGCCTCCTGCAAGGCAAATGCCCTACCCGCTGTGCTGTAAACGTTATCTAAACTATACTAGTAATACCAAATGTTGTTTCTTTAACAGTGCAATATAAAGGATTATTTCGTAATTTTCTTGATGTGTTAATGAAATAGCTAAGCTCTTGAGTATCATGGGAGTATTTTTCTAACACAAGAGTCTGACGAAGGTGAAACTGTTATAACCGTCTTGTAGGATTCCATCTCCCTAGCCTGCTTCATTCTACCCCGCTCTCTATCCAATCCGGTCTTCTTCTTGGGATTCTGACCTCCTGATTGGCTAGCCTCTACCTTTCAACTGCCTACTTTATGACATCATTCTCCCACCAAACCAACCACCAACTGGTAGAATCTTGGGGGTCACATGTAGTTGCTTGTAAACAAATTTGAATCGTCATGGCAAGTGACGAGTGACCAATGACCAATCACCAGTGAGCAGTCCTCTCCACTGAACACTTGCGGTCTTAAGCCGCTTCAGTGTTCAGACGTACTCTCGTACCGTCTCCTCTTCTCGTCTACCTTTCATCGGTATTTCCTCTTCTCTGACCATGTCAGGTAAGGAATAATACTTTTCAAAGCTTTTCATTAGATTTATCATCCCTAAACTTAGCAGTCAAGGAAAAACAGCACGTAGTAATGAAAGAAAGTATTCAAGTTGAATTTGATAAGCCTCATTTTAGCTTGACTTTGACATTTGCTGTGTGATTTTAGACATTGGCTTACTTTCTCTCACATACAAAGTGTTTTTCCTCATTGATTACATTATACTTTAGACATACTTAGGAGCTCAAATACACACACCCACACATATAAATATATATGAGTGTTGATTCTCTGTGTTTCCTTTTTCCTTGTAATAGTGAATTTTACATGATATTCATTGAAAACAAGTAAATCAGAGACAGTATTTTTACAGAAACAGAAAATAGAGATGCTGCGGAAAACTGTTAATATATTCTAGCGAGTGTTCTCTCTAACGGTCTCTCCACTTGTATGTATACTTCAGTATTTTAAATATAGTGATATTACAAAGTAATAATCATTGATCTTTGAGATTTCTATTTAAACCAGGTAATAAGAAAATATGGGGCATGAGGAAGGTGTGCAGTGCTGAGCGGTAGGGAGGGCTTACCATGCCCTCAAAGGTAAGAAAGTTTGGGATCACTTTCATCAAACATTGACCAATTGAAACCAAGACGATATGAGGGAGAAATAAATAGGAAAGAAAGAACGAACGAAAGAAAGAAAGATCGAAAGATAGAGAGAAGAAAGAAAGGAAGAAAGAATAGGGACGTCGATTATCAAGGAAGGGGAAAACGTTTAGACAGAATGTTGAAGAGAACCAAAGGTTTAAAATCAAAAAAGAAAGAATATATATTAAATATGCTCAGCTACATACACTGAGAGCAAGTCAAAGCAATTTCCTTCAATAAATGCCAGGACTAGAAAGTATACTATGCCTTGAATAGGGTTCCAGTAGGAAAAGCAGTTTATCAGAAAGCCATCCTTGCTGGCTTTTTTCCTGATTATCTCTTAGAACACGGTACTTGGTTCTTAACAGTTTGGAGTATATACACGCTTCAGAAATGATGCTTCCCATAAATAGCTAATAGTGCCTATCTAGGGCGGTGGAAGACACAGAATCGTCAATGTTTTTATTACGTTCTGGTTTTTAAGTAAATGTACGCACTGCCTGTTAAAATAAAAAAAATGGTATATCATAACTTGAATCAGGAGATTTGATTCATTTGTGTGGTAAGTAGGTTCCAGGTTAAAGCTGCTTGTCATCTTTACAAATATTATTTCATGTGATTTTTTTCTTCCTAACATGAGAGTATTTTGATAATAGTCAACTTCTGTTTTTAGATCCTAAGAGGAAATAGAAAAACCAAGTCTCACATGTCTAATTACACGTTTTTGTCATATTTGTGAATTATGAGTTTTCCTACATTAAAGATATTTTGTTGGATTTTGGTGCTCATTTATTAAACATTGAGAAGAACGTTTTCCTGGTTAATAAAGCTAATTCTAATCTAGGGGTTGAAAGTAAATTTGCAATATTTTGTGATCACTTTTTAAATGGTCTTTTCTGTTTCTTGTGTGATCAAGTGAAATCCTCTGCTATGTTTAACACGTGTTGTTTGCTGGTTAATATTCAAAGGTACTCATGAGAATAATTTTTTTTGGACCTTCGAAGTTTCTTTCTGTATTTTCCTCATTTAAAACATTTCTTGTCTATGAAATACAATCACGTTTATTCCTATTTTCTTTTTGTTATGTAATTACTGATAAATCCTTTGTCTTTAATGGACTGGTAAAGTGTGCACTCAAAAATCACCTTCTATTCCATTTTTTGGCTAGCAGTTTTTTTCTAAAATAGAATACTCTCTTCATATTACATATGTGGAACGATTTATTAATAACCTTATTGTACTGTTTTATTTGGTTTTATTTGGGACCACATCCACTGTTATTCAAGGCCTACTCTTGGATCTGCTCTCCATAACTTACTGTACTATGCTGCTTGCTAAAGAGCCCAGATTTCATTAATATATATATACTTCATTTTCAGTTCTGCGATACATATTTTTCATGATGTTTTCTTTACCCTTCCTCCTATGTAAATCACATGAAATAGAAAAATTATATTCATGTATGCATTATTATTCTTAGAATTATTAGTAACTACATTGTAGATAAACAACTTAAGACACAGAGTTTCAATAAAGTTTTCCTTCCAAAAACATTTCTTGGGAAAGACTAAAGCAGTCATTTTTGAAGTGGATCAAAAATGAGGGTAACCTTCAATGCATCAACAAGATTAAGTCGTATGTGAACCGTAAGTAACAGGTACTCATCGCACAAGTCAAATGGAAACCTGATGATTACAATGGTAATAGTTGCAAAGACCACAAATGCCTATCTTAACGTAAGGTATCCTCCTTCCGGTTTCTGGCCTTGTATTGATCATGCAGGGTCCTGGCCAAAAGTCCACATGCTTTAGGTTGTGTAACCTGGAAATTCATAAGGGACAGAGAGAGACAGTACTGGAGGGGATAAGGCACTTGCCTTGTACACAGCCAATCCAGTTGAATCTCTGTCACGGCATACACTCTCGCAAATGTTCTAAGGGGTCACTCCAGAGTGCAGAGCCAAGAAGAACCCAAGATCACTGTCAGTTGTTGGTCCACACTCTACACCACCCCACGCCCCGCCCAATAAAAATTATTGGAATATAGGAAATCTCTTTGCCATCTCTGGGCCTCAGGTTTCTTCTTGTCCAGAGAATGTTTCCCATTCTCTTAGACTTCCTAGTTTGGAAGAGCTTCCATTCTAGGAAATAGCATAGGAGTCAATAGGAGAGCAAGCTAAGGAGAAACTATCTGTAAGCAAGAAATCCAGGTACAGACACGATCGCCTGGCTCTTCTACAGTTCTGTGTTTACTTTGAGAGCACGATACCAAATACACAAAGTGCCCAAAGGTTCCAGGCTTTGAATCACCCCTAGTGGTTGGAATTTTGGAAACTCAGTTGACTTTTGGTACTAGAAGCATCTCGAAGGCTTAAATTTTAAGTTCAGATTGTTCCTCTCAGCGTTGAAGGAGATTATTAGTCTCACAGATTTTTTTCATCACCCTCTTGTTCCTTACAGAAAATTTTCAAAATCCATCTGTATTGGGAACTGCACATACTCTGCAGCTTTCCCTTCCCGTGGTGAACAATGCAGCTTCCCGAACAGGAAGTGTCTGCAACTACTCCAGAGTATCTGCTCCAGCTGGTAGTTCTGCTTGGCTCCTGCCCTCAGCCTCTGGCACCTCTTTCCAACCCCTGATGGGTAGTGCCTATCTTTACCAACATTTCAGCACAGCAATGCTGTCTGGAGTGTTTCACCAGAGTCATATATCCACCTCAGCTGCTTCCTACCCGAGTGTTTTGGAATGGGATATTGCAGGAAGTGCTGAAGAGAAGTCTTCCATGGGAGACTTTTCTGTGACTGTCCTTGACCAAGACCCCGCTGTCTCTTCCATGTCTATGGCAGCTCGCTATGAGAAAATCCTAGATACCAACAACACGGTGTCTGTGTACCCATCACTTTCTGCCAGTCTTGTTGAGAGAACACCATCTCTGGTTCCACATCAGAGTCAAAGCCTGTCACTTCCCTACCAGGAAGGAAGCCAGGTGTATTACTATCATCAAGGCACTCTGGGAACTCTCCTTTCCGGCCCGCAGTTCTATGACTCCATGACATACAGAGGGCAAAAGGGCTCTGCCCCCCAAACTTACAGCAACTCATCGCGAGAAATGGTTATGGTTCTCAAGGGGGTCCAGCCCCCAAATAACCAACCACCAGCCTCCTCCTCTGGAATCCACTTCTCTCTGTCTGCTCAACCCATCACAGAATCGAGTTTTCAAGGTGAGTAAAACTAAGAGAAGGGAAACAAAATTCAAAAATTGGGGTCAAAATAGAGGAAAACTCTCCATAGACAGGTGGTATTTAAGTGAAATATACCAAGATTATACATTCATACGCCTATTCCATGATATGAACGTCCTATTATTTTTTTGAGAAATCGAATACATTGAGACTAGACTACTTTACAATGCTAAGCTCTGTATGGAACATAGTGATTTAAAAATACCTATTTTTATTTTATTTTTTTTAAAAAGCTTTAGTTTGGAGCAGGTTGAATCTGGGTCATAGCCTGTACCGCTCAGGGATTACTCCTGGGTCTGTGCTAGGGATCACTCCTGAAGGTGCTCAGGAGATCATACGTGATACTAAAGATCAAACTGAGGTCAGCTGTGCGCAGGGCCAGTGCCTTACCAAATGGACTATCCTTCTGTTCCAAGGCTCTTATTTTTAAGTGCAGTTTACACTGAAACTCTTTCAAATACAAATAGAACCACAAACAGCAGCACCACATGACAAACAGTAAGAACTGCAACATTTACCTCCACTTGTAGCACAGGGCCCTGTCCATTATCCTTAGAATAGCCAGTATCAATGCCTTGCCTATGGCTGGTAGGTGCACTGCTGTTGCACCACTACTTGTGTGGAGGGAATATCTCATTTCCCAGGGACTGATTTCTTCCTTGGTTCCTTTTTAGTGATGAATTACCTGGGGATGGAGACTTCCCTGCCATCGCAAGCTTCAGGTCCTACATTGGGTCTGACCCAAATTTCAGAAATGCCCCCATCATGCAGTAGCAGGATTCAAAGACATGAGAGGAATCCACCACCTGAGCTTCGGGAAGTTCCCATGATATCTGCAGCCCAAAGTAACCAGGCGCTGACCTCAACTCCAACTCAGGAACAAAAAGTTACGAATTTTGACCAGATGAAAACGGGGCTCTCAAAATCTCTGAAGACCTACCAGATCCCAGTCGACCTAGAACAATGCAAAGATCTGCAGGTAATGAACACCACTGACACCATCCCTCTGAAGCAGGTGCATGAAAATTCAAGTGGCGCTAAGGGGACCTCCCATCCAACACGGAAGAACAAAAAGGAGGCTTCTGAACCTCTTGAGGGAGAACCCAAGGCCAAAATCCAGCCAAAAGTCCAAGAATGCTTGCTAGGGGGAGCGGGGATTGTTCGTAATGCTGCAGTCAGTGATAGGTGTCCTGTGACCACGGCCAAAACTAACAGCAAACCACAGAAAGCTGCATCCAGCAGGATCAGCAAGACAAAGAGCCATGGGCAGGAGAAGATAGAAAACACCCGAGTAAACTCTAAGAAAGCTAAGGAGTGTAAGCATCCAGGGAACAAGGTCAAGGCAGAAGAAAAGCCCACCATTGGCAAGATGAAACGCAAGAAAAGTCAACGTGAGCTTTGTCAAGAGGCCTTTAAAAAGCCCCGCAGCTGCCTAGGCATGCACATGCTGGAGTCTGTGCAAGTGTTTCATGCTCTGGGGAAGAAGAGTGATCCAAAACCTGGAATCTCTTCCTCCCAGGTCCTGGCTAGCTCCAAGAACCCCAAAGATGTCAAGCCATCCTCAGCTGTCAAGCCATGGCTAGGTGCTACCCGGGATGGAAAAGGCCTTGAGAAAACTCAGGTCAAAGCACAGAAACCAAGTAGCCCTGCTGAAAAACACTTATCTCCAACCCAGTCTGAGCTGCCACCTCCTGGGAAGGTCAAATTGGTACCTTTGCCGTTTCTGACCATGGAGAGGCCTCAAGCTCGACCTGTTCCTCGGAGACCACAGTCTGTGGCCTCACATCGTCCTGCTGCAACTCACCCTGCCAAGCCCGGCTCTACCAATGCAGCTCAGCCAACTGCTGCCAATTCTTCCCGGCCAACCACTGCATTTTTGCCTGGTCCTGCCAAACCTGCTCAGTCCATTTCAACCAACCCATCTCGACCAGGTTTGCTGAACCCTACTAGCCGGCCCTTTCCTCAGGATGCAGCTTCTAAACCTGCTCCCTACAAGACAACAGCTAGCACTTCTCTCCGGAGGGAGGCTCCTCCTGTCTCTGTGAACAAGGGCCAGTCTCCACCCAAACGTCAGAGTCAGTTTCTCCTTCAAGACTTCCGTTTCCAACCGATTCCATGGAGAAAGCCCAATGTTCCCGAGCCAGTCGTGTCAAAGCCCATCACCAAAGAGCAGAGACCAGAGCGTGAGGCTATGAAAAGGAAGTCTCAGCAGGAGCGTGAGAATGCTGCCAAACACACCTCTTTGGGGAAAGTGCAGTTCTTTATTGAGAGAGAAAAAGAGATGGACATCTCCCTCTCCTATGGCTACGTAATGTGAGTAGCTGGAATGGTAGGTTCCACTTGAGGTACCAGATGGTTGCCTTAGACAAACACAGAAATACCATACACAGTTGGTATATTCTAATAAATTTTTAACAAATTGAAGAGATGCATCGTAGTTAATTGGTTGTTAATAAAAGTTCTGAAGTTTGAGATGCTGTCAAATGTGGTTGTTTTGGGGAGGGGCTGGGGGTTGAAGTATGGCATGGGAAAGAATGGGAAGTTATAGAAAGGACAAAGGGGGAATAGACAAGACTCTGAGAAAGAGAACCTTGGTCCAGGGTTCTAAAGCCCATCAGAGGAGAAATTGCATGGGCCTGATGAAGAGTGGGGTGGGGCCAGAGGAAGAGTATAGCTGACAGGGCATTTGCTCTGCAAGCAAGAAGGACCCAGTTCAATTATTGCATTCCTTTAGGGTTCCCAGAGACCCACCAGATGTGAAACTTGAGCGCAGAGCCAGGAGTAAGACCAGAGCACAGTCAAGTATGCCCCATCCCTGGTGTCCTCCAAAAAAAAAAAATGAGAGAAATGACACGGTCTGGGAGTTTGGAATTAAAGAATAAATTTGGAATAGGCTAAAGAAGGCAAATGAGTCTAAGGTGACCAGAAGAAAAGTTAAATTTCTTTCATGGAGTCTGTGTCTATGCCTCATGGCCACCTTTGGAAAATAACCAAATTTGAGACACATCTCTAAAAGGTTTGGGTGGTCTATCCATAAATGATGGCTGGGGGATGCGACCACATAGACTGGGGAATGAACCTTCCAGAGGATTGGTCAGCGCCCTCAGAGACATTCAAGGATGACTCTTAACAGGGACCAAGCCAAGAGAACAGTTGCAGCATGAAGCCTGAAGATGAGCTCCTGGGAGATGCAGAGATAAGTCCCCATGTCCTCGGGCCCTCTGTTCAGCACCCCTAGCTGCACCATTTCCCTTATTCCCAACAATATTCAGAGTCGCTATCACGGTGACCCTTTGCTAGCTAGTTTCAACAATGAGGTCCATTGCCTCTGTAAGTCTTTGGATTTGTAAACTCCCCACGGTGGTCAAGCCTGCTTTCAGGCAACGACATCTGGACATTTCTGTCGGGGGGAGCTCAAATTATATTACCTTGAGGGGCTGCTCTGTGGTCTTCCATGGTCCCGGGTGCCTGTAGCCTTCTCTAAACATCGCTGTTAACTGCAGCTCACCCAAGAACCAACGTTATCAGTGTCGTTGGGGCTGCTGTTGCGGGACGTACCGGACTAAGACATGCGCACTAGGTCACCACTCCCAAAGCGGTCGGTACCGATTGACCTTGAGCCTGGAAGGTGGTGGCGGAAAGAGATGGTCCTAGGAGAGTTAATGGGGTGATGGATGGATGGCAGGGAAACCGGGAACGGTAGGGACCTGGGCAGCTGGTGATCAGCATGGGAGAGTTGGTGGATGTTTTTTAATTACGTTAACATGTTTTTCGTAAATGATAAGCAAAACAAAAATACGAAAATAAGATAGGTTCCAAAGAACAGGTTACATATAAGACCGAGAGAGCTTAAAGGGCTGGCATTCCTTCTGGAGCTTTCAATCATACCATTTACTAAAGATGGTATTTTCACATCACTTAGCTGCGGAGAGGAATAGTGAGAAACAGAATGCCACCAGAAAAGCAAACTGGATGACCACGGTTCATAAAAGCCAGGTGGAAGGTGTTCACATGGATCCCAAGTGCAAGTGGGTTAACAGGAACATACATTTCACTAAGTCTGCTTGGTACCAGTAACTACTTTGGTGGAAATGGAGCAACACGGATGCAGTTTCTGACAGACCTGAGACTAAACTGCTAACAAATTTTCCCAGGAAAGGGTAATTGACTGGCTAGGAACAGAACAACTTGAAAAGTGTTTTGCTACCTTTCATGTATGGCTAGAGGAAAATGATCCCAGTCAACTCTCCAAACGAACAAGCTTCAACTCCCTTGAAGGAAAGTTGTATTCACTGAGGAAAAAATGCTGGGAGAACAGTCTGAAATGATGGGAAAAGAGACAATAAGTGCAAAAGGAAGGACTTGAAATTTGGCGAAAACAAAGTTTGAAAAAACAAGATCTGGTGAGCACATGATTTTCTGGGAATGGGTTCTGAGGAGGAAAAGAGCGATATCAGGGATGTGAACAAGGAACATCCAAGTGAAGGAAGACTTTTAGCTAGCTGATTACCCCATGGGCAACATGGTTGCAAGACTACCAGAACTTCCCAAGGAATTGACTTTAAGTTTCTTTCTTTTATATGGTCACTTACAACATGTATTCTTTGCCTTCTTCAACGACAATTTGGAGTGTTCGTTTCTTTCTCAATATTCTGTTCACTTGTGTAAGCATCTTTAACAACTGCTGGATAACACAAGTATTTGATCAGACTTATTTTGTACTATCATCTTCAGTTGAGATTACTGACAACTAGGTCTAAAGTGAAGTTTGCTTTGATTGGTAGAAGTAGAGTAGCGAGGACTAGGGATGGAATTAGAGATTATAGGGTACCACATTCAGTTCCTAATAAAACAAGTCAAGGACAGTGTCCCTAATAGACTATTGAAAAAGACATCCATCTCTGTTTAACATGTAAATTCAGCATATTATATATTAAATTAAAAATGGATTAATATTCCTGTATTTGGTCTTTTAAAGACATTCAAGCTTGGTTCAGGAAACAAACACTGCCTATGAAATCATAACAACTTAATCATAAAAACCTGATTACTAGTTCAGTTTCCAAGAATGTCAGCGCTAAGAATGATTTCCCTTGATCTCCCTAGTGCATATGATAGGCATATGAATACATCCGTGTGAATAAATAATTGGTATCAAATTTCCAGTCTCACCATACATGGTTGTGGGTATTGTGAAATAGTTTTATATATTTTCGAAATTTTGCAATAAGATCTCTGGGTGTGAATCCTTGAATCATAAATACCTTATCGTGTGCTCCAGCACCACCTCCTCCCACCTTAATTACTATATATATGACCTCCTAAGGAGTCATTTGCTTTGATCACTTTGTTTTAGTCCTTCTCTCTCTCTCTCTTTTCAAATGTGAGTTATCTGTTTCAAATCAAGGTGCATGTATTTGTTATGGCAGTTTTAATCTTTATGAGTGATTTAAAATTTCTTCATTTATTTTTTAATTGAATCACCATGAGATGGGCCATTGCAAAGCTATTTTGTGCAATTTAATTTT
This sequence comes from Sorex fumeus, assembly GCF_029834395.1. Taxonomy (NCBI): domain Eukaryota; kingdom Metazoa; phylum Chordata; class Mammalia; order Eulipotyphla; family Soricidae; genus Sorex; species Sorex fumeus. The sequence goes on from NW_026606203.1 coordinate 643,555, forward strand.
TAATCCTTTCAGTGAAGCCAAGTAAAATCTCTTACACGTGAAATTCAGAATTTCCATATTTCATGTGAATCAAAACTGATTGTTTTTGTGTGTTTTTTTAATTTTTTATTATTTTTTATTGATAGAAAATGGATCACCAAATAATGGGTGTTGGGAGGATCCTCCCAGGATGGGAGATGCATGCTGAAAGTAGACTCTAGACCGAACGTGATTGCCACTCAATGCCTCTTTTGGTATGTTTTTTAGATAATTCTTCCCCTCCTCTGTTTGCTTAGGACCAGGAATTTGCCTCTCCCCTCCCTGTTCTTTCAGGAAGCCAGAGAGACATCTTCAGGCAGGAAGAGCATGAAATTTACATAGAAGTGGTACTGCATGGACAGTATCATGTTAAGCGAAATGAGTCAGAAAGAGAGGGACAGACAGAGCAAGATTGCATTCACCCGGAGAACATAAAATAACAAAATAGGAGACGAACTCCCAAGAGTGGCCGAGATTAGTGTCAGGAATTTTTCTTCATAGCTTGGAGACCAACCACACACGCTAGCAGAAAAGGCAGCTCAGATAGAGAATGGAGCACCAAATAAAGGGTGTTGGGAGGATCCTCCCAGGATGGGAGAGAGTGCTGAACATAGACTAGAGACCAAGCATGATTGTCACTCAGTGCCTCTTTTGCAAACCACAACACCTAAAAGGAGACAGAGAACAAAGGGGAATGCCCTCCCACAGTGTCAGGGTGGGATGAGGGGATGGGGGGTGGGAGGCATACTGGGATCCCTGGTGGTGGGAAATGGGCACTGGTGGAGGGATGGGTATTTGATCATTGTATAAATGAAACCCACGCACAAAAATTCATATGTCTACAACCGTACCTCATGGTGTCTCACTAATAAAAATTTAAAAATTAAAAATAAAAAAATTGGAACATAAAGTAAAAATACAACAAGAGAAAGATCTCACAATAGCAAAGAGGGCTATAGTACTCAAAACGTTGAGAAACAGGCACATTGGCAAGTATTTTTAAATACGCATCCAGGAGAGAATATAGCATTGTTCGTGAACAAATCTACTCTATGGATTCATCTCATCCTTGAAATGGAAAAGGACAATGTGTTACAGTTTCCAATTTGCAAATAAGATCTATACCATCTACTTTTTGCTATGTTTCTATGCTTTACCGAGTATTATCCTGATTTTTAAATTTACTTTTAGGATTAAAATAGTATTTGCCTGCATCAAACTTTTTAAGTAAATGTTTTATTAGAAATGATTTTTAATGATTAAGAATGTTTTATTCACATGTCATTTTCTAAAAGAAACATATAGGCCAAAGAGCTAGTGCAGCATGAAGAGGGTGTTTACCTTGTATGCAGCTAACCTGAGTTCAATTCCCAGAACCCTGAGCTTGCTCGGGGTGATCTCTGGATACAGGGTCTGAAGTGAGCCTGGAGCACATCTGGGTGCACTCCCCTCCACACATACAAGGAAGAAAAGAAAAGAAAAACATATAACTGATTCTTGAGTAACATAGACGTTAAGGGTGCTAACTCCTCTATAACTTTTGAAAACCCCCAAATTTAATAGATAGTCTGCTCTTGACCAAGAAGATGGTTTTCTAATAGTATTTAATTCCATTGTCTGCAATTAGTACTATGTGTGGCCTGTCAATCTGTAAATTTTGATACATTTAAAAACTTTTATGGATTTTATAATAGACTTTATAATACATTTGTATTTTAAGGTAGTAAGTGATAATTTATATTTCTATTTGTCTGGGGTATTTGGGCCGTAGTATGTGGTGCTTGGGACTTCAGACTCTGTGCTCAAGGGTCATTCCTGGTGGTGCCAGCCATTAATTTGGGTTGACAGTGTGCATGGTAAGTGCTTGAACCCCTATACAAAGTCTGGGGTCCAACCAAATCAATTATCTGCATATACTTTATACATGCATGGTATACTTTTCCTTAGATTTTTTTATATTTCTAGGATATATAGATCATCTTTAATTATTTCACATCCCTACCAATGTCCAAAAATTTTCAAAATACAGTTATTGAAAAATATCATATAGAAGTCCAAATTTGTATTGTTCATGGAATAACTATATTACGAAGAAAGTAGAACCACAATAAACATGCAAGTAAAATGCAGGTACATTTCTTTGGAGTCTTTCAAGTATGCATTTATATTAGTCTCTACACAAGTATGATTTTTAAATAATCAATTTCAATTACTATAAAGTGTTTATTGAGACTTTATAATTGTAATGTTTTACTGCTAAGATGACATTGATGTGAACATTTATATCTATTTGTCTACTTTTCTAATTGTTTACATAAGATCAGTTCTTCACAGCTAACTTACTTGTGACCGGATATGTAGCTCAGGACAAAAGAACTTGGCCTGCGTGTATGAAACTTTGATTTCTGTTCTTCGCACTATAGAAACAAAAGCAAAACCATTAACTGTGGTTGGAAATAGGCCTCGGTGGTAAAATATTTGCCTCACATTTCTGAGGTTCTGGGTTTGATCCCTGAATTTCCATCTACACACACAAAAGTTAACTTACAACAAAGTCTCACACTGGAGACCTAACTGGGCCCGCTCAAGAAAATCGATGAACAATGGGAGGAGAGTGACAGTGACACTGACTTAATGAACATTAAACTGCTTTAAGCTATATATTGCCTAACTATTAAAAGGATTTAATTCTCAATAAAATAGCTTGAAAAAGTCTTTTTTCTAGCACCTCTGCTAGGGAAAGATAGCACCTGTTTTTTCAATATTTGTAATTTGGGGGGACATTTTAATTTCTCATTTTAATTTGTGCTCTTTGTCTACTAGTGAGCTTGAAAATTGCTCTTGTATGGTACTACATGGAAAATATTATGCTATGGGAAATGAGTCAGAAAGAGAGGGACAGACATAGAAAGACCGCATGCATCTGGGTAACATAAAGTAACAAAACAAGAGACTAACACCCAAGAACAGCTGTGTTAAATACCAGGTTGTTCACTCCATGGCTTAGAGGCCAGCTGCACTGTCTAGGGGTAAAGGCAGTGCAGATAGAGAAGGGAGCACTCAATAAAGGGTGCTGGGAAGATCTGCCCAGGATGGGAGATGCCTGCTCAAAGTAGTCTATGGACCGAACAGGATTGCCACCCAATGTCTCTTCTGCAGAACACAGCACCCAAAAGGAGAGATAGAACAAAAGGGAGTGCCCTACCAAAGAGGCAGGGTGGGATGGGGGCTGGGGCTGGTGGTAGGATGGGCACTCCATCACTGTATAACTGAAACCCAAGCTCAACAACCTGTCAGTCTACAACTGTACCTCATGGTGTTTCACTACTCAAACAAAACAGAACAAAACAAAAATTAAAAAAAAATATTGCTCTTGTGTTTACTAGTCATTTACACTTCTTTCAATAGAGATTATGTGATCATGGTTTATGCTTATTTTTTCTATTCAAGTGTAATAGCTCAATACTGATTTATTTCACAGCACTAATTTTTTTAAAACCATTCATCCATGGCCTATCATATTAATTGCCAGTATTTGTTGGTTTTGCTTGTTTTTTGATGACTTAATTTGGTTTTTGTCCTTTTCTTACAGATTGTAAAATTTTGAACACAAATGAGCATATGTTTAACTTTATCTCCTACAGTTTTAAACTGAGAACAACTGTTTGTTTTCTACAAATAAGATACCTGTGCATTTACTATTTCTTCTCATTTTATTTACGTTTTATCACATCCTGATTCATCTACAACTTATCCTAGTAAGTGTTCTCATATTGAAAGAAACCACCAATTTTTTTCAATCATAGCACTGTAGCACTGTCCTCCCGCGGTTCATTCATTTGCTCGAGCGGGAACCAGTAACATCTTACAACAAATTGTGAGACTTGTTGTCACTGGCTTTGGCCTATCGAACACGTCATGGGTATCTTGCCAGGCTCTTGCTATGTGGACGAGATACTCTGGGTAGCTTGCCGGGCAGAGGAATCGGAATCAGGCTTGGCCTCCTGCAAGGCAAATGCCCTACCCGCTGTGCTGTAAACGTTATCTAAACTATACTAGTAATACCAAATGTTGTTTCTTTAACAGTGCAATATAAAGGATTATTTCGTAATTTTCTTGATGTGTTAATGAAATAGCTAAGCTCTTGAGTATCATGGGAGTATTTTTCTAACACAAGAGTCTGACGAAGGTGAAACTGTTATAACCGTCTTGTAGGATTCCATCTCCCTAGCCTGCTTCATTCTACCCCGCTCTCTATCCAATCCGGTCTTCTTCTTGGGATTCTGACCTCCTGATTGGCTAGCCTCTACCTTTCAACTGCCTACTTTATGACATCATTCTCCCACCAAACCAACCACCAACTGGTAGAATCTTGGGGGTCCCATGTATTTGCTTGTAAACAAATTTGAATCATCATGGCAAGTGACGAGTGACCAATGACCAATCACCAGTGAGCAGTCCTCTCCACTGAACACTTGCGGTCTTAAGCCGCTTCAGTGTTCAGACGTACTCTCGTACCGTCTCCTCTTCTCGTCTACCTTTCATCGGTATTTCCTCTTCTCTGACCATGTCAGGTAAGGAATAATACTTTTCAAAGCTTTTCATTAGATTTATCATCCCTAAACTTAGCAGTCAAGGAAAAACAGCACGTAGTAATGAAAGAAAGTATTCAAGTCGAATTTGATAAGCCTCATTTTAGCTTGACTTTGACATTTGCTGTGTGATTTTAGACATTGGCTTACTTTCTCTCACATACAAAGTGTTTTTCCTCATTGATTACATTATACTTTAGACATACTTAGGAGCTCAAATACACACACCCACACATATAAATATATATGAGTGTTGATTCTCTGTGTTTCCTTTTTCCTTGTAATAGTGAATTTTACATGATATTCATTGAAAACAAGTAAATCAGAGACAGTATTTTTACAGAAACAGAAAATAGAGATGCTGCGGAAAACTGTTAATATATTCTAGCGTGTGTTCTCTCTAATGGTCTCTCCACTTGTATGTATACTTCAGTATTTTAAATATAGTGATATTACAAAGTAATAATCATTGATCTTTGAGATTTCTATTTAAACCAGGTAATAAGAAAATATGGGGCATGAGGAAGGTGTGCAGTGCTGAGCGGTAGGGAGGGCTTACCAAGCCCTCAAAGGTAAGAAAGTTTGGGATCACTTTCATCAAACATTGACCAATTGAAACCAAGACGATATGAGGGAGAAATAAATAGGAAAGAAAGAACGAACGAAAGAAAGAAAGATCGAAAGATAGAGAGAAGAAAGAAAGGAAGAAAGAATAGGGACGTCGATTATCAAGGAAGGGGAAAACGTTTGGACAGAATGTTGAAGAGAACCAAAGGTTTAAAATCAAAAAAGAAAGAATATATATTAAATATGCTCAGCTAAATACACTGAGAGCAAGTCAAAGCAATTTACTTCAATAAATGCCAGGACTAGAAAGTATACTATGCCTTGAATAGGGTTCCAGTAGGAAAAGCAGTTTATCAGAAAGCCATCCTTGCTGGCTTTTTTCCTGATTATCTCTTAGAACACGGTACTTGGTTCTTAACAGTTTGGAGTACATGCACGCTTCAGAAATGATGCTTCCCATAAATAGCTAATAGTGCTTATCTAGGGCGGTGGAAGACACAGAATCTTCAATGTTTTTATTACGTTCTGGTTTTTAAGTACATGTACGGCACTGCCTGTTAAAATAAAAAAAATGGTATATTCTAACTTGAATCAGGAGATTTGATTCATTTGTGTGGTAAGTAGGTTCCAGGTTAAAGCTGCTTGTCATCTTTACAAATATTATTTCATGTGATTTTTTTCTTCCTAACATGAGAGTATTTTGATAATAGTCAACTTCTGTTTTTAGATCCTAAGAGGAAATAGAAAAACCAAGTCTCACATGTCTAATTACACGTTTTTGTCATATTTGTGAATTATGAGTTTTCCTACATTAAAGATATTTTGTTGGATTTTGGTGCTCATTTATTAAACATTGAGAAGAACGTTTTCCTGGTTAATAAAGCTAATTCTAATCTAGGGGTTGAAAGTAAATTTGCAATATTTTGTGATCACTTTTTAAATGGTCTTTTCTGTTTCTTGTGTGATCAAGTGAAATCCTCTGCTATGTTTAACACGTGTTGTTTGCTGGTTAATATTCAAAGGTATTCATGAGAATAATTTTTTTGTACTTTCGAAGTTTCTTTCTGTATTTTCCTCATTTAAAACATTTCTTGTCTATGAAATACAATCACGTTTATTCCTATTTTCTTTTTGTTATGTAATTACTGATAAATCCTTTGTCTTTAATGGACTGGTAAAGTGTGCACTCAAAAATCACCTTCTATTCCATTTTTTGGCTAGCAGTTTTTTTCTAAAATAGAATACTCTCTTCATATTACATATGTGGAACGATTTATTAATAACCTTATTGTACTGTTTTATTTGGTTTTTTGGGACCACATCCACTGTTATTCAAGGCCTACTCTTGGATCTGCTCTCCATAACTTACTGTACTATGCTGCTTGCTAAAGAGCCCAGATTTCATTAATATATATATACTTCATTTTCAGTTCTGCGATACATATTTTTCATGATGTTTTCTTTACCCTTCCTCCTATGTAAATCACATGAAATAGAAAAATTATATTCATGTATGCATTATTATTCTTAGAATTATTAGTAACTACATTGTAGATAAACAACTTAAGACACAGAGTTTCAATAAAGTTTTCCTTCCAAAAACATTTCTTGGGAAAGACTCAAGCAGTCATTTTTGAAGTGGATCAAAAATGAGGGTAACCTTCAATGCATCAACAAGATTAAGTCGTATGTGAACCGTAAGTAACAGGTACTCATCGCACAAGTCAAATGGAAACCTGATGATTACAATGGTAATAGTTGCAAAGACCACAAATGCCTATCTTAACGTAAGGTATCCTCCTTCCGGTTTCTGGCCTTGTATTGATCATGCAGGGTCCTGGCCAAAAGTCCACATGCTTTAGGTTGTGTAACCTGGAAATTCATAAGGGACAGAGAGAGACAGTACTGGAGGGGATAAGGCACTTGCCTTGTACACAGCCAATCCAGTTGAATCTCTGTCACGGCATACACTCTCGCAAATGTTCTAAGGGGTCACTCCAGAGTGCAGAGCCAAGAAGAACCCAAGATCACTGTCAGTTGTTGGTCCACACTCTACACCACCCCACGCCCCGCCCAATAAAAATTATTGGAATATAGGAAATCTCTTTGCCATCTCTGGGCCTCAGGTTTCTTCTTGTCCAGAGAATGTTTCCCATTCTCTTAGACTTCCTAGTTTGGAAGAGCTTCCATTCTAGGAAATAGCATAGGAGTCAATAGGAGAGCAAGCTAAGGAGAAACTATCTGTAATCATGAAATCCAGGTACAGACACGATCGCCTGGCTCTTCTACAGTTCTGTGTTTACTTTGAGAGCACGATACCAAATACACAAAGTGCCCAAAGGTTCCAGGCTTTGAATCACCCCTAGTGGTTGGAATTTTGGAAACTCAGTTGACTGTTGGTACTAGAAGCATCTCGAAGGCTTAAATTTTAAGTTCAGATTGTTCCTCTCAGTGTTGAAGGAGATTATTAGTCTCACAGATTTTTTTCATCACTCTCTTGTTCCTTTCAGAAAATTTTCAAAATCCATCTGTATTGGGAACTGCACATACTCTGCAGCTTTCCCTTCCCGTGGTGAACAATGCAGCTTCCCGAACAGGAAGTGTCTGCAACTACTCCAGAGTATCTGCTCCAGCTGGTAGTTCTGCTTGGCTCCTGCCCTCAGCCTCTGGCACCTCTTTCCAACCCCTGATGGGTAGTGCCTATCTTTACCAACATTTCAGCACAGCAATGCTGTCTGGAGTGTTTCACCAGAGTCATATATCCACCTCAGCTGCTTCCTACCCGAGTGTTTTGGAATGGGATATTGCAGGAAGTGCTGAAGAGAAGTCTTCCATGGGAGACTTTTCTGTGACTGTCCTTGACCAAGACCCCGCTGTCTCTTCCATGTCTATGGCAGCTCGCTATGAGAAAATCCTAGATACCAACAACACGGTGTCTGTGTACCCATCACTTTCTGCCAGTCTTGTTGAGAGAACACCATCTCTGGTTCCACATCAGAGTCAAAGCCTGTCACTTCCCTACCAGGAAGGAAGCCAGGTGTATTACTATCATCAAGGCACTCTGGGAACTCTCCTTTCCGGCCCGCAGTTCTATGACTCCATGACATACAGAGGGCAAAAGGGCTCTGCCCCCCAAACTTACAGCAACTCATCGCGAGAAATGGTTATGGTTCTCAAGGGGGTCCAGCCCCCAAATAACCAACCACCAGCCTCCTCCTCTGGAATCCACTTCTCTCTGTCTGCTCAACCCATCACAGAATCGAGTTTTCAAGGTGAGTAAAACTAAGAGAAGGGAAACAAAATTCAAAAATTGGGGTCAAAATAGAGGAAAACTCTCCATAGACAGGTGGTATTTAAGTGAAATATACCGAGATTATATCATACATACTCCTATTCCATGATATGAACGTCCTATTATTTTTTCGAGAAATCGAATACATTGAGACTAGACTACTTTACAATGCTAAGCTCTGTATGGAACATAGTGATTTAAAAATACCTATTTTTATTTTATTTTTTTTTAAAAAGCTTTAGTTTGGAGCAGGTTGAATCTGGGTCATAGCCTGTACCGCTCAGGGATTACTCCTGGGTCTGTGCTAGGGATCAATCCTGAAGGTGCTCAGGGGATCATACGTGATACTAAAGATCAAACTGAGGTCAGCTGTGCGCAGGGCCAGTGCCTTACCAAATGGACTATCCTTCTGTTCCAAGGCTCTTATTTTTAAGTGCAGTTTACACTGAAACTCTTTCAAATACAAATAGAACCACAAACAGCAGCACCACATGACAAACAGTAAGAACTGCAACATTTACCTCCACTTGTAGCACAGGGCCCTGTCCATTATCCTTAGAATAGCCAGTATCAATGCCTTGCCTATGGCTGGTAGGTGCACTGCTGTTGCACCACTACTTGTGTGGAGGGAATATCTCATTTCCCAGGGACTGATTTCTTCCTTGGTTCCTTTTTAGTGATGAATTACCTGGGGATGGAGACTTCCCTGCCATCGCAAGCTTCAGGTCCTACATTGGGTCTGACCCAAATTTCAGAAATGCCCCCATCATGCAGTAGCAGGATTCAAAGACATGAGAGGAATCCACCACCTGAGCTTCGGGAAGTTCCCATGATATCTGCAGCCCAAAGTAACCAGGCGCTGACCTCAACTCCAACTCAGGAACAAAAAGTTACGAATTTTGACCAGATGAAAACGGGGCTCTCAAAATCTCTGAAGACCTACCAGATCCCAGTCGACCTAGAACAATGCAAAGATCTGCAGGTAATGAACACCACTGACACCATCCCTCTGAAGCAGGTGCATGAAAATTCAAGTGGCGCTAAGGGGACCTCCCATCCAACACGGAAGAACAAAAAGGAGGCTTCTGAACCTCTTGAGGGAGAACCCAAGGCCAAAATCCTGCCAAAAGTCCAAGAATGCTTGCTAGGGGGAGCGGGGATTGTTCGTAATGCTGCAGTCAGTGATAGGTGTCCTGTGACCACGGCCAAAACTAACAGCAAACCACAGAAAGCTGCATCCAGCAGGATCAGCAAGACAAAGAGCCATGGGCAGGAGAAGATAGAAAACACCCGAGTAAACTCTAAGAAAGCTAAGGAGTGTAAGCATCCAGGGAACAAGGTCAAGGCAGAAGAAAAGCCCACCATTGGCAAGATGAAACGCAAGAAAAGTCAACGTGAGCTTTGTCAAGAGGCCTTTAAAAAGCCCCGCAGCTGCCTAGGCATGCACATGCTGGAGTCTGTGCAAGTGTTTCATGCTCTGGGGAAGAAGAGTGATCCAAAACCTGGAATCTCTTCCTCCCAGGTCCTGGCTAGCTCCAAGAACCCCAAAGATATCAAGCCATCCTCAGCTGTCAAGCCATGGCTAGGTGCTACCCGGGATGGAAAAGGCCTTGAGAAAACTCAGGTCAAAGCACAGAAACCAAGTAGCCCTGCTGAAAAACACTTATCTCCAACCCAGTCTGAGCTGCCACCTCCTGGGAAGGTCAAATTGGTACCTTTGCCGTTTCTGACCATGGAGAGGCCTCAAGCTCGACCTGTTCCTCGGAGACCACAGTCTGTGGCCTCACATCGTCCTGCTGCAACTCACCCTGCCAAGCCCGGCTCTACCAATGCAGCTCAGCCAACTGCTGCCAATTCTTCCCGGCCAACCACTGCATTTTTGCCTGGTCCTGCCAAACCTGCTCAGTCCATTTCAACCAACCCATCTCGACCAGGTTTGCTGAACCCTACTAGCCGGCCCTTTCCTCAGGATGCAGGTTCTAAACCTGCTCCCTACAAGACAACAGCTAGCACTTCTCTCCGGAGGGAGGCTCCTCTTGTCTCTGTGAACAAGCGCCAGTCTCCACCCAAACGTCAGAGTCAGTTTCTCCTTCAAGACTTCCGTTTCCAACCGATTCCATGGAGAAAGCCCAATGTTCCCGAGCCAGTCGTGTCAAAGCCCATCACCAAAGAGCAGACACCAGAGCGTGAGGCTATGAAAAGGAAGGCTCAGCAGGAGCGTGAGAAAGCTGCCAAACACACCTCTTTGGGGAAAGTGCAGTTCTTTATTGAGAGAGAAAAAGAGATGGACATCTCTCTCTACTATGGCTACGTAATGTGAGTAGCTGGAATGGTAGGTTCCACTTGAGGTACCAGATGGTTGCCTTAGACAAACACAGAAATACCATACACAGTTGGTTTATTCTAATAAATTTTTAACAAATTGAAGAGATGCATCGTAGTTAATTGGTTGTTAATAAAAGTTCTGAAGTTTGAGATGCTGTCAAATGTGGTTGTTTTGGGGAGGGGCTGGGGGTTGAAGTATGGCATGGGAAAGAATGGGAAGTTATAGAAAGGACAAAGGGGGAATAGACAAGACTCTGAGAAAGAGAACCTTGGTCCAGGGTTCTAAAGCCCATCAGAGGAGAAATTGCATGGGCCTGATGAAGAGTGGGGTGGGGTCAGAGGAAGAGTATAGCTGACAGGGCATTTGCTCTGCAAGCAAGAAGGACCCAGTTCAATTATTGCATTCCTTTAGGGTTCCCAGAGACCCACCAGATGTGAAACCTGAGGGCAGAGCCAGGAGTAAGACCAGAGCACAGTCAAGTATGCCCCATCCCTGGTGTCCTCCAAAAAAAAAATGAGAGAAATGACACGGTCTGGGGGTTTGGAATTAAAGAATAAATTTGGAATAGGCTAAAGAAGGCAAATGAGTCTAAGGTGACCAGAAGAAAAGTTAAATTTCTTTCATGGAGTCTGTGTCTATGCCTCATGGCCACCTTTGGAAAATAACCAAATTTGAGACACATCTCTAAAAGGTTTGGGTGGTCTATCCATAAATGATGGCTGGGGGATGCGACCACATAGACTGGGGAATGAACCTTCCAGAGGATTGGTCAGCGCCCTCAGAGACATTCAAGGATGACTCTTAACAGGGACCAAGCCAAGAGAACAGTTGCAGCATGAAGCCTGAAGATGAGCTCCTGGGAGATGCAGAGATAAGTCACCATGTCCTCGGGCCCTCTGTTCAGCACCCCTAGCTGCACCATTTCCCTTATTCCCAACAATATTCAGAGTCGCTATCACGGTGACCCTTTGCTAGCTAGTTTCAACAATGAGGTCCATTGCCTCTGTAAGTCTTTGGATTTGTAAACTCCCCACGGTGGTCAAGCCTGCTTTCAGGCAACGACATCTGGACATTTCTGTCGGGGGGAGCTCAAATTATATTACCTTGAGGGGCTGCTCTGTGGTCTTCCATGGTCCCGGGTGCCTGTAGCCTTCTCTAAACATCGCTGTTAACTGCAGCTCACCCAAGAACCAACGTTATCAGTGTCGTTGGGGCTGCTGTTGCGGGACGTACCGGACTAAGACATGCGCACTAGGTCACCACTCCCAAAGCGGTCGGTACCGCTTGACCTTGAGCCTGGAAGGTGGTGGCGGAAAGAGATGGTCCTAGGAGAGTTAATGGGGTGATGGATGGATGGCAGGGAAACCGGGAAGGGTAGGGACCTGGACAGCTGGTGATCAGCATGGGAGAGTTGGTGGATGTTTTTTAATTACGTTAACATGTTTTTCGTAAATGATAAGCAAAACAAAAATACGAAAATAAGATAGGTTCCAAAGAACAGGTTACATATAAGACCGAGAGAGCTGAAAGGGCTGGCATTCCTTCTGGAGCTTTCAATCATACCATTTACTAAAGATGGTATTTTCACATCACTTAGCTGCGGAGAGGAATAGTGAGAAACAGAATGCCACCAGAAAAGCAAACTGGATGACCACGGTTCATAAAAGCCAGGTGGAAGGTGTTCACATGGATCCCAAGTGCAAGTGGGTTAACAGGAACATACATTTCACTAAGTCTGCTTGGTACCAGTAACTACTTTGGTGGAAATGGAGCAACACGGATGCAGTTTCTGACAGGCCTGAGACTAAACTGCTAACAAATTTTCCCAGGAAAGGGTAGTTGACTGGCTAGGAACAGAACAACTTGAAAAGTGTTTTGCTACCTTTCATGTATGGCTAGAGGAAAATGATCCCAGTCAACTCTCCAAACGAACAAGCTTCAACTCCCTTGAAGGAAAGTTGTATTCACTGAGGAAAAAATGCTGGGAGAACAGTCTGAAATGATGGGAGAAGAGACAATAAGTGCAAAAGGAAGGACTTGAAATTTGGCGAAAACAAAGCTTGAAACAACAAGATCTGGTGAGCACATGATTTACTGGGAATGGGTTCTGAGGAGGAAAAGAGCGATATCACGGATGTGAACAAGGAACATCCAAGTGAAGGAAGACTTTTAGCTAGCTGATTACCCCATGGGCAACATGGTTGCAAGACTACCAGAACTTCCCAAGGAATTGACTTTAAGTTTCTTTCTATTATATGGTCACTTACAACATGTATTCTTTGCCTTCTTCAACGACAATTTGGAGTGTTCGTTTCTTTCTCAATATTCTGTTCACTTGTGTAAGCATCTTTAACAACTGCTGGATAACACAAGTATTTGATCAGACTTATTTTGTACTATCATCTTCAGTTGAGATTACTGACAACTAGGTCTAAAGTGAAGTTTGCTTTGATTGGTAGAAGTAGAGTAGCGAGGACTAGGGATGGAATTAGAGATTATAGGGTACCACATTCAGTTCCTAATAAAACAAGTCAAGGACAGTGTCCCTAATAGACTATTGAAAAAGACATCCATCTCTGTTTAACATGTAAATTCAGCATATTATATATTAAATTAAAAATGGATTAATATTCCTGTATTTGGTCTTTTAAAGACATTCAAGCTTGGTTCAGGAAACAAACACTGCCTATGAAATCATAACAACTTAATCATAAAAACCTGATTACTAGTTCAGTTTCCAAGAATGTCAGCGCTAAGAATGATTTCCCTTGATCTCCCTAGTGCATATGATAGGCATATGAATACATCTGTGTGAATAAATAATTGGTATCAAATTTCCAGTCTCACCATACATGGTTGTGGGTATTGTGAAATAATTTTATATATTTTCGAAATTTTGCAATAAGATCTCTGGGTGTGAATCCTTGAATCATAAATACCTTTTCGTGTGCTCCAGCACCACCTCCTCCCACCTTAATTACTATATATATGACCTCCTAAAGAGTCATTTGATTTGTTCACTTTGTTTTAGTCCTTCTCTCTCTCTCTCTTTTCAAATGTGAGTTATCTGTCTCAAATCAAGGTGCATGTATTTGTTATGGCAGTTTTAATCTTTATGAGTGATTTAAAATTTCTTCATTTATTTTTTAATTGAATCACCATGAGATGGGCCATTGCAAAGCTATTTTGTGCAATTTAATTTTTAATCCTTTCAGTGAAGCCAAGTAAAATCTCTTACACGTGAAATTCAGAATTTCCATATTTCATGTGAATCAAAACTGATTGTTTTTGTGTGTTTTTTTAATTTTTTATTATTTTTTATTGATAGAAAAGGGATCACCAAATAATGGGTGTTGGGAGGATCCTCCCAGGATGGGAGATGCATGCTGAAAGTAGACTCTAGACCGAACGTGATTGCCACTCAATGCCTCTTTTGGTATGTTTTTTAGATAATTCTTCCCCTCCTCTGTTTGCTTAGGACCAGGAATTTGCCTCTCCCCTCCCTGTTCTTTCAGGAAGCCAGAGAGACATCTTCAGGCAGGAAGAGCATGAAATTTACATAGAAGTGGTACTGCATGGACAGTATCATGTTAAGCGAAATGAGTCAGAAAGAGAGGGACAGACAGAGCAAGATTGCATTCACCCGGAGAACATAAAATAACAAAATAGGAGACGAACTCCCAAGAGTGGCCGAGATTAGTGTCAGGAATTTTTCTTCATAGCTTGGAGACCAACCACACACGCTAGCAGAAAAGGCAGCTCAGATAGAGAATGGAGCACCAAATAAAGGGTGTTGGGAGGATCCTCCCAGGATGGGAGAGAGTGCTGAACATAGACTAGAGACCAAGCATGATTGTCACTCAGTGCCTCTTTTGCAAACCACAACACCTAAAAGGAGACAGAGAACAAAGGGGAATGCCCTCCCACAGTGTCAGGGTGGGATGAGGGGATGGGGGGTGGGAGGCATACTGGGATCCCTGGTGGTGGGAAATGGGCACTGGTGGAGGGATGGGTATTTGATCATTGTATAAATGAAACCCACGCACAAAAATTCATATGTCTACAACCGTACCTCATGGTGTCTCACTAATAAAAATTTAAAAATTAAAAATAAAAAAATTGGAACATAAAGTAAAAATACAACAAGAGAACGATCTCACAATAGCAAAGAGGGCTATAGTACTCAAAACGTTGAGAAACAGGCACATTGGCAAGTATTTTTAAATACGCATCCAGGAGAGAATATAGCATTGTTCGTGAACAAATCTACTCTATGGATTCATCTCATCCTTGAAATGGAAAAGGACAATGTGTTACAGTTTCCAATTTGCAAATAAGATCTATACCATCTACTTTTTGCTATGTTTCTATGCTTTACCGAGTATTATCCTGATTTTTAAATTTACTTTTAGGATTAAAATAGTATTTGCCTGCATCAAACTTTTTAAGTAAATGTTTTATTAGAAATGATTTTTAATGATTAAGAATGTTTTATTCACATGTCATTTTCTAAAAGAAACATATAGGCCAAAGAGCTAGTGCAGCATGAAGAGGGTGTTTACCTTGTATGCAGCTAACCTGAGTTCAATTCCCAGAACCCTGAGCTTGCTCGGGGTGATCTCTGGATACAGGGTCTGAAGTGAGCCTGGAGCACATCTGGGTGCACTCCCCTCCACACATACAAGGAAGAAAAGAAAAGAAAAACATATAACTGATTCTTGAGTAACATAGACGTTAAGGGTGCTAACTCCTCTATAACTTTTGAAAACCCCCAAATTTAATAGATAGTCTGCTCTTGACCAAGAAGATGGTTTTCTAATAGTATTTAATTCCATTGTCTGCAATTAGTACTATGTGTGGCCTGTCAATCTGTAAATTTTGATACATTTAAAAACTTTTATGGATTTTATAATAGACTTTATAATACATTTGTATTTTAAGGTAGTAAGTGATAATTTATATTTCTATTTGTCTGGGGTATTTGGGCCGTAGTATGTGGTGCTTGGGACTTCAGACTCTGTGCTCAAGGGTCATTCCTGGTGGTGCCAGCCATTAATTTGGGTTGACAGTGTGCATGGTAAGTGCTTGAACCCCTATACAAAGTCTGGGGTCCAACCAAATCAATTATCTGCATATACATTATACATGCATGGTATACTTTTCCTTAGATTTTTTTATATTTCTAGGATATATAGATCATCTTTAATTATTTCACATCCCTACCAATGTCCAAAAATTTTCAAAATACAGTTATTGAAAAATATCATATAGAAGCCCAAATTTGTATTGTTCATGGAATAACTATATTACGAAGAAAGTAGAACCACAATAAACATGCAAGTAAAATGCAGGTACATTTCTTTGGAGTCTTTCAAGTATGCATTTATATTAGTCTCTACACAAGTATGATTTTTAAATAATCAATTTCAATTACTATAAAGTGTTTATTGAGACTTTATAATTGTAATGTTTTACTGCTAAGATGACATTGATGTGAACATTTATATCTATTTGTCTACTTTTCTAATTGTTTACATAAGATCAGTTCTTCACAGCTAACTTACTTGTGACCGGATATGTAGCTCAGGACAAAAGAACTTGGCCTGCGTGTATGAAACTTTGATTTCTGTTCTTCGCACTATAGAAACAAAAGCAAAACCATTAACTGTGGTTGGAAATAGGCCTCGGTGGTAAAATATTTGCCTCACATTTCTGAGGTTCTGGGTTTGATCCCTGAATTTCCATCTACACACACAAAAGTTAACTTACAACAAAGTCTCACACTGGAGACCTAACTGGGCCCGCTCAAGAAAATCGATGAACAATGGGAGGAGAGTGACAGTGACACTGACTTAATGAACATTAAACTGCTTTAAGCTATATATTGCCTAACTATTAAAAGGATTTAATTCTCAATAAAATAGCTTGAAAAAGTCTTTTTTCTAGCACCTCTGCTAGGGAAAGATAGCACCTGTTTTTTCAATATTTGTAATTTGGGGGGACATTTTAATTTCTCATTTTAATTTGTGCTCTTTGTCTACTAGTGAGCTTGAAAATTGCTCTTGTATGGTACTACATGGAAAATATTATGCTATGGGAAATGAGTCAGAAAGAGAGGGACAGACATAGAAAGACCGCATGCATCTGGGTAACATAAAGTAACAAAACAAGAGACTAACACCCAAGAACAGCTGTGTTAAATACCAGGTTGTTCACTCCATGGCTTAGAGGCCAGCTGCAATTTCTAGGGGTAAAGGCAGCGCAGATAGAGAAGGGAGCACTCAATAAAGGGTGCTGGGAAGATCTGCCCAGGATGGGAGATGCCTGCTCAAAGTAGTCTATGGACCGAACAGGATTGCCACCCAATGTCTCTTCTGCAGAACACAGCACCCAAAAGGAGAGATAGAACAAAAGGGAGTGCCCTACCAAAGAGGCAGGGTGGGATGGGGGCTGGGGCTGGTGGTAGGATGGGCACTCCATCACTGTATAACTGAAACCCAAGCTCAACAACCTGTCAGTCTACAACTGTACCTCATGGTGTTTCACTACTCAAACAAAACAGAACAAAACAAAAATTAAAAAAAAATATTGCTCTTGTGTTTACTAGTCATATACACTTCTTTCAATAGAGATTATGTGATCATGGTTTATGCTTATTTTTTCTATTCAAGTGTAATAGCTCAATACTGATTTATTTCACAGCACTAATTTTTTTAAAACCATTCATCCATGGCCTATCATATTAATTGCCAGTATTTGTTGGATTTGCTTGTTTTTTGATGACTTAATTTGGTTTTTGTCCTTTTCTTACAGATTGTAAAATTTTGAACACAAATGAGCATATGTTTAACTTTATCTCCTACAGTTTTAAACTGAGAACAACTGTTTGTTTTCTACAAATAAGATACCTGTGCATTTACTATTTCTTCTCATTTTATTTACGTTTTATCACATCCTGATTCATCTACAACTTATCCTAGTAAGTGTTCTCATATTGAAAGAAACCACCAATTTTTTTCAATCATAGCACTGTAGCACTGTCCTCCCGCGGTTCATTCATTTGCTCGAGCGGGAACCAGTAACATCTTACAACAAATTGTGAGACTTGTTGTCACTGGCTTTGGCCTATCGAACACGTCATGGGTATCTTGCCAGGCTCTTGCTATGTGGACGAGATACTCTGGGTAGCTTGCCGGGCAGAGGAATCGGAATCAGGCTTGGCCTCCTGCAAGGCAAATGCCCTACCTGCTGTGCTGTAAACGTTATCTAAACTATACTAGTAATACCAAATGTTGTTTCTTTAACAGTGCAATATAAAGGATTATTTCGTAATTTTCTTGATGTGTTAATGAAATAGCTAAGCTCTTGAGTATCATGGGAGTATTTTTCTAACACAAGAGTCTGACGAAGGTGAAACTGTTATAACCGTCTTGTAGGATTCCATCTCCCTAGCCTGCTTCATTCTACCCCGCTCTCTATCCAATCCGGTCTTCTTCTTGGGATTCTGACCTCCTGATTGGCTAGCCTCTACCTTTCAACTGCCTACTTTATGACATCATTCTCCCACCAAACCAACCACCAACTGGTAGAATCTTGGGGGTCCCATGTAGTTGCTTGTAAACAAATTTGAATCATCATGGCAAGTGACGAGTGACCAATGACCAATCACCAGTGAGCAGTCCTCTCCACTGAACACTTGCGGTCTTAAGCCGCTTCAGTGTTCAGACGTACTCTCGTACCGTCTCCTCTTCTCGTCTACCTTTCATCGGTATTTCCTCTTCTCTGACCATGTCAGGTAAGGAATAATACTTTTCAAAGCTTTTCATTAGATTTATCATCCCTAAACTTAGCAGTCAAGGAAAAACAGCACGTAGTAATGAAAGAAAGTATTCAAGTCGAATTTGATAAGCCTCATTTTAGCTTGACTTTGACATTTGCTGTGTGATTTTAGACATTGGCTTACTTTCTCTCACATACAAAGTGTTTTTCCTCATTGATTACATTATACTTTAGACATACTTAGGAGCTCAAATACACACACCCACACATATAAATATATATGAGTGTTGATTCTCTGTGTTTCCTTTTTCCTTGTAATAGTGAATTTTACATGATATTCATTGAAAACAAGTAAATCAGAGACAGTATTTTTACAGAAACAGAAAATAGAGATGCTGCGGAAAACTGTTAATATATTCTAGCGTGTGTTCTCTCTAATGGTCTCTCCACTTGTATGTATACTTCAGTATTTTAAATATAGTGATATTACAAAGTAATAATCATTGATCTTTGAGATTTCTATTTAAACCAGGTAATAAGAAAATATGGGGCATGAGGAAGGTGTGCAGTGCTGAGCGGTAGGGAGGGCTTACCAAGCCCTCAAAGGTAAGAAAGTTTGGGATCACTTTCATCAAACATTGACCAATTGAAACCAAGACGATATGAGGGAGAAATAAATAGGAAAGAAAGAACGAACGAAAGAAAGAAAGATCGAAAGATAGAGAGAAGAAAGAAAGGAAGAAAGAATAGGGACGTCGATTATCAAGGAAGGGGAAAACGTTTGGACAGAATGTTGAAGAGAACCAAAGGTTTAAAATCAAAAAAGAAAGAATATATATTAAATATGCTCAGCTAAATACACTGAGAGCAAGTCAAAGCAATTTACTTCAATAAATGCCAGGACTAGAAAGTATACTATGCCTTGAATAGGGTTCCAGTAGGAAAAGCAGTTTATCAGAAAGCCATCCTTGCTGGCTTTTTTCCTGATTATCTCTTAGAACACGGTACTTGGTTCTTAACAGTTTGGAGTACATGCACGCTTCAGAAATGATGCTTCCCATAAATAGCTAATAGTGCTTATCTAGGGCGGTGGAAGACACAGAATCTTCAATGTTTTTATTACGTTCTGGTTTTTAAGTACATGTACGGCACTGCCTGTTAAAATAAAAAAAATGGTATATTCTAACTTGAATCAGGAGATTTGATTCATTTGTGTGGTAAGTAGGTTCCAGGTTAAAGCTGCTTGTCATCTTTACAAATATTATTTCATGTGATTTTTTTCTTCCTAACATGAGAGTATTTTGATAATAGTCAACTTCTGTTTTTAGATCCTAAGAGGAAATAGAAAAACCAAGTCTCACATGTCTAATTACACGTTTTTGTCATATTTGTGAATTATGAGTTTTCCTACATTAAAGATATTTTGTTGGATTTTGGTGCTCATTTATTAAACATTGAGAAGAACGTTTTCCTGGTTAATAAAGCTAATTCTAATCTAGGGGTTGAAAGTAAATTTGCAATATTTTGTGATCACTTTTTAAATGGTCTTTTCTGTTTCTTGTGTGATCAAGTGAAATCCTCTGCTATGTTTAACACGTGTTGTTTGCTGGTTAATATTCAAAGGTATTCATGAGAATAATTTTTTTGTACTTTCGAAGTTTCTTTCTGTATTTTCCTCATTTAAAACATTTCTTGTCTATGAAATACAATCACGTTTATTCCTATTTTCTTTTTGTTATGTAATTACTGATAAATCCTTTGTCTTTAATGGACTGGTAAAGTGTGCACTCAAAAATCACCTTCTATTCCATTTTTTGGCTAGCAGTTTTTTTCTAAAATAGAATACTCTCTTCATATTACATATGTGGAACGATTTATTAATAACCTTATTGTACTGTTTTATTTGGTTTTTTGGGACCACATCCACTGTTATTCAAGGCCTACTCTTGGATCTGCTCTCCATAACTTACTGTACTATGCTGCTTGCTAAAGAGCCCAGATTTCATTAATATATATATACTTCATTTTCAGTTCTGCGATACATATTTTTCATGATGTTTTCTTTACCCTTCCTCCTATGTAAATCACATGAAATAGAAAAATTATATTCATGTATGCATTATTATTCTTAGAATTATTAGTAACTACATTGTAGATAAACAACTTAAGACACAGAGTTTCAATAAAGTTTTCCTTCCAAAAACATTTCTTGGGAAAGACTCAAGCAGTCATTTTTGAAGTGGATCAAAAATGAGGGTAACCTTCAATGCATCAACAAGATTAAGTCGTATGTGAACCGTAAGTAACAGGTACTCATCGCACAAGTCAAATGGAAACCTGATGATTACAATGGTAATAGTTGCAAAGACCACAAATGCCTATCTTAACGTAAGGTATCCTCCTTCCGGTTTCTGGCCTTGTATTGATCATGCAGGGTCCTGGCCAAAAGTCCACATGCTTTAGGTTGTGTAACCTGGAAATTCATAAGGGACAGAGAGAGACAGTACTGGAGGGGATAAGGCACTTGCCTTGTACACAGCCAATCCAGTTGAATCTCTGTCACGGCATACACTCTCGCAAATGTTCTAAGGGGTCACTCCAGAGTGCAGAGCCAAGAAGAACCCAAGATCACTGTCAGTTGTTGGTCCACACTCTACACCACCCCACGCCCCGCCCAATAAAAATTATTGGAATATAGGAAATCTCTTTGCCATCTCTGGGCCTCAGGTTTCTTCTTGTCCAGAGAATGTTTCCCATTCTCTTAGACTTCCTAGTTTGGAAGAGCTTCCATTCTAGGAAATAGCATAGGAGTCAATAGGAGAGCAAGCTAAGGAGAAACTATCTGTAATCATGAAATCCAGGTACAGACACGATCGCCTGGCTCTTCTACAGTTCTGTGTTTACTTTGAGAGCACGATACCAAATACACAAAGTGCCCAAAGGTTCCAGGCTTTGAATCACCCCTAGTGGTTGGAATTTTGGAAACTCAGTTGACTGTTGGTACTAGAAGCATCTCGAAGGCTTAAATTTTAAGTTCAGATTGTTCCTCTCAGCGTTGAAGGAGATTATTAGTCTCACAGATTTTTTTCATCACCCTCTTGTTCCTTTCAGAAAATTTTCAAAATCCATCTGTATTGGGAACTGCACATACTCTGCAGCTTTCCCTTCCCGTGGTGAACAATGCAGCTTCCCGAACAGGAAGTGTCTGCAACTACTCCAGAGTATCTGCTCCAGCTGGTAGTTCTGCTTGGCTCCTGCCCTCAGCCTCTGGCACCTCTTTCCAACCCCTGATGGGTAGTGCCTATCTTTACCAACATTTCAGCACAGCAATGCTGTCTGGAGTGTTTCACCAGAGTCATATATCCACCTCAGCTGCTTCCTACCCGAGTGTTTTGGAATGGGATATTGCAGGAAGTGCTGAAGAGAAGTCTTCCATGGGAGACTTTTCTGTGACTGTCCTTGACCAAGACCCCGCTGTCTCTTCCATGTCTATGGCAGCTCGCTATGAGAAAATCCTAGATACCAACAACACGGTGTCTGTGTACCCATCACTTTCTGCCAGTCTTGTTGAGAGAACACCATCTCTGGTTCCACATCAGAGTCAAAGCCTGTCACTTCCCTACCAGGAAGGAAGCCAGGTGTATTACTATCATCAAGGCACTCTGGGAACTCTCCTTTCCGGCCCGCAGTTCTATGACTCCATGACATACAGAGGGCAAAAGGGCTCTGCCCCCCAAACTTACAGCAACTCATCGCGAGAAATGGTTATGGTTCTCAAGGGGGTCCAGCCCCCAAATAACCAACCACCAGCCTCCTCCTCTGGAATCCACTTCTCTCTGTCTGCTCAACCCATCACAGAATCGAGTTTTCAAGGTGAGTAAAACTAAGAGAAGGGAAACAAAATTCAAAAATTGGGGTCAAAATAGAGGAAAACTCTCCATAGACAGGTGGTATTTAAGTGAAATATACCGAGATTATATCATACATACTCCTATTCCATGATATGAACGTCCTATTATTTTTTCGAGAAATCGAATACATTGAGACTAGACTACTTTACAATGCTAAGCTCTGTATGGAACATAGTGATTTAAAAATACCTATTTTTATTTTATTTTTTTTTAAAAAGCTTTAGTTTGGAGCAGGTTGAATCTGGGTCATAGCCTGTACCGCTCAGGGATTACTCCTGGGTCTGTGCTAGGGATCAATCCTGAAGGTGCTCAGGGGATCATACGTGATACTAAAGATCAAACTGAGGTCAGCTGTGCGCAGGGCCAGTGCCTTACCAAATGGACTATCCTTCTGTTCCAAGGCTCTTATTTTTAAGTGCAGTTTACACTGAAACTCTTTCAAATACAAATAGAACCACAAACAGCAGCACCACATGACAAACAGTAAGAACTGCAACATTTACCTCCACTTGTAGCACAGGGCCCTGTCCATTATCCTTAGAATAGCCAGTATCAATGCCTTGCCTATGGCTGGTAGGTGCACTGCTGTTGCACCACTACTTGTGTGGAGGGAATATCTCATTTCCCAGGGACTGATTTCTTCCTTGGTTCCTTTTTAGTGATGAATTACCTGGGGATGGAGACTTCCCTGCCATCGCAAGCTTCAGGTCCTACATTGGGTCTGACCCAAATTTCAGAAATGCCCCCATCATGCAGTAGCAGGATTCAAAGACATGAGAGGAATCCACCACCTGAGCTTCGGGAAGTTCCCATGATATCTGCAGCCCAAAGTAACCAGGCGCTGACCTCAACTCCAACTCAGGAACAAAAAGTTACGAATTTTGACCAGATGAAAACGGGGCTCTCAAAATCTCTGAAGACCTACCAGATCCCAGTCGACCTAGAACAATGCAAAGATCTGCAGGTAATGAACACCACTGACACCATCCCTCTGAAGCAGGTGCATGAAAATTCAAGTGGCGCTAAGGGGACCTCCCATCCAACACGGAAGAACAAAAAGGAGGCTTCTGAACCTCTTGAGGGAGAACCCAAGGCCAAAATCCTGCCAAAAGTCCAAGAATGCTTGCTAGGGGGAGCGGGGATTGTTCGTAATGCTGCAGTCAGTGATAGGTGTCCTGTGACCACGGCCAAAACTAACAGCAAACCACAGAAAGCTGCATCCAGCAGGATCAGCAAGACAAAGAGCCATGGGCAGGAGAAGATAGAAAACACCCGAGTAAACTCTAAGAAAGCTAAGGAGTGTAAGCATCCAGGGAACAAGGTCAAGGCAGAAGAAAAGCCCACCATTGGCAAGATGAAACGCAAGAAAAGTCAACGTGAGCTTTGTCAAGAGGCCTTTAAAAAGCCCCGCAGCTGCCTAGGCATGCACATGCTGGAGTCTGTGCAAGTGTTTCATGCTCTGGGGAAGAAGAGTGATCCAAAACCTGGAATCTCTTCCTCCCAGGTCCTGGCTAGCTCCAAGAACCCCAAAGATATCAAGCCATCCTCAGCTGTCAAGCCATGGCTAGGTGCTACCCGGGATGGAAAAGGCCTTGAGAAAACTCAGGTCAAAGCACAGAAACCAAGTAGCCCTGCTGAAAAACACTTATCTCCAACCCAGTCTGAGCTGCCACCTCCTGGGAAGGTCAAATTGGTACCTTTGCCGTTTCTGACCATGGAGAGGCCTCAAGCTCGACCTGTTCCTCGGAGACCACAGTCTGTGGCCTCACATCGTCCTGCTGCAACTCACCCTGCCAAGCCCGGCTCTACCAATGCAGCTCAGCCAACTGCTGCCAATTCTTCCCGGCCAACCACTGCATTTTTGCCTGGTCCTGCCAAACCTGCTCAGTCCATTTCAACCAACCCATCTCGACCAGGTTTGCTGAACCCTACTAGCCGGCCCTTTCCTCAGGATGCAGGTTCTAAACCTGCTCCCTACAAGACAACAGCTAGCACTTCTCTCCGGAGGGAGGCTCCTCTTGTCTCTGTGAACAAGCGCCAGTCTCCACCCAAACGTCAGAGTCAGTTTCTCCTTCAAGACTTCCGTTTCCAACCGATTCCATGGAGAAAGCCCAATGTTCCCGAGCCAGTCGTGTCAAAGCCCATCACCAAAGAGCAGACACCAGAGCGTGAGGCTATGAAAAGGAAGGCTCAGCAGGAGCGTGAGAAAGCTGCCAAACACACCTCTTTGGGGAAAGTGCAGTTCTTTATTGAGAGAGAAAAAGAGATGGACATCTCTCTCTACTATGGCTACGTAATGTGAGTAGCTGGAATGGTAGGTTCCACTTGAGGTACCAGATGGTTGCCTTAGACAAACACAGAAATACCATACACAGTTGGTTTATTCTAATAAATTTTTAACAAATTGAAGAGATGCATCGTAGTTAATTGGTTGTTAATAAAAGTTCTGAAGTTTGAGATGCTGTCAAATGTGGTTGTTTTGGGGAGGGGCTGGGGGTTGAAGTATGGCATGGGAAAGAATGGGAAGTTATAGAAAGGACAAAGGGGGAATAGACAAGACTCTGAGAAAGAGAACCTTGGTCCAGGGTTCTAAAGCCCATCAGAGGAGAAATTGCATGGGCCTGATGAAGAGTGGGGTGGGGTCAGAGGAAGAGTATAGCTGACAGGGCATTTGCTCTGCAAGCAAGAAGGACCCAGTTCAATTATTGCATTCCTTTAGGGTTCCCAGAGACCCACCAGATGTGAAACCTGAGGGCAGAGCCAGGAGTAAGACCAGAGCACAGTCAAGTATGCCCCATCCCTGGTGTCCTCCAAAAAAAAAATGAGAGAAATGACACGGTCTGGGGGTTTGGAATTAAAGAATAAATTTGGAATAGGCTAAAGAAGGCAAATGAGTCTAAGGTGACCAGAAGAAAAGTTAAATTTCTTTCATGGAGTCTGTGTCTATGCCTCATGGCCACCTTTGGAAAATAACCAAATTTGAGACACATCTCTAAAAGGTTTGGGTGGTCTATCCATAAATGATGGCTGGGGGATGCGACCACATAGACTGGGGAATGAACCTTCCAGAGGATTGGTCAGCGCCCTCAGAGACATTCAAGGATGACTCTTAACAGGGACCAAGCCAAGAGAACAGTTGCAGCATGAAGCCTGAAGATGAGCTCCTGGGAGATGCAGAGATAAGTCACCATGTCCTCGGGCCCTCTGTTCAGCACCCCTAGCTGCACCATTTCCCTTATTCCCAACAATATTCAGAGTCGCTATCACGGTGACCCTTTGCTAGCTAGTTTCAACAATGAGGTCCATTGCCTCTGTAAGTCTTTGGATTTGTAAACTCCCCACGGTGGTCAAGCCTGCTTTCAGGCAACGACATCTGGACATTTCTGTCGGGGGGAGCTCAAATTATATTACCTTGAGGGGCTGCTCTGTGGTCTTCCATGGTCCCGGGTGCCTGTAGCCTTCTCTAAACATCGCTGTTAACTGCAGCTCACCCAAGAACCAACGTTATCAGTGTCGTTGGGGCTGCTGTTGCGGGACGTACCGGACTAAGACATGCGCACTAGGTCACCACTCCCAAAGCGGTCGGTACCGCTTGACCTTGAGCCTGGAAGGTGGTGGCGGAAAGAGATGGTCCTAGGAGAGTTAATGGGGTGATGGATGGATGGCAGGGAAACCGGGAAGGGTAGGGACCTGGACAGCTGGTGATCAGCATGGGAGAGTTGGTGGATGTTTTTTAATTACGTTAACATGTTTTT
The DNA here is from genome assembly GCF_029834395.1 of Sorex fumeus. NCBI lineage: Eukaryota > Metazoa > Chordata > Mammalia > Eulipotyphla > Soricidae > Sorex > Sorex fumeus. The sequence goes on from NW_026606203.1 coordinate 669,795, forward strand.
CGTAAATGATAAGCAAAACAAAAATACGAAAATAAGATAGGTTCCAAAGAACAGGTTACATATAAGACCGAGAGAGCTGAAAGGGCTGGCATTCCTTCTGGAGCTTTCAATCATACCATTTACTAAAGATGGTATTTTCACATCACTTAGCTGCGGAGAGGAATAGTGAGAAACAGAATGCCACCAGAAAAGCAAACTGGATGACCACGGTTCATAAAAGCCAGGTGGAAGGTGTTCACATGGATCCCAAGTGCAAGTGGGTTAACAGGAACATACATTTCACTAAGTCTGCTTGGTACCAGTAACTACTTTGGTGGAAATGGAGCAACACGGATGCAGTTTCTGACAGGCCTGAGACTAAACTGCTAACAAATTTTCCCAGGAAAGGGTAGTTGACTGGCTAGGAACAGAACAACTTGAAAAGTGTTTTGCTACCTTTCATGTATGGCTAGAGGAAAATGATCCCAGTCAACTCTCCAAACGAACAAGCTTCAACTCCCTTGAAGGAAAGTTGTATTCACTGAGGAAAAAATGCTGGGAGAACAGTCTGAAATGATGGGAGAAGAGACAATAAGTGCAAAAGGAAGGACTTGAAATTTGGCGAAAACAAAGCTTGAAACAACAAGATCTGGTGAGCACATGATTTACTGGGAATGGGTTCTGAGGAGGAAAAGAGCGATATCACGGATGTGAACAAGGAACATCCAAGTGAAGGAAGACTTTTAGCTAGCTGATTACCCCATGGGCAACATGGTTGCAAGACTACCAGAACTTCCCAAGGAATTGACTTTAAGTTTCTTTCTATTATATGGTCACTTACAACATGTATTCTTTGCCTTCTTCAACGACAATTTGGAGTGTTCGTTTCTTTCTCAATATTCTGTTCACTTGTGTAAGCATCTTTAACAACTGCTGGATAACACAAGTATTTGATCAGACTTATTTTGTACTATCATCTTCAGTTGAGATTACTGACAACTAGGTCTAAAGTGAAGTTTGCTTTGATTGGTAGAAGTAGAGTAGCGAGGACTAGGGATGGAATTAGAGATTATAGGGTACCACATTCAGTTCCTAATAAAACAAGTCAAGGACAGTGTCCCTAATAGACTATTGAAAAAGACATCCATCTCTGTTTAACATGTAAATTCAGCATATTATATATTAAATTAAAAATGGATTAATATTCCTGTATTTGGTCTTTTAAAGACATTCAAGCTTGGTTCAGGAAACAAACACTGCCTATGAAATCATAACAACTTAATCATAAAAACCTGATTACTAGTTCAGTTTCCAAGAATGTCAGCGCTAAGAATGATTTCCCTTGATCTCCCTAGTGCATATGATAGGCATATGAATACATCTGTGTGAATAAATAATTGGTATCAAATTTCCAGTCTCACCATACATGGTTGTGGGTATTGTGAAATAATTTTATATATTTTCGAAATTTTGCAATAAGATCTCTGGGTGTGAATCCTTGAATCATAAATACCTTTTCGTGTGCTCCAGCACCACCTCCTCCCACCTTAATTACTATATATATGACCTCCTAAAGAGTCATTTGATTTGTTCACTTTGTTTTAGTCCTTCTCTCTCTCTCTCTTTTCAAATGTGAGTTATCTGTCTCAAATCAAGGTGCATGTATTTGTTATGGCAGTTTTAATCTTTATGAGTGATTTAAAATTTCTTCATTTATTTTTTAATTGAATCACCATGAGATGGGCCATTGCAAAGCTATTTTGTGCAATTTAATTTTTAATCCTTTCAGTGAAGCCAAGTAAAATCTCTTACACGTGAAATTCAGAATTTCCATATTTCATGTGAATCAAAACTGATTGTTTTTGTGTGTTTTTTTAATTTTTTATTATTTTTTATTGATAGAAAAGGGATCACCAAATAATGGGTGTTGGGAGGATCCTCCCAGGATGGGAGATGCATGCTGAAAGTAGACTCTAGACCGAACGTGATTGCCACTCAATGCCTCTTTTGGTATGTTTTTTAGATAATTCTTCCCCTCCTCTGTTTGCTTAGGACCAGGAATTTGCCTCTCCCCTCCCTGTTCTTTCAGGAAGCCAGAGAGACATCTTCAGGCAGGAAGAGCATGAAATTTACATAGAAGTGGTACTGCATGGACAGTATCATGTTAAGCGAAATGAGTCAGAAAGAGAGGGACAGACAGAGCAAGATTGCATTCACCCGGAGAACATAAAATAACAAAATAGGAGACGAACTCCCAAGAGTGGCCGAGATTAGTGTCAGGAATTTTTCTTCATAGCTTGGAGACCAACCACACACGCTAGCAGAAAAGGCAGCTCAGATAGAGAATGGAGCACCAAATAAAGGGTGTTGGGAGGATCCTCCCAGGATGGGAGAGAGTGCTGAACATAGACTAGAGACCAAGCATGATTGTCACTCAGTGCCTCTTTTGCAAACCACAACACCTAAAAGGAGACAGAGAACAAAGGGGAATGCCCTCCCACAGTGTCAGGGTGGGATGAGGGGATGGGGGGTGGGAGGCATACTGGGATCCCTGGTGGTGGGAAATGGGCACTGGTGGAGGGATGGGTATTTGATCATTGTATAAATGAAACCCACGCACAAAAATTCATATGTCTACAACCGTACCTCATGGTGTCTCACTAATAAAAATTTAAAAATTAAAAATAAAAAAATTGGAACATAAAGTAAAAATACAACAAGAGAACGATCTCACAATAGCAAAGAGGGCTATAGTACTCAAAACGTTGAGAAACAGGCACATTGGCAAGTATTTTTAAATACGCATCCAGGAGAGAATATAGCATTGTTCGTGAACAAATCTACTCTATGGATTCATCTCATCCTTGAAATGGAAAAGGACAATGTGTTACAGTTTCCAATTTGCAAATAAGATCTATACCATCTACTTTTTGCTATGTTTCTATGCTTTACCGAGTATTATCCTGATTTTTAAATTTACTTTTAGGATTAAAATAGTATTTGCCTGCATCAAACTTTTTAAGTAAATGTTTTATTAGAAATGATTTTTAATGATTAAGAATGTTTTATTCACATGTCATTTTCTAAAAGAAACATATAGGCCAAAGAGCTAGTGCAGCATGAAGAGGGTGTTTACCTTGTATGCAGCTAACCTGAGTTCAATTCCCAGAACCCTGAGCTTGCTCGGGGTGATCTCTGGATACAGGGTCTGAAGTGAGCCTGGAGCACATCTGGGTGCACTCCCCTCCACACATACAAGGAAGAAAAGAAAAGAAAAACATATAACTGATTCTTGAGTAACATAGACGTTAAGGGTGCTAACTCCTCTATAACTTTTGAAAACCCCCAAATTTAATAGATAGTCTGCTCTTGACCAAGAAGATGGTTTTCTAATAGTATTTAATTCCATTGTCTGCAATTAGTACTATGTGTGGCCTGTCAATCTGTAAATTTTGATACATTTAAAAACTTTTATGGATTTTATAATAGACTTTATAATACATTTGTATTTTAAGGTAGTAAGTGATAATTTATATTTCTATTTGTCTGGGGTATTTGGGCCGTAGTATGTGGTGCTTGGGACTTCAGACTCTGTGCTCAAGGGTCATTCCTGGTGGTGCCAGCCATTAATTTGGGTTGACAGTGTGCATGGTAAGTGCTTGAACCCCTATACAAAGTCTGGGGTCCAACCAAATCAATTATCTGCATATACTTTATACATGCATGGCATACTTTTCCTTAGATTTTTTTATATTTCTAGGATATATTGATCATCTTTAATTATTTCACATCCCTACCAATGTCCAAAAATTTTCAAAATACAGTTATTGAAAAATAACATATAGAAGTCCAAATTTGTATTGTTCATGGGATAACTATATTACGAAGAAAGTAGAACCACAATAAACATGCAAGTAAAATGCAGGTACATTTCTTTGGAGTCTTTCAATTATGCATTTATATTAGTCTCTACACAAGTATGATTTTTAAATAGTCAATTTCAATTACTATCAAAAGTTTATTGAGACTTTATGATTGTAATGTTTTACTGCTAAGATGACATTGATGTGAACATTTATATCTATTTGTCTACTTTTCTAATTGTTTACATAAGATCAATTCTTCACAGCTAACTTACTTGTGACCGGATATGTAGCTCAGGACAAAAGAACTTGGCCTGCGTGTATGAAACTTTGATTTCTGTTCTTCGCACTATAGAAACAAAAGCAAAACCATTAACTGTGGTTGGAAATAGGCCTCGGTGGTAAAATATTTGCCTCACATTTCTGAGGTTCTGGGTTTGATCCCTGAATTTCCATCTACACACACAAAAGCTAACTTACAACAAAGTCTCACACTGGAGACCTAACTGGGCCCGCTCAAGAAAATCGATGAACAATGGGAGGAGAGTGACAGTGACACTGACTTAATGAACATTAAACTGCTTTAAGCTATATATTGCCTAACTATTAAAAGGATTTAATTCTCAATAAAATAGCTTGAAAAAGTCTTTTTTCTAGCACCTCTACTAGGGAAAGATAGCACCTGTTTTTTCAATATTTGTAATTTGGGGGGACATTTTAATTTCTCATTTTAATTTGTGCTCTTTGTCTACTAGTGAGCTTGAAAATTGCTCTTGTATGGTACTACATGGAAAATATTATGCTATGGGAAATGAGTCAGAAAGAGAGGGACAGACATAGAAAGACCGCATGCATCTGGGTAACATAAAGTAACAAAACAAGAGACTAACACCCAAGAACAGCTGTGTTAAATACCAGGTTGTTCACTCCATGGCTTAGAGGCCAGCTGCACTGTCTAGGGGTAAAGGCAGCGCAGATAGAGAAGGGAGCACCCAATAAAGGGTGCTGGGAAGATCTGCCCAGGATGGGAGATGCCTGCTCAAAGTAGTCTATGGACCGAACAGGATTGCCACCCAATGTCTCTTCTGCAGAACACAGCACCCAAAAGGAGAGATAGAACAAAAGGGAGTGCCCTACCAAAGAGGCAGGGTGGGATGGGGGATGGGGCTGGTGGTGGGATGGGCACTCCATCACTGTATAACTGAAACCCAAGCTCAACAACCTGTAAGTCTACAACTGTACCTCATGGTGTTTCACTACTCAAACAAAACAGAACAAAACAAAAATTAAAAAAAAATATTGCTCTTCTGTTTACTAGTCATTTACACTTCTTTCAATAGAGATTATGTGATCATGGTTTATGCTTATTTTTTCTATTCAAGTGTAATAGCTCAATACTGATTTATTTCACAGCACTAATTTTTTTAAAACCATTCATCCTTGGCCTATCATATTAATTGCCAGTATTTGTTGGTTTTGCTTGTTTTTTGATGACTTAATTTGGTTTTTGTCCTTTTCTTACAGATTGTAAAATTTTGAACACAAATGAGCATATGTTTTTCTTTATCTCCTACAGTTTTAAACTGAGAACAACTGTTTGTTTTGTACAAATAAGATACCTGTGAATTTACTATTTCTTCTCATTTTATTTACGTTTTAACACATCCTGATTCATCTACAACTTATCCTAGTCAGTGTTCTCATATTGAAAGAAACCACCAATTTTTTCAATCATAGCACTGTAGCACTGTCCTCCCGCGGTTCATTCATTTGCTCGAGCGGGAACCAGTAACATCTTACAACAAATTGTGAGACTTGTTGTCACTGGCTTTGGCCTATCGAACACGTCATGGGTATCTTGCCAGGCTCTTGCTATGTGGACGAGATACTCTGGGTAGCTTGCCGGGCAGAGGAATCGGAATCAGGCTTGGCCTCCTGCAAGGCAAATGCCCTACCTGCTGTGCTGTAAACGTTATCTAAAATATACTAGAAATACCAAATGTTGTTTCTTTAACAGTGCAATATAAAGGATTATTTCGTAATTTTCTTGATGTGTTAATGAAATAGCTAAGCTCTTGAGTATCATGGGAGTATTTTTCTAACACAAGAGTCTGACGAAGGTGAAACTGTTATAACCGTCTTGTAGGATTCCATCTCCCTAGCCTGCTTCATTCTACCCCGCTCTCTATCCAATCCGGTCTTCTTCTTGGGATTCTGACCTCCTGATTGGCTAGCCTCTACCTTTCAACTGCCTACTTTATGACATCATTCTCCCACCAAACCAACCACCAACTGGTAGAATCTTGGGGGTCCCATGTAGTTGCTTGTAAACAAATTTGAATCATCATGGCAAGTGACGAGTGACCAATGACCAATCACCAGTGAGCAGTCCTCTCCACTGAACACTTGCGGTCTTAAGCCGCTTCAGTGTTCAGACGTACTCTCGTACCGTCTCCTCTTCTCGTCTACCTTTCATCGGTATTTCCTCTTCTCTGACCATGTCAGGTAAGGAATAATACTTTTCAAAGCTTTTCATTAGATTTATCATCCCTAAACTTAGCAGTCAAGGAAAAACAGCACGTAGTAATGAAAGAAAGTATTCAAGTCGAATTTGATAAGCCTCATTTTAGCTTGACTTTGACATTTGCTGTGTGATTTTAGACATTGGCTTACTTTCTCTCACATACAAAGTGTTTTTCCTCATTGATTACATTATACTTTAGACATACTTAGGAGCTCAAATACACACACCCACACATATAAATATATATGAGTGTTGATTCTCTGTGTTTCCTTTTTCCTTGTAATAGTGAATTTTACATGATATTCATTGAAAACAAGTAAATCAGAGACAGTATTTTTACAGAAACAGAAAATAGAGATGCTGCGGAAAACTGTTAATATATTCTAGCGTGTGTTCTCTCTAATGGTCTCTCCACTTGTATGTATACTTCAGTATTTTAAATATAGTGATATTACAAAGTAATAATCATTGATCTTTGAGATTTCTATTTAAACCAGGTAATAAGAAAATATGGGGCATGAGGATGGTGTGCAGTGCTGAGCGGTAGGGAGGGCTTACCAAGCCCTCAAAGGTAAGAAAGTTTGGGATCACTTTCATCAAACATTGACCAATTGAAACCAAGACGATATGAGGGAGAAATAAATAGGAAAGAAAGAACGAACGAAAGAAAGAAAGATCGAAAGATAGAGAGAAGAAAGAAAGGAAGAAAGAATAGGGACGTCGATTATCAAGGAAGGGGAAAACGTTTGGACAGAATGTTGAAGAGAACCAAAGGTTTAAAATCAAAAAAGAAAGAATATATATTAAATATGCTCAGCTAAATACACTGAGAGCAAGTCAAAGCAATTTACTTCAATAAATGCCAGGACTAGAAAGTATACTATGCCTTGAATAGGGTTCCAGTAGGAAAAGCAGTTTATCAGAAAGCCATCCTTGCTGGCTTTTTTCCTGATTATCTCTTAGAACACGGTACTTGGTTCTTAACAGTTTGGAGTATATGCACGCTTCAGAAATGATGCTTCCCATAAATAGCTAATAGTGCTTATCTAGGGCGGTGGAAGACACAGAATCTTCAATGTTTTTATTACGTTCTGGTTTTTAAGTACATGTACGGCACTGCCTGTTAAAATAAAAAAAAATGGTATATTCTAACTTGAATCGGGAGATTTGATTCATTTGTGTGGTAAGTAGGTTCCAGGTTAAAGCTGCTTGTCATCTTTACAAATATTATTTCATGTGATTTTTTTCTTCCTAACATGAGAGTATTTTGATAATAGTCAACTTCTGTTTTTAGATCCTAAGAGGAAATAGAAAAACCAAGTCTCACATGTCTAATTACACGTTTTTGTCATATGTGTGAATTATGAGTTTTCCTACATTAAAGATATTTTGTTGGATTTTGGTGCTCATTTATTAAACATTGAGAAGAACGTTTTCCTGGTTAATAAAGCTAATTCTAATCTAGGGGTTGAAAGTAAATTTGCAATATTTTGTGATCACTTTTTAAATGGTCTTTTCTGTTTCTTGTGTGATCAAGTGAAATCCTCTGCTATGTTTAACACGTGTTGTTTGCTGGTTAATATTCAAAGGTACTCATGAGAATAATTTTTTTTGTACTTTCGAAGTTTCTTTCTGTATTTTCCTCATTTAAAACATTTCTTGTCTATGAAATACAATCACGTTTATTCCTATTTTCTTTTTCTTATGTAATTACTGATAAATCCTTTCTCTTTAATGGACTGGTAAAGTGTGCACTCAAAAATCACCTTCTATTCCATTTTTTGGCTAGCAGTTTTTTTCTAAAATACAATACTCTCTTCATATTACATATGTGGAACGATTTATTAATAACCTTATTGTACTGTTTTATTTGGTTTTATTTGGGACCACATCCACTGTTATTCAAGGCCTACACTTGGATCTGCTCTCCATAACTTACTGTACTATGCTGCTTGCTAAAGAGCCCAGATTTCATTAATATATATATATATTTCATTTTCAGTTCTGCGATACATATTTTTCAGATGTTTTCTTTACCCTTCCTCCTATGTAAATCACATGAAATAGAAAAATTATATTCATGTATGCATTATTATTCTTAGAATTATTAGTAACTACATTGTAGATAAACAACTTAAGACACAGAGTTTCAATAAAGTTTTCCTTCCAAAAACATTTCTTGGGAAAGACTCAAGCAGTCATTTTTGAAGTGGATCAAAAATGAGGGTAACCTTCAATGCATCAACAAGATTAAGTCGTATGTGAACCGTAAGTAACAGGTACTCATCGCACAAGTCAAATGGAAACCTGATGATTACAATGGTAATAGTTGCAAAGACCACAAATGCCTATCTTTTTTTTTTTTAATTTATTTATTGAATCACCGTGGGAAAGGTTACAAAGCTTCCAGGTTTATGTCTCAGTCATGCAAATATCAAACACATTTCCCTTTACCAATACATATTTTGTCCCATGAAGAACCCCAATAAAACCCCACCCCCCACCCCTTCCCGTCCCTGTGAGGCAGATGAATTCTAGTTAACACTCTATCCGCTTTGATTAGATTGTTTCAATAAAAGATTCACCACTATTATCTAGAGTTTACCCCCCCCCCCAAATCAGACATGCTGAAAAAGCATTGTGAAGTGATTTGCTTTCTCCAGCTGGGTTCAAGAATTAAATGTTGGTTTTGGATTTCTGCTGTTTTACTTATTGACCCTGGAAGTATTTCTACTGAAAGTCAGATAGTTAAGAAATTGGTTTCTGTGTTCTGGAGTCGTGGCCGTGCTGGAGAGCCGCTCGTGGGGGGCAACTGGTGGCCTCGGTAGGGCGTGAAGGGCGGAGCGAAACGCCCCCCTTCCCATGAGGTTTTAGTCGCCCCCACACTCCCGGCCCATACCTGCTGTCCACAAGGCTCCCATGTGGCCGCCATCTTTCTTTCCAGAGAGGAGAGGGTGAATGGGGCAACACCCTTTCCCCTCCGGCAGACTTGATGGGCTGGATCAACGCATAGTCCATTCACTTTTCTGCTCCAAGCTGCTGGGTTCTGCATTAAGTCCTTGTGCTTCTGGGGCCATGGCCGTGCTGGAGAGCCGCTCGTGGGGGGCAACTGGTGACCTCGGTAGGGCGTGAAGGACGGACCGGAACGCCCCCCGACCCATGAGGTTTTAGTCGGCCCCACTCCCCCGGCTCATACCTGCTGTCCACAAGGCTCCCATGTGGCCGCCATCTTTCTTTCCAGAGAGGAGAGGGCGAATGGGGCAACACCCTTTCCCCTCCGGCAGACTTGATGGCCTGGATCAATGCATAGTCCGTTCACTTTTCTGCTCCAAGCTGCTGGGTTCTGCATTAAGTCCTTGTGCTTCTGGGGCCGTGGCTGTGCTGGAGAGCCGCTCGTGGGGGGCAACTGGTGACCTCGGTAGGGCGTGAAGGGCGGACCGGAACGCCCCCCTTCCCATGAAGTTTTAGTCGCCCCCACACCCCCGGCTCATACCTGCTGTCCACAAGGCTCCCATGTGGCCGCCATCTTTCTTTCCAGAGGGAGGAGGGCGGAAGGGAGCAACACCCTATCCCCTCTGGGCAGAAATGATTGCCTGGATTAACGCATAGTCCTTTCACTTTTCCGCTCCAAGCTGCTGGGTTCTGCACCAAGCCCTTGTGCTTCTGGGGCTGTGGCCGTGCTGGAGAGCCGCTCGTGGGGGGCAACTGGTGACCTCGGTAGGGCGTGAAGGACAGACCGGAACGCCCCCCTTCCCATGAGGTTTTAGTCGCCCCCACACCCCCGGCTCATACCTGCTGTCCACAAGGCTCCCATGTGGCCGCCATCTTTCCTTCCAGAGAGGAGAGGGCGAATGGGGCAACACCCTTTCCCCTCCGGCAGACTTGATGGCCTGGATCAATGCATAGTCCGTTCACTTTTCTGCTCCAAGCTGCTGGGTTCTGCATTAAGTCCTTGTGCTTCTGGGGCCGTGGCTGTGCTGGAGAGCCGCTCGTGGGGGGCGACTGGTGACCTCGGTAGGGCGTGAAGGACGGACCGGAACGCCCCCCTTCCCATGAGGTTTTAGTCGCCCCCACATCCCCGGCTCATACCTGCTGTCCACAAGGCTCCCATGTGGCCGCCATCTTTCTTTCCAGAGGGAGGAGGGCGGAAGGGAGCAACACCCTTTCCCCTCTGGGCAGAAATGATTGCCTGGATTAACGCATAGTCCTTTCACTTTTCTGCTCCAAGCTGCTGGGTTCTGCATTAAGCCCTTGTGCTTCTGGGGCTGTGACCGTGCTGGAGAGCCGCTCGTGGGGGGCAACTGGTGACCTCGGTAGGGCGTGAAGGACGGACCGGAACGCCCCCCTTCCCATGAGGTTTTAGTCGCCCCCACACCCCCGGCTCATACCTGCTGTCCACAAGGCTCCCATGCGGCCACCATCCTTCTTTCCAGAGAAGAGAGGGCGAATGGGGCAACACCCTTTCCCCTCCGGCAGACTTGATGGCCTGGATTAACGCATAGTCCTTTCACTTTTCTGCTCTAAGCTGCTGGGTTCTGCATTAAGTCCTTGTGTTTCTGGGGCTGTGGCCATGCTCCAAACTTAACTCTGACTTTCAGGGAGAAAGATTGGGTGGTTTACTTCTCATTGATCACTTTGTATATAGAGAGATGTCGCGTGGCCGCGTAAGCGGCCGCGCGGTTTTGAGAAAAAGTCCTCGTTCCCGCATACTCGAGCTGTGTTTGTAGAGGCTTCTGGTCACCGGGGTTCCATCTGGGGGAGGCGAGATGCGGCGCCTACTCCATCTGGAACTTGCGGGTGAACTTGGCTCTTTTTGGAACCTGTTTTTTCTTTTTTTTTTTTTCCTCCGGGATCCCGCACCCTCCATGTGTTTTTTCTCTTATGCTTAAGGCTTCAAAGATGGCGCTGGGGGGCGGGCTGCGGGCATGACTTCCGGAATCAGAGGTTACCTGGGAGGTGTAGTTCGGCAGATTTGAGAAAAAGTCCTCGTTCCCGCATACTCGAGCTGTGTTTGTAGAGGCTTCTGGTCACCGGGGTTCCAAAGTGTTTTTCCTTATTGATTACATTATATTTTAGACATACTTAGGAGCTCAAATACACACACACACACACACACACATACACATATACATATATATGAGTGTCGATTCTCTTTGTTTCTTTTTTCCTTTTAATAGTGAATTTTACAAAATATCCATTGAAAACAAGTAAATCAGAGACAGTATTTTTACAGAAACAGAAAATAGAGATGCTGTGGAAAACTGTTAATATATACTAGCATGTGTTCTCTCTAATGGTCTCTCCGCTTGTATGTATACTTCAGTATTTTAAATATAGTGATATTTCAAAGTAATAATCATTGATCTTTGAGATTTCTATTTAAACCAGGTAATAAGAAAATATGGGGAATGAGGAAGGTGTGCAGTGCTGAGCGGTAGGGAGGGCTTACCAAGCCCTCAAAGGTAAGAAAGTTTGGGATCACTTTCATCAAACATTGACCATGGAAAATATTATGCTATGGGAAATGAGTCAGAAAGAGAGGGACAGACATAGAAAGACCGCATGCATCTGGGTAACATAAAGTAACAAAACAAGAGACTAAAACCCAAGAACAGCTGTGTTAAATACCAGGTTGTTCACTCCATGGCTTAGAGGCCAGCTGCACTGTCTAGGGGTAAAGGCAGCGCAGATAGAGAAGGGAGCACCCAATAAAGGGTGCTGGGAAGATCTGCCCAGGATGGGAGATGCCTGCTGAAAGTCGTCTAAGGACCGAACAGGATTGCTACCCAATGTCTCTTCTGTAGACCACAGCAACCAAAAGGAGAGATAGAACAAACGGGAGTGCCCTACCAAAGAGGCAGGGTGGGATGGGGGATGGGGCTGGTGCTGGGATGGGCATTCCATCACTGTATAACTGAAACCCAAGCGCAGCAACCTGTAAGTCTACAACTGTACCTCATGGTGTTTCACTACTAAAACAAAACAAAAAAAAATTAAAACAAAGAAAATTGCTCTTGTGTTTACTAGTCATTTACACTTATTTCAATAGACATTATGTGATCATGGTTTATGCTTATTTTTTCTATTCAAGTTTAATAGCGAAATACTGATTTATTTCACAGCACTAATTTTTTAAAACCTTTCATCCTTGGCCTATCATATTAATTGCCACTATTTGTTGGTGTTGCTTGTTTTTTGATCACTTAATTTGGTTTTTGTTTTTTTCTTTCAGATTGTAAAATTTTTGACGAATGATCATATGTTTTTCTTTATCTTCTACAGTTTTAAACTGAGAACAACTGTTTTCATCATTTCATCAGCCTGTTAATTGTCGATTGCCTCGAGCAGGCCCCAGTAATGTCTCTTTCATCCTAGCCCTGAGATTATATTAACGGCTCTTTAGGAGAATGAGACCCATCATTGTTACTGGTATTTGGCATATTTGGTTCGCCACGGGAGTTTGCCAGACTCTGCCCTGTGGGCAGGCTACATTCGATAGCCTGCAAGTTTGTCCAAAGTAGGAATGAGATAATAAGATTTCATAAAAAAGTTCTGATAAGATGTCAGGTTCCCGGAGCTGGATTTTATAGTCTCTGAGTCTTGGCCGCTGATGGGATTACACGGCGCCAGGGGGCCAGGTGGTGGGTGTGACCCCCGCCTGCTGGAATTTGGAGGATCTGGATGGAAGATGCTCGACTCCAATCCGAGTTGGCTTGGAGGTCTCGGCCCCGGAACCCGCATGGCTTTGTCCCTCTGCCAGTACCTTCATGTGTGTGCAGAGTGGTCTCAGCATGGTGGTAGCTGGTCCTGGAGGTCTTCGGCTGCCGGAGCCCCGGTCGGGGCGGGGAGGAAAGCACAATCCGCTCCCCTCCAAGGGGTCCCGGCGAGGACCCTGTTAGTTTTGTACGAGAACAACTGTTAGTTTTGTACAAATAAGATACCTGTGCATTTACTATTTCTTCTCATTTTATTTATTTTAACACATCTCGATTCATCTACAACTTATCCTAGTAAGTGTTGTCATATTGAAAGAAACCACAACTTTTTTCAATCATAGCACTGTAGCACTGTCCTCCCGCGGTTCATCCATTTGCTCGAGCGGGAACCAGTAACATCTTACAACAAATTGTGAGACTTGTTGTCACTGGTTTTGGCCTATCCAATAGGTCATGGGGAGCTTGCCAGGCTTTTGCTATGTGGATGAGATACACTGGGTAGTTTGCCGGGCAGAGGAATCGGAATCAGGGTTGGCCTCCTGCAAGGCAAATGCCCTACCTGCTGTGCTGTAAACGTTATCTAAAAATACTAGTAATACCAAATGTTGTTTCTTTAACAGTGCAATATAAACGATTATTTAGTAATTTTTTTGATTTGTTAATGAAATATGTAAACTCTTGAGTATAATGAGAATATTTTTCTAACACAAGAGTCTGACGAAGGTGAAACTGTTATAACTGTCTTTTCGGATTCCATCTCCCTAGCCTGCTTCATTCTACCATCCTCTCTATCCAATCCGGTGGTCTTCTTGGGATTCTGACCTCCTGATTGGCTAGGCTCTAACTTTCAACTGCCTACTTTATGACATCATTCTCCCACCAAACCAACCTCCAACTGGTAGAATCTTGGGGGTCCCATGTAGTAGTTTGTAAACAAATTTGAACCATCATGGCAAGTGACGAGTGACCAATGACCAATCACGTGTGAGCACCCATTTGTACTGAACACTTGTGGTCTTAAGCCGCTTCAGTGTTCAGACGTACTCTCGTACCACCTCCTCTTCTTGTCTACCTTTCATCGGTATTTCCTCTTCTCTGACCATGTCAGGAAAGGAATAATACTTTTCAAAGCTTTTCATTAGATTTATCATCCATAAATTTAGCAGTCAAGTAAAAACAGCACGGAGTAATGAAAGTAAGTATTCAAGTAGAATTTTATAAGCCTCATTTTAGCTTGACTTTGACATTTGCTGTGTGATTTTAGACATTGACTTACTTTCTCTCACATACAAAGTGTTTTTCCTCATTGATTACATTATATTTTAGACATACTTAGGAGCTCAAATACACACACATACTTAAATACATATATATGTATATATATATGAGTGTTGATTCTCTGTGTTTCTTTTTCCTTTTAATCATGAATTTTTCATGATTTCCATTGAAAATAAGTAAATCAGAGACAGTATTTTTACAGAAACCGAAAATATAGATGCTGTGGAAAACTGTTAATATATACTAGCATGTATTATCTGTAATGGTCTCTCCACTTGTATTTATACTTCAGTATTTTAAATATAGTTATACTACAAAGAAATAATCATTGACCTTTGTGATTTGATTTTAGCCAGGTAATAAAAAAATATGGGGCATGAGTAAGGTGTGGAGTGCTGAGGGTAGGGAGGCAAGCACTCAAAGTTAAGAAAGTTTAGCATCAGTTTCTTCAAACATTAACCAATCGAAACCTAGATGATATGAGGGAGAAATAAATAGGAAAGAAAGAACGAAAGAAAGAAAGACAGAAGAAAGAAAGAAAGAAAGAAAGAAAGAAAGAAAGAAAGAAAGAAAGAAAGCAAGCAAGCAAGCAAGCATAGGGACGTTGATTATCAAGGAAGGGGAAAACTTTTGTACAGAATGTTGAAGAGAACCAAAGATTTAAAATCAAAAAAGAAAGGTACCAGTAGGAAAAGCAGTTTATCAGAAAGCCATCCTAGCTGGCTTTTTTCCTTATTATCTCTTAGAACATAATACTTGATACTTGACAATTTGAGTATAAACACGCTTCAGAAATGATGCTCCCCATAAATAGCTAATAGTGCTGATCTAGGGCGGTGGAAGACACAGAATCTTCAATGTTTTTATTACGTTCTGGTTTTTAAGTACATGTACTTGCTGCCTGTTAAATAAAAAAATGGTATATTCTAACTTGAATCAGGAGATTTGATTCATTTGTGTGGTAAGTAGGTTCCAGGTTAGAACTGCTTGTCATCTTTACAAATATTATTTCATGTGATTTTTTTCTTCCTAACATGAAAGTATTTAGATAATAGTCAACTTCTGTTTTAAATTCTAAGAGGAAATAGAAAAATCAAGTCTCACAGGTCTAATTACACGTTTCTGTCATATTTGTGAATTATGATTTTTCCTACATAAAAGATATTTTATTGGATTTCGGTGCTCATTTATTAAATATTGAGAAGAATGTTTTCCAGGTTGGTAAATATAATTCTAATGTAGGGGTTGAAAGTAAGTTTGCAATATTTTATGATCACTTTTTAAATGGTCTTTTCTGTTTCTTGTGTGATCAAGTGAAATCCTCTGCTATGTTTAACACGTGTTGTTTGCTGGTTAATATTCAAAGGTACTGATGAGAATAATTTTTTGTACTTTCGAAATTTCTTTCTGTATTTTACTCATTTAAAACATTTCTTGTCTATGAAATACAATCACATTTACTTCTATTTTCTTTTTGTTATGTAGTTACTGGTAAATCCTTTCTCTTTAATGGAGTGGTAAAGTGTGCACTCAAAAATCTCCTTCTATTCCATTTTTTTGCTAGCAGTTTTTTCTAAAATAGAATACTGTCTTCATATTGTATATGTGGAACGATTTATTAATAAACTTATTGGACTGTTTTATTTGGTTTTGCTTGGGCTCACATCCACTGTTATTCAAGGCCTACTCTTGGGTCTGCTCTCCATAACTAACTGTACTATGCTGCTTGCTACAGTGTCCAGATTTCATTAATATCTATATTCTCCTTTTTCAGTTCTGTGATACATATTTCTCATGATGTTTTCTTTACACTTCCTTCTATGAAAATCACATGAAAAAGAAAAATAATATTCATGTATGCATTATTTTTCTTAGAATTATGAGTAACTACATTGTTGATAAACAACTTAAGACACAGAGTTTAAATAAAGTTTTCCTTCCAAAAACATTTCTTGGAAAAAACTCCAGTAGTCCTTTTTGAAGTGGATCAAAAATGAGGGTAAACTTCAATGCATCCACAAGATTAAGTCGTATGTGAACCGTAAGTAACAGGTACTCATCTAAGAAGTCAAATGGAAACCTGATGATTACAATGGTAATAGTTGTAAAGAACTCAAATGCCTATATTAATGTAAGGTATCTGCCTTCTGGTTTCTGGCCTTGTAGTGATCATGCAGGATCCTGGCCAAAAAAACACATGCTTTAGTTTGTGTAACCTGGAAATTCTTACGGGACAGAGAGAGATAGTACTGGAGGGGATAAGGCAATTGCCTTGTACACAGCCAATCCAGTTGAATCTCTGTCACGGCATACACTCTCCCGAATGTTCTAAGGGGTCACTCCAGAGTGTAGAGCCAGGGAGAACCCAAGATCACTGTCAGTTATTGGTCCAAACTCTACACCACGCCAAGCCCCGCCCAATAAAAATGATTGGAATATATGAAATCTCTATGCCACCTCTGGGCCTCAGGTTTCCTCTTGTCCATTGAATGTTTCCCTTTCTCTTAGACTTCCTAGTTTGAAAAAGCTTCCATTCTAGGAAATAGCATAGGACTCAATAGGAGGCAAGCTACAGGCATTTCTAGGGTAAGGAGAATTATCTGTAAGCAAGAAATCCAGGTACAGACACCATCACCTGGCTCTTCTACAGTTCTGTGTTCACTTTGGGAGCATGATACCAAATGCACTAAGTGCCAAAAAGTTCCAGGCTTTGAATCACCCCAAATTGTTGGAATTTTGGAAATTCAATTGACTGTTGGTACTAGAAGCATCTCGATGGCTTAAATTTTAAGTTCATATTGTTCCTCTCAGTGTTGAAGGAGATTATTAGTCTCACAGATTTTTTTCATCTCCCTCTTGTTCCTTACAGAAAATTTTCAAAATCCATCTGTATTGGGAACTGCACATACTCTGCAGCTTTCCCTTCCCGTGGTGAACAATACAGCTTCCCTAACAGGAAGTGTTTGCAACTACTCCAGAGTATCTGCTCCAGCTGGTAGATCTGCTTGACTCCTGCCCTCAGCCTCTGGCACCTCTTTCCAACCACTGATGGGTAGTGACTATATTTACATCATTTCAGCACAACAATGCCATCTGGAGTGTTTCACCAGAGTCATATATCTACCTCAGCTGCTTCCTTCCAAAGTGTTTTGGAATGGGATATTGCAGGAAGTGCTGAAGTGATGTTTTCCATGGGAGACTTTTTTGTGACTATTCTTGACCAAGACACCGCTGTCTCTTCCATGTCTATGGCAGCTCGCTATGAGAAAACACTAGTTACCAACAACACGGTGTCTGTGTACCCATCACTTTCTGCCAGTCTTGTTGAGAGAAGACCATCTCAGGTTCCACCTCAGAGTCAAAGCCTGTCACTTCCCTACCAGGAAGGAAGCCAGGTGTATTACTATCATCAAGGCACTCTGGGAACTCTCCTTTCCGGCCTGCAGTCCTATGACTCCATGTCATACACAGGGCTAAATGGCTCTGCCCCCCAAGCTTACAGCAACTCATCGCGAGAAATGGTTAAGGTTCTCAAGGAGGTCCAGCCCCCAAATAACCAAATACCAGCCTCCTAGTCTGGAATCGACTTCTCTCTGTCTGCTCAACCCATCACAGAATTGAGTTATCAAGGTGAGTAAAACGGAGAGAAGGGAAAGAAAATTCAAAAATTGGGGTCAAAAATGAGGAAAACTGTTCGTAGACAGGTAGTATTCATATACACTGAGATTTTTAAATTAAAAAAAAGTCAGTTCATGTTTACTCCCCTCACTCATTTTACAGCATGTTATTTTCACACTCAATATAAGAGCTCCTAATGGAGATTGGAAGTTATGATAGTATAATGGACATCTAAGTTTCTTATAATGAAACGTCAGGAGCAGAGAAAAAAATAGCGCATTTTTTCCCTTGTTATTTCATTTTTTTAATTTTTATTAGTTAAACGTCATGAGGGACAGTTGTAGACTTACAAATTATTGTGATTCTATTTCATTTATACAATGATGGAGTACGTATCCCTCCACCACCAGTGCCCATTCTCCAGCACCACGGTTCCCAGTATTTCTCCCACCACCCATACCCCCTATTCCACTCAGCCTCTGTGGCAGGGAATGCCACATTTTTCACTGTTCTATTTCAGCAGTCCTCCAGAATTACCACACTAAAAGTAAAATACATATCTTAAACTAGTATTTTGTTATTTTCTTAAGAAGTTTCAGAACTCTAATTGTAATGGTACCACGTTAACTTTCCCTTCCATAAATGAACAGCAAGGTTCTGAATACACTTGTGGTTCAGAGATTCTGACTCAAATCATGAAACCTGGGATCTGTACCTCAGCACAAATATCATGATGAAGTAGTGCTTCATTCATACTCTTATTCTATGATATTAACGCCCTTTTATTTTTCCATGAAATTGAATAAATTGACAGTACAATACATTACAAAGCTAAGCTCTGTATGGCACTTATTAGTTTGAAAATCTATAATTAATTTTTTTAAAAAAACTTTTGTTTGGAGGACATTGAATCCGTGTCATAGACCGAAGTGCTCAGGGATTACTCCTGGATCTGTGCTGGGGAACAGTGCTGAAGATGCTTAGGAGAACATAAGTGATACTAAAGATCAAATTGAGGTCAGGTGTGCGCAGGGCCATTGCCTTAACAAATGTAATATTGCTCTTCCCAAGTCTCTTATTTTTCAAGTTAGTTTACACAGAAATTCTTTCAAATACAAAGAAAACCAAAAAACAAGAGCAACACATGACAAACAGTAAGAACTACAACATTTACCTCCAAACTTTGAGCACAGGACTTGTCCATTATCCTAAGAATACCCAATAATAATCCATTGCCTATTGCTGGTAGGTGCACAGTTGTTGCACCACTAGTTTTGTAGACCAAATATCTCATTTCGCAGGCACTGATTTCTTCCTTGGTTCCTTTTTAGTGATGAATTTCCTGGGGATGGAGACTTCCCTGCCATCGCAACCTTCAGGTCAGACATTTGGTCTGACACAAATTTCTGAATTGCCCACATCTTGCAGTAGCAGGATTCAAAGACCTGAGAGTAATCCACCACCTGAGCTTCGGGAAAGTTCCCATAATATCTCCAGCCCAATGTAACCTGGTGCTGAACCCAACTCCAACTCAGGAACAAAAAGTTAAGAATTTTGATCAGATGAAAACTGGGCTTTCAAAACCTCTGGAGACCTACCAGATCCCAGTAGACTTAGATCAATGCAAAGATCTGCAGGTAATGAACACCGTTGACACCATCACTCTGAAGCAGGTGCAAGAAAATTCAAGTGGCATCAAGGGGACCTCCGATGCAAAATGGAAGAACAAAAAGGAGGCTTCTGAAACTCTTTTGGGAGAAACCAAGGCCAAAATCCAGCGAAACGTCGAGAATGCTTGCTAGGGGGAGCGGGGATTGTTCGTAATGCTGCAGTCAGTGAGAGGTGTCCTGTGACCACGGCCAAAACTAACAGCAAACTTCACAAAGCTGCCTCCAGCAGGATCAGCAAGAAAAAGAGGCATGGGCAGCAGAAGACAAAAAACACCAGGGAAAACTCTAAGAAAGCTAACGAGTGTAAGCAGCCAGGGAAGAAGTTCAAGGCAGAAGAAAAGCCCACCATTGTCAAGATGAAATGCAAGAAAAGTCAACGTGAGTTTTTCCAAGAGACCATTAAAAAGCCCTGCCGCTACCTAGGCATACACATGCTGGATTCTTTCCAAGTGTTTCATGCTTTGGGGAAGAAGAATGATCCAAAACCTGGAATCTCTTCCTCCCAGGTCCTGAGTAGCTCAAAGAAGCCTAAAGATGTCAAGCCATCCTCAGCTGTCAAGCCATGGCTAAGTGCTACAGGGGATAGAAAAGGCCTTGAGAAAATTCAGGTCAAAGCACAAAAACCAAGTAGCAGTGCTGAAAAACGCTTATCTCCATCCCAGTCTGAGAAGCCACCTCCTGGGAAGGTCAAATTGGTACCTTTGCCTTTTCTTAACATGGAGAGTCCCCAAGCTCAACCTGTTCCTCAGAGACGACAATATGTGGTCTCACATCGTCCTGCTGCAGCTTACTATGCCAAGTCTGGCTCTACC
This sequence comes from Sorex fumeus, assembly GCF_029834395.1. Taxonomy (NCBI): domain Eukaryota; kingdom Metazoa; phylum Chordata; class Mammalia; order Eulipotyphla; family Soricidae; genus Sorex; species Sorex fumeus. The sequence continues at coordinate 690,255 of NW_026606203.1, forward strand.
AATGCAGCTCAGCCAACTGCTGCCAATTCTTCCTGGTCAACCACTGCATTTTTGTCGTTCTGCCAAATTTGCTCAGTCCATTTCAACCAACCCATTTCGACCAGGTTTGCAGAACCCTAGTAGCCGGCCTATTCGTCACCCAACAGCTTCTAGACCTGCTCCCTACAACAGCACCTGGCACTTCTCTCCAACTGGAACCTCCTCCTCTCTTTGTGTACAAGCGGTAGTCGCCAACCAAACGTCAGAGTCAGTTTCTCCTCCAAGACCTGTGTTTCCAACTGATTCCATGGAGAATGTCCAATGTTCCGAAGCCAGTCATGTCAAAGCCCATCACCAATGAGCAGAGACCAGAGCGTGAGACTATGAAAAGGAAGGCTCAGCAGGAGATTGAGAACACTGCCAAACACACCTCTTTTGGTGAAAGTGCAGAACTTTATTGAGAGGGAAAAAGAGATGGACATCTTTCTACTATGGCTGCGTAATGGGAGTAGCTGGAATGGTAGGTTCCACTCGAGGTACCAGATGGTTTTCCTAGGCAAACACTGACATGCCATACACCTTTTATTTATTCTAATATATTTTTTCAAATTAAAGAGAAGCATCATAGTAAATTGGTTGTTAATAAAAGTTATGAATTTTGAGATGCTGTCAACTGTGGTTGTTTTTGGGAGTGGCTGGGTGTTGAAGGATGGGATGGGAAAGAATGGGAAGTTAGAGATAGGAAAAAGGGTGAATAGACAAGACTCTACGAAATACAAACTTGGTCCAGGGTTATAAAACCCATCAGATGAGAAATTGCATGGGCCTGATGAAGAGTTTGGTAGGGTCAGAGGAAGAGTATAGCCTACAGGGCATTTGCTCTGCAAACAAGAAAGACTCAGTTCATTTCTTGCAGTCTTTTATGGTCCCCAGAGACCCACCAGATCTGAAACTTGAGCACAGAGTCAGGAGTAAGACCAGAGCACAATCAAGTATGCCCCATACCTGGTTTCCTCCACAAGAAATTGGGAGAAATGGCACGGTCTGCAGTTTTTGGTTAAACGAATAATTTTGGAATAGGCTGAGGAAGGCAGATGAGTCTAAGATGACCAGAAGAAAAGTAAAAATTCTTCCATGGAGGCTGTGTTTACGCCTCATGGCCACTTTTCAAAAATAACCAAATTTGAGACACAGTACTAAAAGGTTTTTGTGGTCTATCCATAAATGATGCCTGGGGAATAAACCTACCAAATGAGTGATCAACGCCCTCAGAGTCATTCAAGGATGACTCTTAACAGGGACAAAACCAAGAGAAAAATTGAAGCATGAAGCCTGAAGATCAGCTCCTGGGAGATGCAAGGATAAGTCATCATGCCCTCGGGCCCTCTGTTCAGCACCCCTAGCTGCAACATTTCACTTATTCCCAGCAATATTCAGAGTTGCTGTTACGGTGACACTTCACTAGCGTGTTTTCACAATGCGGTCCATTGCCTCTGTAAGTCTTTGGATTTGTAAACTCCCCAAGGTAGCCAAGCCAGTTATCAGGAAATTTCTGGTGGGGGGAGCTCAAATTATATTAGCTTGAGGGGCTGGTCCTTGGTCTTCCATGGTCCCTGGTTCCCGTAGCCTGCTCTAAACATCGCTGTTAACTGCAGCTCACACAAGAACCAACGTTATAAATGGCTTTGGGGCTGCGTTGCCGGAAGTACCAGACTAAGACATGCGCACTAGGTCACCACTTCCAAAGAAGTAGGTACCGGTTCTCCTTCAGCCTGGAAGGTGGTGGAGGAAAGAGATGGCCCTAGGAGAATGAATGGGGTGATGGATGAATGGGAAGGAAACCGGGACGGGTAGAGAACTGGACAGCTGGTGATCATCATGGGATAGTTGGTGGATGTTTTTCAAATGAGTTAAAATATTATTTGTAAATAAGATTCAAAACAAAAATACGAAAATAAGATACGTTCCAAAGAACAGGTTACATATAAGACCGAGAGAGCTGAAAGGGCTGGCATTCGGTCTGGAGCTTTGAATCATTCCATTTACTATATATGTTAGTTTCACATCACTTAGCTGTGGAGAGGAATAGTGAGAAACAGAATGCCACCAGAAAAGCAAACTGGATGACCACCTTCAAAAAAAAGCCAGGTGGAAGTTGTTCACATGGATCCGAAGTGCAAATATATGTTAACAGGAACATATTTTTAACTAACTCTGTTTGGTACCAGTAACTACATTGTTGAAAATGGGGGGAAATGAACGCTGTTTCTGACTGACCTGATACTAATCAGTCAAGAGATTTTCCCAGGAAAGGGTAGTTGACTGGCTGGGAACAGAAAAACGTGAAAAGTGTTTTGCTACTTTTAATGTATGGCTAGAGGAAAATGATCCCAGTCAACTCTCAAAACTAACAAGCTTCAACTCCCTTGAAAGAAAGTTATATTAACTGAGGAAAAAATGCTGGGAGAAAAGTCTGAAATGATGGGAAAAGAGACAATAAGTGCAAAAGGAAGGACTTGAAGTTTGGCGAAAACAAAGCTTGAAAAAAACAAGATCTGGTGGGAACATGATTTACTGGGAATGGGATCTGAGGAGGAGAAGAGTAATATCAGGGATGTGAACAAGGAAAATCCAAGTTAATGAAGACTTAGCTAGCTGACTACTCAATGGGAAACATGGTTCCAAGAATACCAGAACTTACCAAGGAATTTACTTTAATTTTCTTTCTTTTATATGGTCAATTACAACATGTATTCTTTGCCTTCTTAAAACACAATTTGGAGTGTTCATTTCTTTCTCAATATTCTGTTCATTTGTGTAAGCATCTTACATAACTGCTGGATAACAGAATTATTTTTTCAGACTTATTTTTTACTTTAATGTTTAGTTGAGATTACTGAAAACTAGGTCTAAAGTGAAGTTTGTCTTGATTGCTACAAGTAGAGAAGGGAGGACTAGGGATGGAATTAGAGATTATAGGGTACCACATTTAGTTCCTAATAAAACAAGTAAAGCACAGTGTCCCAAATAGACTATTGAAAAAGATATTCATGTCAATTTAACCTGTAAATTCAGCCTTTTCTATATTTAATTAAAAATGAAAGAATGTTCCTATATTTGGTCTTTTAAAGACATTCCAGGTTGGTTAAGGAAACAAACACTGCCTATGAAATCATAGGAACATAACGATAAAAACCTGATTACTACTTAAATTTACAAGAATGTCAGTGCTAAGAATTATTTCCCTGGATGTCCTTAGTGTACATGATAGTCATATGAATACACCTGTGTGAATATATCGCTGGTATCTAATTTAGAGAATAGATATATAGAGATTAGATGACATAGCTGAGTGTGATCTCAACTTTTCTACACACTCCCATGCCCCACACACCCAAAGACTTGTACTAATCCTTATAGATCCATGACTTTTCCTCCTCCCCTCTCCCAGAGTCTTTTAAAATTTCTTTTCAAGTACTAATGTGATGCGCTTTAGAAAATGTTGAGTTAAACTTAATTGTTGTCATTTAGCTTTTAGATAGAGAACCAAGAAAATCTTATTAAAAGAGTATTTTTGTATTCTTTGAAAATGATAATAAGAGCATTATCCTTGAGTCCTCAATAGACATTATATAAAGAATTTTGTGAGGAATTCCCTGTACAAATCAATACTCAAAGAAATAAATGACTTCTCTGAATGAGGATGAACTGGGACATTTCAAAGTATCAATCAGTGAATCAAAGCTGAATCCTAGCATCCTATAGCTAAAAATGATCTTGATTTAATCTAGTCAACACCATTACATTTTTTTTCTTATACCAGCTGATAGCACTTTTAATTTTTTAGTTTTTGTTTATCTACTTTTATTAGTGAAACACCATGAGGTACAGTTGTAGACTTACATACCTTTGTACTTGGGTTTCAGTTTTACAAGAATCAAGTACCCATCTCTCCAACAGTGCCCATTCTCCATCACCAAGGAACCCAGTGACCCTCCCACCCCCCATCTCCCCTACTTTGCCCTAACTCAGGGCATTCACTTTTGCTTTTTCTTTGTTTTAAGGTGTTGTAGTTTGCAATGGAGGTCAATACCATTACATTTTCAAAGAAGAACATAGGCCCCTATATGTTCAAGACACTACTACTGTCCTGCGGTTCTTCCCACCATGTACCCTGCTCCAAGACAGCCCTTTGGAAATATGCTGGGAAGGACAACTGGATGTTCCATTCCTCACACTGACCTGGAAGACTCTTGCTGATTCTCAACCACATCAACTATTCATTTGTTGCCTGATATCACCTCCTGTCCTTTATTTTTTTAAAAAAAAATATTTGATTTGTTTCTGGAATATAAAGAAAAAAATTAAATGGACCAATAAACAAAAGCAAAATCAAACCTTTATACTCTGACATCAAAATCGTCCTTAAGGAGGGGAACTAAATGACTGAAATGGGTAGGGGAGTGTTGTTAGTTAGTTGTGGACAGTAGCTGGATATTTGACAGTGCATGGAGTATGAATACACAGTTCCAGAGATCAGGAACTCTGTACTTGAAGCGAATACAGTTTGTAAACTTGTCATCACAATTATATGTCCATATGAAATTTATCTACATATGCTTTGTGCCTTCCTTGCATGTATGTGTTATGCATTCCTTTTTCATGGCCTCAGAAATGCATCTGAGGGGACTCGGAAAATTAGTTGAGCACCAACTATGGGGAGAGAAGTAGTAAAGAATTGGAGGAGGAAGAAATATGATTTGGAGCTTAAGAGCCGTGTAACAGGAATATATAGATATGTATGTGTGTGTAAATACACATATATATGTATAAATATATATATGGGCTGGAGCCATAGCACAGTGGGTAAGATGTTTGCCTTACACGTGGCCAACCTGTGTTCGATTGCTCTCCTCCTCTCAGAGAGCCCAGCAAGCTACTGAGAGTAACCCTCCCTCATGGCAAAGCCTGGCAAGCTACCTGTGAATTATTCGACATGCCAAGAACAGTAACAACAAATCTCACTATAGGGACGTTTCTGGTGCCTGCTCGAGCAAATCAGTGGACAATGGGAGGACAGTGCTACAGTGCTATGGTTAATTCAAACGTTGTTTATGTAAAATATGAAAGAATCAAATAAATATTCTATAAAGCTGATTACACCTATTAAATTAATATAACTTTAAATAGTGTTTAGAAATTAAGTTGAAGAATTTGAAGGCTTTAGAAAGATATTGACAATATATCAAGAAACACATGGATTTTTGAGGAGCAAGAACACGTAGCTGTTGTCCTTTCTTAAGGTTATTATTTTTGGCATTTATAGAATATGCTTTCCCTGAGTTTTTGTTAATAGCTTCCGTTATTTAGAAAGCATCATAATAAATTATATTTTTAAAAAAATTTAAAAAAGTTCTATTAGTGAGTGGATTCTGTATGTTTGGAACGTCGGAAGTATTTTCCTATGTAATTTACATTAAACATGATATTTACAACAGAAATACCATCTGCAGTAGCATTCACAATAGCCAGAAGAAACTATGGTATAACTACACAATTGAATACTACGCAGTTGGCAGGAAACTGACATCATGAAATTTGCTTATAAATGGATGAACAGGGAAGAATATCATGCTCAATGAAATCAGTCAGAAGGAAAGGGGTATACTGATTGGACTACAACATTTTTTGGATATAAAAAACCAGAAAATGAGACTAATACCCAAGGATAGCAGAAACACAGGCCAGGAGAATTGGTCAATGGTTGGACGCTTGCCACAAGTGCTGAAGGCGAGAAATTGGAATAAAGACGGGACCGCTCTGACAATGATAGTTGGAAGTGATTACTCTGGGTGAGAAATGAGTCCTGAAAGTAGGTAAAGGAATAAACTTGAGAACCTCTCACTCTCTGTATTACAATCCACAATGCCCAAAGGATGTGTGTGTGTGTGAGAGAGAGAGAGAGAGAGAGAGAAAGAGAAAGAGAGAGAGAGAGAGAGAGAGAGAGGTGCCTGCCATAGTGTAGAGACAGCAGGCTGTCAGGTGGGGTTTGGGGTTGGGAGAGGGAGTGGTGGGAGAGAAACTGGGGACATTAGCAATGGAACTGTATACTAGTGGAGGTTAGGTGTTAAAATATCCTATGATTGAAACTGAATCATGAAAAGGTTTGTAATATGTGTCTCCTGCAGATTCAATACAAAAACATGATATTTAGATTCTACCATCATGACTAACCTATGAATTTGCTGAAATTTATTTTTATCACTTTGGCTGGGCTCATTGCATGGATGGCTGTGTGGTAAAACTTTTTCATTTTATGCGGACTGAAGAGACAAAAATCATAGGGTTGGGACTTCTGGTGGAAGGAGAGAAGAGCACAAAACACCCTGTTGACCACACCTCAGCAGGGTCACCTAAGTTGCGTGATGACAGACCTCCTTCACTGATTACTTCTGTTGTAATGTGGAAAAATGAAAAGACTTTGCAGGCTGACAAGAGGTTGTCTCCTCCAGTTCTCACTATTTTCTTTTCGATTAGAATTGTTTAAAGATTATTTGAAAAATTTGGAGCTTAATGATTTGTTCTCATATATTTCCCCTAAATTGTGTCAGTGGGCATTGATCCAGGAAGGCCAGCATGAAAAAGTTGAGGTGTATGTCTTAACCACCAATGCCAACACTACTGTAAGTATGGAATCCAAAGTACAATAGTAAAACTTCAAAATGTGTTTGTCAAGGAAATCGGTGGGAATGCAGGGAGAAATGTGTAATCTGTTGGTGGAAGGATGCAGACACTGGTGGTGTGATTAGAATTGGAGTATTGTATGACAAATCTCCAATATAAATGACTTTGAAAATCAAAATTGCCTAAATTTAAAAAAAAGGAGAAGTCAACTTATGTCTATATTTCAAGAAGGCTTGCCTTGGCAAATTTTGGCAGAGAGACCATAGTTGGTAGAGAGAGGGAGAAAGAAAGGGAGAGTTGACAGTTGGGAAGAGAAGCCTGGATATCATGGAAGAGATGAAAGTTGATCTTAGAAGATTTGGAGCCATCAGAGTTTAGAGAGTTAAATGGTGAGAACATTGCAGTTTAGATACTTAAATAGTGAGATTGGTTTCAGTCATCAGCTCTGTATACATAGAAAGACTTCAAAGACCTCACAGATATTCAGGCTATAATAACTATCAAGGGAAGCGTTTTTTTCCTGAAGCAATATGTAAGGATAATATATTGCCAGGAAGAATGATAAGAAGTTGGTTCTCTTTTTCACAGATTAATACATTAGAGATGAAAACTTTTATACAAAGGAATCTATCATCTTGTCCTGTTGCTCTGTTTTCTTGTCATCATTCCATTCTCCCCCATGACCCTACCTAATCAGGGCTCTCGACATTTCTCAGCAGTGTAACCACATAGCCTCAGAGCATGTGTTAACTGCAGGTAGCTCACAGCTCTCATGTTTGCCCCCCATCCAAGCCAGAGCCATCCTTCTGAAACCAAGGATATTTGCTGAAGGCCCGTTCTTCCTTGAAGTGGCAGTCAGGGTTTACCTCTTCTTAATCATTTTGATTACAAATTTAGATGTATGTCACTATACTAGTGACAGGGATTTTCCAAACTATGGAAAGCATAAACATTTCCATTTCCCCCACGAATTTTGGGCTAGTTATTTTCTATCCACTGCTAATAATTTGTGATAATTAGGAAACAGAACTGAAGTAAAAACAGGGACATTTGTCAATTTGGTGCCATGACTAATCAGTCTTAGTATAAGTATATATTTCTAGAAAAAAAATGCAGAAGAAAATGAGTTGGTTGCTAGCAAAGAATGCCAAACCTCTGCCAAAAATTCTTTGAAAATAAAAATTCTGACTATGGACTGAACATGATTACAATTTAATGCCTCTTTTGCAGACCACAACACCCAAAGGGAGAGAGAGAACAAAAGGGAATGCCCTGCCACAGAGGCAGGGTGGGATGGGGGGGATCTGTGTGGGAGGGATACTGGAATACATGGTGGTGGAACATGGGCACTGGCGGAAGAATGGGCATGTGATCATTGTATAATCAAAACCCAAGCACAAAAATTTGTAAATGTACAACTGTACATCATGGTGTTTCAGTAATAAAAATTTTAAAAAAATAAAATAAAATAAAAATTGTTTCGTCTGCCAGAGATCAGCAGATGGGTACCTGAATGAAGGCAAAAGATTGAATTGGTTGTGTTTTATTTTTCCTTGAGTATATTAATTTGATTTTGGAGTCAATTTATATGAGAGTTCATCAAGACACAGAAATTTTTAGCACTTCTCTTGTTTAAAAGTATAGTGATACACCATATCTCTATCTAACATTCTTTTTATTTCTGATAGTTTGACACAAAAGATACGTCATAATCATAGATAAATGTAAATTATTTAAATACTTTTTTGATTATTTAAAATTACCTTATAGAATTACATTATAGAATTTCATAAAATTTAAGATTATGCAGAATCAACTAGCATGTATCATATTACACTCACTACTGAAAGGCCTACTCTGTCATTCACCATTGTTCAGTTTTTCCACTTTGATAACACCTTTCCATCTGGTAAGTAAATAGTCTCATAGTTCTAAAGTTTGTTTTTATTGCTTTGAAAAGATCAAAATTATGTAATTTTCAACATTGGATGAAACTAGAGGATATCATGCATGTAAAGTTAGCCTTAAGGAAAGGAGCAGATACAGAGAGATCTTTCTCATATGTGGGATGTAAAGACACACAGCCAGGTAGCAACAAAGGTTCAAGAGCAATGCAAGGGGAGAACTGATCCACACAATTAGGTCAGGGGATTAGGAGGGAGGGATTCTGGGGGATTGGGGGAGAGGGAGGGTTTGTTATTTGAGAGAATGAGGAGTGTCATGTTGGAATTATGTGTATGAGAAACCATTGTTAATTGAATTATAAATCATAGAATATAAATAATGTTTTAGACGTTTGTCTGTCTCATTTTATTCTTTTAATTTGTTTTCTCCATATTCCACATATTCCTGAATTTGTAGGATGCCTATCTTTCTCTGCCTGGTTTTTGTCACTAAACATAATTTCCTCATGTTATACATTTTATATACAAATAATAAGAAGAGTTCCCTTCATACAACTGAGTAGTATTCCATTGCTTTTCCACCTTTCATTTTCAAAATTTGTGGTTTAAAAGATACAAATATTGGTTTTAATAATGCTCTGGGGTTTTAAAAGTTTTAGTTTAGTGAAACAAAATATATTTTATTGAAAAGCCCTTAGAAACTTGTGAAACAGTTGTAGGGTGGAATGGAATATATGTTCAAGCGAGAACAGTCATTTAACAAAACAAGCAAAGAGAGACATAGAGAAAGGAAGCACGGTATTTCTTCAAGGGAGAACACAAGCTTGAGGAACAAGCCCACTCTGGTAGTTTAGGAATAAGAACTTGGATTGGTATGAACTTCACTTGTGCACTTTAGGGGAGAACCTGAGTGAAACTATTATAAGTACGTTCAGGATCATGATACACTGGAGTCTGCACTTGGAGTGAGGAGGGTAGAGAGTTCTTTGGGGAGATCCGAACTATAGAGAACAGTAATAGTATAACACGAATGATAGTATCTTACCGTGGGATTCCAAAAAAATCTTTAACAGTGGCGTCAGAAATGATAACATTCTTAGGTATTTGGGTTTCCTGTGGAAACAACGGGAAAGCTGAGTTTATGCTCTGGATGCCTCCGCCTGAAACAAGGTCAACAAGTCATGAATGAAAAATTTCAAGTTAGATGGATCAAGGATACTGATCCCAGGGGAAGGCTAGCTTTTGGGTGGAAAATTTCTACTGCTGGCCTGATGTAGGTTCTGATCCTGGGATACATAACAGAAAGGAGGTAGTGACAGGTATCCTCAGAAGTGAAGCCTCTGAGACAGAATTCATTCATGCCAACTTATGGGTTATCAATGTTTGCTCATGGCTGCTACCATTATAACATGCCATTCAATGGTTTTGTGGTTTCAATTTACTGTGTCAATGTAAAGATGAAGTTTCCAAATGGAAGGTAAAAATCTGAGGCCCTCAAGATGATGAATTATGGGGAGGGGGGGAGCTGGAGCTATAGTACAGCAGGTAGGGCATTTGCCTTGCACACGTCCTACCCAGGTTAGATTCCCAGCATCCTGTATGGTCCCCCCAAGCACCGTGAGGAGTAATTCCTGAGTGCAGAGCCAGGAGTAACCACGGTGCATCGCCACGTGTGACCCAAAAACGCAAAGAATGATGATCTGGGATTGATCCTTAGCATTGCAAACGGCATTATTTTTTATTTTTTAATTTTTTTCTTTCTTTCTTGCTTGCTTGCTTTGTTGTTTTTTGGGTCGCACCTGGCTATGTATAGGGGTTATTTTTTATTTTTAAAAAAACTTATAATTTTTCGTTTTTACCTGTGGTTTACAAGTAAATCTAAAATATTTTAGAGTAAATATATGTGAAGAAGAATAAAATTCACGGGAACAGTTTAGTGTTCTTAATGATACAGGAGTCAGAATTTTGAGGTTAATTGTATGGGTATTGCATAAATAATTTTTCCCCATTATGTGGGCTGTCTTTCGATCATGGTCACCATTTTTTCTGAGTTGCAGAAACTTCTTAGTTTAATGTAGTCTCATTTGTTTATCTTCACTTCCTCTTCCTTGGTCAGTTGTGTTTCATTCTAGAAGTTTCCCTTAGCTTTAATGTCATGAAGGGATCTTCCCACATTTTTCTCCATATATCTTAAGAATTCAGGTATGATAGTGAGGTCTTTAATATATTTGATCTGACTTTGTGCCTGGCACTATAAAGAGGTCTGAGTTCATTTTTTTTTGCATATTGCTGTCCAGTTTTCCCAGCACCAGTTGCTGAAAATACTTACTAGCTCAACTTCATACTTCTTGAGCCTTTAAGAAAGATTAGGTAATAATAATCTGAGGGCCAGCGTCAGGATATTTGACTATATTCCATTGATCTGAGGCCTGTCTTTATCTGAATATCATGGTATTTTGATTACTAAAACTTTGTAGTAGGGTTTGAAGTTGGGGAAGGTGTTCCCTTCTTCTTTTTACCAAAGATTGCTTTAGCTCTTCATGGGAGTTTATGGTTTTGTATGAGTTTTAAGAGTGTTTAATCTATTTCTTTGAAAAATATTATGGGTATCCTTATAGAAACTGCATTAAATTTTTATAGAGCTTTGGGGTGTATTGCCATTTTGACAGTGTTAAACCTCTCAATCCATAAGCATGGGATGTGATTCCACTTCCTCATATACTCTCTTATTTCGTGAAGTAGTGTTTTGAAGGTTTTTTTTTTTTGGTATAGTTCCTTAACCATTTTAGTTGATTCTATTATACTCTATTTTCTGAGGTATTATTTTGAATGGGATTGTTTTTCTCTATTTTTTTTTCTCTTTCATTATTAATATATGGGAAAGCCATGTAGTACCAGATATTGATTTTGTAATATGCTACTTTACTAAACAAATCTATTGTTCCCAGGAGCTTTTTTGTAGATTCTTTGGGATTTTATAGGTATAGTATCATGTCATCTCCAAATAGTAAAAGCTTGTGTTCTTCCTTTTTTATATGGATGCCCTTGATATCTTTTTTTTTTACCGAAATCTTATGGCAAGTACTTTAAGTACTATGTTGAATAGGAGTGGTGAGAGTGGGTAGCTTGTTTTGTGCCTGATTGTATTCTGGGATTCTAGTTCATTGATTTCTGCTCCAAGACTTTGGTTTTTCCCCCTTGAGAATAATGCTTGCTGTGGGTTTGTGGTAATTTGCTTTGACTAGATTGAGGAAAGTACTTTCAACTCCAATTTTTTTGCGAGTTTTTCATCATGAATGGGTGCTGGATCTTATCAAATGCTTTATCTACATCTATTCATGTGATCATATGACTTTTATCTTTATTTTATTGAGATGGTGTATTCTGTTGATTGACTAGAGAATGTTAAGCCATCCTTGCATCCCCAAGCTAAACCTACTTGGTCATAGTGTGTGATCTTTTGTTGAGTTTCTGGATTCTCTTTGCTGGTATTTTCTTGAAAATCTTTGTATCTGTATTCATCAAGGAAATAGGTCTGTAATTTTCTATTTTTGTGGTGTCTCTATCGATTTGAGTATTAGGGTGATCTTTGCCTCATAGAAGTATTTGGGAGTATTTCTGTTTCTTCAATTTCCTGGAAAATCTTAAAAATGTTGGAAGCAGTTCCATTTTAAAGGTTTGAAACAGTTCACTATTGAATCCATCTGGGCCATGGATTCTGTTTGTAGGGATACTTTTGACCATCATTTCAATTTCCTTGGTAGTGATAGGTTCAAGTATTCCAAATCATCTTGGTTCAGCCTTGGGAGGTAATTGGAATCCAATAATTTATCAATTTTTTCAAGATTCTCTCATTTCCTGCTGCAAAGATTCTCAAAATAATCTCTGATGATCCTATGGATTTCTGTACTTTCTATTAGGACACCCCACTTTGCATTTCTGATTCGATTTATTAGAATTCTTTCTCTTTGTTTCTTTGAGAGGCTTCTCATGGTTTATTGATCTTATTTATTTTCTCAAAGAATCAGCTTTTTCTTTTATTGGTCTTTTGGATTCTATTTTGGGATTCTAGCTCATTGATGTCTGGTACAAGTTTTATTATTTCCTCCCTCCAGCCTAGTTTGGACTACTTTTGTTGGTCATTTTCCAAAATCTTGAGCTCTAATTTATTCATGTAGGCCCTTTCTTTCTTCCTGATGAATTCTGGCAGAGCTATAATCTTTCCTCTTAACACTGCTTTTGCTGTGTCCCACAAGTTATGGTAGCTTGTGTCCTCATTCTCATTTGTTTCTGGAAACTTTTTATTTCCTCTTTGATATCTTCTCTAAGCCAATGGTTGTTCATTACTTCCCTTAAAGAAAATATTTCCTTGCTGAGCTTCAGTCTGTTTGATCTATGGAGACGTGACAAAGAAGTGTTGAAATCTCCTTCTAGTATTGTGTTGCTATCAATGTTTTTCTATAAGTCAATTAGAAGTTGTTTTTAAGTATTTTGCTGGTCTGTCATTAGGATCATATACATTGAGGAGGGTGAGTTCTTTCTGATGTACATATCCCATGACCACTAAGAAATGACTTTCACTGTCTCTGATAACCTTTAGCCTGAAGTCCATGTGGTCTGATACTAGTATGTCCACTCCAGCTTTGTGGAGGTGATATTTTCTTGAAAACTTGTTTCCCAGACTTTTACCTTTAGCCCATGGGTGCTTTGATTCTTCAGATGTGTTTCCTGCAGGCAGCAGAATGAATGTTGGTTTCAGTTTTCTAATTCATCTTCCCATTCTGTGCCTCTGAATTGGCACATTGAGTCCATTGACATTGAGAGAGATTTTTGTGATTGGGATTTGTGCTCTCTTTATGTAGAATTTTTGTACTTGTGGGGATTGTCTTAGCTTAAAGTAGACCTGTTCATTCTTCTTGCAACAAAAATATGGAATGCTTTACAAGTTTGCATATCATCTCTGTGCAAGGACCATGCTCATTATTTTATCATTTCAATTTTAGTATATGTGTTAAACTTAGTAGGAGTTAATTTTTCCATATTTTTCTCTTCTTATTACTTTGAGTGTTGTCCTTCCTCACTCCTATGGCAGACAATGATTCCTAATCAAGGAATGTATTTCAAAGCAGCATGAATAAATAGATTTAGAAATTTAATGTCCCAGAAAGAAAAATATGGTTTTTACCATATTATCTTTTACCATACCCTAGGCATCAGTTTTACAAAATAATTCTTTTGGAAGATGGGATATGAGTTTGTTTAATGTCGTTCCCTGAAACCTTAATTAAGACCATTAAACTAGAGCCTTTTGCTTTTCTCGCCTCAGTCTCGTGTACATCTCCAGGAAAAGGTGGATGGTGTTGTCTGCACTTTGACCACCTTGAATGTATGTAGGATTTTTCTCCTGAAGGATGAGGTGAGAAGCATATTGATGATTTCATTCCACCTTATTACAAGTTCAACTTGAACGGAAGGTGAGACTCATGTGGCTCCTATAAAGGACAGAACAAAGGGTCTCAGTGAAGTTTAATGACCAACTGATATTAACAACATAGATGACTCATAGTAACCTGTGTGCAACTTTGTGTATAGTGAGTTTCATATCTACTGATAGTGATTCTCAGTCATGACACATGGGAAAAACGGATCTGTAATTAAAAATCTAGTTCTCTGAGCAGAGTGGGCTCTCTGACGTGATTGAACAAGTTTGTAGTAATTTATTACTAAGCACATAAGTATTTTCAATGATGCGTACTTTTCGATCTAAAATTAATTCCAAATATGTCTAAAACAACAGTCTCCTGACCTCGCACCTGGCTTTCCTCACTGGGGCCCCTTGGAGATGGCGGGGTGAGATTCCCTCACCGCCCTGAGCATAGCCCCGGCAGCTGAAGACCTCTGCAACCAGCCATAGGTACGCTTAGAGACCACTCTTCCCAAGCTTGAAGGAGCCTCATGCATGAAGGAACTGGAAGAGGAACCCAAATGTGCGGGACCAGGGCATGAGATCTCCATGGCTGCTCAGATCAAGAATGTGCCCGCTCCTTCCAGACCCCCATCTTCTAGTAATTAAGTGTTACAACCACGAACTACCCCTGGATCCATGTAATTCCCTCAATAGCCAACATCCAGAGACTGGATCTTATTTAGAAGACAGCAACTCTGATTTTCCAGTTCTCACTCTCAGAGAACCTGGTAGGCTTCTGCGAGTATCTTGCCCGCATGGTGGAGTCTTTGTTTCTGGTCAGTTTCTTTTGAGGTACAGAAGCTGCTTAATTTAAGATAGTTCCCTTTGTTTATCTCTGCTTCCAGTTGCTTGGCAAGTGGCGTGTTATATTTGAAGATACCTTTAGCTTCAATATCGTGGAGGGATTTGCCAACCTTGTCATCACTGTACCTGAGGGATTCTGGTGTGATGTTGAGGACTTTGACCTATTTTTATCTGACTTTTGTGCATGGTGTTAGGTAGAGGTCTGAGCTATTTTTTTTTTGCATGCAGCTGTACAGTTTTTTCTGCACCGTTTGTTTAGAAGGACTCTCTTAAACCACTTCACGTTTCTTGCTCCCTTATCAAAGATTAGATGATTATATATTTGAGGGTGTGTGTCAGTATATTCAATCCTTTTCCATTGGTCTGCAGCTGAGCCTTTGTTTCAGTCCCATGCTGTTCTCATTATTATCGTTTGCAGTAGAGTTTGAGGTTGGGGAAGGTGATGCCTCCATCGTCTTTCCCCCAAGAATTGCTTTAGCTATTCGTGTGCGTTTATTGTTCCATGTGAATTTCAGGAATGCTTGATCAATTTCTTTGAAGAATGTCATGGGTATCTTTATAGGGATCAAGTTGAATTTTTACAATGCTTCTTGGAGAATTGCCATTTTGACAATGTTAATTCTCCCATTCCATAAGTAGTATATATGTTTCCATTTCCTCGTGTCCTTTTTAATTTCCTATTGTATAGGTCCTTTACCTCCTTAGTTAAGCTGATTCCAAGGTTCTTGATTTTCTGAGGCACGATTATGAATAGGATTGCTTTTTCATGTCACTTTCTTCTCTCTCATTATTTGCATATAAAAAATCCATAGACTTTTCAGTATTGAGTTTATAGACTGCAATTTTACTATAAAAGTCTATTGCCTCTAGGAGTTTTATCGCAGAGATTTTAGTATTCTCTAAATATTGTATGATATCTTCTGTGAATAGTGAGAGATTATTTCTACCTTTCATACATGAAAAACCCTTAATATCTTTTTCTTATCTATTTTCTCTTCCAAGTACTTCCAGTACTACATTGAACAGAAGAGCCAAAATGAATTTTTACTTAGCACATTCTGTCTGTAAATATCTTTGCTAAGAACGGTGGAAGAAACAGTGATATCTTAGTAATTTACAAGTAAATTATGAAGACAGATAATTTAAAAGAATTTCTTTGTATAAATTTCCAAAATGTGTAGCTTTTATTAAATATATTAAAAATAAATCGTAGGTCTTGATTATACCATGAAGATTGTTTTCCTGTTAGAAGTTACCCTTCTAAAATGCAATAAAGAGACACATTTTGAAAATGTTGATTATTCGTTCATTCATTCAATGAATATTTGTTAGTCTGGTTGTGCAGTGCCTGCAGGAAGTCAACCTGTACCCTCCGGTGAGTGCATCAATAGTCTGATGGTGTCTTCATGCTTCCTGATAACCTCAAATCGCCACTGTGCCTCTGGCTGGCTCCCAACAACTCAGGACTACGTTTCCCGAGAAATTAAACTCCCGAAAGATATGTGGGGGCCATGTTCACAAACCCACCCCTGGCTCAGCTATACAAGCTAATGGATTGGTCTTGTTTCAGAGACCCATAGACAAATCTCGAAGATATCAACAGCCACAGTTAACCTTGGAACTGCAAAAGGCTGAAGACACTAGGGTAAATCGGAGGGAAGCAGTTTAGTTTGGTGCCCACCCAACCAAAACCCAGTGCAGCCACTTTCTCCCACAATACAAAATCGCCACCATGCCCTCCTCTGGTTTCCACCGTCTCAGGATGGCTCTCCCTGAAACATAACAGCTGAAAATTCGGATATGTGTGTTTTGTGACTGAAATCTCCAGGCTTTCTCTGGGCAGGATGGGCATCCCACACCCACTTCCCTGTACTTATGGAAGCCTCAGCAGTCATTTCCATACCTCAAAGCTACTCCAGGCTTACCTTCCTGATAAAAATGCTAAATTCCTTGAACAAACATGATGACCTCTTAGTACCTTTATGAGACCCTTAATGCACAAAATAAAAAGGAGACAAAGAGAAAGAATTAAAGATCCTGCCATAGAGACAGGCTGGGGGTGGGGGTAGTTTGTTGGGGGATGGTTTTAGGGAACCAGGAATATTGGTTTTGGGAAATGTACACTAGAGGAAGGATGGAAGTTGGATCGTTGTATGACTGGAAGCAAATTATGAATAGATTTGTAATGGTCTATATCACAGATATTCAATAAAACATTAAAAATACTGATGTAACTTTAAAACCCAGCATAACTATTTTTGTGTTCTCTGTAGGAAAAAAATGTTACTCACCTGTGTGCCAATAGCTTGTAGAAAGCCAAACCCAAAGATATATCAATGACTGTCTTTGGCATGAATACTGTAATTGCAGCTATGTTATGTTTTAGAATCAGTTCGTGGACAAGACGTCAAGAGGAGCAGTGGCAAAGTGCATCAATGTTGAATGGATAATGTTTCAGGAGCTTGCAAGGGAGATGGGAAGATTTGGCATGAGAAAAGGGAAGAAACAGAAGAGTGAAGTACTAAAAGTATCATGAGAAAAATGCAAGGGAGGACATTTCCTGGCAAGTGTCACACTCTGTTGAGCTTTTGGTGAGGATAAGTATTAGAAAGTATCTTTCCAATTTAGTGGTAAAAAAGGTTACTTTGATGGGTATATTTAAAATTTACTTTAACGATTAGAATCACTAAGAGATACACAGTTTCAAAGTTGCTCATAATTGAGTTTCAGTCATCTAATATTCTAGAACCTTTCCAGTATATTGGGGCGTTTTTGAAGGAATATCCCTGGTGCGAAGACTAGGGCATCTGAATCTTAACACATTTCACCAAATATATGATCTGTACTCACATGATTTACACTGTCTCCCCTGCTCTTTGATTTATGTTTTCATGCAATATTTCCTTGTGAACCTCACCACAACTGAGGCTCCCTTTTTAAGACAAGTACATGTTTCTGGGGCATTACATATTTTTTGGTTTCTGGGAGAGTCTGTAAAGCAATGCTCAGGAGGTGTGGGGGCACTACAGACAATTTTCAGAAAACGTGGCCATGGTGCTTGGGGTCCTCTGAGTCTATGCAGCCTTTGATACTCTGGCAATCATGTGGCGCTGGGAGTCAAATTGAGTGCATGTGAGACAAGTTTCATAAGCACTACACTATCTCTTGCGGCCCTGGGTATTAGATTTATGTCAGCATTCTGAGGTCGTCCCTTTTGTCAGAAAGCAGAGACTCGTGCAGGAGAAAGTGATAGAGACTTTAGGGTTTAGCTAGGTTGACTGAGTGGCTGGTGATACCATTAAGATTGGAACATAAAGTATAAATAAAACAAGAGCCCCGTGCTTTTTCCCGCTGAACTTGACACCCTCCACAGGGGGACACCTGCGGGGAACACCTGCAGCAGCTCCTTGGGACTGTCCATCACCTAATCAGCGCCTCCCCTCCAGCTGGGTAGGGGGAGCACAAGCCAGGTTCACCACTCCTCACCCGCAGCTCCCCGGGTTTTCCTGCAGAACTGGACACCCTCCAGAAGGGGACACCTGAGGCAGCTCAGGGGAAGTTATAGAGTTATGGAGAGGACAAAGGGGGAATACACAAGACTCTAAGAAAGATAAACTTGGTACAGGGTTATAAACCCATAAGAGGAGAAATTGCATGGGCCTGATGAATAGTGGGGTAGAGTCAGAGGAACAGTATTGCTGACAGGGCATTTTCTCTGCACGCAAGAAGGACCCAGTTCAATTCTTGCAATCCTTTATGGTCCTCAGAGAACCACCAGATGTGAAACTTGAGCGCAGAGCCAGGAGTAAGACCAGAGCGCAGTCAAGTATGTCCCATCCCTGGTGTCCTCCAAAAAAAAAAAAAATGGGAGAAATGGCACAGTCTGGGGATTAGGATTAAAAGAAAAAATTCGGAATAGGCTAAAGAAGAAAGATGAGTCAAAGGTGACCGGAAATAAAGTTAAAATTCTTTCATGGAGTCTGTGTTTATGCCTCATGGCCACTTTTGGAGAATAACGAAATTTGAGACACATCTCTAAAAGTTTCGGGTGGTCTAATCATAAATGATGGCTGGGGGTTGTGAACACGTAGACTGGGGAATGAACCTTCCAGATGAGTGGTCAACGGCCTCAGAGTCATTCAAGGATGACTCTTAACAGGGACCAAGCCAAGAGAACTGTTGCAGCATGAAGCCTGAAGATGAGCTCCTGGGAGATGCAAAGATAAGTCACCATGTCCTCTGGCCCTCTGTTCAGCACCCCTAGCTGCACCATTTCCCTTATTCCTAACAATATTCAGAGTCGCTATCACGGTGACACTTTGCTAGCTAGTATCAACAATGAGGTCCATTGCCTCTGTAAGTCTTTGCATTTGTAAACTCCCCGCTGTGAGAAAGCCTGCTTTCAGGCAATGGCATCTGGACATTTCTGGCAGGGGGAGCTCAAATTATATTACCTTGAGGGGCTGCTCTGTGGTCTTCCATGGTCCCGGGTGCCTGTAGCCTTCTCTAAACATCGCTGTTAACTGCAGCTCACACAAGAACCAACGTTATCAGTGTCATTGGGGCTGCCTTGGGGGATGTACTGGACTAAGACATGCGCACTAGGTCACCACGACCAAAGCGGTTGGTACCGCTTAACCTTGAGCCTGGAAGGTGGTGGTGGAAAGAGATGGTCCTGGGAGAGTTAATGGGGTGATGGATGGATGGCAAGGAAACCGGGAAAGGTAGGGAACTGGACAGCTGGTGATCATCATAGGAGAGTTGGTAGATGTGTTTTAATCACATTAATATGTTTTTCAGAAATGTTAAGCAAAACAAAAATATGAAAACAAGATAGGTTCCAAAGAACAGGTTACATATAAGACCGAGATAGCTGAAAGGGCTGGCATTCCTTCTGGAGCTTTCAATCATACCATTTACTAAGGTTGGTATTTTCACGTTACTTAGCTGTGGAGAGGAATAATGAGAAACAGAATGCCACCAGAAAAGCAAACTGGATGACCACCTTTCATAAAAGCCATGTGAAAGGTGTTCACATGGATCCCAAATGCAAGTGGGTTAACAGGAACATATATTTAATTAAGTCTGCTTGGTACCAGTAACTACTTTTTTGGAAATGGAGGAAAACGAATACAGTTTCTGACACACTTGAGAATAAACTGCTAACAAATTTTCCCAGGAAAGGGTAGTTGACTGGCTGGGAACAGAAAAATTTGAAAAGTGTTTTGCTACCTTTCACGTATGGCTAAAGGAAAATGATCCCAGTAAACTCTCAAAATTAACAAGCTTGAACTCCCTTGAAGGAAAGTTGTATACAATGTGGGAAAACTGCTGGGAGAAAAGTCTGAAATGATAGGAAAAGAGACAATAAGTGCAGAAGGAAGGACTTGACATTTGGGTTCCTCTGAAAAAAAAGCTTGAAACAACAAGATCTGGTGAGCACATGATTTACTGGGAATGGGATCTGAGAGGAAAATAGTGATATCAGGGATGTGAAAAAGGAACATCCAAATTAAGGAAGACTTAATTAGCTGATTACCACATGGGCAACATGGTTGCAAGACTACCAGAACTTACCAAGGAATTTACTTTAATTTTCTTTCTTTTATATGGTCAATTACAACATGTATTCTTTGCATAATTCAATGACAATTTGGAGTGTTCATTTCTTTCTCAATATTCTTGTCACTTGTGTAAGCATCTTAAACACCTGCTGTATAACAGAATTATTTGATCAGACTTACTATTTACTATAATATTTAGTTGAGATTACTGAAAACTAGGTCTAAAATGAAGTTTGTTTTGATTAGTAGAAGTAGAATAGCGAGCACTAGGGATGGAATTAGTGATTATAGGGTACGACATTCAGTTCTTAATAAAACAAGTAAAAGAAAGTGTCCAAAAGAGACTATTGAAAAAGACATCCATCTCTGTTTAACATGTAAATTCAGCATTTTTTATATTAAATTGAAAATTAATTAATATTCCTGTATTTGGTCTTTTAAAGACATTCAAGTTTGGTTAAGGAATCAAACACTGCCAATGAAATCATAAAAATTTAATCATAAAATCGTGATTACTACTTAAGTGTCCAAGGATGTCAGTGCTAAGAATTATTTCCGTTGATCTCACTTGTGCATATGATAGGCATATGAATACATCTGTGTGAATAAATAATTGATATCTAATTTAGAGTCTCACCATACATGGTTGTGGGTATTGTGAAATAGTTATATATATTTTCATAATTTTGCAATAACATCTCTGGGTGTGAATCCTTGAATCATAAATACCTTTTCGTATGTTCCAGCACTAGCTCCTCCCATATTAATTACTATATATATGACCTCCTCAGGAGTCATTTGCTTTTTTCACTTTGTTTTAGTCCTTCTCTCTCTATTTTCAAATGTGAGTTATCTGTATCAAATCAAGGTGCATGTATTTGGTGTGGCAATTTTAATCTTTATGAGTAATTTATATTTTATTCATTTATTTTTTAATTGAATCACCATAAGATGGGCTATTACAAAGCTATTTTATGCAGTTTACTTTTTAATCCTCTCAGTTAAGCCAGGGAAAATCTCTTACTCGGGAAATTCAGAATTTCCATATTTCAAGTGAATCAAAACGGATTGTTCTTGTATTTTTTTATTTTTTATTATTTTTTGATAAAAACGGGACCACCAAATAATGGGTGTTGGGAGGATCCTCCCAGGATGCATGCTGTTCTTTCAAGAAGCCAGAGAGACGTCTTCAGGCAGGAAGAGCAGCTCAGCAGCAGGGTCTCTTGGATGGGTTTGGTGCATTTTTATTTCAGAAATTGATTTAGGGTTTCTAACCAATCTGAAAATGGCTTGGGATTTAAAATGAAGGTCACATAAAGAACTGAGTGCTGAAAGGAGGAAAAGGATAAGCATGATAATCTTTCAGTACCTGTATTGCAAACCATAATGTGCAAAAGGAAAGAATGGGGGGAACAGGAGAAAGAGACAGACAGCGAGACATACACACAGAGACAGACAGAGAGAGAGAGAGAGAGATAGACAGAGTCAAAGAGAGAAGAAAAGAGTCTGCCATCGATCACAGAGGCTGGCTGGGGGTGGGTGGCAGGAGGGAAAATGGGGACATTAGTGGTTGGAAATGTACACTGTCATGAAGGAATGGGTGTTGGAACACTATGATGGAAACTCAATCACAACTTTGTAGCTGTGTATCTGTGTAATTGTGCATTTAATTTAAAAATTTTAAGGAAAAAATAAGATTTCAAATGAAAAATTATAGAGATTTCTGACGAAACAGGCATTGTGACAGAAACCTCACTGCTTGAGCAACAAAACTTTCAGAGAGGGCAATTTCAAAATTTCAAAAATTCCCATATTAAAGCAGTCAGAAGCAAAACCCCTGTTGTGTCCCCAGCCATAAGAGTGAGCTGCACACACTCTTTACGATAGCCAGAATCTGGGAAAAACCTGAGTGCCCCATAAATGAAGACTGGTTAAAGAAACATTGGTACATTGCCACAATGGAGTACTATGTAGGGGTTAGAAAAGATGAAGTCATGAAATTTACATACAAGTGGTACTACATAGAGAGTATCATGTTAAGCGAAACGAGTCAGAAAGAGAGGAACAGACAGGGCAAGATTGCATTCACCAGGAGAACATAAAATAACAAAATAGGAGACCAACTCCAAGAGTGGCCGAGGTTAGTGTCAGGAATTTTTCTTCATAGCTTGGAGACCAACCACACTCGCTAGCAGAAAAGGCAGCTCAGATAGAGAACGGAGCACCAAATAAAGGGTGTTGGGAGGATCCTCCCAGGATGGGAGAGCATGCTGAACATAGACTATTAGAACAAACATGATTGTCACTCAATGCCTCTTTTGCAAACCACAATGCCTAAAAAGGAGAGAGAGAACCAAGGGGAATGCCCTGCCACAGAGTCAGGGTGGGAGGAGGGGATGGGGGATTGGAGCGATACTGGGACCCATTGGTGTTGGGAAATGGGCACTGGGGGAGGGATGGGTATTTTATCATTGTATAATTGAAACCCATGCACAAAAATTTGTAAGTCTACAACTGTACCTCATGGTGTCTCAGTAATAAAAATTTAGAAATTAAAAATAAAAAAAATTGGAACATAAAGTAAAAATAAAACAAGAGAAAGATCTAACAATAGCAAAGAGGACTATAGTACTCAAAACGTTGACAAACAGGCACATTGGCAAGTATTTTTAAATACGCATCCAGGAGAGAATATAGCATTGTTCATGAACAAATCTACTATATGGATTCCTCTCATCCTTGAAATGGAAAAGGACAATGTGTTACAGTTACCAATTTGTAAATAAGATATATACCACCTATTGCTTGCTAGGTTTCTATGCTTTACCAAGTATTATTCTAATTTTTAAATTTACTTTAATTATTAAAACAGTGTTTGCCTGCATTAAACTTTTTAATTAAACGTTTTATTAGAAATGATTTTTAATTATTAAAAATGTTTTATTCACATTTCATTTTCTAAAAGAAACATATAGGCCAAAGAGCTAGTGCAGCATGAAGAGGGTGTTTACCTTGTATGCAGCTAACCTGAGTTCAATTCCCAGAACCCTGAGCCCACCAGGGGTGATCTCTGGATACAGAGTCAGAAGTGAGCCCAGAGCTCCTCTGGGTGCGGTCCCCTCCCCACATAAAAAGAAGAATAGAAAAGAAAAACATATAACTGATTCTTGAGTAACATAGAGCTTAAGGGTGGTAACTCCTCTATAACATTTGAAAACCCCCAAATTTAATAGATAGTCTGCTCTTGACCAAGAAGATGGTTTTGTAATAGTATTTAATTCCATTGTCTGCAAGTACTGATATGTGTGGCCTGTCAATCTGTGAATTTTGATACATTTAAAAACTTATAATGGATTTTATAATAGACTTTAAAATAAATTTGTATTTTATGATAGTAAGTGATAATTTATAATTCTATTTTTGTGGGGTATTTGGGCCATAGTATGTGTTGCTTGGGACTTCAGACTCTGTGCTCAAGGGTCATTCCTGGTGGTGCCAGCCATTAATTTGGGTTGACTGTGTGCATGGTAAGTGCTTTAACCCCTATACTAAGTCTGGGTTTCAATCAAATAAACTATCCGCATATATTTTATACATGCATGGCATAATTTTCCTTAGATTTTTTTATATTTCTAGGATATATTGATCATCTTTAATTATTTTACATCCATACCAATATCCAAAAATTTTCAAAATATAATTATTGAAAAAATATCTCTCAGAAGTGCAAATTTGTATTGTTCATGGGATAACTATATTAAGAAGAAAATAGAACCACAATAAACATATAAGTAAAATGGAGGTACATTTTTTGGAGTCTTTCAATTATGTATTTATATTAGTCTATATATAAGTATGATTTTTAAATAATCAATTTCAGTTAGTATAAAATGTTAATTGAGCTTTTATAATTGTAATGTTTACTGAGAAGATAACATTGATGTGAACTCTATATCTATTTGTCTACTTTTGTAATTGTTTACTTAAGATCAATTATTAAAATATAACTTACTTGTGACGTGATATGTCACTCAGGACAAAAGAACTTGGCTTGCATGTATGAAACTTTGGTTCTATTCTTCGCACTATAGAAACAAAGGCAAAGTCATGAACTGTGGTTGGAAATATGCCTCGGTGATAAAGTATTTGCCTCACATTTCTGAGGTTATGGGTTTGATCCCTGAATTTCCATAGACACACACAAAAGCTAACTTACAACAAAGTCTCACACTGGAGACCTGACTAGGGCCCCTCGAGAAAATCGATGAACAACGGGAGGACAGTGCCAGTGACAGTGACTTAAAGAACATTAAACTGCTTTAAAATATATATTGCCTAACTATTATACAGATTTAATGCTCAATCAAAGAGCTTGAAAAGGTCTTTTTTCTAGCACCTCTGCTAGGGAAAGATAGCACCTGATTTTTCAATATTTGTAATTTGGGGGGACATTTTAATTTCTCATTTTAATTTGTGCTCTTTGTCTACTAGTGAGCTTGAAAATTGCTCTTGTATGGTACTACATGGAAAATATTATGCTATGGGAAATGAGTCAGAAAGAGAGGGACAGACATAGGAAGATTGCATTTTTCTGGGTAACATAAAGGAACAAAATAAGAGTCTAACACCCAAGAACAGCTGTGATAAATACCAGGTTGTTCACTCCATGGCTTAGAGGCCAGCTGCACTGTCTAGGGGTAAAGGCAGCACTGATAGAGAATGGAGTACACAATAAAGGGTGCTGGGAAGATCTGCCCAGGATGGGAGATGCCTGCTGAAAGTAGTCTAAGGACCGAACAGGATTGCCACCCAATGTCTCTTCTGCAGACCACAGCACCCAAAGGGGGAGACAGAACAAAAGGGAGTGCCCTACCAAAGAGGCAGGCTGGGATGGGGGGTGGGGGGTGGGAGGGATACTGGGATTGGTGGGAATGGATATTGGGCACTGGTGGTGGGATGCGTATCGATCACTGTATAACTGAAACACAAGCGCAACAACTTGGAAGTCTATAACTGTACCTCACGGATTTTCACTAATAAAACAAAACAAAACAAAAATTTTAAAAAAAAAGAAAATTGCGCTTGTGTTTACTAGTCATTTACACTTCTTTCAATAGAGATTATATGATCATGGTTTATGCTTATTTTTTCGATTCAAGTTTAATAGCTAAATACTGATTTTTTTTAAAGCACAAATTTATTCAAAGCATTCATACTTGGCCCATCATATATCATATTAATTGCCAGTATTTGTTGGTTTTGCTTGATTTTTGATCACTTAATTTGGTTTTTGTCCTTTTCTTTCAGATTGTAAAATTTTGAGACAAATGAGCGTATGTTTTTCTTTATCTTCTACAGTTTTAAACTGAGAACAACTGTTTGTTTTGTACAAATAAGATACCTGTGCATTTACTATTTCTTCTCATTTTATTTACATTTTAACACATCTCGATTCCTCTACAACTTATCCTAGTAAGTATTGTCATATTGAAAGAAACCACCATTTTTTCAATCAGAGCACTGTAGCCCTGTCCTCCAGCAGTTCTTCCATTTGCTGGAGCGGAACCAGTAATATCTTACAACAAATTGTGAGACTTGTTGTCACTGGTTTTGGCCTATCGAATAGGTCATGGGGAGCTTGCCAGGCTTTTGCTATGTGGACGAGATACTCTGGGTAGCTTGACCGACAGAGGAATCGGAATCAGGGCTGGCCTCCTTCAAGGCAAATGCCCGACCCGCTGTGCTGTGATCGTTATCTAAAATATACTAGTAGTACCAAATGTTGTTTCTTTAGCAGTGCAATATAAATGATTATTTCGCAATTTTCTTGATTTGTTAATGAGATATGTAAGCTCTTGAGTATAATAGGAGTATTTTTCTAAAACAAGAGTCTGAGGAATGTGAAACTGTTATAACTGTCTTGTAGGATTCCATCTCCCTAGAATGCTTCATTCTCCCCCGCTTTCTATCCAATCCGGTCTTCTTCTTGGGATTCTGACCTCCTGATTGGCTATCCTCTACCTTTCACCTGCCTACTTTATGACATCATTCTCCCACCAAACCAACCACCAACTGGTAGAATCTTGGGGGTCCCATGCAGTTGTTTGTAAACAAATGTGAATCATCATGGTAAGTGACGAGTGACCAATGACCACTCACCAGTGAGCAGTCGTCTATACTGAACACTTGTGGTCTTAAGCCGCTTCAGTGCTCAGACCTACCGTTTCCTCTTCTCGTCTACCTTTCATCGGTATTTCCTCTTCTCTGACCATGTCAGGTAAGGATTTATTATACCTAAACTTAGCAGTCAAGTAAAAACAGCACGGAGTAATGAAAGAAAGTATTCAAGTAGAATTTTATAAGCCTCATTTTAGCTTGACTTTGACATTTGCTGTGTGATTTTAGACATTGACTTACTTTCTCTGACATACAAAGTGTTTTTCCTCATTGATTACATTATATTTTAGACATAGTTAGGAGCTCAAATACACACATTCACAAACACACACACATATATATGAGTGTTGATTCTCTGTGTTTCTTTTTACTATTAATAGTAAATTTTACATGATATCCATTGAAAACAAGTAAATCAGATACAGTATTTTTACAGAAACAGAAAATATAGATGCTGTGGAAAACTGTCAATATACACTAGCATGAGTTCTCTGTAATGGTCTCTCCACTTGTATTTATACTTCAGTATTTTAAATATAGTGATATTACATAGTAATAATCATTGACCTTTGATTTTTCTATTTAAACCAGGTAATAAAAAATATGGGGCATTGGAAAGGTGTGGAGTGCTGAGCGGTAGGGTGGCAAGCCCTCAAAGGTAACAAAGTTTGGGATCACTTTCATCAAGAATTGACCAATAGTATCCAAGACGATATGGGGGACAATAAAATCGGAAAGAAAGAAAGAAAGATAGAAAGAAAGAAAGAAAGAATAGGAACGTCAAGTATAAATGAAAGGGAAAACGTTTGGAAAGAATGTTGAAGAGAACCAAAGATTTTAAATCAAAAAAGAAAGAATATATATTAAATATGCTGAAATAAATACACTGAGGGCAAGTCCAAGCAATATACTTCAATAAATGCCAGGACTAGAAAGGATATTATGCCTTGAATAGGGTACCATTAGGAAAAGCAGTTTATCAGAAAGCCATCCTTGCTGGTTTTTTCCCTTATTATCTCTTAGAACACAGTACTTGGTACTTGACAATTTGAGAATAAACATGCTTCAGAAATTATACTTCCCATGAATAGCTAATGCTTCTCTAGGGTGGTGGAAGACACAGAATCTTCAATGTTATTATTACTTTCTGGTTTTTAAGTACATATACGCGCTGTCTGTTAAAATAAAAAAATGGTATATTCTAACTTGAATCAGGAGATTTAATTCATTTGTGTGGTAAGTAGGTTCCAGGTTAAAGCTGCTTGTCATCTTTACAAATATTATTTCATGTGATTTTTTCTTCCTAACATGAGAGTATTTTGATAATAGTGAACTTCTGTTTTTAGATCCTAAGAGTAAATAGAAAAATCAAGTCTCACATGTCTAATTACACATTTTTGTCATATTTGTGAATTATGATTTTTCCTACATTAAAGATAATTTATTAGATTTTGGTGCTCATTTATTAAACATTGAGAAGAACGTTTTCCTGGTTGATGAATATAATTCTAATCTAGTGTTTTAAAATAAATTTGCAATATTTTGTGATCACTTTTTAAATGGTCTTTTCTGTTTCTTGTGTGATCAAGTGAAATCCTCTGCTATGTTTAACACGTGTTGTTTGCTGTTTAATATTCAAAGGTACTGATGAGAATAATTTTTTGTACTTTCGAAATTTCTTTCTGAATTTTACTCATTTCAAACATGTCTTGTCTCTGAAATACAATCACGATTACTCCTATTTTCTTTTTGTTATGTAGTTACTGGTAAATCCTTTCTCTTCAATGGAGTGGTAAAGTGTGCCCTCAAAAATCACCTTCTATACCATTTTTTGGCTAGCAGTTTTTTCTAAAATAGAATACTGTCTTCATATTTTTATGTGGAACAATTTATTAATAACCTTATTGTACTGTTTTATTTGGTTTTGTTTGGAATCACATCCACTGTTATTCAGGGCTTACTCTTGGCTCTGCTCTCCATAACTTACTGTACAATGCTGCTTGCTACAGAGCCCAGATTTCATTACTGTCTATATACTTCTTTTACAGTTCTGTGATACATATTTTTCATGATATTTTCTTTACACTTCCTCCTATGTAAATCATATGAAATAGAACAATTATATTCATGTATGCATTATTATTCTCAGAATTATTAGTAACTTCACAGTAGATAAACAACGTAAGGCACAGAGTTTAAATAAAGTTTTCCTTCCAAAAACATTTCTTGGGAGAAACTCAAGTAGTCATTTTTGAAGTGGATCAAAAATGAGGGTAACCGTCAGGGCATCCACAAGATTAAGTCGTATGTGAACCGAAAGTAACAGGTACTCATGGCACAAGTCAAATGGAAACCTGATGATTACAATGGTAATACTTGTAAAGACCACAAATGCTTATATTAATGTAAGGTATCTTTCTTCCAGTTTCTGGCCTTGTAGTGATCATGCAGGGTCCTGGACAAAAGAACACATGCTTTAGTTTGTGTAACATGGAAATTCCTAAGGGAGAGAGAGATATAGTACTGGAGGGGATAACGCACTTGCCTTGTACACAGCCAATCCAGTTGAATCTCTGTCACAGCATACACTCTCCCGAATGTTATAAGGGGTTACTCCAGAGTGTAGAGCCAGGAAGAACCCAAGATCACTGTCAGTTATTGGTCCATACTCTACACCACCCTACGCCCCGCCCAACAAAATTTATTGGAATATATGAAATCTTTTTGCACTTCTGGGCCTCAGGTTTCTTCTTGTCCATAGACTTCCTATTTGAAAAAGCTTCCATTCTCGGAGATAGCATAGGAGTCAATAGGATAGCAAGCTACAGGCATTTCTAGGGTAAGGAGAGACTATCTGTAAGCAAGAAATCCGGGTACAGACACAATCACCTGGTTCTTCTACAGTTCTGTGTTCACTTTGGGAGCATGATATCAAATACACAAAGTGCCAAAAGGTTCCTGGCTTTGAATCACCCCAAATTGTTGGAATTTTGGAAATTTAGTTGACTGTTGGTACTAGAAGCATCTTGATGGCTTAAAATTTAAGTTCATATTGTTCCTCTCAGCGTTGAAGGAGATTATTATTCTCACAGATTTTGTTTACAACCCTCTTGTTCCTTACAGAAAATTTTCAAATTCCATCTTTATTGGGAAATGCACATACTCTGCAGCTTTCCCTTCCCATGGTTAACGATGCAGCTTCCGAAACAGGAAGTGTCTGCATATACTCCAGTGTATCTGCTTCAGCTGGTATTTCTGCTTGGCTCCTTCCCTCAGCCTCTGGCACCTCTTTCCAACCACTGATGGGTAGTGCCTATCTTTATCAACATTTCAGCACAGCAATGCTATCTGGAGTGTTTCACCAGAGTCATATATCCACCTCAGCTGCTTCCTACCCGAGTGTTTTGGAATGGGATATTGAAAGAAGTGCTGAAGAGAAGTCTTCCATGGGAGACTTTTCTGTGACTGTCCTTGCCCAAGACACCGCTGTCTCTTCCATGTCTATGGCAGCTCGCTATGAGAAAATCCTAGATACCAACAACACGGTGTCTGTGTACCCATCACTTTCTGCCAGTCTTGTTGAGAGAACACCATCTCTGGTTCCACATCAGAGTCGAAGCCTGTCACTTCCCTACCAGGAACGAAGTCATGTGTATTACAATCATCAAGGCACTCTGGTAACTCTCCTTTCTGGCCTGCAGTCCTATGACTCCATGTCATACATAGGTCAAAATGTCTCTGCCCCCCAAGCTTACAGCAACTCATCTAGAGAAATATTTATGGCTCTGAAGGAGGTCCAGCCGCCAAATAACCAAATACCAGCCTCCTCCTCTGGAATCGACTTCTCTCTGTCTGCTCAACCCATCACAGAATCGAGTTATCAAGGTGAGTAAAACGGAGAGAAGGGAAGGAAAATTCAAAAATTGGGATCAAAAAAAGAGGAAAACTGTCCATAGACAGGTGGTATTCATATACACTGAGATTTTTAAGTTTATGAAAAGAACTTAACTAAACTCAGTTCATGCTTACTTCCGTAACTCCTTTTACAGCATGTTATTTTCACTCTCAACATAAGAGCTCCTAATGGAGATTGGAAGGTATGATGTTAAATAGACATCTAGGTTTCATATAATGAAACTTCAGGAGCACACAAAAGAATGCCACATTTTCCCTAGTTATTTCATTTATTTTTTAATTTTTATTAGTTAAACATAAGGAGGGACAGATGTAGACTTAAAATTATTGTGCTTGGTTTCATTTATACAATGATGTAGTAACTATCCCTCCACCAGTGCCCATTCTCCAGCACCACGGTTCCCAGTATTCCTCCCACCACCATAACCCCCATCCCACTCAACCTCTGTGCAGGGAATGCCACATTTTTCACATTCTATTTCAGCAGTCCTCAGGAATTACCACACTAAATGTAAAATACATGTCTTAAACTAGTATTTCGTTATTTTCTTAAGAAGTTTCAGAACTCTTATTGTAATGGTACACTTTATCTTTCCCTTCCATTAATGAACAGCAAGGTTCTAAATACACTTGTGGTTCAGAGATTCTGACTCAAATCATGAAACCTAGAATCTGTACTCCAGCACAAATATCATGCTGAAGTAGTGCTTCATTCATACTCTTATTCTATGATATTAACGTCCTCTTATTTTTCCATGAAAGTGAATAAATTGAGAGTACAATACATTACAATGCTAAGCTCTGTATGGCATTTATTAGTTTGAAAATCTATAATTTGTTTTAAAAACCTTTTGTTTGGCGGACGCTGCAGTTGTGTCAGAGACCGAAGGGCACAGGGATTACTCCTGGATCTGTGCTAGGGATCACTGCTGAAGATGCTTAGGAGATCATACGTGATACGAAAGATCAAAGTGACGTCAGCTCTGCGCAGGGCCATTGCCTTACTAACTGTACTATCCCTCTGTCCCAAGTCTCTTATTTTTCAAGTTAGTTTACACAGAAACTCTTTCAAAAACAAAGAAAACCAAAAAACAAGAACATCACATGACAAACAGTAAGAACTACAATATTTACCTCCAATCTTCAAGCACAGGGACTTGTCCATTTTCCTTAGAATAGCCAGTAACAATGCCTTGACTATTGCTGGTAGGTGCACTGTTGTTGCACCACTCGTTTTGTGGAGTGAATATCTCATTTCGCAGGCACTGATTTCTTCCATGGTTCTTTTAAGTGTTGAATTTCCTGGGGAGGAAGACTTCCCAGGCATCGCAACCTTCAGGGAAGACATTTGGTCTACAACAAATTTCCGAATTGCCCCCATGTTGCAGTAGCAGGATTCAAAGACCTGAGTATAATCCAGCACCTGAGATTCAGGAAGTTCCCATAATATCTCCAGCCAAAGTAACCTGGCGCTGACCCCAACTCCAACTCAGTAACAAAAAGTTAAGAATTTTGATCAGATGAAAACTGGACTTTCAAAACCTCTGGAGACCTACCAGATCCCAGTAGACTTAGATCAATGCAAAGATCTGCAGGTAATGAACACCACTGACACAATCACTCTGAAGCAGGTGCAAGAAAACTCAAGTGGAACTAAGGGGACCTCCCATGCAAAACAGAACAACAAAAAGGAGGCTTCTGAAACTCTTCAGGGAGAACCCAAGGCCAAAATCCAGCCAAACGTCCGAGAATGCATGCTAAGTGGAGCGGGGATTTTTCGTAATGCTGCAGTCAGTGATAGGTGTCCTAAGACCAAAGCCAAAGCTAACAACAAATCTCACAAAGCTGCCTCCAGCAGTATCAGCAAGACAAAGAGCCATGGGCAAGAGAAGATAAAAAACACCAGAGAAAACTCTAAGAAAGCTAAGGAGTGTAAGCAGCCAGGGAACAAGGTCAAGGCAGAAGAAAAGCCCACCATTGGCAAGAGGAAACGCAAGGAAGCTCAACCTGAGCTTTGCCAAGAGGCAGTTAAAAAGCCCTGCTGGTACCTAGGCATACACATGCTGGATTCTGTCCAAGTGTATCATGCTTTGGGGAAGGAAAGTGATCCAAAACTTGGAATCTCTTCCTCCCAGGTCCTGAGGACTCAAAGAAGCCTAAAGATGTCAAGCCATCCTCAGCTGTCAAGCTATGGCTAGGTGCTACACAGGATGGAAAAGGCCTTGAGAAGTCTCAGGTCAAAGCACACAAACCAAGTAGCAGTGCTGAAAAACGCTCATCGCCAGCAAAGTCTGAGCTGCCACATCCTGGGAAGGTCAAATTGGTACCTTTGCCTTTTCTTACCATGGAGAATCCACAAGCTGCACCTGTTCCTCGGAGACGACAATCTTTGTCCTCACATGGTCCTGCTGCAGCTTACCATGCCAAGCCTGGCTCTACCAATGCAGCTCAGCCAACCACTGCCAATTCTTCCCGGTCAACCACTGCATTTTTGTCGGGTTCTGCTAAACCTGCTAAGTCCATTTCAACCAACCCATCTCGACCAGGTTTGCAGAACCCTAGTAGCCGACCTATTCGTCTCCCCACAGCTTCTAGACCTGCTCCCTACAACAGCACCTGGCACTTCTCTCCAGCGTGAACCTCCTCCAGTCTCTGTGAACCAGCGGCAGTCGTCACCCAAAGGTCAGAGTCAGTTTCTCCTCCAAGATTTCCGTTTCCAATCGATTCCATGGAGAAAGCCCAATGTTCCCGAGCCAGTCATATCAAAGCCCATCACCAAAGAGCAGAGACCAGAGCGTGAGGCTATGAAAAGGAAGGCTCAGCAGGAGCGTGAGAACGCTGCCAAACTCACCTCTTTGGGGGAAAGTGTAGTACTTTATTGAGAGGGAAAAGAGATGGACATCTCTCTCTACTATGGCTACGTAATGGGAGTAGCTGGAATGGTAGGTTCCATTTGAGGTACCAGATGGTTTTCCTAGTCAAACACTGACATGCCATACACCATTTATTTATTCTAATATATTTTTTCAAATTAAAGAGATGCTTCATAGATAATTGTTTGTTAATAAAAATTCTAAATTTTGAGATGCTGCCTATTGTGGTTGTTTTGGGGAGTGGCTGGGGGTCGAAGGATGGGATGGGAAAGAATGGGAAGTTAGAGACAGGAAAAAGGATGAATAAACAAAACTCTACGAAATACAAACTTAGTCCAGGGTTATAAAGCCCATCATAGGAGAAATTGCATGGGCCTGATGAAGAGTGGGGTAGGGTCAGAGGAAAAGTATAGCTGACAGGGCATTTGGTCTGCAACCACGAAGGACTCAGTTCATTTCGTGCAGACTTTGATGGTCCCCAGAGACCCACCAGATGTGGAACTTGAGCACAGAGCAGGCAGTAAGACCAGAGTACAGTCAAGTATGCCTATCCCTGGTGTCCTCGAAAAAAAAAATGGGACAAATGGCACAGTCTGCAGTTTTCGGTTAATAGAATAAATTTGGAATAGGCTGAGAAAGTCAGATGAGTCTAAGATGACCAGAAGAAAAGTAAAAATTCTTCAATGGACGCTCTGTTTACGTCCCATGGCCACCTTTGGAAAATAACCAAATTTGAGACACATCACTAAAAGGTTTGGGTGGTCTATCAATAAATGATGGCTGGGGATGCGAACACAAACACTGGGGAATAAACCTACCAGATGAGTGATCAACGCCCTGAGAGTCATTTAAGTATGACTCTTAACAGGGACAAAGCCAAGAGAACAGTTGCAGCTTTAAGCCTGAATATCAGCTCCTGGGAAATGCAAAGATAAGTCACATGTCCTCAGGCCCTCTGTTCAGCACCCCTAGCTGCACCATTTCACTTATTCCCAACAATATTCAGAGTTGCTATCATGGTGACACTTTACTAGTGAGTTTCAACAATGCGGTCCACTGCCTTTGTAAGTCTTTGGATTTGTAAACTCCCCAAGTTAGCCAAGCCAGCTTTCAGGAAATTTCTGGTGGGGGGAGCTCAAATTATATTAGCTTGAGGGGCTGGTCTTTGGTCTTCCATGGTTCCTGGTGCCTGTAGCTTTCTCTAAACATCGCTTTTAACTGCAGCTCACAGAAGAACCAACTTTATAAATAGCGTTGTGGTTGCATTGCGGTAGGTACCATACTAAGACATGCGTCCTAGGTCACCACTCCCAAAGCAGTTGGTACCAGTTGACCTTGAGCCTGGAAGGTTGTGGTGGAAAGAGATGGCCCTAGGAGAGTTAATGGGGTGATGGATGGATGGAAAGGAAACCGGGAAGGGTAGGGAAGTGGAAAATTGGTGATCATCATGGAATAGTTTATGGATGTTTTTCAAATAAGTTAAAATATTTTTTGAAAGGAGATTCAAGACAAAAATACGAAAATAAGATAGGTTCCTAAGAACAGGTTACATATAAGACCGAGAGAGCTGAAAGGGCTGGCATTCCTTCTGGAGCTTTCAATCATACCATTTACTAAATATGTTATTTTCACATCACTTAGCTGTGGAGAGGAATAGTGAGAAAAAGAATGCCACCGGAAAAGCAAACTGGGAGACCACCTTCAATAAAACCAGGTGGAAGGTGTTCACATGGATCCCAAGTGCAAATATATGTCAACAAGATCACATATTTAACTAACTCTGCTTGGTACCAGTAACTTCTTTGTTGAATATGGGGGGAAATGAACGCAGTTTCTGATTGACCTGAGACTAACCAGTTAATAGATTTTCCCAGGAAAGGGTAGTTGACTGGCTGCGAACAGAAAAACGTGAAAAGTGTTCTGCTACCTTTAATGTATGCCTGGAGGGAATTGATCCCAGTAATCTCTTAAAACTAACAAGCTTCAACTCTCTTGAAGGAATGTTGTATTCACTGAGGAAAACATGTTGGGAGAAAAGTCTGAACTGATGGGAAAAGAGACAATAAGTGTGAAAGGAGGGCTTGAAATTTGGGTTCCTCTGAAAACAAAGCTTGAAACAACAAGATCTGGGGGTAACATGATATACTGTGATCTGAGCAGGAAAAGAGTGATATCAGGGATGTGAACAAGGGAAATCCAAGTTTAGGAAGACTTAGCTAGCTGACTACTCCATGGTCAACATGGTTCCAAGACTACGAGAAATTACAAGAAATTGACTTTAATTTTCTTTCTTTTATATGGTCAATTACAACATGAATTCTGTGCCTTCTTCAAGCAGAATTTTTCTTTCTCAATATTCTGTTCATTTGTGTAAGCATCTTAAACAACTTCTGGATAACAGAATTCTTTGATGAGACTTATTTTTTACTTCAATGGTTAGTTGAGATGACTGAAAACTGGGCCTAAAGAGAAGTTTGTCCTGATTGGTACAAGTAGAGAATGGAGGTCTAGGGATGGAATTAGAGATTATAGGGTACCACATTCAGTTCCTAATAAAACAAGTAAAGGACAGTGTCCCAAATAGATTATTGAAAAAGATATTCATCTCTATTTAACATGTAAATTCAGCATTTTCTATATTCAATTAAAAATGAAAAATGTTCCTATATTTGGTCTTTTAAAGACATTCCAGGTTGGTTAAGGAAACAAACACTGCCTATGAAATCATAACAACTTAATCATAAAAACCTGATTACGACTTAAATTTACAAGAATGTCAGTGCTAAGAATTATTTCCCTGGATCTCACTAGTGTACATGATAGTCATATGAATACACCTGTGTGGATATATCGCTGGTATCTAATTTAGAGAATAGATATATAGAGATTAGATCACATAGCCGAGTGTGATCTCAACTTTTCTACACACTCCCATGCCCAACACACCCAAAGACTTGTACTAATCCTTATAGATCCATTACTTTTCCTCCTCCCCTCTCCCAGAGTCTATTAAAATTTCTTTTCAAATACTAATGTAATGCGCTTTAGAAAATATTGAGTTAAACTTAATTGTTGTCATTTAGCTTTTAGATAGAGAACAAAGAAAGTCTTATTAAAAGTGTATTTTGGTATTCTTTGAAAATGGTAATAAGTACATTATCATTGAGTCCCTGAATATACATTATATAAAGTATTTTGTGAGGAATTCCCTATACAAATCAGTACTCGAAGAAATAAATGACTTCTCTGAATGAGAATGAACTGGGACATTTCAAAGTATCAATCAGTGAATCAAAGATGAATCATAGCATTCTATAGAAAAAATGATCTTGATGTAATCTAGTCAACACCATTACATTTTTTTCTTATACCAGCTGATAGTGCTTTTAATTTTTTAATTTTTATTTAATTATTTTTATTAGTGAAACACCATGAGGTGCAGTTGTAGACTTACATACC
The DNA here is from genome assembly GCF_029834395.1 of Sorex fumeus. NCBI lineage: Eukaryota > Metazoa > Chordata > Mammalia > Eulipotyphla > Soricidae > Sorex > Sorex fumeus. The sequence goes on from NW_026606203.1 coordinate 727,081, forward strand.
TTTGTGCTTGGGTTTCAGTTATACAAGAATCAAGTACCCATATCTCCACCAGTGCCCATTCTCCACCACCAGGGAACCCAGTGACCATCCCAACCCCCATCTCCCCCACTCCGTCCCACCTCAGGGCATTCCCTTTTGCTTTTTCTTTGTTTTAGGGTGTTGTGGTTTGCAATGAAGGTCAATACTATTACATTTTCAAAGAAGAACATAGGCCCCTATATGTTCAAGACACTACTACTGTCATGCGGTTCTTCCCAGCATGTACCCTGCTCCAAGCCAGCCCTTTGGAAATATGCTGGGAAGGACAACTGGATGTTCCTTTCCTCACACTGACCTGCAAGACTCTTGCTGATTCTCAGCCACATCAACTATTTCATTTGTTGCCTGATATCACCTTCTGTCCTTTATTTTTTTAAAATATTTGATTTGTTTCTGGAATATAAAGAAAAAAATTAAATGGACGAATAAAACAAAAGCAAAATCAAACCTTTACACTCTGACATCAAAATCGTCCTTATCGGAGGGGATTTAAATGACTGAAATGGGTAGGGGAATGTTGTTAGTTGGTTGTGGACAGTAGCTGGATATTTGACAGTGCATGGAGAATGAATACAGAGTTGCTGAGATGAGGAACCCTGTACTTGAAGTGAATACAGTTTGTAAACTAGTCATCACAATTATATGTCCATATGAAATTTATCTACATATGCTTTGTGCCTTCCTTGCATGTATGTGTTATGCATTCCTTTTTCATGGCCTCAGAAATGTATCTGAGGGCACTCAGAAATTAGTTGAGCCCCAAGTATGGGGAGAGAAGTAGTAAATAACTGGAGGAGGAAGAAATATGAGTTGGAGCTTAAGAGCCGTGTAAGAGGAATATATAGATATGTATGTGTGTATAAATACACATATATATGTATAAATATATATAAGGGCTGGAGCCATAGCACAGTGGGTAAGACATTTGCCTTGCATGCGGCCAAGCTGGGTTCGATTGCTCTGCTCCTCTCAGAGAGCCCGGCAAGCTACTGAGAGTAACCCTCCCTCATGGCAAAGCCTGGCAAGCTACCTGTGAATTATTCGACATGCCAAGAACAGTAACAACAAATCTCACCATAGGGATGTTTCTGGTGCCTGCTCGAGCAAATCAGTGGACAATGGGAGGACAGTGCTACAGTGCTATGGTTAATTCAAACGTTGTTTATGCAAAATTTGAAAGAATCAAATAAATATTCTATAAAACTGATTACACCTATTAAATTAATACAACTTTAAATAGTGTTTAGAAATGAAGTTGAAGAATTTTAAGGCTATAGAAAGATATTGACAATATATCAAGAAACACGTGGATTTTTGAGGAGCAAGAACACGTAGCTGTTGTCCTTTCTTAAGGTTATTTTTTTTGTCTTTAATAGAATATGCTTTCCCTGAGTTTTGTTAATAGCTTCCGTTTTTTAGAAAGCATCATAATAAATTATATTTTTTAAAAAAGTAAAAAAAGTTGTCTTTGTGAGTGGATTCTGTAGGTTTGGAACCTGGGAAGTATTTTCCTATGTAAGTTACATTAAACATGAGAATTATAACAGAAATACCATCTGCAGTACTATTCATAATAGCCAGAAGAAACTATGGTATACCTACACAATTGAATACTACACAGTTGTCAGGAAACTGACATCATGAAATTTGCTTATAAATGGATGTACAGGGAAGAATATCATGCTCAATGAAATCAGTCAGACGGAAAGGGGTATACTGATTGGACTACCCCATTTTTGGATATAAAAAAACAGAAAATGAGACTAATACCCAAGGATAGCAGAAACACAGGCCAGGAGAATTGGTCAATGGTTGGACGCTTGCCACAAGTGCTGAAGGCGAGAATTTGGAATAAAGAAGGGACCGCTCTGACAATGATAGTTGGAAGTGATTACTCTGGGTGAGAACTGAGTCCTGAAAGTAGGTAAAGGAATAAAGGTGAGAATCTCTCACTCTCTGTATTACAATCCATAATGCCCAAAGGATGAGAGAGAGAGAGAGAGAGAGAGAGAGAGAGAGAGAGAGGTGCCTGCAATAGTGTAGAGTAAGCAGGCTGTCAGGTGGGGTTTGGGGTTGGGAGAGGGAGTGGTGGGAGAGAAACTGGGGACATTAGCAATGGAACAGTATACTAGTGGAGGTTCGGTGTTAAAATATCCTATGATTGAAACTGAATCATGAAAAGGTTTGTAATATGTGACTCCTGCAGATTCAATACAAAAATATGCTATTTAGTTTCTACCACCATGACTAACCTATGAATTTGCTGAAATTTATTTTTATCTCCTTGGCTGGCTCATTACATGGATGTCTGTGTGGTAAAACTTTTTCCATTTTATGCGGACTGAAGAGACAAAAATCATAGGGTTGGGACTTCTGGTGGAAGGAGAGAAGAGCACAAAACACCCTGTTGACCACACCTCAGCAGGGTCACCTAACTTGCGTGATGACAGACCTCCTTCACTGATTACTTCTGTTGTAATGTGGAAAAATGAAAAGACTTTGCAGGCAGTCAAGAGGTTGTTTCCTCCAGTTCTCACTATTTTCTTTTCGATTAGAATTGTTTAAAGATTATTTGAAAAATTTGGAGCTTAATGATTTGTTCTTATATATTTCCCCTACATGGTGTCAGTGGGCATTGATCCAGGAAGGCCAGCATGAAAAAGTTGAGGTGTATGTCTTAACCACCAATGCCAACACTACTGTAAGTATGGAATCCAAAGTACAATAGTAAAACTTCAAAATGTGTTTGTCAAGGAAATCGGTGGGAATGCAGGGAGAAATGTGTAATCTGTTGGTGGAAGGATGAAGACACTGGTGGTGTGATTAGAATTGGAGTATTGTATGACAAATCTCCATTATAAATGACTTTGAAAATCAAAATTGCCTAAATTTAAAAAAAAAGAGAAGTCAACTTATATCTATATTTCAAGAAAGCTTGTCTTAGCAAATTTTGGCAGGGAGATCATAGTTGGTAGAAAGAGGGAGAAAGAAAGGGAGATTTGACAGTTGGGAAGAGAAGCCTGGATATCATGGAAGAGATGAAAGCTGATCTTAGAAGATTTGGAGCCATCAGAGTTTAGTGAGTTAAATGGTGAGATCATTGCAGTTTAGATACTTAAAGAGTGAGATTGGTTTCAGTCATCAGCACTGTATATATAGAAAGAGTTCAAAGACCTCACAGATATTCAGGCTATAATATCTAACAAGGGAAGCGTTTTTTTCCTGAAGCAATATGTAAGGAAAATATATTGCCAGGAAAATGATAAAAAGTTGGTTCTCTTTTTCACAGATTAATACATTAGAGATGAAAACTTTTATACAAAGGAATCTATCATCTTGTCCTGTTGCTCTGTTTTCTTGTCTTCATTCCATTCTCCACCATGACCCTACCTAATCAGGGCTCGCCACATTTCTCAGCAGTATCACCACATAGCCTAAGAGCATGTGTTAACTGTCGGTAGCTCACACTCTCATGATTGCCCCCAATCCAAGCCAGAGCCATCCTTCTGAAACCATGGATATTTGCTGAAGGCCCGTTCTTTCTTGAAGTGGCAGTCATGGTTTACCTCTTCATAATCATTGTGTTTACAAATTTAGATGAATGTCACTATACTAGTGACAGGGATTTTCCAAACTATGGTAAGCATAAACATTTCCCTTTCCCCCACGAATTTTGGGCTAGTTATTTTCTATCCACTGCAAATAATTTGTGATAATGAGGAAACAGAACTGAACTAAAAACAGGGACATTTGTCAATTTAGTGCCATGACTAATCAGTCTTAGTATAAGTATATATTTCTAGAAAAAAAAAAGCAGAAGTAAAGGAGTTGGTTTCTAGCAAAGAATCCCAAACCTCTGCCAAGAAATCCTTTGAAAATAAAAATTCTGACTATGTACTGAACATGATTGGCACTCAATGCCTCTTTTGCAGACCACAACACCCGAAAGGAGAGAGAGAAAAAAAGGGAATGCCCTGCCACAGAGGCAGGGTTGGATGGGGGGTATTGGTGTGGGAGGGATACTGGAATCCATGGTGGTGAAAAATGGGCACTGGCGGAAGAATGGGCGTTTGATCATTGTATAATCGAAACCCAAGCACAAAAATTTGTAAATGTACAACTGTACATCATGGTGTTTCACTAATAAAAATTTAAAAAAAAATAAAGTAAAATTTTTTTTGTCTGTGAGAGATCAGCAGATGGGAACCTGAGTGAAGCAAAAGATTAAATTGATTGACTTTTATTTTTCCTTGAGTGTATAAATTTGATTTTGGAGTCAATTTATATGAGAGTTCATCAAGACACAGAAATTTTTAGCGCTTCTCTTGTTTAAAAGTATAGTGATACACCATATCTCGATCTATCATGATTTTTATTTCTGATAGTTTGACACAAAAGATACGTCAAAATCATAGATAAATGTAAATTATTTAAATACTTTTTTGATTATGTAAAATTACCTTATAGAATTACATTATAGAATTTCATAAATTTTAGGATTGTGCAGAATCAACGTGCATGTATCATATTACACTCACTACTGAAAGGCCTACTCTGTCATTCACCATTGTTCAGTTTTTCCACTTTGATTAAACTTTTCGATCTGGTAACTAAATAGTCTCATAGTTCTAAAGTTTGTTTTTATTGCTTTGAAAAGATCAAAATTATGCAATTTTCAACATTGGATGAAACTAGAGGATATCATGCATGTAAAGTTAGCCTTAAGGAAATGAACAGATACAGAGAGATTTTTCTCATATGTGGGATGTAAAGAAACACAGCAAGGTAGAAACAAAGGTTCAAGAGCAATGTAAGGGGAGAACTGATCCACACAATTGAGTCAGGGGATTGAGAGTGAGGGATTCTGGGGGATTGGGGGAGAGGGAGGGTTTATTCTTTGAGAGAATGAGGAGTGTCATGTTGGAATTATGTGTATTAGAAACCATTACTAATTGAATTATAAATCATAGAATATAAATAATGTTTTAGACGTTTGTCTGTCTCATTTTATTCTATTAATTTGTTTTCTCTATATGTCACGTATGCCTGAATTTGTAGGAAGCCTATCTTTCTCTGCCTGGTTTTTGTCACTAAACATAATTTCCACATGTTATCCATTTTATATACAAATAATAAGAAGATTTCACTTCATACAACTGAGTAGTATTCCATTGCTTTACCACCTTTCATTTTCAAAATTTGTGGTTTAAAAGATACAAATACTGGTTTTAACAATGCTCTGGTGTTTTAAAATTTTTAGTTTAGTGAAGCTAAATAGATTTTACTGAAAAACACTCAGAAACTTGTGAAACAGGTGTGGGGTGGAATGAAATATTTGTTCAAGTGAGAACTGTCATTTAACAAAGCAAGCAAAGAGAGACATAGAGAAAGAGAGCACGGTATTTCTTCTAATGAGAACAAAAGCTTGAGGACCAAGCCTACTCTGGTAGTTTAGGAATAAGAACTTGGAGTGGTATGAACTTAACTTGTGCACTTTACGGGAGAACTTGAGTGAAACTATTAGAAGTACTTTCAGGAGCATGATAAACTGGAGACTGCACTTGGAGTGAGGTGGGTAGAGAGTTCTTTGGGGAGATCCGAACTATGGAGAACAGTAATATTATAACATTAATGATAGTATCTTACCGTGGGATTCCAAAAAAATCTGTAACAGTGGCGTCAGAAATGATAACATCCTTAGGGATTTGGATTTCCTGTGGAAACAACAGGAAAGCTGAGTTTTTGCTCTGGATGCCTCCACCTGAAACAAGGTCAAGAAATCATGTATGAAAAATTCCAAGTTACATGGATCAAGGATTCTGATCCCAGTGGAAGGCTAACTTTCGGGTGGACAATTTCTACTGATGGCCTGATGTAGATTCTGATCCTGGGATACGTAACAGAAAGGAGGTAGTGACAGGTATCCTCAGAAGTGAAGCCTCTGAGACAGAATTCATTCATGACAACTTATGGGTTATCAAAGTTTGCTCATGGCTGCTACCATTATAACATGCCATTCAATGGTTCTGTGGTTTCAATTTACTGTATCAATGTAAAGATGAAGTTTCTATATGGAAGGTAAAAATCTGAGGCCCTCAGGATGATGAATTATGGGGAGGGGGGGAGCTGGAGTGATAGTACAGCAGGTAGGGCATTTGCCTTGCACACGGCATACCCAGGTTAGATTCCCAGCATCCTGTATGGTCCCCCCAAGCACCGTGAGGAGTAATTCCTTAGTGCAGAGCCAGGAATAACCACTGTGCATCGCCACGTGTGACCCAAAAAAGCAAGAAAATGATGATCTGGGATTGATCCTTAGCATTGCAAACAGCATTATTTTTTAATTTTTATTTTCTTTTTTTCTTTCTTTCTTTCTTTCTTTCTTTCTTTCTTTCTTTCTTGCTTGCTTGCTTGCTTGCTTGCTTTTTTGTTTCCCTTAGCTTTAATGTCATGAAGGGATCTTCCCACATTTTTCTCCATATATCTTAAGAATTCAGGTATGATAGTGAGGTCTTTAATACATTTGATCTGACTTTGCGCCTGGCAATATAAAGAGGTCTGAGTTCATTTTCTTTGAATGTTGCTGTCCAGTTTTCCCAGCACCAGTTGCTGTAGAGACTTCCTAGCTCAACTTCTTATTTCTTGAGCATTTATGAAAGATTAGGTAATAATAATCTGAGGGCCAGCTTCAAGATATTAGACTATATTCCATTGATCTGAGGCCTGTCTTTATCTGAATATCATGATATTTGGATGACTACAACTTTGTAGTAGGGATTGAAGTTGGGGAAGGTGTTCCCTTCTTCTTTTTACCAAAGATTGCTTTAGCTCTTCATGGGAGTTTATGGTTCTGTATGAGTTTCAAGAGTGTTTAATCTATTTATTTGAAAAATGTTATGTGTATCCTTATAGAAAGTGCATTAAATCTTTATAGAGCTTTGGTGTGTGTTGCCATTTTGACAGTGTTAAACCTCTCAATCCATGAGCATGGGATGTGATTCCATTTCCTCATATACTCTCTTATTTGTGAAGTAGTGTTTTGTAGGGTTTTTTTTCCCTTTATTTTATTTTATTTTTTTAAAGTTGTAGATTTACAATTTTTTGTGGTTTGGTTTCAATTATACAATGATCAGATACCCATCCCTCCACCAGTGCCCATTTTCCACCACCATGGATAATATCCCTCCCACCCCCATCCCCCTATCCCCCCTGTCTCTGTGGCAGGGCACTCCCCTGTGTTCTCTCTCTCCTTTTGGGTGTTGTGGTCTGCAAAAGAGGCATTGATTGGCAAACATGTTCAGTCCATACTCTACTTTCGACATGCATCTCCCCTCCTGGGAGGATCCTCCAAACATACTTTATTTGGTGCTCCCTTCTCTATCTGAACTGCCCTTTCCTCTAGGATACCTGGCTGGCCTCTAAGTTATGGAGTAATCCTCCTGGTGCTGATCTCAGCTATTCTTGGGTATTAATCTCATACTTTGTTACTTTATATCCCCCAGATGAATGCAATCTTTCTATGTCTATCCCTCTCTTTCTGACTCATTTCGCTTAGCATGATACTTTCCATATTGTACCACTTGTATGTAAAGTTCATGACTTCATCTTTTCTAAGAGCTACATAGTACTCCATTGTGTAGATGTACCAAAGTTTCTTTAACCAGTCATCTGTTCTTGGGCATTCAGGTTTCTTCCAGTTTCTGGCTATTGTAAAGAGTGCTGCAATGAACAAACAAGTGCAGATGTCACTTCGACTATACATTTTTGCCTCTCTGGGATATATTCCCAGGAGTGGTATTGCTGGGTCAAATGGGAGCTCAATTTCTAATTTTTTGAGAATCGTCCATACTGTTTTCCAGAAGGGCTGAACCAGTGGACATTCCCACCAACAGGGAGGGAGTGTCCCTTTCTCGCCACATCCACGCCAGCAGCGGTTGCTTTTGTTCTTTTTTTTTTTTCCCCTTTATTTTATTTTATTTTTTTTAAAGTTGTAGATTTACAATTTTTTGTGCTTTGGTTTCAATTATACAATGATCAGATACCCATCCCTCCACTGGGCCAGTCTCTGAGGTGTGAGATGGTATCTCATTGTGGTTTTGATCTGCATCTCCCTGATGATTAATGATGTAGACCATTTTCTCATGTGCTTTTTTGCCATTCGGATTTCTTCTTTGAGAAAGTTTCTGTTCATTTCATTGCCCCATTTTTGGATGGGGTTGGATGTTTTCTTCTTGTGGAGTTTAACCAGTATTCTGTATATCCTGGATATCAACCCCTTGTCAGATGTGTATTCGGTGAATATCCTTTCCCATTCTGTAGACTATCTTTGTATTTTGGTCACTGTTTCTTTGGAGGTGCAGAAGCTTCTTAGTTTAAGATAGTCCCATTTATCTATCTATGTTTTCACTTGCTCAGCCAGTGGCGTGGCATCTTTGAAGATACCATTAGCTTCAATGTCATGGAGGGTTTTGCCAAATTTATCTTCAGTGTACCTTATGGTTTCTGGTCTGATGTTGAGGTCTTTAATCCATTTTGATCTTACTTTTGTACATGGTGTTAGGCAGAGTTCTGAGCCTATTTTTTTGCATGTAGCCGTCCAGTGATGCCAACACAATTTATTAAAGAGGCTTTCCTTACTCCACTTCACATTACTTGCACCTTTATCAAAGATTAGATGAGCATATGATTGAGGAGAGATGTCATTGTATTCAACCCTGTTCCATTGGTCTGCAGTTCTGCCTTTGTTCCAGTACCATGCTGTTTTAATTATTACTGCTTTGTAGTACAGTTTGAAGTTCAGGAGGTTGATTCCTCCCATTTTCTTTTTCCCAAGAATTGCTTTAGCTATTCGTGGGGGCTTATTGTTCCATATAAATTTCAAGAGTGTTTGCTCCATTTCTTTGAAGAATGTCATGGGTATCCTTATAGGGATTGCATTGAATTTATACAATGCTTTCGGTTGTATTGCCATTTTGACAATGTTAAGTCTCCCGACCCATGAGCAGGGGATATCTTTCCATTTCCTCATGTCCTCTTTTATTTCCTGAAGAAGCGTTTTGTAGTTTTCTTTGTACAGGTCCTTTACTTCCTTAGTTAAGCTGATTCCTAGGTACTTGATTTTCTGGGGCACAATTGTGAATGGGATTGTTTTTTTCATGTTGCTTTCTTCTCTCTCACTGTTTGCGTATAGGAAAGCCATGGACTTTTGGGTATTGATTTTATAACCTGCAACTTTACTATACGAGTCTATTGTTTCTAGGAGTTTTTTGGTGGAAGTTATTGGGTTCTCTAAGTAGAGTATCATATCATCTGCGAATAGTGAGAGCTTGATTTCTTCCTTTCCTACCTGAATGCCCTTAATATCTTTTTCCTGCCTAATCGCTATTGCAAGTACTTCCAGTACTATATTGAACAGCAGTGGAGAGAGTGGGCATCCCTGTCTCGTCCCTGATCTTAGAGGGAAGGCTCTCAGTTTTTCCCCATTGAGGATGATGCTTGCTGTAGGCTTGTGGTAGATGACTTTAATTATGTTGAGGAAGGTCCCCTCTATACCCATTTTGGCTAGGGTTTTCATCATAAAGGGGTGCTGGATCTTATCAAATGCTTTCTCTGCATCTATTGATATGATCATATGCTTTTTATCTTTTCTTTTGTTGATATGGTGGATTATGTTGATTGATTTCCGAATGTTAAAACATCCTTGCATCCCTGGGATGAATCCTACTTGGTCATGGTGTATGATCTTTTTGATGAGTAGTTGGATTCTATTTGCTAGTAGTTTGTTGAGGATCTTTGCATCTGTGTTCATCAGGGATATTGGCCTGTAATTCTCTTTCTTTGTGGTATCTCTGTCTGCTTTTGGTATCAGTGTGATATTTGCTTCATAGAAACTGTTCGGAAGTGTTTTTGATATTTCAATTTCGTGGAAAAGCTTAAAGAGCATCGGGAGTAAGTCCTCTTTAAAGATTTGGAAGAATTCACTAGTGAATCCATCCGGGCCAGGACTTTTGTGCTTGGGGAGACTTTTTATTACCATTTCAATTTCCTTGATGGTGATAGGTCTGTTCAGGTATTCGAGGTCTTCTTGGTTCAGCCTTGGGAGTCTGTAGGAGTCTAGGAATTTATCCATTTCCTCGAGGTTTTGATGTTCCGTGGCATAAAGCTTCTCAAAGTACTCCCTGAGGATCCTCTGAATTTCTGTGGTTTATGTTGTAATGACCCCCTTTTCGTTTCTGATTAGGTTTATTAGGGTTTTCTCTCTCCCTGTCTTTGTGAGTTTTGCTAGAGGCTTATCGATCTTGTTAATTTTCTCGAAGAACCAGCTTTTGGTTTCATTGATCTTTCGGATTGTTTTTTGGGTTTCCATCTCGTTAATTTCTGCTCTCAGTTTTATTATTTCCTTTCTCCTGTTCGGGTTGTGCTCCTTTTTTTGGTCCTTCTCCAAGCTCTTAAGCTGTGAGGTTAGGTTACTTATGTGTGCTCGCTCCTCCTTCCTGAGGAATGCTTGTAGAGTTATAAACTTTCCTCTTAACACAGCCTTTGCTGTGTCCCATAAGTTTTGGTAACTCGTGTTCTCATTTTCATTCTTTTCTAGGAATCTTTTGATTTCCTCTTTGATTTCCTGTCTAATCCACTCGTTGTTCAATAGTGCGCTGTTTAATTTCCAGGTGTTTGATTTAGTTTTCTGTTTTTGTGTGTGATTTACTTCTAATTTCAGCGCATTATGGTCTGAGAAGATTGTTGATACAATCTCTACCTTCTTAATTTTATGGAGGCATGTTTTGTGGCTCAGCATGTGGTCTATCTTGGAGAATGTTCCATGTACGCTTGAGAAGAATGTGTATTCAGCTTTTCATGGATGAAGTGTCCTGTATATATCTACTAAGTCCCTTTCTTCCATCGTTTCCCTCAAATGAAGTATGTCCTTGCTAAGCTTGAGTCTGGTTGATCTATCAAGAGGTGACAAAGCAGTGTTGAAGTCTCCCACTAGTATTGTGTTGCTATTGATGTCGTTTTCCAAATCTATGAGTAGTTGTTTTAAGTACTTTGCTGGTCTCTCATTAGGTGCATATACATTTATTATTGTAAGTTCTTCCTGTTGTACAGATCCTCTGATCAATAAGAAATGGCCTTCACTGTCTCTTATGACCTTCCTCACTCTGAAATCGATGTGGTCTGATATAAGGATGGCTACCCGAGCTTTTTTATGGGAGCTGTTTGCCTGTAGGATTGTTTTCCAGCCTTTGACTCTGAGTCTGTGTTTGCTTTGACTATTGAGATGCGTTTCTTGCAGGCAGCAGAATGTTGGGTTCAATTTTCTAATCCATCCTGCCACTCTATGTCTTTTAATTGGTGCGTTTAGCCCATTGACATTGAGAGAGATTATTGTTATGGGATTTTGTCCCATTGTTCTGTTAAAGTTTGGTGTATTTGAGAGGCCTTTCTTGCCTTAAAGTAGCCCATTTAGTTGTTCTTGTAACCATGGTTTTGAGTCTATGAAGTTCCTGAGCTGTTGTTTGTCTGTGAAACTGTGTGTTGTTCCTTCTATTATGAATGAGAGTCTTGCTGGGAAAAGTATTTTTGGGGAGGCATTTATTTCATTGAGTTTTTTTACTATGTCCCACCACTGTTTTCGGGCCATGAGGGTTTCATCAGAAAAATCAGCTGTGAATTTTAAGGATGCTCCTTTGTAAGAGATTTCTTTCTTCGATCTTGCTGCTTTCAGAATTTTGTCTCTGTCTAAGGTTTTGGTCATTTTGATCAGAATGTGTCTTGGGGTATTTTTATTCGGATTTCTTCTAGCTGGTACCCTTCGGGCCTCCTGAATGTGGTCACAAGTTTTCTTCAGCTCTGGAAATGTTGTAGCAATGATTTCTTTGACAGTTTCTTCTTCATCGAGGTTTTCTTCCTTTCCCTCTGGGACTCCAATAATTCTTATGTTACCCCTCTTGGCTTCATCCCGATCTTCTTTTGCCATCTGTTTCCCGAATTGTGAGTCTCTTTTCCATTTTCTGCTCTTTTCTGGAGAGTCTCTGAACTTCATCTTCGAGCTCACTGATTCTGTTCTCAGCCGCTCTTACTCTGCTGCTGAGGCCTTCTACTGAGCTTTTCAATTCGCCTACGAGATTTTTCAGGTCTGACATTTCTGATTGCATTTTCTTCATTTCTGCCTTTAGATCCTCTTGTCTTCTATTGGTATTGTTTTCCATTGTTTCCTTTAATTCCCTAAGCATCCTAAGTAGCTCCCTTCTGAATTCCTTGTCAGAGAGGTTGTCTAACACTACAGTACTGTTGGTGTCATCTGGGCTCGACTCTTCAATATGAAAGTTTGGTGGGCTTTTGCGTTTCTTTACCATTGTGAGAGGTGTGGTTTAGTCCTTCACGTTCACTGTTACTATTCTGCTTGATATGCAGTGTGAGTTAAGATAGGCTTATGAGTTATTGGGTACTGTGTTTCTAGTGGCTGAGCTAAAATAGAGAAGTTTCCATCTAAGAAGTTAGCTTATGGTTCCTATGGCATATGTAGTGGGAAAATATTTCGTGGCCACGACAGCAGCTGCGGCTCCTGAAAGAGTCCCTGGCACTGGGCGAGGAGTTGGGAAGGTCTCCTGTTTGGAATTGGAGCCGTTCAGCTTTGTTGCCCAGAGCTGGGCCTCTGTGCCCGTCCCACGCAGATCAGGGGTTGAAAACCGGCTGTCTAGGGGCTGTTTCTAGCTGCGCGTGCCCAGAAAGGGACCCAGGCCCTTGGGGGCGGGCTGTACCTGTTGGAATTGCAGCCTTTCAGCTTTGTTGCCCAGAGCTGGGCCTCTGTGCCCGTCCCACGCAGATCAGGGGTTGAAAACCGGCTGTCTGGGGGCTGTTTCTAGCTGTGCGTGCCCAGAAAGGGACCCAGGCCCTTGGGGGCAGGCTGTACCTGTTGGAATTGCAGCCGTTCAGCTTTGTTGCCCAGAGCTGGGCCTCTGTGCCCGTCAGGTTTTTTTTTTTTTTTTTGGTATAGTTCCTTAACCTTTTTAGTTGATTCTATTATACTCTATTTTCTGAGGTATTATTGTGAATGGGATTGTTTTTCTCTATCTCTTTTTTCTCTTTCATTATTAATATATGGGAAAGCCATGTAGTACCAGATATTGATTTTGTAATATGCTACTTTACTAAACAAATCTATTGTTCCCAGGAGCTTTTTTGGAGAATCTTTGGGATTTTCTAAGTATAATATCATGTTATCTCCAAATAGTAAAAGCTTGAGTTCTTCCTTTTTTATATGGATGCCCTTGATATCTTTTTTTTTTTTTTACCAAAATCATATGGCAAGTAGTTCAAGTACTATGAAGAATAGGAATGTTGAGAGTGGGTAACTTGTTTTGTGCCTGATTGTATTCTGGAATTCTATTTCATTGATTTCTGCTCCAAGCCTTTGGTTTTTCCCCGTTGAGAATAATACTTGCTGTGGGTTTGTGGTAATTTGCTTTGACTAGATTGAGGAAACTACTTTCAACTCCCATTTTGTTGAGAGTTTTTCATCATGAATGGGTGCTGGATCTAATCAAATGCTTTATCTACATCTATTGATATGATCATATGACTTTTATCTTTATTTTATTGAGATGGTGTATTCTGTTGATTGACTAGAGAATGTTAAGCCATCCTTGCATCCCCAAGCTAAACCTACTTGGTCATAGTGTGTGATCTTTTGTTGAGTTTCTAGATTCTCTTTGCTGGTATTTTCTTGAAAATTTTTGTATCTGTATTCACAAAGGAAAAAGGTCTGCAATTTTCTGTTTTTGTGGTGTCTCTGTCGATTTGAGTATTAGGGTGATCTTTGCCTCATAGAAACTATTTGGGAGTATTTATGTTTCTTCAATTTCCTGGAAAATCTTAAAAATGTTGGAAGCAGTTCCTCTTTAAAGGTTTGAAATAGTTCACTATTGAATCCATCTGGGCCCTGGATTCTGTTTGGGGGTATAATTTTGACCATCATTTCAATTTCCTTGGTAGTGATAGGTTCAAGTATTCCAAATCTTCTTGGTTCAGCCTTGGGAGGTAATTGGAATCCAATAACTTATCAATTTATTCAAGATTCTCTCATTTCCTGCTGCAAAGATTCTCAAAATAATCTCTGATGATCCTATGGATTTCTGTACTTTCTATTAGGATACTCCCCTTTGCATTTCTGATTCGATTTATTAGAATTCTTTCTCTTTGTTTCTTTGAGAGGCTTCTCATGGTTTATTGATCTTATTTATTTTCTCAAAGAACCAGTTTTTGTTCTTATTGGTCTTCTGGATTGTATTTTGGGATTCTAGCTCATTGATGTCTGGTACAAGTTTTATTATTTCCTTCCTCCAGCCTAGTTTGGACTACTTTTGTTGGTTATTTTCCAAAATCTTTTTTTTTAATTTTTTTTTTATTTTTTTTATTTATTTATTGAATCACTGTGGGAAAGGTTACAAAGCTTTCAGGTTTAGGTCTCAGTCATGCAAATATGAAACACATTTCCCTTTACCAATACTTATTTTTTACCATGAAGAACCCCAATAAAACCCCACCCCCCACCCCTCCCCGTCCCTGTGAGGCAGATGAATTCTAGTTAACACTCTATCTGCTTTGATTAGATTCATTGTTTCAATAAAAGATTCACCACTATTATTTAGAGTTTACACCCCCCCCCCAAATCAGACATGCTGAAAAAGCATTGTGAAGTGATTTGCTTTCTACAGCTGGGTTCAAGAATTAAATGTTGGTTTTGGATTTCTGCTATTTTACCTATTGACCCTGGAAGTATTTCTACTGAAAGTCAGATAGTTAAGAAATTGGTTTCTGTGTTCTGGAGTCGTGGCCGTGCTGGAGAGCCGCTCGCGGGGGGCAACCGGTGGCCTCGGTAGGGCGTGAAGGGCGGAGCGAAACGCCCCCCTTCCCATGAGGTTTTAGTCGCCCCCACACTCCCGGCTCATACCTGCTGTCCACAAGGCTCCCATGTGGCCGCCATCTTTCTTTCCAGAGAGGAGAGGGCGAATGGGGCAACACCCTTTCCCCTCCAGCAGACTTGATGGCCTGGATCAATGCATAGTCCGTTCACTTTTCTGCTCCAAGCGGCTGGGTTCTGCATTAAGTCCTTGTGCTTCTGGGGCCATGGCTGTGCTGGAGAGCCGCTCGTGGGGGGCAACTGGTGACCTCGGTAGGGCGTGAAGGACGGACCGGAACACCCCCCTTCCCATGAGGTTTTAGTCGCCCCCACACCCCCGGCTCATACCTGCTGTCCACAAGGCTCCCATGTGGCTGCCATCTTTCTTTCCAGAGGGAGGAGGGCGGAAGGAAGCAACACCCTTTCCCCTCTGGGCAGAAATGATTGCCTGGATTAACGCATAGTCCTTTCACTTTTCTGCTCCAAGCTGCTGGGTTCTGCATTAAGCCCTTGTGCTTCTGGGACTGTGGCCGTGCTGGGGAGCCGCTCGTGGGGGGCAACTGTTGACCTCGGTAGGGCGTGAAGGACGGACCGGAACGCCCCCCTTCTCGTGAGATTTTAGTCGCCCCCCCACACCCCCGGCTCATACCTGCTGTCCACAAGGCTCCCATGCGGCCGCCATCCTTCTTTCCAGAGAAGAGAGGGCGAATGGGGCAACACTCTTTCCCCTCTGGGCAGAAATGATGGCCTGGGTTAACTCATCGTCCGTTCACTTTTCTGCTCTAAGCTGCTGGGTTCTGCATTAAGTCCTTGTGTTTCTGGGGCTGTGGCCGTGCTCCAAACTTAACTCTGATTTTCAGGGAGAGAGATTGGGTGGTTTACTTCTCATTGATCACTTTGTATATAGAGAGATGTCCACGCGGCCACGCGGTTTTGAGAAAAAGTCCTCGTTCCCGCATACTCGAGCTGTGTTTGTAGAGGCTTCTGGTCACCGGGGTTCCATCTGGGGGAGGCGGGATGCGGCACCTACTCCATCTGGAACTTGCCGGTGGTCTCGGCTCTTTTTGGAACCTGTTTTTTCTTTTTTTTTTTCCTCCGGGATCCCGCACCCTCCATGTGTTCTTTCTCTTATGCTGAACGCTTCAAAGATGGCGCTGGGGGGCGGGCTGTGGGCGTGACTTCCGGGATCAGAGGTTACCTGGGAGGTGCAGTCCGGCAGATTTGAGGAAAAGTCCTCGTTCCCGCATACTCGAACTGTGTTTGTAGAGGATTCTGGTCACCGGGTTCCATCTGGGGGGGGGGGGTGGGGCGGGATGCGGCACCTACTACATCTGGAACTTGCCGGTGATCTCGGCTCTTTTTGGAACCTGTTTTTTCTTTTTTTTTTTTTCCTCCGGGATCCCGCACCCTCCATGTGTTCCTTCTCTTATGCTGAACCTATTTTCCAAAACCTTGAGCCCTAATTTATTCAGGTAGGCCCTTTCTTTCTTCCTGATGAAATCTGGCAGAGCTATAATCTTTCCTCTTAACACTGCTTTTGCTGTGTCCCACAAGTTATGGTAGCTCGTGTCCTCATTCTCATTTGTTTATGGAAAGTTTTTATTTCCTCTTTGATTTCTTCTCTAAGCCAACGGTTGTTCATTACTTCCCTTAAAGAAAATATTTCCTTGCTGAGCTTCAGTCTGTTTGATCTATCGAGAAGTGACAAAGAAGTGTTGAAATCTACTACTAGTATTGTGTTGCTATCAATGTTTTTCTATAAGATTATTAGAAGTTGTTTTAACGTATTTTGCTGGTCTGTCATTAGGATCATATACATTGAGGAAGGTGAGTTCTTTCTGATGTACATATCCCATGATCATTAAGAAATGACCTTCACTGTCTCTGATAACCTTTAGCCTGAAGTCCATGTGGTCTGATACTAGTATGGCCACTCCAGCTTTGTGGAGGTGATGTTTTCTTGAAAACGTGTTTCCCAGCCTTTTACCTTTAGCCCATGGGTGCTTTGATTGTTCAGACATATTTCTTGCAGGAAGCAGAATGTTGGGTTCAGTTTTCTAATTCATCTTCCTATTCTGTGCCTCTGAATTGGCACATTTAGTCCATTGACATTGAGAGAGATTGTTGTTTTGGGGATTTGTGCTCTCTTTATGTAGAATTTTAGTACTTCTGGGGATTGTCTTACCTTAAAGTAGACCTATTCATTCTTCTTGCAACAAAATTATGGAATGCTTTACAAGTTTGCATGTTATCTCTGTGCAAGGACCATGCTCATCATTGTATCATTTAAATTTTAGTATATGTGTTATCAAACCTCGTAGGAGTTAATTTTTCCATATTTTTCGCTTCTTATTACTTTGAGTGTTGTCCTTCCTCACTCCTATGGCAGACAATGATTCCTAATCAAGGAATGTATTTCAAAGCAGCATGCATAAATAGATTTAGAACTTTAATGTCCCAGAAATAAAAATATGGTTTTTACTATATTATCGTTTACCATACCCTAGGCATCAGTTTTACAAAATAATTCTTTTGGAAGATGGTATATGAGTTTGATTAATGTTGTTCCCTGAATCCTTCATTAAGAACATTAAAATAGAGCCTTTTGCTGTTCTCACCTCAGTCCTGTGTACATCTCCAGGAAAAGGTGGATGGTGTTGTCTGCACTTTGACCACCTTGAATGTATGTAGGATTTTTCTCCTGAAGGATGAGGTGAGGATTATATTGATGATTTCATTCCACCTTATTACAAGTTCAACTTGAACGGAAGGTGAGACTCATGAGGCTCCTATAAAGGACAGAACAAAGGGTCTCAGTGAAGTTTAATGGCCAACTCACATTAACAACATAGATGACTCAAAGTAACCTGTGTGCATTTTTGTGTATAGTGAGTTTCATATCTACTGATAGTGATTCTCAGTCATGACACATGGGCAAAACAGACCTGTAATTAAAAATCTAGTTCTCTGAGCAGAGTGGGGTCTCTGAGGTGATTGAACAAGTGTGTAGTAATTTATTACTAAGCACATAAGTATTTTGAATGATTTGTACTTTTCGATCTAAAATTAATTCCAAATATGTCTAAAATGACAGTGTTCTGACCTCGCACATGGCTTTCCTCACCGAGGACCCTTGGAGGTGCCGGGGTGAATTTCCCTCACCGACCTGATTAGAGCCCCGGCAGCTGAAGACCTCTGCAACAAGCCATAGGTACGCTTAAGACCACCCTTCCCAAGCTTGAAGGAGCCTCATGCATGAAGGAACTGAAAGAGGAACCCAGATGTGCGGGACTGGGGGATGAGAACTCCATGGCTGCTCAGATCAAGACTGTGCCCCCTCCTTCCAGATCCCCCATCTTCTAATAATTAAGTGCTACAACCACGAACTGCCCCTGGATCCATGTAATGCCATCAATGGCCAACATCCAGAGACTGGATCTTATTTAGAAGACAGCAACTCTGATTGTCCAGTTCTCACTCTCAGAGGACCTGGTAGGCTTCTGTGAGTATTTTGCCCGCATGGCGGAGTCTTTGTTTCTGGTCACTGTTTCTTTTGAGGTATAGAAGCTGCTTAATTTAAGATAGTCCCCTTTGTTTTTCTCTGTTTCCAGTTGCTTGGCAAGTGGCGTGTTATATTTGAAGATACCTTTAGTTTCAATGTCGTGGAGGGATTTGCCGACCTTGTCATCAATGAACCTGAGGGATTCTGGTCTGATGTTGAGGCCTTTGACCCATTTTTATCTGACTTTTGTGCATGGTGTTAGGTAGAGGTCTGAGCCATTTTTTTTGCATGTAGCTTTCCAGTTTTTTCTGCAACGTTTGTTCAGGAGGACTCTCTTGATCCACTTCACATTTCTTGCTCCCTTATCAAAGGTTAGATGATTATATATTTGAGGGTGTGTGTCAGTATATTCAATCCTTTTCCATTGTTCTGCAGCTCTGCCTTTGTTTCAGTCCCATGCTGTTCTCATTATTATCGTTTGTAGTAGAGTTTGTGGTTGGGGAAGGTGATGCCTCCATTGTCTTTTCCCCAAGAATTGCTTTAGCTACTCGTGTGCGTTTGTTGTTCCATGTGAATTTCAGGAGTGCTTGATCAATTTCTTTGAAGAATGTCATGGGTATCTTTACAGGGATCAAGTTGAATTTTTACAATGCTTCGTGGAGAATTGCCATTTTGACAATGTTAAATCTCCCATTCCATATGCAGTATATATGTTTCCATTTCCTCGTGTCTTTTTTAATTTCCTGATGTATAGGTCCTTTACCTCTTTAGTTAAGCTGATTCCAAGGTTCTTGATTTTCTGCGGCACGATTGTGAATGGGATTGCTTTTTCATGTCACTTTCTTCTCTCTCATTACTTGCATATAAAAAAGCCATAGACTTTTGGGTATTGAGTTTATAGCCTGCAATTTTTCTATAAATGTCTATTGTCTCTGGGAATTTTTCGTAGAGATTTTAGTATTCTCTGAATATAGTATGATATCTTCTGTGAATAGTGAGAGATGATTTCTAACTTTCAAACATGAAAAACCCTTAATATCTTTTTCTTTTCTATTTTCTCTTCCAAGTACTTCCAGTACTACATTGAACAGAATTGCCAAAATGAATTTTTACTTAGCACATTCTGTCTGTAAATTTCTACGCTAAGAACTGTGGAATAAACAGTGATATCTTAGTAATTTACAAGTAAATTATGAAGACAGATAATTTAAAAGAATTTCGTTGTATAAATTTCCAAAATGTGTAGTTTTTATTAAATATATTAAGAATAAATCGTAGGTCTTGATTATACCATGAAGATTATTTTCCTGTTAGAAGTTACCCTTCTAAAATGCAAGATAGAGACACATTTTGAAAATGTTGATTATTCGTTCATTAATTCAAAGAATATTTGTTAGTCTGGTGGTGCAGTGCCTGCAGGAAGTCAACCTGTACCCTCAGGTGAGTACATCAACAGTCTGATGGTGTCTTCATGCTTCCTGATAACCTCAAATGGCCACTGTGCCTCTGGCTGGCTTCCAACAACTCAGGACTACGTTTCCCGAGAAATTAAACTCCCAAAAGATATGTGGGAGCCATGTTCACAAACCACCCCTGGCTCAGCTATACAAGCTAATGGATTGGTCTTGTTTCAGAGACCCATAGACAAATCTGGAACATATCAACAGCCACTGTTAACCTTGGACCTGCAAAAGGCTGAACACACTAGGGTAAATCGGAGGGAGGCAGGTTAGTTTGGTGCCCACCCAACCAGAACCCAGGGCAGCCACTTGCTCCCACAATCCAAAATCGCCACCATGCTCTCCTCTGGTTTCCATCGTCTCAGGATGGCTCTCACTGAAATATAAAAGCTGAAAATTCGGATATGCGGGTTTTGTGACTGAAATCTCCAGGCTTTCTCTGGGCAGAATGGGAATCCCACCCCCACTGCCCTGTACTTATGGAAGCCTCAGCATTCATTTCCATACCTCAAAGATACTCCAGGCTTACCTTCCTGATAAAAATGCTAAATTCCTTGAACAAACATGATGACCTCTTAGTACCTGTACGAGACCCTTAATGCACAAAATAAAAAGGAGACAGAGAGAAAGAATTAAAGAGCCTGCCATAGAGACACACTGGGGGTTGGTGTAGGGTGTTGGGGGATGGTTTTAGGGTACCAGGAATATTGGTTTTGGGAAATGTACACTAGAGAAGGGACGGATGTTGGATCGTTGTATGACTGGAAGCAAATTATGAATAGATTTGCAATGGTCTATCTCACAGATATTGGATAAAATATTAAAAATATATATCCTTAATTTGTATCTCAGAATACTGATGGAACTTTAAAACCCAGCATATGTATTTTTGTGTTCTCTGTAGGAAAAAAAAAATGTTTCTCACCTGTGTGCCAATAGCTTGTAGAAATCTAAACCCAAAGAGATATCAATGACTGTGTTTGGCATGAATACTGTAATTGCAGCTATGTTATGTTTTAGAATCAGTTCATGCACAAGACCTCAAGAGGAGCAGTGGCAACGTGCACCAATGTTGAATGGATAATGTTTCAGGAGCTTACAAGGGAGATGGGAAGATGTGGCATGAGTAAAGGGAAGAAACAGAAGAGTGAAGTACTAATAAGTATCATGAGAAAAATGCAAGGGAGGACATTTCCTGGCAAGTGTCACACTCTGTTGAGCTTCTGGTGAGGATAAGTATTAGAAAGTATCTTTCACATTTAGTAGTAAAAAGGTAAATTTGATGGTTGTATTTAAAATTTACTTTAACGATTAGAATTACCAAGAGATACAAAGTTACAAAGTTGCTCATAATTGAGTTTCAGTCATCTAATGTTCTAGAACCTTTCCAGTATATTGGGACATTTTTGAAGGAATATCCCTGGTGCGAAGACTAGGGCATCTGAATCTTAACACATTTCACCAAATATATGATCTGTACTCACATGATTTACACTGTCTCCCCTGCTCTTTGATTTATGTTTTCATGCAATATTTCCTTGTGAACCTCACCTCAAGTGAGGCTCCCTATTTAAGACAAGTACATGTTTCTGGGGCACTACATATTTTTTGGTTGCTGGGAGAGTCTGTAAAGCAATGCTCAGGAGGTGTGGGGGCCCCACCAACAATTTTCAGAAAACGTGGCTATGGTGCTTGGGGTCCTCTGAGGCTATACAGCCTTTGATACTCTGGCAATCAGGTGGTGCTGGGAGTCAAATTGAGTGAATGTGAGACAAGTTCCATAAGCACTACACTATCTCCTGCGGCCCTGGGTATTAGATTTATGTCAGCATTCTGAGGTCCTCCCTTTTGTCAGAAAGCAGGGACTTGTGCAGGAGAAAGTGGAAGAGACTTTAGGGTTTAGCTAGGTTGACTGAGTAGCTGGTGATACCATTAAGATTGGAACATAAAGTAAAAATAAAACAAGAGCCCCGTGCCTTTTCCCGCTGAACTCAACACCCTCCACAGGAGTACACCTGCGGGGAAAACCTGCAGCAGCTCCTTTGGACTATCCATCACCTTATCAGACCCTCCCCTCCAGGTGCGTAGAGGGAGCACCAGCCGGTTCACCACTCCTCCACTCCTCACCCCCAGCCCCCCGCCTTTTCCTGCAGAACTGGACACCCTCCAGCAGGGGAAACCTGAGGCAGCTCCATGGGATTTTCCATTGCTCTTCCTACATTCCAGGATCCTGGGTGGGAGTGAGCCTGGGATCAGAAAAGAGAGCCAAGAAAATACAAGAAGAAAAGAGAACAGAATTTTAAAAAGCTACAAAAAGAAGATTCACAAATAAAGGATTCAGTGGATGAAATTAGAAAGTTAGTTAGTGCCCTGAGCAATAGGATAAGTGCAGCTGACGAGAGGATCAGCGAGCTTGAAGATGAGCAACAGAAATCCCACTGGGAAGAACAAGCAATAGGAAAAGACCTCAAAATGGCTCTAAGTAGAATCAGAGACATAGTGGATGACGCCAAGAGGAACAACATTACAATCATTGGTTTACTAGAAGGACAGGGAAACAACCCCAATGAAAAAGCTAGAGTAAAAGAAACCATTGCTGAAAAGTTCCCAGAGTTAAGGAAAGCAGACATCCAGATCCAAGGAGCCAGAAGGGTACCAGCTAAAAGAGACCCCAGAAAAAACACTCCAAGCATATCATAATCAGAACGATGGATGCTGTGGACAGAGACACAATATTACAAGCAGCAAGGTCAAAGAAGGAAATTACATACAAAGGAGCACCCCTTAGATTCACAGCAGACCTATCAGTGGAAACCCTCAAAACCGAAGGCAATGGTTGTATATAGTGAAAAAATTCAAAGAAATGAACGCCTCACCGAGAATACTCTATCCAGCTAAACTCTCACTCAAATTCGATGGAACGATACACCACTTTTTAGATAAACACAAACTCAGGAACTTCATACACTCAAAACCAAATCTAAAAGAAGAACTAAAGGGGCTCCTGTAAGAAAAGAAGGAAAACACGTGTAAACACAATCAACTCCTACAGGAAGATGGCAGAAAACCCCATGACAATACTCTCCCTTAATGTCAATGGTCTAAATGCACCAACCAAGAGACACAGAGTGGCAAAATGGATCCAGAAACTGAAACCAGCATTCTTCTATCTACAAGAAACTCATCTGAACAATCAGAGCAAACACAGACTCAAAGTGAAAGGATGGAAAACAATCCTGCAAGCAAACATCTCCATCACAAAAGCTAGGATGGCCACACTAGTATCCGACAACATTAATGTCAGGCTGAAAAAGATTAGAAGGGACAGCCAAGGCCACTTTCTCTTCATCAAGTGATACATACACAGGAAGAAATCATACTCTTATATGTATAAGTACCTAATGAAGGAACAGCTAGATACTTAAAACAACTGCTAACAGATTTTAAAGAGGAGAGTGCTAGCAACACAATAGTAGATGGAGACTTCAACATCGCCTTATCACCTCTGGATAGATCAACAAGAACAAAACTCAGCAAGGAAACATTGGCTTTGAATGAAGAAATAGAAGAGAAAGGACTTATAGACCTATACAGGGCTTTACACGCCCCAAAGAAAGAATACACATTCTTCTCCAGTGCTCCTGGAACAATTTCCAAAATCGGCTATGTGCTAGGCCACAAAACATACCTCAATAGAATCAGGAAGATAGAAAGAGTACCACCAATCTTTTCAGACCATGATGCACTGAGGATAGATGTGAATCACACACAGACACGGACAACCAAATCGAACACCTGGAAAATAACCAAGTCACTGCTGAACAATGTGTGGGTCAAGAAGGACGTCAAGGAAGAAATCAAAAGATACCTGGAAACAAATGAGAACGAAGACACGAACTACCAGAGCTTATGGGATGCAGCTAAAGCCCTATTAAGGGGAAAATTCATAGCTCTGCAAGCATATCTATGGACGGAAGAAAAGATGCAGATAAGCAACTTATTTCACAGCTCAAGATCTTATAAAAGGATCAAGAAAAGGAGCCTAAATCGGGCAGAAGGACAGAGATCATAAAACTTAGAGCAGAAATCAACGACATGGAAACCTAAGAAACAATCCAAAAGATCAATGAAACCAAGAGCTGGTTCTTTTAGAAAATAAACAAGATAGATAAACCACTAGCAACACTCACAAAGAAACAGAGAGAGAGAAAACTAATAAACCGAATCAGAAATAAAAATGGAGATATCACAATGGAAACCAAAGAAATTCAAAAGATCATCAGAGACTACTTTGAAAGTCTGTATGCCAAGAAAAAAGAGAAGTTAGAAGAAATGGATAAATTCCTGGATTCCTATAATCTCCCAAAAATGAGTCAAGAGGATATAAAATACCTGAATAGACCTAGTCATAAAAATGAAATTGAAACTGTAATCAAAATTCTTCCCAAAAACAAAAGCCCAGGTCCAGACGGATTCACTGCCGAATTTTTCCAAACATTTAAAGAGGATCTACTGCCCGTCCTCCTCAAACTTTTCCAGGAAATTGAAAAAACAGAAACTCTCCCAAACAGTTTCTATGAATCCCATATCTCTCTAATACCAAATGGAAACTAAGACACCACGAGAGAAGAAAACTACAGGCCGATATCACTGATGAACACGGATGAGAAAATTCTGAACAAAACACTAGCAAGGAGAACTCAGCAGCTCATCAAAAAGATCTTACACCATGACCAAGTGGGATTCATCCCGGGGATGCAAGGATGGTTTACCATTCGGAAATCAATCAACATAATCCATCATATCAACAAAAGATAAAAATCATATGATCATATCAATAGATGTAGAAAAAGCAATTGAGAAGATCCAGCATCCGTTTATGATGAAAACCCTCGCAAAATTGGGGATAGAGGGGACTTACCCCAATATAGTTAAAGCCAGCTACCACAAGCATACAGCAAGCATCATCCTCAATGGGGAAAATTTGAGAGCTTTCACCCTAAGATCAGCAACGAGATAAGGATTCCGACTCTCTCAACTGCTGTTGAACATATTACTGGAAATACTAGCAATAGCAATTAGGCAAGCAAAAGAGATTAAGGACATCCAAATAGGAAAGGAAGAAATCAAGCTCTCACTATTCGCAAATGATATGATATTATACTTAAAGAACCCTAAAAACTCTACCAAGAAACTCCTAGAAATAATAGACTCGAGAGTAAAATTACAGGTATAAAATAAATACCTAAAAGTCCATGGCTTTACTATACACAAATGCTGAGAGAGAAGAAAATGACAAGATGAAAACAATCCCATTCACATTTGTGTGTCAGAAAATCAACTACATAGGAATTAGTTTAACTAATGAAGTAGAGGAACTGTACAAAGAAAACTACAAAACGCTGCTTCTTGAAATAAAAGAGGAAGAGAGGAAATGGAAAAATATCCCCTGTTCATGGATCTGGAGAATTTATATTGTCAAAATGGCAATACTTCTAAAGCACTGTACAAATTCAATGCGATCCCTATTAGGTTATGGATGACATTCTTCAAAGAATTGGAGCAAACACTCCTGAAATTTATATGGAACAATAAGCCCCCACGGAGAGCTAAAGCAAGTCTTGGTTAAAAGAAAATGGGAGGAATTAACCTCCCGAACCTCAAACTTTACTAAAAGTAGTAATAATTAAAACAGCATGATACTGGAAAAAAGGTAGAGCTCCAGAGCTATGGAATGGGGTTGAATATACTGACATCTCCCCTCAAACATATGACCATCTAATCTTTGAAAAAGGGGCAAAAAATGTGAAGTGGAGTAAGGAAAGTCTTTTTAACAAATGGTGCTGGCAAAACTGGACGACTACGTGCAAACTACTGGGCTTCGATCTCTGCCTAACACAATGTACAAAAGTAAGATGAAAATGGATCAAAGACCTAAACATCAGACCGGAACCCATAAGGTACATTGAAGACAAAGTTGGCAAAACCCTCCAAGACATTGAAGCTAATGGTATCTTCATGGATGTCACATCACTGGCCAAGCAATTGGGAATATCTTAAACTAAGAAGCTTCTGCACCTCAAAAGAAACAATGACTAAAATACAGAGAGAGTCTACAGAATGAGGAAGGATATTCTCCAAATACACATCTGAGAAGGGGTTGATATCAAATATATACAAAGTACTGATTGAACTCCACAAGAAGAAAACATCCAATCCCAACCAAAAATGGGGCAACGAAATGAACAGAGACTTAATCAAAGAAGAAATCCGAATGGCTAAAAGGCACATGAGAAAATGCTCTACATCTTTAATCATCAGGGAGATGCGGATCAAAACAACAATGAGATATCATTTCACACCACAGACACTGGCCCACATTCAAAAAAACAAAGGCAACCTTTGTTGGCACGATGTGGCGACAAAGGGACCCTCCTTCACTGCTGGTGGTAATGCCGACTGGCTCAACCCTTTCGGAAAAAAGTAGAGATGATTCTCAAAAAATTAGAATTTCAGCTCCCATTTGACCCAGCAATACCACTCCTGGGAATATACCTCGGAGAAGCAAAAAAGGATAGTCGAAGTGACCCCTGCACTTATTTTTTCATTGCAGTACTATTTACAATAGCTAGAATATGGAAAAAAAACCCGATTGCCTGAGAATAGATGACTGGTTACAGAAACGTTGGTACATCTACACAGTGGAGTACTATGTGGCAGTTAGAAAAAAATGAAGTCATGAAATTTACTTACAAGTGGTACTGCATGGAAAATATTATGCTAAGCGAAATGAGTCAGAAAGAGAGGGACACACATAGAAAGACTGCATTCAACTGGTTAACATAAAGTAGCAAACTAAGAGAATAACAACAAGAACAGCTGTGATAAATACCAGGTTCTTCACTCCTTGGCTTAGATACCAGCCTCATACTCTAGGGGTAAAGGCAGCTCAGATAGAGAAGGGAGCACCAAAAAAAGGGTGCTGAGAATATCCACCCAGAATGGGAGATGCATGCTGACAGCAGTCTATAGACAGAACATGATTGCCACCCAAAGTCTCTCCTACAGATTATAGCACCGAAAAGGAAAGATAGAAGAAAAGGGAGTGCCCTGCCACAAAGGCAGGGCAGGATGGAGGATAGGGGGTGTGAGTGATACTGGGAGTGGTAGGGGTGAAGAATGGGCTCTGGTGTTGGGGTGGGTACTCAATCATTGTATAACTGAAACCCAAGCACACAACTTGTAAGTCCACAACTGTAACTCATGGTGTTTAATAAAACAAAACAAAACAAAATAAAACAAGAGAAAGGTCTAACAATAGCAAACAGGATTGTAGTACCCAAAACATTTGGAAACAGGAACATTGGCAAGTATTTTTAAATAAGCATCCAGGAGAGGATGTAGCATTGTGAGTGAACAAATCTACTGTATGGATTCATCTCATCCTCGAAATGGAAAATGACAATGTGTTACAGTTACAAATTTTCAAATAAGATATATACCATCAACTTTTTGCTGTGTTTCTATGCTTTGCCAAGTATGATTCTAATTTTTAAATTTACTTCAATAATTAAAACAGTATTGGCCTGCATTAATCATTTTAATTAATGTTTTATTGAAATGTTTTTAACATTATTAAAAATGTTTTATTAAAATGTCATTTTAAAAAACAAACATATAGTCCAAACAGCTATTGCAGTATGTAGAGGGTGTGTACCTTGTATGCAGATAACCTGAGCTCAGTCCCCAGAACCCTGAGCATGCCAGGAGTGATCTCTGGATACAGAGTGGGAAGTGAGCCCGGAGCACATCTAGGTGCACTCCCCTCCCCACAAAAAAGGAAGAAAAGAAAAGAAAAACATATAAATGATTCTTGAGTAACATAGAGAATAAGAGTGCTAACTCCTATATAACTTTTGAAAATCGTCAAATTTAAGAGATAGTCTGCTATTGGCCAAGAAGATGGTTTTTTAAAATACAAATTATCGACCATCTATCTTCACTCCCATTCCTTCCCATTCCAGTCGTCGCATGATGTTCTCAAGGGTGGCAATGAGGAGTTTCGGTGAAATGGTATCACCCTGCCGCAACCCTCTCTTGACATCAATGATCACTACTTTGTAGAATGGTGAGATCCTGGTAGTGAATCCGCAAAACAGCTCACGGAGGATCCTGATGTATTGGGCTTGAATACCCTGATTGGCTAGGGCTTCAATGACCGCTTCCATCTCAACAGAAGCAAAAGCCGTCTTTAAATCAATGAACATTAAACAGCGGCCTCTTCAACTCCCGAGAAACCTCAATGAGCTTGGTTATCGTGTGGATATGGTCGATGGTGCTGAATCCTTTGCGGAACCCTGCTTGCTCGTATGGTTGTCCTTCATCTAGTGTTCTGCCAATCCTATTTAGGATGACTCGAGTGAACAACTTGTAGATGACAGACAATAGGCAGATCGGGTGATAGTTGCCAATGTCATGGATGTCTCCCTTCTTGAACAGTAGTACGGTCCTGCTGGTTTTCCATTGGGACGGAATCTTGCATTCAGACAGGTAGCGAGTGAAGAGCCAAGCCAGTGTATTGATGAGTACTGACTGCTGGTTCTTCAGGTGTTCAGGTCTGACCTTGTCTGGGCCGGGTGCTGTTTCTTTCTTTACCTATGAAATGGAGTGTCGGATTTCGGAAGGGAGAACTTTGGGAACTACATATCCATCCTGTGGAATTTGGTATGTCGGCAAGTGGACATGGCTATCGAAGAGATTTGAGTAGAAGTCATGGATAATCTTCTCCATTGCCGTTCTGGAGGATGTGATGGATCCATCGGGACGTCGGAGGGCAGTCATCTTGGTCTTATAGTTGGAGAAGGACAGGCAGGCGTTACGAATACTTTTCCCGGCTTCTGCCGCATCTACCAGTACTTCTGCTCTTCTCTCTTTGAGGTCTTCCTTGTTCGCATCTCTGCACTGCTTTGCGAGCTTGGACATTAGCTTGCGGTTGCCTGAGGCATGCGCCAAACCACGCTGGCGAATTAGCTCAAGAGTTTTCGAAGATAGGCGATTTTTAGTGGCTATCTCTCTCTTGGCGTTCCTCGCACATTCATGGAGGTGCTGAACCAGTCGATCGTATTCCTCGTCAATGTTGTCAACAATGGCATCTTCCCATGTTGCCGCAATAGTAGCAAAGAGTTCCCAGTTGGTGGTCATTCTGGGAGTTCTCTTTTTGAACTTTTCAGCCCTTTCTCCCCGCTCTGTGAAGTAGAATTTTGCACGAAGGAGACGGTGGTCCGATACCGTTCGAATTTTTGGGACAACAGCAACATCAGTCAGGCAAAACCATTGATTGAATATGATGTGATCTATTTCGTTGGGGAATCGTCCACCGGGGACTCCCATGTCCATCATTTAGATTCTGCCTCCTGGAACTGTGAGTTACCATGAATGGTCTTGGTCAACATGATGGATTCAGATAGTCTCTCACCCTGTTTGTTCCATTCTAGGCCATGGATCCTGATGTGAAGTTCTTCAGCTGATCTTCTCGGTCCTATCTTGGCATTAAAATCACCCACAATGATCTTGTAGAAGGTGTGGTCTTCTTTATAGAACTCCTCTAGCTCCATGAGAACTTCTCGATTTCTCTTTCATCATAATGAGATGTTGGTGCGTAGACAACGAAGATAGTGTGGTCTGTAAACCTGTAAATTTGATACATTTAAAAATTAATAATGGATTTTACAATAGTCTTTCAATTATGTATTTACATTAGTTCATATACAAGCATGATTTTTAAACAATAAATTTCAGTGACAATAAAATTTTGGAGTTTTTCATAATTGTAATGATTTACTGCTCAGTCTATATTGATGTGAACATTTTTATCTATTTGTCTAATTTTCTGATTGTTTATTTAATATCAGTAGTTAACAGCTAAATTACTGATGACTGATTATGTGGCTCAGGGCTAAAGCACTTGGGTTGCGTGTATGAAACTTTGGGTTGGCCTCCTGCAAGGCAAATGCCCTACCCACTGTGCTGCAAAAGTTATATAAAATATACTAATAATAAGACCTAATGATGTTGGTGATGAGTGCAATATAAATGATTATTTAGTAATTTTCTTGATTTGTTAATGAAATGTGTAAGCTCTTGATTATAATGGGAGTATTTTTCTAACATAAGAGTCTGAGGAAGGTGAAACTGTTATAACTGTCCTGTAGGATTCCATCTCCCTAGCCTGCTTCATTCTACCTCTCTCTCTATCCAATCCAGTCTTCTTCTTGGGAATCTGACCTCCTGATTGGCTAGCCTCTACCTTTCAACTGCCTACTTTATGACATCATTCTCCCACCCAACCAACCACCAACTGGTAGAATCTTGGGGTTGGTACCGCTTGACCTTGAGCCTGGAAGGTGGTGGCGGAAAGAGATGGTCCTAGGAGAGTTAATGGAGTGATGGATGGATGGGAAGGAAACCGGGAAGGGTAGGGAGTTGATCAGCATGGGAGATTTGGTAGATGTTTTCTAAATACTTTAACATGTTTTTCGTAAATGATATGCAAAACAAAAATACGAAAATAAGATAGGTTCCAAAGAAGAGGTTACATATAAGACCGAGAGAGCTGAAAGGGCTGGCATTCCTTCTGGAGCTTTCAATCATACCATTTACTAAAGATGATATTTTCACATCATTTAGCTGTGGAGAGGAATAGTGAGAAACAGAATGCCACCAGAAAAGCAATCTGGATGACCACGGTTCATAAAAGCCAGGTGAAATGTGTTCACATGTATCCCAAGTGCAAGTGTATTAACTGGAACATATATTTCACTAAGTCTGCTTGGTACCAGTTACTTCTTTGGAGGACATGGAGGAAAACAAATGCAGTTTCTGACAGACCTGAGACTAAACTGCTAACAAATTTTCCCAGGAAAGGGTAGTTGACTGGCTGGGAACAGAAAAACTTGAAAAGTGTTTTGCTACATTTCATGTATGGCTTGAGGAAAATGATCCCAGTCATCTCTCAAAACAAACAAGCTTCAACTCCCTTCAAGGACAGTTGTATTCAGTGAGGAAAAAATGCAGGGAGAAAAGTCTGAAATGATGGGAAAAGAGACAGTAAGTGCAAAAGGAAGGACTTGAAATTTGGGTTCCTCTGAAAACAAAGCTTGAAACCACAAGATCTGGTGAGCACACGTTTTACTGGGAATGGGATCTGAGGAGGATAGGAATGATATCAGGGATGTGAACAAGGAACATCCAAGTTAAGGAAGACTTAGCTAGCTGATTACCCCATGGGCAACATGGTTCCAAGACTACCAGAACTTAGCAAGGAATTTACTTTAATTTTCTTTCTTTTATATGGTCACTTACAACATGTATTCTTTGACTTCTTCAACAGAATTTGCAAATGATTTTTAATTATTAAAAAAGTTTTATTAACATGTCTTTATTAAAAGGAAACATATAGGCCAAAGAGCTAGTGCAGTATGAAGAGGGTGTTTTCCTTGTATGCAGCTAACCTGAGCTTAGTCCCCAGAACCCTGACCCTGCCAGGAGTGATCTCTGGATACAGAGTTAGAAGTGAGCCCAGAGCACATCTGGGTATGCTCCCCTCCCACAAAAAAGGAAGAAAAGAAAAGAAAAACATATAACTGATTCTTGAGTAACATAGAGGTTAAGGGTGCCAACTGCTATATAACTTTTGAAAACCCCCAAATTTAAGAGATAGTCTGCTGTTGACCAAGAAGATGGTTTTTTAATAATATTTGCTCACATTGTCTGCAAGTAATGCTATTTGTGGCCTGTAAATCTGTAAATTTTGATACATTTTAAAAAAATTATAATAGATTTTATAATGGACTTTATAATGAATTTGTATTTTAGAGTAATAAGTGATAAATTGTCTTTCTGTTTTTGTGGGGTATTTTGGCCATAGTATGTGGTGCTTGGGACTTCTGACTCTGTGCCCAAGTGCCATTCGTGGTGATGCCAGCCATTAAGTTCAGTTGACTGTGTTCATGGTAAGTGCTTTAACCCCTCTACTAATTCTGGGGGCCCAATCAAATAAATTATCTGCATATATTTTATACATGCTTGGCATACTTTGTCTTAGATTTTTTGATATTTCGAGGATATATTGATCGTCTTTAATTATTTTACATCAATACCAATCTCCAAAAAAGTTTCAAAATATAATTATTGACAAAAAATCATATAGAGGTCCAAATTTGTATTGTTGATGGGATAACTATATTAAGAAGAAAATAGAACCACAATAAACATACAAGTAAAATGAAGGTACATTTCTTTGGAGTCTTTCAATTATGTATTTATATTTGTATATATACAAATATAATCTTTGAAAAATAAATCTCAGATACTATAACATTTTATTGACTTTTTTTATAATTGCAATGTTTTATTGCTAAGATGATATTGTTGTGAACATTTATATCTATTTGTCTACTTTTCTGATTGTTAACTTAAGATCTGATATTAAAAGCTAACTTACTAGGGCTCGAGCCATAGCACAGCTGGTAGGATGTTTACCTTGCAAGCGGCCGACCTGGGTTCAATTCCCAGCATACCATATGTTTCCCTGAGCACCGCAAGGGGTAATTCCTGAGTGCAGAGCCAGGAGTAATCCCTGTGCATCGCGAGGTGTGACCCAAAAAGAAAAAAAAAGCTAACTTACTTATGACTGGGTATGTAGCTCAGGGCTAAAGCACTTGACTTGCAAGTATGAAATTTTGGGTTCTATTCCTCACACTATAGAAAAAAAACCAAAATCACTGACTATGGTTGAAAACATATCTCAGTGGTAAAATATTTGCCTCACATTTGTGAGGTTATGGGTTTGATCCCTGAATTTCCATATACGCTCACAAAAGCTAATTTACTTAAAGAATATTAAACTGCTTAAACCCAAGTACATATTGCCATACTATTATACAGATTTATTTCTCAATAAAATAACTTGAAAAGGTCTATTTTTAGCATCTTTGCTAGGAAAAGATGTTACCCGATTTTTAAATGTTTGTAATTTGGGGACACATTTTATTTTGTCATTTTATTTTTTGCTCTTTGTCTACTAGTGAGCTTGAAAATTGCTCTTGTGTTTACGAGGAATTTACACTTCTTTCAATAGAGATTATATGATCATGGTTTATGCTTATTTTTTCTATACAAGTTTAATAGCTAAATATTGATTTATTTCACAGCAGTAATTTATTAAAAACATTCATCATTTGCCTATCATATTAATTGCCATTAGTTGTTTGTTTTGCTTGTTTTTTGATCACTTAGTTTACATTTTATCTTTTCTTTCAGATTGTAAGATTTTCACACAAATGAGCATATGTTTTTCTTTATATTCTACAGTTTTAGATTGAGAACAACTGTTTGTTTTGTAAAATAAGATACTTGTGCATTTACAATTTCTTCTCATTATTTTTACATTTTAACACATCTCGATTCATCTACAATTTGTCATAGTAAGTGTTGTCATATTGAAAGAAACCATCATTATTTTCAATCATAGCACTGTAGCACTATCCTCCCGTGGTTCGTCCATTTGCTCGATTGGGCACCAGTAACTTCTTACAACAGATTGTGAGACTTGTTGTTACTGGTTTTGGCCTATTGAATACGTCATGGGTAGCTTGCCAGGCTTTTGCTATGAGGGCAAAATATTCTGGGTATCTGGGTATCTTGCCGGGCAGAGGAATAGGAATCAGGTTTGGCCTCCTGCAAGGCAAATGCCCTACCCGCTGGATGTAAACGTTATATAAAAATACTAGGAATACCGAATGTTGTTTCTTTAACAGTGCAATAAAAATGATTATTTAGTAATTTTCTTGATTTATTAAAGAAATATGTAAGCTCTTGATTATAATGGGAGTAGTTTTCTAACACAATAGTCTGAGGAATTTGAAACTGTTATAACTGTTTTGTAGGATTCCATCTCCCTAGCCTGCTTCATTCTACCCCTCTCTCTTATCCAATCCGGTCTTCTTCTTGGGAATCGGACCTCCTGATTGGCCAGCCTCTATCTTTCAACTGCCTATTTTATGACATCATTCTCCCACCAAACCAACCACCAACTGGTAGAACCTTGGGGTTCCCATGCGGTTGTTTGTAAAAAATTCGAATCATCCTGGCAAGTGACCAGTGACCAATGACCAATCACCATTGACCAGTCATCTGTACTGGACACTTGTGGTCTTAAGCCGCTGCAGTTTACTGACTTACTCTCATACTGTCTCCTCGTCTCGTCTACCTTTCATCGTTATTTCCTCTTCTCTGACCATGTCAGGTAAGGAATAATACTTTTCAAAGCTTTTCATTAGATTTATCATCCCTAAACATAGCAGTCTAGTAAAAACAACATGTACTAGTGAAAGAAAGTATTCAAGTTGAATTTTATAAGGCTCATTTTAGTTGACTTTGACATTTGCTGTGTGATTTTATACATTGGCTTTCTTTCTCTCACATACAAACTGTTTTTCCTCATTGATTACTTTATATTTTAGACATATTTATGAGCTCAAATACAAACATATATATGTTGATTCTCTGTGTTTCTTTTTACTTTTAATCGTGTATTTTACATAATATCCTTTGAAAAAAGCAAATCAGAGAGAATATTTTTACAGAAAAAGAAAATGTAGATGCTGTGGAATCCTGCTGAAATATACTCGCATGTTTTCTCTGTAATGGTCTCTCCTCATGTATTTGTACCTCAGTATTTTAAATATAGTACTATTACACAGTAATAATCATTTATCTTTGAATTTTCTATTTAAATCAGGTAATAAGAAAATTTGGGGCATGGGGAAGGTGTGGAGTGCTGAGCGATAGGGAGGCAAGCCCTCAAAGGTAAGAAAGTTTGGGATCACTTTCATCAAACATTGACCAATCTAAACCAAGACGATATGAGGGAGAATAAAATAGGAAAGAAAGAATGAAAGAATATGGATGGCAATTATCAAGGAAGGGGAAACCGTCTGGATTGAATGTTGAAGAAAACCAAGGATTTAAAATCAAAAAAGAAAGAATATATGTTAAATATGCTGAGGTAAATACACTGAGAGCAAGTCAAAGCAATTTACTTCAATAAATGCTAGGACTAGAAAGTATTCTGTTCCTTGAGTAGGGTACCAGAAGGAAAACCAGTATATCAGAAAGGCATCCTTGGTGACTTTTTCCCTTATTATCTCTTTGAACACAGTACTTGGTACTTGACAATTTGGAATATAAACATGCATCAGAAATGATGAATCCCATAAATAGCTAATAGTGGTTATCTAGGTGGGTGGAAGAAATAGAATCTTCAATGTTTTATGACATTCTGGTTTTTAAGTACATGTACGCGTTGCCTGTTGAAATTTAAAAAATGATATTTTCTAACTTGATTCAGGAGATTTGATTCATTTTTGTGGTAATTACGTTCCAGGTTTAAGTTGCTTGTCATCTTTACAAATATTATTTCATGTGATTTTTTCTACCTAACATGAGAGTAGTTTGATAATAGTCAACTTCTGTTTTAGATCCTAAGAGGAAATAGGAAAATCAAGCCTCACATGTAGAATTACACATTTTTGTCATATTTGTTAATTTTGATTGTTCCTACATTTAAAATATTTAATGGGATTTTGGTGCTCATTTATTAAACATTGAGAAGAACGTTTTCCAGGTTAATAAAGTTAATTCTACTCTAGGTTTTGAAAGTAAATTTGCAATATTTTGTGATCATTTTTTATATGGTCTTTTCTGTTGTTTGTGTGATAAACTGAAATCATATGCTATGTTTAAAACGTGTTGTTTGGTGGATAATATTCAGAGGTATTGATGAGAATAATTTTTGTAATTACAAAGTTTCTCTATTTTACTCATTTAAAACATTTCTTACCTATAAATACAATCACGTTTATTCTTATTTTCTTTTTGTTATGTAGTTACTGCTAAATCCTTTCTCTTTAATGGACTGGAAAGTTGTGTACTCAAAAATCAACTTCTATTCCGTTTTTTGGCTAGCAGTTTTTTCAAAAATAGAATACACTCTTCATATTGTATATGTGGAACAATTTATTAATAACCTTATTGGACTGTTTTATTTGGTTTTGTTTGAGACCACATCCACAGTTATTAAGGGTTTACTCTTGGGTCTGCTCTCCATAACTTACTGTACTATGCTGCTTGCTATAGAGTCCAGATTTCATTGATATCTATATACATCTTTTTCAGCTCTATGGTACATATTTTTCACGATGTTTTCTTTATACTTCCTCCTCTGTAAACCACATGACTTGGAAAAATTATATTTATGTATGCATAATTATTCTTAGAGTTATTAGTAACTACATTGTAGATAAACAATTTAAGACACAGAATTTAAATAAAGTTTTCCTTCCAAAACATTTCTTGGGAAAAACTCAAGTAGTCATTTTTGAAGTGGATCAAAAATCAGGGTAACCTTCTATGCATCAACAAGATTAAGTCATAAGTGAACCGTAACTAACAGATCTTCATTGCACAAGTCAAAGGGAAACCTGTTAATTACAATGGTAAGAGTTGTAAAGACTCCAAATGCCTATATTAATGTAAGGTATCTTTCTAACCATTTCTGCATTGTAGTGACAATGCAGAGTCCTGGAAAAAAGTCCACATGCTTAGGTTCCCTAACTTGGAAATTCATAAGGGGAAGAGAGATAGTACTGTAGGGGATAAGGCACTTGCCGTGTACACAGCCAATCTGCTTGGATCTCTGTTACTGCATACACTCTTCTGAATGTTACAAGGGGTCACTCCAGAGTGCAGAGTCAGAAAGAACCCAAGATCACTGTCAGTTATTGGTCGAAACTATACTCCTTAAAATGCCCAATAAAAATTATTGGAAAACATGAAGTCTCTTTGTCATTTCTGGCCCTCAGGTTTCTTCTTGTCCAGAGAATGTTACCCACTCTTAGACTTCCTAGTTTAGAAAAGCTTGCCTTATAAGAAATAACATATGAGTCAATAGGAGAACAAGCTACAGGCATTGCAAGTGTAAGGAGAAACTATCTGTAAGCAAGAAATCCAAGAACAGACATGATCACCTGGTTCTTCTACAGTTCTGTGTTCACTTTGGGAGCACGATACCAAATACACAAATTGCCAAAAGGTTCCAAGCTTTGAATCACACTAAATTGTTGGAATTTTGGAAACTCAGTTGACTGTTGGTACTAGAAGCATCTCGATGGCTTAAATTTTAAGTTCATATTGTTCCTCTCATCGTTGAAGGAGATTATAAGTCTCACAGATTTTTTTCATCACCCTCTTGTTCCTTACAGTAAATTTTTGAAAATCCTTCTGTATTGGGAACTGCCCATACTCTGCAGCTTTCCCTTCCCGTGGTGAATGATGCAGCTTCCCTAACAGGAAGTGTCTGCAACTACTCCAGAATATCTGCTCCTGCTGGTAGTTCTGCTTGGCTCCTGCCCTCAGCCTCTGGCACCTCTTTCCAAACAATGATGGGTAGTGCCTATGTTTACCAACATTTCAGCACAACAATGCTATCTGGAGTGTTTCACCAGAGTCATATATCCATCTCAGCTGCTTCCTACCCGAGTGTTTTGGAATGGGATATTGCAGGAAGGGCTGAAGAGAAGTCTTCCATGGGACACTTTTCTGTGACTGTCCTTGACCAAGACACCGCTGTCTCTTCCATGTCTAAGGCAGCTCGCTGTAAGAGTACACTGGACACGTACAACACGGTATCTGTGTACCCATCCCTTTCTGCCAGTCTTGTTGAGAGAACACCATCTCAGGTTCCACATCAGAGTCAAAGCCTGTCACTTCCCTAAGAGGAACGAACCCAGGTGTATTACAATCATCAAGGCACTCTGGGAACTGTCCTTTCTGGCCTGCAGTCCTATGACTCCATGTCATACATAGAGCAAAGTGGCTCTGCCCTCCAAGCTTACAGCAACTCATCTAGAGAAATGGTTATTGTTCTGAAGGAGGTCCATCCCCCAAAATTACTAACCACCAACTTCCTCCTCTGGAATCCACTTCTCTGTGTCTGCTCAACCCCTCACAGAATCGAGATATCAAGGTGAGTTAAACTGAGAGAAGGGAAAGAAAACACAAAAATTGGGGTCAAAAAGAGGAAAACTGTCCATAGACAGGTGGTATTTAAATACATTGAGGTTTTTAAGTTTATGAAATGAAGTTAACTAAGTTCATGTTTACACCCCTCACTCATTATACAGCATGTTATTTTTGCACTCAACATAAGAGCTCCTAATGGACATTGGAACATGTGATAGTATAATGGACAACTAGGTTTCATATTATGAAGTTCAGGAGCACACAAAAGAATGCCACATTTTTCCCAAGTTATTTCAATTATTTTTTAATTTTTATTAGTTAAACATCATGAGGCACAGTTGTAGACTTACAAATTATTGTGCTTGGATTTCATTTATACAATGATGGAGTACCTATCCCTCCACCAGTGCCCATTCTCCACCACCACGGATCCCAGTATTCCGCCGACCACCTATACCCCATCCCACCCAGCCTCTGGGGCAGGGAATGCCACAATTTTCACTGTTCTATGTCAGAAGTCCTCCAGAATTACGACACTAAATGCAAAATACATGTTTTAAACTAGTATTTTGTTATTTTCTTAAGAAGTTTCAGAACTCCTATTGTAATGGTACCACTTTAACTTTCCCTTCCATTAATGAACAGCAAGGTTCTGAATATACTTGTGTTTCAGAGATTTTATCTCAAATCTTCAAATCTAGAATCTGCACTTCAGCACAAATATCATGCTGAAGGTGTGCTTCATTCATACTCTTATTCTATGATATTAACGTCCTTTTATTTTTCTATGAAAGTGACTAAATTGAGAGTAAAACACATTACAATGCTAATTTCTCTATGGAACTTATTAGTTTAAAAATCTTTATTTTTTTTAAAAAAAAGCTTTTGTTTGGAGGACATTGAATCTGCGTCATAGCACGAAGTGCTCAGGAATTACTCCTGGGTCTGTGCTAGAGATCACTGCTGAATGTGCTTAGGAGATCATACGTGATATGAAAGATCAAATGGAGGTCAGCTCTTCGCAGGGCCAGTGCCTTACCAAATGGACTATCCCTCTGTCCAAGTCTCTTATTTTTTAAGTTAGTTTATACAGAAACTCTTTCAAATACAAAGAAAACCAAAAAACAACAGCACCACATGACAAACAGTAAGAACTACAACAGTTACATAAAATCTTCTAGCACAGGGCCTTGCCATGATCCGTAGAAGAGCCAGTAACAATTCCTTGTCTATTGATGGTAGGTGCACAGTTGTTGCAGCAGTAGTTTTGTGCAGGGAATATCTCATTTTGCAGGGACTGATTTCTTCCTCGGTTCCTTTTTAGTGATGAATTTCCTGGAGATGGAGACTTCCCTGGCATCGAACTTCAGGTCAGACATTTGGTCTGACAAAAATTTCCGAATTGCCCACATATTGCAGTAGAAGGATTCAAAGACTTGAGAGGAATCGACCACCTGACTTGGGAAAGTTCCCATAATATCTCCAACCCAAATTAACCTGTCGCTGACCCA
This sequence comes from Sorex fumeus, assembly GCF_029834395.1. NCBI lineage: Eukaryota > Metazoa > Chordata > Mammalia > Eulipotyphla > Soricidae > Sorex > Sorex fumeus. The sequence goes on from NW_026606203.1 coordinate 766,576, forward strand.
ACTCCAACTCAGGAAAAAAAAGTTATAAATTTTGATCAGATGAAACCTGGGCTTCAAAAGCTCTGGAGACGTACCAGATCCCAGTAGACCTAGATCAATGAAAAGATCTTCAGGTAATGAACACCACTGAGACCATCACTCTGAAGCAGGTGCAAGAAAATTCAAGTAGCACTAAGGGGACCTCCCATGCAAAACAGAAGAACAAAAAGGAGGCTTCTGAACCTCTTGAGGGAGAACCAAAGGCCAAAATCCAGACAAAAGTCCAAGAATGCTTGCTATGGGGAGCAGGGATTGTTCGTAATGCTGCAGTCAGTGATAGGTGTCCTGTGACCACAGCCAAAACTAACAGCAAACCTCAAAAAGCTGCCTCCAGCAGCATCAGCAAGACAAAGAGGCATGGGCAGGAGAAGATAAAAAACACCAGAGAAAACTCTAAGAAAGCTAAGAAGTGTAAGCAGCCAGGGAACTAGGTCAAGGCAGAAGAAAAGCCCACCATTGGCAAGATGACACACAAGAAAAGTCAACCTGAGCTTTGCCAAGAGGCTGTTAAAAAGTCCCGTCACTACCTAGGCATACAGATGCTGGATTTTGTCAAAGTTTTTCATGCTCTGGGGAAGAAGAGTAATCCAAAAACTGGAATCTATTCCTTCCAGGTCCTGGGTAGCTCAAAGAGGCCTAAAGATGTCAAGCCACCCTCAGCTGTCAAGCCATGCCTAGGTGCTACATGGGATGGAAAATCCTTGAGAAAACTCAGGTCAAAACAAAGTACAGAAACCAAGTAACAGTGCCGAAAAACGCTCATATCCATCCCAGTCTGAGCTGCCACCTCCTGGGAAGGTCAAATTGGTACCTTTGACTTTTCTTACCATGGAGAGGCCGCAAGCTTGACCTGTTTCTCCAGACGACAATCTGTGGCCTCACATCATCCTGCTGCAGCTTACCCTGCCAAGCCTGGCTCTACCAATGCAGCTCAGGCAACTGCTGCCAATTCTTCCCGGTCAACCACTGCATTTTTGTCTGGTTCTGCCAAACCTGCTCAGTCCATTTCAACCAACCCATCTCGACCAGGTTTGCTGAACCCTAGTAGCCAGTGTATTCTTCATCCTGCAGCTTCTACACCTACTCCCTACAAGAAAGCAGCTGGCACTTCTCTACATAGGGAGCCTTCTCCTGTATCTGTGAAGAAGCGACTCTCACCACCCATACATCAGAGTCAGTTTCTCCTCCAAGACTTCCGTTTCCAACCGATTCCATGGAGAAAGCCCAATGTTCCCAGCCAGTCATGTCAAAGCCCATCACCAAAGAGCAGAGACCAAAGCATGAGGCTATGAAAAGGAAGGCTCAGCAGGAGCTTGAGAACGATGCCAAACACACCTCTTTGGGGAAAGTGCAGTTCTTTATTGAGAGTGAAAAAGAGATGGACATCTCTCTCTAATATGGCTATGTAATGTGAGTAGCTGGAATGGTAGGTTCCACTTGAGGTACCAGATGGTTGCCTTAGACAAACACTGAAATGCCATACACAGTTTATTAATTCTAATACCTTTTTAACCAATTGATGAGATGCATCTTAGTTAATTGGTTGCTAATAAAGTTTCTGAAGTTTGAGATGCTTTCAATTGTGGTTGTTTTTGGGAGGGGCAGGGGTTGAAGGATGGCATGGGAAATAATGGGAAGGTATAGAGAGGACAAAGGGGGAATAGACAAGACTATGAGAAAGAGAAACTTGGTCCAGGGTTCTAAAGCCCATCAGAGGAGAAATTGCATGGGCCTGATGAAGAGTGGGGAGCTCAAATTATATTACCTTGAGGGGCTTCTCTGTGGTCTTCCATGGTCCTGGGTGCCTGTAGCCTTCTCTAAACATCGCTGTTAACTGCAGCTCACACAAGAACCAACGTTATCAGTGTCGTTGGGGCTGCGTTGGGGGATGTACCGGACTAAGACATGCGCACTAGGTCACCACCCCCAAAGCAGTCGGTACCGCTTGACCTTGAGCCTGGAAGGTGGTGGCAGAAAGAGATGGTCCTAGGAGAGTTAATGGGGTGAGGAACGGATGGCAGGGAAACCGGGAAGGGAAGATAACTGGACAGCTGGTGATCATCATAGGAGAGTTGGTGGATGTTTTTCTTTAATTACGTTAACATGCTTTTCGTAATTGATAAGCAAAACAATAATACGAAAATAAGATAGGTTCTAAAGAACAGATTACATATAAGACCGAGAGAGCTGAAAGGACTGGCATTCCTTCTGGAGCTTTCAATCATACAATTTACTAAAGATGGTATTTTCACATCACTTAGCTGCGGAGAGACATAGTGAGAAACAGAATGCCACCAGAAAAGCAAACTGGATGACCACGGTTCATAAAAGCCAGGTGGAAGGTGTTCACATGGATCCCAAGTGCCGGTGGGTTAACAGGAACATATATTTCACTAAGTCTGCTTGGTACCAGTAACTACTTTGGTAGAAATGGATGAACACGGATGCAGTTTCTGACAGACCTGAGACTAAACTGCTAACAAATATTCCCAGGCAACGGTCGTTGACTGGCTGGGAACAGAACAATTTAAAAAGTGTTTTGCTACCTTTCATGTATGGCTAGAGGAAAATGATCCCAGTAAAATCTCAAAACTAACAAGTTTCAACGCCCTTGAAGGAAAGTTGTATTCACTGAGGAAAAAATGCTGGGAGAACAGTCTGAAATGATGGGAAAAGAGACAATAAGTGCAAAAGGAAGGACTTGAAATTTGGCGAAAACAAAGCTTGAAACAACAAGATCTGGTGAGCACATGATTTACTGGGAATGGGTTCTGATGAGGAAAAGAGCTATATCAGGGATGTGAACAAGGAACATCCAAGTGAAGGAAGACTTTTAGCTAGCTGATTACCCCATGGGCAACATGGTTGCAAGACTACCAGAACTTCCCAAGGAATTGACTTTAAGTTTCTTTCTTTTTATGGTCACTTACAACATGTATTCTTTGCCTTCTTCAACGACAATTTGGAGTGTTCGTTTCTTTCTCAATATTCTGTTCACTTGTGTAAGCATCTTTAACAACTGCTGGATAACACAAGTATTTGATCAGACTTATTTTGTACTATCATCTTTAGTTGAGATTACTGACAACTAGGTCTAAAGTGAAGTTTGCTTTGATTGGTAGAAGTAGAGTAGCGAGGACTAGGGATGGAATCAGAGATTATAGGGTACCACATTCAGTTCCTAATAAAACAAGTCAAGGACAGTGTCCCAAATAGACTCTTGAAAAAGACACCCATCTCTGTTTAACATGTAAATTCAGCATATTATATATTAAATTAAAAATGAATGAATACTCCTGTATTTGGTCTTTTAAAGACATTCAAGGTTGGTTCAGGAAACAAACACTGCCTATGAAATCATAACAACTTAATCATAAAAACCTGATTACTACTTGAGTTTCCAAGAATGTCAGTGCTAAGAATGATTTCCCTTGATATCCCTAGTGCATATGATAGGCATATGAATACATCTGTGTGAATAAATAATTGGTATCAAATTTCGAGTCTCACCATACATGGTTGTGGGTATTGTGAAATAGTTTTATATATTTTCGTAATTTTGCAATAAGATCTCTGGGTGTCAATCCTTGAATCATAAATACCTTTTCGTATGCTCCAGCACCACCACCTCCCACCTTGATTACTATATATATGACCTCCTAAGGAGTCATTTGCTTTGTCCACTTTGTTTTAGTCCTTCTCTCTCTCTCTCTTTTCAAAGGTGAGTTATCTGTTTCAAATCAAGGTGCATGTATTTTGTGTGGAAGTTTTAATCTTTATGAGTGATTTAAAATTTCTTCATTTATTTTTTAATTGAATCACCATGAGATGGGCCATTGCAAAGCTATTTTGTGCAATTTAATTTTTAATCCTTTCAGTGAAGCCAAGGAAAATCTCTTACACGTGAAATTCAGAATTTCCATATTTCATGTGAATCAAAACTGATTGTTCTTGTGTGTTTTTTTTATATTTTTATTATTTTTATTGATAGAAAAGGGATCACCAAATAATGGGTGTTGGGAGGATCCTCCCAGGATGGGAGATGCATGCTGAAACTAGACTCTAGACCGAACATGATTGCCACTCAATAGCTCTTTTGGTATGTTTTTTAGATAATTCTTCCCCTTCTCTGTTTGCTTAGGACCAGGAATTTGCCTCTCCCCTCCCTGTTCTTTCAGGAAGCCAGAGAGACATCTTCAGGCAGGAAGAGCATGAAATTTACATAGGAGTGGTACTGCATGGACAGTATCATGTTAAGCGAAATGAGTCAGAAAGAGAGGGACAGACAGAGCAAGATTGCATTCACCTGTAGAACATAAAATAACAAAATAGGAGACGAACTCCCAAGAGTGGCCGAGATTAGTGTCAGGAATTTTTCTTCATAGCTTGGAGACCAACCACACAGGCTAGCAGAAAAGGCAGCTCAGATAGAGAATGGAGCACCAAATAAAGGGTGTTGGGAGGATCCTCCCAGGATGGGAGAGAGTGCGGAACATAGACTAGAGACCAAGCATGATTGTCACTCAATGCCTCTTTTGCAAACCACAACACCTAAAAGGAGAGAGAGAGAACAAAGGGGAATGCCCTCCCACAGAGTCAGGGTTGGATGAGGGGATGGGGGGTGGGAGGCATACTGGGATCCCTGGTGGTGGGAAATGGGCACTGGTGGAGGGATGGGTATTTGATAATTGTATAAATGAAACCCACGCACAAAAATTCATATGTCTACAACCGTACCTCATGGTGTCTCACTAATAAAAATTTAAAAATTAAAAATAAAAAAATTGGAACATAAAGTAAAAATAAAACAAGAGAAAGATCTCACAATAGCAAAGAGTGCTATAGTACTCAAAACGTTGAGAAACAGGCACATTGGCAAGTATTTTTAAATACGCATCCAGGAGAGAATATAGCATTGTTCGTGAACAAATCTACTCTATGGATTCATCTCATCCTTGAAATGGAAAAGGACAATGTGTTACAGTTTCCAATTTGCAAATAAGATCTATAACATCTATTTTTTGCTATGTTTCTATGCTTTATCGAGTATTATTCTGATTTTTAAATTTACTTTAAGGATTAAAACAGTAATTGCCTGCATTAAACTTTTTAATTAAATGTTTTATTAGAAATGATTTTTAATGATTAAGAATGTTTTATTCACATGTCCTTTTCAAAAAGAAACATATAGGCCAAAGAGCTAGTGCAGCATGTAGAGGGTGTTTACCTTGTATGCAGCTAACCTGAGTTCAATTCCCAGAACCCTGAGCTTGCTAGGGGTGATCTCTGGATACAGGGTCTGAAGTGAGCCCGGAGCACATCTGGGTGCGCTCCCCTCCACACATACAAGGAAGAAAAGAAAAGAAAAACATATAACTGATTCTTGAGTAACATAGACGTTAAGGGTGCTAACTCCTCTATAACTTTTGAAAACCCCCAAATTTAATAGATAGTCTGCACTTGACCAAGAAGATGGTTTTCTAATAGTATTTAATTCCATTGTCTGCAATTAGTACTATGTGTGGCCTGTCAATCTGTAAATTTTGATACATTTAAACACTTTTATGGATTTTATAATAGACTTTATAATACATTTGTATTTTAAGGTAGTAAGTGATAATTTATATTTCTATTTGTGTGGGGTATTTGGGCCGTAGTATGTGGTGCTTGGGACTTCAGACTCTGTGCTCAAGGGTCATTCCTGGTGGTGCCAGCCATTAATTTGGGTTGACAGTGTGCATGGTAAGTGCTTGAACCCCTATACAAAGTCTGGGGTCCAACCAAATCAGTTATCTGCATATATTTTATACATGCATGGCATACTTTTCCTTAGATTTTTTTTATATTTCTAGGATATATTGATTATCTTTAATTATTTCACATCCCTACCAATGTCCAAAAGTTTTCAAAATACAATTAATGAAAAATATCAGATAGAAGTCCTAATTTGTATTGTTCATGGAATAACTATATTACGAAGAAAGTAGAACCACAATAAACATGCAAGTAAAATGCAGGTACATTTCTTTGGAGTCTTTCAATTATGCATTTATATTAGTCTCTATACAAGTATGATTTTTAAATAATCAATTTCAATTACTATACAATGTTTATTGAGACTTTATAATTGTAATGTTTTACTGCTAAGATGACATTGATGTGAACATTTATATCTATTTGTCTACTTTTCTAATTGTTTACATGAGATCAATTCTTTTTTTTAATTTATTTATTTTATTTTTTTTTTTTACAGTTGTAGATTTACAATGTTTTGTGCTTGGGTTTGAATTATACAATGATCAGATACCCATCCCACCACCAGTGCCCGTTTTTCACCACCATGGATAATATCCCTCCCACCCCCATCCCCCCATCCCCCCCTGCCTCTGTGGCAGGGAAATCCCCTGTGTTCTCTCTCTCCGTTTGGGTGTTGTGGTCTGCAAAAGAGGCATTGAGTGGCAAACATGTTCAGTCCATAGTCTACTTTCGACATGCATCTCCCCTCCTGGGAGGATCCTCCAAACATCCTTTATTTGGTGCTCCCTTCTCTATCTGAACTGCCCTTTCCTCTAGGATACCCGGCTGGCCTCTAAGTTATGGAGTAATCAACCTGGTGCTGAAATGAGATCAATTCTTAACAGCTAACTTACTTGTGACCAGATATGTAGCTCAGGACAAAAGAACTTGGCCTGCGTGTATGAAACTTTGGTTTCTGTTCTTCGCACTATAGAAACAAAAGCAAAACCATTAACTGTGGTTGGAAATAGGCCTCGGTGGTAAAATATTTGCCTCACATTTCTGAGGTTCTGGGTTTGATCCCTGAATTTCCATCTACACACACAAAAGCTAACTTACAACAAAGTCTCACACTGGAGACCTAACTGGGCCCCTCAAGAAAATCGATGAACAATGGGAGGAGAGTGACAGTGACACTGACTTAATGAACATTAAACTGCTTTAAGCTATATATTGCCTAACTATTAAAAGGACTTAATTCTCAATAAAATAGCTTGGAAAGGTCTTTTTTCTAGCACCTCTGCTAGGGAAAGATAGCACCTGATTTTTCAATATTTGTAATTTGGGGGGACATTTTAATTTCTCATTTTAATTTGTGCTCTTTGTCTACTAGTGAGCTTGAAAATTGCTTTTGTATGGTACTACATGGAAAATATTATGCTATGGGAAATGAGTCAGAAAGAGAGGGACAGACATAGAAAGACCGCATGCATCTGGGTAACATAAAGTAACAAAACAAGAGACTAACACCCAAGAACAGCTGTGTTAAATACCAGGTTGTTCACTCCATGGCTTAGAGGCCAGCTGCACTGTCTAGGGGTAAAGGCAGCGCAGATAGAGAAGGGAGCACCCAATAAAGGGTGCTGGGAAGATCTGCCTAGGATGGGAGGTGCCTGCTGAAAGTGGTCTATGGACCGAACAGGATTGCCACCCAATGTCTCTTCTGCAGACCACAGCACCCAAAAGGAGAGATAGAACAAAAGGGAGTGCCCTACCAAAGAGGCAGGGTGGGATGGGGGATGGGGCTGGTGGTGGGATGGGCACTCCATCACTGTATAACTGAAACCCAAGCGCAACAACCTGTAAGTCTACAACTGTACCTCATGGTGTTTCACTACTAAAACAAAACAGAACAAAACAAAAATTTAAAAAAAATTGCTCTTGTGTTTACTAGTCATTTACACTTATTTCAATAGAGATTATGTGATCATGGTTTATGCTTATTTTTTCTATTCAAGTGTAATAGCTCAATACTGATTTATTTCACAGCACTAACTTTTTAAAACCATTCATCTTTGGCCTATCATATTAATTGCCAGTATTTGTTGGTTTTGCTTGTTTTTTGATCACTTAATTTGGTTTTTGTTCTTTTCTTACATATTGTAAAATTTTGACACAAATGAGCATATGTTTTTCTTTATCTTCTACAGTTTTAAACTGAGAACAACTGTTTGTTTTGTATAAATAAGATACCTGTGCATTTACTATTTCTTCTCATTTTATTTACGTTTTAACACATCCTGATTCATCTACAACTTATCCTAGTAAGTGTTCTCATATTGAAAGAAACCACCAATTTTTTCAATCATAGCATTGTAGCACTGTCCTCCCGCGGTTCATCCATTTGCTCGAGCGGGAACCAGTAACATCTTACAACAAATTATGAGACTTGTTGTCACTGGCTTTGGCCTATTGAATACGTCATGGGTATCTTCCCAGGCTCTTGCTATGTGGACGAGATACTCTGGGTAGCTTGCCGGGCAGAGGAATCGGAATCAGGGTTGGGCTCCTGCAAGGCAAATGCCCTACCCGCTGTGCTGTAAACGTTATCTAAAATATACTAGTAATACCAAATGTTGTTTCTTTAACAGTGCAATATAAAGGATTATTTTGTAATTTTCTTGATGTGTTAATGAAATAGCTAAGCTCTTGAGTATCATGGGAGTATTTTTCTAACACAAGAGTCTGACGAAGGTGAAACTGTTATAACCGTCTTGTAGGATTCCATCTCCCTAGCCTGCTTCATTCTACCCTGCTCTCTATCCAATCCGGTCTTCTTCTTGGGATTCTGACCTCCTGATTGGCTAGCCTCTACCTTTCAACTGCCTACTTTATGACATCATTCTCCCACCAAACCAACCACCAACTGTTAGAATCTTGGGGGTCCTATGTAGTTGCTTGTAAACAAATTTGAATCATCATGGCAAGTGACGAGTGACCAATGACCAATCACCAGTGAGCAGTCCTCTCCACTGAACACTTGCGGTCTTAAGCCGCTTCAGTGTTCAGACGTACTCTCGTACCTTCTCCTCTTCTCGTCTACCTTTCATCGGTATTTCCTCTTCTCTGACCATGTCAGGTAAGGAATCATACTTTTCAAAGCTTTTCATTAGATTTATCATCCCTAAACTTAGCAGTCAAGGAAAAACAGCACGTAGTAATGAAAGAAAGTATTCAAGTCGAATTTGATAAGCCTCATTTTAGCTTGACTTTGACATTTGCTGTGTGATTTTAGACACTGGATTACTTTCTCTCACATACAAAGTGTTTTTCCTCATTGATTACATTATATTTTAGACATACTTAGGAGCTCAAATACACACACACACACACATATAAATATATATGAGTGTTGATTCTCTGTGTTTCCTTTTTCCTTTTAATAGTGAATTTTACATGATATCCATTGAAAACAAGTAAATCAGAGACAGTGATTTTACAGAAACAGAAAATATAGATGCTGCGGAAAACTGTTAATATATTCTAGCGTGTGTTCTCTCTAATGGTCTCTCCACTTGTATGTATACTTCAGTATTTTAAATATAGTGATATTACAAAGTAATAATCATTGATCTTTGAGATTTCTATTTAAACCAGGTAATAAAAAAATATGGGTCATGAGGAAGGTGTGCAGTGCTGAGCGGCAGGAAGGGCTTACCAAGCCCTCAAAGGTAAGAAAGTTTGGGATCACTTTCATCAAACATTGACCAATTGAAACCAAGACGATATGAGGGAGAAATAAATAGGAAAGAAAGAACGAACGAAAGAAAGAAAGATAGAAAGATAGAGAGAAGAAAGAAAGAAAGAATAGGGACGTCGATTACAAGGAAGGGGAAAACGTTTGGACAGAATGTTGAAGAGAACCAAAGGTTTAAAATCAAAAAAGAAAGAATATATATTAAATATGCTCATCTAAATACACTGAGAGCAAGTCAAAGCAATTTACTTCAATAAATGCCAGGACTAGAAAGTATACTATGCCTTGAATAGGGTTCCAGTAGGAAAAGCAGTTTATCAGAAAGCCATCCTTGCTGGCTTTTTTCCTGATTATCTCTTAGAACACGGTACTTGTTTCTTAACAGTTTGGAGTATATACACGCTTCAGAAATGATGCTTCCCATAAATTGCTAATAGTGCTTATCTAGGGCGGTGCAAGACACAGAATCTTCAATGTTTTTATTACGTTCTGGTTTTTAAGTACATGTACGCGCTGCCTGTTAAAATAAAAAAAAATGGTATATTCTAACTTGAATCAGGAGATTTGATTCATTTGTGTGGTAAGTAGGTTCCAGGTTAAAGCTGCTTGTAATCTTTACAAATATTATTTCATATGATTTTTTCTTCCTAACATCAGAGTATTTTGATAATAGTCAACATCTGTTTTTAGATCCTAAGAGGAAATAGAAAAATTAAACCTCACATGTCTAATTACACATTTTTGTCATATTTGTGAATTATGATTTTTCCTACATTAAAGATAATTTATAGGATTTTGTTGCTCATTTATTAAACATTGAGAAGAACGTTTTCCTGGTTGATAAATATAATTCTAATGTAGGGGTTGAATGTAAATTTGCAATATTTTGTGATCACTTTTTAAATGGTCTTTTCTGTTTCTTGTGTGATAAAGTGAAATCCTATCCTATGTTGAACACGTGTTGTTTTCTGGTTAATATTCAAATGTAATGATGAGAATAATATTTTGTACTTTCGAAGTTTCTGTATTTTACTCATTTAAAACTTTTCTTGTCTATGAAATACAATCACGTTTACTCGTATTTTCTTTTTGTTATGTAGTTACTGGTAAATCCTTTCTCTTTAATCGAGTGGTAAAGTGTGCACTCAAAAATCACCTTCTATTCCATTTTTTGGCTAGCAGTTTTTTTCTAAAATAGAATACTGTCTTCATATTGTATATGTGGAACAATTTATTAATAATCTTATTGTACTGTTTTATTTGGTTTTGTTTGGAATCACATACACTGTTTTTTTCAGGGCTTACTCTTGGGTCTTCTCTAACATAACTTACTGTACTATGCTGCTTGCTACAGAGACCAGATTTCATTAATGTCTATATACTTATTTTTCAGTTCTGTGATACATATTTTTCATGATGTTTTCTTTACAGTTCCTCCTATATAAATCACATGAAATAGAAAAATTATATTCATGTATGCATTATTATTCTCAGAATTATTAGTAACTACATTGTAGATAAACAACGTATGGCACAGAGTTTAAATAAAGTTTTCCATCCAAAAACATTTCTTGGGAAAAACTCAACTAGTCATTTTTGAAGTGGATCAAAAATGAGGGTAACCTTCAGTGCATCAACAAGATTAAGTCGTATATGAACCGAAAGTAACAGGTACTCATGGCACAAGTCAAATGGAAACCTAATGATTACAATGGTAATAGTTGTAAAGACCCCAAATGCTGATATTAATGTAAGGTATCTTTCTTCCGGTTTCTGGCCTTGTAGTGATCATGCAGTGTCCTGGCCAAAAGTCCACATGCTTTAGGTTGTGTAACCTGGAAATTCTTAAGGGACAGAGAGAGATAGTACGGGAGGGGATAAGGCACTTGCCTTGTACACAGCCAATCCAATTGAATCTCTTTCATGGCATACACATTACCGAATGTTCTAAGGGGTCACTCCAGAGTGCAGAGCCAGGAAGAACCCAAGATCACTGTCAGTTGTTGGTCCAAACTCTACACCACCCCACACCCCGCCCTGTAAAAATTATTGGAATATAGGAAATCTCTTTGCCATCTCTGGGCCTCAGGTTTCTTCTTGTCCAGAGAATGTTTCCCATTCTCTTAGACTTCCTAGTTTGAAAAAGCTTCCATTATCGGAAATAGCATAGGAGTCAATAGGATAGCAAGCTACAGGCAATTCTAGGATAAGGAGAAACTATCTGTAAGCAAGAAATCCAGGTACAGACACGATCACCTGGTTCTTCTACAGTTCTTTGTTCACTGTGGGAGCACGATACCAAATACACAAAGTGCCAAAAGGTCCCCATCTTTGAATCACCCCAAATTGTTGGAATTTTGGAAATTCAGTTGACTGTTGTTACTAGAAGCATCTCGATGGCCTGAAATTTAAGTTCATATTGTTCCTCTCAGCGTTGAAGGAGATTATTATTCTCACAGATTTTTTTCATCACCCTCTTGTTCCTTACAGTAAATTTTCAAAATCCATCTGTATTGGGAACTGCACATACTCTGCAACTTTCCCTTCCCATGGTGAATGATGCAGCTTCCGTACTAGGAAGTGTCTGCAAATACTCCAGTGTATCTGCTCCAGCTGGTAGTTCTACTTGGCTCCTGTCCTCAGCCTCTGGCACCTCTTTCCAAACACTGATTGGTAGTGCCTATCTTTACCAACATTTCAGCACAACAATGCTATCCGGAGTGTTTCACCAGAGTCATGTATCCACCTCAGCTACTTCCGACTGGAGTGTTTTGGAATGGGATATTGCAGGAAGTGCTGAAGAGAGGTCTTTGATGGGAGACTTTTCTGTGACTGTCCTTGAGTAAGACACCGCTGTCTCTTCCATGTCTATGGAGGCTCGCTATGAGAAAATCCTAGATACCAACAACACGGTGTCTGTGTACCCATCACTTTCTGCCAGTCTTGTTGAGAGAACACCATCTCTGGTTCCACATCAGAGACGAAGCCTGTCACTTCCCTACCAGGAACGAAGTCAGGTGTATTACAATTATCAAGGCACTCTGGTAACTCTCCTTTCTGGCCTGCAGTCTTATGACACCATGTCATACATAGGTCAAAATGGCTCTGCCCCCCAAGCTTACAGCAACTCATCTAGAGAAATATTTACGGTTCTGAAGGAGGTCCAGCCGCCAAATAACCAAATACCCGCCTCTTCTCCTGGAATCGACTTCACTCTGTCTGCTCAACCCATCACAGAATCGAGTTATCAAGGTGAGTAGAACTGAGAGAAGGGAAAGAAAATTCAAAAATTGGGGTCAAAAAAGAGGAAAACTGTCCGTAGACAGGTGGTATTCATATACACTGAGATTTTTAAGTTTATGAAAAGAACTTAACTAAACTCAGTTTATGTTTACTCCCCTCACTCATTTTACAGCATGTTATTTTCACAGTCAACATAAGAGCTCCTAATGGAGATTGGAAGGTATGATAGTAAATGGACATCTAGGTTTCATATAATGAAACTTCAGGAGCACACAAAAGAATGCCACATTTTTCCCTAGTTATTTCATTTATTTTTTAATTTTTATTAGTTAAACATAAGGAGGGACAGATGTAGACTTAAAATTATTGTGCTTGGTTTCATTTATACAATGATGGAGTACCTATCCCTCCACCAGTGCCCATTCTCCAGCACCACGGTTCCCAGTATTCCTCCCACCACCATAACCCCCATCCCACTCTGCCTCTGTGGCAGGGAATGCCACATTTTTCACTGTTCTATTTCAGCAGTACTCAAGAATTACCACACTAAAAGTAAAATACATGTCTTAAACTAGTATTTTTTTATTTTCTTAAGAAGTTTCAGAACTCTTATTGTAATGGTACCACTTTAACTTTCCCTTCCATTAAGAACTGCAAGGTTCTGAATACACTTGTGGTTCAGAGATTCTGACTCAAATCATGAAACCTAGAATCTGTACTTCAGCACAAATATCATGCTGAAGTAGTGCTTCATTCATACTCTTATTCTATGATATTAACGTCCTTTTATTTTTCCATGAAAGTGAATAAATTGAGAGTACAATACATTACAATGCTACGCTCTGTATGGCATTTATTAGTTTGAAAATCTATAATTTTTTTTAAAAAAAACATTTTGTTTGGAGGACGTTGATTCTGTCTCATAGACCGAAGTGCTCAGGGATTACTCCTGGATCTGTGCTGGGGATCACTGCTGAAGACGCTTAGGAGATCATAGGTGATACGAAAGATCAAACTGAGGTCAGCTGTGTGCAGGGCCATTGCCTTACCAAATGTACTTTCCCTCTGTCCCAAGTCTCTTATTTTTCAATTCAATTTACACAGAAACTCTCTCAAATACAAAGAAAACCAAAAATCAAGAGCTCCACATGACAAACAGTAAGAACTACAACATTTACCTCCAATCTTCGAGCACAGGGCCTTGTCCATTTTCCTTAGAATAGCCAGTAACAATGCCTTGCCTATTGCTGGTAGGTGCATGGTTGTTGCACCACTAGTTTTGTGGAGTGAATATCTCATTTCGCAGGCACTGATTTCTTCCATGGTTCTTTTAAGTGTTGAATTTCCTGGGGAGGAAGACTTCCCAGGCATCACAACCTTCAGGGAAGACATTTGGTCTGCAACAAATTTCCGAATTGCCCCCATGTTGCAGTACCAGGATTCAAAGACCTGAGAGTAGTCCAGCACCTGAGCTTCGGGAAGTTCCCATAGTATCTCCAGCCAAAGTAACCTGGCGCTGACCCCAACTCCAACTTAGGAACAAAATGTTAAGAATTTTGATTAGATGAAAACTGGGCTTTCAAAACCTCTGGAGACCTACCAGATCCCAGTAGACTTAGATCAATGCAAAGATCTACAGGTAATGAACACCAATGACACCATCACTCTGAAGCAGGTGCAAGAAAACTCAGGTGGAACTTAGGGGACCTCCCATGAAAACAGAACAACAAAAAGGAGGTTTCTGAACCTCTGGAAGGAGAACCCAAGGCCAAAATCCAGCCAAACGTCTGAGAATGCATGCTAAGCGGAGTGGGGATTTTTCGTAATGCTGCAGTCAGTGATAGGTGTCCTGTGGCCACAGCCAAAACTAACAGCAAACCTCTCAAAGCTGCCTCCAGCAGTATCAGCAAGACAAAGAGCCATGGCCAGGAGAAGATAAAAAACACTAGAGAAAACTCTAAGAAAGCTAAGGAGTGTAAGCAGCCAGGGAACTAGGTCAAGGCAGAAGAAAACCCCACCATTGGCAAGATGAAACGCAAGGAAACTCAACCTGAGCTTTGCCAAGAGGCAGTTAAAAAGCCCCGCTGCTACCTAGGCATACACATGCTGGATTCTGTACAAGTGTTTCATGCTCTGGGGAAGGAGAGTGATCCAAAACTTGGAATCTCTTCCTCCCAGGTCCTGAGTACTCAAAGATGCCTAAAGATGTCAAGCCATCCTCAGCTGTCAAGCTATGGCTAGGTGCTACACAGGATGGCTACGTGCTACACAGGCCTTGAGAAAACTCAGGTCAAAGACAACAAACCAAGTAACAGTGCTGAAAAACGCTCATCTCGAGCAAAGTGTGAGCTGCACATCCTGGGAAGGTCAAATTGGTACCTTTGCCTTTTCTTACCATGGAGAATCCGCAAGCTCGACCTGTTCCTCTGAGAAGACAATCTGTGTCCTCACATGGTCCTGCTGCAGCTTACCATGCCAAGCCTGGCTCTACCAATGCATTGGTAGAGCAGAACAGCCAACTACTGCCAATTCTTCCCAGTCAACCACTGCATTTTTCTCGGGTTCTGCCAAACCTGCTAAGTCCATTTCAACCAACCCATCTCGACCAGGTTTGCAGAACCCTAGTAGCCGACCTATTCATCACCACACAGCTTCTAGACCTGCTCCCTACAACAGCAGCTGGCACTTCTCTCCAGCGTGAACCTCCTCCAGTCTCTGTGAACAAGCGACAGTTGCCACCCAAATGTCAGAGTCAGTTTCTTCTCCAAGACTTCTGTTTCCAACTGATTCCATGGAGAAAGCCCAGTGTTCCTGAGCCACACATGTCAAAGCCCTTAACCAAAAAGCAGAGACCAGAGCGTGAGGCTATGAAAAGGAAGGCTCTGCAGGAGCGTGAGAAGCCTGCCAAACACACCTCTTTGGGGGAAAGTGCAGTACTTTATTGAGAGGGGAAAGAGATGGACATCTCTCTCTACTATGGCTACGTAATGGGAGTAGCTGGAATGGTAGGTTCCACTTGAGGTACCAGATGTTTTTCCTAGGCAAACACTGACATGCCATACACCTTTTATTTATTCTAATATATTTTTTCAAAGTAAAGAGATGCATCGCAGTTAATTGGTTGTTAATAAAAGTTCTGAATTTTGAGATGCTGCCAACAGTGGTTGTTTTTGAGAGTGGCTGGGGGTTGAAGGATGGAATGGGAAAGAACGGGAAGTTAGAGACATGAAAAAGGGTGAATAGACAAGACTCTCCAAAATACAAACTTGGTCCAGGTTTATAAAGCCCATCAGAGGAGAAATTGCATGGGCCTGATGAAGAGTGGGCTAGGGTCAGAGGAAGAGTATAGCTGACAGGGCATTTGCTCTGCAAACAAGAAGGACTCAGTTCATTTCTTGCAGTCTTTTATGTTCCCCAGAGACCCACTTGATGTGAAATTTTAACACAGAGCCTGGAGTAAGACCAGAGCACAGTCAAGTATGACTATCCCTGGTGTCCTCAGAAAAAAATGGGAGAAATGGCACAGTCTGCGGTTTTCGGTTAAAAGAATAAATTTGGAATAGGCTGAGAAAGTAAGATGAGTCTAAGATGACCAGAAGGAAAGT
This sequence comes from Sorex fumeus, assembly GCF_029834395.1. NCBI lineage: Eukaryota > Metazoa > Chordata > Mammalia > Eulipotyphla > Soricidae > Sorex > Sorex fumeus. Next base: position 782,956 of record NW_026606203.1, read on the forward strand.
AAAAATTCTTCCATGGAGGCTGTGTTTACGCCTCATGGCCACCTTTGGAAAATAACCAAATTTGAGACACATCACTAAAAGATTTGTGTGGTCTATCAATAAATGATGGCTGGGGGATGCAAACACAAACACTGGGGAATAAACCTACCAGATGAGTGATCAACGCGCTCAGAGTCATTCAAGTATGACTCTTAACAGGGACAAAGCCAAGAGAACAGTTGCAGCTTTAAGCCTGAATATCAACTCCTGGGAGATGCAAAGGTAAGTCACCATGTCCTAAGGCCCTCTGTTCAGCACCCCTAGCTGCACCATTTCACTTATTCCCAAAAACATTCAGAGTTGCTATCATGGTGAGACTTTATTAGGGAGTTTTAACAATGCGGTCCATTGCCTTTGTAAGTCTTTGAATTTGTAAACTCCCCAAGGTAGCCAAGCCAGCTTTCAGGAAATTTCTGGTGGGGGGAGCTCAAATTATATTAGCTTGAGGGGCTGGTCTTTGGTCTTCCATGGTCCCTGGTGCCTGTAGCTTTCTCTAAACATCGCTTTTAACTGCAGCTCACACAAGAATCAACTTTATAAATGGCATTGTGGCTGCATTGCGGTAGGTACCATACTAAGACATGTGTCCTAGGTCACCACTCTGAAAGCAGTTGGTATCGGTTGACCTTGAGCCTGGAAGTTTGTGGTGGAAAGAGATGGTCCTAGGAGAGTTAATGGGGTGATGGATGGATGGAAAGGAAACTGGCAAGGGTAGGGAAGTGGAAATCTGGTGATCATCATGGAATAGTTGGTGGATGTTTTTCAAATAAGTTAAAATATTTTTTGTAAATGAGATTCAAGACAAAAATACGAAAATAAGATAGGTTGCAAAGAACAGGTTACATATAAGACCGATAGAGCTGAAAGGGCTGGCATTGCTTCTTGAGCTTTCAATCATACCATTTACTAAAGATGGTATTTTCATATCACATAGCTGTGGAGAGGAATAGTGAGAAATAAAATGCCACCAGAAAAGCAATCTGGGTGACCACCTTCAATATAAGCCAGGTGGAAGGTGTTCACATGGATCCCAAGTGAAAACATATGTTAACAGGAACTCATATTTAACTAACTCTGCTTGGTACCAGTAACTACTTTGTTGAAAATGGGGGGAAATGAATGCAGTTTCTGATTGACCTGAGACAAACCAGTTAATAGATTTTTCCCAGAAAAGGGTAGTTGACTGGCTGTGAACAGAAAACGTGGAAAGTGTTTTGCTACCTTTAATGTATGGCTGGAGGGAATTGATCCCAGTAATCTCTTAAAACTAACAAGCTTCAACTCTCTTGAAGGAATGTTGTATTCACTGAGGAAAAAATGTTGGGAGAAAAGTCTGAAATGATGGGAAAAGAGACAATAAGTGTAAAAGGAGGGCTTGAAATTTGGGTTCCTCTGAAAACAAAGCTTGAAACAAGAAGATCTGTGGGTAACATGATCTACTGGAAATGGGATCTGAGGAGGAAAAGAGTGATATCAGGGATGTGAACAAGGGAAATCCAAGTTAAGGAAGACTTAGTTAGCTGACTACCCCATGGTCAACATGGTTCCAAGACTACCAGAAATTACCAAGAAATTTACTTTAATTTTCTTTGTTTTATATGGTCAATTGCAACATGTATTCTGTGCTTTCTTCAAACAGAGTTTTTCTTTCTCAATATTCTGTTCATTTGTGTAAGCATCTTAAACAACTGCTGGATAACAGAATTATTTGAGCAGACTTATTTTTTACTTTAATGTTTAGTTACTGTGTCTGGCATATCGAATACTCTCAGTAGCTTGCCGGGCTCTCCGAGAAGGGCGGAGGACTCGAACTTGGGTCGGCCATGTTGGCTGTGTGCAAGGCAGACGCCCTACCCACTGTGCTATCGCTCCAGCAAATGTTTAGTTGAGATTACTGAAAACTGGGCCTAAATTGAAGTTTGTCTTGATTGGTACAAGTAGAGAAGGAGATCTAGGCATGGAATTAGAGATCATAGGTTACCACATTCAGTTCCTAATAAAACAAGTAAAGGACAGTGTCCCAAATAGATTACTGAAAAAGATATTCATCTCTATTTAACCTGTAAATTCAGCATTTTCTATATTAAATTAAAAATGAAAGAATGTTCCTATATTTGGTCTTTTAAAGACATTCCACATTGGTTAAGGAAACAAACACTGCCTATGAAATCATAACAACTTTATCATAAAAACCTGATTACTACTTAGATTTACAAGAATGTCAGTGCTAAGAATTATTTCCCTGGATCTCACTAGTGTACATGATATTCATATGAATACATCTGTGTGGAAACATCGCTGGTATCTAATTTAGAGAATAGATATATAGAGATTAGATCACATAGCTGAGTGGGATCTCAACATTTCTAGACACTCCCCTACCCCACACACACCCAAAGACTTGTACTAATCCTTATGGATCCATGACTTTTCCTCCTCCCCTCTCCCAGAATCTTTTAAAATTTCTTTTCAAGTACTAATGTAATGCGCTTTAGAAAATATTGAGTTAAACTTAATTGTTGTCATTTAGCTTTTAGAGAACCGAGAAAATCTTATTAAAAGTGTATTTTTGTATTCTTTGAAAATGGTAATAAGAACATTATCATTGAGTCCCTGAATATACATTATATAAAGAATTTTCTGAGAAATTCCCTGTACAAATCAATACTCGAAGAAATAAATGACTTCTCTGAATGAGAATGAACTGGGACATTTCAAAGTATCAATCAGTGAATCAAAGATGAATCATAGCATCCTATAGATAAAAATGATCTTGATGTAATCTAGTCAACACCATTACATTTTTTTTCTTATACCAGCTGATAGCACTTTTAATTTTTTAGTTTTTATTTATTTATTTTTATTAGTGAAACACCATGAGGTACAGTTGTAGACTTACATACCTTTGTGCTTGGGTTTCAGTTATACAAGTATCAAGTAACCATCCCTCCACCAGTGCCCATTCTCCACCGCCAAGGAACCCAGTGACCCTCCCACCCCCCATCTCCCCAAATCCGCCCCGCCTCAGGGCATTCCCTTTTGGTTTTTCTTTGCTTTGGGGTGTTGTGGTTTGCAATTGAGGTCAATACCATTACATTTTCAAAGAAGAAAATAGGCCCCAAGATGTTCAAGACACTGCTAGTGTCCTGGGCTTCTTCCCAGCATGTACCCTGCTCCAAGCCTGCCCTTTGGAAATATGCTGGGAAGGAAAACTGGATGTTCCTTTCCTCACACTGACCTGAAAGACTCTTCCTGATTCTTAGCCAGATCAACTATTTCATTTGTTGCCTGATATCACCTCCTGTCCTTTATTTAAAAAAAAAAAACATTTGATTTGTTTCTGGAATATAAAGAAAAAAACTGAATGGAGTAATAAAACAAAAGCAAAATTAAACCTTTACACTCTGACATCAGAATAGTCCTTACAAGAGGGGAAGTAAATGACTGAAATGGGTAGGGGACTGCTGTTAGTTGGTTGTGCACAGTAGCTGGATATTTGAAAGTGCATGGAGTATGAATACACAGTTGCTGAGATGAGGAAGTCTGTATTTGAAGGGAATACAGTTTGTTAACTAGTCATCACAATTACATGATTGCCACTCAATGCCTCTTTTCGTATGTTTTTTAGATAATTCTTCCCCTCCTCTGTTTGCTTAGGACCGCACATTGTCTCTCCCCTCGTGTTCTTTCAGGAAGCCAGAGAGAAGTCTTCAGGCAGGAAGAGCATGAAATTTACATAGGAGTGGTACTACCTGGACTGTATCATGTTCAGCGAAATGAGTCAGAAAGAGAGGGACAGAAAGAACAAGATTGCATTCACCCGGAGAACATAAAATAACAAAACAGGAGACTAACTGCCAAGAGTGGCCGAGATTAGTGTCAGGAATTTTTCCTCATAGCTTGGAGACCAACCACACAGGCTAGCAGAAAAGGCAGCTCAGATAGAGAATGGAGCACCAAATAAAGGGTGTTGGGAGGATCCTCCCAGGATGGGAGAGCATGCTGAACATAGACTATAGACCAAACATGGTTGTCACTCAATGCCTCTTTTGCAAACCACAACACCTAAAAGGAGAGAGAGAACAAAGGGGAATGCCCTCCCACAGAGTCAGGGTGGGATGAGGGGATGGGGGGTGGGAGGCATACTGGGATCCCTGGTGGTGGGAAATGGGCACTGGTGGAGGGATGGGTATTTGATCATTGTATAAATGAAACCCACGCACAAAAATTCATATGTCTACAACCGTACCTCATGGTGTCTCACTAATAAAAATTTGAAAATTAAAAATAAAAAAATTGGAACATAAAGTAAAAATAAAACAAGAGAAAGATCTCACAATAGCAAAGAGGGCTATAGTACTCAAAACGTTGAGAAACAGGCACATTGGCAAGTATTTTTAAATACGCATCCAGGAGAGAATATAGAATTTTTTGTGAACAAATCTACGCTATGGATTCATCTTATCCTTGAAATGGAAAAGGAAAATGTGTTACAGTTACCAACTTTCAAAAAATATATATATCATCTATTTTTGCTATGTTTCTATGCTTTACCGAGTATTATCCTGATTTTTAAATTTACTTTAAGGATTAAAACAGTATTTGCCTGCATTAAACTTTTTAATTAAATGTTCTATTAGAAGTGATTTTTAATTATTAAAAATGTTTTATTCACATGTAATTTTCTAAAAGAAACATATAGGCCAAAGAGCTAGTGCAGCATGTAGAGGGTGTTTACCTTGTATGTAGCTAACCTAAAATCAATCCCCAGAACCCTGAGCCTGCTAGGGGTGATCTCTGGATACAGAGTCAGAAGGGAGCCCGGAGCACATCTGGGTGCACTCCACTCCCCACATAAAGGGAAGAATAGAAAAGAAAAACATATAACTGTTTCTTGAGTAACATAGAGCTTAACGATACTAACTCATCTATAATGTTTGAAACCCCCAAATTTAATAGATAGTCTGCTATTAACCAAGAACATGGTTTTCTAATAGTATTTAATTCCATTGTCGGCAAGTAGTGCAATGTGTGGCCTGTCCATCTGCAAATTTTGATACACTTCAAAACTTTAATCGATTTTATAATAGACTATATAATACATCTGTATTTGATGTTATTAAGTGATAATTTATATTTCTATTTTTGTGGGGTATTTGGGCCATAGTATGTGGTAAATGGGACTTCACAATCTGTGCTCACGGATTATTCCTGGTGGTGCCAACCATTAATTTGGGTTGACTGTGTGCATGGTAAGTGCTTTAACCCCTATATTAAGTCTGGGGTCCAACCAAATCATTTATCTGCGTATATTTTATACATGCATGCATGGCATACTTTTTCTTAGATTTTTTATATTTCTAGGATATATTGATCATCTTTAATTATTTCACATCCATACCAACGTCCAAAAATTCTCGAAATGTAATTATTGAAAAATATAATATAGAAGTCCAAATTTGTATTGCTAATTGGATAACTATATTAAGAAGAAAATAGAACCACAATAAACATACAATTAAAATGGACATACATTTCTTTGGAGTCTTTCAATTATGCATTTATATTAGTCTATATACAAGTATGATTTTTAAATAAACAATTTCTGTTACTATAAAATGTTTATTGAGATTTTATAATTGTAATGTTTTCCAGCTAAGATGACATTGATGTGAACATTTATATCTATTTGTCTACTTTTCTAATTGTTTCCTTAATATCAATTCTTAAAAGCTAACATACTTATGACCCGATATGTAGCTCAGGACAAAAGAACTTGGCTTTCATGTATGAAATTTTGGTTTCTATTCTTCGCACTATAGAAGCAAAAGCAAAATCATTAACTCTGGTTGGAAAAATAGCTCGGTGGTAAAATATTTACCTCACATTTCTGAGGTTATGGGTTTGATCCCTGAATTTCCATATACACACACAAAAGCTAACTTACAACAAAGTCTCACACTCGATACCTAACTGGACCCGCTCCAGAAATTCGATGAAAAATGGGAGGACAGTGACAGTGACAGTGACTTAATGAACATTAAACTGCTTTAAGCTATATATTGCCTAAATATTATACAGATTTAACTCTCAATAAAATAACTTGAAAAGATCTATTTTCTAGCATCTTTGCTAGGGAAAGATAGCACCTGATTTTTCAATATTTGTAATTTGGGGGGAAATTTTAATTTCTCTTTTTAATTTGTGCTCTTTGTCTACTAGTGAGCTTGAAAATTGCTCTTGTGTGGTACTACATGGAAAATATTATGCTATGGGAAATGAGTCAGAAAGAGGGGCACAGACATAGAAAGATTGCATTCCTCTGGGTAACATAAAGGAACAAAATAAGAAACTAACACACAAGAACAGCTGTGATAAATACCAGGTTGTTCACTCCATGGCTTAGAGGTCAGCTGTACTGTCTAGGGGTAAAGGCAGCGCAGATAGAGAAGGGAGCACCCAATAAAGGGTGCTGGGAAGATCTGCCCAGGATGGGAGATGCCTGCTGAAAGTAGTCTATGGACCGAACAGGATTGCCACCCAATGTCTCTTCTGCAGACCATAGCACCCAAAAGGAGAGATAGAACAAAAGGTAGTGCCCTACCAAAGAGGCAGGTGAGATGGGGGATGGGGAGTAGGAGGGATTCTTGGATTGGTGGGAGTGGAGATTGGTCACTGGTGGTGGAATGGGTACTCGATCACTGTATAACTCAAACCCAAGTGCAACAACTTGTAAGTCTTCAACTGTACCTCATGGTGTTTCACTAATAAAACAAAACAAAACAAAACAAAAATTCAAAAAAAAGAAAACTGCTCTTGTGTTTACTAGTCATTTAAACTTCTTTCAATAGACATTATATGATCATGTTTTATGCTTATTTTTTCTATTCAAATTTAATAGCAAAATACTGATTTATTTCACAGCACTAATTTTTTAAAACCTTTCATCCTTGGCCTATCATATTAATTGCCACTATTTGTTGGTGTTGCTTGTTTTTTGATCACTTAATTTGGTTTTTATCATTTTCTTTCAGATTGTAAAATTTTGGACAAATGAGCATATGTTTTTCTTTATCTTCTACAGTTTTACACTGAGAACAACTGTTAGTTTTGTACAAATAAGATGCCTGTGCATTTACTATTTCTTCTCATTTTATTTATTTTAACGCATCTCGATTCATCTACAACTTATCCTAGTAAGTGTTGTCATATTGAAAGAAACCACAATTTTTTTCAATCATAGCACTGTAGCACTGTCCTCCCGCGGTTCATCCATTTGCTCGAGAGGGAACCAGTAACATCTTACACCAAATTGTGAGACTTGTTGTCACTGGTTTTGGCCTATCGAATAGGTCATGGGGAGCTTGGCAGGCTTTTGCTATGTGGATGAGATACACTGGGTAGTTTGCCGGGCAGAGGAATCGGAATCAGGGTTAGCCTCCTGCAAGGCAAATGCCCTACCTGCTGTGCTGTAAACGTTATCTAAAATATACTAGTAATACCAAATGTTGTTTCTTTAACAGTGCAATATAAACGATTATTTCGTAATTTTTTTGATTTGTTAATGAAATATGTAAGCTCTTGAGTATAATGAGAATATTTTTCTAACACAAGAGTCTGACAAAGGTGAAACTGTTATAACTGTCTTGTAGGATTCCATCTCCCTAGACTGCTTCATTCTACCATGCTCTCTATCCAATCCGGTGGTCTTCTTGGGATTGTGACCTCCTGATTGGCTAGGCTCTACCTTTCAACTGCCTACTTTATGACATCATTCTCCCACCAAACCAACCACCAACTGGTAGAATCTTGGGGGTCCCATGTAGTAGTTTGTAAACAAATTTGAACCATCTTGGCAAGTGACGAGTGACCAATGACCAATCACGTGTGAGCACTCATTTGTACTGAACACTTGTGGTCTTAAGCCGCTTCAGTGTTCAGACGTACTCTCGTACCATCTCCTCTTCTCGTCTACCTTTCATCGGTATTTCCTCTTCTCTGACCATGTCAGGTAAGGAATAATAATTTTCAAAGCTTTTCATTAGATTTATCATCCATAAACTTAGCAGTCAAGTAAAAACAGCACGTAGTAATGAAAGTAAGTATTCAAGTAGAATTTTATAAGCCTCATTTGAGCTTGACTTTGATATTTGCTGTGTGATTTTAGACATTGGCTTACTTTCTCTCACATACAAAGTGTTTTTCCTCATTGATTACATTATATTTTAGACATACTTAGGAGCTCATATACACACACATACTTAAATATATATATATATATATATGAGTGTTGATTCTCTGTGTTTCTTTTTCCTTTTAATAATGAATTTTTCATGATTTCCATTGAAAATAAGTAAATCAGAGACAGTATTTTCACAGAAACCGAAAATATAGATGCTGTGGAAAACTGTTAATATATACTAGCATGTTTTATCTGTAATGGTCTCTCCACGTGTATTTATAATTCAGTATTTTGAATATAATGATATTACAAAGTAATAATCATTGATCTTTGAGATTTGATTTTAGCCAGGTAATAAAAATATATGGGGCATGAGTAAGTTGTGGAGTGCTGAGGGTAGGGAGTCAAGCACTCAAAGTTAAGAAAGTTTGGGATCACTTTCATCAAACATTGACCAATCGAAACCTAGAGGATATGAGGGAGAAATAAATAGGAAAGAAAGAAAGAAAGAAAGAAAGAAAGAAAGAAAGAAAGAAAGAAAGAAAGAAAGAAAGAAAAGCAAGCAAGCAAGCATAGGGATGTCGATTATCAAGGAAGGGGAAAACGTTTGTACAGAATGTTGAAGAGAACCAAAGATTTAAAATCAAAAAAGAAAGGTACCAGTAGGAAAAGCAGTTTATCAGAAAGCCATCCTAGCTGGCTTTTTTCCTTATTATCTCTTAGAACACAGTACTTGGTACTTGACAATTTGAGTATAAACACGCTTCAGAAATGATGCTCCCCATAAATAGCTAATAGTGCTGGTCTAGGGCGGTGGAAGACAAAGAATCTTCAATGTTTTTATTACGTTCTGGTTTTTAAGTACATGTATGCGCTGCCTGTTAAATAAAAAAATGGTATATACTAACTTGAATCAGGAGATTTGATTCATTTTTGTGGTCAGTAGGTTCCAGGTTAAAGCTGCTTGTAATCTTTACAAATATTATTTCATGTGATTTTTTCTTCCTAACATCAGAGTATTTTGATAATAGTCAACTTCTGTTTTAAATCCTAAGAGGAAATAGAAAAATCAAGTCTCACAGGTCTAATTACACATTTTTGTCATATTTGTGAATTATGATTTTTCCTACATAAAAGATATTTTATTGGATTTCCGTGCTCATTTATTAAACATTGAGAAGAATGTTTTCCAGGTTGATAAATATAATTCTAATGTAGGGGTTGAAAGTAAGTTTGCAATATTTTATGATCACTTTTTAAATGGTCTTTTCTGTTTCTTGTGTGATCAAGAGAAATCCTCTGCTATGTTTAACACGTGTTGTTTGCTGGTTAATATTCAAAGGTACTGATGAGAATAATTTTTTGTACTTTCGAAATTTCTTTCTGTATTTTACTCATTTAAAACATTTCTTGTCTATGAAATACAATCACGTTTACTTCTATTTTCTTTTTGTTATGTAGTTACTGGTAAATCCTTTCTCTTTAATGGAGTGGTAAAGTGTGCACTCAAAAATCTCCTTCTATTCCATTTTTTTGCTAGCAGTTTTTTTCTAAAATAGAATACTGTCTTCATATTGTATATGTGGAACAATTTATTAATAAACTTATTGGACTCTTTTATTTGGTTTTGCTTGGGCTCACATCCACTGTTATTCAAGGCCTACTCTTGCGTCTGCTCTCCATAACTTACTGTAATATGCTGCTTGCTAAAGAGCCCAGATTTCATATTCTCCTTTTTCAGTTCTGTGATATATATTTTTCATGATGTTTTCTTTACACTTCCTCCTATGAAAATCACAGGAAATAGAAAAATAATATTCATGTATGCATTATTTTTCTTAGAATTATTAGTAACTACATTGTAGATAAACAACTTAAGACACAGAGTTTAAATAAAGTTTTCCTTCCAAAAACATTTCTTGGAAAAAACTCCAGTAGTCCTTTTTGAAGTGGATCAAAAATGAGGGTAAACTTCAATGCTTCCACAAGATTAAGTCGTATGTGAACCATAAGTAACAGGTACTCATGGCACAGGTCAAATGGAAACCTGATGATTACAATGGTAATAGTTGTAAAGAACCCAAATGCCTAAATTAATGTAAGGTATCTTCCTTCTGGTTTCTGGCCTTGTAGTGATCATGCAGGATCCTGGCCAAAAAAACACATGCTTTAGTTTATGTAACCTGGAAATTCTTAAGGGACAGAGAGAGATAGTACTGGAGGGGATAAGGCACTTGCCTTGTATACAGCCAATCCAGTTGAATCTCTGTCACGGCATACACTCTCCCCAATGTTCTAAGGGGTCACTCCAGAGTGTAGAGCCAGGAAAAACCCAAGATCACTGTCAGTTGTTGGTCCAAACTCTACACCACCCCAAGCCCCGCCCAATAAAAATTATTGGAATATATGAAATCTCTTTGCCATCTCTGGGCCTCAGGTTTCTTCTTGTCAATTGAATGTTTGCCTTTCTCTTAGACTTCCTAGTTTGAAAAAGCTTCCATTCTAGGAAATAGTATAGGACTCAATAGGAGGCAAGCTACAGGCATTTCTAGGGTAAGGAGAATTATCTGTAAGCAAGAAATCCAGGTACAGACACCATCACCTGGCTCTTCTACAGTTCTGTGTTCACTTTGGGAGCACGATAGCAAATGCACTAAGTGCCAAAAAGTTCCAGGCTTTGAATCACCCCAAATTGTTGGAATTTTGGAAACTCAATTGACTTTTTGTACTAGAAGCATCTCGATGGCTTAAATTTTAAGTGTATATTGTTCCTCTCAACGTTGAAGGAGATTATTAGTCTCACAGATTTTTTCATCACCCTCTTGTTCCTTACAGTAAATTTTCAAAATCCATCTGTATTGGGAACTGCACATGCTCTGCAGCTTTCCCTTCCTGTGGTGAACGATGCAGCTTCCCTAACAGGAATTGTCTGCAACTACTCCAGAGTATCTGCTCCAGCTGGTAGTTCTGCTTGGCTCCTGCCCTCAGCCTCTGGCACCTCTTTCCAACCACTGATGGGTAGTGCTTATCTTTACCAACATTTCCGCACAACAATGCTATCTGGAGTGTTTCACCAGAGTCATATATCTACCTCAGCTGCTTCCTTCCAAAGTGTTTTGGAATGGGATATTGCAGGAAGTGCTGAAGTGATGTCTTCCGTGGGAGACTTTTTTGTGACTATTCTTGACCAAGACACCGCTGTCTCTTCCATGTCTATGGCAGCTCGCTATGAGAAAACACTAGTTACCAACAACACGGTTTCTGTACCCATCACGTTCTGCCAGTCTTGTTGAGAGAAGACCATCTCAGGTTCAACATCAGAGTCAAAGCCTGTCACTTCCCTACAAGGAAGGAAGCCAGGTGTATTACTATCATCAAGGCACTCTGGGAACTCTCCTTTCCGGCCTGCAGTCCTATGACTCCATGTCATGCACAGGGCTAAATGGCTCTGCCCCTCAAGCTTACAGCAACTCATCGCGAGAAATGGTTAAGGTTCTCAAGGAGGTCCAGCCCCCAAATAACCAAATACCAGCCTCTTAGTCTGGAATCGACTTCTCTCTGTCTGCTCAACCCATCACAGAATCGAGTTATCAAGGTGAGTAAAACGGAGAGAAGGGAAAGAAAATTCTAAAATTGGGGTCAAAAAAGAGGAAAACTTTTCGTAGACAGGTAGTATTCATATACCCTGAGATTTTTAAATTAAAAAAAAACCCAGTTCATGTTTATTCCCTTCACTCATTTTACAGCATGTTATTTTCACACTCAATATAAGAGTTCCTAATGGAGATTGGAAGTTATGATAGTATAATGGACATCTAAGTTTCTTATAATGAAACGTTAGGAGCAGAGAAAAAAATAGCGCATTTTTCCCTTATTATTTCATTTTTTTAATTTTTATTAGTTAAACGTCATGAGGGACAGTTGTAGACTTACAAATTGTTGTGATTCGATTTCATTTTTACAATGAGGGAGTACTTATCCCTCAACCATTGCCCATTCTCCAGCACCACGGTTCCCAGTATTTCTCCCACCACCCATACCCCCATCCCACTCAGCCTCTGTGGCAGGGAATGCCACATTTTTCACTGTTCTATTTCAACAGTCCTCCAGAATTACCACACTAAAAGTAAAATACATGTCTTAAACTTGTATTTTGTTATTTTCTTAAGAAGTTTCAGAACTCTAATTGTAATGGTACCACGTTAACTTTCTCTTCCATAAATGAACAGCAAGGTTCTGAATACACTTGTGGTCAGAGATTCTGACTCAAATCATGAAACCTAGAATCTGCACCTCAGCACAAATATCATGATGAAGTAGTGCTTCATTCATACTCTTATTCTATGATATTAACGCCCTTTTATTTTTCCATGAAAGTGAATAAATTGACACTACAATACATTACAAAGCTAAACTCTGTATGGCACTTATTAGTTTGAAAATCTTTAATTATTTTTTAAAAAACCTTTTGTTTGGAGGACATTGAATCTGTGTCATAGACCGAAGTGCTCAGGGATTACTCCTGGATCTGTGCTGGGGATCACTGCTGAAGATGCTTAGGAGATCATAAGTGATACAAAAGATCAAATTGAGGTCAGGTGTGCGCAGCGCCATTGCCTTAACAAATGTAATATTGCTCTTCCCAAGTCTCTTATTTTTCAAGTTAGTTTACACAGAAATTCTTTCAAATACAAAGAAAACCAAAAAACAAGAGCAACACATGAAAAACAGTAAGAACTACAACATTTACCTCCAATCTTTGAGCACAGGACTTGTCCATTATCCGAAGAATACCCAGTAATAACCCATTGCCTATTGCTGGTAGGTGCACAGTTGTTGCACCACTAGTTTTGTGGACCGAATATCTCATTTTGAAGGCACTGATTTCTTCCTTGGTTCCTTTTTAGTGATGAATTTCCTGGGGATGGAGACTTCCCTGCCATCGCTACCTTCAGGTCAGACATATGGTCTGACACAAATTTCCGAATTGCCCACATCTTCCAGTAGCAGGATTCAAAGACCTGAGAGTAATCCACCACCTGAGCTTCGGGGAAGTTCCCATAATATCTCCAGCCCAAAGTAACTTGGCGCTGAACCCAACTCCAACTCAGGAACAAAAACCTAGGCAAACACTGACATGCCATACACCTTTTATTTATTCTAATATATTTTTTCAAATTAAAGAGAAGCATCATAGTTAATTAGTTGTTAATAAAAGCTATGAATTTTGAGATGCTGTCAACTGTGGTTGTTTTTGGGAGTGGCTGGGTGTTGAAGTATGGGATGGGAAAGAATGGGAAGTTAGAGATAGGAAAAAGGGTGAATAGACAAGACTCTACGAAATACAAACCTGGTCCAGGGTTATAAAACCCATCAGATGAGAAATTGCATGGGCCTGATGAAGAGTGTGGTAGGGTCAGAGGAAGAGTATAGCCTACAGGGCATTTGCTCTGCAAACAAGAAAGACTCAGTTCATTTCTTGCAGTCTTTTATGGTCCCCAGAGACCCACCAGATCTGAAACTTGAGCACAGAGTCAGGAATAAGACCAGAGCACAATCAAGTATGCCCCATACCTGGTTTCCTCCACAAGAAATTGGGAGAAATGGCATGGTCTGCAGTTTTTGGTTAAAAGAATAATTTTGGAATAGGCTGAGGAAGGCAGATGAGTCTAAGATGACCAGAAGAAAAGTAAAAATTCTTCCATGGAGGCTGTGTTTACGCCTCATGGCCACTTTTGGAAAATAACCAAATTTGAGACACATCACTAAAAAGTTTTTGTGGTCTATCCATAAATGATGCCTGGGGGATCCGAACTCATACACTGGGGAATAAACCTACCAGCTGAGTGATCAACGCCCTCAGAGTCATTCAAGGATGACTCTTAACAGGGACAAAACCAAGAGAACAATTGAAGCATGAAGCCTGAAGATCAGCTCCTGGGAGATGCAAGGATAAGTCACCATTTCCTCGGGCCCTCTGTTCAGCACCCCTAGCTGCAACATTTCACTTATTCCCAGCAATATTCAGAGTTGCTATTACGGTGACACTTCACTAGCGTGTTTTCACAATGCGGTCCATTGCCTCTGTAAGTCTTTGTATTTGTAAACTCCCCAAGGTAGCCAAGCCAGTTATCAGGAAATTTCTGGTGGGGGGAGCTCAAATTATATTAGCTTGAGGGGCTGGTCCTTGGTCTTCCATGGTCCCTGGTTCCCGTAGCCTGCTCTAAACATCGCTGTTAACTGCAGCTCACACAAGAACCAACGTTATAAATGGCTTTGGGGCTGCGTTGCCGGAAGTACCAGACTAAGACATGCGCACTAGGTCACCACTTCCAAAGCAGTAGGTACCGGTTCTCCTTCAGCCGGGAAGGTCTTGGTGGAAAGAGATGGCCCTAGGAGACTCAATGGGGTGATGGATGAATGGAAAGGAAACCGGGACCGGTAGAGAACTGGACAGCTGGTGATCGTCATGGGATGGTTGGTGGATGTTTTTCAAATGAGTTAAAATATTATTTGTAAATAAGATTCAAAACAAAAATACGAAAATAAGGTTCCAAAGAACAAGTTACATATAAGACCGAGAGAGCTGAAAGGGCTGGCATTCATTCTGGAGCTTTCAATCATACTATTTACTAAATATGTTACTTTCACATCACTTAGCTGTGAAGAGGAATAGTGAGAAACAGAATGCCACCAGAAAAGCAAACTGGATAACCACCTTCAAAAAAAGCCAGGTGGAAGGTGTTCACATGGATCCGAAGTGCAAATATACGTTAACGGGAACATAATTTTAACAAACTCTGTTTGGTACCAGTAACTACTTGGTTGAAAATGGGGGGAAATGAACGCTGTTTCTGACTGACCTGACACTAACCAGTCAATAGATTTTCCCAGGAAAGGGTAGTTGACTGGCTGGGAACAGAAAAACGTGAAAAGTGTTTTGCTACCTTTAATGTATGGCTAGAGGAAAATGATCCCAGTCAACCCTCAAAACTAACAAGCTTCAACTCCCTTGAAAGAAAGTTGTATTAACTGAGGAAAAAATGCTGGGAGAATAGTCTGAAATGATGGGAAAAGAGACAATAAGTGCAAAAGAAGGACTTGAAATTTGGCGAAAACAAAGCTTGAAACAACAAGATCTGGTGGGAACATGATTTACTGGGAATGGGATCTGAGGAGGAGAAGAGTAATATCAGGGATGTGAACAAGGAAAATCCAAGTTAAGGAAGACTTAGCAAGCTGACTACTCCATGGGCAACATGGTTCCAAGAATACCAGAACTTACCAAGGAAATTACTTTAATTTTCTTTCTTTTATATGGTCAATTACATGTATTCTTTGCCTTCTTAAAACACAATTTGGAGTGTTCATTTCTTTCTCAATATTCTGTTCATTTGTGTAAGCATCTTAAACAACTGCTGGAAAACAGAATTATTTGATCAGACTTATTTTTTACTTTAATGTTTAGTTGAGTTTACTGAAAACTAGGTCTAAAATGAAGTTTGTCTTGATTGGTACAAGTAGAGAAGGGAGGACTAGGGATGGAATTAGAGATTATAGGGTACCACATTTAGTTCCTAATAAAACAAGTAAAGCACAGTGTCCCAAATAGACTATTGAAAAAAATATTCATGTCAATTTAACCTGTAAATTCAGCATTTTCTATATTAAATTAAAAATGAAAGAATGTTCCTACATTTGGTCTTTTAAAGACATTCCACGTTGGTTAAGGAAACAAACACTGCCTATGAAATCATAGCAACATAACGATAAAAACCTGATTACTACTTAAATTTCCAAGAATGTCAGTGCTAAGAATTATTTCCCTGGATGTCCTTAGTGTACATGATAGTCATATGAATACACCTGTGTGAATATATCGCTGGCATCTAATTTAGAGAATAGATATATAGAAATTAGATCACATAGCTGAGTGTGATCTCAACTTTTCTACAAACTCCCATGCCCCACACACCCAAAGACTTGTAATAATCTTTATAAATCCATGACTTTTCCTCCTCCCATCTCCCAGAGTCTTTTAAAATTTCTTTTCAAGTACTAATGTGATGCGCTTTAGAAAATGTTGAGTTAAACTTAATTGTTGTCATTTAGCTTTTAGATAGAGTTCCAAGAAAATCTTATTAAAAGAGTATTTTTGTATTCTTTGAAAATGGTAATAAGAACATTATCCTTGAGTCCCTCAATAGACATTATATAAAGAATGTTGTGAGGAATTCCCTGTACAAATCAATACTCGAAGAAATAAATGACTTCTCTGAATGAGGATGAACTGGGACATTTCAAAGTATCAATCAGTGAATCAAAGCTGAATCATAGCATCCTATAGCTAAAAATGAGCTTGATTTAATCTAGTCAACACCATTACATTTTTTTCTTATACCAGCTGATAGCACTTTTAATTTTTTAGTTTTTGTTTATTTATTTTTATTCGTGAAACACCATGAGGTACAGTTGTAGACTTACATACCTTTGTACTTGGGTTTCAGTTTTACAAGAATCAAGTACCCATCTCTCCACCAGTGCCCATTCTCCACCACCAAGGAACACAGTGACCCTCCCACACCCCATCTCTCCCACTTTGTCCCAACTCAGGGCATTCACTTTTGCTTTTTCTTTGTTTTAGGGTGTTGTGGTTTGCAATGGAGGTCAATACCATTACATTTTCAAAGAAGAACATAGGCCCCTATATGTTCAAGACACTACTACTGTCCTGCGGTTCTTCCCACCATGTACCTTGCTCCAAGACAGCCTTTTGGAAATATGCTGGGAAGGACAACTGGATGTTCCATTCCTCACACTGACGTGGAAGACTCTTGCTGATTCTCAACCACATCAACTATTTAATTTGTTGCCTGATATCACCTCCTGTCCTTTATTTTTTTAAAAAAATATTTGATTTGTTTCTGGAATATAAAGAAAAAAATAAAATGGACCAATAAACAAAAGCAAAATCAAACCTTTACACTCTGACATCAAAATCGTCCTTATAGGAGGGGAAGTAAATGACTGAAATTGGTAGGGGAGTGTTGTTAGTTAGTTGTGGACAGTAGCTGGATATTTGACAGTGCATGGAGTATGAATACAGTTCCAGAGATCAGGAACTCTGTACTTGAAGCGAATACAGTTTGTAAACTTGTCATCACAATTATATGTCCATATGAAATTTATCTACATATGCTTTGTGCCTTCCTTGCATGTATGTGTTATGCATTCTTTTATCATGGCCTCAGAAATGCATCTGAGGGGACTCGGAAAATTAGTTGAGCCCCAAGTATGGGGAGAGAAGTAGTAAATAATTGGAGGAGGAAGAAATATGAGTTGGAGCTTAAGAGCCGTGTAAGAGGAATATATAGATATGTATGTGTGTAAATACACATATATATGTATAAATATATATATGGGCTGGAGCCATAGCACAGTGGGTAAGATGTTTGCCTTACATGTGGCCAACCTGGGTTCGATTGCTCTCCTCCTCTCAGAGAGCCCGGCAAGCTACTGAGAGTAACCCTCCCTCATGGCAAAGCCTGGCAAGCTACCTGTGAATTATTCGACATGCCAAGAACAGTAACAACAAGTCTCACTGTAGGGACGTTTCTGGTGCCTGCTCGAGCAAATCAGTGAACAATGGGAGGACAGTGCTACAGGGCTATGGTTAATTCAAACGTTGTTTATGTAAAGTATGAAAGAATCAAATAAATATTCTATAAAGCTGATTACACCTATTAAATTAATATAACTTTAAATACTGTTTAGAAATTAAGTTGAAGAATTTTAAGGCTATCGAAAGATATTGAAAAAATATATCAAGAAACACATGGATTTTTGAGGACGAAGAACACGTAGCAGTTGTCCTTTCTTAAGGTTATTATTTTTGGCATTTATAGAATATGCTTTCCCTGAGTTTTTGTTAATAGCTTCCGTTTTTTAGAAAGCATCATAATAAACTATATTTTTTGAAAAAATTAAAAAAAAGCTCTGTTAGTGAGTGGATTCTGTATGTTTGGAACGTGGGAAGTATTTTCCTATGTAATTTACATTAAACATGATATTTATAACAGAAATACCATCTGCAATACTATTCACAATAGCCAGAAGAAACTATGGTATACCTACACAATTGAATACTACGCAGTTGGCAGGAAACTGAAATCATGAAATTTGCTTATAAATGGATGTACAGGGAAGAATATCATGCTCAATTAAATCAGTCAGAAGGAAAGGGGTATACTGATTGGACTACCCCATTTTTTGGATATAAAAAACCAGATTGTGAGACTAATACCCAAGGATAGCAGAAACACAGGCCAGGAGAATTGGTCAATGGTTTGACGCTTGCCACAAGTGCTGAAGGCGAGTATTTGGAATAAAGAAGGGACCGCTGTGACAATGATAGTTGGAAGTGATTACTCTGGATGAGAACTGAGTCCTGAAAGTAGGTTAATGAATAAACGTGAGAACCTCTCACTCTCTGTATTACAATCCATAATGCCCAAAGGATGTGAGAGAGAGAGAGAGAGAGAGAGAGAGAGAGAGAGAGAGAGAGAGAGAGAGAGGTGCCTGCAATAGTGTAGAGACAGCAGGCTGTCAGGTGGGGTTTGGGGTTGGGAGAGGTTGTGGTGGGAGAGAAACTGGGGACATTAGCAATGGAACTGTATACTAGTGGAGGTTAAGTGTTAAAATATCCTATGATTGAAACTGAATCATGAAAAGGTTTGTAATATGTGTCTCCTGCAGATTCAATACAAAAACATGATATTTAGATTCTACCACCATGACTAACCTATGAATTTGCTGAAATTTATTTTTATCACCTTGGCTGGGCTCATTGCATGGATGGCTGTGTGGTAAAACTTTTTCATTTTATGCGGACTGAAGAGACAAAAATCATAGGGTTGGGACTTCTGGTGGAAGGAGAGAAGAGCACAAAACACCCTGTTGACCACACCTCAGCAGGGTCACCTAACTTGCATGATGACAGACTTCCTTCACTGATTTCTTCTTTTGTAATGTGGAAAAATGAAAAGAATTTGCAGGCTGACAAGGGGTTGTCTCCTCCAGTTCTCACTATTTTCTTTTCGATCAGAATTGTTTAAAGATTATTTGAAAAATTTGGAGCTTAATGATTTGTTCTCATATATTTCCCCTACATGGTGTCAGTGGGCATTGATCCAGGAAGGCCAGCATGAAAAAGTTGAGGTGTATGTCTTAACCACCAATGCCAACACTACTGTAAGTATGGAATCCAAAGTACAATAGTAAAACTTCAAAATGTGTTTGTCAAGGAAATCGGTGGGAATGCAGGGAGAAATGTGTAATCTGTTGGTGGAAGGATGCAGACACTGGTGGTGTGATTAGAATTGGAGTATTGTATGACAAATCTCCAATATAAATGACTTTGAAAATCAAAATTGCCTAAATTTAAAAAAAAGGAGAAGTCAACTTATGTCTATATTTCAAGAAGGCTTGCCTTGGCAAATTTTGGCAGAGAGACCATAGTTGGTAGAGAGAGGGAGAAAGAAAGGGAGAGTTGACAGTTGGGAAGAGAAGCCTGGATATCATGGAAGAGATGAAAGTTGATCTTAGAAGATTTGGAGCCATCAGAGTTTAGAGAGTTAAATGGTGAGAACATTGCAGTTTAGATACTTAAATAGTGAGATTGGTTTCAGTCATCAGCTCTGTATACATAGAAAGACTTCAAAGACCTCACAGATATTCAGGCTATAATAACTATCAAGGGAAGCGTTTTTTTCCTGAAGCAATATGTAAGGATAATATATTGCCAGGAAGAATGATAAGAAGTTGGTTCTCTTTTTCACAGATTAATACATTAGAGATGAAAACTTTTATACAAAGGAATCTATCATCTTGTCCTGTTGCTCTGTTTTCTTGTCATCATTCCATTCTCCCCCATGACCCTACCTAATCAGGGCTCTCGACATTTCTCAGCAGTGTAACCACATAGCCTCAGAGCATGTGTTAACTGCAGGTAGCTCACAGCTCTCATGTTTGCCCCCCATCCAAGCCAGAGCCATCCTTCTGAAACCAAGGATATTTGCTGAAGGCCCGTTCTTCCTTGAAGTGGCAGTCAGGGTTTACCTCTTCTTAATCATTTTGATTACAAATTTAGATGTATGTCACTATACTAGTGACAGGGATTTTCCAAACTATGGAAAGCATAAACATTTCCATTTCCCCCACGAATTTTGGGCTAGTTATTTTCTATCCACTGCTAATAATTTGTGATAATTAGGAAACAGAACTGAAGTAAAAACAGGGACATTTGTCAATTTGGTGCCATGACTAATCAGTCTTAGTATAAGTATATATTTCTAGAAAAAAAATGCAGAAGAAAATGAGTTGGTTGCTAGCAAAGAATGCCAAACCTCTGCCAAAAATTCTTTGAAAATAAAAATTCTGACTATGGACTGAACATGATTACAATTTAATGCCTCTTTTGCAGACCACAACACCCAAAGGGAGAGAGAGAACAAAAGGGAATGCCCTGCCACAGAGGCAGGGTGGGATGGGGGGGATCTGTGTGGGAGGGATACTGGAATACATGGTGGTGGAACATGGGCACTGGCGGAAGAATGGGCATGTGATCATTGTATAATCAAAACCCAAGCACAAAAATTTGTAAATGTACAACTGTACATCATGGTGTTTCAGTAATAAAAATTTTAAAAAAATAAAATAAAATAAAAATTGTTTCGTCTGCCAGAGATCAGCAGATGGGAACCTGAGTGAAGGCAAAAGATTAAACTGGTTGACTTTCATTTTTCCTTGAGTATATTAATTTGATTTTGGAGTCAATTTATATGAGAGTTCATCAAGACACAGAAATTTTTAGCGCTTCTCTTGTTTAAAAGTATAGTGATACACCATATCTCTATCTCACAATCTTTTTATTTCTGATAGTTTGACACAAAAGATACGTCATAATCATAGATAAATGTAAATTATTTAAATACTTTTTTGATTATTTAAAATTACCTTATAGAATTACATTATAGAATTTCATAAATTTTAGGATTATGCAGAATCAACTTGCATGTATCATATTACACTCACTACTGAAAGGCCTACTCTGTCATTAACCATTGTTCAGTTTTTCCACTTTGATTACACCTTTCCATCTGGTAATTAAATAGTCTCATAGTTCTAAAGTTTGTTTTTATTGCTTTGAAAAGATCAAAATTATGTAATTTTCAACATTGGATGAAACTAGAGGATATCATGCATGTAAAGTTAGCCTTAAGGAAAGGAACATATACAGAGAGATTTTTCTCATATGTGGGATGTAAAGACACACAGCAAGGTAGCAACAAAGGTTCAAGGGCAATGTAAGGGGAGAACTGATCCACACAATTGGGTCAGGGGATTAGGAGGGAGGGATTCTGAGGGATTGGGGGAGAGGGAGGGTTTGTTCTTTGAGAGAATGAGGACTGTCATGTTGGAATTATGTGTATGAGAAACCATTGTTAATTGAATTATAAATCATAGAATAAAAATAATGTTTTAGACGTTTGTCTGTCTCATTTTATCCTTTTAATTTGTTTTCTCCATATTCCACATATGCCTGAATTTGTAGGATGCCTATCTTTCTCTGCCTGGTTTTTGTCACTAAACATAATTTCCTCATGTTATACATTTTATATACAAATAATAAGAAGAGTTCACTTCATACAACTGAGTAGTATTCCATGGCTTTACCACCTTTCATTTTCAAAATTTGTGGTTTAAAAGATACAAATATTGGTTTTAACAATGCTCCAGGGTTTTAAAATTTTAGTTTAGTGAAACAAAATAAATTTTATTGAAAAACCCTTAGAAACTTGTGAAACAGTTGTAGGTGGAATGGAATGTATGTTCAAGCGAGAACAGTCATTTAACAAAACAAGCAAAGAGAGACATAGAGAAAGGAAGCACGGTATTTCTTCAAGGGAGAACACAAGCTTGAGGAACAAGCCCAGTCTGGTAGTTTAGGAATAAGAACTTGGATTGGTATGAACTTAACTTGTGCACTTTAGGGGAGAACCTGAGTGAAACTATTATAAGTACGTTCAGGATCATGATACACTGGAGTCTGCACTTGGAGTGTGGAGGGTAGAGAGTTCTTTGGGGAGACCGGACTATAGAGAACAGTAATATTATAACACGAATGATAGTATCTTACGGTGGGATTCCAAAAAAATCTTTAACAGTGGCGTCAGAAATGATAACATTCTTAGGTATTTGGGTTTCCTGTGGAAACAACGGGAAAGCAGAATTTATGCTCTGGATGCCTCCAACTGAAACAAGGTCAACAAGTCATGAATGAAAAATTTCAAGTTAGATGGATCAAGGATTCTGATCCCAGTGGAAGGCTAGCTTTCGGGTGGACAATTTCTACAGATGACCTGATGTAGATTCTGATCCTGGGATACATAACAGAAAGGAGGTAGTGACAGGTATCCTCAGAAGTGAAGCCTCTGAGACAGAACTCATTCATGCCAACTTATGGGTTATCAAAGTTTGCTCATGGCTGCTACCATTATAACATGCCATTCAATGGTTCTGTGGTTTCAATTTACTGTGTCAATATAAAGATGAAGTTTCCAAATGGAAGGTAAAAATCTGAGGCCCTCAAGATGATGAATTATGGGGAGGGGGAGGAGCTAGAAATATTGTACAGCAGGTAGGGCATTTGCCTTGCACAAGGCATACCCAGGTTAGATTCCCAGCATCCTGTATGGTCCCCCCAAGAACCGTGAGGAGTAATTCCTGAGTGCAGAGCCAGGAGTAACCACTGTGCATCGCCACGTGTGACCCAAAAACGCAAAGAATGATGATCTGGGATTGATCCTTAGCATTGCAAATGGCATGATTTTTAATTTTCAATTTTTAATTTTTTTCATTCTTGCTTGCTTGCTTTTTTGTTTTTTGGGTCGCACCTGGCTATGTATAGGGGTTATTTTTTATTTTTAAAAAAACTTATAATTTTTCCTTTTTACCTGTGGTTTAAAAGTAAATCTAAAATATTTTAGAGTAAATATATGTGAAGAAGAATAAAATTCACGGGAACAGTTTAGTGTTCTTAATGATACAGGAGTCAGAATTTTGAGGTTAATTGTATGGGTATTGCATAAATAATTTTTCCCCATTACGTGGGCTGTCTTTCGATCATGGTCACCATTTTTTCTGAGTTGCAGAAACTTCTTAGTTTAATGTAGTCTCATTTGTTTATCTTCACTTCCTCTTCCTTGGTCAGTGGTGTTTCATTCTTGAAGTTTCCCTTAGCTTTATTGTCATGAAGGGATCTTCCCACATTTTTCTCCATATATCTTAAAAATTCAGGTATGATAGTGAGGTCTTTAATACATTTGATGTGACTTTGTGCCTGGCACTATAAAGAGGTCTGAGTTCATTTTTTTTGCATATTGCTGTCCACTTTTCCCAGCACCAGTTGCTGAAGAGACTTCCTAGCTCAACTTCATATTTCTTGAGCCTTTAAGAAAGATTAGGCAATAATAATCTGAGGGCCAGCGTCAGGATATTTGACTATATTCCATTGATCTGAGGCCTGTCTTTATCTGAATATCATGGTATTTTAATTACTAAAACTTTGTAGTAGGGTTTGAAGTTGGGGAAGGTGTTCCCTTCTTCTTTTTACCAAAGATTGCTTTAGCTCTTCATGGGAGTTTATGGTTTTGTATGAGTTTTAAGAGTGTTTAATCTATTTATTTGAAAAATGTTATGGGGATCCTTATAGAAAGTGCATTAAATCTTTATAGAGCTTTGGGGTGTATTACCATTTTGACAGTGTTAAACCTCTCAATCCATGAGCATGGGATATGATTCCATTTCCGCATATACTCTCAGGGGATTGCCCTGCCACAGAGACAGGGTGGATGGGGGGATGGGGGTGGGAGGGATATTATCCATGGTGGTGGAAAATGGGCACTGGTGGAGGGATGGGTATCTGATCATTGTATAATTGAAACCAAAGCACAAGAAATTGTAAATTTACAACTGTAAAAAAAAAAAATAAAATAAAGGGAAAAAAAAAGCAAAGCCATTAACTGTGGTTGGAAATACGCCTCGGTGGTAAAATATTTGCCTCACATTTCTGAGGTTATGGGTTTGATCCCTGAATTTCCATCTACACACACAAAAGCTAACTTACAACAAAGTCTCACACTGGAGACCTAACTGGGCCCGCTCAAGAAAATCGATGAACAACGGGAGGACAGTGACAGTGACAGTGACTTAATGAAAATTCAACTGCTTTAAGCTATATATTGCCTAACTATTAAAAGGATTTAATTCTCAATAAAATAGCTTGAAAAGGTCTTTTTTCTAGCACCTCTGCTAGGGAAAGATAGCATCTGATATTTCAGTATTTGTAATATGGGTGGACATTTTAATTTCTCATTTTAATTTGTGCTCTTTGTCTACTAGTGAGCTTGAAAATTGCTCTTGTATGGTTACTACATGGAAAATATTATGCTATGGGAAATGAGTCAGAAAGAGAGGAACAGACATAGAAAGACCGCATGCATCTGGGTGACATAAAGTAACAAAACAAGAGACTAGAACCCAAGAACAGCTGTGTTAAATACCAGGTTGTTCACTCCATGGCTTAGAGGCCAGCTGCACTGTCTAGGGGTAAAGGCAGCGCAGATAGAGAAGGGAGCACCCAATAAAGGGTGCTGGGAAGATCTGCCAGGATGGGAGATCCCTGCTGAAAGTAGTCTATGGACCGAACAGGATTGCCACCCAATGTCTCTTCTGCAGACCACAGCACCCAAAAGGGGAGATAGAACAAAAGGGAGTGCCCTACCAAAGAGGCAGGGTGGGATGGGGGATGGAGCTGGTGGTGGAATAGGCACTCCATCACTTAATAACTGAAACCCAAGCGCAACAACCTGTAAGTCTACAACTGCACATCATGGTGTTTCACTACTAAAACAAAACAAAACAAAAATTAAAAAAAAGAAAATTGTTCTTGTGTTTACTAGTCATTTACACTTTGTTCAATAGAGATTATGTGATCATGGTTTATGCTTATTTTTTCTATTCAAGTGTAATAACTCAATACTGATTTATTTCACAGCACTAATTTTTTAAAACCATTCATCCTTGGCCTATCATATTAATTGCCAGTATTTGTTGGTTTTGCTTGTTTTTTGATCACTTAATTGGTTTTTTTCCCTTTTGTTACAGATTGTAAAATTTTGACACAAATGAGCATGTTTTTCTTTATCTTCTACAGTTTTAAACTGAGAACATCTGTTTGTTATGTACAAATAAGATACCTGTGCATTTACTATTTCTTCTCATTTTATTTACATTTTAACACATCCCGATTCATCTACAACTTATCCTAGTAAGTGTTGTCATATTGAAAGAAACCACCAATTTTTTCAATCATAGCACTGTAGCACTGTCCTCCCGCGGTTCATCCATTTGCTCGAGCAAGAACCAGTAACATCTTACAACAAATTGTGAAACTTGTTGTCACTGGCTTTGGCCTATCGAATACGTCATGGGTATCTTGCCAGGCTCTTGCTATGTGGATGAGATACACTGGGTAGTTTGCCGGGCAGAGGAATCGGAATCAGGGTTGGCCTCCTGCAAGGCAAATGCCCTACCCGCTGTGCTGTAAACGTTATCTAAAATATACTAGTAATACCAAATGTTGTTTCTTTAACAGTGCAGTATAAACGATTATTTCGTAATTTTCTTGATGTGTTAATGAAATAGCTAAGCTCTTGAGTATCATGGGAGTATTTTTCTAACAGAAGAGTCTGACGAAGGTGAAACTGTTATAACCGTCTTGTAGGATTCCATCTCCCTAGCCTGCTTCATTCTACTCCGCTCTCTATCCAATCCGGTCTTCTTCTTGGGATTCTGACCTCCTGATTGGCTAGCCTCTACCTTTCAACTGCCTACTTTGTGACATCATTCTCCCACCAAACCAACCACCAACTGGTAGAATCTTGGGGGTCCCATGTAGTTGTTTGTAAACAAATTTGAATCATCATGGCAAGTGACTAGTGACCAATGACCAATCACCAGTGAGCAGTCGTCTGTACTGAACACTTGTGGTCTTAAGCCGCTGCAGTGTTCAGACGTACTCTCGTACCGTCTCCTCTTCTCGTCTCCCTTTCATCGGTATTTCCTCTTCTCTGACCATGTCAGTTAAGGAATAATAGTTTTCAAAGCTTTTCATTAGATCTATCATCCCTAAACTTAGCAGTCAAGTAAAAACAGCACGTAGTAATGAAAGAAACTATTCAAGTAGAATTTTATAAGCCTCATTTTAGCTTGACTTTGACATTTGTTGTGTGATTTTAGACATTGGCTTACTTTCTCTCACATACAAAGTGTTTGTCCTCATTGATTACATTATATTTTAGACATACTTAGGAGCTCAAATACACACACACAGACACACTCATATATATATATATATATATATATATATGTGTGTGTGTCTGTGTGTGTGTGTTGATTCTCTGTGTTTCTTTTTTCCTTTTAATAGTGAATTTTACATGATATCCATTGAATACAAGTAAATCAGAGACAGTATTTTTACAGAAACAGAAAATATAGATGCTGTGGATAACTGTTAATATATACTAGCATGTGTTCTCTCTAATGGTCTCTCCACTTGTATGTATACTTCAGTATTTTAAATATAGTGATATTACAAAGTAATAATCATTGATCTTTGAGATTTCTATTTAAACCAGGTAATAAGAAAATATGGGGCATGAGGAAGGTGTGCATTGCTGAGCGGTAGGGAGGGCTTACCAAGCCCTCAAAGGTAAGAAATTTTGGGATCACTTTCATCAAACATTGACCAATTGAAACCAAGACGATATGAGGGAGAAATAAATAGGAAAGAAAGAACGAACAAACGAAAGAAAGAAAGGAAAGAAAGAAAGAATAGGGACGTCTATTATCTAGGAAGGGGAAAACGTTTGGACAGAATGTTGAAGAGAACCAAAGGTTTAAAATCAAAAAAGAAAGAATATATATTAAAAATGCTCAGATAAATACACTGAGAGCAAGTCAAAGCAATTTACTTCAATAAATGCCAGGATTAGAAAGTATACTATGCCTTGAATAGGGTTCCAGTGGGAAAAGCAGTTTATCAGAAAGCCATCCTTGCTGGCTTTTTTCCTGATTATCTCTTAGAACACGGTACTTGGTACTTGACAATTTGGAGTATAAACACGCTTCAGAAATGATGCTTCCCATAAATAGCTAATAGTGCTTATCTAGGGCGGTGGAAGACACAGAATCTTCAATGTTTTTATTACGTTCTGGTTTTTAAGTACATGTACGCGCTATCTGTTAAAAAAAATGGTATACTCTAATTTGAATCAGGAGATTTGATTCATTTGTGTGGTAAGTAGGTTCCAGGTTGAAGCTGCTTTTCATCTTTACAAATATTATTTCATGTGATCTTTTTCTTCCTAACATGAGAGAATTTTGAAAATAGTCAACTTCTCTTTTTAGATCCTAAGAGGAAATAGAAAAAACAAGTCTCACATGTCTAATTACACGTTTTTGTCATATTTGTGAATTATGAGTTTTCCTACATTAAAGATATTTTATTGGATTTTGTTGCTCATTTATTAAACATTGAGAAGAACCTTTTCCTGGTTGATAAAGCTAATTCTAATCTAGGGGTTGAAAGTAAATTTGCAATATTTTGTGATCACTTTCTAAATGGTCTTTTCTGTTTCTTGTGTGATCAAGTGAAATCCTCTGCTATATTTAACACGTGTTGTTTGCTGGTTAATATTCAAAGGTACTGATGAGAATAATTTTTTTGTACTTTCGAAGTTTCTTTCTGTATTTAACCCATTTAAAACATTTCTTGTCTATGAAATGCAATCACGTTTATTCCTATTTTCTTTTTTGTTATGTAATTGCTGATAAATCCTTTCTCTTTAATGGACTGGTAAAGTGTGCACTCAAAAATCACCTTCTACTCCATTTTTTGGCTAGCAGTTTTTTTCTAAAATAGAATAGTCTGTTCATATTGTATATGTGGAACAATTTATTAATACCCTTATTGTACTGTTTTATTTGGTTTTATTTGGGCTCACATCCACTGTCATTCAAGGCCTACTCTTGGGTCTGCTCTCCATAACTTACTGTACTATGCTGCTTGCTGCAGAGCCCAGATTTCATTAATATCTATATACTTCTTTTTCAGTTCTGTGATACATATTTTTCATGATGTTTTCTTTACCCTTCCTCCTATGTAAATCACATGAATAGAAAAATTATATTCATGTATGCATTATTATTCTTAGAATTATTAGTAACTACATTGTAGATAAACAACTTAAGACACAGATTTTCAATAAAGTTTTCCCTCCAAAAACATTTCTTGGGAAAGACTCAAGCAGTCATTTTTGAAGTGGATCAAAAATGAGGGTAACCTTCAATGCATCAACAAGATTAAGTCGTATGTGAACCGTAAGTAACAGGTACTCATGGCACAAGTCAAATGGAAAACTGATGATTACAATGGTAATAGTTTCAAAGACCCCAAATGCCTATCTTAAAGTAAGGTATCTTCCTTCCGGTTTCTGGCCTTGTATTGATCATGCAGGGTCCTAGCCAAAAGTCCACATGCTTTAGGTTGTGTAACCTGGAATTTCATAAGGGACAGAGAGAGATAGTACTGGAGGGGATAAGGCACTTGCCTTGTACACAGAAAATCCATTTGAATCTCTGTCATGGCATACACTCTCCCGAATGTTCTAAGGGGTCACTCCAGAGTGCAGAGCCAGGAAGAACCCAAGATCACTGTCAGTTGTTGGTCCAAACTCTACACCACCCTATGCCCCGCCCAATAAAATTTATTGGAATATAGGAAATCTCTTTGCCATCTCTGGGCCTCAGGTTTCTTCGTGTCCCGAGAATGTTTCCCATTCTCTTAGACTTCCTAGTTTGAAAAAGCTTCCATTCTAGGAAATAGCATAGGAGTCAATAGGAGAGCAAGCTAAGGAGAAACTATCTGTAAGCAAGAAATCCAGGTACAGACACGATCACCTGGTTCTTCTACAGTTCTGTGTTCACTTTGGGAGCACGATACCAAATACACAAAGTGCCAAACGGTTCCAGGCTTTGAATCACCCCAAGTTGTTGGAATTTTGGAAATTCAGTTGACTGTTGGTACTACAAGCATCTCGATGACTTAAATTTTAAGTTCATATTGTTCCTCTCAGCGTTGAAGGAGATTATTAGTCTCACAGATTTTTTTCATCACCCTCTTTTTCCTTACAGAAAATTTTCAAAATCCATCTGTATTGGGAACTGCACATACTCTGCAGCTTTCCCTTCCCGTGGTGAACAATGCAGCTTCCCTAACAGGAAGAGTCTGCAACTACTCCAGAGTATCTGCTCCAGCTGGTAGTTCTGCTTGGCTCCTTCCCTCAGCCTCTGGCACCTCTTTCCAACCACTGATGGGTAGTGCTTATCTTTACCAACATTTCAGCACAACAATGCTTTCTGGAGTGATTCACCAGAGTCATATATCCACCTCAGCTGCTTCCTACCCGAGTGTTTTGGAATGGCATCATGCAGGAAGTGCTGAAGAGAAGTCTTCCATGGGAGACTTTTCTGTGACTGTCCTTGACCAAGACACCGCTGTCTCTTCCATGTCTATGCAGCTCGCTATGAGAAAATACCTAGATACCAACAACACAGTGTCTGTGTACCCATCACTTTCTGCCAGTCTTGTTGAGAGAACACCATCTCTGGTTCCACATCAGAGTCAAAGCCTGTCACTTCCCTACCAGGAAGGAAGCCAGGTGTATTACTATCATCAAGGCACTCTGGGAACTCTCCTTTCCGGCCTGCAGTCCTATGACTCCATGACATACAGAGGGCAAAAGGGCTCTGCCCCCCAAACTTACAGCAACTCATCGCGAGAAATGGTTATGGTTCTCAAGGGGGTCCAGCCCCCAAATAACCAACCACCAGCCTCCTCCTCTGGAATCGACTTGTCTCTGTCTGCTCACCCCGTCACAGAATCGAGTTTTCCAGGTGAGTAAAACTAAGAGAAGGGAAACAAAATTCAAAAATTGGGGTCAAAATAGATGAAAACTCTCCATAGGCAGGTGGTATTGAAGTGAAATACACCACCTGAGCTAAGGGAAGTTCCCATGATATCTGCAGCCCAAAGTAACCTGACGCTGACCTCAACTCCAACTCAGGAACAAAAATTTAAGAATTTTGACTAGATGAAAACGGGGCTCTCAAAATCTCTGAAGACCTCCCAGATCCCAGTAGATATAAAATAACAAAATAGGAGACTAACTCCCAAGAGTGGCCGAGATCAGTGTCAGGAATTTTTCTTCATAGTTTGGAGACCAACCACACAAGCTAGCAGAAAAGGCAGCTCAGATAGAAAATATAGCACTGAATAAAGGGTGTTGAGAGGATCCTCCCAGGATGGTAGAGAATGCTGAACATATAGACCAAGGATGATTGTCACTCAATGCCTCTTTTGCAAACCACAACACCTAAAAGGAGAGAGAGAACAAAGGGGAATGCCTTCCCACAGAGTCAGGGTGGAATGAGGGGATGGGGGGTGGGAGGCATACTGGGATCCCTGGTGGTGGGAAATGGGCACTGGTGGAGGGATGGGTATTTGATCATTGTATCTTTGAAAGCCAAGCACAAAAATTCATATGTCTACATAGTACCTCATGGTGTCTCACTAATAAAAATTTAAAAATTAATAATAAAAAATTGGAACATAAACTAAAAATAAACAAGAGAAAGATCAAACAATAGAAAAGAGGACTATAGTACTCAAAACGTTAAGAAACAGGCACATTGGCAAGTATTTTTAAATACGCATCCAGGAGAGAATATAGCATTGTTCATGAACAAATCTACTCTATGGATGCATCTCATCCTTGAAATGGAAAAGGACAATATGTTACAGTTACCAATTTGCAAACAAGATATATACCATCTATTTTTTGCTATGTTTCTATGCGTTACCGAGTATTATTCTGATTTTTAAATTTTCTTTAAGGATTAAAACAGTATTTGACTGCATTAAACTTTTTAATTAAATGTTTTATTAGAAATGATTTTTAATGATTAAGAATTTTTTTTTACTATAAGTTTAGTTGAGATTGCTGAAAACTAGGTCTAAAGTGAAGTTTATTTGGATTGTTAGAAATAGAGTAGGGAGGACTAAAGATGGAATTAGAGATTATAGGTTACCACATTCAGTTCCTAATAAAACAAGTAAAGGACAGTGTCTCTGAAAGACTTTTGAAAAGATATCTCTATTTAACCTGTAAATTCAACATTTTCTATATTAAATTAAAAGTGAATTAATTTTCCTATATTTGGTCTTTTAAAGACATTCCAGTTTGGTTAAGGAAACAAACACTGCTTATGAAATCATAACAACTCAATCATAAAAACCTGATTAATACTTCCGTTTCCAAGAATGTCAATGCTAAGAATTATTTCCCTTGGTCTCACTAGTGTACATGATAGTCATATGAATACATCTGAGAGGATATATCATTGATATCTAATTCAGAGATTAGATATATAGAGTTTAGATCACATAGCTGAGTGTGATCTCAACTTTCCTAGACACTCCCCTGCCCCACAGACCCAAAGACTTCTACTGATCTTTATGGATCCATGACTTTTTCCCATCCCATCTCCCCGAATCTTTTAAAATTTCTTTTCAAATACTAATGTAACAACTTTAGAAAATATTGAGTTAACCTTAATTGTTGTACTTTAGCTTTTATATATATAACCAAGAAAATCTTTTAAAAGTGTATTTTTTTAATTCTTTGCAAAATTGTAATAAAACATTATCATTGAGTCCCTCAATATACTTTATATAAAGAATTTTGTGACAAATTCCCTGTACACATAAATACTAGGAAAAATAAATGACTTCTCTGAATGAGAATGAACTGGGACATTTCAAAGTATCAATCAGTGAATCAAGGATGAATCATCGAAACGTATAGCTAAAAATGATCTTGATATAATCTAGTCAACACCATTACATTTTCTTTTTTTATACCAGCTGATAGCACTATTAATTTTTTAATTTTTATTTCTTAATTTTTATTAGTGAAACACCATGAGGTATAGTTGTAGACTTACATACCTTTGTGCTTGGGTTTCAGTTATACAAGTATCAAGTACCCATCCCTCCACCAGCGCCCATTCTCCACCACCAATGAACCCAGTGACCTTCCCACACCCCATCTCCCCCAGCCAGCCCCACCTCAGGGCATCCCTTTTGCTTTCTCTTTCCTTTAGGGTGTTGTGGTTTGCAATGGAGGTCAATACCATTACAATTTCAAAGAAGAAAATAGGCCCCTATATGTTCAAGACACTGAGACTGTCCTGCGGTTCTTCCCAGCATGTACCCTGCTCCAAGCCAGTACTTTGGAAATATGCTGGGAAGGAAAACTGGATGTTCCTTTCCTCATACTGACCTGAAAGACTCTTGCTGATTCTCAACCACGTGAACTATTTCATTTGTTGCCTGATATCACCTCCTGTCCTTTATTTTTTAAAAAATGTTTCATTTGTTTCTGGAATATAATGAAAAATATCAAATGGACTAATTAAACAAAAACAAAATCAAACCTTTACACTCTGACATCATAACGGTGCTTACAAGAGGGGAAGCAAATGACTGAAAAATGTGGGGGAATGTTGTTGGTTGTGGACAGTAGCTG
This sequence comes from Sorex fumeus, assembly GCF_029834395.1. Lineage (NCBI taxonomy): Eukaryota > Metazoa > Chordata > Mammalia > Eulipotyphla > Soricidae > Sorex > Sorex fumeus. The sequence continues at coordinate 815,947 of NW_026606203.1, forward strand.
GATATTTGACAATGCATGGAGTATGAATACACACTTGCTGAGATTAGGAACACTGTACTTGAAGCCAATACAGTTTGTAAACTAGTCATCTCAATTATATGTCCATATAACATTTATCTACATATGCTTTGTGCCTTCCTTTCATTTATGTGTTATGCATGCCTTTATCATGGCCTCAGAAATGCATTCTGAAGGCACTCGGCACATTAGTTGAGCCCCAAGTAGGGGGAGAGAAGTAGTAAATAATTGGAGGAGGAAGAAATCAGAGTTGGAGCTTAAGGGCCATGTAAGATGAATATATAGATATGTATGTGTGTGTGTAAATACATATATATGTATAAATATATAAATATATATATATATGGGCTGGAGCGATAGCACAGTGGGTAAGACGTTTGACTTGCACGCGGCCAACCTGGGTTCGATTCCTCTGCTCCTCTAGGAGAGCCCGGCAAGCTACTGAGAGTAACCCTCCCGCATGGCAAAGCCTGGCAAGCTACCTGTGACGTATTCGACATTCCAAGAACAGTAGCAACTTCTCAACATAGAGATGTTTCTGGTGCTCTCTTGAGCAAATCAATGGGAGGACAGTGCTACAGTGCTATGGTGAATTCAAACTTTGTTTATGCAAAATATGAAGGAATCAAATACATATTCTATAAAGCTGATTACACCTATTAAAATTAATATAACTTTAAATAATGTTTAGAAATGAAGTTGATGAATTTTAAGTCTATAGAAAGATATTGACAATATATCAAGGATATTTGAGGAGCAAGAACACATGGCTGTTATCGTTTCTTAAGGTAATTTTTGTTGCTTTTATAGAATATGTTTTCCCTTAGTTTTTGTTAATAGCTTCAGTTTCTTAGAAAGCATCATAATAAATTATATTATTTTAAAAAATTTATAAAAGGTGGGTTTGTAAGTGGATTCTGTATGTATAGAACCTGGAAACCTATATTAAACATGATGTTTATAACAGAAATACCATCTGCACTTCTATGTTTATTGTAGTACTATTCACAATAGCCAGAAGAAACTATGATATAACTGCACAATGGAATACTATGCAGTTGTTAGTAAACTGACGTCATGAAATTTGCTTATAAATGGATGTACAAGGAAGAATATCATGCTGAATGAAATCAGACATAAGGAAAGGGATATATTGATTGGACTACCCCTTTTTTTGGGTTATAAAAAACCAGAGTATGAGACTAATATCCAAGGATAACAGAAACACAGGCCAGGAGAACTGGTCAATGGTTGGACACTTGCCTCAAGTGCTGAAGGCAGGCATTTCGAATAAAGAAAGGACCGCTATGACAATATTTGGAAGTGATTACTCTGGCTGAGAACGGAGTACTGAAAATAGGTAAAGGAACAAAGGTTATAACCTCTCAGTATCTGTATTACAATCCATAATGCCCAAAGGATGAGAGAGAGAGAGAGAGAGAGAGAGAGAGAGAGAGAGAGAGAGAGAGAGAGAGAGGTGCTTGTCATAGTGTAGAGACAGCAGGCTGTCAGGTGGGGTTTGGGGTTGGGAGAGGGAGTGGTGGGAGAAAAACTGGTTACAGTAGCAATGAAACTGTATACTAGAGGAGGTTGGGTGTTAAAATATCCTATGATTGAAACTGAATCCTGAAAAGGTTTGTAATTTGTGTCTCGTGCTGATTCAATACAAAAAACATGATATTTAGTTTCTACTACCATGCTTAACCTATGAATTACCTGAAATTTCTTTTTATCACCTTGCCTGGCCTCATTACATGGGTTCCTGTGTGGTAAAACTTTTTTTGTTTTATGGGAACTTAAGAGACAAAACTAATAGGGTTGGGACTTCTGGTGGAAGGAGAAAAGAGCACAAAATCCCCTAATGACCACAGCTCAGCAGGGTCAGCTAACTTGCGTTATGACTGACCTCCTTCACTGATTTCCTCTTTTGTAATGTGGAAAAGTAAAATGACTTTGCAGGCTTCCAGGGGATAGTCCCCTCCAGTTCACACTATTTTCTTTTCGATCAAAATTGTTTAAAGATTATTTTAAAAGTTTGGAGCTTAACATGCAAAAAATGGGCTTAGAACTCTGCCTAACACCATGTACAAAAGTAAGATCAAAATGGATTAAAGACCTCAACATCAGACCATTCAGCATAAGGTGCATTGAAGACAAAGTTGGCAAAACCCTCCATGACATTGAGGTTAATGGTATTTTCAAAGATGCCACGCCACTGGCCGAGCAAGTGAAAACAGAGATAGATAAATGGGACTATCTTAAACTAAGAAGCTTCTGCACCTCCAAAGAAACAGTGACCCAAATACAAAAACAGTCTACAGAATGGGAAAGGATATTCGCTGAACACATATCTGACAAGGGGTTGATATCAAGGATATACAAATTACTGGTTGAACTCCACAAGAAGAAAACATCCAACCACATCAAAAAAATGGGGCAATAAAATGAACAGAAAATTTCTCAAAGAAGAAATCCGAATGGCAAAAAAGCACATGAGAACATGCTCTACATAATTAATCATCAGGGAGATGCAGATCAAAATGAGATACCACAATGAGATACCATCTCACACCTCAGAGACTGGCCCACATTCAAAAGAACAAAAGCAACCAATGCTGGCGCAGATGTGGCAAGAAAGGGACACTCCTTCACTGTTGGTGGGAATGCGGACTGGTTCAGTCCTTCTGGAAAACAGCATGTACAATTCTCAAAAAATTAGAACTTGAACTCCCATTTGACCCATAAATAGCACTCCTGGGAATATATCCCAGAGAGGCAAAAATGTATAGTCAAAGTGACATCTGCACTTGTTTGTTCATTGCAGCACTCTTTACAATAGCCAGAAACTGGAAGAAACCTGAATGCCAAAGAACAGATGACTGGTTAAAGAAACTTTGGTACATCTATACAATGGAGTACTATGTAGCTGTTAGAAAAGATGAAGTCATAAAATTTACATACAAGTGGTACAATATGGAAAGTATAATGCTAAGCGAAATGAGTTAGAAAGAGAGGGATAGACATAGAAAGATTGCATTCATCTGGGGGATATAAAGTAACAAAATACGAGATTAATACCCAAGAATAGCTGAGATCAGCACCAGGAGCATTACTCCATAGCTTAGAGGCCAGCTGGGCATTCTAGGGGAAAGGGCAGCTCAGATTGAGAGGGAGCACCAAATAAAGTGTGTTTGAAGGATCCACCCAGGAGGGGAGATGCATGTTGAAAGTAGACTATGGACTGAACATGTTTGCCACTCAATGCCTCTTTTGCAGACCACAACACCCAAAAGGAGAAAGAGAACAAAAGGGAATGCCCTGCCACAGAGGCAGGGTGGGATGGGGTGGGGGTGGAGGTGGGAGGGATATTATCCACGGTGGCAGAAAATGGGCACTGGGGGAGGGATGGGTATTTGATCATTGTATAATAGAAACCCAGGCACAAAAAATTGTAAATCTACAACTGTACTTCATGGTGTTTCACTAATAAAAAGAAAAAAAAGGAAAAAATATTGGAGCTTAATGATTTGTTCTCATATATTTTCCCTACATGGTATAATTTGGCATTGATCTAGGAAGGCCAGCATGAAAAAGTTGAGGTGTATATCTTAACCACCAATGCCAAAACCACTGTAAGTATGGAACCCAAAGTACAATAGTTAAACTTCAAAATGTGTTCGTCAAGGAAATCGGTGGGAATGCAGGGCGAAATGGGTCGTTTGTTGGTCGAGGGATGAAGACACTGGTGGTGTGATTAGAATTGGAATATTGTATGACAAAACTCCATTATAAATGACTTTGTAAATCAAAATTGCCTAAATGTTAAAAAAAGAGAAGTCAAATTATGTATATATCTCAAGAAAGCTTGTCTTAGCAAATTTTGGCATGGAAAGCATAGTTGGTAGAGAGATGGAGAAAGAAAGGGAGAGTTGAAGGTTGGGAAGAGAATCCTGGATATCATGGAAGAGATGAAAGTTGATCTTAGAAGATTTGGAGCCATCAGAGTTTAGAGAGTTAAATGGTGAGACCATAGCAGTTTAGATACTTAAATAGTGAGATTAGTTTAAGTCATCAGCAGTGTATACATAGAGTTCAAAGACCTCACAGATATTCGGGCTATATTAACTAACTAGGGGACCGTTTTTTTCCTGAAGCACTATTTAAGTATAATGTATTGCCAGAAAGAATGATAAGAAGCTGGTTCTCTTTTTCACAGATTGATACAATAGAGATGAAAACTTTTATACAAAGGAATCTATCACCTTGTCCTGTTGCTCTGCTTTCTTTTCATCATTCCATTCTCCCCCATGACCCTACCTAATCAGGGCTCTCCACATTTCTCAGCAGTGTCACCACATAGTTCAGAGCATGTGTTAACTGCCAGTAGCTCACAGCTCTCATGTTTTACCCACACCCAGGCCAGAGCTATCCTTCTGCAAAAGAAGATGTCTACTGAAGGCCCATTCTTCCTTGAAGTGGCAGTCATGGTTTACCTCTTATTAATCATTGTGTTTACAAATTTCGATGAATGTCACTATACTAGTGACAGGGATTTTCCAAACTAAGGGAAGAATAAACATTTTTCATTAGCCCAAGAATTATGGGCAGTTATTTTCTATCCACTGCAAATAATATATGATAAGTAGTCAACAGCACTGAAGTAAAAACAGGGACATTTGTCAATTTGGTGCCATGACTAATCAGTCTTAGTATAAATATATATTTCTAATAAAAAAAAGCAGAAGAAAACGAGTTGGTTGCTGGCAAAGAATGCCAAATCTCTGCCAAGAAATCCCTTGAAAATAAAAATTGTGACTATGTACAGAACATGATTGCCACTCAATGCCTCTTTTGCAGACCAAAAGACCCAAAAGGAGAGAGAGAGCAAAAGGGAATGCCCTGCCATAGAGGCATGGTGGGATGGGTGGATGTGTGTGGGAGGGATACTAGAATCCATGATGGTGGAAAATGGGCAATGACGGAGGGATGGGCATTTGATCATTGTATAATCGAAACCCAAGGACAAAAATTGGTAAATCTACAACTGTACCTCATGGTGTTTCACTAATAAAAATTAAAAATAAAATGAAATACAAATTGTTTTGTCTGCCAGAGATCAATAGATGGGAACCTGAGTGAAGGCAAAAGATTAAGTTGGTTGACTTTTATTTTTCCTTGAGTATATAAATTTGATTTTGGAATCAATTTATTTGACAGTTTATCAAGACAGAGAAATTTTCATCACTTCTCTTATTTAAAAGTATAGTGATACACCATATCTCTATCTCACTTTATTTTTATTTCTGATAGTTTGACACAATAGATATGTCAAAATCATAGATAAATGTCAATTATTTAAATACTTTTTGTTATGTATAATTACTTTATAGAACTGCTTAAATTTTAGGATTATGCAGAATCAACATGCATGTATCACATTACACTCACCACTGAAAGGCCTACTCTGTCATTCACCATTGTTCAATTTTTCCACTTTGATTACACCTTTCCTCCTGGTAACTAAATAGTCTTATAGTGCTATAGTTTGTTTTTATTGCTTTGAAAAGATCAAAACTATGCAATTTTCAACATTGGATGAAACTAGAGGATATCATGCATGTAAAGTTATCCTTAAGGAAAGGAACAGATACAGAGAGATTTTTCTCATATATGGGATGTAAAGACACACAGCAAAGTAGCAACAAAGGTTCAAGGGCAATGTAAGGGGAGAACTGATCCACACAATTGAGTCAGGGGATTGGGAGGGAGGGATTCTGGGGGTTTGGGGGAGAGGGAGTGGTTATTTTTTGAGAGAATGAGGAGTGTCATGTTGGAATTATGTGTATGACAAACCATAATTAATTGAATTATAAATCATAGAATATAAATAATGATTTAGACGTTTGTCTGTCCCATTTTATTCTTTTAATTTGTTTTCTCCATATGCTACATATGCATGAACTTGTATGATGCCTATCTTTCTCTGCCTGATTTATGTCACTAACCATAATATCCTCATGTTATCCATTTTTATCAAATAATAAGAAGATTTCACTTCATACAACTGAGTAGTATTCCATTGCTTTACCACCTTTCATTTTCAAAATTTGTGGTTTAAAAGATACAAATATTGGTTTTAACATTGCTCTGGTGCTTTAAAATATTTAGTTTAGTGAAGCAAAATAGATTTTATTGAAAAACACTTAGAAACTTGTGAAACAGGTGTAGGGTGGAATGGAATATATGTTCAAGAGAGAACACTCGTTTAACAAGGCAAGCAAAGAGAGACATGGAGAAAGGAAGCACGGTATTTCTTCAAGGGAGAACACAAATTTGAGGACCAAGCCGACTCTGGTAGTTTAGGAAAAAGAACTTGGAGTGGTATGAACTTAACTTGTGCACTTTAGGGGAGAACCTGAGTGACACTATTAGAAGTATGCTCAGGATATCTTAAACGGGAGGCTGCACTTGGAGTGAGAAGGGTAGAGAGTTCTTTCGGGAGATCTGGACTATGGAGAACAGTAATATTATAACATTAATGATAGTATCTTACCGTGGGATTCCAAAAAAATCTTTAACAGTGGCGTAAGAAATGATAACATTCTTAGGTATTTGGATTTCCTGTGGAAACTACTGGGAAGCTGTGTTGACGCTCTGGATGTCTCCAACTGAAACAAGGTCAACAAGTCATGAATGAAAAATTACAAGTTAGATGGATCAAGGATTCTGATCCCAGTGGAAGGCTAGCTTTTGGTTGGACAATTTCTACTCATGGCCTGATGTAGATTCTGATCCTGGGATACGTAACAGACAGGGATCCTCAGAAGTGAAGCCTCTGAGACAGAATTCATTCATGCCAATTTATGGGTTATCAATGTTTGCTCATGGCTGCTACCATTATAGCATGCCATTCAATGGTTTTGTGGTATCAATTTACTGTGTCAATGTAAAGATGAAGTTTCTAAATCAAAGGTAAAAATCTGAGGCCCTCAAGATGATGAATTATGGGGATGGGGGGGGGAGCTGGAGCTATAGTGCAGCAGGTAGGGCATTTGCCTTGCACATGGCCTACCCAGGATAGATTCCCAGCATCCTGTATGGTCCCCCCAAGCACCGTGAGGAGTAATTCCTGAGTGCAGAGCCAGGAGTATCCCCTGTGCATCGCCAGGTGTGACCCAAAAACACACAAAAAAAAGATGATGACTTACCTTTAGATATTTTGAAGTCAAGTAGAAACAGCCAGAAAACTCCCCAGAAAAGACTTCTCCAGGATCAAAAACATCATCACCTCTAGCGTGAGAGCATACAGAAAATAAGGTTTCCATTTATGCCAAGTTAAAGCAAGCCATACATGATTTTAGAAAGTCTGTCAAAGGAAAGCATGGATTTAGGAAGGATAAGGTGACAACTGGGTCTTATAATATACAAGATATATATTAAAATATACAATATTTTATAATTATTTATATATATTTATTTATATTAAAATATAATATGCATCTTAAAATATACAAGAGAAGCAAAGGTCATGAAGTAGGAGGTAAGGTGGCAATCAGGTCTACTACAAAAAGCATTTTTTAATAAAAAGAGAAAATGTAATGAGACATCAAATAAGACCTTTGTAAATATTTAAGAACAGGGTTATAACTCAGTGATTCAGAATTTGCCTTCCATTGTATGATGATCTGTGATTGATCCTTAGCACTGGAAACAACATTGTTTTTAAGTTTTAATTTCTTTCTTTCTTGCTTGCTTGCTTGCTTGCTTTTTTATTTTTTGAGTCTTACCTGGCTATGTATAGGCGTTATTTTTAATTTTTTAAAAAAGTTATAATTTTACTTTTTTACCTGTAGTTTAAAACGAAATATAAATTATTTTAGAGTAAATATATGTGAAGAAGAATAAAATTTACAGGAACTATTTAGTATTCTTAATGATATTGCAGTCAGAACTTTGAGTATTATGAATGGAGAAAAGAGGCACTATTTTGTTGACGGTTACTCTAACTAGATGTTCTGATGATTATTGGTTCTTTGGGGACACATCCAGTCATGTTCTGGTGCTGCTTTGGCTCAAGGGTCTCTTCCGGTGTTGCTCTATGTTGTGCCAGGAAATGAGTCTGCTTCTTTTACAGGCAAAGTCCACAGTCGTTCCAGTGAGCTATCACTCCAGTCTGAAAGGCTCTTAAGAAAGACTCTCATTTCACAAAATAAGTGGGGAACCTTTATTGCAGATGCTTGTTTAAATTGTTTGGCATGGAACCAGAGACACCAGCTTTCATTCAAAAAGTGGCCAGTGAGATTAATACCAGGAGTTTTGCTCCATGGTTTGGAATCCAGCCACACATTCTAGGGGGAAAGGGAACTCATATAGAGTAAGGAGCACCAAATAAAGGGTGTTTGGAGGATCCTCCCAGGATTGGAGAAGCATTGTGAAAGTAGAGTATAGACCAACATGATTGCCAGTCAATGCCTCTTTTGCAAACCACAACACCCAAAAGGAGAGAGAGAACAAAAGGGAATGCCCTGCCACAAAGGCATGGTGGGATGGGGGGATAGGGGGTGGGAGGGACACTGGGACCCGTGGTGGTGGAAAATGGGCACTGGTGGAGGGATGGGTATTTGATCATTGTACAATTGAAACCCAAGCACAGAAATTTGTAAATCTATAACTATACCTCATGGTGTTTCACTAACAAAAATTAAAAAAATATATAAATGACAGAGAATGGGCACTGATTGAGGGATGGGTACTGGATCATTGTATAACTGAAACCCAAGCACAAAAATTTGTAAGTCTACAACTGTACCTCATGGTGTTTCAGTAATAAGCATTAAAAGAATAAAAAGTGAGGCAATGCATAAAAAAAAAGTGGTCAGGTACCATCAATGCTGCTGCCCACACCCACACCGGGAGTGACAATGCTATGAGCAAGGGTTTCCATACTTGGATTCTCAAGATAGTGCCCCAGGAAATACTGACACGCAGCAGCATTTTGGACCCAACCTATTATAAAACTTGTTAGAGGTTAATTGATACCAAACAAGAAAATTGAGGACTGTTGTGTAGCTTCTTTGATAATTTATTTTTCTCTTAGTAGCTTGTAGTGGCAGTGGTATATTCTATAATAAACAGGATTGCGTTTTTAAAATGTTGAATGCCTAAGGTATATAAAAGAGGCAAAATAAAATGAGTAAATCTGTACACAATGAACACTTTTGTTGTTTCTTTAGGAATTGCTTGGATGAAAACTGTAGATGGGTAGCATGTATTTAAGTAGCTGGAGATAGGGATCAGGGGTGGTGTGGACTGCAGGGGAGGGTGGAAAGATGGGAAGAGATTATAAGTGTGTGTGTTTATGAGTGCTATTGTGTGAGAATGTTGAGTTTATAAGAATTCATGCATGCATGTGTGAGTAAGAAAGAGAGAGAGAGAGAGAGAGAAAGAGAATGAGTGTGTGTGCATGTATCCGTGTGTGTGTTTTCTTAGAAAAATCCTATATTTCACCTGAACTACTGTACCAAGTGATGCTGTCATTCATTATGAGAATGTAATAAATAAATTTTATTAAATTCAGGTGGTGAAATATGTTGGCCTTTAAGCCCTTCCCCTCCTCCAATTCATCAAATTCTTCTTATAATTTTCATTTACTCCCTGACCTCTTCAGGACTCAATTGGATTCAATCTGCCACATCCAAATTTATCTCTTTTAGAAAAAGTAATTAGATTAAAATATAAATCACACTATTGTTAACATTCAAGTGGGTTCTAATGATAATTAATAATTTCTATTCATAGAAGTACTTATTCAGGCCACACAATAAGGCAAAATTCAGAATATTGGACAGAAGTCAATTATTTCTCAAGCAGAACTAGCTATATTATAGCCATTCTAAAGATGTTAGAAATTTGCAGTCCAGACATTAGAGGTTCATGCTATAAGTAAAATATTTCTTGTTTTCTCACCTGAATCCTATTCTCGATAATAATAATTGAATAAATGAATAAGTGACAGAAATAATTGAATGTCGTTTTCTTCACTTGAAGGTTTTATTCACAGATCTTGTCTCATAAAAATTATTCAGAAAACATTATATTAAACAAACATTCCATGGTGATTAATCAGAATTCTTATGTTTGAAAGTGACAAACTCATACCACACTCATTTTAAACTAAGAAGATACTTGATTCATGTACCTATAAAGCTGGAGTACCCTCTAGGTATGGTTGGGCCCAAAGAGTTGATTTTTATTTATTTACTTATTGATTGATTGAGTGATTGACTGAATCACCATGACTGGTTGACTGAATCACCATTGAGTGATTGACTGAATCACTGGGACATAAAGAGATACAAAGCTGTTCATGAGTAGGTTTCAGTCATACAGTGTTCCAAGACCCATTGCTCCATCAGTGAACATTTCCCACCTACAGTGTCCCCAGTTTTCCCCCTGAAATCCTTTCACTCCCTCTCTCTCTCCTCACCCCCGCCCCCTGTCTCTCCCTTTCTTCTACCTATCTACCTATCTACCGATCTCTCCCTTTTCAGGCATCATGGTTTACAACACAGCAACTGATAGGTTACCACGTTTCTTCCTTTACCTATTTTCACTTCACAGTTCTTTTCCAGCATCATCATTTCCAACTATCTTTGTCATAGTGGTCTCTTCTCGATCCCAACTGCCATCTCCCGCAACCCATAAGGTAGGCTTCTAACAGTGGACCAATCATCCTGGCCCTTATTTCTACTGTCCTAAGGTATTAATCTAAAGTTATGTTTTTTCATATCCCACAAATGAATGTAATCCTATATCTGTCTGTCTCCTTCTGACTCATCACACTCAGCATGATACTCTTCATGTACATCCATTTATAAGCATACTTCATAACTTCATTTTCACTAACAGCTGCATAGTATTCCATTGTTTAGATATACCATAGTTTCTCTAACTAATCATTGAGAATTCTTGGGCATACAAGTTGTTTGCAGATTCTCACTATTGTGAATAGTGCTGCAATGAACATAGAAGTGCAGATAGCATTTCTGCTGTGTGTTTTGGGGCCTGGGAGTATATTGCCAAAGTGGTATTGCTGGATTCATGGAAGCTCAATTTGTAGCTTTCTGAGAAATACCCATATCGTTTTCCGAAAAGGCTGAACCAATCGGCATCCCCACCAACAGTGAAGAAGAGACCCTTTCTCCCCACTTCCATGCTGACATTGGTTGCTCTTGTTCTTTTTGATGTGTGTCAATCTCTGTGGTGTGAGATATCTCATTGCTGTTTGGATTTGTATCTCCCTGATGATTCGTGATGTAGAAAATTTTACCTCTGTTTTTTGGTCATTTGTATTTATTCTTTGAGGAAGTTTCTGTTCGTTTCTTCTCCTCATGTTTTGGTGGGGTTGGATGTCTTTTTCTCATAAAGTTCTACCAGTGCCATATATATCTTGGGTTATATACAATAAGGGGTTAATTGTATGGGTATTGCATAAATAATTTTCCCCCATTATGAGGGCTGTCTTTTTATCATGGTCACCATTTTTTCTGAGTTGCAGAAACTTCTTGGTTTAATGTAGTCTCATTTGGTTATCTTCACTTCCTCTTCCTTGGTCAGTGGTGTATCATTCTAGAAGTTTCCCTTAGCTTTAATGTCATGGAGGGATCTTCCCACATTTTTCTCCATATATCTTAAGAACTCAGGTATGATATTGAGGTCTCTAATTCATTTGATCTGACTTTGTGCCTGGCACTATAAAGAGGTCTGAGTTAAACTTTTTTTGCATGTTGCTGACCAGTTTTCCCAGCAGCACTTGTTGAAGAGACTTCCTTGCTCAACTTCATATTTATTGAGCCTTTATGATACATTAGGTAATAATAATCTGAGGGCCAGCGTCAGGATATTTGACTATATTCCATTGACCTGAGGACTCTCTTTATCTGAATATCATGCTAATTTGATTACTATGACTTTCTAGTAGGGTTTGAAGTTGGGGAAGGTGTTCCCTTCTTCTTTTTACCAAAGATTGCTTTAGCTCATCATGGGAGTTTATTGTTGTGTATGAGTTTCAAGAGGGTTTAATCGATTTCTTTGAAAAATGTTATGGGTATCCTTATAGAAAGTGCATTAAATATTTATAGCGCTTTGGGGTGTATTGCCATTTTGACAGTGTTAATCCTCTCAATCAATGAACATGGGATGTGATTCCATTTCCTCATATCCTCTTTTATTTCATGAAGTAGTGTTTTGTAGAGTGTTTTTGGTATAGGTCCTTAACCTTTTTAGTTGATTCTAGTATACTTGATTTTCAGAGGTTATTGTGAATGGGTTTGTTTTTCGCCTATCTCTTTTTTCTCTTTCATTAATAGTATTTGGGAAAGCCATGGACTATTGGATATTGATTTTGTAATATGCTACTTTAGTAAACAAATCTATTCTTCCCAGGAGCTTTTTGGTAGATTTTTTGGGATTTTCTAAGAATACTATCATGTCATCTCCAAATAGTAAAAGCTTGAGTTCTTCCTTTTTTTATCTGGATGCCCTTGATATCTTTTTCTTACCAAAATCATATGGCAAGTACTTCAAGTACTATGTTGAATAGGAGTGGTGAGAGTGGGTAACTTGTTTTGTGCCTGATTGTATTTTGGGAATCTAGCTCATTGATTTTTCTCCAAGCCTTTAGTTTTTCCCCGTTGAGAATAATGCTTGGTGTGGGTTTGTAGTAATTTGCTTTGACTAGATGGAGGAAAGTACTTTCGACTCCCATTTTGTTGAGAGTTTTTCATCATGAATGGGTGCTGGATCTCATCAAATGCTTTATCTACATCTATTGATATTATCATATGATTTTTATCTTTATTTTATTGAGATGGTGTATTCTGTTGATTGACTTGAGAATGTTAAGCCATCCTTGCATCCCCAAGATAAACCTACTTGGTCATAGAGTGTGACCTTTTGTTGAGTTTCTGATTTCTCTTTGCTGGTATAATCTTGAGGATCTTTGCATCTGTATTTATCAAAGAAATAGGTCTGTAATTTTCTTTTTTGTGGTTTCTCTGTCTGATTTGAATATCAGGGTGATCTTTGTCTCATAGAAATTGTTTGGGAGTATTTCTGTTTCTTCAATTTCCTGGAAAATCTTAAAAAATGTTGGCAGTAGGTCCTCTTGAAAGGTTTGAAATACTTCATTAGTGAATCCATTTGGGCCTGGGCTCCTGTTTTTGGGGATACTTTTGATTATCATTTCAATTTCCTTGTAGTGATGGGTTCGAGTTTTCAAAATATTCTTGGTTCAGCCTTGGGAGGTAATTGGAATCCAGTAATTTATCAATTTATTCAAGATTCTCTCATTTCCTGCTTTAAATATTCTCAAAATAATCTCTGATGATCCTATGGATTTTGTAGTTTCTATTATGATGCCCCCCTTTGCATTTCTGATTCGGTTTATTAGGATTCTTTCTCTTTTCTTCTTTGTCAGTCTTGCTAGTAGTTTATTGATCTTATTTATTTTCTCAAAGAACCATGTCTTGCTTTTGTTGGTCTTCTGAATTGTATTTTGGGATTATATCTCATTGATTTCTTCTCCAGGTTTTATTATTTCTTTCCTCCTGGCTAGTTTGGACTCCTTTTCTTGGTCATTTTCCAAAATCTTGAGCTGTAAGTTATTTTTGTAGGCCCTTTCTTTCTTCCAGTTGAATTCTGGCGGAGCTATAAACTTTCCTCTTAGAACTGCTTTTGCTCTGTCCCACAAGTTCTGGTAGTTCCTCGTTGTCATTTTTTCTGGAATCTTTTTATTTCCTCTTTGATTTCTTCTCTACACCAATGGTTGTTTATTACTTCCCTCAAATAAAATATTTTCTTGCCAAGTTTTTGTCTGTTTGATCTATTGAGAAGTGAGAAAGTACTGTTGAAATCTCCATCTAGCATTGTGTTGCTATCAATGTTTTTCTTTAAGTCTATTAGAAGTTGTTTTTACGTATTTTGCTGATCTGTCATTAGGAGCATATACATTGAGGAGGGTGAGTTCTTTCTGATGTACAGATCCCATGATCATTAAGAAATGACCTTCACTGTCTCTTATAACCTTTAGCATGAAGTCCATGTGGTCTGATACTAGTATTGCCACTGCAGCTTTTTGGAGGTGTTCTTTTCTTGAAGAATCATTTTCTAGCCTTTGACTTTGAGCCCATGGTTGCTTTGATTATTCAGATGTGTTTCTTCCAGGCAGCAGAATGTTGGGTTCAGTTTTCTATTTCATCCTGCCATCCTGTGCCTCTGAATTGGTGCATTTAGTCCATTGACATTGAGAGAGATCATTGTGATGGGGATTTTTGCTATCTTTATGTCGAAATTTGGAGTACTTGTGGGGCTTGTCTTAGCTTAAAGTAGCCCTGTTAATTCTTAATGCAACAAAAATATGGAACACTTTACAAGTTGGCCTGTCATCTCTGTGTAAGGATCATGCTAATCTCTATATCATTTCAATTTTAGTATATGTGTTGCCAAACTGAGTATAAGAGCTGATTTTTTCCCCTATTTTTCTCTTCTGATTTCTTTGAGTGTTGTCCTTACTCACTACTATGGCAGACAGTGATTCCCAATCTAGGAAGGTATTTCAAAGCAGCTTGAAGTGATAAATTTAGAACATTAATGTCCCAGAAGGAAAAGTATGGTTTTTAACATATTATCTTTTACCATACCCAGGGCATCAGTTTTGCAAAATAATCCTTTTGGAAGATGGAGAATCAGTGTTGTTTAATGCTCTTCCCTGAAATCTTCATTAAGAAAATTAAACTGGAGCCTTTTGCTATTCTCACATCGGTCCCGTGTACATCTCCAGAAAACGGTGGATGACGTTGTCCGCACCTTGACCACCTTGAAAGTAAGTAGGATTTTTCTCCTGAAGGAAGAGGTGAGAAGCATATTGATGATTTCATTCCACTTTATTACAAGTTCAACTTGAAGGGAAGGTGAGACTCATGAGGCTCCTGTAAAGGACAGAAAAAGGGTCTCAATGTAATTTAATGGCCCAGACACATTAACAACACAGATGACTCAAAGTAACCTGTGTGCATCTTTGTATGTATAGTGAGTTTTATATCTACTCATAGTGATTCTCAGTCATTCCACGTGGGCAAAACAGACCTGTAATTAAAAATCTAGTTCTCTGAGCAGAATGAGCTTTCTTAGGTGATTGAACATGTGTGTAATATTTTATTACTAAGCACATACAACTGTTTGAATGATGTGTACTTTTCGATCAAAATTTAAGTCCAAATATCTCTGAAATGGCAGTCTCCTGATGCCGCACCTGGCTTTCCTCACTGGGGCCCCTTGGAGGGGGTGGGTTGAGTTTCCCTCACCACCCCGAGCAGAGACCTGGCAGCTGAAGATCTCTGCAACCAGCCATAGTTATGCTTAAGACCACTCTCACCACACTTGAAGGATCCTCATGCATGAAGGAACTGACAGAGGAACCCAGGTGTGCGGGACACGGGGCTGAGATATTCAAGACTGCTCGGACCATGAATGGGCCTCCTCCATCCAGATCCCCCATCTTCCAGTAGCTAAGTGTTACACCCACGGACTGCCTCTGGAGCCATGTAATCCCATCAATGGCCAAGATCCAGATACTGGATCTTGTTGATAAGATAACAACTCATATTGTCCAGTTCTCTTTCTCGGAGAACATGGCAGGTTACCAAGCGTATCTTGCCTACATGGCAGAGACTGGCAAGTTACCCGTGGTGTGTTCTATATGCCAAAACCCAGTAACAATGAAGTATCTCATTTCCCTGACCGTGAAAAAACCTCCAATGTGGCACTTGCTAAAATCTCAGGGCTAGGACGAATGGAGATGTAACTGGTGCATGATACCAGTATTCCTCCCACCATGCCCCCAAACATGCCTTTGTGGCAGGGCATTCTCTTTTGTTCTCTGGGGCCATGGCATGCCAGAGAGCCACTCGTGGTGGGCAACTCATGGTCTTGGCTGGCAGGACGAATGGGCTGGTTTTACCCCTCACCCCCAATCCCACGAGGCCGTAGTTGCCCTGTCACCCTAGCTCATACCTGGCTGTCCAATAATCTCTGAGGTGGTGGGCATCGTGCCGCCAGGGGGGAGAAAGGCAGAAGCGACAAATACCCTTTCCCACCTGAGGGAGAATGGTGCCGTAGCTTAATGCATAGTTTAGTCACTTTTCTGCCAAAAGCCTCTGGGTTCCGAATTGGATCCACGTGCCTCTGGTGCTGTGGTCGTGCCGGATAGCCTCTTGTGGGGGTCAAATCGTGATCTTGGTGGGGCAGAAAGAATGGCTCTATGGCCTACTTTTGGCATGCATCTCCCACCCAGAGCGGGTCCTCCAAATACCCTTTAGTTGGTGTTCTGGCCTCTATCTGAGCTGCCTTTCCCCCCAGCATGTGATGTCGGCTTCCAAGGCCTGGAGCAAACCTCCTAGTCCTTATCACTCTATTCTTGGGTATTAGTCTCTTATTCTGTTACTTTATATTCCACAGATGAGTACAATCTTTCGATGTCTGTCCATATCTTTCTGACTCATTTCACTTACTATGTTGATCCACTTTATGCAAATTTCATGACTTCTTATTTTCTAACAGCTGCATAGAATTCCACTGTGTAGATGAAACAAAGTGTCATTAACAAGTCATCTGTTCTTGGGCACTAGGGGTTTTTTTCCCCAGATTTTGGCTATTGTGAACAGTGCAGCAATGAACATACAAGTGCATATGTCATTTCGGCTGTACTTTTTTGCCTCTCCAGGCTATATTTCCAGGAGTGATATTGCTGGGTCAAATGAGAGCTCAATTTCTAGTATTCGGAGAACCGTTCATACTGTTTTCCAAAACGGCTGAACCTGTCCGCATTTCCACCAGCAGTGAAGGAGAGTCCCTTTTTCCCCACATCCACGGCAACACCGGTAGCTTTTGTTCTTTTGGATGTGGGTCAGTTTCAGTGGTGTGACGTGATATCTCTTTGTTGGTTGTACCTGCATTTCCCTGATGATTAGTGATGAAGAGCATTTTTCATGTGCCTTTTGGCCATTTGGTATCTTCTTTGAGAAAGTTACTGTTCATTTCATCATCCCATTTTCTGATGGGGTTGCATGATTTCTTCTTGTAGAGTTCAACCAGAGCCTTGTATATCATTGATATCAACCCCTTATTACATAGGCATTGGGTGAATATCCTTTCCCATTCTGTAGATTGTCTTTCTATTCTGGTCACTGTTTCTTTTGAGGTGCAGAAGCTACTTAATTTAAGATAGTCTCCTTTGTTCATCTCTGTTTTCACTTTTTTGGCCAGTGGCATGTTATCTTTGAAGATACCTTTAGCTTCAATGTCGTGGAGGGTTTTGCCCACCTTGTCTTCAATGTACCTGATGAATTCTGTTCTGATGTTGAGGTCTTTGACCCATTTTCATCTGACTTTTGTGCTTGCTGTTAGGTAGAGGTTTGAGCCCATTTTATTGCATGTCGCTGTCCAGTTTTTCCAGCACCGTTTGTTAAAGAAGTCTTTCTTGCTCCACTTCACATTTATTGCTCCCTTATCAAAGATTAGATGAACATATATTTGAAGGTGTGTGTCAGTATATTCAATGATGTTCCATTGGTCGGCGGCTCTGCCTTTGTTCCAGTACCATGCTGTTTTAATTATTATCGCTTTGTAGTAGAGTTTGAGGTTGGGGAAGGTGAGGCCTCCCATCGTCTTTTTCCCAAGAATTGCTTTAGCTATTCGTGGGCGTTTGTTGTTCCATATGAATTTCAGGAGTGATTGATAAACTTCTTTGAAGCATATTATGGGTATCTTTATAGGGATCACATTGAATTTGTACAATGCTTTGGGGAGTATTGTCATTTTGACAATGTTAATTCTCTCAATACATAAGCAGGAGATATGTTTCCATTTCTTCGTGTCCTCTTATTTTCTGTTGTATAGGTCCTTCACTTCCTTAGTTGAGGTGATTCTGAGATACTTGATTTTCTGAGGCATGACTGTGAATGGGTTGCTTTCTTCATGTCACTTTCTTCTCTCTCATTATTTGCATATAGAAAAGCCATAGACTTTTGGGTATTGATTTTATAGCCTGCAAATTTACCATATAAATCTATTGTTTCTAGGAGTTTTTTGGTAGAGGGTTTAGAATACTCTAAATATAGTATCACATCTTCTGTGAATAGTGAGAGCCTGATTTCTACTTTTCCTACATGACTGCCCTTAATATCTTTTTTTATATAACTCCTATTGCAAGTACTTCCAGTACTATATTCAACAGAAGTGCCAAAATGAATTTTTTTCTTTTTGGGTCACACCCTGCGATGCTCAGGAGTTATTCCTGGTTCATGCACTCAGGAATTACTCCTGGCGGTACTCGAGGGACCGTATGGGATGCTGGGAATCGAACTTAGTTTGGTTGCGTGCAACGCAAACGTCCTACACCCTGTTTATTGCTCCAGCCCCCAAAATGAATTTTTACTAAACATTTTCTATCTGTAAATTTCTATGCTAAGAACAGTGGTATAAACGGTGATATCTGAGTAATTTACAAGTAGATTATGAAGACAGATAATATAAAGAATTTCTTTGTATGAATTTCCAAAATGTGTAGCTTTTATTAAATATGTTAAGAATGAACCGGAGGTCTTGATTATACCATGAAAGTGATTTCCCTGTTAGAAGTTACCCTTCTAAAATGCAATAAAGTGACATATTTTGAAAATGTTGATTATTCGTTCATTAATTCAATGAATATTTGTTAGTCTGGGGGTGCAGTGCCTCCAGGAAGTCAACCTGCACCCTCGAGGTGAGTGCATCTACAGTCTAATGGTGCCATCATGCTGCCTGATAACCCCAGATTTCCACTGTGCCTCTGGCTGGATCCCAACACCTTAGGACTAAGTTTCCCAAGAAATTAAACTCCCAAAAGATATGTGGGAGTCATGTTCACAAACCACCCCTGGCTCAGCTATACAAGCTAATGTATAGGTCTTGCATAAGTGACCCATAAATAAATCTTGAAAGAGATCAAAAGTCACAGTTAACCTTGGACCTGCACAGGGCAGAACATACTAGGGTAAATCGGAGGGCGGCAGGTTAGTTTGTTGCCCACGCAACCAGAACTCAGGGCAGCCACTTGCTCCCACAAACCAAAATCTCCACCATGCCCTAGTCTCTTTACATTGACTCAGGATGGATTTCACTGAAATATAACAGCTGAAATTTCGGATATGCGGGTTTTGTGACTGAAATCTCCAGGCTTTCTCTGAGTCAGGATGGGCAGCCCACCCTCACTGCCCTGTACTTATGGAAGCCGCAGCAGTCATGTCCATACCTCAAAGCAACTCCAGCCTTACCTTCCTGATAAAAATACTCAATTCCGGGGCTGAAGCGATAGCACAGTGGGTAGGATGTTTGCCTTACATGCGGCAGACCCGGGTTCGAATATCAGCATCCCATATGGTTCCCTGAGCTCCGCCAGGAGTAATTCCTGAGTGCAGAGCCAGAAATAACTCCTGAGCATCGCCGGATGTGACACCCCCAATAAAAATACTAAATTCCTTGAACAAACATGATGACCTCTTAGTACCTGTATGAGAACAATAATGCAAAAAATTAAAAGGAGAGAGAAAGAATTTAAAGAGCCTGCCATAGAGACAGGCTGGGGGTGGGGTAGGGTGTTGGGGGATGTTGTAGGGAACCAGGGACATTGGTGGTGGGAAATTTACACTAGTGGAGAGAAGCATGTTGGATCGTTGTATGACAGGAAGCAAATTATGAATAGTTTGTAATGGTCTATCTCACAGATATTCAATAAAAATTTAAAAATATATATCCTTAATTGGTAGCTCAGACTATTGATAGAACTTTGAAAACCAGCATATCTATTTTTGTGTTCTCAGTAGGAAAAAAAATTGTTACTCACCTGTGTGCCAATAGCTTGAAGAATGCTAAACCGAAAGATACATCAATGCTTGTCTCTGGCATGAGTACTGTAATTTCAGGTATGTTATGTTTCAGAATCAGTTCATGGACAAGAAGTCAAGAGAAGCAGTGGCAAAGAGCAACAATGTTGAATGGATAATGTTTGAGGAGCTTGCAAGGGAGACTAAAGATTTGGCATGAGAAGAGGGAAAAAAACGAAGAGTTAAGTATTAATAAGTATCATGACAAAAATGCAAGGGAGGACATTTTTTGGCAATCGTCACACTCTGTTGAGCTTTTGGTGAGGTAAGTATTAGAAAGTATCTTTCCCATTTAGTGGTAAAAAGGTAACTTTGATGGGTGAATTTAAAAAAATTACTTTAATAATTAGAATCACCAAGAGATACACAGTTACAAGGTTGCTCATAATTGAGTTTCAGTCATATAATGTTCTAGCACCCTTCCAGTAAAATGGGGGTGTTTTTGAAGGAATATCCCTGGTGCGAAGAGTAGGGCATCTGAATCTTAACACATTTCACCAAATATATGATCTGTACTCACATGATTTACACTGTCTCCCCTGATCTTTGATTTACGTTTTCATGCAATATTTCCTTGTGAAACTCACCAAAAGTGAGGGTCCCTATTTAAGACAAGTACATGTTTCTCTGACATTATATATTTTTTGGTTGCTGAGAGAGTCTCTAAAGCAATGCTCAGGAGGTGTGGGGGCCCCACAGGCAATTCTCAGAAAACGTGTCCATGGTGCTTGGTGTCCTCTGAGGCTATACAGTCTTTGATACTCTGGCAATCAGGTGGTGCTGGGAGTCAAATTGAGAGCATGTGAGACAAGTGCTATAAGCACTACACTATCTCCTGCGGCCCTGGTTATTAGATTTATGTCAGCATTTCGAGGTCCTCCCTTTTGTCAGAAAGCAGAAACTTGTGCAGGAGAAAGTGGAAGAAACCTTAGGGTTTAGCTAGGTTGACTGAGTAGATGGTGATACTATTAAGATTGGAACATAAAGTAAAAATAAAACAAGAGAAAGATCTAACAATAGCAAACAGGGCTATATTGCTCAAAAAGTTTAGAAACAGGCACATTGGCAAGTAGTTTTAAAAAGCATCCAGGAGAGAATACAGTATTGTGAGTGAACGAATCTACTATATGGATTCATCTCATCCTTGAAATGGAAAAGGACAATGTGTTACAGTTACAAATTTACAAATAAGATATATACCATCATATATTTCATCATATATTTCTGCTGTGTTCCTATGCTTTACCAAGTATTATTCTAATTTTTAAATTTACTTTAATCATTAAAAGAGTATTTCTCTACATTAATCTTTTTAATGAAATGTTTCATTAAAAATGTTTTTTAAAAAATTTATTTAAAATGTTTTATTAAAATGTTATTTAAAAAGAAACATATGGGCCACATAGTTAGTGCAATTTGTAGAGGGTTTGTATGCAGCGAATCTGAGTTCAATCCCCAGAATCCTGAGCCTTCCAGAAGTGATCTCTGCATACAGAGTCAAAAGTGAGCCCGGAGCACATATGGGTGCGCTCCCTTCACCACAAAAAAGGAAGAAAAGAAAAACATATAACTCATACTTGAGTAACATAGAGGTTAAGGGTGCTAATTCCTGTATAATTTTTGAAAGCCCCCAAAATTATTAGATAGTTTGCTATTGACCAAGAAGATGGTTTTTTAATAGTATTTACTTACATTGTCTAAGTAGTGATATGTGTGGTATAGAAATCTGTACATTGTGATACATTTTAAAAAATTATAATGCATTTTATAATGGACTTTATAATACATTTGTATTTTATAGTAATAAATTATATTTCTGCTTTTGTGGGGTATTGGGGCCATAGTATGTGGTGCTTGGGACTTCTGACTCTGTGCTCAAGGGTCATTCCTGGTGGAGCCAGCCATTAATTTGGGTTGACTGTGTGCATGGTAATTGCTTTAATCCCTATACTAAGTCTGGGGTCCAATCAAATAAATTATCTGAATATATTTTATACATTCATGGCATACTTTTTCTTAGATTCTTTGATATATCTAGGATATATTGATCATCTTTAGGAAAAGATATTACCTGATTTTTAAATATTTGTAATTTGTGGGGAAATTTTAATTTCTCATGTTAATTTGTGCTCTTTGTCTACTAGTGA
This sequence comes from Sorex fumeus, assembly GCF_029834395.1. Lineage (NCBI taxonomy): Eukaryota > Metazoa > Chordata > Mammalia > Eulipotyphla > Soricidae > Sorex > Sorex fumeus. The sequence continues at coordinate 838,091 of NW_026606203.1, forward strand.
GCTTGAAAATTGCTCTTGTGTGGTACTACATGGAAAATAGTATGCTAAGCGAAATGAGTCAGAAAGAGAGGGACAGACATAGAAAGGTTGCATTCATCTGGGTAACATAAAGTAACAAAATAAGAGACTAACAACCAAGAACAGCTGTGATAAATATCAGGTTGTTCACTCCATGGCTTAGAGGCCAGCTGCATTCTCTAAGGGTAAAGGCAGCGCAGATAGAGAAGGGAGCACCCAATAAAGGGTGCTGGGAAGATCTGCCCAGGAAGGGAGATGCCTGCTGAAAGTAGTCTAAGGCCCGAACAGGATTGCCACCCAATGTCTCTTCTGCAGACCACAGCACCCAAAGGGAGAGACAGAACAAAAGGGAGTGCCCTACCAAAGAGGCAGGGTGGGATGGGGATGGGTGTTGGGAGGGATACTGGGATTGTTTAGAGTGGAGAATGGGCACTGGTGCTGGGATGGGTACCCGATCATTGTATTACTGAAACCCAAGCACAACAACTTGTAAGTCTACAGCTGTACCTCATGGTGTTTCACTAATGAAACAAAAAAAAATTTTAAAAAGGAAATTGCTCTTGTGTTTACTAGTCATTTACACTTCTTTCAATACAGATTATATGATCATGGTTTATGCTTATTTTTCTATACAAGTTTACTAGCTAAATACTGATTTATTTCACAGCACTAATTTATTAAAAACATTCATACATTGCCTATCATATTAATTCCCAGAATTTGTTGGTTTTACTTGTTTTTTGATCACGTAATTTGAATTTTAAATTTTTCTTTCAGATTCTAAAATTTTGACACAAATGAGCATACGTTTTTCTTTATCTTCTACAGTTTTAAACTGAGAACAACTGTTTGTTTTGTACAAATAAGACACCTGTGCATTTACAAGCGGTAGGGCGTTCGCCTTACAAGCGGCCAACATGGCCGACCCGAGTTCGATTCCTCCGCCCCTCTCGGAGAGCCTGGCAAGCTACCGAGAGTATTCGATATGCCAAACACAGTAACAACAAAGTCTCCAATGGAGACGTTACTGGGCCCGCTCGAGCAAATCGACGATCAACGGGAGGGCATTTACCTTTACCTTTATATTTACATTTTAACACATCTCGATTCATCTACAACTTATCATAGTAAATGTTGTCATATTGAAAGAAACCACCATTTTTTTTCAATCATAGCACTGTAGCACTATGCTCCCGCGATGCATCAATTTGCTCAAGCGGGAACCAGTAACATCTTACAAGAAATTGTGAGACTTGTTGCCACTGGTTTTGGCCTATCGAATACGTCATGGCTAGCTTGCCAAGCTTTTGCTATATGGACAAGATACTCTGGGTAGCTTGCCGGGCAGAGGAATCAGATTCAGGATTGGCCTCCTGCATTGCAAATGCCCTACCCGCTGTGCTTTAAACGTTATATAAAATATACTAGTAATACCAAATGTTGTTTCTTTAACAGTGCAATATAAACGATTATTTCGTAATTTTCTTGATGTGTTAATGAAATAGCTAAGCTCTTGAGTATCATGGGAGCATTTTTCTAACACAAGAGTCTGACGAAGGTGAAACTGTTATAACCGTCTTGTAGGATTCCATCTCCCTAGCCTGCTTCATTCTACCCCGCTCTCTATCCAATCCGGTCTTCTTCTTGGGATTCTGACCTCCTGATTGGCTAGCCTCTACCTTTAAACTGCCTACTTTATGACATCATTCTCCCACCAAACCAACCACCAACTGGTAGAATCTTGGGGGTCCCATGTAGTTGTTTGTAAACAAATTTGAATCATCATGGCAAGTGACGAGTGACCAATGACGAATCACCAGTGAGCAGTCATCTGTACTGAACACTTGCGGTCTTAAGCCGCTTCAGTGTTCAGACGTACTCTCGTACCGTCTCCTCTTCTCGTCTACCTTTCATCGGTATTTCCTCTTCTCTGACCATGGCAGGTAAAGAATAATACATTTCAACGCTTTTTATTAGATATATCCTCCCTAAACTTAGCAGTCAAGTAAAAACAACATGTAGTAATGAAAGAAAGTATTCAAGTAGAATTTTATAAGCCTCATTTTAGCTTGACTTGGACATTTGCTGTGTGATTTTTGACATTAGCTTTCGTTCTCTCATATACAAAGTGCTTTTCCTCATTGATAACATTATATTTTAGAAATATTTACAAGCTCAAATACACATATATATGTATGAATGTTGATTCTCTGTGTTTCTTTTTGTTTTTAATAGAGAATTTTACATAATATCCATTGAAAAAATATAAATCAGAGACAGTATTTTGACAGAAACACAAAATGTAGATGCTGTGGAAAACTGTTAATATATACTAGCATGTTTTCTCTGTAATGGTCTCTCCACTTGTATTTATACTTCAGTAGTTTAAATATAGTGCTATTACATAGTAATAATCATTTATCTTTGAGTTTTCTATTTAAACCAGGTAATAAGAAAATATGGGACATGGGGAAAATGTGGAGTGCTGAGCGGTAGAGAGGCAAGCCCTCAAAGGTAAGAAAGTTTGGGATCACTTTCTTCAAACATTGACCAATAGAACCAAGACGATATGAGGGAGAATAAAATAGGAAAGAAAGAAAGAAAGAATATGGACGGCGATTATCAAGGAAGGGGAAAACATTTGGACAGAATGTTGAAGAGAACCAAAGATTTAAAATCAAAAAAGAAAGAATATATATTAAATATGCTGAGATGAATACACTGAGAACAAGTCAAAGCAATTTACTTCAAAAAATGCCAGGACTAGAAAGTATACTATGCCTTGATTAGAGTACCAGTAGGAAAAGCAGTTTATCAGAAAGCCATCCTTGCTGGCTTTTTTCCTTATTATCTCTTAGAACACAGTACTTCGTACTTGACAATTTGGAATATAAACACGCTTTAGAGATGATGCTTCCCATATATAGCTAATAGTGGTTATCTAGGGGGTTTGAAGACAATAAATCTTCAATGTTTTTATTACGTTCTGGTTTTTAAGTACACGTACAGTCAGCCTGTTAAAATTTTTAAAAAATGGTTTATTCTAACTTGAATCAGGAGAATTGATTCATTTGTGTGGTAAGTAGGTTCCAGGTTAAAGCTGCTTGTCATCTTTACAAATGTTATTTCATGTAATTTTTTCTTCCTAATATGAGAGTATTTTGATAATAGTCAACTTCTGTTTTTAGATCCTAAGAGGACATAGAAAAATCAAGTCTCACATGTCTAATTACACATTTTTGTCATATTTGTGAATTCTGAGTTTTCCTACATTAAAGATATTTTATTGGATTTTGGTGCTCATTTATTAAACATTGAGAAGAACTTTTTCCTGACTGCTAAAGATAATTCTAATCTAGGTGTTGAAAGTAAATTTGTAATATTTTATGATCACTTTTTAAATTGTCTTTGTGTTTCTTGTTTGATAAAGTGAAATCCTATGCCATTTTAACAGGTGTTGTTTGCTGGTTAATAATTCAAAGGTATTGTTGAGAATAATTTTTTTTGTAACTACAAAGTTTTTTTCTGTATTTTACTCATTTAAAACATTTCTTGACTATGAAATACAATCACGTTTATTCCTATTTTCTTTTTGTTATGTAGTTACTGGTAAATCTTTTCTGTTTGATGGACTGGTACAGTGTGCACTCAAAAATCACCTTCTATTCCATTTTTTGGCTAGCATATTTTTCTAAAATAGAATATACTTTTCATATTGTATATGTGGAACAATTTATTAATAACCTTATTGGACTGTTTTATTTGGTTTTGTTTGAGACCACATCCACTGTTATTCAGGGCTTACGCTTGGGTCTGCTCTCAATAACTTACTGTACTATGCTCCTTGCTACAGAGCCCAGATTTCATTGATATCTATATACTTCTTTTTCAGTTCTGTGATACATATTTTTCATTACGTTTTCTTTATACTTCCTCCTATGTAAACCATATGAAATGTAAAAATTATATTCATGTATGCATTATTATTCTTAGAGTTATTAGTAACTACATTTTAGATAAACAACTTAAGTCACAGAGTTTCAATAAAGTTTTCCTTCCAAAAACATTTCTTGGGAAAAACTCAAGTAGTCATTTTTGAAGTGGATCAAAAATGAGGGTAACCTTCAATGCATCAACAAGATTAAGTCATAAGTGAACCGTAAGTAACAGATATTCATTGCACAAGTCAAATGGAAACCTGATGATTACAATTGTAATAGTTGTAAAGACCCCAAATGCCTATATTAAAGTAAGGTATCTTCCTAACGGTTTCTGCAATGTAGAGGTCATGCAGAGTCCTGGAAAAAAGTCCACATTCTTAGGTTCCGTAACTTGGAAATTCATAAGCGACAGAGAGATAGTACTGGAGAGGGGATGAGGCACTTGCCTTGTACATAGCCAATCTAGTTGAATCTCTGTCACTGCATACACTCTTCTGAATGTTATAAGGGGTCACTCCAGAGTGTAGAGCCAGAAAGAGCCCAAGATCACTGTCAGTTATTGGTCCAAAATCTACTCCTTACCACGCCCAATAAAAATGATTGGAAAACATGAAGTCGCTTTGTCATTTCTGGCCCTCAGGTTTCTTCTTGTCCAGAGAAAGTTACCCATTCTCTTAGACTTCCTAGTTTGGAAAAGCTTCCCTTATAGGAAATAACATATGTGTCAATAGGAGAGCAAGCTTCAGGCATTGCTGGGGTAAGGAGAAACTATCTGTAAGCAAGAAATCCAATTACAGACACGATCACCTGGTCCTTCTAGAGTTCTGTGTTTATTTGGGAGCACGATATCAAATATACAAAGTGCCAAAAGGTTCCAGGCTCTGAATCACCCCAAATTGTTGAAATTTTGGAAACTCAATTGACTGTTGGTATTAGAAGCATCTCGATGGCTTAAATTTTAAGTTCATATTGTTCCTCTGAGCATTGAAGGAGATTATAAGTCTCACAGATTTTTTTCATCATCCTATTGTTCCTTACAGAAAATTTTCAAAATCCATCTGTAATTGGGTTGGAGCGATAGCACAGCGGGTAGGGCGTTCGCCTTACACGCGGCCAACATGGCCGACCCGAGTTCGATTCCTCCGCCCCTCTCGGAGAGCCCGGCAAGCTACCGAGAGTATTCGATATGCCAGACACAGTAACAACAAAGTCTCCAATGGAGACGTTACTGGGCCCGCTCGAGCAAATCGATGATCAACGGGAGGGCCTTTACCTTTACCTTTATCTGTAATTGGAACTTCACATACTCGGCAGCATTCCCTTCCCGTGGTGAACGATGCAGCTTCCCTAACAGGAAGTGTCTGCAACTACGCCAGAGAATCTGCTCCAGCTGGTAGTTCTGCTTGGCTCCTGCCCTCAGCCTCTGGCACCTCTTTTCAACCACTGATGGGTAGTGTCTAACTTTACCAACATTTCAGCACAACAATGCTATCTGGAGTGTTTAAACCAGAGTCATATATCCACCTCAGCTTCTTCCTATACTAGTGTTTTGGAATGGGATAATTCAGGAAATGCTGAAGAGAAGTCTTCTATGGGAGACTTTTCTGTGACTGTCGTTGACCAAGACACCGCTGTCTCTTCCATGTCTAAGGCAGCTCGCTATGAGAGAACCCTAGATACCTACAACACGGTGTCTGTGTACCCATCACTTTCTGCCAGACTTGTTGAGAGAACACCGTCTCGGTATCCATATCAGAGTCAAAGTCTGTCACTTCCCTACCAGGACCGAAGCCAGGTGTATTACAATCATCAAGGAGGTCTGGGAACTCTCCTTTCTGGCCTGCAGTCCTATGACTCCATGTCATACACAGAACAAAATGGCTCTGCCCCCCAAGCTTACAGGAACTCATCTAGAGAAATGGTTATGGTTCTGAAGTAGGTCCGGCCCCCAAATAACCAAACACCAACCACTTCCTCTGGAATCGACTTCTCTGTGTCTGCTCAACCCATCACAGAATCGAGTTATCAAGGTGAGTTAAACTGAGAGGAGGGAAAGAAAATTCAAAAATTGGGGTCAAAAAAGAGGAAAACTGTCCATAGACAGGTGGTATTTAAATACACTGAGATTTTTAAGTTTACGAAATGAAGTTAACTAAACTAAGTTCATGTTTACTCCCTTCACTCATTTTACAACATGTTATTTTCACACTCAACATAAGATCTGCTAATGGAAATTGGAAGTTATGATAGTATAATGGATATCTAGGTTTCATATAATGAAACTTCAGGAGCACACAAAAGAATGCCACATTTTTCCCTAGTTGTTTCATATATTTTTTAATTTTTATTAGTTAAACATCTTGAGGCACAGTTGTAGACTTACAAATTATTGTGCTTAGATTTCATTTATACAATGATGTAGTACCTATCTCTCCACCAGTGCCCATTCTCCACAACCACGGGTCCCATTATTCCTCCCACCACCCATCCCCCCAATTCCAACCAGCCTCTGTGGCAGGGAATGCCACATTTTACACTGTTCTAGTTCAGCAGTCCTCCAGAATTACCACACTAAAAGTAAAATACAAGTCTTACACTAGTATTTTGTTATTTTCTTAAGAAGTTTCAGAAATCTTATTGTAATGGTACCTCTTTAACTTTCCCTTCCATTAATGAACAGCAAGGTTCTGAATACACTTGTGGTTCAGAGATTCTGTCACAAATCATGAAACCTAAAAACTTTTCTTTAGCACAAATATCATGCAGAATTAGTACTTCATTCATACTCTTATTATATGATATTAATCTCCTTATTTTTCCATGAAAGTGAATAAATTGAGAGTAAAATACATTACAATGCTAAGCTCTGTATGGCATTTATTAGTTTAAAAGACTGTAATTTTTCTTTTAAAAAAAGCTTTTGTTTCTAGGAGGTTGAATCTGTGTCACAGTCCGAAGTGCTCACGGATTAGTCCTGGGTCTGTGTTAGGGATCACTGCTGAAGATGCTTAGGAGATCATATGGGATACGAAAGATCAAACTGAGGTCAGCTGATCGCAGAGCCAGTGCCTTACCAAATGGACTATCTCTCTGTCCCAAGTCTCTTATTTTTAAAGTTAGTTTACGTAGAAACTCAAATACAAAGAAAACCAAAAAACAACAGCACCACATGACAAACAGTAAGAACTACAAGATTTACCTCCAAACTTCAAGCACAGGGCCTTGTCCATTATCCGTAGAATACCCAGTAACAATGCCTTGCCTGTTGCTGGTAGGTGCACAGTTGTTGCACCACTAGTTTTGTGGAGGGAATATCTCATTTCGCAGGCACTGATTTCTTCCTTCCTTCCTTTGTAGTGATGAATTTACTGGGGATGGAGACGTCCCTGGCATGGAAACCTTCAGGTCAGATATTTGGTCTGACACAAATTTCCAAATTGCCCACATGTTGCCGTAGCAGGATTCAAAGACCTGAGCGTAATCCACCACCTGAATTTGGGGAAGTTCCCATAATATCTCCAGACCAAAGTAACCTGGGGCTTACCCCAACTCCAACTCAGGAACAAAAGGTTAAGAATTTTGATCAGATGAAAACTGGGCTTTCAAAACCTCTGGATACCTACCGATCCCAGTAGACCTATATCAATGAAAAGATCTGCAGGTAATGAACAGCACTGACACCATCACTCTGAAGCAGGTGCAAGAAAATTCAAGTGGCACTAAGGGGACCTCCCATCCAACACGGAAGAACAAAAGGGAGTCTTCTGAACCTCTTGAGGGAGAAACCAAGGCCAAAATCCAGCCAAAGGTCCGAGAATGCTTGCTATGGGGGGCTGGGATTGTTCGTAATGCAGCAGTAAGTGAGAGGTGTCCTGTGACCAAGGCCAAGACTAACAGCAAACCTCACAAAGCTGCCTCCAGCAGGATCAGCAAGACAAAGAGCCATGGGCAGGAGAAGATAAAAAACACCAGAGAAAATTCTAAGAAAGCTAAGGAGTGTAAGCAGCCAGGGAACAAGATAAAGGCAGAAGAAAAGCCCACCATTGGCAAGATGAAATGCAAGAAAAGTCAACCTGAGCTTTGCCAAGAGGCCGTGAAAAAGCCCCGCCTCTACCTAGGCATACACATGCTGGATTCTGTCCAAGTGTTTCATGTTCTGGGGAAGAAGAGTGATCCAAAACCTGGAATCTCTTCCTCCCAGGTCCTGAGTAGCTCAAAGAAGCTTAAAGATGTCAAGCCATCCTTAGCTGTCAAGCCATGGCTAGGTGCTACATGGGATGGAAAAGCCTTGAGAAAACTCAGGTCAAAGCACACAAACCAAGTAGCAGTGCTGAAAAACGCTCATCTCCAACCCAGTCTGAGCTGCCACCTCCTGGGAAGGTCAAATTGGTACCTTTGCCGTATCTTACCATGGAGAGGCCACAAGCTCGACCTGTTCCTCGGAGATGACAATCTGTGACCTCACATCTTCCTGCGGCAGATTACCCTGCCAAACCTGGCTCTACCAATGCACCTCAGCCAAATGCTGCCAATTCTTCACGGTCAACCACTGCATTTTTGTCTGGTTCTGCCAAACCTGCTCAGTTCATTACAACCAACCCATCTCGACCAGGTTTGCAGAACCCTAGTAGCCAGCCAATTCTTCACCCTGCAGCTCCTAGACCTGCTCCCTACAAGACAGCAGCTGGAACTTCTCTCCAGTGGGAGCCTCCTCCTGTCTCTGTGAAAAAGCGGCAGTGGTCACCTAAACGTCAGAGTCAGTTTCTCCTCTAAGACTTCTCTTTCCAACCGATTCCGTGGAGAAAGCCCAATGTTCCCGAGCCTGTCATGTCAAAGCCCATCACCAAAGAGCAGAGACCAGAGCGTGAGGCTATGAAAACGAAGGCTCAGCAGGAGCGTGAGAACAGTGCCAAACACACAGCTTTGAGGGAAATTGTAGTTCTTTATTGAGAGGGAAAAATAGAAGGACATCTCTCTCTACTATGGCTATGTAATGTGAGAGCTGGAATGGTATATTCCACTTTAGGTACCAGATGGTGCCCTAGGCAAACACTGAAATGCCAGACACATTTTACTTATTCTAATATATTTTTTCAAATAAAAGACATGCATCATAGTTAATTGGTTGTTAATAAAACTTCTGAATTTAAAGATGCTGTCAACTGTGGTTGTTTTGGGGAGTGGCTGGGGGTTAAAGGATGCGATGGGAAACAATGGGAAGTTAGAGATAGGAAAAAGGGGGAATAGACAAGACTCTAAGAAATACAAACTTGGTCCAGGGTTATAAAGCCCATAAGAGGAGAAATTGCATGGGCCTGATGAAGAGTGGCGTAGGGTCAGAGGAAGAGTATAGCTGACAGGGCATTTTCTCTGCAAGCAAGAAGGACTCAGTTCATTTCCTGCAATCTTTTATGGTCCCCAGAGACCCACCAGATGTGAAACTTGAGCACAGAGCCAGGAGTATGACCAGAGCACAGTCATGTATGCCCCATCCCTGGTGTCCTCGAAAAAAAAATGGGAGAAATGGCACGATCTGAGGTTTTCGGGTTAAAAGAATAAATTTGGAATAGGCTGAGGAAGGCGATGAGTCTAAGATGACCAGACGAGAAGTAAAATTCTCCATGGAAGCTGTGTTTACGCCTCATGGCCACCTTTGGAAATTAACCAAATTTGAGACATATCACTAAAAGGTTTGGGTGGTCTATACATAAATGATGGCTGGGGGATCAGAACACATTCAATGGGGAATAATCCTACCAGATGAGTGATCAACACCCTCAGAGTCATTCAAGGATGACTCTTAACAGGGACAAAGCCAAGAGAACAGTTGCAGCATGAAGCCTGAAGATAAGCTCCTGGGAGATTCAAAATAAGTCACCATGTCCTCGGGCCCTCTGTTCAGCATCCCTAGCTGCACCATTTCACTTATTCCCAGCAATATTCAGAGTTGCTGTTAAGGTGACACTTCACTAGCGTGTTTCAACAATGAGGTCCATTGCCTCTGTAAGTCTTTGGATTTGTAAACTCCCCAAGGTTGCCAAGCTAGCTATCAAGAAATTTCTGGTGGGGGGAGCTCATATTATATTAGCTTGAGGGCCTGGTCTTTGGTCTTCCATGTTCCCTGATACCTGTAGTTTTCCCTAAACATCGCTTTTAACTGCAGCTCACACAAGAATCAACTTTATAAATGGCGTTGTGGCTGCATTGCTGTAGGTACCTTACTAATACATGCGTCCTAGGTCACCACTCCCAAAGCAGTTAGTACCAGGTGACCTTGAGCCTGGAAGGCTGTGGTGGAAATAGATGGTCCTAGGAGTTAATGGGGTGATGGATGGATGGAAAGGAAACCGGGAAAGGTAGGGAAGTGGAAATCTGGTGATCATCATGGGATAGTTGGTGGATGTTTTTCAAATAAGTTAAAATATTTTTTGTAAATGAGATTCAAGACAAAAATACGAAAATAAGATAGGTTCCAAAGAACAGTTTACATATAAGACCGAGAGAGCTGAAAGGGCTGGCATTCCTTCTGGAGCTTTCAATCATACCATTTATAAATATGTTATTTTCACATCACTTAGCTGTGGAGAGGAATAGTGAGAAACAGAATGCCACCAGAAAAGCAAACTAGAAGACCAGGGTTCATAAAAGCCAGGTGAAATGTGTTCACATGTATCCCAAGTGCAAAGATATGTTAACAGGAACATATATTTAACTAATTCTGCTTGGTACCAGTAACTACTTTGTTGAAAATGGGGGGAAATGAACGCAGTTTCTGACTGAACTGAGACTAACCAGTTCATAGATTTTCCCAGGAAATGGTAGTTGACTGGCTGGGAACAGAAAAACGTGAAAAGTGTTTTCCTACCTTTAATGTATGGCTGGAGGGAATTGATCCCAGTAATCTCTTAAAACTAACAAGGTTCAACTCTCTTGAAGGAATGCTGTATTCACTGAGGAAAAAATGTTGGGAGAAAAGTCTGAAATGATGGGAAAAGAGACAATAAGTGTAAAAGGAGGGCTTGAAATTTGGGTTCCTCTGAAAACAAAGCTTGAAACAACAAGATCTGGTGGTAACATGATATACTGGGAATGCGATCTGAGCAGGAAAAGTGTGATATCAGGGATGTGAACAAGGGAAATCCAAGTTAAGAAGACTTAGCTAGCTGACTATACCATGGGCAACATGGTTCCAAGACTACCAGAAATTACCAAGGAATTTACTTTAATTTTCTTTCTTTTATATGGTCAATTACAACATGTATTCTGTGCCTTCTTCAAACAGAATTTGGATTATTCATTTCTTTCTCAACATTCTGTTCATTGGTGTAAGTATCTAAATAACTGCTGGATAACAGAATTATTTGATCAGACTTATTTTTTACTTTAATGTTTAGTTGAGATTACTGAAAACTAGGTCTAAAGTGAAGTGTGTCTTGATTGGTACAAATAGAGAAGGGAGGTCTAGGGATGTAATTAGAGATTATAGGGTACCACATTCAGTTCCTAATAAAACAAATAAAGGACGTGTCCCAAATAGACTATTGAAAAAGATATTCATCTCCATTTAACCTGTAAATTCAGCATTTTCTATATTTAATTAAAAATGAAAGAATGATCCTATATTTGGTCTTTTAAAGACATTCCAGGTTGGTTAAGGAAACAAACACTGCCTGTGAAATCATGACAACTTAATCATAAAAACCAGATTACTACATAAATTTCCAACAATGTCAGTGCTAAGAATTATTTCCCTGGATCTCACTAGTGTACATGATAGTCATATGAATACACCTGTGTGGATACATCGCTGGTATCTAATTTAGAGAATAGATATATAGAGATTAGATCACATAGCTGAGTGTGATCTCAACTTTTCTAGTCACTGCCTGCCCCAACACACCCAAAGTCTTGTACTAATCCTTATAGATCCATGACTTTTTCTCCTCCTCTCTCCCAGAGTCTTTTAAAATTTCTTTTCAAGTACTAATGTAATGCACTTTAGAAAATCTTGCGTTAACCTTAATTGTTGTCATTTATCTTTTATATAGAGAACCAAGAAAATCTTATTAAAAGTGTATTTTGGTATTCTTTGAAAATGGTAATAAGAACATTATCATTGAGTCCCTCAATATACATTATATAAAGAATTTTCTGAGAAATTCCCTGTACAAATCAATACTCGAAGAAATAAATGACTTCTCTGAGTGAGAATGAACTGGGACATTTCAAAGTATCAATCAGTGAGTCAAAGATGAATCATAGCATCCTATAACTAAAAATTATCTTGATGTAATTTAGTCAACACCATTACATTTTTTCCTATACCAGCCGATAGCATTTTTAATTTTTTATATTATTATCGATTTATTTTTATTAGTGAAACACCATGAGGTACAGTTGTAGACTTACATACCTTTGTGCTTGGGTTTCAGTTATACAAGTATCAAGTACCCATCCCTCCACCAGTGCCCATTCTCCACCATCAAGGAACCCAGTGACCCTCCCATCCCCCATTTCCCCCACCCCGCCCTACCTCAGGGCATTCCCTTTTGCTTTTTCTTTGTTTTAGGGTGCTGTGGTTTGCAATGGAGGTCAATACCATTACATTTTCAAAGAAGAAAATAGGCCCCTAGATGTTCAAGACACTGCTAGTCTCCTGGGCTTCTTCCCAGCATGTACCCTGCTCCAAGCCCGCCCTTTGGAAATATACTGGGAAGGGAAACTGGATGTACCTTTCGTCACACTGACCTGAAAGACTCTTGCTGATTCTCAGCCAGATCAACTATTTCATTTGTTGACTGATATCACCTCCTGTCCTTAATTTTTTAAAAAAAATATTTGATTTGTTTCTGGATTATAAAGAAAAAAAACTAAATTCACTAATAAAACAAAAGCAAAATCAAACCTTTACACTCTGACATCAGAATTGTCCTTACAATAGGGGAAGTAAATGACTGAAATTGGTAGGGGAGTGTTGTTAGTTGGTTGTGGACTTTAGCTGGATATTTGACAGTGCATGGAGTATGAATACACAGTTGCTGAGATGAGGAAGTCTGTACTTGAAGCAAGTACAGTTTGTAAACTAGTCATCACAATTATATGTCCATATGAAATTTATCTACATATTCTTTGTGCTTCCCTTGCATTTATGTGTTATGCATGCCTTTATCCTGGCCTCAGAAATGCATCTGAGGGCACTCGGAAAATTAATTGCGCGCCAAGTAGGGGGAGAGAAGTAGTAAATAATTGGAGGAGGAAGAAATATGAGTTCGAACTCACGAGATGTGTAAGAGGAATATATAGATATGTATGTGTGTGTAAATACACATATATATGTATAAATCTATATATGGGCTGGAGCGAAAGCACAGTGGGTAAGACGTTTGCCTTGCACGCGGCCAACCTGGGTTCGATTCCTCTGCTCCTCTCAGAGAGCCCAGCATGCTACTGAGAGTATCCCTCCCACATGACAAAGCCTAGCAAGCTACATGTGACGTATTTGACAGTCTAAGATCAGTAACAACAAGTCTCACCATAGAGACATTTCTGGTGCCCGCTCAAGCAAATCGGTGAACAATGGGAGGACAGTGTTACAGTGCTATGGTTAATTCAAACATTGTTTATGCAAAATATGAAAGAAACAAATAAACATTCTATAAAGCTTATTACACCTATTAAATTAATATAACTTTAAATCGTGTTGAGAAATGAAGTTGAAGAATTTTAAGGCTATAGAAAGATATTGACAATATATCAAGAAACACATGGATCTTTGAGGAGCAAGAACACGTAGCTGTTGTCCTTCCTTAAGATTATTATTTTTTGCTTTTATAGAATATGCTTACCCTGAGTTTTTTTAATAGCTTCAGTTTTTTAGAAAGCATCATAATAAATTTTATTATTTAAAAAATAAAAAAGTTGGGTTTGTAAGTGGATTCTCTATGTTTGGAACTTGGGAAATATTTTCCTGTGTAAGCTACATTAAACATGATATTTATAACAGAAATACCATCTGCAGTAGTATTCACAATAGCCAGAAGAAACTATGTTATACCTACACAATAGAATACTACGAAGTTAGCAGGAAAGTTACATCATGAAATTTGCTTATAAATGGATGTACAGGGAAGAATATCATGCTCAATGAAATCAGTCAGAAGGAAAGGTGTATACTGATTGGACTACCCCTTTTTTTGGATATAAAAAAACAGAATATGAGACTAATACCCAAGGATAGCAGAAACACAGGCCAGGAGAATTGGTCAATGGTTGGATGCTTGCCACAAGTGCTGAAGGCGGGCATTTGGAATAAAGAAGGGACGGCTATGACAATGAGAGTTGGAAGTGATTACTCTGGATGAGAACTGAGTGCTGAAAGTAGGTAAAGGAATAAACGTGATAACCTCTCAGTATCTGTATTACAATCCATAATGCCCAAAGGATGAGAGAGAGAGAGATAAAGAGAGAGAAAGAGGTGCCTGCCATAGTGTAGAGACAGCAGGCTGTCAGGTGAGGTTTGAGGTTGGGAGAGAGAGTGGTGGGAGAGAAACTGGGGACATTAGCAATGGAACTGTATACTAGTGGAGGTTGGGTGTTAAAATATCCTATGAATGAAATTGAATCATGAAAAGGTTTGTAATATGTGTCTCCTGCAGATTCAATAAAAAACATTATATTTAGTTTCTACCACCATGACTAACCTATGAGTTTTCGGAAATTTATTTTTATCACCTTGGCTTGTCTCATTACATGGTTGCCTGTGTGGTAAAATTTTTATTTTATGCGGACTTAAGAGACAAAACTAATGAGGTTGGGAGTTATTGTGGAAGGGGAGAAGAGCACAAAAAACCCTGTTGACCACAGCTCAGCAGGGTCAGCTAACTTGCGTGATGCCAGACCTCCTTCACTGATTTCCTCTTTTTAATGTGGAAAAATGAAAAGACTTTTCAGGCTGCCATGGGGTTGTCCCCTCCAGTTTACACTATTTTTTTTCGATCAGAATTGTTTAAAGATATTTGAAAAATTTGGAGCTTAATGATTTGTTCTCATATATTTCCCCTACATGGTGTCAGTGGGCATTTATCCAGGAAGGCCAGCATGAAAAAGTTGAGGTGTATGTCTTAACCACCAATACCAACAGTAATGAAAGTATGGAACCCAAAGTACAATGGTTAAACTTCAAAATGTGTTTGTCAAGGAAATCGGTGGGAATGTAGGGAGAAATGGGTCATTTTTTGGTGGAGGGATGCAGACACTGGTAGTGTGATTGGAATTGGAATATTGAATGACAAATCTCCATTATAAATGCCTTTGAAAATCAAAATTGCCTAAATTTAAAAAAAAGAAGTCAACTTACGTCTATATTTCAAGAAATCTTGTCTTAGCAAATTTTGGCAGGGAGACCATAGTTGGTAGAGAGAGGGAGATCGAAAGGGAGAGTTGACAGTTGGGAAGAGAAGCCTGGATATCATGGAAGAGATGAAAGCTGATCTTAGAAGATTTGGAGCCATCAGAGTTTAGAGAGTTAAATGGTGAGACCATTGCAGTTTAGATAGTTAAATAGAGAGATTGGTTTCAGTCATCAGCAGTGTATACATAGAGAGAGTTCAAACACCTCACAGATATTCACGCTATATTAACTAACAAGGGGAGCGTGTTTTCCCTGAAGCACTGTGTAAGGATAATATATTGCCAGGAAGAATGATAAGAAGTTGGTTCTCTTTTTCAAAAGATTAATATATTAGAGATGAAAACTTTTGTACAAAGGAATCTATTATCTTGTTCTGTTGCTCTTTTTTCTTGTCATCATTCCATTCTCCCCCATGACCTGACCTAATCAGGGCTCACCACATTTTTCAGCATTGTCACCACATAGCCTCAGAGCATGTGTTAACTGCCGGTAGCTCACAGCTCTCATGTTTGCCCCCCATCCAAGCCAGAGCCATCCTTCTGAAAGCAAGGATATTTGCTGAAAACCCGTTCTTCCTTGAAGTGACAGTCATGATTTACCTCTTCTTAATCATTGCGTTTACAAATTTAGATGAATGTCCCTATACTAGTGACAGGGATTTTCCAAACTAAGAAAAGCATAAACATTTCCCTTTCCCCCAAGAAATTTGGGCTAGTTATTTTCTATCCACTGCTAATAATATGTGGTAATAAGGAAATAGAACTGAAGTAAAAACAGGTACATTTGTCAATTTGGTGCCATGACTAGTCAGTGTGAGTACAAGTATATATTTCTAGAAAAAAAAAAGCAGAAGAAAAGGAGTTGGTTGCTAGCAAAGAATGCCAAATCTCTGCCAAGAAATCCTTTGAAAATAAAAATTGTGACTATGGACTGAACATAATTGCCACTCAATGCCTCTTTTGTAGACCACAAAACCCAAAAGGATAGGGAGAACAAAAGAGAATGCCTTGCCACAGAGGGAGGGTGGGATGAGGGTATAGGCGTGGAAGGGATATTGGAATCTATGGTGGTGGAAAATGGGCACAGGGGGAGGGATGGGCATTTGATCATTGTATAATCGAAACCCAAGAACAAAAATTTGTAAATGTACGACTGTACCTCATGGTGTTTCAGTAATAAAAATTTAAAAAAAATAATATAAAAATTGTTTTGTCTGTCAGAGATCAGCCGATGGGAACCTCTGTGAAGGCAAAAGATTAAATTGGTTGACTTTTATTTTTCCTTGAGTATATTAATTTGATTTTGGAGTCAATTTATATGACAGTTCATCAAGACACAGAAATTTTCAGCACTTCTCTTGTTTAAAAGTATAGTGATACACAATATCTCTATCTCACATTATTTTTATTTCTGATAGTTTGACACAAAATATACGTCAAAATCATAGATAAATGTAAGTTATTTAAATACTGTTTTGATTATTTAAAATTACATTATAGAATTACTAGAATTTCATAAATTTTAGGATTATGTAGAATCAACGTTCATGTATCATATTACACTCACTACTGAAAGGCCTACTTTGTCATTCACCATTGTTCAGTTTTTCCACTTTGATTACAGCTTTCCATCTGGTAATTAAATAGTCTCATGGTTCTAAAGTTTGTTTTTATTGCTTTGAAAATATCAAAACTATGCAATTTTCAACATTGGATGAAACTAGAGGATATCATGCATGTAAAGGTAGCCTTAAGGAAAGGAACAGATACAGAGAGATTTTTCTCATATGTGGGATGTAAAGACACACAGCAAGGTAGCAACAAAGGTTCAAGGCCAATGTAAGGGGAGAACTGATCCACACAATTGAGTCAGGGAATTGGGAAGGAGGGATTCTGAGGGTTTGGGGGACAGGGAGGGGTTATTTTTTGAGAGAATGAGGAGTGTCATGATGGAATTATGTGTATGAGAAACCATTATTAATTGAATTATAAATCATAGAATATAAATATTGTTTTAGATGTTTGTCTGTCTCATTTTATTCTTTTAATTTGTTTTCTCCATATACCACATATGCATGAACTTGTATGATGCCTATCTTTCTCTGCCTGGTTTATGTCAATAAATATAATATCCTCATGTGATCCAATTTTATACAGATAATAAGATTTCACTTCATACAACTGAGTAGTAGTCCATTGGTTTACCCCCTTTCATTTTCAAAATTTGTGGTTTAAAAGATACAAATATTGGTTTAAACAATGCTCTGGTGGTTTAAAATTTTTAGTTTAGTGAAGCAAAATAGATTTTACTGAAAAACACTTAGAAACTTGTTAAACCGGTGCAGGGTGGAATGGAATATATGTTCAAGAGAGAACACTCGTTTAACAGAGCAAGCAAAGAGAGACATGGAGAAAGGAAGCACGGTATTTCTTCAAGGGAGAACACAAGCTTGAGGACCAAGCCGAAACTGGTAGTTTAGGAATAAGAACTTGGAGTGGTATGAACTTAACTTGTGCACTTTAGGGGAGAACCTGAGTAAAACTATTAGAAGTACGTTCAGAGCATGATAAACTGGAGTCTGCACTTGGAGTGAGGAGGGTAGAGAGTTCTTTGGGAGATCCGGACTATTGAGAACAGTAATATTATAACATTAATGATAGTATCTTACGGTGGGATTCCAAAAAAATCTTTCACAGTGGCGTCAGAAATGATAACATTCTTAGGTATTTGGATTTCCTGTGGAAACAACGGGAAAGCTGAGTTTATGCTCTGGATGCCTCCAACTGAAACAAGGTCAACAAGTCATGAATGAAAAATTACAAGTTAGATGGATCATGGATTCTGATCCCAGTGGAAGGCTAGCTTTCGGGTGAACAATTTCTACTGATGGCCTGATGTAGATTCTGATCCTGGGATACGTAACAGAAAGGAGGTAGTGACAGGTATTCTCAGAAGTGAAGCCTCTGAGACAGAATTCGTTCATGCCAACTTATAGGTTATCAATGTTTGCTCATGGCTGCTACCATTATAACATGCCATTCAATGGTTTTGTGGTTTCAATTTACTGTGTCAATGTAAAGATGAAGTTTCTAAATGGAAGGTAAAAATCTGAGGCCCTCAAGATGATGAATTATGGGGATGCGGGGGGGAGCTTGATCTATAGTACAGCAGGTAGAGCATTTGCCTTGCACACGGCCTACCCAGGTTAGATTCCCAGCATCCTGTATGGTCCCCCCAAGCACCGTGAGGAGTAATTCCAGAGTGCAGAGCCAGGAGTAACCCCTTCGCATCGGCAGGTGTGACCCAAAAACGCAAAAAAAAAAAGATGATGACTTACCTTTAGATATTTTGAAGTCAAGTAGAAACAGCCAGAAAGTTCCCCAGAAAAGAGTTCACCTGGGTCGAAAACATCATCACCTCTAGCATGAGAGCATACAGAAAATAAGGTTTCCATTTTATGCCAAGTTAAAGCAAGCCAGACATGATCTTGGAAACTTTTTCTAAGGAAAACATGGCTATAGGAAGGATAAGGTGACAACTGAGTCTTAGAGGTCAAATATAGAAGAGAAGCGAGGGTCAAAATGTAGGAGGTACATTGGCGACCAGGAATATTTAGAAAAGCATTTTTTAAAAAAGAAAATGCAATGAGACATCAATTAAGAACTTTTTAATGTTTAAGAACAGGGATATAACTCAATGAAAGACCATTTGCCTTCCATTGTATGATGATCTGGGATTGATCCTTAGCATTGCAAACAGCATTATTTTTTAATTTTTAATTTCTTTCTTTCTTGCTTGCTTGCTTGCTTTTTTGTTTTTTGGGTCGCACCTGGCTATGTATAGGGGTATTTTTAATTTTTAAAAAAACTCATAAATTTACCTTTGTACCTGTCGTTTAAAAGTAAATCTAAAATATTTTAGAGTAAATATATGTGAAGAAGAATAAAATTCACAGGAACTATTTAGTGTTCTTAATGATACAGCAGTCGAATTTTGAGGTTAATTGTATGGGTATTGCATAAATAATTTTTCCCCATTATGTGGGCTCTCTTTTTATCATGGTCACCATTTTTTCTGAGTTGCAGAAACTTCTTAGTTTAATGTAGTCTCATTTGTTTATATTCACTTCCTCTTCCTTGGTCAGTGGTGTTTCATTCTAGAAGTTTCCCTTAGCTTTAATGTCATGCAGGGATCTTCCCACATTTTTCTCCATCTACCTTAAGAATTCAGGTATGATATTGAGGTTTTTAATACATTTGATCTGACATTGTGCCTGGCACTATAAAGAGGTCTGAGTTCATTTTTTTTGCATGTTGCTGTCCAGTTTTCCCAGCACCAGTTGCTGAAGAGACTTCCTAGCTCAACTTCATATTTCTTGAGCCTTTATGAAGGTAAGGTAAAGGTAAAGGTCCTCCCATTGTTCGTCGATTTGCTCGAGCGGGCCCAGTAACGTCTCCATTGGAGACTTTGTTGTTACTGTATTTGGCATATGGAATACATCATCGGGAGCTTGCCAGACTCTGCCATGCGGGCGAGATACTCTCGGTAGCTTGCCAGGCTCTCCGAGAGGGGCAGAGGAATCGAACTCGGGTCGGCCATGTTGGCTGCAATTTGCTTGAGCGGGCCCAGTAACGTCTCTATCATGAGACTTGTTGTTACTGTGTTTGGTATATCGAATACATCTAATGGGCTGGAGCTATAGCACAGTGAGTAGGTCGTTTGCCTTGGACGCAGCCAACATGTCCGATGCGAGTTCGATTTCTCCGCCCCTCTCGGAGAGCCCGGCAAGCTTAGAGAGTATCTAGCCCTCACAGCAGAGCCTGGCAAGCTACCTGTGATGTATTTGAGCCTTTATGAAAGATTAGGTAATAATAATCTGAGGGCCAGCGTCAGGATATTTAACATTATTCCATTGATCTGAGGCCTGTCTTTATCTGAATATCATGGTATTTTGATTACTACAACTATGTAGTTGGGTTTGTATTTGGGGAAGGTATTCCCTTCTTCTTTTTACCAAAGATTGCTTTAGCACTTCATGGGAGTTTATTGTTGTGTATGACTTTCAAGAGTGTTTAATCTATTTAATTGAAAAATGTTATGGGTATCCTTATAGAATGTGCATTAAATCTTTATAGAGCTTTGGGGTGTATTGCCATTTTGACAGTGTTAAACCTCTCAATCCATGAGCATGGGATGTGATTCCATTTCCTCATATACTCTCTTATATTGTAAAGTAGAGCTTTGTAGTTTTTTTTTTTTTTTTGGTATAGATCTTTAACATTTTTAGTTGATTCTAATATACTCGATTTTCTGAGGTATTATTGTGAATGGGATTGTTTTTTCTCTATCTCTTTTTTCTCTTTCATTATTAATATATGGAAAGCGATGGAGTACCAGATATTGATTTTGTAATATGCTACTTTACTAAACAAATCTATTGTTCCCAGGAGCTTTTTTGTAGATTCTTTGAGATTTTCTAAGTATAGTATCATGTCATCCTCCAAATAGTAAAAGCTTGAGTTCTTCCTTTTTTATCTGGATGCCCTTGATATCTTTTTTTTAACCGAAATCATATGGCAAATACTTCAAGTACTGTGTTGAATAGGAGTGGTGAGAGTGGGTAACTTGTTTTGTGCCTGATTGTATTTTGGAATTCTAGTTCATTGATTTCTGCTCCAAGCCTTCAGTTTTTCCCCGTTGAGAATAATGCTTGCTGTGGGTTTGTGATAATTTGCTTTGACTATATTGAGGAAAGTACTTTCAACTCCCATTTTGTTGAGAGTTTTTCATCATGAATGGGTGCTGGATCTCATCAAATGCTTTATCTACATCTATTGATATGATTATATGACTTTTATCTTTATTTTTTTGAGATGGTGTATTCTGTTGATTGACTAGAGAATGTTAAGCCATCCTTGCATCCCCAAGATAAACCTACTTGGTCATAGTGTGTGATCTTTTGTTGAGTTTCTGGATTCTCTTTGCTGGTATTTTCTTGAGAATCTGTGTATCTGTATTCATCAAGGAAATAAGTCTGTAATTTTCTTTTTTTGTGGTGTCTCTGTCTGATTTGAGTATTAGGTTGATCTTTGCCTCATAGAAACTATTTGGGAGTATTTATGATTCTTCAATTTCCTGGAAAATCTTGAAAAATGTTGGCAGCATTTCCTCTTTAAAGGTTTGAAATATTTCACTATTGAATCCATCCATCTGGGCCAGGGATTCTGTTTGGGGGGATATTTTGACCATCATTTCAATTTCCTTGGAAGTGATAGGTTCAAGTATTCCAAATCTTCTTGGTTCAGCCTTGGGAGGTAATTGGAATCCAAAAATTTATCAATTTATTCAAGATTCTCTCATTTCCTGCTGTAAAGATTCTCAATATAATCTCTGATGATCCTATGGATTTCTGTAGTTTCTATTAGGATATGCCCCTTTGCATTTCTGATTCGATTTATCAGAATTCTTTCTCTTTGTTTCTTCGAGAGGCTTCTCGTGGTTTATTTATCTTATTTATTTTCTCAAAGAACCAGCTTTTACTCTTATTGGTCTTTTGGATTGTATTTTGGGATTCTAGCTCATTGACGTCTGGTACAAGTTTTATTATTTCCTTCCTCCAGCCTAGTTTGGACTACTTTTGTTGGTCATTTTCCAAAATCTTGAGCTCTAATTTATTCATGCAGGCCCTTTCTTGCTTCCTGATGAATTCTGGCAGAGCTATACTCTTTCCTCTTAACACTGTTTTTGCTGTGTCCCACAAGTTCTGGTAGCTCGTGTCCTCATTCTCATTTGTTTCTGGAAACTTTTTATTTCCCCTTTGATTTCTTCTCTAAGCCAACGGTTGTTCATTACTTCCCTTAAAAAAATATTTCCTTGCTGAGCTTTAGTCTGTTTGATCTATTGAGAAGTGACAAAGTAGTGTTGAAATCTCCAACTAATATTGTGTTGCTCTCAATGTTTTTCTTTAAGTCTATTAGAAGTTATTTTTAAGTATTTTGCTGGTCTGTCATTAGGATCACCTACAGTGAGGAGGGTGAGTTCTTTCTGATGTACAGATCCCATGATCATGAAGAAATGACCTTCACTGTCTCTTATAACCTATAGCCTGAAGTCCATATGGTCTGATACTAGTATATCCACTCCAGCTTTGTGGACGTGTTCGTTTCTTTCTTGAAGAATTGTTTTCCAGCCTTTGACTTTGAGCCCATGGTTGCTTTGATTGTTCATAAGTGTTTCTTCAGGCAGCAGAATGTTGGGTTCAGTTTTATAATTCATCTTCCCATTCTGTGCCTCTGAATTGGCACATTTAGTCCATTGACATTGAGGAGATTGTTGTGATGGGGATTTGTGCTATCTTTATGTAGAATTTTTGTACTTGTGTGGATTGTCTTAGCTTAAAGTCGCCCTGTTAATTATTCTTGCAACAAAAACATGGATCACTTTACAAGTTTGCATGTCATATCTGTGCAAGGACCATGCTAATCTCTGTATCGTTTCAATTTTAGTATATATGTTACCAAACATAGTATGAGTTAATTTTTCCATATTTTTCTCTTCTTATTACTTTGAGTGTTGTCCTTACTCAATCCTATGGCAAACAGTGATTCCAAATCAAGGAATATATTTCAAAGCAGCTTGAATAGATAGATTTAGAACTTTAATGTCCTAGAAAGAAAAGTATGGTTTTTACCATATTATCTTTTACCATACCCAAGGCATCAGTTTTACAAAATAATTCTTTTGGAAGATGGTATATGAGTCTTGTTTAATGCCCTTCCCTGAAACCTTCATTAAGACCATTAAACTAGAGCCTTTTGCTGTTCTCACCTCAGTCCCGTGTACATCTCCAGGAAAAGGTGGATGGTGTTGTCTGCAATTCGACCACCTTGAATGTAAGTAGGATTTTTCTCCTGAAGGAAGAGGTGAGGAGAATATTGATGATTTCATTCCACCTTATTACAGTACAACTTGAATGGAAGGTGAGACTCATGAGGCTCCTGTAAAGGACAGAAAAAGGGGTCTCAGTGAAGTTTAATGGCCAACACACATTAACAACACAGATGACTCAAAGTAGCCTGTGTGCATCTTTGTGTATAGTGAGTTTCATATCTACTGAGAGTGATTCTCAGTCATGACACACAGGCAAAACAGCCCTGTATTTAAAAATCTAGTTCTCTAAGCAGAGTGGGGTCTCTGAGGTGATTGAAAAGGGTATAGTAATTTATTACTAAGCACATAAGTATTTTTCGATCTAAAATTAATTCCAAATATGTCTAAAACGACAGTCTCCTGACCCCGCACCTGGCTTTCCTCACCTGGGCCCCTTGGAGGGGGAGGGGTGAATTTCCCTCACTGCCCTGAGTAGAGCCCCGACAGCTGAAGACCTCTGCAACCAGCCATAGGTATGCTTAAGACCACTCTGCCCAAGCTTGAAGGAGACTCATGCATGAAGGAAGTGGAAGCAGAACCTGTGTAAACACACAAAAAATAAAAGGCTGGCGGTCAGGCCATTTCCCCACTCCATGGAGGTCGATGGCGATGGTCAGTAGATGGAAGGAAACGGGAGTCAGGCTGGTTGGTCGTGGAGCAGCAGGTTATTACATGGAAGAGATGTATGTCATAGAGTCCTCAGGAATCCTCAAGCACGTGCGGGCACTGAGATCCAGGATGATCCCCTTATATAGATCATAGAACCTCTAAAAGGGGCATTACAGTGATGTCATCAAAAGGAGTTACAGAAAGAACATTGAGGCAGCAAACCCTATATTGTTTCTTTACATCCACATTGTTTCCTTACATCAGCAGGCCAGTAGTAATACTGGCCTCAGGAAAGAAGATACAAAGCCAAACTGAAACCTTCCACAAGCACTTTCACAAGCTGCAACCACCTTGATTTGCATCCCAAAGACCAGCCTGGCTAGAGCTGGGAATCTACATCCCAAAGATCAGTCCTGGCTAGCACCTGATATCTGCAGATCTAAGACCAGCTAGGTTTCTGAAAGAAAAGGAAAACTGTCTCAGTATACTGAAATCATTTACTGAAGGCAGTTTGAAGGGGAGAAAGCAGTTTCATCCAAGCTAGTCAGGACACACAGGAAAACAGCTTATAGGAGGTCTTTCTCCTCTCCTTGTCCAACCAACATATAAGCATATATAATATGAATCATTTTGTATGGACACAGTAAGAAATACTTTGAACTTGTAGAATTGCTCTCCTAGGGCTATCTCGATCTCAGACTGCAGTGCTCAGGCAAGATATCTTTCCTATTCCTAGAAGCAGGGCCCTAGTGTTGTCGTTACTTTTGGATCATGCCATTATTTGCCTATGATCAACCTCTTAACTTATAGTTAAGAATCGTGGCACCTTGGCCTGGCCCATCGCAATGCCAGGTTAGCACATAACTTACCAGCTTGCCCTGGTTCCATCCAGGCCCACGTTGGGACTCTGCCCTTGGGGTGCTAGGAAGTGAGGGCAACTGAGGCTTAAGTTGAGAGGGCAGAAGCCCAGGAGTGAATAATATTCAAAGCCAATCAATTCCTAACTTACAAAGCATATTAATTAATTGTCTTCCTGTATCTATACAAAAGGACATTGCATTAAGGTAAACTGCTCAAAAGACATAAGGAGAGGAGGAAGGCAATAACTTACAGTACAGCTTCAGTGTCTAAGAAGGATGAGACCTTACAAATTGGTTGGGGCAGAGAGCATAGAAGTGGTTACAGACAGACAAAGTAATGGAAGTTGTAAGGGACAGGCCCAAAATGGACCACCACCAGAATTAATTTAGCTTAGCTTAATAGGAACCTGCATTGCAAAATAACTTGTTTTTCAAGGAACAGGTCTAGATAAGCTTTTTCAGATCTGCTTTATAGGGCAAACGGGCCCAGAGAGCGGGTTTTGAAAAGGCCTTAAAAAAAAATTCTGGGGAATATTCCATCTGTTCTTTGGGGGGACAGTGTCCCCTTCTGGACCGCGGCAGGGAAGTAGCTAACCCTGACTGTGAGGACTTGGGGGACATAGGGTTTCCTTGGGTCCTCGTCTGTTCTGGAGGCCTCATCTGTTCTGGACCGCGGCAGGGAAGTGGCCAACCCTGACTGGGAGGACTTGGGGGGACATAGGGTTTCCTCTAGCCCTCATCTGTTCTGGAGGTCTCATCTGTTCTGGAAAATCCGGCGCCGGGAGAAGACCTGGAAGAACTAAACCCTCTGGAGGTGAAAATCACGTGCACGCCCTTTGGGCATATTCGGGAGTCCCAGGGTGACTGGTGAGTGTGGTGCGCACCGGTGTGAGAGAGTGGACCGGTCCGAGCGAGTGCAGGAGTGTGATCTGTGCGTGTGTCCTTAGTGTGTGTATTTGTCTTATTATCCTTCTCTTAGTTCTGTTTATTGAGATTGTTTAATATGGGTCAGAATCAATCGACCCCCAAAGCTTTAATTCTTGATCACTTCTCTGAGATCCACAGGAAAGCTCAGAATCTGGGCTTGATGATCAAGAAAGGTAAGTTTGCCAATTATTGTTCATCAGAATGGCCTTCCTTTGGTGTGGATTGGCCCCCAGGAGGTTCCTTCTCTCCAAACCTTGTGGCTCGGATAAAGGAGGCAATCTGTGGAAGATCTGCTGTGAAGGTATGCTCCCTTGGAAATCTCTAGGGGGACTGGGGGAGGAATGTGATAACCTCTGTGTGAATGTGTGTGTGTCTGAGCACCCTGATAGGTCCTCCTGTCGGGCGTGATTTTGTAGCTCCACGACCTGGCACTCTTAAAGTCCCTCTAAAGTCACGGAGCTCGAGTGGGCTGCCTGAGATTCCATGCAGAACATAAGGTCAATGGTGGCACTGGCATAGTTGCCAGTCGCAAGTCACAATGCTGAACCACTAAGGCTAAGTTCTGCTCCGGCCAGGCAAGCATCTGAATGGTCTCTGCAAAGAGGCACCCCTCCTTTGTCTGTCTCGTGTCACCGTCCACTATGGGAGGAATGGGAGGAGAGCCCACTAGTGAGAAGATCCTGGGAAACTAAGGCAGATCAATTTCTAGGTAGAAATCCCTTTCCCCAAGCATTCTAACCAGCAGAATCAGCTAGAGGTCAATTCAAATGCTAATGGAGGCAGTCAGCAGGTTTAGCCCTAGGCAAAGTGAAGCAGAGAAAAGAAAAAAAAGAGGTAAAAAGACAGGCAAGAAGTTTGTGGAAGAAAGCTTCAGCAGGGAACATTGGAATATGTGGCAAGCTAAGAAAGGCAGAACTTTTTCTCTTCTCCCCTTAATAGGCTTCTTGGAAACCCATGGCACTCTAGGTATGGCTCCACATGTGCAAGCTATGGTTGTGTGGACGCTCGGGAGGCAGGACCCAGGGATTCCTAGGGTGACTCAGAAATCTCTAAAGGAGACATCCTTTAAAGAGAGATTTTTCTGATGGGCTGGCATGCAGTTGTGGTCGTGTCCGTGCTCTCTCTAGAACCACAACACTAGAAACTATTAGGAGGAGAGCTTGCTAAGGAATTATCCTACCCTAGATTTTTCTTTTCCCTCCCTTTCATAGGTTATTGCTGACACTTAGGAGATATGGGAAATTCTACATCAGTACCTAAATATTCTCCTTTGGGTTGCTTGTTAAAACACCGGAAGAGCTTCCAAGTAGATGGTTTAGATAAGGAGTATCTTGTTGACCTCTGTAACACCACATGGCCTGAGTGTAAGTTAGAATATTGGGAAGGATATACAGTGAATGGCAGTTTGCATTACCAGATCATTCTGCAGTCAGATCTTTGTAGGTAACAAAAGAAATAGGATTATCAAAGCAGAGGAGGCAGGAAAATGCAAGATCATGATACTAGCTCCCTGCCTCAGAACTAGCCTTGGCCAAAATATGGTAACATCTTTGTCATAGTTTATTTTGCCGGCTTATATCAACAAAAGCGCTTTCTTGACCCATTTTTAACAAGCGGGAGACTGGCTAGTCAGGCTGGGAAATGGGGAGCAGAGTTCCCAATCAGCAATAAGGTTTCTTCGCCCTGGGGACAGTCCCTTCCTTTCTCAGTCCATCAGTTTCTCCCTGCCATTTTTTGAAGGGTCAGATTGATCGATCAACTACAGATGTGTGCACATGTATGTGTGGTGTTTTAGTCAGTTCATTGTCTTGTCTGTCTGTCTGTCTGTCTGTGTCTGTCTATCTGTCTCTCTATGTGGAACACTCGAGTGTTGGGACCAGGCTGAAATCAGCAGTAGAAATTCTTGAGAAGTTAGTGATATGCAACCCAGTGACTTAAAAAATGCAGTTGTTTTTGGAACCTGTCAGACAAGGGTTAAAAGAAGAATCCTTATCAGAAGGTTAAGCCAACAGAGAGAGTAGAATTCTCAATCTAAATTTCTTGGTAGGAGAACATTAATGATTATGTGATTAACAGTTGAAATCCTTTTGAACTTAAGAATCTTGTACTATCTAGAAGAGCTATGGAACTAGAGCCTGAAACTTAAGTGAAATAAGAGTTCAGAGAAAGCAAGACCTTATCTTATAAGCCTCAGCTAACTTTAATAAAAAATTAGGCCGCTTTTACAAACTACAGAGGTACAGAAGCCATTAAAATTAAGTTTCCTTGTTTTCCTAAACCGTGGCAATTTATAGGATAACAACTGGACTTGTCCATTCCTCCTTGACAGAAGGAGCTAAGGTTTATCATGTTACACCCATCACAGTGCTCCTGAGTCACTTCCATTCCTTTGTTTTTCTGTAACCACTTCTCTATGCTCTCCTCCCCAACCAGATAATCAGCTTTCACCCTAGTCAGAATCTGTTATTTTGTAAGATCAGATCCTTCCAGGACACTGAACTTGTATTGTAAATTGTGAGTCGATCTGTTAAGTAAGAATCTGTCCTAGAAGAATGTCCTGACTAGTTTGGGTGAGGTTAAACATTTTTCCCTTTCAAACTGCCTTCAGTAAATAATTTCAGTATACTGCAAGAGGCAGCTTCCCTTATCTCACAGAGCAGATCTCAGGTTCTAGCCAGGCCTGATCTTTGGGATGTAGATTCCCAGGTCTAGCCAGGCTAGTCTTTGTTACTGGCCTGCAGATGTAAAGAAGCAATGTATGTTTTGCTGCCTCAATGTTCTTTCTCCTTTTTGCCCCTTTAGAAGTACCATGAGATTTTGGGGCTCTCTACTAGGTCTGAGAGAACAGGGGAAAACATGCTTAAGAGAACCTGAGTTCCTTTTATGGGATATAATGAGACTGTAAGAATGGGCAGCTAGGAGAGGCAGGAGAGATACGGGAGTGAATGGAGAGAGGATTGGAATAAACTGCAACTAAGATCAAGCAGCCTGGCCATAAGATTTCCTTCCTTTTCTTGCCCATCTCCACCTACCTCCCTGGAGTAGGGGAAACTACCGAACGCGGGCGGTGGGAAAGATAGATTGTTGCCATCCTTTTTGTGCTCACACAGCAATTCAAATATTTTCTTATGCTGATATCAAAGTTTGGTAAAAAAAAAAAATCCAAAGGGCTTTTTCTGTGTCTGAAAGCATGTTTGTATTTTTGTGGAATTGTTAAAAATGTCTGGTATAGAGAGCTCATGATTTTAAATAATTAAGGTACAAGAACTATTGAAATTAAGCCAAAGAAAGTTTTATCATGTTTTATAAAAATTGATTGTTTATAGGTCTTATGCTGTTATGTTAATGTACATATTTGTATCTGCATTGGATTAGAATATTTGACCTAGAAGGAGTTAAAATAACTATGACACATGAAAACAGGGTCAAAAAGTAATGGTTTAGTTTAAACTTGAGTTTCTAGAGTTATAAAATTGATTGCAAAGTTTGTCCTACCAGTGCTCTCTATGATCTCTGAGATTCTTGGTAACTAAAATTTCTAGAACTACTAAGAGTTATAAAATGGGTTCACTTCAGATGTCAGCCTTCTGTAATAGTTTCTGAGAATGGAGAATTGCATGGAAAATGTGGGAAATTTTACTAACTATGTTTTTAATCAGCCTGTCTATTGCTTAAAAGTGCATGCTATTATTTTGATAATTTTATTTCATGCCAAGCTTTGTCTCCAGATATCAACCTAGTCCTGACCTGAGAAATTTGTACCTAAGTGTGAAATGCTTTCTGTTTCATGATAATCTATGAGTGTTTTAATCTTTTTGTATTTGTGTTTTCCTGTAAATCAGAATTTTAAGATGTCTCCTGGTTAATTTCTAATGTAAAATGATCTTTTGCCCAGTGGACATACCTTGTAAGAGCTTTAATTGTGAGCATTTTAAAGGCTTTTTGAATATCTATAGAACTGATCTAATGCTTCTGAAATAGCAATGCAGAGTACAGCTTTGTCATGTTAAGTGAGATGGTTGGTAACTTGTGTCTAAATTTGGGAGATCACATTGTACATTGTACTACTATAGATGTATGTCATAAGTCAGAAAGATAACGGATGGAGATATTGTCAGTGGGAAAAAAGAAAGGGATCCTGTTAAAGTGAAAATGGTTTTGAAATGAGATGAAGGAAAGTTACAGGACAGAATGAATGTTAAGGAATGTGCAGAGGGTTTGAGGTTGTGTTTTAAGAAAAGGAACTGATCAAATTGTATTGTTATAAGAAACTTTAAATTACACCTGCAGAATTGTTCTGGTGCCTGTTTGGTAAACTCTTATTGAAAAGATATTGGACAGATTGTCCAGACTCCTGGTACAGTGCTCTTAGAAAATGGGAAGTCAAGGTTTAAATGGTTAGTCAAGGTTTAAAAATGCTGCTAAATTGTACCCTTTATCGCTACAGATTTAAGCTTATTTTGACTAGGACCCACAGCAAATGGGTGTATTACACCTCACTGTGAGTAAGGTGAAAAGCTTGCTTTTCTCTTCTTTTGTACCTTCAGATGTTTTTGATGCTTTATGGCACTACGTTGGTTTGCATAAATACAGATAAGTCTTTCCTCTCTGTAATAGGGTCTATCCCTCATGCAGACAGGAAAAACCAGCCATGGGACCCCAAAGCCCTCTTTCAGGGAAACAGTCAGGGGATCTGTCTAAATGACAGGAGTAGGGATTTAACGGGTACTGTTTCAAGTACCCTACAAACCTCAGGGAGACCCTAGAGGCAGGCCGGCTCGAGGAAAGAAGTGGAAATCATCACTGCTATGGAGAATGAGGAATCTAGGACTCTGCAATGACTAACTCAGTCTGGGCCTACTCTCAGCGGCAAGGAAAAACCTGGAAATCAGGATTTCTCCCAGCCCTGAAGAGGGGATGGGATGGATTCCTTTCTGCCAGGACATCTCTGTGGAAAACGAGGACCAAAGCCACATCTAGCTCAACCTGAAGGTTCGAGGCCATACATCCAGTTCATCGCAGGACATCTTCTGGCCAGGCCTGGGTAGCTCTGATGTGCCAGATAAGATTAATGCCACTTTTGGTGTGTCTCCTGTCTTTAGCCGATCCCCAGGACTTCTCAGTAAATAATGGGGTATCCCAAATGGAGAGTTCTCTAATCTTACTGTGTTTATGCAAAGGAACAAGCCAGATTTGTTAAGCTATCTTGCAAAGTTTTAAAATGAAGGTGGAGAGAAAACCATGTTTCAGTAACATGCTTTTTGTAAGAATCAGATTCTAATTCTACAGAGGTGATTGAATAAATGTATCCTAATCTTGATCAAAAAGTTACCCCCTTTGGGGAAATTTAGATAAAACTTGGTTTACTCTCTGTAGGAAAACAGCCTATTCTATAAAGGAATTCAATGTTATACATGCTGTCACTTGTCTGATCAGAGCATTGGAAGCCAGAGCCTTACTAGGGCGAAGCTCATCTCAAAGTGCAGAATTGCTTTCCCCCAGTTTGTGAATTGGCCAAAGTGTCAAGAAAGGGCATCTAAAATGGTTAAATTAGAATGGATTAATATCTAGTTCTAAAATACTGTGAATTTTCTTTCTATACTTTCTGTATTGCATCTCATTTTCTGTGAACAGTCATGTGGAGAGAACAAGGATGTTAACAGCTCTTTATTTTTGTTGCATCATGGGATTAACACCAGAGAATGTTTCCTCTAAGCCAAAATGCTCTGCAGAAGAGGAACGATGGACATTGGAGGTTTCCAAAAGGAAGATGATGGATGATTTACCAACAAGGAAAGTTTCTAACTCCTGGACCAATGCAGTGGAATATTATTAAAGGGACTCAGTAGCAAGTAAGGTAGAAGTAACTCAGAACTGTGCTTTCTGTGCCATTAATGAACCTAGTGGAAATCTTGATTCTCCTCTCCTAACACCTGTTCAGCATCAAGGAACTTAGAGGAGGACTGCAGCTTGACTTTATGCAAATGATCAAATGCTCATATGTTCAAGGTATAAATATCTGTTGGTTCTTATTGATAGCTTCAGTGTATGGGCAGAAGCTTTTCCAGTCTGCACTGAGAAAGCCAGAGAATGGCTTGGTGTTTCTGTGTCCAGTAGAAAAATCTGGACACAGGAAGTCATTTTTCTATCAGCCAAACCTGTGGGTAGAGAACTCTGTCCTTACTGGGTCAGAAAGGAACTTCTACTCCTCCAGGGTCTAACCATTTCAAAGTGATATCCCTCAGTCTAATCGAACTGATCTTTTCTTTCAGATAACTTCAGGAACCCAACCAATTCATTGCTGAGGGCCACTAAAAAGCTGAGGTAGCATGAGATTTCACCCCTTGTGTAGGCAGGGCCAGCACCCCATTGTCAGCATGAAGCAGCTCCAGAAGATGGACCTTCTGCCATTCTCCTTTAAAGATTCAAGGTGGTGGAATCTCTAGGGGGGGCAATAGGATGTAGGCAGGTAGACAGGGAAGGCCCCCTCCCAAGGCAATGAAGAATGGGGATTTATGTGTGGTGTTGGGAGCAAAATGCTGCTTCTCTATACTGATTACACAGGGGTGGTCTGAGACTCCACGGCCAAGCTAGGGGAGGGCCTTGAGCAGCGCCGAAGAGAAAGGGAGGCCCAGGAAAGCTGGCACAAGTCCTGGTTTAACCAGTCTCCTTGGCTAGCTACCCTCCTGTCAGTGTCAGCGTCCACCTTGGAGAAGATGACCATCAGCTCCCGCTGCTCCAGCATGGCTCAGTGTCCCCCTCAAATGCTTCCGTGTCCATCCCCAGGAACACCTCCTGATGGTAGTCCTGGTTGAAGTGCCCGTCCAGCTCGAGCTTCACCCCGGAGAGGTGGTTGGGGGGCAGGGTCTCATGCTCATCTCTGCTGGCTCGGTCCTGAGCAGAAGAGTGGTTGGCAGGCTGTGCAAAGGTGCACATCAACAGCCCGAGCTCCAGGAGCCAGAGGCAGCAAGCAAGCGGGCTGCCGAGTGGGGCCAGTCTGCAGGTCATGGTCGGCTGGGCCTGGCAGGAGCTGTGCACCCACAGTCCCCCAGCAGAGTGGCCCAAAGCTGCTGTCCAACAACGCCGTCAACACTTCCGAAGAGATGGCTTTGTGGTGACCCAGACGCCCAGCTGGCCCACTCAGGCCGCCACCATCCTGCTTCCACGCAGACTGGTTGTCATCCCGGTGCTCGTGGTGACTGTTGATCCCTGGGTCCTCAACTGCTTTGTGAACTTTGTTAGGCACCAAAATAACACTGTCCAGCTACTGGTACTAAAACAACAGTATCAGATTTTACAGCCTGCTGAGGAAGATTCCTCAGTATGAAGTGGAGAAAGGGAGGAATGTAAGGGTCAGGCCCAAAATGGACCACCACCAGAATTAATTTAGCTTAGCTTAATAGGAACCTGCATTGCAAAATAACTTGTTTTTCAAGGAACAGGTCTAGATAAGCTTTTTCAGATCTGCTTTATAGGAGCCTGCACTGCAAAATAACTGGTTTTTCTGCCCCTGACCAAGGAATTCAGATACAGGTACTCGAAGGGTGGGGGTCAGACCAGATAACCGGATGTCTCTCATAAGACCCATGTTGCAAGACCCAGGACTGCCTTAAAAACCTGTCAGTTCCTAAGCACCGACGCAAAATGCTGATCTTTAAACTATAGGCTAAGAAGTGATGTACCATTAATTGGATCGGTTAGGAAAGCATATGTTGTTACAAATCTATTGGCTATGAAATGTGCGGGCTTTGCTGTAACGGCCAGTGAAGGCCTATATAAGATCGACTTTGAAGAGGTTCGGGGTCTTGCCTCACCTAACTGACCTGCGTGTCTGTGTAGGCGGCTTGACCCTGGCTAGCCAGTCTTACAATAAACCTTGCTTGCTGTTTGCAGTCTCTGGAGTCTCTTTGTCGTTAAAGGGAGATCACGATCTGCGCCCTAACAGAAGTGACTCGGGAGCACTGTGATGGGTGGAATTGGATAAACCTAAGCCCCGTGTACTTCAACAGAACCCAGGTGTGCGGGACAGGGGGATGTGATCTCCAAGGCTGCTCAGATCAAGACTGGGCCCCCTCCATCCAGATCCCCCATCTTCTAGTAGCTAAGTGTTACAACCAGAACAGCCCCTGGAGCCATGTAATCCCATCAATGGCCAAGATCCAGAGACTGGATATTCTTGGTAAGATAACAACTCTTATTGTCCAGTTCTCACTCTCAGAGAACCTGGTAGGCTTCTGCTAGTATCTTGCCTACATGGCAGAGTCTGTCCTTCTGGTCACTGTTTCTTTTGAAGTACAGAAGCTACTTAATTTAAGATAGTCCCCTTTGTTTATCTCTGTTTCCAGTTGCTTTGCAAGTGGAGTGTTATCTTTGAAGATACCTTTAACTTCAATGTCCTGGAGGGATTTGCCTACCTTGTCTTCAATGTACCTGAGGGATTCTGGTCTGATTTTGAGGTCTTTGACCCATTTTTATCTGACTTTTGTGCATGGTGTTAGGTAGAGGTCTGAGCCATTTTTTTTTTTTTGCATGTAGCTGTCCAGTTTTTTTTTTTTGCACCGTTTGTTAAAGAGGACTCTCTTGCTCCACTTCACATTTCTTGCTCCCTTATCAAAGATTAGATGATTATATATTTGTGGTTGTGTGTCAGTATATTCAATCCATTTCCAATGGTCTGCGGCTCTGCCTTTGTTCCAGTACCATGCTGTTCTCATTATTATCACTTCATAGTAGAGTTTGAGGTTGGGGAAGGTGAGGCATCCATCGTTTTTTCCCCAAGAATTGCTTTAGCTATTAGTGGGTGTTTGTTGTTCCATTAGAATTTCAGGAGTGCTTGATCAAGTTCTTTGAAGAATGTCATGGGTATCTTTATAGGGATCACATTGAATTTGTACAATGCTTTGGGGAGTATTGCCATTTTGACAATGTTAATTCTCCCATTCCATAAGCAGGAGATATGTTTCCATTTCCTCGTGTCCTTTGTTATTTCCTGTTGTGTAGGTCCTTTACCTCCTTAGTTAAGCAGATTCCAAGGTTCTTGATTTTTCTGAGGCACGATTGTGAATGGAATTGCTTTTTCATTTCACTTTCTTCTCTCTCATAAGTTGCATATAAAAAAGCCATACACTTTTGGGTATTGGTTTTATAACCTGCAATTTTACTATGAAAGTCTATTGTTTCTAGAAGGTTTTTTGGTAGAGGTTCTAGTATTCTTTAAATAGAGTATGATATCTGCTGTGAATAGTGAGAGCTTATTGCTACCTTTCATACATAAAAACCCTTAATATCTTTTTCTTACCTTATTTCTATTGCAAGTACTTCCAGTACCACCTTGAACAGAAGTGCCAAAATGAACTTTTACGTACTTTCTGTCTGTAAATTTCTATGCTAAGAACAGTGGAGTATACAGTGACATCTTAGTAATTTACAAGTAAATTATGAAGACAGATACTATAAAAATTTCTTTGTATAAATTTCCAAAATGTGTAGCTTTTATTAAATATATTAAGAATAAATCGTATATCTTGATTATACCCTGAAGATTATTTCCTTGTTAGAAGTTACCATTCTAAAATGCAATAAAGTGACACATTTTAAAAATATTCATTATTTGCTCATTAATTCAATGAATCTTTGTTAGTCTGGTGGTGCAATGCCTCCAGGAAGTTAACCTGTACCCTCAGGTGAGTGCATCAACAGTCTGATGGTGTCTTCATGCTTCCTGATAAACTCAAATTGCCACTGTGCCTCTGGCTGGATCCCAACACCTCAGGACTAAGTTTCCCGAGAAATTAAACTCCCTAAAGATATGTGGGAGCCATGTTCACAAACCACACCTGGCTCAGCTATACAAGCTAATGGATTGGTCTTGTTTCAGAGACCCATAAACAAGTCTTGAAAGAGATCAAAAGCCACAGTTAACCTTGGACCTGCAAAAGGATGAACACACTAGGGTAAATCGAGGGAGGCAGGTTAGTTGGGTGCCCACCCAACCAGAACCCAGTGTAGCCACTTGCTCCCACAATCGAAAATCGCCACCATGCCCTCGTCTGGTTTCCAACTTCTCAGGATGGCCCTCACTGAAATATAACAGCTGAAAATTCAGATAGGCGGGTTTTGAGACTGAAATCTCCAGGCTTTCTCTGGGTCACAATGGGCATCCCATCCCCACTGCCCTGTACTTATGGAAGCCTCAGCAGTCATTTCCATACCTCAAAGCTACTCCAGCCTTAGCTTCCTGTAAAAAATACTAAATTCCTTGAACAAACATGATGACCTCTTAGTACATGTACGAGACCCATGATGCACAAAATAAAAAGGAGACAGAGGGAAAGAATCAAAGATCCTGCCATAGAGACAGGCTGGTGGTGGGGGTAGGGTGTTGGGGGATGGCTTTAGGGAACCAGGAACATTGGTGGTGGGAAATGTACACTAGTGGAAGGATGGATGTTGGATCGTTGTATGACTGGAAGCAAATTATGAATAGATTTGTAATGGTCTATCTCACAGATATTCAAAAAAACATTAAAAATATATATCCTTAATTTGTAACTCAGACTACTGATAGAACTTTAAAACCCAGCATAACTATTTTTGTGTTCTCTGTAGGAAAATAATGTTACTCACCTGTGTGCCAATAGCTTGAAGAATGCTAAACCCAAAGATACATCAATGACTGTCTTTGGCATGAATATTGTAATTGCAGCTATGCTATGTTTTAGAATCAGTTCATGGACAAGAAATCAAGAGGAGTAAGTGGCAAAGAGCATCAGTGTTGAATAGATACATAATGTTTGAGGAGCTTGCAAGGGAGACGGAAAGATTTGGCATGAGAAGAGGGAAGAAACAGAAGAGTGAAGTACTAATAAGTATCATGAGAAAAATGCAAGGGTGGACATTTCCTGGCAAGTGTCACACTCTGTTGAGCTTTTGGTCAGGATAAGTATTAGAAAGTATCTTTCCCATTTAGTGGTAAAAAGGTAATTTTGATGGGTACATTTAAAAATTACTTTAAAAATTAGAATCACCAAGAGATACACAGTTACAAAGTTGCTCATTATTGAGTTTCAGTCATATAATGTTCTAGCACCCTTCCTGTATAATGGGGGCATTTTTGAAGGAATATCCCTGGTGGGAAGACTAGGGCATCTGAATCTTAACACATTTCACCAAATATATGATCTCTTCTCACATGATATACCCTTTCTCCCCTGCTTCTTTGATTTATGTTTTCATACAATATTTCCTTGTGAACCTCACCTCAAGTGAGGGTCCCTATTTAAGACAAGTACATGTTTCTGGGGCATTACATATTTTTCGGTTGCAGGGAGAGTCTCTATAGCAATGCTCAGGAGGTGTGGGGTCCCCACAGACAATTCTCAGAAAACGTGGTCATAGTGCTTGGGGTCCTCCTATGCTATACAGCCTTTGATACTCTGGCAATCAGGTGGTGCTGGGAGTCAAATTGAGTGCATGTGAGGCAAGTTCCATAAGCACTACACTATCTCCTGCGGCCCTGGGTATTAGATTGATGTCAGCATTCGAGGTCCTCCCTTTTGTCAGAAAGCAGAAACTTGTGCAGGAGAAAGTGGAAGAGACCTTAGGGTTTAGCTAGGTTGACTGAGTACATGGTGGTACCATTAAGATTGGAACATAAAGTAAAAATAATACAAGAGAAATATCTAACAATAGCAAAGAGGGCTATAGTACTCAAAAAAAAATAGAAACAGGCACATTGGCAATTAGTTTTAAAAAGCATCAAGGTGAGTATATAATATTGTGAGTGAACAAATCTACTCTATGGATTTATCTCATTCTTAAAATGGAAAAGGACAATGTGTTACAGTTACAAATTTACAAATAAGATATATACCATCTATTTCTGCTGTGTTCCTGTGCTTTACGAAGTTTTATTCTAATTTTATATATAATTTAATGATTAAAACAGTATTTGCCAACTTTAAATTTTTATTGGAATTTTTTTAAAAAATGTTTTTAAAACATTTTTTTAAATGTTTTATTAAAATATTATTTAAAGGTAATTTCAAAGATGTCACGCCACTGGCCGAGCAAGTGAAAACAGAGATAGATAAATGGGACTATCTTAAACTAAGAAGCTTCTGCACCTCCAAAGAAACAGTGACCAAAATATAAAGACAGTCTACAGAATGGGAAAGGATATTCACCGAATACACATCTGACAAGGGGTTGATATCAAGGATATACAAAATACTGGTTGAACTCCACAAGAAGAAAACATCCAACCCCATCCAAAAATGGGGCAATGAAATGAACAGAAACTCTCTCAAAGAAATCCGAATGGCAAAAAAGCACAAGAGAAAATGTTCTACATCATTAATCATCAGGGAGATGCAGATCAAAACCACAATGAGATACCATCTCACACCTCAGAGACTGGACCACATTCAAAAGAAAAAAAGCAACCAATGCTGGCGCGGATGTGGCGAGATAGGGACACTCCTTCACAGTTGGTTGGAATGCCGACTAGTTCAGCCCTTTTGGAAAACAGTATGGACGATTCTCAAAAAATTAGAAATTGAGCTCCAATTTGACCCAGCGACACCACTCCTGGGAATATATCCCAGAGAGGTATAAATGTGTAGTCGAAGTGACATCTGCACTTATTTGTTCATTGCAGCACTCTTTACAATAGCCAGAAACTGGAAGAAACCTGAGTGCCCAAGAACAGATGACTGGTTAAAGAAACTTTGGTTCATCTACACAATGGAGTACTATGTAGCTCTTAGAAAAGATGAAGTCATGAAATTTACATACAAGTGGTACAATATGGAAAGTATCATGCTAAGCGAAATGAGTCAGAAAGAGAGGGATAGACATAGAAAGATTGCATTCATCTGGGGGATATAAAGTAACAAAATATGAGATTAATACCCAAGAATAGCTGAGATCAACACCAGGAGGATTACTCCATAGCTTAGAGGCCAGCCAGGTATTCTAGGGGAAAGGGCAGTTCAGGTAGAGAAAGGAGCACCAAATGAAGGGTGTTTGGAGGATCCTCCCAGGAGGGGAGATGCATGTTAACAGTAGACTATGGACTGAACATGTTTGCCACTCAATGCCTCTTTTGCAGACCACAACATCCAAAAGAAGAGAGAGAACTAAAGGGAATGCCCTGCCAAAGAGGCAGGGTGGGGGGGGGGGGAATTATCCATGGTGATGGAAAATGGGTACTGGTGGAGGGATGGGTATTTGATCATTGTATGACCGAAACCCAAGCACAAAGATTCGTAAATCTACAACTGTACATCATGGTGCTTCACTATTAAAAAAATTTTAAAAAGTTATTAAAAAAAGAAACATATGGGGCCAAGAGCTAGTGCAGTGTGTAGAGGGTGTTTACATTGTATGCAGCTAATCTGAGTTAAATCCCCAGAACCCTGAGCCTGCTAGAAGTAATTCTGGATAGAAAATCAGAAGTGAGCCCAGAGCACATCTAGGTGCACTCCCCTCCCCACAAAAAAGGAAGAAAAGAAAAGAAAACATATAACTGATTCTTGAGTAAAATAGAGATTAAGGGTGCTAACTCCTATATAACGTTTGAAAACCCCCAAATTTAATAGCTAGTCTAGTATTGACCAACAAGATGGTTTATTAATAGTATTTACTTACATTGTCTGCTAGTTGTGCTATATGTGGTCTGTAAATCTGTAAATTTGATACATTTAAAAAATTTATAATGGATTTTATAATAGACTTTATAATACATTGTTATTTTGTGTTTAATATGTGACAAATTATATCTCTACTTTGTGGGTTATTTGAGCCATAGTATGTGGTGCTTGGGACTTCTGACTCTATGCTCAATGGTCATTTCTGGTGGTGCCAGCAATTAATTTGGGTTGACTGTTTGCATGGTACGTGCTTTAACCCCTATACTAAGTCTGGGGTCCAATCTAATCAATTATCTGCATATATTTTATACATGCATGGCATAATTTTCTTAGATTTTTGATTATTCTAGGATATACTGATCATCTTTAATTATTCCACATCAATACCAATGTCCAAAAATGTTTCAAAATATAATTATTGAAAAAAAATCATATAGAAGTTCAAATTTGTGTTGTTCGCGAGATAACTATATTAAGAAGAAATAGAACCACAAGAAACATACAAGTAAAATGAAGGTACATTTCTTTGGAGTCTTTAAATTATGTATTTATATTAGTGTATATACAAGTATAATTTTCAAAAAATAAATTTCAGTGACAATAAAATTTTTGAGTTTTTTATAATTGTAATGTTGTACTGCTAAGTCTATATTTATGTGAACATTTATATATATATTTGTCTATTTTTCTGATTGTTTACTTAAGATCTGTAGTTAAAAGCTAACTTACTGATGACAGGGTATGTGGCTCAGGGCTAAAGCACTTGGCTTGCATGTATAAAACTTTGGGTTGGCCTCCTGCAAGGCAAATGCCCTACCCACTGTGCTGTAAACGTTGTATAAAATATACTAATAATAAGACATAATGATGTTGGTGAACAGTGCAATATAAATGATTACTTAGTAATTTTCTTGATTTATTAATGAAATATGTAAGCTCTTGAGTATAATGGGAGTATTTTTCTAACGTAAGAGTCTGAGGAAAGTGAAACTGTTATAACTGTACTGTAGGATTCCATCTCCCTAGCCTGCTTCATTCTACCTCTCTCTCTACCCAATCCGGTATTCTTCTTGGAAATCTGATTGGCTAGCCTCAACCTTTCAACTGCCTATTTTATGACATCATTCTCTCAGCAAACCAACCAACAGCTGGTAGAATCTTGGGGTTCCCATGCAGGTGTTTGTAAACAAATTTGAAACATCATGTCAAGTGACCAGTGACCAATAGCTGGAATGGTGGGTACCACTTTAGGTACCAGATGGTTACCTTAGACAAACACGGAAATGCCATACAAATTTTATTTATTCTAATATATTTTTAACAAATTGAAGAGATGCATCATAGTTAATTGGTTGTTAATAAAAGTTATGAAGTTTGAGAAGCTGTGGTTGTTTTGGGGAGAGGCCAGGGGTTGAAGGATGGCATGGGAAAGAATAGGAAGTTATAGAGAGGACAAAGGAGGAATACACAAGACTCTAAGAAAGATATACTTGGTCCAGGGTTCTAAAGCCCATAAGAAATTGCATGGGCCTGATGAAGAGTGGGGTAGAGTCAGAGGAATAGTATTGCTGACAGGGCATTTGCTCTGCAAGCAAGAAGGACCCAGTTCAATTCTTGCAATCCTTTAGGGTCCCCAGAGACCCACCAGATGTGAAACTTGAGCGCAGAGCCAGGAGTAAGACCAGAGCACAGTCAAGTATGCCCCTTCCCTGTTGTCCTCCAAAAAAAAAAAATGGGAGAAATGACACAATCTGTGGATTAGGATTAAAAGAAAAAAAATTGGAATAGGCTAAAGAAGGCAGATGAGTCAAAGGTGACCCGAAATAAAGTTAAAATTCTTTCATGGAGGCTGTGTTTATGCCTCAGGGCCACTTTTGGAAAATAATGAAATTTGAGACACATCTCTAAAAGGTTTGGGTGGTCTAATCATAAATGATGCCTGGGGGTTGTGAACACATACACTGGGGAATGAACCTTCCAGATGAGTGGTAAACGCCCTCAGAGTCATTCAAGGATGACTCTTAACAGGGACCAAGCCAAGAGAACAGTTGCAGCATGAAGCCTGAAGATGAGCTCCTGGGAGATGCAGAGATAAGTCACCATGTCCTCTGGCCCTCTGTTCAGCACCCCTACCTGCACCATTTCCCTTATTCCCAACAATATTCAGAGTCGCTATCACGGTGACACTTTGCTAGCTAGTATCAACAATGAGGTTCATTGCCTCTGTAAGTCTTTGCATTTGTAAACTCCCCGCTGTGGTCAAGCCTGCTTTCAGGCAATGGCATCTGGACATTTCTAGCAGGGGGAGCTCAAATTATATTATCTTGAGGGGCTGCACTGTGGTCTTCCATGGTCCCTGGTGATTGTAGCCTTCTCTACACATCGCGTTTAACTGCATCTCACACAAGAACCAACGTTATAAGTGTTGTTGGGACTGTGTTGGGGGATGTACCGGACTAAGACATGCGCACTAGGTCACCACTCCCAAAGCGGTTGGTACCGCTTAACCTTGATCCTGGAAGTTGGTGGTGGAAAGAGATGGTCCTAGGAGAGTTAATGGGGTGATGGATGGATGGATGGCAAGGAAACCGTGAAGGGTAGGGAACTGCACAGCTGGTGATCATCATAGGAGAGTTGGTAGATGTGTTTTAATTACGTTAATGTTTTTTGAAAAAGATAAGCAAAACAAAAATATGAAAACATGATAGGTTCCAAAGAACAGGTTACATATAAGACCGAGAGAGCTGAAAGGGCGGTCATTCCTTCTGGAGCTTTCAATCATAACATTTACGAAAGTTTGTATTTTTACGTTACTTAGCTGTGGAGAGGAATAATGAGAAATAGAATGCCACCAGAAAAGCAAACTGAATGACCACCTTTCATAAAAGCCAGGTGAAAGGTGTTCACATGGATCCCAAATGCAAGTGGGTTAACAGGAACATATATTTAATTAAGTCTGCTTGGTACCAGTAACTACTTTTGTGGAAATGAAGGAAAACGAATGCAGTTTCTGACACACTGAGAATAAACTGCAAACAAATTTTCCCAGGAAAGGGTAGTTGACTGGTTGGGAACACAACAACTTGAATAGTGTTTTACTAACTTTCATGTGTGGCTAGAGGAAAATGATCCCAGTAAACTCTCGAAACTAACAAACTTCAACTCCCTTGAAGGAAAGTTGTATTCAGTGAGGAAAAAATGCTGAGAGAAAAGTCTGAAATGATGGAAAAGGAGACAATAAGTGCAAAAGGAAGGACTTGACATTTGGGTTCCTCTGAAAACAAAGCTTGAAACAAAAGATCTGGTCAGCACATGATTTACTGAGAACGGGATCTGAGAGGAAAAGAGTGATATCAGGGATGTGAACAAGGAATATCCAAATTAAGGAAGACTTTGCTAGCTGATTACCCCATGGGCAACATGGTTCCAAGACTACCAGAACTTACCAAGGAATTTACTTTAATTTTCTTTCTTTCATATGGTCCATTACAACATGTTTTTTTGCATAATTCAATGACACTTTGGAGTGTCCATTTCTTTCTCAATATTCTTTTCACTTGTGTAAGCATCTTAAACAGCTGCTGGATAACAGAAGTATTTGATCAGACTTATTTTTTTACTATAAGTTTAGTTGAGATTCCGAAAAACTAGATCTAAAGTGAAGTTTGTTTTGATTAGTAGAAGTAGAATAGCGAGGACTAGGGATGGAATTAGAGATTATAGTGTACCATATTCAGTTCCTAATAGAAGAAGTCAAGGACAGTGTCCCAAATAGACTATTGAAAAAGATATCCATCTCCATTTAACATGGAAATTCAGCATATTTTATATTAAATTAAAAATGAATTAATATTCCTGTATTTGGTCTTTTAAAAACATTCAAGGTTGGTTAAGGAATCAAACACTGCCGATGAAATCATAACAACTTAATCATAAAATCCTGATTACTACTTAAGTGTCCAAGAATGTCAGTGCTAAGAATTATTTCCGTTGATCTCACTAGTGCATATGATAGGCATATGAATACATCTGTGTGAATAAATAATTGGTATCTAAT
This sequence comes from Sorex fumeus, assembly GCF_029834395.1. Classification (NCBI taxonomy): domain Eukaryota; kingdom Metazoa; phylum Chordata; class Mammalia; order Eulipotyphla; family Soricidae; genus Sorex; species Sorex fumeus. Next base: position 881,494 of record NW_026606203.1, read on the forward strand.
TTAGAGTCTTACCATACATGGTTGTGGGTATTGTTTAATAGTTATGTATATTTTCATAATTTTGCAATAAGATCTTGGGGTGTGAATCCTTGAATCTTAAATATCTTTTCGTATGTTCCAGCACTACCTACTCCCACGTTAATTACTATATATATGACCTCCTAAGGAGTCATTGCTTTTTTCACTTTGTTTTAGTCTTTCTCTCTCTCTTTTCAAATGTGAGTTATCTGTTTCAAATCAAGGTGCATGTATTTGGTGTGGCAGTTTTAATCTTTATGAGTTATTTATATTTTATTCATTTATTTTTTAATTGAATAACCATAAGATGGGCCATTACAAAGCTATTTTATGCAATTTAATTTTTAATCCTTTCAGTGAAGCCAGGGAAAATCTCTTACTCGGGAAATTCAGAATTTCCATATTTCAAGTGAATCAAAACTGATTGTTTTTGTATTTTTTTATTTTTTATTATTTTTTTGATAGAAACGGGACCACCAAATAATGGGTGTTGGGAGGATCCTCCCAGGATGGGAGATGCATGCTGAAATTAGACTCTAGACCGAACATGATTGCCACTCAATGCCTCTTTTGGTATTTTTTTAGATAATTGTTCCTCTCTTCTGTTTGCTTAGGTCCGGGACTTGGCCTCTCCCCTTGTTGTTCTTTCAAGAAGCCAGAGAGACGTCTTTAGGCAGGAAGAGCAGCTCAGCGGCAGGGTCTCTTGGATGGGTTTGGTGCCATCTTCTTTCAGAAATTGATTTAGTGTTTCGTACCAATCTGAAAATGGCTTGGGATTTAAACTGAAGGTCACATATAGAACTGAGTGTTGAAAGGAGGAAAAGGATAAGCATGATAACCTTTCAGTACCTGTATTGCAAACCATAATGTGCAAAAGGAAAGAATGGGGGAGGGCAGGAGAAAGAGACAGACAGCGAGACAGACAGACACAGAGACAGAGAGAGACAGACAGACAGACAGAGTCAGAGAGAGAAGAAAAGTGTCTGCCATAGAGCACAGAGGCTGGCTGGGGGTGGGTGGCAGGAGGGAAAATGGGGACATTAGAGGTTGGAAATGTACACTATCATGAAGGAATGGGTGTTGGAACACTATGATGGAAACTCAATCACAACTTTGTAGCTGTGTATCTGTGTAATTGTGCATTTAATTTAAAAATTTTAAGGAAAAAAATAAGATTTCAAATGAAAAATTTGAGAGATTTCTGACGAAACAGGCATTCTGGCAGAAACCTCACTGCTTGAGCAACAATACTTTCAGAGAGGTCAATTTCAAAATTTCAAAAATTCCCATATTAAAGCAGTCAGAAGCAAAACCCCTGTTGTGTCCCCAGCCATAAGAGTGAGCTGCACACACTCTTTACGATAGCCAGAATCTGGGAATAACCTGAGTGCCCCATAAATGAAGACTGGTTAAAGAAACATTGGTACATTGCCACAATGGAGTACTATGTAGGGGTTAGAAAAGATGAAGTCATGAAATTTACATACAAGTGGTACTACATGGAGAGTATCATGTTAAGCAAAACGAGTCAGAAAGAGAGGGACAGACAGAGCCAGATTGCATTCACCCGGAGAACATAAAATAACACAATAGGAAACCAACTCCAAGAGTGGCCGAGGTTAGTGTCAGGAATTTTTCTTCATAGCTTGGAGACCAACCACAAACGCTAGCAGAAAAGGCAGCTCAGATAGAGAATGGAGCACCAAATAAAGGGTGTTGGGCGGATCCTCCCAGGATTGGAGAGCATGCTGAACATAGAATATAGACCAAACATGATTGTCACTCAATGCCTCTTTTGCAAACCACAACACCTAAGAGGAGAGAGAGAACGAAAGGGAATGGCCTGCCACAGAGTCTGGGTGGGTTGAGGGAATGGGAGATGGGAGGGAGACTGGGGCCCATTGGTGGTTGGAAATGGGCACTGGTGATGGGATGGGTATTTGATCATTGTAACATTGAAACCCAAGCACAAAAATTTGTAAGTCTACAGCTGTACCTCATGGTGTCTCAGTAATAAAAATTTAGAAATTAAAAATAAAAAAATTGGAACTTAATCACTTAATCACTTAACTTTCCATTAGTCGTCGATTTGCATGAGCAGACGCCAGTAACGTCTCCATTTGTCCCTGTCGCGTGCTATTGTAGCACAACGGCATCTGTTCGCTCCAGAAACATGAATGGCCCCAAACCAATTGTTCATGATATTGACGAAGAAGTCTGACCATCTGGAAGGTGGGCGGCCACGCGGTCTTTTGACATCCCATGGAATCCAGTCGGTAACAGCTCTAGTCCAGCGGTCCACTTTAAATCTCATTACGTGACCAGCCCATCTGATTTTCGACACCTTGGCAAATGAGACAGTGTCCCTGATTCTTGATCATCGATGGATGTCAGAACTCTGGATTCGTTCTCTCATTTGAGTGAAACGTGATATTCCAAGCATAGCTCTTTCTATTCTTCTTTGGGAGACCTGAATAGCATTCTCATCCTGTTTGCCTAGGGCCCAGGTCTCTGAGGCATATGTTAATGCAGGAAGAACAGTGGAATCAAAGAGATGTGCCCGGAGCCAGAGGTTCTTCATCCTCTTAGCTATTTCTTCGACGTTCTTGAAGGCTTTCCAAGCCGCTCTCTTCCTCCTGCTCAGCTCGGGTGCCAGATCATTTGTCATGTTGACCTCTCGACCTAGGTACACATAGCTGTTGCATTCGGAGATGGTCGTTCCATTGAGAGCAATTGGGGCGTCAGGAACAAGGCTGTTTCTCATAATCATTGTCTTCGTGAGATTCAGCTGTAGTCCTACCTTTCCACACTCACGGTCAAAGTCGGCCAGCATTTGTGCCGCTTGGCTGATGTTTGGTGTTATTAAAACAATGTCATCAGCAAAGCGGAGGTGGTGTAGTTGCCGACCATCTATCTTCACTCCCATTCCTTCCCATTCCAGTCGTCGCATGATGTTCTTGATGGTGGCACTGAAGAGTTTTGGTGAAATGGTATCACCCTGCCGAACCCCTCTCTTGACATCAATGATCACTTCTTTGTAGAGTGTTGAGATCCTGGTAGTGAATCCGCAATACAGCTCATGGAGGATCCTGATGTATTGGGCTTGTATGCCCTGATTGGCTAGGGCTTCAATGACCGCTTCCGTCTCAACAGAATCAAAGGCCTTCTTTAAATCAATGAACGTCAAACAGAGCGGCATATTGAACGCTCGAGAAACCTCAATGAGCTTGGTTATTGTGTGGATATGGTCGATGGTGCTGAATCCTTTGCGGAACCCTGCTTGATTGCATGTTTGTCCTTCATCTAGTGTTCTGCCAATCCTATTTAGGATGACTTGAGTGAACAACTTGTAGATGACAGACAATAGGCAGATCGGAATAGTTGCCAATGTCATGGATGTCTCCCTTCTTGAACAGTAGTACGGTCCTGCTGGTTTTCCATTGGGAAGGAACATTGCATTCAGACAGGTAGCGAGTGAAGAGCCGAGCCAGTGTATTGATGAGTACTGATGGCAGGTTCTTCAGTTGTTCAGGTCTGACCTTGTCTGGGCCTGGTGCTGTTTGTTTCTTTACCAATGAAATGGCGTGTTGGATTTCAGAAGGGAGAACGTTGGGAATGACATATCCATGCTGTGGAATTTGGTATGTCGGCAAGTGGACATGGCTATCGAAGAGATTTGAGTAGAAGTCATAGGTAATCTTCTCCATTGCCGTTCTGGAGGATGTAATGGATCCATCAGGACATCGGAGGGCAGTCATCTTGGTCTTATAGTTGGCGAAGGACAGGCGGGTCTTACGAATACTTTTCCCGGCTTCTGCCGCATCTACCAGTACTTCTCTCTTCTCTCTTTGAGGTCTTCCTTGATTGCATCTCTGCACTGCTTTGCAAGCTCGGACATTAGCTTGCGATTGTCTGAGGCATGCGCCAAACCACGCTGACGAATTAGCTCAAGAGTTTTCGAAGATAGGCGATTTTTTGTGGCTATCTCTCTCTTGGCGTTCCTCGCACATTCATGGAGGTGCTGAACCAGTCGATCGTATTCCGCGTCATTGTTGTCAACAATGGCATCTTCCCATGTTGTTGCAATAGTACCAAAGAGTTCCCAGTGTGTGGTCATTCTGGGAGTTCTCTTTTTGAACTTTGCAGCCCTTTCTCCCCGCTCTGTGAAGTAGAATTTTGCACAAAGGAGACGGTGGTCCGATGCCGTTCGAAATTTTGGGACAACAGCAACATCAGTCAGGCAAAACCGTCGATTGAATATGATGTGGTCTATTTCGTTGTGGAATCGTCCACCTGGAGACTCCCATGTCCATCGTTTAGATTCTGCCTTCTGGAACTGTGAGTTACCATGAATGGTCTTGGTCGACATGATGAACTCAGACAGTCTCTCACCCTGTAAGTTCCATTCTAGGCCATGGGTCCCGATGTGAAGTTCTTCAGCTGATCTTCTCGGTCCTATCTTGGCATTAAAATCACCCACAATGATCTTGTAGAAGGTGTGGTCTTCTTTATAGAACTTCTCTAGTTCCATGTAGAACTTCTCGGTTTCTCTTTCATCATAATGAGATGTTGGTGCGTAGACAACGAAGATAGAAACTGCAGGCAGTGTGCCACATCTATTCAAATGTCAAAATCCTATTCGGGTTGCTAGGCATTCGAATGAATCAATGCTCTTGGCCAAGTTTGTGTTGACAAGGACACCGACGCCTCCAACCCCTCTTTTATCGCAAATTCCGAGGAACAATTATTCTCCAGTGTCGAAAAAGGCATGGTGAGATTCGTGCCTTCTTGTCTCGGTCAGACCAATGATGTCGTACTTGATCATTCGCGCTTGTACCATTAGGTCCTCGATGGATGCATCTGATGCTAGAGTACGTGCATTGAAAGTACAGACAATCAATTTTGTCTTCCTCGTTGTGGCAGCCTAGGTCAGCCTTGAGATTTTGTCGGCCTCTCCTTTCTCATCCTTCTCAGTGCTGCCATGTCGGTGAAGCCTTCGGGATTAGGTGAATGTACATGATAAAGGGTTAGTGTACATGATAGTCATATGAATACACCTGTGTGAATATATCGCTGGTATCTAGAGAATAGATATATAGAAATTAGATCACATAGCTGAGTGTGATCTCAACTTTTCTACACACTCCCATGCCCCACACACCCAAAGACATGTACTAATCCTTATAGATCCATGACTTTTCCTCCTCCCCTCTCCCAGAGTCTTTTAAAATTACTTTTCAAGTACTAATGTAATGCGCTTTAGAAAATATTGAGTTAAACTTAATTGTTGTCATTTATCTTTTATATAGAGAACCAAGAAAATCTTATTAAAAGTGTATTTTTGTATTCTTTGAAAATGGTAATAAGAACATTATCATTGAGTCCCTTAATATACATTATATAAAGAATTTTCTGAGAAATTCCCTGTACAAATCAATACTCGAAGAAATAAATGACTTCTCTGAATGAGGATGGACTGGGACATTTCAAAGTATCAATCAGTGAATCAAAGCTGAATCATAGCATCCTATAGCTAAAAATGAGCTTGATTTAATCTAGTCAACACCATTACATTTTTTTCTTATACCAGCTGATAGCACTTTTAATTTTTTAGTTTTTGTTTATTTACTTTTATTAGTGAAACACCATGAGGTACAGTTGTAGACTTACATACCTTTGTACTTGGGTTTCAGTTTTACAAGAATCAAGTACCCATCTCTCCACCAGTGCCCATTCTCCACCACCAAGGAACCCAGTGTCCCTCCCAGCCCCCATCTCCCCCACTTTGCCCCAACTCAGGGCATTCACTTTTGCTTTTTCTTTGTTTTAGGGTGTTGTGGTTTGCAATGGAGGTCAATACCATTACATTTTCAATGAAGAACATAGGCCCCTATATGTTCAAGCACTACTACTGTCCTGCGGTTCTTCCCACCATGTACCCTGCTCCAAGACAGCCCTTTGGAAATATGCTGGGAAGGACAACTGGATGTTCCATTCCTCACACTGACCTGGAAATCTCTTGCTGATTCTCAACCACATCAACTATTCATTTGTTGCCTGATATCACCTCCTGTCCTTTATTTTTTTAAAAAAATATTTGATTTGTTTCTGGAATATAAAGAAAAAAATTAAATTGACCAATAAACAAAAGCAAAATCAAACCTTTGCACTCTGACATCAAAATCGTCCTTATAGGAGGGGAAGTAAATGACTGAAATGGGTAGGGGAGTGTTGTTACTTAGTTGTGGACAGTAGCTGGATATTTGACAGTGCATGGAGATCAGGAACTCTGTACTTGAAGGGAATACAGTTTGTAAACTTGTCATCACAATTATATGTCCATATGAAATTTATCTACATATGCTTTGTGCCTTCCTTGCATGTATGTGTTGTGCATTCCTTTATCATGGCCTCAGAAATGCATCTGAGGGGATTCAGAAAATTAGTTGAGCCCCAAGTATGGGGAGAGAAGTAGTAAATAATTGGAGGAGGAAGAAATATGAGTTGGAGCTTAAGAGCCGTGTAAGAGGAATATATAGATATGTATGTGTGTGTAAATACACATATATATGTATAAATATATATATGGGCTGGAGCCATAGCACAGTGGGTAAGACGTTTGCCTTACACGTGGCCAACCTGGGTTTGGTTGCTCTCCTCCTCTCAGAGAGCCCGGCAAGCTACTGAGAGTAACCCTCCCTCATGGCAAAGCCTGGCAAGCTACCTGTGAAGTATTCGACATGCCAAGAACAGTAACAACAAGTCTCACCATAGGGACGTTTCTGGTGCCTGCTCGAGCAAATCAGTGAAAAATGGGAGGACAGTGCTACTGTGCTATGGTTAATTCAAACGTTGTTTATGTAAAATATGAAAGAATTAAATAAATATTCTATAAAGCTGACTACACCTATTATATTAATATAACTTAAAATAGTGTTTAGAAATGAAGTTGAAGAATTTTAAGGCTATAGAAAGATATTGACAATATATCAAGAAACACATGGATTTTTGAAGAGCAAGAACACGGAGCTGTTGTCCTTTTTTAAGGTTATTATTTTTGGCATTTATAGAATATGCTTTCCCTGAGTTTTTGTTAATAGCTTCCGTTTTTTAGAAAGCATCATAATAAATTATATTTTTTAAAAAAATAAATAGTGAGTGAATTCTGTATGTTTGGAACCTGGGAAGTATTTTCCTATGTAAGCTACATTAAACATGATATTTATAACAGAAATACCATCTGCAGTACTATTCACAATAGTCAGAAGAAACTATGTTATACCTACACAATTGAATACTACGCAGTTGGCAGGAAACTGACATCATGAAATTTGCTTATAAATGGATGTACAGGGAAGAATATCATGTTCAATAAAATCAGTCAGAAGGAAAGGGGTATACTGATTGGACTACCCCATTTTTTGGATATAAAAAAACCAGAATATGAGACTAATACCCAAGGATAGCAGAAACACAGGCCAGGAGAATTGGTCAATGGTTGGACGCTTGCCACAAGTGCTGAAGGCAAGCATTTGGAATAAAGAAGGGACCACTATGACAATGATAGTTGGAAGTGATTACTCTGGGTGAGAACTGAGTCCTGAAAGTAGGTAAAGGAATAAACGTGAGAACCTCTCCCTCTCTCTATTACAATCCATAATAGCCAAAGGATGTGTGTGTGTGTGTGTGTGTGTGTGTGAGAGAGAGAGAGAGAGAGAGAGAGAGAGAGAGAGAGAGAGAGAGAGAGAGAGAGAGGTGCCTGCAATAGTGTAGAGACAGCAGGCTGTCAGGTGGGGTTTGGGGTTGGGACAGGGAGTCTTGGGAGAGAAACTGGGGACATTAGCAATGGAACGGTATACTAGTGGAGGTTAGGTGTTAAAATATCCTATGATTGAAACTGAATCATGAAAAGGTTTGTAATATGTGTCTCCTGCAGATTCAATAAAAAAACATGATACTTAGATTCTACTACCATGACTAACCTATGAATTTGCTGAAATTTATTTTTATCACCTTGGCTGGGCTCATTGCATGGATGTCTGTGTGGTAAAACTTTTTCATTTTATGCGGACTGAAGAGAAAAAAATCATAGGGTTGGGACTTCTGGTGGAAGGAGAGAAGAGCACAAAACACCCTGTTGACCACACCTCAGCAGGGTAACCTAACTTGCCTAATGACAGACCTCCTTCACTGATTTCTTCTTTTGTAATGTGGAAAAATGAAAAGACTTTGCAGGCTGACAAGGGGTTGTCTCCTCCAGTTCTCACTATTTTCCTTTCGATCAGAATTGTTTAAAGATTATTTGAAAAATTTGGAGCTTAATGATTTGTTCTCATATATTTCCCCTACATGGTGTCAGTGGGCATTGATCCAGGAAGGCCAGCATGAAAAAGTTGAGGTGTTTGTCTTAACCACCAATGCCAAGACTACGGTAAGTATGGAATCCAAAGTACAATAGTAAAAATTCAAAATGTGCTTGTCAAGGAAATCAGTGGGAATGCAGGAGAAATGGGTAATTTTTTGGTGGAGGGATGCAGACACTGGTTGTGTGATTAGAATTGGAATATTGTATGACAAATCTCCAATATAAATGACTTTGAAAATCAAAATTGCCTAAATTTTAAAAAAAAGGAGAAGTCAACTTATGTCTATATTTCAAGAAGGCTTGTCTTGGCAAATTTTGGCAGGGAGACCATAGTTGGTAGAGAGAGGGAGAAAGAAAGGGACAGTTGACAGTTGGGAAGAGAAGCCTGGATATCATGGAAGAGATGAAAGCTGATCTCAGAAGATTTGGAGCCATCAGAGTTTAGAGAGTTAAATGGTGAGAACATTGCAGTTTAGATACTTAAATACTGAGATTGGTTTCATTCATCAGCACTGTATACATAGAAAGAGTTCAAAGACCTCACAGATATTCAGGCTATAATAACTAACAAGGGAAGCGTTTTTTTCCTGAAGCACTATGTAAGGATAATATATTGCCAGGAAGAATGATAAGTTGTTTCTCTTTTTCACAGATTAATATATTAGAGATGAAAACTTTTATACAAAGGAATCTATGATCTTGTCCTGTTGCTCTGTTTTCTTGTCATCATTCCATTCTCCCCCATGACCCTACCTAATCAGGGCTCTCGACATTCCTCAGCAGTGTCACCACATAGCCTCAGAGCATGTGTTAACTGCAGGTAGCTCACAGCTCTCATGTTTGACACCATCCAAGCCAGAGCCATCCTTCTGAAACCAAGGATATTTGCTGAAGGCCCGTTCTTTCTTGAAGTGGCAGACATGGTTTACCTCTTCTTAATCATATTGTTTACAAATTTAGATGTATATCACTATACTAGTGACAGGGATTTTCCAAACTATGGAAAGCATAAACATTTCCCTTTCCCCCACGAATTTTGGGCTAGTTATTTTCTATCCACTGCTAATAATTTGTGATAATGAGGAAACAGAACTGAAGTAAAAACAGGGACATTTGTCAATTTGGTGCCATGACTAATCAGTCTTAGTATAAGTATATATTTCTAGAAAAAAAATGCAGAAGAAAATGAGTTGGTTGCTAGCAAAGAATGCCAAACCTCTGACAAGAAATCCTTTGAAAATAAAAATTCTGACTATGGACTGAACATAATTACAATTTAATGCCTCTTTTGCAGACTACAACACCCAAAAGGAGAGAGAGAACAAAAGGGAATGCCCTGCCACAGAGTCAGGGTGGGATGGGGGGGATTGCTGTGGGAGGGATACTGGAATACATGGTGGTGGAACATGGGCACTGGCGGAAGAATGGGCATGTGATCATTGTATAATCAAAACCCAAGCACAAAAATTTGTAAATGTACAACTGTACATCATGGTGTTTCAGTAATAAAAATTTTAAAAAAATAAAATAAAATAAAAATTGTTTCGTCTGCCAGAGATCAGCAGATGGGAACCTGAGTGAAGGCAAAAGATTAAACTGGTTGACTTTCATTTTTCCTTGAGTATATTAATTTGATTTTGGAGTCAATTTATATGAGAGTTCATCAAGACACAGAAATTTTTAGCGCTTCTCTTGTTTAAAAGTATAGTGATACACCATATCTCTATCTCACAATCTTTTTATTTCTGATAGTTTGACACAAAAGATACGTCATAATCATAGATAAATGTAAATTATTTAAATACTTTTTTGATTATTTAAAATTACCTTATAGAATTACATTATAGAATTTCATAAATTTTAGGATTATGCAGAATCAACTTGCATGTATCATATTACACTCACTACTGAAAGGCCTACTCTGTCATTCACCATTGTTCAGTTTTTCCACTTTGATAACACCTTTCCATCTGGTAACTAAATAGTCTCATAGTTCTAAAGTTTGTTTTTATTGCTTTGAAAAGATCAAAATTATGTAATTTTCAACATTGGATGAAACTAGAGGATATCATGCATGTAAAGTTAGCCTTAAGGAAAGGAACAGATACAGAGAGATTTTTCTCATATGTGGGATGTAAAGACACACAGCAAGGTAGCAACAAAAGTTCAAGAGCAATGTAAGGGGAGAACTGATCCACACAATTGGGTCAGGGGATTAGGAGGGAGGGATTCTGGGGGATTGGGTGAGAGGGAGGGTTTGTTCTTTGAGAGAATGCGGAGTGTCATGTTGGAATTATGTGTATGAAAACCCATTGTTAATTGAATTATATATCATAAAATATAAATAATGTTTAGAGGTTTGTCTGTCTCATTTTATTTTTTTAATTTGTTTTCTCCATATTCCACATATGCCTGAATTTGTAGGATGCCTATCTTTCTCTGCCTGGTTTTTGTCAATAAACATAATTTCCTCATGTTATACATTTTATATACAAATAATAAGAAGATTTCACTTCATACAACTGAGTAGTATTCCATTACTTTACCACCTTTCATTTTCAAAATTTGTGGTTTAAAAGATACAAATATTGGTTTTAAGAATGCTCTGGGGTTTTAAAATTTTAGTTTAGTGAAACAAAATATATTTTATTGAAAAACTCTTAGAAACTTGTGAAACAGTTGTAGGGTGGAATGGAATATATGTTCAAGCGAGAACAGTCATTTAACAAAACAAGCAAAGAGAGACATAGAGAAAGGAAGCACGGTATTTCTTCAAGGGAGAACACAAGTTTGAGGAACAAGCCCACTCTGGTAGTTTAGGAATAAGAACTTGGATTGGTATGAACTTAACTTGTGCACTTTAGTGTAGAACCTGAGTGAAACTATTATAAGTACGTTCAGGATCATTATACACTGGAGTCTGCACTTGGACTGAGGAGGGTAGAGATTTATTTGGGGAGACCGGACTATAGAGAACAGTAATATTATAACATTAATGATAGTATCTTACCGTGGGATTCCAAAAAATCTGTAACAGTGGCGTCAGAAATGATAACATTCTTAGGTATTTGGGTTTCCTGTGGAAACAACGGGAAAGCTGAGTTTATGCTCTGGATGCCTCCAACTGAAACAAGGTCAACAAGTCATGAATGAAAAATTTCAAGTTAAATGGATCAAGGATTCTGATCCCAGTGGAAGGCTAGCTTTCGGGTGGACAATTTCTACTGCTGGCCTGATGTAGGTTCTGATCCTGGGATACGTAACAGAAAGGAGGTAGTGACAGGTATCCTCAGAAGTGAAGCCTCTGAGACAGAATTCATTCATGCCAACTTATGGGTTATCAATGTTTGCTCATGGGTGCTACCATTATAACATGCCATTCAATGGTTCTGTGGTTTCAATTTACTTTGTCAATGTAAAGATGAAGTTTCCAAATGGAAGGTAAAAATCTGAGGCACTCAAGATGATGAATTATGGGGAGGGGGGGGAGCTGGAGCTATAGTACAGCAGGTAGGGCATTTGCCTTGCACACGGCATACCCAGGTTAGATTCCCAGCATCCTGTATGGTCCCCCCAAGCACTGTGAGGAGTAATTCCTGAGTGCAGAGCCAGGAGTAACCACTGTTCATCGCCACGTGTGACCCAAAAACGCAAAGAATGATGATCTGGGATTGATCCTTAGCATTGCAAACGGCATTATTTTTTATTTTTTAATTTTTCTCTTTCTTTCTTGCTTGCTTGCTTCCTTGCTTGCTTTTTTGTTTTTTGGGTCGCACCTGGGTATGTATAGGGATTATTTTTTATTTTTAAAAAAACATAATTTTACCTTTTTACCTGTGGTTTAAAAGTAAATCTAAAATATTTTAGAATAAATATATGTGAAGAAGAATAAAATTCACGGGAACTATTTAGTGTTCTTAATGATACAGGAGTCAGAATTTTGAGCTTAATTGTATGGGTATTGCATAAATAATTTTTCCCCATTATGTGGACTGTCTTTCGATCATGGTCACCATTTTTTCTGAGTTGCAGAAACTTCTTAGTTTAATGTAGTCTCATTTGTTTATCTTCACTTCCTCTTCCTTGGTCAGTGGTATTTCATTCTAGAAGTTTCCCTTAGCTTTAATGTCATGAAGGGATCTTCCCACATTTTTCTCCATATATCTTAAGAATTCAAGTATGATAGTGAGGTCTTTAATACATTTTATTCTGAGTTTGTGCCTGGCACTATAAAGAGGTCTGAGTTCATTTTTTTTGCATATTGCTGTCCAGTTTTCCCAGCACCAGTTGCTGAAGAGACTTCCTAGCTCAACTTCATATTTCTTGAGCCTTTAAGAAAGATTAGGTAATAATAATCTGAGGGCCAGCGTCAGGATAGTTGACTATATTCCATTGATCTTAGGTCTGTCTTTATCTGAATATCGTGATATTTTCATTACTAAAACTTTGTAGTAGGGTTTGTAGTTGGGGAAGGTGTTCCCTTCTTCTTTTTACCAAAGATTGCTTTAGCTCTTTATGGGAGTTTATGGTTTTGTATGAGTTTCAAGAGTGTTTAATCTATTTAATTGAAAAATGTTATGGGTATCCTTATAGAAAGTGCATTAAATCTTTATAGAGCTTTGGAGTGTATTGCCATTTTGACAGTGTTAAACCTCTCAATCCATGAGCATGGGATGAGATTCCATTTCCTCATAATACTCTCTTATTTCGTGAAGTAGTGTTTTGTAGGTTTTTTTTTTGGTATAGTTCCTTAACCTTTTTAGTTGATTCTATTATACTCTATTTTCTGAGGTATTATTGTGAATGGGATTGTTTTTCTCTATCTCTTTTTTCTCTTTCATTATTAATATATGGGAAAGCCATGGAGTACCAGATATTGATTTTGTAATATGCTACTTTTCTAAACAAATCTGTTGTTCCCAGGAGCTTTTTTGTAGATTCTTTGGGATTTTATAAGTATAGTATCATGTCATCTCCAAATAGTAAAAGCTTGAGTTCTTCCTTTTTTATATGGATGCCCTTGATATCTTTTTTTTTTTACCGAAATCATATGGCAAGTACTTTAAGTACTATGTTGAATAGGAGTGGTGAGAGTGGGTAACTTGTTTTGTGCTGATTGTATTCTGGGATTCTATTTCATTGATTTCTGCTCCAAGACTTTGGATTTTCCCCCTTGAGAATAATGCTTGCTGTGGGTTTGTGGTAATTTGCTTTGATTAGATTGAGGAAAGTACTTTCAACTCCAATTTTGTTGAGAGTTTTTCATCATGAATGGGTGCTGGATCTTATCAAATGCTTTATCTACATCTATTGATATAATCATATGACTTTTATCTTTATTTTATTGAGATGGTGTATTCTATTGATTGACTAGAGAATGTTAAGCAATCCTTGCATCCCCAAGATAAACCTACTTGGTCATAGTGTGTGATCTTTTGTTGAGTTTCTGGATTCTCTTTGCTGGTATTTTCTTGAAAATCTTTGTATCTGTATTCATCAAGGAAATAGGTCTGTAATTTTCTTTTTTTGTGGTATCTCTATCGATTTGAGTATTAGGGTGATCTTTGCATCATAAAAACTATTTGGGAGTATTTCTGTTTCTTCACTTTCCTGGAAAATCTTAAAAATGTTGGAAGCAGTTTCTCTTTAAAGGTTTGAAGTAGTTCAATATTGAATCCATCTGTGCCATGGATTCTGTTTGCAGGTGTACTTTTGACCATCATTTCAATTTCCTTGTTTGTGATAGGTTCAAGTATTCCAAATCTTCTTGGTTCAGCCTTGGGAGGCAATTGGAATCCAATAATTTATCAAATTTTTTCAAGATTCTCTCATTTCGTGCTGCAAAGATTCTCAAAATAATCTCTGATGATCCTATGGATTTCTGTACTTTCTATTAGGATACTCCCCTTTGCATTTCTGATTCGATTTATTAGAATTCTTTCTCTTTGTTTCATTGAGAGGCTTCTCATGGTTTATTGATCTTATTTATTTTCTCAAAGAACCAGCTTTTGCTTTTATTGTTCTTTTGGATTGTATTTTGGGATTCTAGCTCATTGATGTCTGGTACAAGTTTTATTATTTCCTTCCTCCAGCCTAGTTTGGACTACTTTTCTTGGTCATTTTCCAAAATCTTGAGCTCTAATTTATTCATGTAGGCCCTTTCTTTCTTCCTGATGAATTCTGGCAGATCTATAATCTTTCCTCTTAACACTGCTTTTGCTGTGTCCCACAAGTTCTGGCAGCTTGTGTCCTCATTCTCATTTGTTTCTGGAAACTTTTTATTTCCTCTTTGATTTCTTTTCTAAGCCAATGGTTGTTCATTACTTACCTTAAAGAAAAGATTTCCTTGCTGAGATTCAGTCTGTTTGATCTATGGAGAAGTGACAAAGAAGTGTTGAAATCTCCTTCTAGTATTGTGTTGCTATCAATGTTTTTCTATAAGTCAATTAGAAGTTGTTTTTAAGTATTTTGCTGGTCTGTCATTAGGATCATATACATTGAGGAGGGTGAGTTCTTTCTGATGTACATATCCCATGATCATTAAGAAATGACCTTCACTGTCTCTGATAACCTTTAGCCTGAAGTCCATGTGGTCTGATACTAGTATGGCCACTCCAGCTTTGTGGAGGTGATATTTTCTTGAAAACTTATTTCCCACTCTTTTACTTTTAGCCCATGGGTGCTTTGATTGTTCAGACGTGTTTCTTGCAGGCAGCAGATCGTTGGTTTCAGTTTTCTAATTCATCTTCCTATTCTGTGCCTCTGAATTGGCACATTTAGTCTATTGACATTGAGAGAGATTGTTGTGATGGGGACTTGTGCTCTCTTTATGTAGAATTTTTGTACTTGTGGGGATTTTCTTAGCTTAAAGT
Source organism: Sorex fumeus (assembly GCF_029834395.1). NCBI lineage: Eukaryota > Metazoa > Chordata > Mammalia > Eulipotyphla > Soricidae > Sorex > Sorex fumeus. The sequence goes on from NW_026606203.1 coordinate 896,749, forward strand.
AGACCTGGTCATTCTTCTTGCAACAAAAATATGGAATGCTTTACAAGTTTGCATATCATCTCTGTGCAAGGACCATGCTCATCATTTTATCATTTCAATTTTAGTAAATGTGTTAAACTTAGTAGGAGTTAATTTTTCCATATTTTCTCTTCTTATTACTTTGAGTGTTGTCCTTCCTCACTCCTATGGCAGACAATGATTCCTAATCAAGGAATGTATTTCAAAGCAGCATGCATAAATAGATTTAGAAATTTAATGTCCCAGAAAGAAAAATATGGTTTTTACCATATTATCTTTTACCATACCCTAGGCATCAGTTTTACAAAATAATTCTTTTGGAAGATGGTATATGAGGTTGTTTAATGTCGTTCCCTGAAACCTTAATTAAGACCATTAAACTAGAGCCTTTTGCTGTTCTCACCTCAGTCCCCTATACATCTCCAGGAAAAGGTGGATGGTGTTGTCTGCACTTTGACCACCTTGAATGTATGTAGGATTTTTCTCCTGAAGAATGAGGTGAGAAGCATATTGATGATTTCATTCCACCTTATTACAAGTTCAACTTGAACGGAAGGTGAGAATCATGTGGCTCCTATAAAGGTCAGAACAAAGGGTCTCAGTGAAGTTTAATGGCCAACTCACATTAACAACATAGATGACTCATAGTAACCTGTGTGCATCTTTCTGTATAGTGAGTTTCATATCTACTGATAGTGATTCTCAGTAATGACACATGGTCAAAACGGATCTGTAATTAAAAATCTAGTTCTCTGAGCAGAGTGAGGTCTCTGACGTGATTGAACAAGTGTGTAGTAATTTATTACTAAGCACATAAGTATTTTCAATGATGTGTACTTTTCGATCTAAAATTAATTCCAAATATGTCTAAAACAACAATCTCCTGACCTCGCACCTGGCTTTCCTCACTGGGGCTTCTTGGAGGTGGCGTGGTGAGATTCCCTCACCGCACTGAGCAGAGCCCCGGCAGCTGAAGACCTCTGCAACCAGCCATAGGTACGCTTAAGACCACTCTTCCCAAGCTTGACGGAGCCTCATGCATGAAGGAACTGGAAGAGGAACCCAAATGTGCGGGACCGGGGGATGAGATCTCCATGGCTGCTCAGATCAAGACTGTGCCCCCTCCTTCCAGATCCCCCATCTTCTAGTAATTAAGTGTTACAACCACGAACTACCCCTGGATCCATGTAATGCCATCAATAGCCAACATCCAGAGACTGGATCTTATTTAGAAGACAGCAACTCTGATTGTCCAGTTCTCACTCTCAGAGAACCTGGTAGGCTTCTGCGAGTATCTTTCCCCCATGGTGGAGTCTTTGTTTCTGGTCACTGTTTCTTTTGAGGTATAGAAGCTGCTTAATTTAAGATAGTTCCCTTTGTTTATCTCTGTTTCCAGTTGCTTGGCAAGTGGCGTGTTATATTTGAAGATACCTTTTGCTTCAATGTCGTGGAGGGATTTGCCGACCTTGTCATCGCTGTACCTGAGGGATTCTGGTGTGATGTTGAGGACTTTGACTTATTTTTATCTGACTTTTGTGCATGATGTTAGGTAGAGGTCTGAGCCATTTTTTTTTGCATGTAGCTGTCCAGTTTTTTCTGCATAGTTTGTTAAAGAGGACTCTCATGCTCCACTTCACATTTCTTGCTCCCTTATCAAAGATTAGATGATTATATATTTGAGTGTGTGTGTCAGTATATTCAATCCTTTTCCATTGGTCTGCAGCTGAGCCTTTGTTTCAGTCCCATGCTGTTCTCATTATTATCGTTTGTAGTAGAGTTTGAGGTTGGGGAAAGTGATGCCTCCATCGTCTTTTCCCCAAGAATTGCTTTAGCTATTCGTGTGCGTTTGTTGTTCCATGTGAATTTCAGGAGTGCTTGATCAATTTCTTTGAAGAATGTCATGGGTATCTTTATAGGGATCAAGTTGAATTTTTACACTGGTTCTTGGAGAATTGCCATTTGGCAATGTTAATTCTCCCATTCCATAAGCAGTATATATGTTTCCATTTCCTCGTGTCCTTTTTAATTTCCTATTGTATAGGTCCTTTACCTCCTTAGTTAAGCTGATTCCAAGGTTCTTGATTTTCTGAGGCACGATTGTGAGTGGGATTGCATTTTCATGTCACTTTCTTCTCTCTCATTACTTGCATATAAAAACAGCCATAGAATTTTGGGTATTGAGTTTATAGCTTGCAATTTTACTATAAAAGTCGATTGCCTCTAGGTGTTTTTTCGTAGAGATTTTAGTATTCTCTAAATATAGTATGATATCTTCTGTGAATAGTGAGAGATTGTTTCTACCTTTCATATATGAAAAACCCTTAATATCTTTTTCTTATCTATTTTCTATTCCAAGTACTTCCAGTACTACTTTGAAGAGAAGTGCCAAAATGAATTTTTACTTAGCACATTCTGTCTGTAAATTTCTATGCTAAGAACGGTGGAAGAAACAGTGAAATCTTAGTAATTTACAAGTAAATTATGAAGACAGATAATTTAAAAGAATTTCTTTGTATAAATTTCCAAAATGTGTAGCTTTTATTAAATATATTAAGAATAAATCGTAGGTCTTGATTATACCATGAAGATTATTTTCCTGTTAGAAGTTACCCTTCTAAAATGCAAGAAAGAGACACATTTTGAAAATGTTGATTATTCGTTCATTCATTCAATGAATATTTGTTAGTCTGGTTGTGCAGTGCCTGCAGGAAGTCAACCTGTACCCTCAGGTGAGTGCATCAACAGTCTGATGGTGTCTTCATGCTTCCCGATAACCTCAAATGGCCACTGTGCCTCTGGCTGGCTCCCAACAACTCAGGACTACGTTTCTCGAGAAATTAAACTCCCTAAAGATATGTGGGAGCCATGATAACAAACCACCCCTGGCTCAGCTATACAAGCTAATGCATTGGTCTTGTTTCAGAGACCCATAGACAAATCTGGAAGATATCAACAGCCACAGTTAACCTTGGAACTGCAAAAGGCTGAAGACACTAGGGTAAATCGGAGGGAGGCAGGTTAGTTTGGTGCCCACCCAACCAGAACCCAGTGCAGCCACTTTCTCCAACAATACAAAATCGCCACCATGCCCTCCTCTGGTTTCCACCGTCTCAGGATGGCTCTCACTGAAACATTACAGCTGAAAATTCGGATATGTGTGTTTTGTGACTGAAATCTCCGGGCTTTCTCTGGGCAGGATGGGCATCCCACACCCACTGCCCTGTACTTATGGAAGCCTCAGCAGTCATTTCCATACCTCAAAGCTACTCCAACCTTACCTTCCTGATAAAAATGCTAAATTCCAACAAACATGATGACCTCTTAGTACCTGTATGAGACCCTTAATGCACAAAATAAATAGGAGACAGAGAGAAAGAATTAAAGATCCTGCCATAGAGACAGGCTGGGGGTGGGGGTAGTTTGTTGGGGGATGGTTTTAGGGAACCAGAAATATTGGTTTTGGGAAATGTACACTAGAGGAAGGATGGAAGTTGGATCGTTGTATGACTGGAAGCAAATTATGAATAGATTTGTAATGGTCTATATCACAGATATTCAATAAAACATTAAAAATACTGATGGAACTTTAAAACCCAGCATAACTATTGTTGTGTTCACTGTAGGAAAAAAATGTTACTCACCTGTGTGCCAATAGCTTGTAGAAAGCTAAACCCAAAGATATATCAATGACTGTCTTTGGCATGAATACTGTAATTGCAGCTATGTTATGTTTTAGAATCAGTTCGTGGACAAGACGTCAAGAGGAGCAGTGGCAAAGTGCATCAATGTTGAATGGATAATGTTTCAGGAGCTTGCAAGGGAGATGCGAAGATTTGGCATGAGAAAAGGGAAGAAACAGAAGAGTTAAGTACTAATAAGTATCATGAGAAAATGCAAGGGAGGACATTTCCTGGCAAGTGTCACACTCTGTTGAGCTTTTCGTGAGGATAAGTATTAGAAAGTATCTTTCCCATTTAGTGGTAAAAAGGTTACTTTGATGGGTATATTTAAAATTTACTTTAACGATTAGAATCACTAAGAGATAAACAGTTACAAAGTTGCTCATAATTGAGTTTCAGTCATCTAATGTTCTAGAACTTTTCCAGTATATTGGGGCATTTTTGAATGAATATCCCTGGTGCGAAGACTAGGGCATCTGAATCTTAACACATTTCACCAAATATATGATCTGTACTCACATGATTTACACTGTCTCCCCTGCTCTTTGATTTATGTTTTCATGCAATATTTCCTTGTGAAACTCACCTCAAGTGAGGCTCCCTATTTAAGACAAGTACATGTTTCTGGGGCATTAGGTATGTTTTGGTTGCTGGGAGAGTCTGTAAAGCAATGCTCAGGAGGTGTGCGGGCCCTACAGACAATTCTCAGAAAACGTGGCCATGGTGCTTGGGGTCCTCTGAGGCTATACAGCCTTTGATACTCTGGCAATCATGTGGTGCTGGGAGTTAAATTGAGTGCATGTGAGACAAGTTCCATAAGCACTACACTATCTCCTGCGGCCCTGGGTATTAGATTTATGTCAGCATTCTGAGGTCCTCCCTTTTGTCAGAAAGCAGAGACTTGTGCAGGAGAAAGTGGAAGAGACTTTAGGGTTTAGCTAGGTTGACTGAGTGGCTGGTGATACCATTAAGATTGGAACATAAAGTAAAAATAAAACAAGAGCCCCGTGCCTTTTCCCGCTGAACTCGACACCCTCCACAGGGGGACACCTGCGGGGAACACCTGCAGCAGCTCCTTGGGACTGTCCATCACCTAATCAGCCCCTCCCCTCCAGGTGGGTAGGGGGAGCACAAGCCAGGTTCACCACTCCTCACCCCCAGTCCCCCGCGTTTTCCTGCAGAACTGGACACCCTCCAGAAGGGGACACCTGAGGCAGCTCCATGGGATTTTCCATCGCTCCTCCTACATTCCAGGATCCTGGGTGGGAGTGACCCTGGGATGGGCCAGGGGCATGGCCACCATATAGGGAGTGTGTCCTCCCAGAAGTGGGCGTGGCCTTCTCCTGGGTGGCCAGCCGCAGTTATATTTCCCAATCTGGGCACTCAGGACTTTCATCTCTCACTTTGTCACCTAATACCAACTAAAAATTTCTGACCACCTCTACTAGAATACAACATTCCACTCTCCTACTCCATTTCTAACAAAAGACCTGTATGAAATATGCTGTAAAAGCTCAAAACTAAAAAGTACCTCCTCCAAAGCGCAAATCTCCACCACAAGGAGAATATGAAGAAAAGAAAAATCCTCAATCGAGGTTGTCCACAATTGCACTCTCATTGATAAAGAATTCCAGGATAAAATGCCGAGGGTGTTCAAGGATCTACTCAAAGAATCAATGGAAGAGATATCCAATGACTAAAATAAGAAATGAAAAAACAATAGAACAGAGAGTCAAGAAAATACAGGAAAAAAAGAGAACAGAATTTTAAAAAGCTACAAAAAGAAGAGTCACAAATAAAGAATTCAGTGGATGAAATTAAAAACTCAGTAAGTGCCCTTAGCAATAGGATAAGTGCAGCTGAAGAGAGGATCAGCGAACTTGAAGATGAGCAACATAACTCCCACTGGGAAGAACAAGCAATAGGAAAAGACCTCAAAATGGCTCTAAGGAGAATCAGAGACCAAGGGGATGACGCCAAGAGGAAGAACATTAGAATCATTGGAGTACCAGAAGGACAGGGAAACAACCCCAATGAAAAAGCTAGAGTAAAAGAAACCATTGCTGAAAAGTTCCCAGAGTTAAGGAAAGCAGACATCCAATTCCAAGGAGCCAGAATGGTACCAGCTAAAGGAGACCCCAGAAAAAACACTCCAAGCATATCATAGTAAGAACGATGGATGCTGTGCACAGAGACACAATATTACAAGCAGCAAGGTCAAAGAAAGAAATTACATACAAAGGAGCACCCCTTAGATTCACAGCAGACCTATCAGTGGAAACCCTCCAAACCCGAAGGCAATGGTTGTATATAGTGAAAAAATTCAAAGAAATGAACGCCTCACCGAGAATACTGTATCCAGCTAAACTCTAACTCAAATTCGATGTGAACGATACACCACTTTTTAGATAAACACAAACTCAGGAACTTCATACACTCAAAACCAAATCTAAAAGAAGAAGTAAAGGGGCTCCTGTAAGATAAGAAGGAAAACACGTGTAAATCAACTCCTAAAGGAAGATGGCACAAAACCCCGTGACAATAATCTCCCTTAATGTCAATGTTCTAAATGCACACAGAGTGGCAATATGGATTCAGGAACTGAAACCAGCATTCTACTGTCTACAAGAAACTCATCTGAACAATCAGAGCAAACACAGATTCAAAGAGAAAGGATGGAAAACAATCCTGCAAGCAAACAGCTCCCTCAAAAAAGCTGGGGTGGCCACACTAGTATCCGACAACATTAATTTCAGGCTGAAAAAGATTAGAAGGGACAGCGAAGGCCACTTTCTCTTCATCAAGGGATACATTCCACAGGAAGAAATCATACTCTTAAATGTATACGTACCTAATGAAGGAACAGCTAGATACCTAAAACAACTGCTAACAGATTTTAAAGAGGACAGTGCTAGCAACACAATAGTAGATGAAGACTTCAACAACGCCTTATCACCTCTGGATAGATCAACAAGAACAAAACTCAGCAAGGAAACATTGGCTTTGAATGAAGAAATAGAAGAGAAAGGACTTATAGACCTATACAGGGCTTTACACCCCCAAAGAAAGAATACACATTCTTCTCCAGTGCGCATGGAACATTTTCCAAAATAGACTATGTGCTAGGCCACAAAACATAACTCAATAGAATCAGGAAGATACAAAGAGTATCAACAATCTTTTCAGACCATGATGCACTGAGGATAGATGTGAATCACACACAGACACGGACAACCAAATCGAACACCTGGAAACTAAACAAGTCACTGCTGAACAATGTGTGGGTCAGGAAGGACGTCAAGGAAGAAATCAAATGATACCTGGAAACAAATGAGAACGAAGACACGAACTACCAGAGCTTATGGGATGCAGCTAAACCCCTATTAAGGGGAAAATTCATAGCTCTGCAAGCATATCTACGGATGGAAGAAAAGATGCACTTAAGCAACTTATTTCACAGCTCAAGTTCTTATAAAAGGATCAAGAAAAGGAGCCTACATCGGGCAGAAGGAAAGAGATCTAAAACTTAGAGCAGAAATCAACGACATGGAAACCTAAGAAACAATCCGAAAGATCAATGAAACCAAGAGATGGTTCTTTGAGAAAATAAACAAGGTAGATAAACCACTAGCAACACTCACAAAGAAACAGAGAGAGAAAACACTAATAAACCAAATCAGAAATAAAAATGGAGATATCACAATGGAAACCAAAGAAATTCAAAAGATCATCAGAGACTACTTTGAAAGTCTGTATGCCAAGAAAAAAGAGAAGTTAGAAGAAATGGATAACTTCCTGGATTACTATAATCTCCCAAAGATGAGTCAAGAAGATATAAAATAGCTGAATAGACCTAGTCACATAAATGAAATTGAAACTGTAATCAAAATCTTCCCCAAAACAAAAGCCAGGTCCAGATGGATTCACTACCGAATTTTTCCAAACATTTAAAGAGGATCTACTGCCCGTCCTTCTCAAACTTTTACAGGAAATTGAAAAAACAGAAACTCTCCCAAACAGTTTCTATGAAGCCCATCTCTCTCTAATACCAAATGGAAACAAAGACACCATGAGAGAAGAAAACTACAGGTCGATATCACTGATGAACCCGGATGAGAAGATTCTGAGCAAAATACTAGCAAATAGAATTCAACAACTCATCAAAAAGATCATACACCATGACCAGGTGGGATTCATCCCGGGCGATGCAAGGATGGTTTAACATTCGGAAATCAATCAACATAATCCATCATATCAACAAAAGAAAAGAAAAAACTCATATGATCATATCAATAGATGTAGAGAAAGCAATTGACAAGATCCAGCATCCGTTTATTATGAAAACCCTCGCCAAATTGGGGATAGAGGGGACTTACCCCAATATAATTAAAGCCAGCTAGCACAAGCATACAGCAAGCATCATCCTCAATGTGGAAAATCTGAGAGCGTTCCGCCTAAGATGAGGAACGAGATAAGGATTCCGACTCTTTCAACTGGTGTTGAACATAGTACTAGAAATACTAGCAATAGCAATTAGGCAAGCAAAAGAGATTAAGGCCATGCAAATAGTTAAGGAAGAAATCAAGCTCTCACTATTCGCAAATGATATGATACTATACTTAAAGAACCATAAAACCTCTACCAAGAAACTCCTAGAAATAATACACTCGAGAGTAAAGTTAAAGGTATAAAATAAATACCTAAAAGTCCATGGCTTTACTATACACAAATAGTGAGAGAGAAGAAAAAGATGAAAACAATCCCATTCACAATTGTGTGCCGGAAAATCAACTACCTAGGAATTAATTTAACTAAGCAAGTAAAGGAACTGTACAAAGAAAACTACAAAACGCTGCTTCTTGAAATAAAAGAGGACGCGAGGAAATGGAAAAATATCCCCTGTTCATGGATCTGGAGAATTTATATTGTCAAAATGGCAATACATCCAAAAGCACTGTACAAATGCAATGTGATCCCTATTAGGATACCCATGACATTCTTCAAAGAATTGGAGCAAACACTCCTGAAATTTATATGGAACAATAAACCCCCACGATGAGATAAAGCAATTCTTGGGAAAAAGAAAATGGGAGGAATTAACCTCCCGAACCACAAACTTTACTAAAAGTAGTAATAATTAAAACAGCATGATACTTGCTACATGCATAGCATACTTTTTCTTAGATTTTTTGATTTTTCTAGGACATATTGATCATCTTTTTTTAAAATTTTTTTATTAGTGAAACACCATGAGGTACAGTTGTAGACTTACAAATTTTTGTGCTTGGGTTTGATTATACAATGATCAGATACCCATCCCTCCACCATTGCCCAATATCCACCACCATGGATAATATCCCCCCCACCCCCATACCCCCATCCCTCCTGCCTCTGTGGCAGGGCAATCCCCTGTGTTATCTCTCTCCTTGTGGGTGTAGTGGACTGCAAAAGAGGCATTGATTGGCAAACATGTTCAGTCCATAGTCCACTTTCGACATGCATCTCCCCTCCTGGGAGGAGGATCCTCCAAACACCCTTTATTTGGTTTTCCCTTCTCTGTCTGAGCTGCCCTTTCCTCTAGAATGCCCGACTGGCCACTAAGCTATGGAGTAATCCTCCTGGTGCTGATCTCAGCTATTCTTGGGTATTAATCTCATATTTTGTTACTTTATATCCCCCAGATGAATGCAATCTTTCTATGTCTATCCCTCTCTTTCTGACTCATTTCGCTTAGCATGATACTTTGCATGTTGTAACTTGTATGTAAATTTCATGACTTCATCTTTTCTAAGAGCTACATAGTACTCCAATGTGTAGATGTACCAAAGTTTCTTTAACCAGTCATCTGTTCTTGGGCATTCAGGTTTCTTCCAGTTTCTGGCTATTGTAAAGAGTGCTACAATGAACAAACAAGTGCAGATATCACTTCGACTATACATTTTTGCCTTTATGGGATATATTCCCAGGAGTGGTATTGCTGGTCAAAAGGGAGCTCAATTTCTAATTTTTTGAGAATCGTCCATACTGTTTTCCAGAAGGGCTGAACCAGTCGACATTCCCACCAACAGTGAAGGAGAGTCCCTTTCTCGCCACATCCGTGCCAGCATCAGTTGCTTTTGTTCTTTTGAATGTGGGCCAGTCTCTGAGGTGTGAGATGGTATCTCATTGTGGTTTTGATCTGCATCTCCCTGATGATTAATGATGTAGAGCATTTTCTCATGTGATTTTGTAGCATTCGGATTTCTTCTTTGAGAAAGTTTCTGTTCATTTCATTGTCCCATTTTTGCATGGGGTTGGATGTTATCTTCTTGTGGATTTTAACCAGTATTTTGTATATCCTGGATATCAACCCCTTGTGAGATGTGTATTCGACGAATATCCTTTCCCATTCTGTAGACTGTCTTTGTATTTTGGTCACTGTTTCTTTGGAGGTGCAGAAGCTTCTTAGTTTAAGAAAGTCCCATTTATCTATCTCTGTTTTCACTTGTTCAGACAGTGGCGTGGCATCTTTGAAGATACCATTAGCTTCAATGTCATGGAGGGTTTTGCCAACTTTGTCTTCAATGTACCTTATGGTTTCTGGTCTGATGTTGAGGTCTTTAATCCACTTTGATCTTACTTTTGTACACGGTATTAGGCAGAGTTCTGAGCCCATTTTTTTGCATGTAGCCGTCCAGTGATGTCAGCACAATTTGTTAAAGGCTTTCCTTACTCCACTTCACATTACTTGCACCTTTATCAAAGATTAGATGATCATATGATTGAGGGGAGATATCAGTGTATTAAACCCTGTTCCATTGGTCTGCAGTTCTGTCTTTGTTCCAGTACCACGCTGTTTTAATTATTACTGCTTTGTAGTACAGTTTGAAGTTCGGGAGGTTGATTCCTCCCATTTTCTTTTTCCCAAGAATTGCTTTAGCTATTCGTGGGGGCTTATTGTTCCATATAAATTTCAGGACTGTTTGCTCCATTTCTTTGAAGAATGTCATGGGTATCCTTATAGGGATTGCATTGAATTTATACAATGCTTTCGGTAGTACTGCCATTTTGACAACGTTAAGTCTCCCAACCCATGAGCAGGGGATATCTTTCCATTTCCTCATGTCCTCTTTTATTTCCTGAAGTAGCGTTTTGCAGTTTTCTTTGTATAGGTCCTTTACTTCCTTAGTTAAGCTGATTCCTAAGTATTTGATTTTCTGGGGCACAATTGTGAACAGGATTGTTTTATTCATGTTGCTTTCTTCTCTCTCACTGTTTGCATATAGCAAAGCCATGGACTTTTGGGTATTGATTTTATAGCCTGCAACTTTACTATACGAGTCTATTGTTTCTAGGAGTTTTTTGGTGGAAGTTATTGGGTTCTCTAAGTATATTGTCATATCATCTGCGAATAGTGAGAGCTTGATTTCTTCCTTTCTTACCTGAATGCTCTTAATATCTTTTTCTTGCCTAATCGCTATTACAAGTACTTTCAGTAGTATATTGAACAGCAGTGGAGAGAGTGGGCATCCTAGTCTTGTCCCTGATCTTAGAGGGAACGCTCTCATTTTTTCCCCATTGAGGATGATGCTTGCTGTAGGCTTGTGGTAGATGGCTTTAATTATGTAGAGGAAGGTCCCCTCTATACCCATTTTGGCTAGGGTTTTCATCATAAAGGGGTGCTGGATCTTGTTAAATGCTTTCTCTGCATCAATTGATGTAATCATATGCTTTCTATATTTTCTTTTGTTGATATGATGGATTATGTTGATTGATTTCCGAATGTTGAACCATCCTTGCATCCCTGGGATGAATCCTACTTGGTCATGGTGTATGATCTTTTTGATGAGTAGTTGGATTCTATTTGCTAGTAGTTTGTTGAGGATCTTTGCATATGTGTTCATCAGGGATATCGGTTTGTAAATTCTCTTTCTTTGTGGTATCTCTGTCTGCTTTTTGTATCAGTGTGATATTTGCTTCGTAGAAACTGTTTGGAAGTGTTTTTGATATTTCCATTTCGTGGAAAAGCTTAAAGAGGATTGGGAGTAAGTCTGCTTTAAAGATTTGGAAGAATTCACTAGTGAATGCATCCGTACCAGGACTTTTGTGCGTGGAGAGACTTTTTATTACCATTTCAATTTCCTTGACGGTGATAGGTCTGTTCAGGTATTCCAGGTCTTCTTGATTCAGCCTTGGGAGTCTGCAGAAGTCTAGGAATTTATCCATTTCCTCGAAGTTTTGATGTTCTGTGGCATACAGTTTCTCAAAGTACTCCCTGAGGATCGTTTGAATTTCTGTAGTTTATGTTGTAAGACCCCCTTTTCATTTCTGATTCGGTTTATTAGGGTTTTCTCTCTCCCTTTCTTTGTGAGTTTTGCTAGAGGCTTATCAATCTTGTTAATTTTCTCGAAGAACCAGCTCTTGGTTTCATTGATCTTTCGGATTTTTTTTGGGTTTCCATCTCGTTAATCTCTGCTCTGAGTTTTATCATTTCCTTTCTCCTGTTCGGGTTGTGCTCCTTTTTTTGGTCCTTCTCCAAGCTCTTAAGCTGTAACGTTAGGCTACTTATGTGTGCTCACTCCTCCTTCCTGAGGAATGCTTGTAGAGCTATAAACTTTCCTCTTAACACAGCTTTTGCTGTGTCCCATAAGTTTTGGTAACTCGTGTTCTCATTTTCATTCGTTTCTAGGAATCTTTTGATTTCCTTTTTGATTTCCTGTCTAAGCCACTCGTTGTTTAGTAGAGCACTGTTTAATTTCCAGGTGTTTCATTTAGTTTTCGGTTTTTGTATGTGATTTCCTTCTAATTTCAGCGCATTATGGTCTGAGAAGATTGTCGATACAATCTCTATCTTCTTAATTTTTTGGAGGCATGTTTTGAGGCTCAGCATGTGGTCTATCTTGGAGAATGTTCCATGTACGCTTGAGAAGAATGTGTATTCAGCTTTTTGTGGATGAAGTGTCCTGTATATATCTATTAAGTCCCTTTCTTCCATTGTTTCCCTCAGATGAAGTATGTCCTTGCTAAGCTTGAGTCTGGTTGATCTATCAAGAGGTGACAAAGCAGTGTTGAAGTCTCCCACTAGTATTGTGTTGCTGTTGATGTCTTTTTCAAATCTATGAGTTTTAAGTACTTTGCTGGTCTCTCATTAGGTACATATACATTTATTATTGTAAGTTCTTCCTGTTTTACAGATCCTTTGATCAATAAGAAATGGCCTTCACTGTCTCTTATGACCTTCCTCACTCTGAAATCGATGTGGTTTGATATTAGGATGGCTACCCCAGCTTTTTTATGGGAGCTGTTTTCCTGTAGGATTGTTTTCCAGCCTTTGACTCTGAGTCTGTGTTTGCTTTGACTATTTAGATGTGTTGCATGAAGGCAGCAGAATTTTCGGTTCAATTTTCTAATCGATCCTGCCACTCTATATCTTTATTTGGTGCGTTTAGCCCATTGACATTGAGAAAGATTATTGTTATGGGATTTTGTCCCATTGTTCTGTTGAAATTTGGTGTATTTGAGAGGCCTGTCTTGCCTTAAAGTAGCCCATTTAGTTGTACTTGTAACCATGGTTTTGAGTCCATGAAGTTCCTGAGCTCTTGTTTGTCTGTGAAACTGTGTGTTGTTCCTTCTAGTATGAATGAGAGTCTCGCTGGGTAAAGTATTTTTGGGGAGGCATTTATTTTATTGAGTTTTTTCACTATGTCCCACCACTGTTTTTGGGCCATAAGGGTTTCATCAGAAAAATCAGCTGTGAATTTTAAGGATGCTCCTTTGTAAGAGTTTTCTTTCTTCGATCTTGCTGCTTTCAGAATTTTGTCTCTGTCTAAGGTTTTGGTCATTTTGATCAGAATGTGTCTTGGGGTATTTTTATTCGGATTTCTTCTAGCTGGTACCCTTCGGGCATCCTGAATATGGTCACAAGTTTTCTTCAGCTCTGGAAACGTTGTATCAATGATGTCATTGACAGTTTCTTCTTCATCAAGGTTTTCTTCCTGTACCTCTGGGACTCCAATAATTCTTATGTTAGCCCTCTTGGCTTCATCACGATCATCTCTTGCCATCTGTTCCCGAATTGTGAGTCTCTTTTTCATTTTCTGTTCTTTTCTGGAGAGTCTCTGAACTTCATCTTTGAGCTCACTTATTCTGTTCTCAGCAGCTCTTACTCTGCTGCTGAGGCCTTCCACTGAGTTTTTCAATTCGCCTGCGTGATTTTTCAGGCCTGACATTTCTGATTGCATTTTCCTTATTTCTGCCTTCAAATCCTCTTGTCTTCTATTGGCATTGCTTTCCATTGTTTCTTTTACTTCCCGAAGCATCCTAAGTAGCTCCCTTCTGAATTCCTTGTCAGAGAGGTTGTCTAACACTGCAGTACTGTTGGTGTCATCTGGGCTAGACACTTCAATAAGAAAGTTTGGTGGGCTTTTGCGTTGCTTTACCATTGTGAAAACTGTGGTTTAGTCCTTAACATTCACTGTTACTATTCTGCTTGATATGCAGTGTGAGTTAAGATAGGCTTATGAGTTATTGGCTACTGTGTTTCTAGTGACTGAGCTAAACTAGAGAATTTTCCATCGAAGAAGGTTGCTTATGGTTCCTATGGCATATGTAGTGGGAAAATATTTCACGGCCGCTAATGCGGCCGCGGCTCCGGAAAGAGTCCCTGGCACTGAGCAAGGAGTTGGGAACGACGATGGAGCTGACTGTGCATGCGCAGAGAGGGTCCCAGGCCCTTTGGGGCGGGCTCCACCTGGTTGAAATCGGAGCCGTTCAGCCTGGTTGCCCAGAGCTGGGCCTGCGTGCCCATCCCGCGCAGATCAGGGGTGAAACAGGCTTTCTAGGAGGTGGAGCTAGCTGTGCATGCGCACAGAGGGTCCCAGGCCCTTGGGGGCAGGCTGTACCTGGTTGTAATAGGAGCCATTCAGCTTGGTTGACCAGAGCTGGGCCTCCGTCCCCGTCCCCATATTGATCATCTTTAATTATTCCACATCAATACCAATGGCCAAAAGTGTTTCAAAATGTAATTATTGAAAAAAATCATATAGAAGTTCAAATTTGTATTGTTCGTGGGATAACTATATTAAGAAGAAATAGAACCACAAGAAACATACAAGTAAAATGAAGCTACATTTCTTTGGAGTCTTTCAATTATGTGTTTACATTAGTCTATATACAAGCATGATTTTTAAAAATAAATTTCAGTGACTATAAAATTTTGGAGTTTTTCATAATTGAAATGTTTTACTGCTAAGTCTATATTGATGTGAAGATTTTTATCTACTTGTCTAATTTTCAGATTGTTTACTTAAGATCAGTAGTTAAAAGCTAACTGGCTGATGACTGATTATGTGGCTAAGGGTTAAAGCACTTGGCTTGAGTGTATGAAACTTTGGGTTGGCCTCCTGCAAGGCAAATGGCCTACCCACTGTGCTGTAAAATTTATATAAAATATACTACTAATAAAACCTAATGATGTTGGTGAACAGTGCAAAGTAAATGATTATTTAGTAATTTTATTTATTTGTTAATGAAATATGTAAGCTCTTGAGTATAATGGGAGTAGTTTTCTAACATAAGAGTCTGAGGATGGTGAAACTGTTATAACTGTCGTGTAGGATTCCATCTCCCTAGCCTGCTTCATTCTACCTCTCTCTCTATCCAATCTGGTCTTCCTCTTGGGAATCTGACCTCCTGATCGGCTTGCCTCTAACTTTCAACTGCCTACTTTATGACATCATTCTCCCACTCAACCAACCACAAACTGGTAGAATCTTGGGGTTGGTACCGCTTGACCTTGAGCCTGGAAGGTGGTGGTGGAAAGAGATGGTCCTACGAGAGTTAATGGAGTGAAGGATGTATGGGAAGGAAACCGGGAAGGGTAGGGAACTGACAGCTGGTGATCAGCATGGGAGAGTTGGTAGATATTTTCTAAGTATGTTAACATGTTTTTCGTAAATGATAAGCAAAACAAAAATACGAAAATAAGATAGGTTCCAAAGAACAGGTTACATATAAGACCGAGAGAGCTGAAAGCTGAAAGGGCTGGCATTCCTTCTGGAACTTTCAATCATACCATTTACTAAAGATGGTATTTTCACATCACTTAGCTGTGGAGAGGAATAGTGAGAAACAGAATGCCACCAGAAAAGCAAACTTGATGACCACGGTTCATAAACGCCAGGTGGAAGGTGTTCACATGGATCCCAAGTGCAAGTGGATTAACAGGAACATATATTATAATAAGTCTGCTTGGTACCAGTAACTTCTTTGGTGGAAATGGAGGAAAACAAATACGGTTTCTGACAGACCTGAGACTAAACTGCTAATCAATTTTCCCAGGCAAGGGTAGTTGACTGGCTGGGAACAGAACAACTTGAAAAGTGTTTTGCTACCTTTCATGTATGGCTAGAGGAAAATGATCCCAGTCATCTATTAAAACTAACAAGCTTCAACTCTCTCGAAGGACAGTTGTATTCAGTGAGGAAAAAATGCTGGGAGAAAAGTCTGAAATGATGGACATAGAGACAATAAGTGCAAAAGGAAGGACTTGAAATTTGGGTTCCTCTGAAAACAAAGCTTGAAACAACAAGATTTGGTGAGCACATGATTTACTGGGAATGGGATCTGAGGAGGAAAAGAGTGGTATCAGGGATGTGAACAAGGGAAATCCAAGTTAAGGAAGACTTAGCTAGCTGACTACCCCATGGGCAACATGGTTCCAAGACTACGAGAACTTACCAAGGACTTTACTTTAATTTTCTTTCTTTTATATGGTCACTTACAACATGTATTCTTTGCCTTCTTCAAAAACAATTTGGAAATGATTTTTAAAAATTTTTTTTATTAGTGAAACACCATGAGGTACAGTTGTAGATTTACAATTTTTTGTGCTTGGGTTTGATTATACAATGATCAGATACCCATCCCTCCACCAGTGCCCATTTTCCACCACCATGGATAATATCCCCCCCACCCACATCCTCTCATCCCCCCCTGCCTCTGTGGCAGGGAAATCCCCTGTGTTCTCTCTCTCCTTTTGGGTTTTGTGGTCTGCAAAAGAGGTATTGAGTGGCAAACATGTTCAGTCCATAGTCCACTTTCGACATGCATCTCCCCTCCTGGGAGGATCCTCCAAACACCCTTTATTTGGTGTTCCCTTCTCTGTCTGAGCTGCCCCTTCCTCTAGAATGTCCGACTGGCCACTAAGCTATGGAGTAATCCTCCTGGTGCTGATCTTAGCTATTCTTGGGCATTAATCTCATATTTTGTTACTTTATATCCCCCAGATGAATGCAATCTTTCTATGTCTATCCCTCTCTTTCTGACTCTTTTCGCTTAGCATGATACTTTCCCTGTTGTACCACTTGTATGTAAATTTCATGACTTCATCTTTTCTAAGAGCTACATAGTACTCCATTGTGTAGATGTACCAAAGTTTCTTTAACCAGTCATCTGTTCTTGGGCATTCAGGTTTCTTCCAGTTTCTGGCTATTGTAAAGAGCGCTGCAATGAACAAACAAGTGCAGATGTCACTTCGAATATACATTTTTGCCTCTCTGGGATATATTCCCAGGAGTGGTATTGCTGGGTCAAACGGGAGCTCAATTTCTAATTTTTTGAGAATCGTCCATACTGTTTTCCAGAAGGGCTGAACCAGTCGACATTCCCACCAACAGTGAAGGAGTGTCCCTTTCTCGCCACATCCGCGCCAGCATCGGTTGCTTTTGTTTGGAAATGATTTTTAATTAAAAAAATGTTTTATTAACATGTCATTATTAAAAAGAAACATATAGGCAAAAGAGTTAGTGCAGTATGTAGAGGGTGTTTACCTTGTATGCGGCTAACCTGAGTTCAGTTCCCGGAACCCTGAGCCTGTCAGGAGTGATCTCTGGATACAGAGTTAGAAGTGAGCCCAGAGCACATCTGGGTGCGCTCCCCTACCACAAAAAAGTTAGAAAAGAAAAGAAAAGAAAAACATATAACTGATTCTTGAGTGACATAGTGGTTAATGGTGCTAACTGGTATATAACTTTTGAAAACCCCCAAATTTAAGAGATAGTCTGCTGTTGACCAAGAAGATGGTTTTTTAATAGTATTTACTCACATTGTCTGCAATTAGTGCTATTTGTGGCCTGTAAATCTGTAAATTTTGATACATTTAAACAAATTATAATGGATTTTATAATGGACTTTATAATGAATTTGTATTTTAGAGTAATAAGTGATAAATTGTATTTTTGTTTTTGTGGGGTATTTGGGCCATAGTATGTGGTGCTTGGGACTTCTGACTCTGTGCTCAAGGGTCATTCCTGGTGATGCCAGCCATAAGTTTGGTTGACTGTGTGCATGGTATGTGCTTTAACCCCTCTACTAATTCTGGGGGCCAATCAAATAAATTATCTGCATATATCTTATACATGCATGGCATACTTTGTCTTAGATTTTTTGATATTTCTAGGATATATTGATCATCTTTAATTATTTCACATGAATACCAATCTCCAAAAAAGTTTAAAAATATAATTATTGACAGAAAATCATATAGAAGTCCAAATTTGTATTGTTCATGGGATAACTAAATTAAGAAGAAAATAGAACCACAATAAACATACAAGTAAAATGCAGGAGTCTTTCAATTATGTATTTATATCTGTATATATACAAGTATAATCTTTAAAATATAAATCTCAGATACTTTCTCTGCATCTATTGATATGATCATATGCTTTTTATCTTTTCTTTTGTTGATATGGTGGATTATGTTGATTGATTTCCGAATGTTAAACCATTCTTGCATCCCTGGGATGAATCCTACTTGGTCATGGTGTATGATCTTTTTGATGAGTAGTTGGATTCTATTTGCTAGTAGTTTGTTGAGGATCTTTGCATATATGTTCATCAGGGATATCGGTTTGTAAATTCTCTTTCTTTGTGGCTTTCCTATACTCAAACAGTGAGAGAGAAGAAAGCAACATGAAAAAAACAATCCCGTTCACAATTGTGCCCCAGAAAATCAAGTACCTAGGAATCAGCTTAACTAAGGAAGTAAAGGACCTGTACAAAGAAAACTACAAAACGCTACTTCAGGAAATAAAAGAGGACATGAGGAAATGGAAAGATATCCCCTGCTCATGGGTCGGGAGACTTAACATTGTCAAAATGGCAATACTACCAAAAGCATTGTATAAATTCAATGCAATCCCTATAAGGATACCCATGACATTCTTCAAAGAAATGGAGCAAACACTCTTGAAATTTATATGGAACAATAAGCCCCCACGAATAGCTAAAGCAATTCTTGGGAAAAAGAAAATGGGAGGAATCAACCTCCCGAACTTCAAACTGTACTACAAAGCAGTAATAATTAAAACAGCATGGTACTGGAACAAAGGCAGAACTGCAGACCAATGGAACAGGGTTGAATACACTGGCATCTCTCCTCAATCATATGCTCATCTAATCTTTGATAAAGGTGCAAGTAATGTGAAGTGGAGTAAGGAAAGCCTCTTTAATAAATTGTGTTGGCATCACTGGACGGCTACATGCAAAAAAATAGGCTCAGAACTCTGCCTAACACCATGTACAAAAGTAAGATCAAAATGGATTAAAGACCTCAACATCAGACCAGAAACCATAAGGTACATTGAAGATAAAGTTGGCAAAACCCTCCATGACATTGAAGCTAATGGTATCTTCAAAGATGCCACGCCACTGGCCGAGCAAGTGAAAACAGAGATAGATAAATGGGACTATCTTAAACTAAGAAGCTTCTGCACCTCCAAAGAAACAGTGACCAAAATACAAAGACAGTCTACAGAATGGGAAAGGATATTCACCGAATACACATCTGACAAGGGGTTGATATCCAGGATATACAGAATACTGGTTAAACTCCACAAGAAGAAAACATCCAACCCCATCAGAAAATGGGGCAATGAAATGAACAGAAACTTTCTCAAAGAAGAAATCTGAATGGCAAAAAAGCACATGAGAAAATGCTCTACATCATTAATCATCAGGGAGATGCAGATCAAAACCACAATGAGATACCATCTCACACCTCAGAGACTGGCCCACATCCAAAAGAACAAAAGCAACCAATGCTGGCGTGGATGTGGCGAGAAAGGGACACTCCTTCACTGTTGGTGGGAATGTCCACTGGCTCAGCCCTTCTGGAAAACAGTATGGACGATTCTCAAAAAATTAGAAATTGAGCTCCCATTTGACCCAGCAATACCACTCCTGGGAATATATCCCAGAGAGGCAAAAATGTATAGTCGAAGTGACATCTGCACTTGTTTGTTCATTGCAGCGCTCTTTACAATAGCCAGAAACTGGAAGAAACCTGAATGCCCAAGAACAGATGACTGTTTAAAGAAACTTTGGTACATCTACACAATGGAGTACTATGTAGCTATTAGAAAAGATGAAGTCATGAAATTTACATACAAGTGGTACAATATGGAAAGTATCATGCTAAGCGAAATGAGTCAGAAAGAGAGGGATAGACATAGAAAGATTGCATTCATCTGGGGGATATAAAGTAACAAAGTATGAGATTAATACCCAAGAATAGCTGAGATCAGCACCAGGAAGATTACTCCATAACTTAGAGGCCAGCCAGGTATCCTAGAGGAAAGGGCAGTTCAGATAGAGAAGGGAGCACCAAATAAAGTATGTTTGGAGGATCCTCCCAGGAGGGGTGATGCATGTCGAAAGTAGACTATGGACTGAACATGTTTGCCACTCAATGCCTCTTTTGCAGACCACAACACCCAAACGGAGAGAGAGAACACAGGGGATTGCCCTGCCACAGAGGCAGGGGGGGATGGGGGGATGGGGGTGGGAGGGATATTATCCATGGTGGTGGAAAATGGGCACTGGTGGAGGGATGGGTATCTGATCATTGTATAATTGAAACCAAAGCACAAAAAATTGTAAATCTACAACTTTAAAAAAATAAAATAAAATAAAGGGGAAAAAAAATAAAAAATAAAAATAAAAAAATAAAAAAAATATATAAATCTCCGATACTATATCATTTTATTGAGTTTTTTATAATTGCAATGTTTTACTGCTAAGATGATATTGTTGTGAACATTTATATCTATTTGTCTACATTTCTGATTGTTTACTTAATATCTGATATTAAAAGCTAACTTACTAGGGCTCGAGCGATAGCACAGCTGGTAGGATGTTTACCTTGCAAGCGGCTGACCTGGGTTCAATTCCCAGCACAGCATATGTTCCCCTGAGCACTGCAAGGGGTAATTCCTGAGTGGAGAGCCAGGAGTAATCCCTGTGCATCGCGAGGTGTGACCCAAAAATAAAAAAAAAAGCTAACTTACTTATGACTGGGTATGTAGCTCAGGGCTAAAGCACTTGGCTTGCAAGTATGAAATTTTGGGTTCTATTCCTCACACTATAGAAAAAAAAAACAAAATCACTAACTGTGGTTGAAAACATATATCAGTGGTAAAATATTTGCCTCACATTTGTGAGGTTATGGGTTTGATCCCTGAATTTCCATATACGCTCACAAAAGCTAATTTACTTAAAGAATATTAAACTGCTTTAAACCAAGGACATATTGCCGTACAATTATACAGATTTAATTCTCAGTAAAATAACTTCAAAAGATCCATTTATAGCATCTTTGCTAGGAAAAGATGTTACCTGATATTTAAATGTTTGTAATTTGGGGACACATTTTAATTTGTCATTTTAATTTGGGATCTTTGTCTACTAGTGAGCTTGAAAATTGCTCTTGTGTTTACGAGGAATTTACACTTCTTTCAATAGAGATTATATGATAATGGTTTATGCTTATTTTTTCTATACAAGTTTAATAGGTAAATATTGATTTATTTCACAGCAGTAATTTATTAAAAACATTCATCATTTGCCTATCATATTAATTGCCATTAGTTGTTTGTTTTGCTTCTTTTTTGATCACTTAATTTACTTTTTATCTTTTCTTTCAGATTGTAAGATTTTCACACAAATGAGCATATGTTTTTCTTTATATTCTACAGTTTTAGATTGAGAACAACTGTTTGTTTTGTAAAATAAGATACTTGTGCATTTACAATTTCTTCTCACTATTTTTACATTTTAACACATCTCGATTCATCTACAACTTATCACAGTAAATGTTGTCATATTGAAAGAAACCACCATTTTTTTCAATCATAGCACTGTAGCACTATCCTCCCGTGGTTCGTCCATTTGTTCGAGTGGGCACCAGTAACATCTTACAACAGATTGTGAGACTTGTTGTTACTGGTTTTGGCCTATTGAATACGTCATGGGTAGCTTGCTAGGCTTTTGCTATGAGGGCAAGATATTCTGGGTATCTGGGTATCTTGCCGGGCAGAGGAATAGGAATCAGGGTTGGCCTCCTGCAAGGCAAATGCCCTAACCGCTGTGATG
Organism: Sorex fumeus; assembly: GCF_029834395.1. Lineage (NCBI taxonomy): Eukaryota > Metazoa > Chordata > Mammalia > Eulipotyphla > Soricidae > Sorex > Sorex fumeus. Next base: position 918,858 of record NW_026606203.1, read on the forward strand.
TAAACGTTATATAAAAATACTAGGAATACCGAATGTTGTTTCTTTAACAGTGCAATAAAAATGATTATTTAGTAATTTTCTCGATTTATTAATTAAATATGTAAGCTCTTGAGTATAATGGGAGTAGTTTTCTAACACAATAGTCTGAGGAATTTGAAACTGTTATAACTGATTTGTAGGATTCCATCTCCCTAGCCTGCTTCATTCTACCCCTCTCTCTATCCAATCCAGTCTTCTTCTTGGGAATCGGACCTCCTGATTGGCTAGCCTCTACCTTTCAACTGCCTACTTTATGACATCATTCTCCCACCAAACCAACCACCAACTGGTAGAACCTTGGGGTTCCCATGCGGTTGTTTGTAAAAAATTTGAATCAACCGGGCAAGTGACCAGTGACCAATGACCAATCACCATTGACCAGTCATCTGTACTGGACACTTGTGGTCTTAAGCCGCTGTAGTTCACTGACTTACTCTCGTACTGTCTCCTCTTCTTGTCTGCCTTTCATCAGTATTTCCTCTTCTCTGACCATGTAAGGTAAGGAATAATACTTTTCAAAGATTTACATTAGATTTATCATCCGTAAACTTAGCAGTCTAGTAAAAACAACATGTAGTAGTGAAAGAAAGTATTCAAGTTGAATTTTATAAGCCTCATTTTTGTTGACTTTGACATTTGCTGTGTGATTTTAGACATTGGCTTTCTTTTTCTCACATACAAACTCTTTTTCCTCATTGATTACTTTATATTTTAGACATATTTATGAGCTCAAATACAAACATATATATGTTGATTCTCTGGGATTCTTTTTACTTTTCATCGTGTATTTTACATAATATCCTTTAAAAAAGTAAATCAGAGACAGTATTTTTACAGAAAAAGAAAATGTAGATGCTGTGGAAACCTGCTAATTCATACTCGCACGTTTTCTCTGTAATAGTCTCTCCTCTTGTATTTATACTTCAGTATTTTAAATATAGTGCTATTACACAGTAATAATCATTTTTCTTTGAGTTTTCTATTGAAAAGAGGTAATAAGAAAATTTGGGGGATGGGGAAGGTGTGGAGTGCTGAGAGATAGGGAGACAAGCCCTCAAAGGTAAGAAAGTTTGGGATCACTTTCATCAAACATTGACCAATCTAAACCAAGACGAAAATGAGGGAGAGTAAAATAGGAAAGAAAGAATGAAAGAATATGGACGGCAATTACCAAGGAAGGGGAAACCGTCTGGATTGAATGTTGAAGAAAACCAACGATTTAAAATCAAAAAAGAAAGAATATATGTTAAATATGATGAGGTAAATACACTGAGAGCAAGTCAAAGCAATTTACTTCAATAAATGCCAGGACTAGAAAGTATACTGTTTCTTGAGTAGGGTACCAGTAGGAAAACCAGTATATCAGAAAGCCATCCTTGATGACTTTTTTCCTTACTATCTCTTAGAACACTGTACATGGTTCTTGACAGTTTGAAATATAAACATGCATCAGAAATGATGCATCCCATAAATAGCTAATAGTGGTTATCTAGGTGGGTGGAAGAAATAGAATCTTCAATGTTTTATGACGTTCTGGTTTTTAAGTACATGTACGCGTTGCCTGTTGAAATTAAAACAATGGTATTTTCTAACTTGATTCAGGAGATTTGATTCATTTGTGTGGTAATTAGGTTCCAGGTTAAAGTTGCTGTCGTCTTTACAAATATTATTTCATGTGATTTTTTTCTTCCTAATATGAGAGTATTTTGATAGTAGTCAACTTCTGTTTTAGATCCTAAGAGGAAATAGGAAAATCAAGCCTCACATGTCGAATTACACATTTTTGTCATATTTGTTAATTTTGATTGTTCCTACATTAAAAATATTTAATGGGATTTTGGTGGTCATTTATTAAACATTGAGAAGAACGTTTTCCAGGTTAATAAAGTTAATTCTACTCCAGGTTTTTAAAGTACATTTGCAATATTTTGTGATCATTTTTTCTATGGTCTTTTCTGTTGTTTGTGTGATAAACTGAAATCATATGCTATGTTTAAAACGTGTTGTTTGGTGTTTAATATTCAGAGGTATTGATGAGAATAATTTTTGTAATTACAAAGTTTCTCTATTTTACTCATTTAAAACATTTCTTACCTATAAATACAATCACGTTTATTCCTATTCTATTTGTTATGTAATTACTGCTATATCCTTTCTCTTTAATGGACTGGTAAAGTGTGCACTCAAAAATCACCTTCTATTCCGTTTTTTGGCTAGCAGTTTTTTCTAAAATAGAATACAATCTTCATATTGTATATGTGGAACAATTCATTAATAACCTTATTGGACTGTTTTATTTGGTTTTGTTTGAGACCACATCCACAGTTATTAAGGGTTTACTCTTGGGTCTGCTCTCCATAACTTACTGTACTATGCTGCTTGCTACAGAGCCCAGATTTCATTGATATCTATATACTACTTTTTCAGTTCTATGATACATATTTTTCACGATGTTTTCTTTATACTTCCTCCTATGTAAACCACATGACATGGAAAAATTTTACTTATGTATGCATAATTATTCTTAGAGTTATTAGTAACTACATTGTAGATAAACAATTTAAGACACAGAATTTAAATAACGTTTTCCTTCCAAAAACATTTCTTGGGAAAAACTCAAGTAATCATTTTTGAAGTGGATCAAAAATCAGGGTAACCTTCAATGCATCAACAAGATTAAGTCATAAGTGAACCGTACTAGCAGATATTCATTGCACAAGTCAAATGGAAACCTGATGATTACAGTGGTAATAGTTGTAAAGACCCCAAATGCCTATATTAATGTAAGGTATCTTCCTTCCGGTTTTTGGCCTTGTAGTGATCATGCAGAGTCCTGGAAAAATGTCTACATGCTTAGGGTCCGTAACTTGGAAATTCATAAGTTGCAGAGATATAGTACTGGAGGGGATAAGGCACTTGCCTTGTACACAGCCAATCTGTTGGATCCCTGTTACTGCAGACACTCTTCTGAATATTACAAGGGATCACTCCACAGTGCAGAGCCAGAAAGAACCCATGATCACTGTCAGTTATTGGTCGAAACTATACTCCTTACAATGCCCATTAAAAATTATTGGAAAACAGGAAGTCTCTTTGTCATTACTGACCCTCAGGTTTCTTCTTGTCCAGAGAATGTTACCCATTCTCTTAGACTTCCTAGTTTGGAAAAGCTTGCCTTATAGGAAATAACATATGAGTCAATAGGAGAACAAGCTACAGGCATTGCTAGGGTAAGGAGAAACTATCTATATATAGCTAGCTATGTATAGCTAGGTTGACTGAGTAGATGGTGGTACCATTAAGATTGGAACATAAAGTAAAAATAAAACAAGAGAAATATCTAACAATAGCAAAGAGGGCTATAGTACTCAAAAAAATTAGAAACAGGCACATTGGCAATTAGTTTTAAAAAGCATCAAGGAAAGTATATAGTATTGTGAGTGAACAAATCTACTCTATGGATTAATCTCATCCTTGAAATGGAAAAGGACAATGTGTTACAGTTAGAAATTTACAAATAAGATATATAACATCTATTTCTGCTGTGTTCCTATGCTTTGCAAAGTATTATTCTAATTTTATATTTAATTTAATGATTAAAACAGTATTTGCCAACATTAAACTTTTAATGGAATGTTTTATTAAAAATGTTTTTTAAAAATTTTTTTAAAATATTTTATTAAAATGTTATTTAAAGGTATTTTCAAAGATGTCACGCCACTGTCTGAGCAAGTGAAAACAGAGATAGATAAATGGGACTATCTTAAACTAAGAAGCTTCTGCACCTCCAAAGAAACAGTGACCAAAATACAAAGACAGTCTACATAATGGGAAAGGATATTCACCGAATACACATCTGACAAGGGGTTGATATCAAGGATATACAAAATACTGGTTGAACTCCACAAGAAGAAAACATCCAACCCCATCAAAAAATGGGGCAATGAAATGAACAGAAACTCTCTCAAAGAAGAAATCCGAATGGCAAAAAAGCACATGAGAAAATGTTCTGCATCATTAATCATCAGGGAGATGCAGATCAAAACCACAATGAGATACAATCTCACACCTCAGAGACTGGACCACATTTAAAAGAACAAAAGCAACCAATGCTGGAGCGGATGTGGCGAGATAGGGAAACTCCTTCACAGTTGGTGGGAATGCCGACTGGTTCAGCCCTTTTGGAAAACAGTATGGACGTTTCTCAAAAAATTAGAAATTGAACTCCAATTTGACCCAGTGACAGCACTCCTGGGAATATATCCCAGAGAGGTATAACTGTGTAGTCGAAGTGACATCTGCACTTATTTGTTCATTGCAGCACTCTTTACAATAGCCAGAAACTGGAAGAAACCTGAGTGCCCAAGAACAGTTGACTGGTTAAAGAAACTTTGGTACATCTACACAATGGAGTACTATGTAGCTCTTAGAAAAGATGAAGTCATGAAATTTACACACAAGTGGTACAACATGGAAAGTATCATGCTAAGCGAAAAGAGTCAGAAAGAGAGGGATAGACATAGAAAAATTGCATTCAAATGGGGGATATAACGTAACAAAATATGAGATTATTACCCAAGAATAGCTGAGATCAACAACAGGAGGATTACTCCATAGCTTAGAGGCCAGCCAGGTATTCTAGGGGAAAGGGCAGTTCAGGTAGAGCAAGGAGCACCAAATGAAGGGTGTTTGGAGGATCCTCCAAGGAGGGGAGATGCATGTTAAAAGTAGACTATGGACTGAACATGTTTGCCACTCAATGCCTCTTTTGCAGACCACAACATCCAAAAGAAGAGAGAGAACAAAAGAGGATGCCCTGCCAAAGAGGCAGGGTGGGGGGTTGGGGGGGATATTATCCATGGTGGGTACTGGTGGAGGGATGGGTATTTGATCATTGTATGACTGAAACCCAAGCACAAAGATTCGTAAATCTACAACTGTACATCATGGTGCTTCACTATTAAAAAAAATTTTTAAAGTTATTAAAAAAAGAAACATATGGGGCCAAGAGCTAGTGCAGTGTGTAGAGGGTGTTTACATTGTATGCAGCTAATCTGAGTTAAATCCACAGAACCCTGAGCCTGCCAGAAGTAATTCTGGATAGAAAATCAGAAGTGAGCCCGGAGCACATCTAGGTGCACTCCCCTCCCCACAAAAAAGGAAGAAAAGAAAAGAAAACATATAACTGTTTCTTGAGTAAAATAGAGATTAAGGGTGCTAACTCCTATATAACGTTTGAAAACCCCCAAATTTAATAGAGAGTCTGCTATTGACCAAGAAGATGGTTTATTAATAGTATTTACTTACATTGTCTGCAAGTGGTGCTATGTGTGGTCTGTAAATCTGTAAATTTGATACATTTAAAAAAATTATAATGGATTTTATAATAGACTTTAAAATACATTGGTATTTTATGTTTAATAAGTGATAAATTATATCTCTACTTTGTGGGTTATTTGGGCCATAGTATGTGGTGCTTGGGATTTCTGACTCTGTGCTCAATGGTCATTTCTGGTGGAGCCAGCCATTATTTGGGTTGACTGTGGGCATGGTACGTGCTTTAACCCCTATACTAAACCTGGGGTCCAATCAAATCAATTATCTGCATATATTTTATACATGCATGCCATAATTTTCTTAGATTTTTAATTATTCTAGAATATACTGATCATCTTTAATTATTCCACATCAATACCAATGTCCAAAAATATTTCAAAATATAATTATTGAAAAAAATCATATAGAAGTTCAAATTTCTGTTGTTCGCAAGATAACTATATTAAGAAGAAATAGAACCACAAGAAACATACAAGTAAAATGAAGGTACATTTCTTTGGAGTCTTTAAATTATGTATTTATATTAGTATATATACAAGTATAATTTTTAAAAAATAAATTTCAGTGACAATAAAATTTTTGAGTTTTGTTAATTGTAATGTTGTACTGCTAAGCCTATATTTATGTGAACATTTATATATATATTTGTCTATTTTTCTGATTGTTTACTTAAGATCTGTAGTTAAAAGCTAACTGACTGATGACAGGGTATGTGGCTCAGGGCTAAAGCACTTGGGTTGCATGTATAAAACATTAGGTTGGCAGCCTGCAAGGCAAATGCCCTACCCACTGTGCTGTAAACGTTATATAAAATATACTAATAATAAGACCTAATGATGTTGGTGAACAGTGCAATATAAATGATTATTTAGTAATTTTCTGGATTTATTAATGAAATATGTAAGCTCTTGAGTATAATGGGAGTAGTTTTCTAACACAATATTCTGAGGAATTTCAAACTATTATAACTGTCTTGTAGGATTCCATCTCACTAGCATGCTTCATTCTACCCCTCTCTCTATCCAATCCGGTCTTCTTCTTGGGAATCTGACCTCCTGATTGGCTAGCCTCTACCTTTCAACTGCCTACTTTATGACATCATTCTCCCACCAAACCAACCACCAACTGGAAGAACCTTGGGGTTCCCATGCGGTTGTTTGTAAAAAATTTGAATCATCCTGGCAAGTGACCAGTGAACAATAGTTGGAATAGTGGGTTCCACTTTAGGTACCAGATGGTTACCTTAGACAAACACTGAAATGCCATACAAATTTTACTTATTCTAATATAATTTTAACAAACTGAAATGATGCATCCTAGTTAATTGGTTGTTAATAAAAGTTATGAAGTTTGAGATGCTGTGGTTGTTTTTGGGAAAGGCTGGGGGTTGAAGGATGGCATGGGAAAGAATGGGAAGTTATAGAGAGGACAAAGGGGGAATACACAAGACTCTAAGAAAGATAAACTTGGTACAGGGTTATAAACCCATAAGAGGAGAAATTGCATGGGCCTGATGAAGAGTGGGAGAGTAAGAGGAACAGTATTGCTGACAGGGCATTTGCTCTGCAAGCAAGAAGGACCCAGTTCAATTCTTGCAATCCTTTCTGGTCCTCAGAGAACCACCAGATGTGAAACTTGAGCACAGAGCCAGGAGTAAAACCAGAGCACAGTCAAGTATGCCCCATCCCTGGTGTCCTCCAAAAAAAAAAAAAAATGGGAGAAATGCCACAGTCTGGGGATTAGGATTAAAAGAAAAAATTCGGAATAGGCTAAAGAAGGCAGATGAGTCAAAGGTGACCGGAAATAAAGTTAAAATTCTTTCAAGGAGTCTGTGTTTATGACTCATGGCCACTTTTGGAAAATAACGAAATTTGAGACACATCTCTAAAAGGTTCGGGTGGTCTAATCAAAAATGATGGCTGGGGGTTGTGAACACATAGACTGGGGAATGAACCTTCCAGATGAGTGGTCAACGGCCTCAGAGTCATTCAAGGATGACTCTTAACAGGGACCAAGCCAAGAGAACTGTTTCAGCATGAAGCCTGAAGATGAGCTCCTGGGAGATGCAAAGATAAGTCACCATGTCCTCTAGCCCTCTTTTCAGCACCCCTAGATGCACCATTTCCCTTATTCCCAACAATATTCAGAGTCGCTATCACGGTGACATTTTGCTAGCTAGTATCAACAGTGAGGTCCACTGACTCTGTAAGTCTTTGCATTTTAAACTCCCCGCTGTGGGCAAGCCTGCTTTCACGCAATGGCATCTGGATATTTCTGGCAGGGGAAGCTCCAATTATATTACCTTGAGGGGCTGCTCTGTGGTCTTCCGTGGTCCCTGGTGCCTGTAGCCTTCTCTAAACATCGCTGTTAACTGGAGCTCACACAAAAACCAACGTTATCAGTGTCGTTGGGGCTGCCTTGGGCGATGTACTGGACTAAGACATGCGCACTAGGTTACCACGACCAAAGCGGTTGGTACCGCTTAACCTTAAGCCTGGAAGGTGGTGGTGGAAAGAGATGGTCCTGGGAGAGTTAATGGGGTGATGGATGGATGGCAAGGAAACCGGGAAGGGTAGGGAACTGGACAGCTGGTGATCATCATAGGAGAGTTGGTAGATGTGTTTTAATTACGATAATATGTTTTTCAGAAATGATAAGCAAAACAAAAATATGAAAGCAAGATAGGTTCCAAAGAACAGGTTACATATAAGACAGAGATAGCTGAAAGGGCTGGCATTCCTTCTGGAGCTTTCAATCATACCATTTACTAAAGTTGGTATTTTCACGTTACTTAGCTGTGGAGAGGAATAGTGAGAAAGAGAATGCCACCAGAAAAGCAAACTGGATGACCACCTTTCATAAAAGCCAGGTGAAAGGTGTTCACATGGATCCCAAATGCAAGTGGGTTAACAGGAACATATATTTAATTAAGTCTGCTTGGTACCAGTAACTACTTTTGTGGAAATGGAGGAAAACAAATACAGTTTCTGACAGACTTGAGAATAAACTGCTAACAAATTTTCCCAGGAAAGGGTAGTTGACTGGCTGGGAACAGAAAACCTTGAAAAGTGTTTTGCTACCTTTCATGTATGGCTAAAGGAAAATGATCCAAGTAAACTCTCAAAATTAACAAGCTTCAACTCCCTTGAAGGAAAGTTGTATACAATGTGGAAAAAATGCTGGGAGAAAAGTCTGAAATGATGGGAAAAGAGACAATAAGTGCAAAAGGAAGGACTTGACATTTGGGTTCCTCTGAAAACAAAGCTTGAAACAACAAGATCTGGTGAGCACATGATTTACTGGGAATGGGATCTGAGAGGAAAATAGTGATATCAGGGATGTGAACAAGGAACATCCAAATTAAGGAAGACTTAATTAGCTGATTACCCCATGGGCAACATGGTTCCAAGACTACAAGAACTTAACAAGGAATTTACTTTAATTTTCTTTCTTTTATATGGTCAATTACAACATGTATTCTTTGCATAATTCAATGACAATTTGGAGTGTTCATTTCTTTCTCAATATTCTTTTCACTTGTGGAAGCATCTTAAACAGCTGCTGGATAACAGAATTATTTGATCAGACTTACTATTTCCTATAATATTTAGTTGAGATTACTGAAAACTAGGTCTAAAATGAAGTTTGTTTTGATTAGTAGAAGTAGATTAGCGAGGACTGGGATGGAATTAGTGATTATAGGGTACCACATTCAGTTCCTAATAAAACTAGTAAAAGACAGTGTCCAAAATAGCATATTGAAAAAGACATCCATCTCTATTTAACATGGAAATTCAGCATATTTTATATTAAATTAAAAATGAATTAATATTCCTGTATTTGGTCTTTTAAAGACATTCAAGGTTGGTTAAGGAATCAAACACTGCCAACGAAATCATAACAACTTAATCATAAAATCCTGATTACTACTGAAGTGTCCAAGGATGTCAGTGCTAAGAATTATTTCCGTTGATCTCACTAGTGCATATGATAGGCATATGAATACATCTGTGTGAATAAATAATTGGTATCTAATTTAGAGTCTCACCATACATGGTTGTGGGTATTGTGAAATAGTTACATATATTTTCTTAATTTTGCAATAACATCTCTGGGTGTGAATCCTTGAATCATAAATACCTTTCCATATGTTCCAGCACTAGCTCCTCCCACATTAATTACTATATATATGACCTCCTAAGGAGTCATTTGCTTTTTTCACTTTGTTTTAGTCCTTCTCTCTCTATTTTCAAATGTGAGTTATCTGTTTCAAATCAAGGTGCATGTATTTGGTGTGGCAGTTTTAATCTTTATGAGTGATTTATATTTTATTCATTTATTTTTTAATTGAATCACCATAAGATGGGCCATTACAAAGCTTTTTTTATGCAATTTAATTTTTAATCCTCTCAGTTAAGCCAGGGAAAATCTCTTACTCAGGAAATTCAGAATTTCCATATTTCAAGTGAATCAAAACTGATTGTTTTTGTATTTTTTTATTTTTTATTATTTTTTTGATAGAAACGGGACCACCAAATAATGAGTATTGGGAGGATCCTCCCAGGATGCGTGCTGTTCTTTCAAGAAGCCAGAGAGACGTCTTCAGGCAGGAAGAGCAGCTCAGCAGCAGGTTCTCTTGGATGGGTTTGGTGCCATCTTATTTCAGAAATTGATTTAGGGTTTCTTACCAATCTGAAAATGCCTTGGGATTTAAAATGAAGGTCACATAAAGAACTGAGTGCTGAAAGGAGGAAAAGGATAAGCATGATAATCTTTCAGTACCTGTATTACAAACCATAATGTGCAAAAGGAAAGAATAGGGGGGGGGCAGGAGAAAGAGACAGAGAGCGAGACAGACAGACACAGAGACAGACAGAGAGAGAGAGATAGACAGAGTCAGAGAGAGAAGAAAAGAGTCTGCCATAGAGCACAGAGGCTGGCTGGGGGTGGGTGGCAGGAGGGAAAATGGGGACATTATTGGTTAGAAATGTACACTATCATGAAGGAATGGGTGTTGGAACACTATGATGGAAACTCAATCACAACTTTGTAGCTGTGTATCTGTGTAATTGTGCATTTAATTTAAAAATTTTAAGGAAAAAAATAAGATTTCAAATGAAAAATTTGAGAGATTTCTGACGAAACAGGCATTCTGGCAGAAACCTCACTGCTTGAGCAACAATACTTTCAGAGAGGTCAATTTCAAAATTTCAAAAATTCCCATATTAAAGCAGTCAGAAGCAAAACCCCTGTTGTGTCCCCAGCCATAAGAGTGAGCTGCACACACTCTTTACGATAGCCAGAATCTGGGAATAACCTGAGTGCCCCATAAATGAAGACTGGTTAAAGAAACATTGGTACATTGCCACAATGGAGTACTATGTAGGGGTTAGAAAAGATGAAGTCATGAAATTTACATACAATTGGTACTACATGGAGAGTATCATGTTAAGCAAAACGAGTCAGAAAGAGAGGAACAGACAGGGCAAGATTGCATTCACCAGGAGAACATAAAATAACAAAATAGGAGACCAACTCCAAGGGTGGCCTAGGTTAGTGTCAGGAATTTTTCTTCATAGCTTGGAGAACAACCACACTCGCTAGCAGAATAGGCAGCTCAGATAGAGAACGGAGCACCAAATAAAGGGTGTTGGGAGGATCCTCCCAGGATGGGAGAGCATGCTGAACATAGACTATTAGACCAAACATGATTGTCACTCAATGCCTCTTTTGCAAACCACAACACCTAAAAAGGAGAGAGAGAACCAAGGGGAATGCCCTGCCACAGAGTCAGGGTGGGATGAGGGGATGGGGGATTGAAGCGATACTGGGACCCATTGGTGGTGGGAAATGGGCACTGGGGGAGGGATGGGTATTTTATCATTGTATAATTGAAACCCATGCACAAAAATTTGTAAGTCTACAACTGTACCTCATGGTGTCTCAGTAATAAAAATTTAGAAATTAAAAATAAAAAAAATTGGAACATAAAGTAAAAATAAAACAAGAGAAAGATCTAACAATAGCAAAGAGGACTATAGTACTCAAAACGTTGAGAAACAGGTACTTTGGCAAGAATTTTTAAATAAGTATCCAGGAGAGAATATAGCATTGTGAGTGAACAAATCTACTCTATGGATTCCTCTCATCCTTGAAATGGAAAAGGACAATGTGTTACAGTTACCAATTTGCAAATAAGATATATGCCACCTATTGCTTGCTAGTTTTCTATGCTTTACCAAGTATTATTCTAATTTTTAAATTTAATGATTAAAACCGTATTTGCCTGCATTAAACTTTTAAATTAAAAGTTTTATTAGAAATGATTTTTAATTATTAAAAATGCTTTATTCACATGTAATTTTCTAAAAGAAACATATAGGCCAAAGAGCTAGTGCAGCATGTAGAGCGTGTTTACCTTGTATGCAGCTAACCTGAGTTCAAGTCCCAGAACCCTGAGCCCACCAGGGGTGATCTCTGGATACAGAGTCAGAAGTGAGCCCGGAGCTCATCTGGGTGCGGTCCTCTCCCCACATAAAAGGAAGAATAGAAAAGAAAAACATATAACTGATTCTTGAGCAACTCAGATCTTAAGGGTGCTAACTCCTCTATAACGTTTGAAAACCCCCAAATTTAATAGATAGTCTGCTATTGACCAAGAAGATGGTTCTCTAATAGTATTTAATTCCATTGTCTGCAAGTACTGATATGTGTGGCCTGTCAATCTGTGAATTTTGATACATTTAAAAACTTATAATGGATTTTATAATAGACTTTAAAATAAATTTGTATTTTATGAGAGTAAGTGATAATTTATAATTCTATTTTTGTGGGGTATTTGGGCCAAAGTATGTGTTGCTTGGGACTTCAGACTCTGTGCTCAAGGGTCATTCCTGGTGGTGCCAGCCATTAATTTGGTTGACTGTGTGCATGGTAAGTGCTTTAACCCCTATACTAAATCTGGGTTTCAATCAAATAAACTATCTGAATATATTTTATACAAGCATGGCATAATTTTCCTTAGACTTTTTATATTTCTAGGATATATCGAGAAGTTCTACATGGAGCTAGAGAAGTTCTATAAAGAAGACCACACCTTCTACAAGATCATTGTGGGTGATTTTAATGCCAAGATAGGACCGAGAAGATCAGCAGAAGAACTTCACATCGGGACCCATGGCCAAGAATGGAACGAACAGGGTGAGAGACTGTCTGAGTTCATCATGTCGACCAAGACCATTCATGGTAACTCACAGTTCCAGAAGGCAGAGTCTAAACGATGGACATGGGAGTCTCCCGGTGGACGATTCCACAATGAAATAGACCACATCATATTCAATCGACGGTTTTGCCTGACTGATGTCGCTGTTGTCCCAAAATTTCGAACGGCATCGGACCACCGTCTCCTTCGTGCAAAATTCTACTTCACAGAGCGGGGAGAAAGGGCTGCAAAGTTCAAAAAGAGAACTCCCAGAATGACCACCAACTGGGAACTCTTTGGTACTATTGCGGCAACATGGGAAGATGCCATTGTTGACAACATTGACGAGGAATACGATCGACTGGTTCAGCACCTCCATGAATGTGCGAGGAACGCCAAGAGAGAGATAGCCAAAAAAAGTCACCTATCTTCGAAAACTCTTGAGCTAATTCGCCAGCGTGGTTTGGCGCATGCCTCAGGCAACCGCAAGCTAACGTCCGAGCTTGCAAAGCAGTGCAGAGATGCGATCAAGGAAGACCTCAAAGAGAGAAGAGCAGAAGTACTGGTAGATGCGGCAGGAGCCGGGAAAAGTATTCGTAAGGCCCGCCTGTCCTTCGCCAACTATAAGACCAAGATGACTGCCCTCCGACGTCCTGATGGATCCATCACATCCTCCAGAACGGCAATGGAGAAGATTATCCATGACTTCTACTCAAATCTCTTCGATAGCCATGTCCACTTGCCGACATACCAAATTCCACAGGATGGGTATGTCGTTCCTAACGTTCTCCCTTCCGAAATCCGACAAGCCATTTCGTTGGTAAAGAAGCAAACAGCACCCGGCCCAGACAAGGTCAGACCTGAACACCCGAAGAACCTGCCGTCAGTACTCATCAATACACTGGCTCGGCTCTTCACTCGCTACCTGTCTGAATGCAAGGTTCCGTCCCAATGGAAAACCAGCAGGACCGTACTACTGTTCAAGAAGGGAGACATCCATGACATTGGCAACTATCGCCCGATCTGCCTATTGTCTGTCACCTACAAGCTGTTCACTCGAGTCATCCTGAATAGGATTGGCAGAACACTAGATGAAGGGCAACCATGCGAGAAAGCCGGGTTCCGCAAAGGATTCAGCACCATCGACCATATCCACACGGTAACCAAGCTCATTGAGGTTTCTCGGGAGTTCAAGATGCCGCTCTGCTTAACGTTCATTGATTTAAAGAAGGCCTTTGATTCTGTTGAGACGGAAGCGGTCATTGAAGCCCTAGCCAATCAGGGCATTCAAGCCCAATACATCAGGATCCTCCATGAGCTGTATTGCGGATTCACTACCAGGATCTCACCATTCTACAAAGAAGTGATCGTTGATGTCAAGAGAGGGGTGCGGCAGGGTGATACCATTTCACCGAAACTCTTCAATGCCACCCTCGAGAACATCATGCGACGACTGGAATGGGAAGGAATGGGAGTGAAGTTAGATGGTCGGCAACTACACCACCTCCGCTTTGCTGATGACATTGTTTTAATAACACCAAACATCAGCCAAGCTGCACAAATGCTGGCCGACTTTGACCGTGAGTGTGGAAAGGTAGGACTACAGCTGAATCTTACAAAGACAATGTTTATGAGAAACAGCCTTGTTCCTGACGCCCCATTCACTCTCAATGGAACGACCATCTCCGAATGCAACAGCTATGTGTACCTAGGTCGAGAGGTCAACATGAGAAATGACCTGGCACCCGAGCTGCGCAGGAGGAAGAGAACGGCTTGGAACGCCTTCAAGAACGTCGAAGAAATAGCTAAGAGGACGAAGAACCTCTGGCTCCGGGCACATCTCTTTGATTCCACTGTTCTTCCTGCATTAACATATGCCTCAGAGACCTGGGCCCTATGCAAACAAGATGAGAACGCCATTCAGGTCTCCCAAAGAAGAATAGAAAGAGCTGTGCTTGGAATATCACGTTTCACTCAAAGGAGAGAACGAATCCGGAGTTCTGACATCCGTCGACGATCAAGGATCAGGGACGCTGTCTCATATGCCAAGGTGTCGAAAATCAGATGGGCTGGTCATGTAATGAGATTTAAAGACGACCGTTGGACTAGAGCTGTTACTGATTGTATTCCACCGGATGTCAAGAGACCGCGTGGCCGCCCACCTACCAGATGGTCAGACATCTTTGTCAAGATCATGAATGATCGGTTTGAGGCCCTCCATGTTCCCGGAGCGAAGAGATGCCATTGGGCTACACTAGCTTGCGACAGGGACAAATGGAGATGTTACTGGCGCCCGCTCAAGCAAATGGAAGACTAACGGGAAGTTAAGTGATTAAGTGAAGTGAAGGATATATTGATCATCTTTAATTATTTCACATCCATACCAATGTCAAAAATTTTTAAAATATAATTATTGAAAAAAAATCTCACAGAAGTGCAAATTTGTATTGTTCATGGGATAACTATATTAAGAAGAAAATAGAACCACAATAAACATATAAGTAAAATGGAGGTACATTTTTTGGAGTCTTTCAATTATGTATTTATATTAGTCTATATATAAGTATGATTTTTAAATAATCAATTTAGTTAGTATAAAATGTTAATTGAGCTTTTATAATTGTAATGTTTTACTGAGAAGATAACATTGATGTGAACTCTATATCTATATCTATATGTCTACTTTTGTAATTGTTTAGTTAAGATCAATTATTAAAATATAACTTACTTGTGACGTGATATGTAGCTCAGGACAAAAGAACTTGGCTTGCATGTATGAAACTTTGGTTTCTATTCTTTGCACTATAGAAACAAAGGCAAAATCATGAACTGTGGTTGGAAATATGCCTCGGTGATAAAGTATTTGGCTCACATTTCTGAGGTTATGGGTTTGATCCCTGAATTTCCATAGACACACACAAAAGCTAACTTACAACAAAGTTTCACACTGGAGACCTAACTGGGCCCGCTCGAGAAAATCGATGAACAACGGGAGGACAGTGCCAGTGACAGTGACTTAAAGAACATTAAACTGCTTTAAACTATATATTGCCTAACTATTATACAGATTTAATTCTCAATAAAATAAATTTAAAAGGTCTATTTTCTAGCATCTTTGCTAGGGAAAGATAGCACCTGATTTTTCAATATTTGTAATTTGGGGGACATTTTAATTTCTCATTTTAATTTGTGCTCTTTGTCGACTAGTGAGCTTGAAAATTGCTCTTGTGTGGTACTACATGGAAAATATTATGCTATGGGAAATGAGTCAGAAAGAGAGGGACAGACATAGAAAGATTGCATTTTTCTGGGTAACATAAAGGAACAAAATAAGAGTCTAACACCCAAGAACAGCTGTGATAAATACTAGGTTGTTCACTCCATGCCTTAGAGGCCAGCTGCACTGTCTAGGGGTAAAGGCAGCGCAGATAGAGAATGGAGTACACAATAAAGGGTGCTGGGAAGATCTGCCCAGGATGGGAGATGCCTGCTGAAAGTAGTCTAAGGACCGAACAGGATTGCTACCCAATGTCTCTTCTGCAGACCACAGCAACCAAAAGGAGAGATAGAACAAAAGGGAGTGCCCTACCAAAGAGGCAGGCTGGGATGGGGGTTGGGGGGTGGGAGGGATACTGGGATTGGTGGGAATGGAGATTGGGCACTGGTGGTGGGATGCGTACTCGATCACTGTATAACTGAAACACAAGCGCAACAACTTGGAAGTCTATAACTGTACCTCATGGTTTTTCACTAATAAAACAAAACCAAAAAAAAAATTAAAAAAAAAAGAAAATTGCGCTTGTGTTTACTAGTCATTTACACTTCTTTCAATAGAGATTATATGATCATGGTTTATGCATATTTTTTGATTCAAGTTTAATAGCTAAATACTGATTTTTTTAAAGCATAAATTTATTAAAACCATTCATACTTGGCCCATCATATATCATATTAATTGCCAGTATTTGTTGGTTTTGCTTGTTTTTTGATCACTTAATTTGGTTTTTGTCCTTTTCTTTCAGATTGTAAAATTTTGAGACAAATGAGCGTATGTTTTTCTTTATCTTCTACAGTTTTAAACTGAGAACAACTGTTTGTTTTGTACAAATAAGTTACCTGTGAATTTACTATTTCTTCTCATTTTATTTACATTTTAACACATCTCGATTCATCTACAATTTATCCTAGTAAGTGTTGTCATATTGAAAGAAACCACCAATTTTTTCAATCATAGCACTGTAGCACAGTCCTCCAGCGGTTCTTCCATTTGCTGGAGCGGAACCAGTAATATCTTACAACAAATTGTGAGACTTGTTGTCACTGGTTTTGGCCTATCGTATAGGTCATAGGGAGCTTGCCAGGCTTTTGCTATGTGGACAAGATACTCTGGGTAGCTTGACCGACAGAGGAATCAGAATCAGGGTTGGGCTCTTGCAAGGCAAATGCCCTGCCCTCTGTGCTGTGAATGTTAACTAAAATATACTAGTAATACCAAATGGTGTTTCTTTAACAGTGAAATATAAACAATTATTTTGTAATTTTCTTGATTTGTTAATGAGATATGTAAACTCTTGAATATAATGGGAGTATTTTTCTAACACAAGAGTCTGAGGAAGGTGAAACTGTTATAACTGTCTTGTAGGATTCCATCTCCCTAGCATGCTTCATTCTAACCCGTTCTCTATCCAATCCGGTCTTCTTCTTGGGATTCTGACCTCCTGATTGGCTAGCCTCTGCCTTTCAACTGCCTACTTTATGACATCATTCTTTCACCAAACCAACCACCAACTGGTAGAATCTTGGGGGTCCCATGCAGTTGTTTGTAAACAAATGTGAATCATCATGGCAAGTGACGAGTGACCAATGACCAATCACCAGTGAGCAGTCGTCTGTACTGAACACTTGTGGTCTTAAGCTGCTTCAGTGTTCAGACGCACTCTTGTACCGTCTCCTCTTCTTGTCTACCTTTTATTGGTATTTCCTCTTCTCTGACCATGTCAGGTAAGGATTTATTATCCCTAAACTTAGCAGTCAAGTAAAAACAGCACGGAGTAATGAAAGAAAGTATTCAAGTAGAATTTTATAAGCCTCATTTGAGCTAGACTTTGACATTTGCTGTGTGATTTTAGACATTGGCTTACTTTCTCTCACATACAAAGTGTTTTTCCTCATTGATTACATTATATTTTAGACATACTTAGGAGCCCAAATACACACATTCACAAACACACACACACATATATATGAGTGTTGATTCTCTATGTATCTTTTTACTATTAATAGTAAATTTTACATGATATCCATTGAAAACAAGTAAATCAGAGACATTATTTTTACAGAAACAGAAAATATAGATGCTATGGAAAACTGTCAATATATACTAGCATGAGTTCTCTGTAATGGTCTCTCCACTTGTATTTATACTTCAATAGTTTAAATATAGTGATATTACATAGTAATAATCATTGACCTTTGATTTTTCTATTTAAACCAGGTAATAAAAAATATGGGGCATTGGAAAGGTGTGGAGTGCTGAGCGGTAGGGAGGCAAGCCCTCAAAGGTAACAAAGTTTGGGATCACTTTCATCAAGAATTGACCAATAGTATCCAAGATGATATGAGGGACAATAAAATTGGAAAGAAAGAAAGGAAGAAAGAAAGAATGAAAGAAAGAAAGAAAGAATAGGAACGTCAAGTATGAATGAAAGGGAAAACGTTTGGAAAGAATGTTGAAGAGAACCAAAGATTTAAAATCAAAAAAGAAAGAATATATATTAAATATGCTGAGATAAATACACTGAGAGCAAGTCCAAGCAATATACTTCAATAAATGCCAGGACTAGAAAGGATACTATGCCTTGAATAGGGTACCATTAGGAAAAGCAGTTTATCAGAAAGCCATCCTTGCTGGTTTTTTCCCTTATTTTCTCTTAGAACACAGTACTTGGTACTTGACAATTTGAGTATAAACATGCTTCAGAAATGATACTTCCCATGAATAGCTAATAGTGCTTCTCTAGGGTGGTGGAAGATACAGAATCTTCAATGTTTTTATTACTTTCTGGTTTTTAAGTACATGTACGCGCTGTCTGTTAAAATAAAAAAAATGTTATATTCTAACTTGAATCAGGAGATTTGATTCATTTGTGTGGTAAGTAGGTTCCAGGTTAAAGCTGCTTGTCACCTTTACAAATATTATTTCATGTGATTTTTTCTTCCTAACATGAGAGTATTTTGATAATAGTCAACTTCTGTTTTTAGATCCTAAGAGGAAATAGAAAAATCAAGTCTCACATGTCTAATTACACATTTTTGTCATATTTGTGAATTATGATTTTTCCTACATAAAAGATAATTTATTAGATTTTGGTGCTCATTTATTAAACATTGAGAAGAACGTTTTCCTGTTTGATGAATATAATTCTAATCTAGGGGTTGAAAATAAATTTGCAATATTTTGTGATCACTTTTTAAATGGTCTTTTCTGTGTCTTGTGTGATCAAGTGAAATCCTCTGCTATGTTTAACACGTGTTGTTTGCTGGTTAATATTCAAAGGTACTGATGAGAATAATTTTTTGTACTTTCGATATTTCTTTCTGTATTTTACTCATTTCAAACATTTCTTGTCTCTGAAATACAATCACGATTACTCCTATTTTCTTTTTGTTATGTAGTTACTGGTAAATCCTTTCTCTTTAATGGAGTGGTAAAGTGTGCCCTCAAAAATCACCTTCTATTCCATTTTTTGGCTAGCAGTTTTTTCTAAAATAGAATACTGTCTTCATATTGTATATGTGGAACAATTTATTAATAACCTTATTGTACTGTTTTATTTGGTTTTGTTTGGAATCACATCCACTGTTATTCAGGGCTTACTCTTGGGTCTGCTCTCCATAACTTACTGTACTATGCTGCTTGCTACAGAGCCCAGATTTCATTACTGTCTATATACTTCTTTTTCAGTTCTGTGATACATATTTTTCATGGTATTTTCTATACACTTCCTCCTATGTAAATCATATGAAATAGAAAAATTATATTCATGTATGCATTATTATTCTCAGAATTATTAGTAACTTCACAGTAGATAAACAACGTAAGGCACAGAGTTTAAATAAAGTTTTCCTTCCAAAAACATTTCTTGGGAGAAACTCAAGTAGTCATTTTTGAAGTGGATCAAAAATGAGGGTAAACTTCAGTGCATCCACAAGATTAAGTCGTATGTGAACCGAAAGTAACAGGTACTCATGGCACAAGTCAAATGGAAACCTGATGATTACAATGGTAATAGTTGTAAAGAGCACAAATGCTTATATTAATGTAAGGTATCTTTCTTCCGGTTTCTGGCCTTGTAGTGATCATGCAAGGTCCTGGCCAAAAGAACACATGCTTTAGTTTGTGTAACATGGAAATTCCTAAGGGAGAGAGAGATATAGTACTGGAGGGGATAACGCACTTGCCTTGTACACAGCCAATCCAGTTGAATCTCTGTCACAGCATACACTCTCCCGAATGTTATAAGGGGTTACTCCAGAGTGTAGAGCCAGGAAGAACCAAGATCACTGTCAGTTATTGGTCCATACTCTACACCAACCCATGCCCCTCCCAATAAAAATTATTGGAATATATGAAATCTTTTTACCATCTCTGGGCCTCAGGTTTCTTCTTGTCCAGAGAATGTTTCCCATTCTCTTAGACTTCCTAGTTTGAAAAAGCTTCCATTCTCGCAGATAGCATAGGAGTCAATAGGATAGCAAGCTACAGGCATTTCTAGGGTAACGAGAGACTATCTGTAAGCAAGAAATCCAGGTACAGACACAATCACCTGGTTCTTCTACATGTCTGTGTTCACTTTGGGAGCACGATACCAAATACACAAAGTGCCAAAAGGTTCCCGGCTTTGAATCACCCCAAATTGTTGGAATTTTGGAAATTCAGTTGACTGTTGGTACTAGAAGCATCTTGATGGCTTAAAATTTAAGTTCATATTGTTCCTCTCAGCGTTGAAGGAGATTATTATTCTCACAGATTTTGTTTATCACCCTCTTGTTCCTTACAGAAAATTTTCAAATTCCATCTTTATTGGGAAATGCACATACTCTGCAGCTTTTCCTTTCCATGGTTAATGATGCAGCTTCGGTAACAGGAAGTGTCTGCAAATACTCCAGTGTATCTGCTTCAGCTGGTATTTCTGCTTGGCTCCTGCCCTCAGCCTCTGGCACCTCTTTCCAACCACTGATGGGTAGTGCCTATCTTTACCAACATTTCAGCACAACAATGCTATCTGGAGTGTTTCACCAGAGTCATATATCCACCTCAGCTGCTTCCTACCCGAGTGTTTTGGAATGGGATATTGAAAGAAGTGCTGAAGAGAAGTCTTCCATGGGAGACTTTTCTGTGACGGTCCTTGCCCAAGACACCGCTGTCTCTTCCATGTCTATGGCAGCTCGCTATGAGAAAATCCTAGATACCAACAACACGGTGTCTGTGTACCCATCACTTTCTGCCAGTCTTGTTGAGAGAACACCATCTCTGGTTCCACATCAGAGTCAAAGCCTGTCACTTCCCTACCAGGAACGAAGTCAGGTGTATTACAATCATCAAGACACTCTGGTAACTCTCCTTTCTGGCCTGCAGTCCTATGACTCCATGTCATACATAGGTCAAAATGGCTCTGCCCCCCAAGCTTACAGCAACTCATCTAGAGAAATATTTATGGCTCTGAAGGAGGTCCAGCCGCCAAATAACCAAATACCAGCCTCCTCCTCTGGAATCGACTTCTCTCTGTCTGCTCAACCCATCACAGAATCGAGTTATCAAGGTGAGTAAAACGGAGAGAAGGGAAGGAAAATTCAAAAATTGGGATCAAAGAAGAGGAAAACTGTCCGTAGACAGGTGGTATTCATATACACTGAGATTTTTAAGTTTATGAAAAGAACTTAACTAAACTCAGTTCATGCTTACTTCCGTAACTCCTTTTACAGCATGTTATTTTCACTCTCAACATAAGAGCTCCTAATGGAAATTGGAAGGTATGATGTTAACTAGACATCTAGGTTTCATATAATGAAACTTCAGGAGCACACAAAAGAATGCGACATTTTTCCCTAGTTATTTCATTTACTTTTAATTTTTATTAGTTAAACATAAGGAGGGACAGATGTAGACTTAAAATTATTGTGCTTGGTTTCATTTATACAATGATGGAGTACCTATCCCTCCACCAGTGCCCATTCTCCAGCACCACGGTTCCCAGTATTCCTCCCACCACCATAACCCCCATCCCACTCAACCTCTGTGGCAGGGAATGCCACATTTTTCACATTCTATTTCAGCAGTCCTCAAGAATTACCACACTAAATGTAAAATACATGTCTTAAACTAGTATTTTGTTATTTTCTTAAGAAGTTTCAGAACTCTTATTGTAATGGTACACTTTAACTTTCCCTTCCATTAATGACCAGCAAGGTTCTGAATACACTTGTGGTTCAGAGATTCTGACTCAAATCATGAAACCTAGAATCTGTACTCCAGCACAAATATCATGCTGAAGTAGTGCTTCATTCATACTCTTATTCTATGATATTAACGTCCTCTTATTTTTCCATGAAAGTGAATAAATTGAGAGTACAATACATTACAATGCTAAGCTCTGTATGCATTTATTAGTTTGAAAATCTATATATTTTTTTAAAAAACCTTTTGTTTGGAGGACGTTGAAGTTGTGTCAGAGACCGAAGGGCTCAGGGATTACTCCTGGATCTGTGCTAGGGATCACTGCTGAAGATGCTTAGGAGATCATACGTGATACGAAAGATCAAACTGAGGTCAGCTGTGCGCAGGGCCATTGCCTTACTAACTGTACTATCCCTCTGTCCCAAGTCTCTTATTTTTCAAGTTAGTTTACACAGAAACTCTTTCAAAAACAAAGAAAACCAAAAAACAAGAGCACCACATGACAAACAGTATGAAATACAATATTTACCTCCAATCTTCAAGCACAGGGACTTGTCCATTTTCCTTAGAATAGCCAGTAACAATGCCTTGCCTATTGCTGGTAGGTGCACTGTTGTTGCACCACAAGTTTTGTGGAGTGAATATCTCATTTTGCAGGCACTAATTTCTTTCATGGTTCTTTTAAGTATTGAATTTCCTGGGGAGGAAGACTTCCCAGGCATCGCAACCTTCAGGGAAGACATTTGGTCTGCAACAAATTTCCGAATTGCCCCCACGTTGCAGTAGCAGGATTCAAAGACCTGAGTGTAATCCAGCACCTGAGCTTCGGGAAGTTCCCATAATATCTCCAGCCAAAGTAACCTGGCGCTGACACCAACTCCAACTCAGGAACAAAAAGTTAAGAATTTTGATCAGATGAAAACTGGGCTTTCAAAACCTCTGGAGACCTACCAGATCCCAGTAGACTTAGATCAATGCAAAGATCTGCAGGTAATGAACACCACTGACACAATCACTCTGAAGCAGGTGCAAGAAAACTCAAGTGGAACTAAGGGGACCTCCCATGCAAAACAGAACAACAAAAAGGAGGCTTCTGAAACTCTTGAGGGAGAACCCAAGGCCAAAATCCAGCCAAACGTCCGAGAATGCATGCTAAAGCGGAGCGGGGATTTTTTGTAATGCTGCAGTCAGTGATAGGTGTCCTAAGACCAAAGCCAAAACTAACAGCAAATCTCACAAAACTGCCTCCAGCAGTATCAGCAAGACAAAGAGCCATGGGCAGGAGAAGATAAAAAACACCAGAGAAAACTCTAAGAAAGCTAACGAGTGTAAGCAGCCAGGGAACAAGGTCAAGGAAGAAGAAAAGCCCACCCTTGGCAAGAGGAAATGCAAGGAAACTCAATCTGAGCTTTGCCAAGAGGCAGTTAAAAAGCCCTGCTGCTACCTAGGCATACACATGCTGGATTCTGTCCAAGTGTTTCATGCTTTGGGGAAGGAAAGTGATCCAAAACTTGGAATCTCTTCCTCCCAGGTCCTGAGTACTCAAAGAAGCCTAAAGATGTCAAGCCATCCTCAGCTGTCAAGCTATGTCTAGGTGCTACACAGGATGGGAAAGGCCTTGAGAAATCTCAGGTCAAAGCACACAAACCAAGTAGCAGTGCTGAAAAACGCTCATCGCCAGCAAAGTCTGAGCTGCCACATCCTGGGAAGGTCAAATTGGTTCCTTTGCCTTTTCTTACCATGGAGAATCCACAAGCTCGACCTGTTCCTCGGAGACGACAATCTTTGTCCTCACATGGTCCTGCTGCAGCTTACCATGCCAAGCCTGGCTCTACCAATGCAGCTCAGCCAACCGCTGCCAATTCTTCCCGGTCAACCACTGCATTTTTGTCGGGTTCTGCTAAACCTGCTAAGTCCATTTCAACCAACCCATCTCGACCCCTGTTTGCAGAACCCTAGTAGCCGACCTATTCGTCTCCCCACAACTTCTAGACCTGCTCCCTACAACAGCACCTGGCACTTCTCTCCAGCGTGAACCTCCTCCAGTCTCTGTGAACCAGCGGCAGTCGCCACCCAAACGTCAGAGTCAGTTTCTCCTCCAAGACTTCCGTTTCCAACCGATTCCATGGAGAAAGCCCAATGTTCCCGAGCTAGACATGTCAAAGCCCATCACCAAAGAGCAGAGACCAGAGCGTGAGGCTATGAAAAGGAAGGCTCAGCAGGAGCGTGAGAACGCTGCCAAACTCACCTCTTTGGGGGAAAGTGTAGTACTTTATTGAGAGGGAAAAGAGATGGACATCTCTCTCTACTATGGCTACGTAATGGGAGTAGCTGGAATGGTAGATTCCATTTGAGGTACCAGATGGTTTTCCTAGGCAAACACTGACATGCCATACACCATTTATTTATTCTAATATATTTTTTCAAATTAAAGAGATGCATCATAGTTAATTGTTTGTTAATAAAAATTCTGAATTTTGAGATCCTGCCTATTGTGGTTGTTTTTGGGAGTGGCTGGGGGTCGAAGGATGGGATGGGAAAGAATGGGAAGTTAGAGACAGGAAAAAGGATGAATAGACAAGACTCTACGAAATACAAACTTAGTCCAGGGTTATAAAGCCCATCATAGGAGAAATTTCATGGGACTGATGAAGAGTGGGGTAGGGTCAGAGGAAGAGTATAGCTGACAGGGCATTTGCTCTGCAACCAAGAAGGACTCAGTTCATTTCTTGCAGACTTTGATGGTCCCCAGAGACCCACCAGATGTGGAACTTGAGCACAGAGCAGGGAGTAAAACCAGAGTACAGTCAAGTATGCCTATCCCTGGTGTCCTCGAAAAAAAATGGGACAAATGGCAGAGTCTGCGGTTTTTGGTTAATAGAATAAATTTGGAATAGGCTGAGAAAGTCAGATGAGTCTAAGACGACCAGAAGAAAAGTAAAAATTCTTCAATGGATGCTCTGTTTACGTCTCATGGCCACCTTTGGAAAATAACCAAATTTGAGACACATCACTAAAAGGTTTGGGTGGTCTATCAATAAATGATGGCTGGGGGATGCGAACACAAACACTGGGGAATAAACCTACCAGATGAGTGATCAACGCCCTCAGATTCATTTAAGTATGACTCTTAACAGGGACAAAGCCAAGAGAACAGTTGCAGCTTTAAGCCTGAATATCAGCTCCTGGGAAATGCAAAGATAAGTCATATGTCCTCAGGCCCTCTGTTCAGCATCTGTAGCTGCACCATTTCACTTATTCCCAACAATATTCAGAGTTGCTATCATGGTGACACTTTACTAGTGAGTTTCAACAATGCAGTCCACTGCCTTTGTAACTCTTTGGATTTGTAAACTCCCCAATTTAGCCAAGCCAGCTTTCAGGAAATTTCTGGTGGGGGGAGCTCAAATTATATTAGCTTGAGGGGCTGGTCTTTGGTCTTCCATGGTTCCTGGTGCCTGTAGCTTTCTCTAAACATCGCTTTTAACTGCAGCTCACACAAGAATCAACTTTATAAATGGCGTTGTGGCTGCATTGCGGTAGGTACCATACTAAGACATGCATCCTAGGTGACCACTCCCAAAGCAGTTGGTACCGGTTGACCTTGAGCCTGGAAGGTTGTGGTGGAAAGAGATGGCCCTAGGAGAGTTAATGGGGTGATGGATGGATGGAAAGGAAACCGGGAATGGTAGGGAAGTGGAAAATTGCTGATCATCATGGGATAGTTTGTGGATGTTTTTAAATAAGTTAAAATATTTTTTGTAAAGGAGATTCAAGACAAAAATACAAAAATAAGATAGGTTCCAAAGAACAGGTTACATATAAGACCGAGAGAGCTAAAAAGGTCTGGCATTCCTTCTGGAGCTTTCAATCATACCATTTACTAAAGATGGTATTCTCACATCACTTAGCTGTGGAGAGGAATAGTGAGAAAAAGAATGCCACCGGAAAAGCAAACTGGGAGACCACCTTCAATAAAAGCCAGGTGGAAGGTGTTCACATGGATCCCAAGTGCAAATATATGTCAACAGGATCAAATATTTAACTAACTCTGCTTGGTACCAGTAACTACTTTGTTGAAAATGGGGGGAAATGAACGCAGTTTCTGATTGACCTGAGACTAACCAGTTAATAGATTTTCCCAGGAAAGGGTAGTTGACTGGCTGGGAACAGAAAAACGTGAAAAGTGTTTTGCTACCTTTAATGTATGGCTGGAGGGAATTGATCCCAGTAATCTCTTAAAACTAACAAGCTTCAACTCTCTTGAAGGAATGTTGTATTCACTAAGGAAAAAATGTTGGGAGAAAAGTCTGAACTGATGGGAAAAGAGACAATAAGTGTGAAAGGAGGGCTTGAAATTTGGGTTCCTCTGAAAACAAAGCTTGAAACAACAAGATCTGGGTGTAACATGATATACTGGGAATGGGATCTGAGCAGGAAAAGAGTGATATCAGGGATGTGAACAAGGGAAATCCAAGTTTAGGAAGACTTAGCTAGCTGACTACTCCATGGTCAACATGGTTCCAAGACTACAAGAAATTACAAGAAATTTACTTTAATTTTCTTTCTTTTAAATGGTCAATTAGAAAATGAATTCTGTGCCTTCTTCAAGCAGAATTTTTCTTTCTCAATATTCTGTTCATTTGTGTAAGCATCTTAAACAACTGCTTGATAACAGAATAATTTGATGAGACTTATTTTTTACTTTAATGTTTAGTTGAGATTACTGAAAACTGGGCCTAAACTGAAGTTTGTCCTGATTGGTACAAGTAGAGAATGGAGGACTAGGGATGGATTTAGAGATTATAGGGTACCACATTCAGTTCCTAATAAAACAAGTAAAGGACAGTGTCCCAAATAGATTGTTGAAAAAGATATTCATCTCTATTTAACATGTAAATTCAGCATTTTCTATATTAAATTAAAAATGAAAGAATGTTCCTATATTTGGTCTTTTAAAGACATTCCAGGTTGGTTAAGGAAACAAACACTGCCTATGAAATCATAACAACTTAATCATAAAAACCTGATTACTACTTAAATTTACAAGAATGTCAGTGCTAAGAATTATTTCCCTGGATCTCACAAGTGTACATGATAGTCATATGAATAGACCTGTGTGGCTATATCGCTGGTATCTAATTTAGAGAATAGATATATAGAGATTAGATCACATAGCTGAGTGTGATCTCAACTTTTCTACACACTCCCATGCCCCACACACCCAAAGACTTGTACTAATCCTTATAGATCCATTACTTTTCCTCCTCCCCTCTCTCAGAGTCTATTAAAATTTCTTTTCAAGTACTAATGTGATTCGCTTTAGAAAATATTGAGTTAAACCTAATTGTTGTCATTTAGCTTTTAGATAGAGAACCAAGAAAAACTTATTAAAAGTGTATTTTGGTATTCTTTGAAAATGGTAAGAAGTACATTATCATTGAGTCCCTGAATATACATTATATAAAGTATTTTGTGAGGAATTCCCTATACAAATCAGTACTCGAAGAAATAAATGACTTCTCTGAATGAGAATGAACTGGGAAATTTCAAAGTATCAATCAGTGAATCAAAGATGAATCATAGCATTCTATAGAAAAAATAATCTTGATGTAATCTAGTCAACACCATTACATTTTTTCTTATACCAGCTGATAGTACTTTTAATTTTTTAATTTTTATTTATTAATTTTTATTAGTGAAACACCATGAGGTGCAGTTGTAGACTTACATACCTTTGTGCCTGGGTTTCATTTATACAAGAATCAAGTACCCATATCTCCACCAGTGCCCATTCTCCACCACCAAGGAACCCAGTGATCCTCCCACCCCCCACTCGCCCCACTTCAGGGCATTCCCTTTTGCTTTTTCTTTGTTTTACAGTGTTGTGGTTTGCAATGGAGGTAAATACTATTACATTTTCAAAGAAGAACATAGGCCCCTATATGTTCAAGACACTACTACTGTCCTGCGGTTCTTCCCAGCATGTACCCTACTCCAAGCCAGCCCTTTGGAAATATGCTGGGAAGGACAACTGGATGTTCCTTTCCTCACACTGACCTGCAAGATTCTTGTTGATTCTCAGCCACATCAACTATTTAATTTGTTGCCTGATATCACCTCCTGTCCTTTATTTTTTTTTAAATATTTGATTTGTTTCTGGAACATAAAGAAAAAAATTAAATGGATGAATAAAACAAAAGCAAAATCAAACCTTTACACTCTGACATCAAAATAGTCCTTATAGGAGGGGAATTAAATGACTGAAATGGGTAGGGGAATGCTGTTAGTTGGTTGTGGACAGTAGCTGGATATTTGACAGTGCATGGAGTATGAATACAGAGTTGCTGAGATGAGGAACTCTGTACTTGAAGCGAATACAGTTTGTAAACTAGTCATCACAATTATATGTCCATATGAAATTTACCTACATATGCTTTGTGCCTTCCTTGCATGTATATGTTATGCATTCCTTTATCATGGCCTCAGAAATGTATCTGAGGGCACTCGGAAATTAGTTGAGCCCAAAGTATGGGGAGAGAGTTAGTAAAGAATTGGAGGAGGAAGAAATATGAGTTGGAGCTTAAGAGCCGTGTAAGAGGAATATATAGATATATATGTGTGTGTAAATACACATATATATGTATAAATATATATATGGGCTGGAGCCATAGCACAGTGGGTAAGACATTTGCCTTGCATGCGGCCAACCTGGGTTTGATTGCTCTGCTCCTCTCAGAGAGCCCGGCATGCTACTGAGAGTAACCCTCCCTCATGGCAAAGCCTGGCAGGCTACCTGTGATCTATTCAACATGCCATGAACAGTAACAACAAGTCTCACCATAGGGACGTTTCTGGTGCCCACTCGAGCAAATCAGTGAACAATGGGAGGACAGTGCTACGGTGCTATGGTTAATTCAAACGTTGTTTATGCAAAATTTGAAAGAATCAAATAAATATTCTATAAATCTGATTACACCTATTAAATTAATATAACTGTAAATAGTGTTTAGAAATGAAGTTGAAGAATTTTAAGGCTATAGAAAGATATTGACAATATATCAAGAAACACTTGGATTTTTGAGGAGCAAGAACACGTAGCTGTTGTCCTTTCTTAAGGTTATTTTTTTGTCTTTAATAGAATATGCTTTCCCTGAGTTTTGTTAATAGCTTCCGTTTTTTAGAAAGCATCATAATAAATTATTTTTTTAAAAAAAGTAAAAAAACTTGTGTTTGTGAGTGGATTCTGTATGTTTGGAACCTGGGAAGTATTTTCCTATGTAAGTTACATTAAACATGATATTTATAACAGAAATACCATCTGCAGTACTATTCACAATAGCCAGAAGAAACTATGGTATGCCTACACAATTGAATACTACACAGTTGGCAGGAAAATCACATCATGAAGTTTGCTTATAAATGGATGTACAGGGAAGAATATCATGCTCAATGAAATCAGTCAGAAGGAAAGGGGTATACTGATTGGACTACCCCATTTTTTGTATATAAAAAACCAGAATATGAGACTAATACCCAAAGATAGCAGAAACACAGGCCAGGAGAACTGGTCAATGGTTTGACGCTTGCCACAAGTGCT
The DNA here is from genome assembly GCF_029834395.1 of Sorex fumeus. Classification (NCBI taxonomy): domain Eukaryota; kingdom Metazoa; phylum Chordata; class Mammalia; order Eulipotyphla; family Soricidae; genus Sorex; species Sorex fumeus. The sequence goes on from NW_026606203.1 coordinate 948,492, forward strand.
GAAGGCGAGCATTTGGAATAAAGAAGGGACCGCTATGATAATGATAGTTGGAAGTGATTACTCTGGGTGAGAACTGAGTCCTGAAAGTAGGTAAAGAAATAAACGTGAGATCCTCTCATTCTCTGTATTACAATCCATAATGCCCAAAGGATTAGAGAGAGAGAGAGAGAGAGAGAGAGAGAGAGAGAGAGAGAGAGAGGTGACTGCCATAGTTTAGAGACAGCAGGCTGTCCGGTGGGGTTTGGGGTTGGGAGAGGGAGTGATGGGAGAGAAACTGGGGACATTAGCAATGTAACTGTATACTAGTGGAGGTTAGGTGTTAAAATATCCTATGATTGAAACTGAGACATGAAAAGGTTTGTAATTTGTGTCTCCTGCAGATTCAATATTAAAACATGATATTTTGTTTCTACCAACATGACTAACCTATGAATTTGCTGAAATTTATTTTTATCAACTTGGCTGGGCTCATTACATGGATGTCTGTGTGGTAAAATTTTTTTTCATTTTATGCGGACTGAAGAGACAAAAATCATAGGGTTGGGACTTCTGGTGGAAGGAGAGAAGAGCACAAAACACCCTGTTGACCACACCTCAGCAGGGTCACCTAACTTGCCTAATGACAGACCTCCTTCACTGATTTCTTCTTTTGTAATGTGGAAAAATGAAAAGACTTTGCAGCCTGACAGGGGGTTGTCCCCTCCAGTTCACACTGTTTTCATTTCGATCAGAATTGTTTAAAGATTATTTGAAAAATTTGGAGCTTAATGATTTGTTCTCACATATTTCCCCTACATGGTGTCAGTGGGCATTGATCCAGGAAGGCCAGCATGAAAAAGTTAAGGTGTATGTCTTAACCACCAATGCCAACACTACTATAAGTATGGAACCCAGAGTACAATAGTAAAACTTCAAAATGTGTTTGTCAAGGAAATCGGTGGGAATGCAGGGAGAAATGGGTAATTTGTTGGTGGAGGGATGCAGACACTGGGGGTGTGATTAGAATTGGAATATTGTATGACAAATCTCCATTATAAATGACTTTGAAAATCAAAATTGCCTATATTTAAAATAAAAGAGAAGTCAACTTATGTCTATAATTCAAGAAAGCTTATCTTGGCAAATTTTGGCAGGGAGACCATAGTTGGTAGAGAGAGGGAGAAAGAAAGGGAGAGTTGACAGTCGGGAAGAGAAGCCAGGATATAATGGAAGAGATGAAAACTGATCTTAGAAGATTTGGAGCCATCAGAGTTTAGAGAGTTAAATGGTGAGAACATTGCAGTTTAGATACTTAAATAGTGAGATTGGTTTCATTCATCAGCACTGTATACATAGAAAGAGTTCAAACACCTCACAGATATTCATGCTATAATAATTAACAAGGGAAGCGTTTTTTCCTGAAGCTCTATGTAAGGATAATATATTGCCAGGAAGAATGATAAGAAGTTGTTTCTCTTTTTCACAGATTAATACATTAGAGATGAAAACTTTTATACAAAGGAATCTATGATCTTGTCCTGTTGCTCTGTTTTCTTGTCATCATTCCATTCTCCCCCATGACCCTACCTAATCAGGGCTCTCGACATTTCTCAGCAGTGTCACCACATAGCCTCAGAGCATGTGTTAACTGCAGGTAGCTCACAGCTCTCATGTTTGCCCCCCATCCAAGCCAGAGCCATCCTTCTGAAACCAAGGATATTTGCTGAAGGCCAGTTCTTCCTTGAAATGGCAGTCATGGTTTACCTCTTCTTAATCATTGTGTTTACATATTTAGATGAATGTCACTATACTAGTGACAGGTATTTTCCAAACTAAGAAAAGCATAAACATTTCCCTTTCCCCCACGAATTTTGGGCTAGTTATTTTCTATCCACTGCTAATTATATGTGATAATAAGGAAATAGATCTGAAGTAAAAACAAGTACATTTGTCAATTTGGTGCCATGACTAGTCAGTCTGAGTATAAGTATATATTTCTAGAAAAAAAAAAGCAGAAGAAAAGGAGTTGGTTGCTAGCAAAGATTGCCAAACCTCTGCCAAGAAATCCTTTGAAAATAATAATTCTGACTATGGACTGAACATGATTGCCACTCAATGCCTCTTTTGCAGATCACAACACCCAAAAGGAGAGAGAGAAAAAAAGGAAATGCCCTGCCACAGAGGCAGGGTGGGATGGGGGGGATCTGTGTGAGAGGGATACTGGAATACATGGTGGTGGAAAATGGGCACTGGCGGAGGAATGGGCATTTGATCATTGTATAATCGAAACCCAAGAACAAAAATTTGTAAATGTACAACTGTACATTATGGTGTTTCACTAATAAAAATTTAAAAAAATAAAATAAAATAAAAATTGTTTCGTCTGCCAGAGATCAGCAGATGGGAACCTGAGTGAAGGCAAAAGATTAAATCGGTTGACTTTTATTTTTCCTTGAGTATATTAATTTGATTTTGGAGTCAATTTATATGACAGTTCATCAAGACACAGAAATTTTCAGCACTTCTCTTGTTTAAAAGTATAGTGTTACACCATATCTCTCTCACATTATTTTTATTTCTCACATTATTTTTATCTCTCACATTATTTTTATTTCTCACATTATTTTTATTTTTATTTCACATGAGAAAATGCTCTACATCATTAATCATCAGGGAGATGCAGATCAAAACCACAATGAGATACCATCTCACACCTCAGAGACTGGCCCACATTCAAAAGAACAAAAGCAACCGATGCTGGCGTGGATGTGGCGAGAAAGGGACACTCCTTCACTGTTGGTGGGAATGTCCACTGGTTCAGCCCTTCTGGAAAACAGTATGGACGATTCTCAAAAAATTAGAAATTGAGCTCCCATTTGACCCAGCAATACCACTCCTGGGAATATATCCCAGAGAGGCAAAAATGTATAGTCGAAGTGACATCTGCACTTGTTTGTTCATTGCAGCCCTCTTTACAATAGCCAGAAACTGGAAGAAACCTGAATGCCCAAGAACAGATGACTGGTTAAAGAAACTTTGGTACATCTACACAATGGAGTACTATGTAGCTCTTAGAAAAGATGAAGTCATGAAATTTACATACAAGTGGTACAATATGGAAAGTATCATGCTAAGCGAAATGAGTCAGAAAGAGAGGGATAGACATAGAAAGATTGCATTCATCTGGGGGATATAAAGTAACAAAGTATGAGATTAATACCCAAGAATAGCTGAGATCAGCACCAGGAGGATTACTCCATAACTTAGAGGCCAGCCGGGTATCCTAGAGGAAAGGGCTATTCAGATAGAGAAGGGAGCACCAAATAAAGGATGTTTGGAGGATCCTCCCAGGAGGGGAGATGCATGTCGAAAGTAGACTATGGACTGAACATGTTTGCCACTCAATGCCTCTTTTGCAGACCACAACACCCAAAAGGAGAGAGAGAACACAGGGGATTGCCCTGCCACAGAGACGGGGGGATGGGGGGATGGGGGTGGGAGGGATATTATCCATGGTGGTGGAAAATGGGCACTGGTGGAGGGATGGGTATCTGATCATTGTATAATTGAAACCAAAGCACAAAAAATTGTAAATGTACAACTTTAAAAAAAATAAAATAAAATAAAGGGGAAAAAAAAAAAAGTATAGTGTTACACCATATCTCTCTCACATTATTTTTATTTCTGATAGTTTGACACAAAAGATAAGTCAAAATCATAGATAAATGTAAATTATTTAAATACTGTTTTGATTATTTAAAATTACATTATAGAATTACTAGAATTTCATAAATTTTAAGATTATGGATAATCAACATGCATGTATCATATTACACTCACAATTGAAAGGCCTCCTCTGTCATTCACTATTGTTCAGTTTTTCTACTTTGATTACACCTTTCCATCTGGTAACTAAAGAGTCTTATAGTTCTAAAGTTTGTTTTTATGGCTTTGAAAAGATCCAAATTATACAATTTTTAACATTGGATGAAACTAGAGTATATCATGCATGTAAAGTTAGCCTTAAGGAAAGGAACAGATACAGAGAGATTTTTCTCATATGTGGGATGTAAAGACACACAGCAAGGTAGCAACAAAGGTTTAAAGACAATGTAAGGGGAGAACTGATCCACACAGCTGAGTCAGGGGTTTGGGAGGGAGGGATTCTGGGGGTTTGGGGGAGAGGGAGGGTTTATTTTTTGAGACAATGAGGAGTGTCATGTTGTAATAATGTGTATGAGGAACCATTGTTAATTGAATTATAAATCATAGAATATTAATATTGTTTTAGACGTTTGTCTGTCTCATTTTATTCTTTTAATTTGTTTTCTCCATATGCCACATATGCATGAACTTGTATGATGCCTATCTTTCCCTGCCTGGCTTATGTCACTAAACATATTATCCTCATGTTATGCTTTTTTATACAAATAATAAGAAGATTTCACTTCATATAACTGAGTAGGATTCCATTGCTTTACACCCTTTCATTTTCAAAATTTGGGGTTTAAAACATACAAATATTGATTTTAACAATGCTCTGGTGTTTTAAAATTTTTAGTTCAGGTGCCTCTTGGAAGTCGGGGCGGAAGTGCTGGCGGCCGGCTTAGGTGCGGAAGGTGAGGAGCAGGTACAGCCCGCCCCCAAGGGCTCGGGTCGTCTCTGGGCACGCGCAGCTAGAAACAGCCCCTAGACAGCCGGTTTTCAACCCCTGATCTGCGTGGGACGGGCACAGAGGCCCAGCTCTGGGCAACAAAGCTGAACGGCTCCAATTCCAACAGGTACAGCCCAACCCCAAGGGCTCGGGTCCCTCTCTGGGCACGCGCAGCTAGAAACAGCCCCTAGACAGCCGGTTTTCAACCCCTGATCTGCGTGGGACGGGCACAGAGGCCCAGCTCTGGGCAACAAAGCTGAACGGCTCCAATTCCAACAGGTACAGCCCGCCCCCAAGGGCTCTGGTCCCTCTCTGGGCACGCGCAGCTAGAAACAGCCCCTAGACAGCCGGTTTTCAACCCCTGATCTGCGTGGGATGGGCACAGAGGCCCAGCTCTGGGCAACAAAGCTGAACGGCTCCAATTCCAACAGGTACAGCCCGCCCCCAAGGGCTCGGGTCCCTCTCTGGGCACGCGCAGCTAGAAACAGCCCCTAGACAGCCGGTTTTCAACCCCTGATCTGCGTGGGACGGGCACAGAGGCCCAGCTCTGGGCAACAAAGCTGAACGGCTCCAATTCCAACAGGTACAGCCCGCCCCCAAGGGCTCGGGTCCCTCTCTGGGCACGCGCAGCTAGAAACAGCCCCTAGACAGCCGGTTTTCAACCCCTGATCTGCGTGGGACGGGCACAGAGGCCCAGCTCTGGGCAACAAAGCTGAACGGCTCCAATTCCAACAGGTACAGCCCGCCCCCAAGGGCTCGGGTCCCTCTCTGGGCACGCGCAGCTAGAAACAGCCCCTAGACAGCCGGTTTTCAACCCCTGATCTGCGTGGGACGGGCACAGAGGCCCAGCTCTGGGCAACAAAGCTGAACGGCTCCAATTCCAACAGGTACAGCCCGCCCCCAAGGGCTCGGGTCCCTCTCTGGGCACGCGCAGCTAGAAACAGCCCCTAGACAGCCGGTTTTCAACCCCTGATCTGCGTGGGACGGGCACAGAGGCCCAGCTCTGGGCAACAAAGCTGAACGGCTCCAATTCCAACAGGTACAGCCCGCCCCCAAGGGCTCCGGTCCCTCTCTGGGCACGCGCAGCTAGAAACAGCCCCTAGACAGCCGGTTTTCAACCCCTGATCTGCGTGGGACGGGCACAGAGGCCCAGCTCTGGGCAACAAAGCTGAACGGCTCCAATTCCAACAGGTACAGCCCGCCCCCAAGGGCTCGGGTCCCTCTCTGGGCACGTGCAGCTAGAAACAGCCCCTAGACAGCCGGTTTTCAACCCCTGATCTGCGTGGGACGGGCACAGAGGCCCAGCTCTGGGCAACAAAGCTGAACGGCTCCAATTCCAACAGGTACAGCCCGCCCCCAAGGGCTCGGGTCCCTCTCTGGGCACGCGCAGCTAGAAACAGCCCCTAGACAGCCGGTTTTCAACCCCTGATCTGCGTGGGACGGGCACAGAGGCCCAGCTCTGGGCAACAAAGCTGAACGGCTCCAATTCCAACAGGTACAGCCCGCCCCCAAGGGCTCGGGTCCCTCTCTGGGCACGCGCAGCTAGAAACAGCCCCTAGACAGCCGGTTTTCAACCCCTGATCTGCGTGGGACGGGCACAGAGGCCCAGCTCTGGGCAACAAAGCTGAACGGCTCCAATTCCAACAGGTACAGCCCGCCCCCAAGGGCTCGGGTCCCTCTCTGGGCACGCGCAGCTAGAAACAGCCCCTAGACAGCCGGTTTTCAACCCCTGATCTGCGTGGGACGGGCACAGAGGCCCAGCTCTGGGCAACAAAGCTGAACGGCTCCAATTCCAACAGGTACAGCCCGCCCCCAAGGGCTCGGGTCCCTCTCTGGGCACGCGCAGCTAGAAACAGCCCCTAGACAGCCGGTTTTCAACCCCTGATCTGCGTGGGACGGGCACAGAGGCCCAGCTCTGGGCAACAAAGCTGAACGGCTCCAATTCCAACAGGTACAGCCCGCCCCCAAGGGCTCGGGTCCCTCTCTGGGCACGCGCAGCTAGAAACAGCCCCTAGACAGCCGGTTTTCAACCCCTGATCTGCGTGGGACGGGCACAGAGGCCCAGCTCTGGGCAACAAAGCTGAACGGCTCCAATTCCAACAGGTACAGCCCGCCCCCAAGGGCTCGGGTCCCTCTCTGGGCACGCGCAGCTAGAAACAGCCCCTAGACAGCCGGTTTTCAACCCCTGATCTGCGTGGGACGGGCACAGAGGCCCAGCTCTGGGCAACAAAGCTGAACGGCTCCAATTCCAACAGGTACAGCCCGCCCCCAAGGGCTCGGGTCCCTCTCTGGGCACGCGCAGCTAGAAACAGCCCCTAGACAGCCGGTTTTCAACCCCTGATCTGCGTGGGACGGGCACAGAGGCCCAGCTCTGGGCAACAAAGCTGAACGGCTCCAATTCCAACAGGTACAGCCCGCCCCCAAGGGCTCGGGTCCCTCTCTGGGCACGCGCAGCTAGAAACAGCCCCTAGACAGCCGGTTTTCAACCCCTGATCTGCGTGGGACGGGCACAGAGGCCCAGCTCTGGGCAACAAAGCTGAACGGCTCCAATTCCAACAGGTACAGCCCGCCCCCAAGGGCTCGGGTCCCTCTCTGGGCACGCGCAGCTAGAAACAGCCCCTAGACAGCCGGTTTTCAACCCCTGATCTGCGTGGGACGGGCACAGAGGCCCAGCTCTGGGCAACAAAGCTGAACGGCTCCAATTCCAACAGGTACAGCCCGCCCCCAAGGGCTCGGGTCCCTCTCTGGGCACGCGCAGCTAGAAACAGCCCCTAGACAGCCGGTTTTCAACCCCTGATCTGCGTGGGACGGGCACAGAGGCCCAGCTCTGGGCAACAAAGCTGAACGGCTCCAATTCCAACAGGTACAGCCCGCCCCCAAGGGCTCGGGTCCCTCTCTGGGCACGCGCAGCTAGAAACAGCCCCTAGACAGCCGGTTTTCAACCCCTGATCTGCGTGGGACGGGCACAGAGGCCCAGCTCTGGGCAACAAAGCTGAACGGCTCCAATTCCAACAGGTACAGCCCGCCCCCAAGGGCTCGGGTCCCTCTCTGGGCACGCGCAGCTAGAAACAGCCCCTAGACAGCCGGTTTTCAACCCCTGATCTGCGTGGGACGGGCACAGAGGCCCAGCTCTGGGCAACAAAGCTGAACGGCTCCAATTCCAACAGGTACAGCCCGCCCCCAAGGGCTCGGGTCCCTCTCTGGGCACGCGCAGCTAGAAACAGCCCCTAGACAGCCGGTTTTCAACCCCTGATCTGCGTGGGACGGGCACAGAGGCCCAGCTCTGGGCAACAAAGCTGAACGGCTCCAATTCCAACAGGTACAGCCCGCCCCCAAGGGCTCGGGTCCCTCTCTGGGCACGCGCAGCTAGAAACAGCCCCTAGACAGCCGGTTTTCAACCCCTGATCTGCGTGGGACGGGCACAGAGGCCCAGCTCTGGGCAACAAAGCTGAACGGCTCCAATTCCAACAGGTACAGCCCGCCCCCAAGGGCTCGGGTCCCTCTCTGGGCACGCGCAGCTAGAAACAGCCCCTAGACAGCCGGTTTTCAACCCCTTATCTGCGTGGGACGGGCACAGAGGCCCAGCTCTGGGCAACAAAGCTGAACGGCTCCAATTCCAACAGGTACAGCCCGCCCCCAAGGGCTCGGGTCCCTCTCTGGGCACGCGCAGCTAGAAACAGCCCCTAGACAGCCGGTTTTCAACCCCTGATCTGCGTGGGACGGGCACAGAGGCCCAGCTCTGGGCAACAAAGCTGAACGGCTCCAATTCCAACAGGTACAGCCCGCCCCCAAGGGCTCGGGTCCCTCTCTGGGCACGCGCAGCTAGAAACAGCCCCTAGACAGCCGGTTTTCAACCCCTGATCTGCGTGGGACGGGCACAGAGGCCCAGCTCTGGGCAACAAAGCTGAACGGCTCCAATTCCAAACAGGAGACTTTCCCAACTCCTCGCCTAGTGCCAGGGACTCTTTCCGGAGCCGCAGCTGCTGTCGTGGCCACGAAATATTTTCCCACTACATATGCCATAGGAACCATAAGCTAACTTCTTAGATGGAAACTTCTCTATTTTAGCTCAGCCACTAGAAACACAGTAGCCAATAACTCATAAGCCTATCTTAAACTCACACTGCATATCAAAGCAGAATAGTAACAGTGAACGTGAAGGACGAAACCACACCTCTCACAATGGTAAAGCAACGCAAAACCCCACCAAACTTTCATATTGAAGAGTCAAGCCCAGATGACACCAACAGTACTGTAGTGTTAGACAACCTCTCTGACACGGAATTCAGAAGGGAGCTACTTAGGATGCTTAGGGAATTAAAAGAAACAATGGAAATCAATGCCAATAGAAGACAAGAGGATCTGAAGGCAGAACTGAGGAAAATGCAATCATAAATGTCAGACCTGAAAAATCTCGTAGGCGAATTGAAAAGCTCAGTGGAAGGCCTCAGCAGCAGAGTAAGAGCTGCTGAGAACAGAATCAGTGAGCTCGAAGATGAAGTTCAGAGACTCTCCAGAAAAGAGCAGAAAATGGAAAAGAGACTCACAATTCGGGAACAGATGGCAAGAGAAGATCGTGATGAAGCCAAGATGGGTAACATAAGAATTATTGGAGTCCCAGAGGTACAGGAAGAAAACCTCGATGAAGAAGAAACTGTCAAAGAAATCATTGCTACAACATTTCCAGAGCTGAAGAAAACTTGTGACCACATTCAGGAGGCCCGAAGGGTACCAGCTAGAAGAAATCTGAATAAAAATACCCCAAGACACATTCTGATCAAAATGACCAAAACCTTAGACAGAGACAAAATTCTGAAAGCAGCAAGATCGAAGAAAGAAATCTCTTACAAAGGAGCATCCTTAAAATTCACAGCTGATTTTTCTGATGATACCCTCATGGCCCGAAAACAGTGGTGGGACATAGTAAAAAAACTCAATGAAATAAATGCCTCCCCCAAAATACTTTTCCCAGCAAGACTCTCATTCATAATAGAAGGGACAACACACAGTTTCACAGACAAACAACAGCTCAGGAACTTCATAGACTCAAAACCATGGTTACAAGAACAACTAAATGGGCTACTTTAAGGCAAGAAAGGCCCCTCAAATACACCAAATTTTAACATAACAATGGGACAAAATCCCATAACAATAATCTCTCTCAATGTCAATGGGCTAAACGCACCAATTAAAAGACATAGAGTGGCAGGATGAATTAGAAAATTGAACCCAACATTCTGTTGCCTGCAAGAAACGCATCTCAATAGTCAAAGCAAACACAGACTCAGAGTCAAAGGCTGGAAAACAATCCTACAGGCAAACAGCTCCCATAAAAAAGCTGGGGTAGCCATCGTTATATCAGACCACATCGATTTCAGAGTGAGGAAGGTCATAAGAGACAGTGAAGGCCATTTCTTATTGATCAAAGGATCTGTACAACAGGAAGAACTTACAATAATAAATGTATATGCACCTAATGAGAGACCAGCCAAGTACTTAAAACAACTACTCATAGATTTGGAAAAAGACATTAATAGCAACACAATACTACTGGGAGACTTCAACACTGCTTTGTCACCTCTTGATAGATCAACCAGACTCAAGCTTAGCAAGGACATACTTCATTTGAGGGAAACAATGGAAGAAAGGGACTTAGTAGATATATACAGGACACTTCATCCACAAAAAGCTGAATACACATTCTTCTCAAGCGTACATGGAACATTCTCCAAGATAGACCACATGCTGAGCCACAAAACATGCCTCCATAAAATTAAGAAGGTAGAGATTGTATCAACAATCTTCTCAGACCATAATGCGCTGAAATTAGAAGTAAATCACACACAAAAACAGAAAACTAAATCAAACACCTGGAAATTAAACAGTGCACTATTGAACAACGAGTGGATTAGACAGGAAATCAAAGAGGAAATCAAAAGATTCCTAGAAACGAATGAAAATGAGAACACGAGTTACCAAAACTTATGGGACACAGCAAAGGCTGTGTTAAGAGGAAAGTTTATAGCTCTACAAGCATTCCTCAGGAAGGAGGAGCGAGCACACATAAGTAAACTAACCTCACAGCTTAAGAGCTTGGAGAAGGACCAAAAAAAGGAGCACAACCCGAACAGGAGAAAGGAAATAATAAAACTCAGAGCAGAGATTAACGAGATGGAAACCCAAAAAACAATCCGAAAGATCAATGAAACCAGAAGCTGGTTCTTTGAGAAAATTAACAAGATCGATAAGCCTCTAGCAAAACTCACAAAGAAAGGGAGAGAGAAAACCCTAATAAACCGAATCAGAAATGAAAAGGGGGTCATTACAACAGATACCACAGAAATTCAGAGGATCCTCAGGGAGTACTTTGAGAAGCTTTATGCCACGGAACATCAAAACCTCGAGGAAATGGATAAATTCCTAGACTCCTACAGACTCCCAAGGCTGAACCAAGAAGACCTGGAATACCTGAACAGACCTATCACCATCAAGGAAATTGAAATGGTAATAAAAAGTCTCCCCAAGCACAAAAGTCCTGGCCCGGATGGATTCACTAGTGAATTCTTCCAAATCTTTAAAGAGGACTTACTCCCGATGCTCTTTAAGCTTTTCCACGAAATTGAAATATCAAAAACACTTCCGAACAGTTTCTACGAAGCGAATATCACACTGATACCAAAAGCAGACAGAGATACCACAAAGAAAAAGAATTACAGGCCGATATCCCTGATGAACATAGATGCAAAGATCCTCAACAAACTACTAGCAAATAGAATCCAACTACTCATCAAAAAGATCATACACCATGACCAAGTAGGATTCATCCCAGGGATGCAAGGATGGTTTAACATTCGGAAATTGATCAACATAATCCACCATATCAACAAAAGAAAAGATAAAAAGCATATGATCATATCAATAGATTCAGAGAAAGCATTTGATAAGATCCAGCACCCCTTTATGATGAAAACCCTAGCCAAAATGGGTATAGAGGGGACCTTCCTCAACATAATTAAAGCCATCTACCACAAGCCTACAGCAAGCATCATCCTCAATGGGGAAAAACTGAGAGCCTTCCCTCTAAGATCAGGGACGAGACAAGGATGCCCACTCTCTCCACTGCTGTTCAATATAGTACTGGAAGTACTTGCAATAGCGATTAGGCAGGAAAAATATATTAAGGGCATTCAGGTAGGAAAGGAAGAAATCAAGCTCTCACTATTCGCAGATGATATGGTACTCTACTTAGAGAACCCAATAACTTCCACCAAAAAACTCCTAGAAACAATAGACTCATATAGTAAAGTTGCAGGTTATAAAATCAATACCCAAAAGTCCATGGCTTTCCTATACGCAAACAGTGAGAGAGAAGAAAGCAACATGAAAAAAACAATCCCGTTCACAATTGTGCCCCAGAAAATCAAGTACCTAGGAATCAGCTTAACTAAGGAAGTAAAGGACCTGTACAAAGAAAACTACAAAACGCTACTTCAGGAAATAAAAGAGGACATGAGGAAATGGAAAGATATCCCCTGCTCATGGGTCGGGAGACTTAACATTGTCAAAATGGCAATACTACCAAAAGCATTGTATAAATTCAATGCAATCTCTATAAGGATACCCATGACATTCTTCAAAGAAATGGAGCAAACACTCCTGAAATTTATATGGAACAATAAGCCCCCACGAATAGCTAAAGCAATTCTTGGGAAAAAGAAAATGGGAGGAATCAACCTCCCGAATTTCAAACTGTACTACAAAGCAGTAATAATTAAAACAGCATGGTACTGGAACAAAGGCAGAACTGCAGACCAATGGAACAGGGTTGAATACACTGACATCTCTCCTCAATCATATGCTCATCTAATCTTTGATAAAGGTGCAAGTAATGTGAAGTGGAGTAAGGAAAGCCTCTTTAATAAATTGTGTTGGCATCACTGGACGGCTACATGCAAAAAAATAGGCTCAGAACTCTGCCTAACACCATGTACAAAAGTAAGATCAAAATGGATTAAAGACCTCAACATCAGACCAGAAACCATAAGGTACATTGAAGATAAAGTTGGCAAAATCCTCCATGACATTGAAGCTAATGGTATCTTCAAAGATGCCACGCCACTGGCCGAGCAAGTGAAAACAGAGATAGATAAATGGGACTATCTTAAACTAAGAAGCTTCTGCACCTCCAAAGAAACAGTGACCAAAATACAAAGACAGTCTACAGAATGGGAAAGGATATTCACCGAATACACATCTGACAAGGGGTTGATATCCAGGATATACAAAATACTGGTTAAACTCCACAAGAAGAAAACATCCAACCCCATCCAAAAATGGGGAAATGAAATGAACAGAAACTTTCTCAAAGAAGAAATCCGAATGGCAAAAAAGCACATGAGAAAATGCTCTACATCATTAATCATCAGGGAGATGCAGATCAAACCCACAATGAGATACCATCTCACACCTCAGAGACTGGCCCATATTCAAAAGAACAAAAGCAACCGATGCTGGCGTGGATGTGGCGAGAAAGGGACACTCCTTCACTGTTGGTGGGAATGTCCACTGGTTCAGCCCTTCTGGAAAACAGTATGGACGATTCTCAAAAAATTAGAAATTGAGCTCCCATTTGACCCAGCAATACCACTCCTGGGAATATATCCCAGAGAGGCAAAAATGTATAGTCGAAGTGACATCTGCACTTGTTTGTTCATTGCAGCACTCTTTACAATAGCCAGAAACTGGAAGAAACCTGAGTGCCCAAGAACAGATGACTGGTTAAAGAAACTTTGGTACATCTACACAATGGAGTACTATGTAGCTCTTAGAAAAGATGAAGTCATGAAATTCACATACAAGTGGTACAATATGGAAAGTATCATGCTAAGCGAAATGAGTCAGAAAGAGAGGGATAGACATAGAAAGATTGCATTCATCTTGGGGATATAAAGTAACAAAGTATGAGATTAATACCCAATAATAGCTGAGATCAGCACCAGGAGGATTACTCCATAACTTAGAGGCCAGCCGTGTATCCTAGAGGAAAGGGCAGTTCAGATAGAGAAGGGAGCACCAAATAAAGGATGTTTGGAGGATCCTCCCAGGAGGGGAGATGCATGTCGAAAGTAGACTATGGACTGAACATGTTTGCCACTCAATGCCTCTTTTGCAGAGCACAACACCCAAAAGGAGAGAGAGAACACAGGGGATTGCCCTGCCACAGAGACAGGGGGGATGGGGGGATGGGGGTGGGAGGGATATTATCCATGGTGGTGGAAAATGGGCACTGGTGGAGGGATGGGTATCTGATCATTGTATAATTGAAACCAAAGCACAAAAAATTGTAAATCTACAACTTAAAAAAAAATAAAATACAATAAAGGGAAAAAAAAATTTTAGTTCAGTGAAGAAAAGGTAAAGGCCCTCCCGTTGATCGTCGATTTACTCGAGCGGGCCCAGTAACGTCTCCATTGGAGACTTTGTTGTTACTGTGTTTGGCATATCGAATACTCTCGGTAGCTTGACGGGCTCTCCGAGAGTGGCAGAGGAATCGAACTCGGGTCGGTCATGTTGGCCGCTTGTAAGGCGAACGCCCTACCGCTGTGAAGAAAAATAGATTTTATTGAACAACACTTAGAAACTTGTGAAACAGGCATAGGGTGGAATGGAATATATGTTCAAGAGAGAACACTTTTTTTACAAAGCAAGCAAGGTGTGACATACAGAAAGGAAGTACGGTATTTCTTTAAGGAAGAACACAAGATTGAGGACCAAGCCCACTCTGGTAGTTTAGGAATAAGAACTTGGAGTGGTATGAACTTAACCTGTACACTTTAGGGGAGAACCTGAGTGAAACAAATAGAAGTACGTTCAGAAGAATGATAAACTGGAGTCTATACTTTGAGTGAGGAGGGTAGAGAGTTCTTTGGGGAGATCTGGACTATGGAGAACAGTAATATTATAACATTAATGATAGTATCTTACCGTGGGATTCCAAAAAAAATCTTTAAGAGTGGCGTCAGAAATGATAACATTCTTAGGTATTTGGATTTCCTGTGGAAACTACTGGAAAGCTGAGTTTATGCTCTGGATGCCTCTGCCTGAAACAAGGTCAACAAATCATGAATGAAAAATTACAAGTTACATGCATCAAGGATTCTGATCCCAGTGGAAGGCTAGCTTTTGGGTGGACAATTTCTACTGCTGGCCTGATTTAGATTCTGATCCTGGGATACGTAACAGAAAGGAGGTAGTGACAGGTATCCTCAGAAGTGAAGCCTCTGAGACAGAATTCATTCATGCCAACTTATGGGTTATCAATGTTTGCTCATGGCTGCTACCATTATAACATGCCATTCAATGATTCTGTGGTTTCAATTTACTGTGTCAATGTAAAGATGAAGTTTCTAAATGGAAGGTAAAAATCTGAGGCCCTCAAGATGATGAATTATGGGGAGGCGGGTGGAGCTGGAGCTATAGTACAGCAGGTAGGGCATTTGCCTTGCACACGGCCTACCCAGGTTAGATTCCCCGCATCCTGTATGGTCCCCCCAAGCACCGTGAGGAGTAATTCCTGACTGCAGAGCCAGGAGTAACCCCTGTGCATCGTCAGGTGTGACCCAAAAACGCAAAAACAAAAAGATGATGCCTTACCTTTAGATATTTTGAAGTCAAGTAGAAACAGCCAGGAAGCTCACCAGAAAAGAGTTCTCCTGGGTCGAAAACATTATCACCTCTTGCGTGAGAGCATAGAGAAAATAACGTTTCCATTTTATGCCATGTTAAAGCAAGCCAGACATGATCTTGGAAAGTTTGTCAAAGGAAAGCATGGCTATAGGAAGGATAAGATGACAACTGAATCTTAGAGGTAAAATATACAAGTGAAGAAAAGGTCAAGAAGTAGGCGGTACGATGGCGACCAGGTATACTAAGAAAAGCATTTTTTAAAAAATAAAATGCAATGAGACATCAAAAAAGACCTTTTTAAATGTTTAAGATCAGGGATATAACTCAGGGATAGAGCATTTGCCTTCCATTGTATGATGATCTGGGATTGATCCTTAGCATTGCAAACAGCATTATTTTTTAATTTTTAATTTCTTTCTTTCTTGCTTATTTGCTTGCTTGTTTTTCTTGGTTTTTTTTTTTTGGATCGCACCTGGCTATGCATAGGGGTTATTTTTAATTTTAAAAAAATTATAATTTTTATTTTTTACCTGTGGTTTAAAATGAAATCTAAAATATTTTAGAGTAAATATATGTGAAGAAGAATAAAATTCACGGGAACTATTTAGTGTTCTTAACGATACAGCAGTCAGAATTTTGAGGTTAATTTTATGGGTAGTGCATAAATAATTTTTCCCCATTATGTGGGCTGTCTTTTTATGATGGTCACCATTTTTTCTAAGTTGCAGCAACGTCTTAGTTTAATGTAGTCTCATTTGTTTATCTTCATTTCCTCTTCCTTGGTCAGTGGTGTTTCATTCTAGAAGTTTCCCTTAGCTTTAATGTCATGGAGGGATCGTCCCACATTTTTCTCCATATATCTTAAGAATTCAGGTATGTGCTTATAATAAAGTTGTTTTGAAATTTTTATCTTTGGAGATAGCTTGAAATTCAAGTGATAGTGGTGGCACTGGAATTATAGGTGATAGTGATGGTATGTTTGATATTCTTTTTCTTTAAATAATTTATTATAGGTAAGGTCATATATTTAAAATGGTATTAACATTTATAGTCTTGGTATAAAGTTACCTCATAGCACCACCAGCAAAGTGTCTATTACTCTTCACCCCCGTGATACTATATCAGACCCTATCCTAATAAATGCCTGTATCAGTCCTTTAGAGACCAAGTTGATGAAAATGGTACATATCTAAGTTTATGTACAAGATCCATTCTGCAAAGGTGCTACTTTGAGAATCTATCTCTAAACTGGAGCCAGTTTCAATATATCACTGTTATATATTTTTTCTTTGCTTTTGGAAGTCGTAGGAAGCAAACATTCCCTCCACAGTAGAGTTCCATTCTTGTATACTTGACAAGGAAGGAACTTGACATCATGCTCCTTATAAGATAGTTCACATGAGATGTAGGAGGGGAATAAGTCTTTGAAGTATTTGTCTGGAAAAAGCGAAAACGTGAGAGTGTGAAAGGAAGAGAAAGAGAGAGAGAGAGAGAGAGAGAGACATAAAGAGAGAGAGAGACAGAGGGGGGATGGAAAGAAAATGTCTGCCACAGAGCCTAGAGGTAGGTTGGGGAAGTTGACAGGAGGGAAACTTGGGCCATTGGTCGTGGAAAATGGGCACTGGGAGAGGGATGGGTGTTGGATTATTGTATGACTGAAACCTGATTAGGAATAGGTTTGTATCTGTATCTCATTGGTGACTCAATTTAAAAAAATAAAAAAATAAATATATAAATAAAAACAACAAGAACAAAAAAAATTTTAAAAAGATTAGGATCAATGTTGAGGTTAAAAAATTCTTGTCATGGGAAAAGTGATTAGATATATTAAATAACCAGAGTTTATGTGAGGATGATATAGCAGCAAAGTTCTTATGTTCTTGAGGGTGAGGGTATATACTTCACTGTTTTATCATTTATAGTAGCAGTTCATCTCTCCTTGTTTGCACACCTGAAGCAATATGACTTTTCAGTCTTTTCTCTCAAGATGTGTTTTCTATTAAGTCATCTCTTGTTTCTATAACGTTTCCAGAGCTGAAGAAAACTTGTGACCACATTCAGGAGGCCCCAAGGGTACCAGCTAGAGGAAATCCAAATAAAAATACCCCACAACACATCCTGATCAAAATGACCAAAACCTTAGACAGAGACAAAATTCTGAAAGCAACAAGATCAAAGAAAGAAATCTCTTACAAAGGAGCATCCTTAAAATTTACAGCTAATTTTTCTGATGAAACCCACATGGCCCGAAAACAGTGGTGGGACATAGTGAAAAAACTCAATGAAATAAAGTTTAAATAAAAAAAAAGAATTTAGGTATGATATTGAGGTTTTTAATACATTTGATCTGACTTTGTGCCTGGCACTATAAAGAGGTCTGAGTTCAATTTTTTTTTTTTTTTGCCTGTTGCTGTCCAGGTTTCCCAGCACCACTTGTTGAAGAGACTTCTTTGCTCAACTTCATATTTCTTGAGCCTTTATGAAAGATTAGGTAATAATAATCTGAGGGCCAGCGTCAGGATATTTGACTATATTCCATTGATGTGAGGCCTGTCTTTATCTGAATATCATGATATTTTGATTACTACGAATTTGTAGTAGGGTTGCAAGTTGGGGAAGCTGTTCCCTTCTTCTTTTTAACAAATATTGCTTTAGCTTTTCATGGGAGTTTATTGTTGTGTATGAGTTTCAAGAGTATTTAATCTATTTCTTTGAAAAATGTTATGGCTATCCTTATAGGAAGTGCAGTAAATCTTTATAGAGCTTTGGTGTGTATTGCCATTTTGACAGTGTTAATCCTCTCAATCCATGAGCATGGGATGTGATTCCATTTCCTCATATACTCTCTTATTTCGTGAAGTAGAGTTTTTAGGGTTTTTTTTTGTATAGTTCCTTAAAATTTTATCATTTATCACTTAACTTCCCCTTAGTCGTCGATTTGCTCGAGCGGGCGCCAGTAACATCTCCATTTGTCCCTGTCGCGTGCTAGTGTAGCCCAATGGCATCTGTTCGAACCGGGAACATGAAGGGCCTCAAACCGATCGTTCATGATCTTGACGAAGAAGTCTGACCATCTGGAAGGTGGGTGGCCACGCGGTCTTTTGACATCCCGGGGAATCCAGTCAGTAACAGCTCTAGTCCAGCAGTCGTCTTTAAATCTCATTACGTGACCAGCCCATCCAATTTTCGACAACTTGGCATAAGAGACAGCGTCCCTGATTCTTGATCGGCGAAAGATGTCAGAACTCCGGATTATCTCTCTCATTTGAGTGAAACCTGATATTCCAAGCATAGCTCTTTCTATTCTTCTTTGGGAGACCTGAATACCATTCTCATCTTGTTTGCGTAGGGCCCAGGTCTCTGAGGCATATGTTAATGCAGGAAGAACAGTGGAATCAAATAGATGTGCCCGGAGCCAGAGGTTCTTCTTCCTCTTAGCTATTTCTTCGACGTTTTTGAAGGCATTCCAAGCCGCTCTCTTCCTCCTGCACAGCTCGGGTGCCAGGTCATTTGTCATGTTGACCTCTCGACTTAGGTACACATAGCTGTTGCATTCGGAGACAGTCATTCCATTGAGAGCGAATGGGGCATCAGGAACAAGGCTGTTTCGCATAAACATTGTCTTCGTAAGATTCAGCTGTAGTCCTACCTTTCCACACTCACGGTCAAAGTCGGCCAGCATTTGTGCTGCTTGGCTGATGTTTGGTGTTATTAAAATAATGTCATCAGCAAAGTGGAGGTGGTGTAGTTGCCGAGCATCTATCTTCAGTCCCATTACGTCCCATTCCAGTCGTCGCATGATGTTCTCGAGGGTGGCACTGAAGAGTTTTGGTGAAATGGTATCACCCTGCCGCACCCCTCTCTTGACATCAACGATCACTTCTTTGTAGAATGGTGAGATCCTGCTAGTGAATCTGTAATACAGCTCACGGAGGATCCTGATGTACTGGTCTTGAATGCCCTGATTGGCTAGGGCTTCAATGACCACTTCCGTCTCAACAGAATCAAAGGCCTTGTTTAAATCAATGAACATTAAACAGCGGCATCTTGAACTCTAGAGAAACCTCAATGAGCTTGGTTATCGCGTGGATATGGTCGATGGTGCTGAATCCTTTGCGGAACCCTGCTTGCTCGTATGGTTGTCCTTCATCTAGTGTTCTGCCAATCCTATTTAGGATGACTCGAGTGAACAACTTGTAGATGACAGACAATAGGCAGATCGGGCGACAGTTGCCAATGTCATGGATGTCTCCCTTCTTGAACAGTAGTACGGTCCTGCTGGTTTTCCATTGAGACAGAAACTTGCATTCAGACAGGTAGCGAGTGAAGAGCCGAGCCAGTGTATTGATGAGTACTGACGGCAGGTTCTTCAGGTGTTCAGGTCTGACCTTGACTGGGCAGGGTGCTGTTGGTTTCTTTACCAACGAAATGGCGTGTCGGATTTCGGAAGGGAGAACTTTGGGAAGGACATATCCATCCTGTGTAATTTGGTATGTCGGCAAGTGGACATGGTTATCGAAGAGATTTGAGTAGAAGTCATGGTAATCTTCTCCATTGCCGTCCTGGAGGATGTGATGGATCCATCAGGACGTCGGAGGGCAGTCATCTTGGTCTTATAGTTGGCGAAGGACAGGCGGGCGTTACGAATACTTTTGCTGGCTTCTGCCGCATCTACCAGTACTTCTGCTCTTCTCTCTTTGAGGTCTTCCTTGATCGCATCTCTGCACTGCTTTGCGAGCTCGGATGTTAGCTTGCGGTTGCCTGAGGCATGCACCAAACCACGCTGGCAAATTAGCTCAAGAGTTTTCGAAGATAGGCCATTTTTTGTGGCTATCTCTCTCTTGGCTTTCCTCACACATTCATGGAGGTGCTGAACCAGTGGATCGTATTCCTCGTCAATGTTGTCAACAATGGCATATTCCCATGTTGCCGCAATAGTACCAAAGTATAGTTCCTTAACATTTTAGTTGATTCTAATATAATATACTCGATTTTCTGAGGTATTATTGTGAATGGGATTGTTTTTCTCTATCTCTTTTTTTCTCTTTCATTTGAAATATATGGGAAAGCCATGGACTACCGGATATTGATTGTGTAATATGCTACTTTACTAAACAAATCTATTGTTCCCAGGAGCTTTTTTGTAGGTTCTTTGGGATTTTCCAAGTATAGTATCATGTTATCTCCAAATAGTAAAAGCTTGAGTTCTTCCTTTTTTATATGGATGCCCTTGATATCTTTTCTTTTTACCGAAATCCTATGGCAAGTACTTCAAGTACTATGTTGAATAGGTGTGGTGAGAGTGGGTAACTTCTTTTGTGCCTAATTGTATTCTGGGATTCTAGCTCATTGATTTCTGCTCCAAACCTTTAGTTTTCTCCCCGTTGAGAATAATGCTTGCTGTGGGTTTGTGGTAGTTTGCTTTGACTAGATTGAAGAAAGTACTTTCAACTCCCATTTTCTTGAGAGTTTTTCACCATGAATGGGTGCTGGATCTCATCAAATGCTTTATCTACATCTATCGATATGATGATATGACTTTTATCTTTATTTTATTGAGATGGTGTATTATGTTGATTGACTAGAGAATGTTAAGCCATCCTTGCATCCCCAAGATAAACCTACTTGGTCATAGTTTGTGATATTTTGTTGAGTTTCTGGATTCTCTTTGCTGGTATTTTCTTGAGAATCTGTGTATCTGTATTCATCAAGGAAATAGGTCTGTAATTTTCATTTTTTGTGGTGTCTCTGTCTGTTTTGAGTATTAGGGTGATCTTTGCCTCATAGAAGCTATTTGGGAGCATTTCTGTTTCTTCAATTTCCTGGAAAATCTTAAAAATGTTGTCAGCAGTTCCTCTTTAAAGGATTGAAATATTTCACTATTGAATCCATCTGGGCCAAGGATTCTGTTTGGGGGGATATTTTGACCATCATTTCAATTTCCTTGGTAGTGATAGGTTCAAGTATTCCAAATCTTCTTGATTCAGCCTTGGGAGGTAATTGGAATCCATTAATTTATCAATTTGTTAAAGATTCTCTCATTTCCTGCTGCAAAGATTCTCAAAATAATCTCTGATGATCCTATGGATTTCTGTAGTTTCTATTAGGATACCCCCCTTTGCATTTCTGATTCGATTTATTAGAATTCTTTCTGTTTCTTTGAGAGGCTTCTAGAGGTTTATTGATCTTGTTTATTTTCTCAAAGAAACAGCTTTTGCTTTTATTGGTCTTCTGGATTGTATTTTGGGTTTCTAGCTCATTGATTTCTACTATAAATTTTATTATTTCCTTGCTCCAGCCTAGTTTGCACTCCTTTTGTTGGTCATTTTCCAAAATCTTGAGCTCTAATTTATTCATGTAGGCCCTTTCTTTCTTCCTGATAAATTCTGGCAGAGGTATAATCTTTCCTCTTAACACTGCTTTTGCTGTGTCCCACAAGTTCTGGTAGCTCGCGTCCTCATTCTCATTTGTTTCTGGAACCTTTTTATTTCCTCTTTGATTTCTTCTCTAAGCCAACGGTTGTTCATTACTTCACTTAAGTAAAATATTTCCTTGCTGAGATTTATTCGGTTTGATCTATTGAGAAGTGACAAAGTAGTGTTGAAATCTCCACCTAGTACTGTTTTGCTATCAATGTTTTTCTATAAGTCTATTAGAAGTTGTTTTTAAGTATTTTGCTGGTCTGTCATTGAGCATCTACATTGAGGAGGGTGAGTTCTTTCTGATGTAAAGATCCCATGATCATGCAGAAATGACATTCACTGTCTCTTATAACCTTTAGCCTGAAGTCCATGTGGTCTGATACTAGTATGGCTACTCCAGCTTTGTGGAGGTGTTCTTTTCTTGAATACTTGTTTTCCAGCCTTTTACTTTTAGCCCATGGTTGCTTTGATTGCTCAGATATGTTTCTTGCAGGTATCAGAATGTTGGGTTCAGTGTTCTAATTCATCTTCCTATTCTGTGCCTCTGAATTGGCACATTTAGTCCATAGACATTGAGAGAGATTGTTGTTATGGGGATTTGTGCTATCTTTATGTAGAATTTTTGTACTTGTGGGAATTGCCTTAGCTTAAAGTAGCCATGTTAGTTCTTCTTGCAACAAAAATATGGAACTCTTTACAAGTTTGCATGTCATCTCTGTGCAAGGACCATGCTCATCATTGTATCATTTCAATTTTAGTATATGTGTAACCAAACCTAGTAGGAGTTATTTTTTCTGTTCTGATTAATTTGAGTGTTGTCCTTACTTACCCTATGGCAGACAGTGGTACCTAATCAAAGAAAGTATTTCAAAGCAGCTTGATATATTTAGAACTTTAATGTCCCAGAAAGAAAAATATGGTTTTTACCATATTATCTTTTACCATAATCAAGGCATCAGTTTTACAAAATAATTCTTTTGGAAGATGTTATATGAGTCCTGTTTAATGCACTTCCCTGAAACCTTCATTAAGACCATTAAACTAGAGCCTTTTGCTGTTCTCACCTCAGTCCCGTGTACATCTCCAGGAAAAGGTGGATGGTGTTGTCTGCACTTTGACCACCTTGAATATAAGTAGGATTTTTCTCCTGAAGGAAGAGGTGAGGATCATATTGATGATTTCATTCCACATTATTATAAGTTCAACTTGAATGGAAGTTGACACTTATGAGGCTCCTGTAAAGGACAGAATAAAGGGTCTCAGTGAAGTTTAATGGCCAACACACATTAACAACACAGATGACTCAAAGCAGCCTGTGTGCATCTTTGTGTATAGTGAGTTTCATATCTAATGATAGTGATTCTCAGTCATGACACACAGGCAAAACAGACCTATAATTAAAAATCTAGTTATCTGAGCAGAGTGGGGTTTCTTAGGTGATTGAACAAGTGTGTAGTAATTTATTACTAAGCACATACATAGTTAGAATGATGTGTACTTTTTGATCTAAAATTAATTCCAAATATGTCTAAAATGACAGTCTCCTGACCCCACACCTGGCTTTCTTCACCAGGGTCCCTTGGAGGCGGTGTGTTGTGTTTCCCTCACCGCGCCGAGCAGAGCCCCGGCACCTGAAGACCTCTGCAACCAGCCATAGGTACGCTTTAGACCACTCTCCCCAAGCTTGAAGGAGCCTCATGCATGAACGAATCTGACAGAGGAACCCAGGTGTGCGCAACCAGGGGATGAGATCTCCAAGGCTGCTCAGATCAAGACTGGGCCCCCTCCAACCAGATCCCCCATCTCCTAGTAGCTAAGTGTTACAACCATGAACTGCCCCTGGAGCCATGTAATCCCATCAATGGCCAAGATACAGAGACTGGATTTTGTTGATAAGACAACAATTATTGTCCAGTTCTCACTCTGAGAGAACCTGGTAGGCATTTGCGAGTGTCTTGCCCTTGTGTTTACCAGTCATTTACACTTCTTTCAATACATTTTATATATGATCATGGTTTATGCTTATTTTTAATATTGAAGTTTAATAGCTAAATACTGATTTTTTTCACAGCACTAATTTATTAAGAACATTCATACTTGGCCTATCATATTAATTGCCAGTATTTGTTAGTTTTGCTTGTTTTTTGATTACTTAAATTGGTTTTGGTCCTTTTCTTTCAGGTTGAAAAATTTTGACACAAATGAGTATATGTTTTTCTTTATCTTCTACAGTTTTAAACTGAGAACAACTGTTTGTTTTGTACAAATAAGATACCTGTGCATTTACTATTTCTTCTCATTTTATTTACATTTTCACACATCTCGATTCATCTACAACTTAACCTAGTAAGTGTTGTCATATTGAAAGAAACCACCAATTTTTTCAATCATAGCACTGTAGCACTGTCCTCCCGTGGTTCATCCATTTGCTCGAGCGGGAACCAGTAACATCTTACAACAAATTGTGAGACTTGTTGTCACTAGCTATGGCCTATCGAATACGTCATGGGTAGCTTGCCAGGCTCTTGCTATGTGGACGAGATATTCTGGGTAGCTTGCCGGGCAGAGGAATCGGAATCAGGGTTGGTCTCCTACAAGGCAAATGCCCAACCCGATGTGCTGTAAACGTTATCTAAAATATACTAGTAATAACAAATGTTGTTTCTTTAACAGTGCAATATAAACAATTATTAAGTAATTTTCTTGATTTGTTAATCAAATAGCTAAGCTCTTGAGCATCATGGGAGTATTTTTCTAACACAAGAGTCTGACGAAGGTGAAACTGTTATAACCGTCTTGTAGAATTCCATCTCCCTAGCCTGCTTCATTCTACCCCACTCTCTATCCAATCCGATCTTCTTCTGGGATTCTGACCTCCTGATTGGCTAGCCTCTACCTTTCACCTGCCTACTTTATGACATCATTCTCCCACCAAACGAACCACCAACTGGTAGAATCTTGGGGGTCCCATGTATTTGTTTGTAAACAAATTTGAATCTTCATGGCAAGTGACGAGTGACCAATGACCAATCACCAGTGAGCAGTCCTCTCTACTGAACACTTGTGGTCTTAAGCTGCTTCAGTGTTCAGACGTAATCTCCTACTGTCTCCTCTTCTCGTCTACCTTTCATCGGTATTTCCTCTTCTCTGACCATGTCAGGTAAGGAATAATACTTTTCAAAGTTTTTCATTAGATTTATCATCCCTAAACTTAGCAGTCAAGTAAAAACAGCACGTAGTAATGAAAGAAAATATTCAAGTAGAATTTTATAAGCCTCATTTTAGCTTGACTTTGACATTTGCTGTGTGATTTTAGACACTGGCTTACTTTCTCAAACATACAAAGTGTTTTTCCTCATTGATTACATTATATTTTACACATACTTAGGAGCTCAAATACACAAACAAACATACACACACACACGAACATATATATTTATATATATGTATATATATATATGAGGTTTGATTCTCTGTGTTTCTTTTTCCTTTTAATATTGAATTTTACATGATATTCACTGAAAACAAGTAAATCAGAGACAGTATTTTTACAGAAATAGAAAATATAGATGCTGTGAAAAACTGTTAATATATACTAGCATGTGTTCTCTGTAGTGGTCTCTCCACTTGTATTTATACTTCAGTATTGTGAATATAGTGATATTACAAAGTAATAATCATTGATCTTTGAGATTTCTATTTAAACCAGGTAATAAGAAAATATGGGGCATGGGGAAGGTGCGGAGTGCTGAGCATTAGGGAGGCAAGACCTCTAAGGTAAGCAAGTTTGGGATCACTTTCATCAAACATTGACCAATCGACACCAAGACAATATGAGGGAGAAAAAAATAGGAAAGAAAGAAAGAAGGATAGAAAGAAAGAAAGAAAGAAAGAAAGAAAGAAAGAAAGAAGGAAAGAAAGAAAGAATAGGGACTTCGATTATCAAGGAAGAGGAAAACGTTTGGACATAAAATTGAAGAGAACCAAAGACTTAACATCAAAAAAGAAAGAATATATATATGAAATATGCTGAGAATAATTCACTGAGAGCAAGTCAAAGAATTTTACTTCAATAAATGTCAGGACTAGAAATATACTATGCCTTCAATAGGGTACCAGTAGGAAAAGCTCTTTATCAGAAAGCCATCCTTCCTGGCTTTTTTCCTTATTATTTCTTAGAACACAGTACTTGGTACTTGACAATTTGGAGTATAAACACGCTTCAGAAATGATGCTCCCCATAAATAGCTAATAGTGCTTATCTAGGGCGGTGGAAGACACAGAATCTTCAATGTTTTTATTACATTCTGGTTTTTAAGTTCATGTATGCGCTGCCTGTTAAAATAAAAAAAAATGGTATATTCTAACTTGAATCAGGAGGTTTGATTCATTTGTGTGGTCAGTAGGTTCCAGGTTAAAGCTGCTTGTCATCTTTACAAATATTATTTCATGTGATTTTTTCTTCCTAACATGAGAGTACTTTGATAATAGTCAAGTTTTGTTTTTAGATCCTAACAGGAAATAGAAAAATCAAGTCTCACATGACTAATTACACATTTTTGTCATATTTGTGAATTCTGAGTTTTCCTACATAAAGATATTTTATGGGATTTTGGTGCTCATTTATTAAACATTGAGAAGAAAGTTTTCCTGTTTGATAACGATAATTCTAATATAGGCGTTGAAAGTAAATTTGCATTATTTTGTGATCACTTTTTAAATGGTCTTTTCTGTTTCTTGTGTGATCAAGTGAAATCCTCTGCTATGTTTAACACATGTTGTTTGCTGGTTAATATTCAAAGGTACTGATGAGTATAATTTTTTGTAATTTCGAAGTTTCTTTCTGTGTTTTACTCATTTAAAACATTTCATCTCTATGAAATACAATCATGTTTATTCCTATTTTCTTTTTGTTATGTAGTTACTGATAAATCCTTTCTCTTTAATGGACTGGTAAAGTGTCACTCAAAAATCACCTTCTATTCCATTTTTTGGCTAGCAGTTTTTACTAAAATAAAATAGAGTCTTCATATTGTATATGTGGAACAATTTAGTAATAACCTTATTGTACTGTTTTATTTGATTTTGTTTGGGATGCCATCCACTGTTATTCAAGGCTTACTCTTGTGTCTGTTCTCCATAACATACTGTACTATGCTGCTTGCTACAGAGCCCAGATTTCATTAATATCTACATAATTCTTTTTCAGTTCTGTGATACATATTTTTCATGATGTTTTCTTTACACTTCCTCCCATGTAAATCACATTGAATAGAAAAATTATATTCGTGTATGCATTATTATTCTTAGAGTTATTAGTAACTACATTGTTGATAAACATCTTAAGACACAGAATTTAAATAAAGTTTTCCTTCCAAAAATATTTCTTGGGAAAAACTCAAGTAATGATTTTTGAAGTGGATCAAAAATCAGGGTAACCTTCAATGCATCAACAAGATTAAGTTGTATGTGAACCATAAGTAACAGGTACTCACCTGATCTTGGGGAAGTTCCCATAATATCTCCAGCCCAAAGTAACCTGGCGCTGACACCAACTCCAACTCAGGATCAAAAAGGTAAGAATTTTGATCAGATGAAAAGTGGGCTTTCAAAACCTCTGGAGACCTACCAGATCCCAGTAGACCTAGATCATGCAAAGATCTGCAGGTAATGAACACCACTGACACCATCACTCTGAAACAGGTGCAAGAAAATTCAAGTGGCACTAAGCGGACCTCCCATGCAAAAGGGAAGAACAAAAAGGAGGCTTCTGAACCTCTTGAGGGAGAACCCAAGGCCAAAATCCAGCCAAAAGTCTGAGAATGCTTGCTGAGGGGAGCAGGGATTGTTTGTAATGCTGCAGTCAGTGAGAGGTGTCCTGTGACCACAGCCAAAACTAACAGCAAATCTCACAAATCTGCCTCCAGCAGGATCAGCAAGACAAAGAGCCATGGGCAGCAGAAGATAAAAAACACCAGAGAAAACTCTAAGAAAGTTAATGAGTGTAAGCAGCTAGGGAACAAGGTCAAGGCAGAAGAAACTCCACCATTGGCAAGATGAAATGCAAGGAAACTCAACCTGAGTTTTGCCAAGAGGCAGTTAAATAACCCCGCCGCTACCTAGGCATACACATGCTGGATTCTGTCCAAATGTTTCATGCTCTGGGGAAGAGTGATCCAAAACTTGGAATATTTTCCTCCCAGGTGCTG
Organism: Sorex fumeus; assembly: GCF_029834395.1. Lineage (NCBI taxonomy): Eukaryota > Metazoa > Chordata > Mammalia > Eulipotyphla > Soricidae > Sorex > Sorex fumeus. The sequence goes on from NW_026606203.1 coordinate 976,442, forward strand.
AGTAGCGCAAAGAACCCCAAAGATGTCAAGCCATCCTCAGCTGTCAAGCCATGGCTAGGTGCTACACGGGATGGAAAAGGCCTTGAGAAAACTCAGGTCAAAGCACAGAAACCAAGTAGCAGTGCTGATAAACGCTCATCTCCATCCCAGTCTGAGCTGCCACCTCCTGGGAAGGTCAAATTGGTACCTTTGCCGTTTCTTACCATGAAGAATCCACAAGCTGAACCTGTTCCTCGGAGACGAAAATCTGAAGCCACACATCTTCCTGCTGCAGCTAACCCTGCCAAGCCTGGCTCTACCAATGCAGCTCAGCCAAATGCTGCCAATTTTTCCCCGTCAACCACTGCATTTTTGCCTGGTCCTTCCAATCCTGCTAAGTCCATTTCAACCAACCTATCTCGACCAGGTTTGCAGAACCCTAGTAGCCGGCCTATTCATCAGCCTGCAGCTTCTAGACCTGATCCCTACAAGACAGCAGCTGGCACTTCTCTACAGCGGGAGGCTCCTCCTGTCTGTGTGAACAAGCGCCAGTCTCCACCCAAACGTCAGAGTCACTTTCTCCTCCAAGACTTCCGTTTCCAACCTTAACCATGGAGAAAGCCCAATGTTCCCGAGCCAGTCATGTCAAAGCCCATCACCAAAGAGCAGAGACCAGAGCGTGAGGCTATGAAAAGGAAGGCTCAGCAGGAGCGTGAGAACGATGCCAAACACACCTCTTTGGGGGAAAGTGCAGTTCTCTATTGAGAGGGAAAAAGAGTTGGACATCTCTCTCTACTATGGCTACGTAATGTAAGAGCTGGAATGGTAGGTTCCACTTTAGGTACCAGATGGTTGCCCTAGGCAAACACTGAAATGCCATACACCATTTATTTATTCTAATTTTTTTTTTCAAATTAAAGAGATGCATCGAACTCGGGTCGGCCATGTTGGCTGTGTGCAAGGCAAATGCCCTACCGCTGTGCTATCACTCCAGAGATGCATCATAGTTAATTGATTGTTAATAAATGTTCTGAATTTTGAGATGCTGTCAACTGTGGTTGATTTTGGGAGTGGCTGGGTGTTGAAGGAGGAGCTGGGAAAGAATGGGAAGTTAGATAGAGGAAAAAGGGGGAATAGACAAGACTCTAAGAAATACAAACATGGTCCAGGGCAGGGGAGATACCATGATCATGTAGGTGGTTTTCCCAGGGTGAGGCCCATCCATTGCACTTGGGATGTGCTGACCCCTGCGATTTCCCCAAATGTGGGAAACTCGACTGCATAAAGCCCTTAAGAGGAGAAATTGCATGGGCCTGATGAAGAGTGGGGTAGGGTCAGAGGAAGAGTAAGCTGACAGGGCATTTGCTCTGCAAGCAAGAAGGACACAGTTCAATTCTTGCAATCTTTTATGGTCCCCAGAGACCCACCAGATGTGAAACTTGACCACAGAGCCAAGAGTAAGACTAGAGCACAGTCAAGTATGCCCATCACTGGTGTCCTCGAAAAAAATGGGAGAAATGGCACGGTTTGCAGTTTTCGGTTAAAATAATAAATTTGGAATAGGCTGAGGAAGGCAGATGAGTCTAAGATGATGAGAAGAAAAGTAAAAATTCTTCCATGGAGGCTGTGTTTACACCTCATGGCCTCCTTTGGAAAGGAAGCAAATTTGAGACACATCTCTAAAAGTTTTTCTGTGGTCTATCCATAAATGATGGTTGGGGAATGCAAACACATACACTGTGGAATAAACCTACCAGATGAGTGATCAAAGCCCTCAGAGTCATTCAAGGATGACTCTTAACAAGGAAAAAGCCAAGAGAACAGTTGACACATGAAGCCTGAAGATCAGCTCCTGGTAGATGCTAAGATAAGACACCATGTCCTCGAGCCCTCTTTTCAGCACCCCTAGCTGCACAATTTCAATTATTCCCAACAATATTCAGAGTTGCTATCGTGGTGACACTTTATCGTGGTGAGTTTCAACAATGTGGTACATTGCCTATGTAAGTCTTTGGATTTGTAAACTCCCCAAGTTAGCCAAGCCAGCTTTCAGGAAATTTCTGGTGGCGGGAGCTCAAATTATATTAGCTTGAGGGGCTGGTCTTTGGTCTTCCATGGTCCCTGTTGCCTGTAGCTTTCTCTAAACATCGCTTTTAACTGCCGTTCACACAAGAACCAACTTTATAAATGACGTTGTGGTTCCATTGTGGTAGGTACCATACAAAGACATGCATCCTAGGTCACCACTCCCAAAGCAGTTAGTACGAATTGACCTTGAGCCTGAAAGGTTGTGGTAGAAAGAGATGGTCCTAGGAGAGTTAATGCGGTGATGGATGGTTGGAAAGGAAACCGGGAAGGGTAGCGAAGTGGAAATCTGGTGATCATCATGGGATAATTGGTGGATTTTTTTCAAATACGTTAAAATATTTTTGAAAATGAAATTCAAGACAAACATACGAAAATAAGATAGGTTCCAAAGTACAGTTTACATATAAGACCCAGAAAGCTGAAAGGGCTGGCATTCCTTCTGGAACTTTTAATCATACCGTTTACTAAATATGTTATTTTCACATCAATTACCTGTGGAGAGGAATAGTGAGAAACAGAATGCCACCAGAAAAGCAAACTGGATGACCACCTTCATTAAAAGCCAGGTGGAAGGTGTTCACATGGATCCCAAGTGCAAATATATGTTAACAGGAACATATATTTAACCAACTCTGCTTGGTACCAGTAATAACTTTGTTGAAAATGGGGAGAAATGAAAGCAGTTTCTGAATGACATGAGACTAACCAGTTAATAGATTTTCTCAGGAAAGGGTAGTTGACTGGCTGGGAACAGAAAAACGTGAAAAGTGTTTTGCTACCTTTAATGTATGGCTGGAGGGAATTGATACCAGAAATCACTTAAAACTAACAAGCTTCAACTCTCCTGAAGGAATGTTGTATTCTTAATCACTTAATCACTTAACTTCCCGTTAGTCTTCGATTTGCTTGAGCGGGTGCCAGTAACATCTCCATTTGTCCCTGGCGCGTGCTAGTGTAGCCCAATCGCATCTGTTCGCTCCGGGAACATGAAGGGCCTCAAACCGATCGTTAATGATCTTGACGAAGAAATCAGACCATCTGGAAGTTGGGCGGCCACGCGGTCTTTTGACATCCCGAGGAATCCAGTCGGTAACAGCTCTAGTCCAGCGGTCGTCTTTAAATCTCATTACGTGACCAGCCCATCTGATTTTCGACACCTCGGTAAATGAGACAGCGTCCCTGATTATTGATCGGTGATGGATGTCAGAACTCCGGATTCTTTCTCTCAATTGAGTGAAACGTGATATTCCAAGCATAACTCTTTCTATTCTTCCTTGGGAGACCTGAATACCATTCTCATCTTGTTTGCGTAGGGCCCAGGTCTCTGAGGCATATGTTAATGCAGGAAGAACAGTGGAATCAAAGAGATGTGCCCAGAGCCGGAGGTTCTTCATCCTCTTAGCTATTTCTTCGACGTTCTTGAAGGCATTCCAAGCCGCTCTCTTCCTCCTGCACAGCTCGGGTGCCAGGTCATTTGTCATGTTGACCTCTCGAAATAGGTGCACATAGCTGATGCTTTCGGAGATGGTCGTTTCGTTGAGAGCGAATGGGGCATCAGGAACAAGGCTGCTTCTCATAAACATTGACTTCATAAGATTCAGCTGCAGTCTTATCTTCCCACACTCACGGTCAAAGTCGGCCAGCATCTATCTTCGTTGTCTACGCACCAACATCTTATTATGATGAAAGAGAAATCGAGAAGTTCTACATGGAGCTAGAGAAGTTCTATAAAGAAGACCACACCTTCTACAAGATCATTGTGCGTGATTTTAATGCCAAGATAGGACCGAGAAGATCAGCTGAAGAACTTCACATCAGGATCCATGGCCTAGAATGGAACGAACAGGGTGAGAGACTGTCTGAGTTCATCATGTTGACCAAGACCATTCATGGTAACTCACAGTTCCAGAAGGCAGAATCTAAACGATGGACATGGGAGTCTCCCGGTGGAAGATTCCACAACGAAATAGACCACATCATATTCACTTGACGGTTTTGCCTGACAGATGTCACTGTTGTGCCAAAATTTCGAACGGGATCGGACCACCGTCTCCTTCGTGCAAAATTCTACTTCACAGAGCAGGGAGAAAGGGCTACAAAGTTCAAAAAGAGAACTCTCAGAATGACCACCAACTGTGAACTCTTTGGTACTATTGCGGCAACATGGGAAGATGCCATTGTTGACAACATTGACGAGGAATATGATCGACTGGTTCAGCACCTCCATGTATGGGCGAGGAATTCCAAGAGAGAGATAAGCACAAAAAATCGCCTTTCTTCAAAAACTCTTGAGCTAATTCGCCAGCATGGTTTGGCGCATGCCTCAGGCAACCGCAAGCTAACATCCGAGCTCGCAAAGCAGTGCAGAGATGCGATCAAGGAAGACCTGAAAGAGAGAAGAGCAGAAGTACTGGTAGATGTGGCAGAAGCCGGGAAAAGTATTCGTAACACCCGCCTGTCCTTCGCCAACTACAAGACCAAGATGACTGCCCTCTGACGTCCTAAATGGATCCATCACATCCTCCAGAATGGCAATGGAGAAGATTATCCAATTTCTGTTACTATAAATTGTTTATTGAGATATTATAATTGTAATGTTTTCAAGCTAAGATTACATTGATGTGGACATTTATATCTATTTGTCTACTTTTCTAATTGTTTCCTTAATATCAATACTTAAAAGCTAACTTACTTATGACTGGATATGTAGCTCAGGACAAAAGAACTTGGCTTGCATGTATGAAATTTTGGTTTCTATTTTTAGCACTATAGAAGCAAAAGCAAAATCATTAACTGTGTTTGGAAATATGCTTCAGTGGTAAAATATTTGCCGCACATTTCTGAGGTTATGAGTTTGATCCTTGAATTTTCTTATACACACACGAAAGCTAACTTACAACAAAGTCTCACACTGGAGACCTAACTGGGCCCGCTCAAGAAAATCGATGAACAACGTGAGGACAGTGACAGTGACATTGACTTAATGAACATTAAACTGCTTTAAGCTATATATTGCCTAACTATTATACAGATTTATTTCTCAATAAAATAACTTTAAAAGGCCTATTTTCTAGCATCTTTGCTAGGGAAAGATAGCACCTGATATTTCAATACTCGTAATTTGGGGGACAATTTAATTTATCATTTTATTTTGTGCTCTTTGTCTACCAGTGAACTTGAAAATTGCTCTTGTGTGGTACTACATGGAAAATATTATGCTATGGGAAATGAGTCAGAAACAGAGGGACAGACATAGAAAGATTGCATTCATCTGGGTAATATAAAGTAACAAAATAAGACACTAACACACAAGTACAACTGTCATAAATACCAGGTTGTTCACTCCATGACTTAGAGGCCAGCTTTACTCTCTAGGGGTAAAGGCAGTGCAGATAGAGAATGGAGCACCCAATAAAGGGTGCTGGGAAGATCTGCCCAGGATGGGAGATGCCTGTTGAAATTAGTCTATGGACCGAACAGGATTGCCACCCAATGTCCCTTTTGTAGATCATAGCACCCAAAAGGAGAGATAGAACAAAAGGTAGTGCCCTACCAAAGAGGCAGGGTGGGATGGGGGATGGGGAGTAGGAGGGATACTTGGATTGGTGGGAGTGGAGATTGGCCACTGGTGGTGGGATGGGTACTCGATCACTGTATAACTGAAACCCAAGTGCAACAACTTGTAAGTCTAAACTATACCTCATGGTGTTTCATAATAAAACAAAACAAAACAAATTTCAAAAAAAAAGAAAATTGCTCTTGTGTTTACTAGTCATTTACACTTCTTTCAATAGACATTATATGATCATGGTTTATGCTTATTTTTTCTATCAAGTTTAATAGCGAAATATTGATTTATTTCACAACACTAATTTTTTAAAACCATTCATCTTTGGCCTATCATAATAATTGCCAGTATTTGTTGGTGTTGCTGGTTTTTTGATCACTTAATTTGCTTTTTGTCCTTTTCTTTCAGATTGTAAAATTTTGGACAAGTGAGCATATGTTTTCCTTTATCTTCTACAGTTTTAAACTGAGAACAATTGTTAGTCTTGTACAATTAAAATACCTTTGCATTTACTATTTCTTCTCATTTGATTTACTTTAACACATCTAGATTCATCTACAATTTATCCTAGTATGTCTTGTAATATTGAAAGAAACCACCATTTTTTTCAATCATAGCACTGTAGCACTGTCCTCCCGCGGTTAATCTATTTGCTGTAGCGGGAACCTGTAACATCTTACACCAAATTGTGAGACTTGTTGTCACTGATTTTGGCCTATAGAATAGGTCATGGGGAGCTTGCCAGGCTTTTGCTATGTGGACGAGATACTTTGGGTAATTTGCCGGGCAGAGGAATCGGAATCAGGGTTGGCCTCCTGCAAGGCAAATGCCATACCCGCTGTGCTGTGAACGTTATCTAAAATATACTAGTAATACCAAATGTTGTTTCTTTAACAGTGCAATATAAAAGATTATTTAGTAATTTTCTTGATTTGTTAATGAAATAGCTAAGCTCTTGAGTAACATGGGAGTATTTTTCTAACACAGGAGTCTGAGGAAAGTGAAACTGTTATAACTGTCTTGTAGGATTCCATCTCCCTAGCCTGCTTCATTCTACCCCGCTCTCTATCCAATCCGGTCTTCTTCTTGGGATTCTGACCTCCTGATTGGCTAGCCTCTACCTTTCAACTGCCTACTTTATGACATCATTCTCCCACCAAACCAACCACCAACTGATAGAATCTTGGCAGTCCCATGTAGTAGTTTGTAAACAAATGTGAATCATCATGGCAAGTGACGAGTGACCAATGACCAATCACCAGTGAGCAGTCGTTTGTACTGAACACTTGTGGTCTTAAGCCGCTACAGTGTTCAGACGTACTCTCGTACCGTCTCCTCTTCTCGTCTACCTTTCATCGGTATTTCCTCTTCTCTGTCCATGTCAGGTAAGGAATAATACTTTTCAAAGCTTTTCATTATATTTATCATCCCTTAACTTAGCAGTCAAGGAAAAACAGCACATAGTAATGAAAGAATATATTCAAGTAGAATTTTATAAGCCTCATTTTAGCTTGACTTTGACATTTGCTGTGTGATTTTAGACATTGGCTTACTTTCTCTCACATACAAAGTGTTTTTCCTCATTGATTACATTATATTTTAGACATACTTAGGAGCTCAAATACACACACATACATAAATACATATATATATGTATATATATGAGTGTTGATTGTCTGTGTTTCTTTTTCCTTTTAATAGTGAATTTTTCATGATATCCATTGAAAACAAGTAAATCAGATACCGTATTTTTACAGAAACAAAATATAAATGCTGTGGAAAACTGTTAATATATACTAGTATGTGTTCTCTGTAATGGTCTCTCCACTTGTATTCATACTTCAGTATTTTAAATATAGTGATATTACAAAGTAATAATCATTGATCTTTGAGATTTGATTTTAGCCAGGTAATAAGAAAATATGGGGCATGAGTAAGGTGTGGAGTGCTGAGGGTAGGGAGGCAAGCCCTCAAAGGTAAGAAAGTTTGGGAACACTTTCATCAAACAATGACCAATCGAAAGCTAGACGTGATGAGGGAGAAATAAATATGAAAGAAAGAACGAAAGAAAGAAAGTAAGAAAGAAGGAAAGCAAGCAAGCAAGCAAGCATAGGGACGTCGATTATCAAGGAAGGGGAAAACGTTTGTTCAGAATGTTGAAGAGAACCACAGATTTAAAATCAAAAAAGAAAGGTACCAGTAGGTAAAGCAGATTATCAGAAAGCCATCCTTGCTGGCATTTTTCCTTATTATCTCTTAGAACACAGTACTTGGTTCTTGACAATTTGAGTATAAAGACGCGTCAGAAATGATGCTTCCCATAAATAGCTAATAGTGCTGATCTAGGGCGGTGAAAGACACATAATCTTCAATGTTTTTATTACGTTATGGTTTTAAGTACATGTACACGCTGCCTGTTAAAATTAAAAATTGGTATATTCTAACTTGAATAAGGAGATTTGATTCATTTGTGTGGTAAGTAGGTTCCAGGTTAAAGCGGCTTCTCATCTTTACAAATATTATTTCATGTGATTTTTTCTTCCTAACATGAAAGTATTTTGATAATAGTGAACTTCTGTTTTAAATCCTAAGAGGAAAAAGAAAAATCAATTCTCACAGATCTAATTACACATTTTTGTCATATTTGTGAATTAAGATTTTTCCTACATTAAAGATATTTTATTGGATTTTGGTGCTCATTTATTAAACATTGAGAAGAACGTTTTCCTGGTTGATAAAGCTAATTCTAATCTAGGTGTTGAAAGTAAATTTGCAATATTTTGTGATCACTTTTTAAATGGTCTTTTCTGTGTCTTCTGTGATCAAGTGAAATCCTATGCTGTGTTAAACACGTGTTGTTTGCTGGTTAATATTCAAAGGTACTGATGAGAATAATTTTTTGTACTTTCGAAATTTCTTTCTGTATTTTACTTATTTAAAACATTTCTTGTCTATGAAATACAATCACGCATAATCCTATTTTCTTTTTGTTATGTAGTTACTGATAAATCCTTTCTCTTTAATGGACTGATAAAGTGTGCACTCAAAAATCACCTTCTATTCCATTTTTTGGCTAGAAGTTTTTTGTAAAATAGAATACTGCCTACATATTGTATATGTGGAAAAATTTATTAATAACCTTATTGCACTGTTTTATTTGGTTTTGTTTGGGATAACAGCCACTGTTTTTCAAGGCCTACTCTTTGGTCTGCTCTCCATAACATACTGTACTATGCTACTTGCCACGGAGTCCAGATTTCATTAATATCTATATTCTTTTTCTGTTATGTGATACATATTTTTCATGATGTTTTCTTTACCCTTCCTCCTATGTAAATCACATGAAATAGAAAAATTATATTCATGTATGCATTATTTTTCTTAGAATTATTAATAACTACATTTTAGACAGTTTAAGACACAGAGTTTAAATAAAGTTTTGCTTCAAAAACATTTCTTTGAAAAAACTCAAGTTGTCATTTTTGAAGTGTATCAAAAATGAGGGTAAACTTCAATGCATCCACAAGAGTAAGTCGTATGTGAACAGTAAGTAACAGGTACTCATGGCACAAGTCAAATGGAAACCTGATGATTACAATGGTAATAGTTGTAAAGACCCCAAATGTCTAAATTAATGTAAGGTATCTTCCTTCTGGTTTCTGGACTTGTAGTGATCATGCAGGGTCCTGGCCAAAAGTCCACATGCTTTAGGATGTGTAACCTGGAAATTCAAAAGGCACTGAGAGAGATAGTACTGGAGGGCATAAGGCACTTGTCTTGTACACAGCCAATCCAGTTGAATCTCTGTCACGGCATACACTCTCCCGAATGTTCTAAGGGGTCACTCCAGAGTGCAGAGCCAGGAAGAACCCAAGATCACTGTCAGTTGTTGGTCCAAACTCTACACCACCCTACGCCCCACCCAACAAAATTTATTGGAATATAGGAAATCTCTTTGCCATCTCTGGGCCTCAGGATTCTTCTTGTCCACAGAATGTTTTCCTTTCTCTTAGACTTCTTAATTTGAAAAAGTTTCCATTCTAGGAAACAGCATAGTACTCAGTAGGAGGCAATCTACAGGAATTTCTAGGGTAAGGAAAACTGTCTGTAAGCAAGAAATCCAGGTACAGACATGATCACCTGGCTCTTCTACAGTTCTGTGTTCACTTTGGGAGCACGATACGAAATGCACAAAGTGCCAAAAAGTTCCAGGCTTTGAATCACGCCAAATTGTTGGAATTTTGGAAACTCAGTTGACTGTTGGTACTAGAAGCATCTCGATGGCTTAAATTTTAAGTTCATATTGTTCCTCTCAGTGTTGAAGGAGATTATTAGTCTCACAGATTTTTTTCATCACCCTCTTGTTCCTTACAGAAAATTTTCAAAATCCATCTGTATTGGGAACTGCACATACTCTGCAGCTTTCCCTTCCCGTGGTGAACAATGCAGCTTCCCTAACAGGAAGTGTCTGCAACTACTCCAGAGTATCTGCTCCAGCTGGTAGTTCTGCTTGGCTCCTGCCCTCAGCCTCTGGCACCTCTTTCCAACCACTGATGGGTAGTGCCTATCTTTACCAACATTTCAGCACAACAATGCTGTCTGGAGTGTTTCACCAGAGTCATATATCCACCTCAGCTGCTTCCTACCTGAGTGTTTTGGAATGGGATATTGCAGGAAGTGCTGAAGAGAAATCTTCCATGGGAGACTTTTCTGTGACTATTCTTGACCAAGACACCCCTGTCTCTTCCATATCTATGGCAGCTCGCTATGAGAAAATCCTAGATACCAACAACACGGTGTCTGTGTACCCATCACTTTCTGCCAGTCTTGTGGAAAGAACACCATTTCTGGTTCCACATCAGAGTCAAAGCCTGTCACTTCCCTACCAGGAAGGAAGCCAGGTGTATTAATATCATCCAGGCAATCTGGGAACTCTCCTTTCCGGTCTGCTGTTCTATGACTCCATTTCATACACAGGGCTAAATGGCTCTGCCCCCAATCTTACAGCAACTCATCGCAAGAGATGGTTATGGGTCTCAAGGAGGTTCAGTCCGCAAATAACCAAATACCAGACTCCTACTCTGGAATGACTTCTCTCTGTCTGCTCAACCTATCACAGAATTGAGTTATCAAGGTGAGGAAAACGGAGAGAAGAGAAAGAAAATTCAAAAATTGGGGTCAAATAAGAGGAAAACTGATCGTAGAGAGGTGGTATTCATATACACTGAGATTTTTAAATTAAAAAAAATCTCAGTTCATGTTTACTCCCCTCACTCATTTTACAGCATGTTATTTTCACACTCAATATAAGAGCTCCTAATGGAGATTGGAAGTTATGATAGTATAATGGACATCTAAGTTTCTTATAATGAAATGTCAGGAGCAGAGAAAAGAATGCCACATTTTTTCCCTTGTTATTTCATTTTTTTAATTTTTATTAGTTAAACGTCATGAGGGACAGTTGTAGACTTACAAATTATTGTGATTCGATTTCATTTATACAATCATGGAGTACCTATCCCTCCACCAGTGCCCATTCTCCAGCACCACGGTCCCAGTATTCCTCCTACCACCCATACCCCCCATCCCACTCAGCCTCTGTGGCAGGAAATGCTACATTTTTCACTGTTCTATGTCAGCAGGCCTCAAGAATTACCACACTAAAAGTAAAATACATTTCTTAAACTAGTGTTTTGTTATTTTCTTAAGAAGTTTCAGAACTCTAATTGTAATGGTACCACTTTAACTTTCCCTTCGATAAATGAACAGCAAGGTTCTGAATACACTTGTGGTTCAGAGATTCTGACTCAAATCATGAAACCTAGAATCTGTACCTCAGCACAAATATCACGCTGAATTAGTGCTTCATTCATACTCTTATTCTATGATATTAACGGCCTTTTATTTGTTCATGAAAGTGAATAAATTGACAGTACAATACATTACAAAGCTAAGCTCTATATGGCACTTATTAGTTTGTAAAAGTAAAGTAAAGGCCCTCCCGTTGATCATCAATTTGCTCGAGCGGGCCCAGTAACGTCTCCATTGGAGACTTTGTTTTTACTGTGTCTGGCATATCGAATACTCTCGGCAGCTTGCTGGGCTCTCCGAGAGGCGCAGAGGAATCAAACTCGGGTTGGCCATGTTGGCCGCGTGCAAGGCAAATGCCCTACCTGCTGTGCTATCGCTCCAGCTGTATTAGTTTGAAAATCTATAATTACTTAAAAAAAAAAACTTTTGTTTGGAGGACGTTGAATCTGTGTCATAGACCGAAGTGCTCAGGGATTACTCCTGGATCTGTGCTGGGGATCACTGCTGAAGATGCTTAGGAGATCATAGGTGATGCGAAAGATCAAAGTGAGGTCAGGTGTGCGCAGGGCCATTGCCTTAACAAATGTACTATCACTCTTCCCAAGTCTCTTATTTTTCAAGTTAGTTTACACAGAAATTCTTAAAATACAAAGAAAACCAAAAAACAAGAGCACTACATGACAAACAGTAAGAACTACAACATTTACCTCCAATCTTCAAGCACAGGACTTGTCCATTATCCGTAGAATACCCAGTAACAATCCACTGCCTATTGCTGGTAGGTGCACAGTTGTTGCACCACTAGTTTTGTGGACCGAATATCTCATTTCGCAGACACTGATTTCTTCCTTGGTTCCTTTTTAGTGATGAATTTCCTGGGGATAGAGACTTCCCTGTTATCACAACTTTCAGGTAAGACATTTGGTCTGACACAAATTTCCGAATTGCCCCCATGTTGCAGTAGCAGGATTCAAAGACCTGTGAGTAATCCACCACCAGAGTTTCGGGAAGTTCCCATAATATCTCCAGCCAAAGTAACCTGGCGCTGACCCCAACTCCAACTCAGGAACAAAAAGTTAAGAATTTTGATCAGATGAAAACTGGGCTTTCAAAACCTCTCGAGACCTACCAGATCCCCGTAGACCTAGAACAATGCACAGATCTGCAGATAATGAACACCACTGACACCATCACTCTGAAGCAGGTGCAAGAAAATTCAAGTGGCACCAAGGGGGCCTCCGATGCAGAAAGGAAGAACAAAAAGGAGGCTTCTGAAACTCTTGAGGGAGAAGCCAAGGCCAAAATCCAGCCAAAAGTCCTAGAATGCTTGCTAGGGGGAGGGGGGATTGTTCGTAATGCTGCAGTCAGTGATAGGTGTCCTGTGACCACGGCCAAAACTAACAGCAAACCTCACAAAGCTGCCTCCAGCAGGATCAGCAAGAAAAAGAGGCATGAGCAGCAGAAGACAAAAAACACCCGAGTAAACTCTAAGAAAGCTAATGAGTGTAAGCAGCCAGGGAACAAGGTCAAGGCAGAAGAAATTCCACCATTGGCAAGATGAAATGCAAGAAAAGTCAACCTGAGTTTTTCCAAGAGGCCGTTAAAAAGCCCCGCCGCTACCTAGGCATACACATGCTGGATTCGGTCCAAGTGTTTCATGCTCTGGGGAAGAAGAGTGATCCAAAACCTGGAATCTCTTCCTCCCAGGGCCTGAGTAGCTCAAAGAAGCCTAAAGATGTCAAGCCATCCTCAGCTGTCAAGTCATAGCTAGGTGCTACAGGGGATGGAAAAGGCCTTGAGAAAACTCAGGTCAAAGCACAGAAACCAAGTAGCCGTGCTGAAAAATGCTCATCTCCATCCAAGTCTGAGCTGCCACCTCCTGGGAGGTCAAATTGGTACCTTTGCCGTTTCTTACCATGAAGAGTCCCCAAGCTAGACCTGTTCCTCAGAGACGACAATCTGTGGACTCACATCGTCCTGCTGCAGCTTACCCTGCCAAGCCCGAATCTATCAATGCAGCTCAGCCAACTACTGCCAATTCTTCCCGGTCAAACACTCCATTTTTGTCGATTCTCCCAAACTTGCTCAGTCCATTTCAACCACCCATTTCGACCAGGTTTGCAGAACCCTACTATCCGGCCTATTCGTCACCTCACAGCTTCTAGACCTGATCCCTACAATAGCAGCTGGCATTTCCCTCCAGCTGGAACCTCCTCCTGTCTTTGTGGACAAGCGGCAGTTGCCAACCAAATGTCAGAGTCAGTTTCTCCTCCAAGACTTCCGTTTCCAACCGATTCCATGGAGAAAGCCCAATGTTCCCGAGCCAGTCATGTCAAAGCCCATCACCAAAGAGCAGAGACCAGAGCGTGAGACTATGAAAAGGAAGGCTCAGAAGGAGTGTGAGAACGCTGCCAAACACACATCTTTGGGTGAAAGTTCAGAACTTTATTGAGAGGGAAAAAGAGATGGACATCTCTTTCTACTATGGCTACGTAATGGGAGTAGCTGGAACGGTAGGTTCCACTTGAGGTACCAGATGGTTTTCCTAGGCAAACACTGACATGCCATACTCATTTTATTTATTCTAATATATTTTTTCAAATTAAAGAGATGCATCATAGTTAATTGGTTGTTAATAAAAGTTATGAATGTTTAGATGCTGTCAACTGTGGTTGTTTTTGGGAGTGGCTGGGGGTTGAAGGATGGGATGGGAAAGAATGGGAAGTTAGAGATAGGAAAAAGGGTGAATAGACAAGACTCTACGAAATACAAACTTGGTCCAGGGTTATAAAGCCCATCAGATGAGAAATTGCATGGGTATGATGAAGAGTGGGGTAGGGTCAGAGGAACATTATAGCCTACAGGGCATTTGCTCTGCAAACAAGAAGGACTCAGTTCATTTCTTGCAGTCTTTTATGGTCCCCAGAGACCCACCAGATCTGAAACTTGAGCACAGATCCAGAGATAAGATCATAGCACAATCAAGTATTCCCCATACCTGGTGTCCTCCACAAAAAAATTGGGAGAAATGGCACGATCTGCAGTGTTTGGTTAAAAGAATAAATTTGGAATAGGCTGAGGAAGGCAGATGAGTCTAAGATGACCAGAAGAAAAGTAAAAATTCTTCCATGGAGGCTGTGTTTACGCCTCCTGGCCACTTTTGGAAAATAACCAAATTTGAGACACATCACTAAAAGGTTTTGGTGGTCTATCCATAAATGATGGCTGGGGGATTCGAACTCATACACTGGGGAATAAACCTACCTGATGAGTGATCAATGCCCTCAGAGTCATTCAAGGATGACTCTTAACAGGGACAAAACCAAGAGAACAATTGAAGCATGAAGCCTGAAGATCAGCTCCTGGGAGATGCAAAGATAAGTACCAATGTCCTCGGGGCCTCTGTTCAGCACCCCTAGCTGCACCATTTCACTTATTCCCAGCAATATTCAGAGTTGCTGTTACGGTGACACTTCACTAGCGTGTTTTCACAATGCGGTCCATTGCCTCTGTTAGTCTTTGGATTTGTAAACTCCCCAAGGTAGCCAAGCCAGTTATCAGGAAATTTCTGGTGCGGGAGCTCAAATTATATTAGCTTGAGGGACTGGTCCTTGGTCTTCCATCGTGCCTGGTTCCTGTAACCTGCTCTAAACATCGCTGTTAACTGCAGCTCACACAAGAACCAACGTTATAAATGGCTTTGGGGCTGCGTTGCCAGAGGTACTGGACTAAGACATGCGCACTAGGTCACCACTTCCAAAGCAGTAGGTACCGGTTCTCCTTCAGCCGGGAAGGTGTTGGTGGAAAGAGATGGCCCTAGGAGTCTCAATCGGGTGATGGATGAATGGAAAGGAAACCGGGACGGGTAGAGAAGTGGACAGCTGGTGATCATCATGGGATAGTTGGTGGATGTTTTTCAAATACGTTAAATATTATTTGTAAATAATATTCAAAACAAAAATACGAAAATAAGATAGGTTCCAAAGAACAGGTTACATATAAGACCGAGAGAGCTGAAAGGGCTCACATTCATTCTGGAGCTTTCAAACATACCATTTACTAAATATGTTACTTTCACATCACTTAGCTGTGGAGAGGAATAGTGAGAAACAGAATGCCACCAGAAAAGCAAACTGGATGACCACCTTCAAAAAAAGCCAGGTGGAAGGTGTTCACATGGATCCCAAGTGCAAATATATGTTAACAGGAACATATTTTTAACTAACTCTGTTTGGTACCAGTAAATACTTTGTTGAAAATGGGGGGAAATGAACGCAGTTTCTGACTGACCTGAGAAGAACCAGTTATTAGATATTCCCAGGAAAGGGTAGTTGACTGGCTGGGTACAAAAAAACGTGAAAAGTGTTTTGCTACCTTTAATGTATGGCTAGAGGAAAATGATCCCAGTCAACTCTCAAAACTAACAAGCTTCAACTCCCTTGAAAGAAAGTTGTATTAACTGAGGAAAAATTGCTGGGAGAAAAGTCTGAAATGATGAGAAAAGAGACAATAAGGGTAAAAGGAAGGGCTTGAAATTTGGCGAAAACAAAGCTTGAAACAAGAAGATCTAGTGGGAACATGATCTACTGGGAATGGGATCTGAGGAGGAAAATAGCAATATCAGGGATGTGAACAAGGAAAACCAAGTTAATGAAGACTTAGTTAGCTGACTACTCTATGGGCAACATGGTTCCAAGAATACCAGAATTTACCAAGGAATTTACTTTAATTTTCTTTTTTTATATGGAAAATTACAACATGTATTTTTGCCTTCTTAAAACACAATTTGGAGTGTTCATTTCTTTCTCAATATTCTGTTCATTTGTGTAAGCATCTTAAACAACTGTTGGATAACAGAATTATATGATCAGACTTATTTTTTACTTTAATGTTTAGTTGAGATTACTGAAAACTCGGTCTAAATTGAAGTTTGTCTTGATTGGTACAAGTAGAGAAGGGAGGACTAGGGATGGAATTAGAGATTATAGGGTACCACATTTAGTTCCTAATAAAACAAGTAAAGCACAGTGTCCCAAAGAGACTATTGAAAAAGATATTCATCTCTATTTAACCTGTATATTCAGTATTTTCTATATTAAATTAAAAATGAAAGAATGTTCCTATATTTGGTCTTTTAAAGACATTCCAGGTTGGTTAAGGAAAGAAACACTGCCTATGAAATCATAACAACGTAACTATAAAAATCTGATTACTACTTAAATTTCCAAGAATGTCAGTGCTAAGAATTATTTGTCTTGATTTCCTTAGTGTACATGATCACTTAATCACTTAACTTCTCGTTAGTCGTCAATTTGCTCGAGCAGGTGCCAGTAATGTCTCCATTTGTCCCTGTCACGGGCTAGTGTAGCGCAATGGCATCTGTTCGCTCCGGGAACATGAAGGGCCTCAAATCGATCATACGTGATCTTGACGAAGAAGTCTGACCATCTAGTAGGTGGGTGGCCATGCGGTCTTTTGACATTCCGTGGCGTCCAGTGGGTAACAGCTCTAATCCAGCGGTCGTCTTTAAATCTCATTCCGTGACCAGCCCATCTGATTTTCGAAACCTTGGCAAAAGAGACAGCGTCCTTGATTCATGATCGTCGACAGATGTCATAACTCCAGATTCTTTCTCTCATTTGAGTGAAACATGATATTCCAAGCATAGCTCTTTCTATTCTTCTTTGGAAACCTGAATAGAGTTCTCATCCTGTTTGCGTAAGGCCCAGGTTTCTGAGGCATATTTTAATGCAGGAAGTACAGTGGAATCAAAGAGATATGCCTAGAGCCGGAGGTTCGTCGTCCTCTTAGCTATTTCTTCGACATTCTTGAAGGTATTCCAAGCTACTCTCTTCCTCCTGCACAGCTCGTATGCCAGGTCATTTGTCATGTTGACCTCTCGACCTAGGTACACATAGCTGTTGCATTCGGAGATGGTTGTTCCATTGAGAGTGAATGGGGCGTCAGGAACGAGGCTGTTTCTCATAAACATTGTCTTGGTAAGTTTCAGCTGTAGTCCTACATTTCCACACACACGGTCAACGTCGGCCAGCATATGTGCCGCTTGGCTGATGTTTGGTGTTATTAAAACAATGTCATCAGCAAAGCGGAGGTGGTGTAGTTGCCGACCATCTATCTTCACTCCCATTCCTTCCCATTCCAGTCATCGCATGATGTTCTCGAGGGTGGCACTGAAGATTTTCGGTGAAATGGTAACACCCTGCCGCACCCCTCTCTTGACGTCAACGATCACTTCTTTGTAGAATGATGACATCCTGGTAGTGAAGCTGCAATACAGCTCACAGAGGATCCTGATGTATTGGGCTTGAATGCCCTGATTGGCTAGGGCTTCAATGACCGCTTCCGTCTCAACAGTATCAAAGGCCTTTTTAAATCAATGAATGTTAAACCGAGCGGCATCTTGAACTCCCGAGAAACATCAATGAGTTTGGTTATCGTGTGGATATGGTCGATGGTGCTGAATCCTTTGCGGAACATGGCTTGCTCGCATGGTTGTCCTTCATCTAGTGTTCTGCCAATCCTATTTAGGATGACTCGAGTGAACAACTTGTAGATGACAGACAATAGGCAGATCGGGCGATAGTTGCCAATGTCATGGATGTCTCCCTTCGTGAACAGTAGTACGGTCCTGCTGGTTTTCCATTGGGACGGAACCTTGTATTCAGGCAGGTAGCGAGTGAAGAGCCGAGCCAGTGTATTGATGAGTACTGACTGCAGGTTCTTCAGGTGTTCAGGTCTGACCTTGTCTGGCCCAGGTGCTGTTTGTTCCTTTACCAACGAAATGGCGTGTCGGATTTCGGAAGGGAGAACTTTGGGAATGACATGTCCATCCTGTGGAATTTGGTATGTCGGCAAGTGGACATGGCTGTCGAAGAGATTTGAGTAGAAGTCATGGTAATTTTCTCCATTGCCGTTCTGGAGGATGTGATGGATCCATCAGGACGTCGGAGGGCAGTCATCTTGGTCTTGTAGTTGGCGAAGGACAGGCGGCGTTACGAATACTTTTCCTGGCTTTTGCCGCATCTACCAGTACTTCTGCTCTTCTCTCTTTGAGGTCTTCCTTGTTCGCATCTCTGCACTGCTTTGCGAGCTCGGATGTTAGCTTGCGGTTGCCTGAGGCATGCGCCAAACCACACTGGCGAATTAGCTCAAGAATTTTCGAAGATAGGGGATTTTTTGTGGCTATCTCTCTCTTGGAGTTCCTCACACATTCATAGAGCTGCTGAACCAGTCGATCATATTCCTCGTCAATGTTGTCAACAATGGCATCTTCCCATGTTGTCGCAATAGTACCAAAGAGTTCCCAGTTTGTGGTCATTCTGGCAGTTCTCTTTTTGAACTTTGCAGCCCTTTCTCCCCGCTCTGTGAAGTAGAATTTTGCACGAAGGAGGCGGTGGTCCGATCCCGTTCGAAATATTGGGACAACAGAGACAGCTGTCAGGCAAAACCGTCAATTGAATATGATGTGGTCTATTTCGTTGTGGAATCTTCCACCGGGAGACTCCCATGTCCATCGTTTAGATTCTACCTTCCGGAACTGTGCTACCATGAATGGTTTTGGTCGACATGATGAACTCAGATAGTCTCTCACACTGTTCGTTCCATTCTAGGCCATGGGTCCCGATGTGAAGTTCTTCAGCTGATCTTCTCGGTCCTATCTTGGCATTAAAATCACCCACAATGATCTTGTAGAAGGTGTGGTCTTCTTTATAGAACTTCTCTAGCTCCATGTAGAACTTCTCGATTTCTCTTTCATCATAATGAGATGTTGGTGCGTAGTCAAAGAAGATAGAAACTGCAGGCAGTGAGCCACATCTATTCAAATGTAAACTTCCGATTCGGGTTGTTATTCATTCCAATGAATCAATGCTCTTGGCCAAGTTTGTGTTGACAAGGACACTGATACTTCCAACACCTCTTTTATCGCAAGTTCCCAGGAACAATTCTCCAGTGTCGAAAACGGCATCGTGAGATTCTTGTCTTCTTGTCTCGGTCAGACCAATGATGTCATACTTGATCATTCGCGCTTGTACCATCAGGTCCTCGATGGATGCATCTGATGCTAGCGTACATGCATTGAAAGTACAGACGATCATTTTTGTCTTTCTTCGTTGTGGCAGCCTAGGTCGGCCTTGAGATTTTGTCGGCCTCTCCTTTCTCATCCTTCTCAGTGCTGCCATGTCGCTGAAGCCTTTGGGATTAGGTGAATGTACATGATACAGGGTTAGTGTACATGATAGTCATATGAATACACCTGTGTGAATATATCGCTGGTATCTAGAGAATAGATATATAGAAATTAGATCACATAGCTGAGTGTGATCTTAACTTTTCTACACACTCCCATGCCCCACACACCCAAAGACTTGTACTAATCCTTATAGATCCATGACTTTTCCTCCTCCCCTCTCCCAGAGTCTTTTAAAATTTCTTTTCAAGTACTAATGTAATGCGCTTTAGAAAATATTGAGTTAAACTTAATTGTTGTCATGTAGCTTTTAGATAGAGAACCAAGAAAATCTTATTAAAAGAGTATTTTTGTATTCTTTGAAAATGGTAATAAGAACATTATCCTTGAGTCCCGCAATAGACATTATATAAAGAATGTTGTGAGGAATTCCCTGTACAAATCAATACTCGAAGAAATAAATGACTTCTCTGAATGAGGATGAACTGGGACATTTCAAAGTATCAATCAGTGAATCAAAGATGAATCATACCATCCTATAGATAAAAATGATCTTGATGTAATCTAGTCAACACCATTACCTTTTTTTCTTATACCAGCTGATAGCACTTTTAATTTTTTAATTTTTATTTATTTATTTTTATTAATGAAACACCATGAGGTGCAGTTGTAGACTTACATACCTTTGTACTTGATTTTCAGATATACAAGAATCAAGTACACATCTTTCCACCAGTGAACATTCTCCACCACCAAGAAACCCAATGACCCTCCCACCCCCCATCTCCCCCATTTTGCCCCAACTCAGGGCATTCCCTTTGCTTTTTCTTTGTTTTAGGGTGTTGCGGTTTGCAACGGAGGTCAATACCATTACATTTTCAAAGAAGAAAATAGGCCCCTATATGTTCAAGACACTACTACTGTCCTGCGGTTCTTTCCAGTATGTACATTGCTCCAAGCCAGCCCTTTGAAAATATGCTGGGAAGTACAACTGGATGTTCCTTTCCTCACACTGACCTGGAAGACTCTTGCTGATTCTCAGCCACATCAACTATTTCATTTGTTGCCTGATATCACCTACTGTCCTTAATTTTTTTAAAAAAAATATTTGATTTGTTTCGGGAATATAAAGAAAAAAATTAAATGGACTAATAAAACAAAAGTAAAATCAAACCTTTACACTCTGACATCAAAATCGTCCTAATAGGAGGGGAAGTAAATGACTGAAATGCGTAGGGGAGTGTTGTTAGTAGGTTGTGGACAATAGCTGGATATTTGACAGTGCATGGAGTATGAATACACAGTTGCAGAGATCAGGAACTCTGTACTTGAAGCGAATACAGTTTGTAAACTAGTCATCACAATTATATGTCTATATGAAATTTCTCTACATATGCTTTGTGCCTTCCATGCATGTATGTGTTATGCATTCCTTTATCATGAGCTCAGAAATGCATCTGAGGACACTCGGAAAATTAGTTGCGCCCCAAGTATGGGGAGAGAAGTAGTAAATAATTGGAGGAGAAAGAAATATGAGTTGGAGCTTAAGAGCCATGTAAGAGGAATATATAGATATGTATGTGTGTGTAAATACACATATATATGTGTAAATATATATATGGGCTGGAGCCATAGCACAGTGGGTAAGACGTTTGCCTTGCAAGCGACCAACCTGGGTTTGGTTGCTCTCCTCCTCTCAGAGAGCCCGGCAAGCTACTGAGAGTAACCCTCCCTCATGGCAAAGCCTGGCAAGCTACCTGTGATATATTCAACATGCCACGAACAGTAACAAACAGTCTCACCATAGGGACGTTTCTGGTGCCCGCTCAAGCAAATCAGTGAACAATGAGAGGACAGTGCTACGGTGCTATGGTTAATTCAAACGTTGTTTATGCAAAATATGAAAGAATCAAATAAATATTCTATAAAGCTTATTTTACCTATTAAATTAATATAACTTTAAATAGTGTTTAGAAATGAAGTTGAAGAATTTTAAGGCTATAGAAAGATATTGACAATATATCAAGAAACACATGGATTTTTGAGGAGAAAGAACACGTACCTGTTGTCCTTTCTTAAGGTTATTTTTTTGGCTTTTATAGAATATGTTTTCCCTGAGTTTTTGTTAATCGCTTCCGTTTTTTAGAAAGCATCATAATAAATTATATTTTTTAAAGAAGTAAATAAAGTTGTGTTTGTGAGTGGATTATGTATGTTTGGAACCTGGGAAGTATTTTGCTATGTAAGTTACATTAAACATGATATTTATAACAGAAATACCATCTGCAGTACTATTGACAATAGCCAGAAGAAACTATGGTATACCTACACAATTGAATACTACACAGTTTGCAGGAAACTGACATCATGAAATTTGCTTATAAATGGATGTACAGGGAAGAATATCATGCTCAATGAAATCAGTCAGAAGGAAAGGTGTATACCGATTGGACTACCCCATTTTTTGGATATAAAAAACCAGAGTATGAGACTAATACCCAATGATAGCAGAAACACAGGCCAGGAGAATTGATCAATTGTTGGATGCTTGCCACAAGTGCTGAAGGCGAGCATTTGGAATAAAGAAGGGACTGCTATGACAATGATAGTTGGAAGTGATTACTCTGGGTGAGAACTGAGTCCTGAAAGTAGGCCAATGAATAAACGTGAGAACCTCTCTCTCTCTGTATTACAATCCATAATGCCCAAAGGATGAGAGAGAGAGAGAGAGAGAGAGAGAGAGAGAGAGGTGCCTGCCATAGTGTAGAGAAAGCAGGCTGTCAGGTGGGGTTTGGGGTTGGGAGAGGGAGTGGTGGGAGAGAAACTGGGGACATTAGCAATGGAACTGTATATTAGTGGAGGTTAGGTGTTAAAATATCCTATGATTGAAACTGAATCATGAAAAGGTTTGTAATATGTGTCTCCTGCAGATTCAATACAAAAATATGATATTTAGTTTCTACCAGCATGACTAACCTATGAATTTGCTGAAATTTACTTTTATCACCTTGGCTGGGCTCATTACATGGATGTCTGTGTGGTAAAACTTTTTCCATTTTATGCGGACTGAAGAGACAAAAATCATAGGGTTGGGACTTCTGGTGGAAGGAGAGAAGAGCACAAAACACCCTGTTGACCACACCTCAGCAGGGTCACCTAACTTGCCTAATGACAGACCTCCTTCAATGATTTCTTCTTTTGTAATGTGGAAAAATGAAAAGACATTGCAGGCAGACAGGGGGTTGTCCCCTCCAGTAAACACTTTTTTCTTTTTGATCAGAATTGTTTAAAGATTATTTGAAAAATTTGGAGCTTACTGATTTGTTCTCATATATTTCCCCTACATAGTGTCAGTGGGCATTGATCTAGGAAGGCCAGCATGAAAAACTTGAGGTGTATGTCTTAACCACCAATGCCAACAATACTGTAAGTATGGAACCCAAAGTACAATAGTAAAACTTCAAAATGTGTTTGTCAAGGAAATCGGTGGGAATGCAGGGAGAAATGTGTAATCTGTTGGTGGAAGCATGCAGACACTGGTGGTGTGATTAGAATTGGAATATTGTATGACAAATCTCCATTATAAATGACTTTGAAAATCAAAATTGCCTAAATTTTTAAAAAAAGAGAAGTCAACTTACGTCTATATTTCAAGAAAGCTTGTCTTAGCAAATTTTGGCAGGGAGACCATAGTTGGTAGAGAGAGGGAGAAAGAAAGGGAGATTTGACATTTGGGAAGAGAAGCCTGGATATCATGGAAGAGATGAAAGCTAATCTTAGAAGATTTGGAGCCATCAGAGTTTAGTGAGTTAAATGGTGAGAACATTGCAGTTTAGATACTTAAATTGTGAGATTGTTTTCAGTCATCACCACTGTATATATAGAAAGAGTTCAAAGACCTCACAGACATTCAGGCTATAATAACTAACAAGGGAAGCGTTTTTTTCCTGAAGCACTATGTAAGGATAATATATTGCCAGGAAAATGATAAAAATTTGGTTCTCTTTTTCAGAGATTAATACATTAGAGATGAAAATTTTATACAAAGGAATCTATCATCTTGCCCTGTTGCTCTGTTTTCTTGTCATCATTCCATTCTCCACCATGACCCTACCTAATCAGGGCTTGCCACATTTCTCAGCAGTATCACCACATAGCCTAAGAGCATGTGTTAACTGCCGGTAGCTCACAGCTCTCATGTTTGCCCCCCATCCAAGCCAGAGCCATCCTTCTGAAACCATGGATATTTGCTGAAGGCCCGTTCTTCCTTGAAGTGGCAGTCATGGTTTACCTCTTCTTAATCATTGTGTTTACAAATTTAGATGAATGTCACAATACTAGTGACAGGGATTTTCCAAACTTTGGTAAGCATAAACATTTCCCTTTCCCCCACGAATTTTGGGCTAGTTATTTTCTATCCACTGCTAATAATTTGTGATAATGAGGAAACAGAACTGAAGTAAAAACAGGGACATTTGTCAATTTGGTGCCATGACTAATCAGTCTTAGTATAAGTATATATTTCTAGAAAAAAAAAGCAGAAGAAAAGGAGTTGGTTTCTAGCAAAGAATGCCAAAACTCTGCCAAGAAATCCTTTGAAAATAAAAATTCTGACTATGTACTGAACATGATTGACACTCAATGCCTCTTTTGCAGACCACAACACCCGAAAGGAGAGAGAGAACAAAAGGGAATGCCCTGCCACAGAGTCAGGGTGGGATGGGGGGTATTGGTGTGGGAGGGATACTGGAATCCATGGTGGTGAAAAATGGGCACTGGCGGAGGAATGGGCACTTGATCATTGTATAATCGAAACCCAAGCACAAAAATTTGTAAATGTACAACTGTATATCATGGTGTTTCACTAATAAAAATTTTTAAAAAAATAAAGTAAAAATTTTTTTTTGTCTGCGAGAGATCAGCAGATGGGAACCTGAGTGAAGGCAAAAGATTACATTGGTTGACTTTTATTTTTCCTTGAGTATATTAATTTGATTTTGGAGTCAATTTATATGAGAGTTCATCAAGACACAGAAATTTTTAGCGCTTCTCTTGTTTAAAAGTATAGTGATACACCATATCTCTATCTCACATTCTTTTTATTTCTGATAGTTTGACACAAAAGATATGTCAAAATCTTAGATAAATGTAAATTATTTAAATACTTTTTTGATTATGTAAAATTACCTTATAGAATTACATTATAGAATTTCATAAATTTTAGGATTATGCAGAATCATATTACATGTGCATGTATCATATTACACTCACTACTGAAAGGCCTACTCTGTCATTCACCATTGTTCAGTTTTTCCACTTTGATTATACTTTTCGATCTGGTAACTAAATAGTCTCATAATTCTAAAGTTTGTTTTTATTGCTTTGAAAAGATTAAAATTATGCAATTTTCAACATTGGATGAAACTAGAGGATATCATGCATGTAAAGTTAGCCTTAAATAAATGAACAGATACAGAGAGATTTTTCTCATATGTGGGATGTAAAGACACACAGCAAGGTAGAAACAAAGGTTCAAGAGCAATGTAAGGGGAGAACTGATCCACACAATTGAGTCAGGGGATTGAGAGTGAGGGATTATGGAGGATTGGGGGAGAGGAAGGGTTTATTCTTTGAGAGAATGAGGAGTGTCATGTTGGAATTATGTGTATGAGAAACCATTGTTAATTGAATTATGAATTATAGAATATAAATAATGTTTTAGATGTTTGTCTGTCTCATTTTATTCTTTTAATTTGTTTTCTCCATATGCCACATATGCATGAACTTGTAGGATGCCTATCTTTCTCTGCCTGGTTTATGTCACTAAACATAATTTCCTCATGTTATCCATTTTATATACAAATAATAAGAAAATTTCACTTCATACAACTGAGTAGTATTCCATTGCTTTACCACCTTTCATTTTCAAAATTTGTGGTTTAAAAGATACAAATATTGGTTTTAAAATGCTCTGGTGTTTTAAAATTTTTAGTTTAGTGAAGCTAAATAGATTTTACTGAAAAACACTCAGAAACTTGTGAAACAGGTGTAGGGTGGAATGGAATAATTGTTCAAGCGAGAACAGTCATTTAACAAAGCAAGCAAAGAGAGACATAGAGAAAGGAAGCACGGTATTTCTTCTTATGAGATCAAATCTTGAGGACCAAGCCCACTCTGGTAGTTTAGGAATAAGAACTTATAGTGGTATGAACTTAACTTGTGCACTTTAGGGGAGAACCTGAGTGAAACTATTATAAGTATGTTCAGGATCATGATAAACTGGAGTCTGCACTTGGAGTGAGGTGGGTAGAGAGTTCTTTGGGGAGATCTGAACTATGGAGAACAGTAATATTATAACATTAATGATAGTATCTTACCGTGGGATTCCAAAAAAATCTGTAACAGTGGCATCAGAAATGATAACATTCTTAGGTATTTGGATTTCCTGTGGAAACAACGGGAAAGCTGAGTTTATGCTCTGGATGCATCCACCTGAAACAAGGTCAACAAATCATGAATGAAAAATTAAAAGTTACATGGATCAAGGATTCTAATCCCAGTGGAAGGCTAGATTTCGGGTGGACAATTTCTACTGATGGCCTGATGTAGATTCTGATCCTGGGATACGTAACAGAAAGGAGGTAGTGACAGGTATCCTAAGAAGTGAAGCCTCTGAAACAGAATTCATTCATGACAACTTATGGGTTATCAAAATTTGCTCATGGCTGCTACCATTATAACATGCTATTCAATGGTTCTGTGGTTTCAATTTACTGTGTCAATGTAAAGATGAAGTTTCCAAATGGAAGGTAAAAATCTGAGGCCCTCAAGATGATGAATCATAGTGAGGGGGGAGCTGGAGCTATAGTACAGCAGGTAGGGCATTTGCCTTGCACACAGCATACCCAGGTTAGATTCCCAGCATCCTGTATGGTCCCCCCAAGCACCGTGAGGAGTAATTCCTGAGTGCAGAGCCAGGAGTAACCACTGTGCAACGCCACGTGTGACCCAAAAACGCAAGAAAATGATGATCTGGGATTGATCCTTAGCATTGCAAACAGCATTATTTTCTAATTTTTAATTTCTTTCTTTCTTTCTTTCTTTCTTGCTTGCTTTTTTGTTTCCCTTAGCTTTAATGTCATGAAGGGATCTTCCCACATTTTTCTTCATATATCTTAAGAATTCAGGTATGATAGTGAGGCCTTTAATACATTTGATCTGACTTTGTGCCTGGCACTATAAAGAGGTCTGAGTTCATTTTTTTTGCATGTTGCTGTCCAGTTTTCCCAGCACCAGTTGCTGAAGAGACTTCCTAGCTCAACTTCATATTTCTTGAGCATTTATGAAAGATTAGGTAATAATAATCTGAGGGCCAGCGTCAAGATATTTGACTATATTCCATTGATCTGAGGCCTGTCTTTATCTGAATATCATGGTATTTGGATGACTACAACTTTGTAGTAGGGATTGAAGTTGGGGAAGGTGTTCCCTTCTTTTTACCAAAGATTGCTTTAGCTCTTCATGGGAGTTTATGGTTTTGTATGAGTTTCAAGAGTGTTTAATCTATTTATTTGAAAAATGTTATGGGTATCCTTATAGAAAGTGCATTAAATCTTTATAGAGCTTTGGGGTGTATTGCCATTCTGACAGTGTTAAACCTCTCAATCCATGAGCATGGGATGTGATTCCATTTCCTCATATACTCTCTTATTTTGTGAAGTAGTGTTTTGTAGGTTTTTTTTTTGGTATAGTTCCTTAAGTAAACCCTGAGTATTGCTGGATGTACCTTCCAAAACAGAAAGAAAATGTCAATACTGATTGAATGGTACTAAGAAATTGTTTTTAATTTTTAGACGTATTGTATTATGTATGCGTGCACATACACATGCATGCTTAATTCTTATCTATTGAAGAGATCTGCTGAAATTATTTGAAATTTCTTTCAAAATGGAGAGAGGACATAAGGGTTGATAGCACAGCGGGTAGGGCGTTCGCCTTACAAGCGGTCAACATGGCCGACCCGAGTTCGATTCCTCCGCCCCTCTCGGAGAGCCCGGCAAGCTACCGAGAGTATTCAATATGCCAGACACAGTAACAACAAAGTCTCCAATGGAGACGTTACTGGGCCCGCTCGAGCAAATCGACGATCAACGGGAGGGCCTTTACCTTTACCTTTACCTTAACCTTTTTAGTTGATTCCAATATACTCGATTTTCTGAGGTATTATTGTGAATGGGATTGTTTTTCTCTATCTCTTTTTTCTCTTTCATTATTAATATATGGGAAAGCCATGGCGTACCAGATATTGATTTTGCAATATGCTACTTTACTAAACAAATCTATTGTTCCCAGGAGCTTTTTTGGAGATTCTTTGGGATTTTCTATGTATAGTATCATATTATCTCCAAATAGTAAAAGCTTGAGTTCTTTCTTTTTTATATGGTTGCCCTTGATATCTTTTTTTTTTTTTTACCAAAATCATATGGCAAGTACTTCAAGTACTATGAAGAATAGGAGTTTTGAGAGTGGGTAACTTGTTTTGTGCCTGATTATATTCTGGAATTCTATTTCATTGATTTCTGCTCCAAGCCTTTGGTTTTTCCCCCTTGAGAATAATACTTGCTGTGGGTTTGTGGTAATTTGCTTTGACTATATTGAGGAAAGTACTTTCAACTCCCATTTTCTTGAGAGTTTTTCATCATGAATGGGTGCTGGATCTCATCAAATGCTTTATCTACATCTATTGATATGATCATATGACTTTTATCTTTATTTTATTGAGATGGTGTATTCTGTTGATTGACTAGAGAATGTTAAGCCATCCTTGCATCCCCAAGCTAAACCTACTTGGTCATAGTGTGTGATCTTTTGTTGAGTTTCTAGATTCTCTTTGCTGGTATTTTCTTGAAAATTTTTGTATCTGTATTCACAAAGGAAATAGGTCTGCAATTTCCTTTTTTTTGTGGTGTCTCTGTCGATTTGAATATTAGGGTGATCTTTGCCTCACAGAAACTATTTGGGAGTATTTCTGTTTCTTCAATTTCCTGGAAAATCTTAAAAATGTTGGAAGCAGTTCCTCTTTAAAGGTTTGAAATAGTTCACTATTGAATCCATCTGGGACCTGGATTCTGTTTGGGGGTATAATTTTGACCATTATTTCAATTTCCTTGTTAGTGATAGGTCAAGTATTCCAAATCTTCTTGGTTCAGCCTTGGGAGGTAATTGGAATCCAATAATTTATAAATTTTTTCAAGATTCTCTCATTTCCTGCTGCAAAGATTCTCAAAATAATCTCTGATGATCCTATGGATTTCTGTACTTTCTATTAGGATACCCCCTTTGCATTTCTGATTCGATTTATTAGAATTCTTTCTCTTTGTTTCTTTGAGAGGCTTCTCATGGTTTAATGATCTTATTTATTTTCTCAAAGAACCAGTTTTTGTTCTTATTGGTCTTCTGGATTGTATTTTGGGATTCTAGCTCATTGATGTCTGGTACAAGTTTTATTATTTCCTTCCTCCATCCTAGTTTGGACTACTTTTGTTGGTTATTTTCCAAAATCTTGAGCTCTAATTTATTCTTGTAGGCCCTTTCTTTCTTCCTGATGAATTCTGGCAGAACTATAATCTTTTCTCTTAACACTGCTTTTGCTGTGTCCCACAAGTTCTGGTAGCTCGTGTCCTCATTCTCATTTGTTTATGGAAACTTTTTATTTCCTCTTTGATTCTTCCCTAAGCCATCGGTTGTTCATTACTTCCCTTAAAGAAAATATTTCCTTGCTGAGCTTCAGTCTGTTTGATCTATCGAGAAGTGACAAAGAAGTGTTGAAATCTCCTACTAGTATTGTGTTGCTATCAATGTTTTTCTATAAGTCTATTAGAAGTTGTTTTAAAGTATTTTGCTGGTCTGTCATTAGGATCATATACATTGAGGAGGGTGAGTTCTTTCTGATGTACATATCCCATGATCATTAAGAAATGACCGTCACGGTCTCTGATAACCTTTAGTCTGAAGTTCTTGTGGTCTGATACTAGTATGGCCACTCCAGGTTTGCGGAGGTGATATTTTCTTGAAAACTTGTTTCCCAGCCCATGGGTGCTTTGATTGTTCAGACATGTTTCTTGCAGGCAGCAGAATGTTGGGTTCAGTTTTCTAATTCATCTTCCTATTCTGTGCCTCTGAATTGGCACATTTAGTCCATTGACATTGAGAGAGATTGTTGTTTTGGGGATTTGCGCTCTCTTTATGTATAATTTTTGTACTTGTGGGGATTGTCTTAGCTTAAAGTATACCTGTTAATACTTCTTGCAACAAAAATATGGAATGCTTTACAAGTTTGCATGTTATCTCTGTACAAGGACCATGCTCATCATTGTATCATTTCAATTTTAATATATATGTTATCAAACCTATTAGGAGTTAATTTTTCCATATTTTTCTCTTCTTATTACTTTGACTGTTGTCCTTTCTCACTCCTATGGCAGACAATGATTGCTAATCAAGGAATGTATTTCAAAGCAGCATGAATAAATAGATTTAGAACCTTAATGTCCCAGAAATAAAAATATGGTTTTTACTATATTATCGTTTACCCTACCCCCAGGCATTAGTTTTACAAAATAATTCTTTTGGAAGATGGTATATGAGTTTTTTTAATGTTGTTCCCTGAATCCTTCATTAAGAACATTAAAATAGAGCCTTTTGCTATTCTCACCTCAGTCCTGTGTACATCTCCAGGAAAAGGTGGATGGTGTTGTCTGCATTTTGACCACCTTGAATGTATGTAGGATTTTTCTCCTGAAGGATGAGGTGAGGATCATATTGATGATTTCATTCCACCTTATTACAAGTTCAACTTGAATGGAAGGTGAGACTCATGAGGCTCCTATAAAGGACAGAACAAAGGGTCTCAGTGAAGTTTAATGGCCAACTCACATTAACAACATAGATGACTCAAAGTAACCTGTGTGCATCTTTGTGTGTAGTGAGTTTCATATCTACTGATAGTGATTGTCAGTCATGACACATGGGAAAAACAGACCTGTAATTAAAAAATCTAGTTCTCTGAGCAGAGTGGGGTCTCTGAGGTGATTGACCAAGTGCGTAGTAATTTATTACTAAGCACATAAGTATTTTGAATGATGTGTACTTTTCGATCTAAAATTAATTCCAAATATGTCTAAAACGACAGTGTCCTGACCTCGCACATGGCTTTCCTCACCGAGGCCCCTTGGAGGTGCCGGGGTGAATTTCCCTCACGGACCTGATTAGAGCCCCGGCAGCTGAAGACCTCTGCAACCAGCCATAGGTAGGCTTAAGACCACCCTTCCCAAGCTTGAAGGAGCCTCATGCATGAAGGAACTGGAAGAGGAACCCAGATGTGCAGAACCGGGGGATGAGATCTCTATGGCTGCTCAGATCAAGACTGTGCCCCCTCCTTCCAGGTCCCCCATCTTCTAATAATTCAGTGCTACAACCACGAACTGCCCCTGGATCCATGTAATGCCATCAATGGCCAACATCCAGAGACTGGATCCTATTTAGAAGACAGCAACTCTGATTGTCCAGTTCTCACTCTCAGAGAACCTGGTAGGCTTCTGCGAGTATCTTGCCCGCATGGCGGAGTCTTTGTTTCTGGTCACTGTTTCTTTTGAGGTACAGAAGCTGCTTAATTTAAGATAGTCCCCTTTGTTTATCTCTGTTTCCAGTTGCTTGGCAAGTGGCGTGTTATATTTGAAGATACCTTTAGCTTCAATGTCGTGGAGGGATTTGCCGACCTTGTCATCAATGAACCTGAGGGATTCTGGTCTGATGTTGAGGCCTTTGACCCATTTTTATCTGACTTTTGTGCATGGTGTTAGGTAGAGGTCTGAGCCATTTTTTTTTTTTTGCATGTAGCTGTCCAGTTTTTTCTGCATAGTTTGTTAAAGAGGACTCTCATGCTCCACTTCACATTTCTTGCTCCCTTATCAAAGATTAGATGATTATATATTTGAGGGTGTGTGTCAGTATATTCAATCCTTTTCCATTGGTCTGCAGCTGAGCCTTTGTTTGAGTCCCATGCTGTTCTCATTATTATCGTTTGTAGTAGAGTTTGAGGTTGGGGAAGGTGATGCCTCCATTGTCTTTTCCCCAAGAATTGCTTTAGCTATTCGTGTGCGTTTGTTGTTCCATTTGAATTTCAGGAGTGCTTGATCAATTTCTTTGAAGAATGTCATGGGTATCTTTATAGGGATCAAGTTGAATTTTTACAATGCTTCGTGGAGAATTGCCATTTTGACAATGTTAAATCTCCCATTCCATATGCAGTATATATGTTTCCATTTCCTCGTGTCCTTTTTAATTTCCTGATGTATAGGTCCTTTACCTCTTTAGTTAAGCTGATTCCAAGGTTCTTGATTTTCTGAGGCACGATTGTGAATGGGATTGCTTTTTCATGTCACTTTCTTCTCTCTCATTACTTGCATATAAAGAAGCCATAGACTTTTGGGTATTGAGTTTATAGCCTGCAATTTTACTATAAATGTCTATTGTCTCTGGGAGTTTTTCGTAGAGATTTTAGTATTCTCTGAATATAGTATGATATCTTCTGTGAAGAGTGAGAGATTATTTCTAATTTTCATACATGAAAAACCCTTAATATCTTTTTCTTATCTATTTTCTCTTCCAAGTACTTCCAGTAGTACATTGAACAGAAGTTCCAAAATGAATTTTTACTTAGCACATTCTGTCTGTAAATTTCTATGCTAAGAACGGTGGAATAAACAGTGATATCTTACTAATTTACAAGTAAATTATGAAGACAGATAATTTAAAAGAATTTCTTTGTATAAATTTCCAAAATATGTAGCTTTTATTAAATATATTAAGAATAAATCGTAGGTCTTGATTATACCATGAAGATTATTTTCCTGTTAGAAGATACCCTTCTGAAATGCAAAAAGAGACACATTTTGAAAATGTTGATTATTCGTTCATTCATTCAATGAATATTTGTTAGTCTGGTGGTGCAGTGCCTGCAGGAAGTCAACCTGTACCCTCAGGTGAGTACATCAACAGTCTGACGGTGTCTTCATGCTTCCTGATAACCTCAAATCGCCACTGTGCCTCTGGCTGGCTCCCAACAACTCAGGACTACGTTTCCCGAGAAATTAAACTCCCAAAAGATATGTGGGACCCATGTTCACAAACCACCCCTGGCTCAGCTATACAAGCTAATGCATTGGTCTTGTTTCAGAGACCCATAGACATATCTGGAACACATCAACAGCCACAGTTAACCTTGGACCTGCAAAAGGCTGAACACACTAGGGTAAATCGGAGGGAGGCAGGTTAGTTTGGTGCCCACCCAACCAGAACCCAGTGCAGCCACTTGCTCTCACAATCCAAAATCGCCACCATGCTCTCCTCTGGTTTCCATCGTCTCAGGATGGCTCTCACTGAAATATAACAGCTGAAAATTCGGATATGCGGGTTTTGTCACTGAAATCTCCAGCCTTTCTCTGGGCAGGATGGGCATCCCACCCTCACTGCCCTGTACTTATGGAAGCCTCAGCAGACATTTCCATACCTCAAAGCTACTCCAGGCTTACCTTCCTGATAAAAATGCTAAATTCCTTGAACAAACATGATGACCTCTTAGTACCTGTACGAGACCCTTAATGCACAAAATAAAAAGGAGACAGAGAGAAAGAATTAAAGAGCCTGCCATAGAGACACACTGGGGGTGGGGGTAGTTTGTTGGGGGATGGTTTTAGGGAACCAGGAATATTGGTTTTGGGAAATGTACACTAGAGGAGGGACGGATGTTGGATCGTTGTATGACTGGAAGCAAATTATGAATAGATTTGCAATGGTCTATCTCACAGATATTGGATAAAACATTAAAAATATATATCCTTCATTTGTACCTCAGAATACTGATGGAACTTTAAAACCCAGCATATCTATTTTTGTGTTCTCTGTAGGAAAAAAAGTTTTACTCACCTGTGTGCCAATAGCTTGTAGAAAGCTAAACGCAAAGATATATCAATGACTGTCTTTGGCATGAATACTGTAATTGCAGCTATGTTATGTTTTAGAATCAGTTCATGGACAAGACGTCAAGAGGAGCAGTGGCAAAGTGCATCAATGTTGAATGGATAATGTTTCAGAAGCTTGCAAGGGAGATGGGAAGATTTGGCATGAGTAAAGGGAAGAAACAGAAGAGTGAAGTACTAATAAGTATCATGAGAAAAATGCAAGGGAGGACATTTCCTGGCAAGTGTCACACTCTGTTGAGCTTTTGCTGAGGATAAGTATTAGAAAGTATCTTTCCCATTTAGTGGCAAAAAGGTAACTTTGATGGGTGTATTTAAAATTTACTTTAACGATTAGAATTACCAAGAGATACAAAGTTACAAAGTTGCTCATAATTGAGTTTCAGTCATCTAATGTTCTAGAACCTTTCCAGTATATTGGGGCATTTTTGAAGGAATATCCCTGGTGCGAAGACTAGGGCATCTGAATCTTAACACATTTCACCAAATATATGATCTGTACTCACATGATTTACACTGTCTCCCCTGCTCTTTGATTTATGTTTTCATGCAATATTTCCTTGTGAACCTCACCTCAAGTGAGGCTCCCTATTTAAGACAAGTACATGTTTCTGGGGCACTACATATTTTTTGGTTGCTGGGAGAGACTCTAAAGCAATGCTCAGGAGGTGTGGGGGCCCCACAGACAATTCTCAGAAAACGTGGCCATGGTGCTTGGGGTCCTCTGAGGCTAAACAGCCTTTGATACTCTGGCAAGCAGGTGGTGCTGGGAGTCAAATTGGGTGCATGTGAGACAAGTTCCATAAGCACTACACTATCTCCTGCGGCCCTGGGTATTAGATTTATGTCAGCATTCTGTCATCCTCCCTTTTGTCAGAAAGCAGAGACTTGTGCAGGAGAAAGTGGAAGAGACTTTAGGGTTTAGCTAGGTTGACTGAGTAGCTGGTGATACCATTAAGATTGGAACATAAAGTAAAAATAAAACAAGAGCTCGGTGCCTTTTCCCGCTGAACTCGACACGCTCCACAGGGGTACACCTGCGGGCAACAACTGCAGCAGCTCCTTTGGACTATCCATCAGCTAATCAACCCCTCCCCTCCAGGTGGGTAGAGGGAGCACAAGACAGGTTCACCACTCCTCCACTCCTCAGCCCCAGCCCCCGCCTTTTCCTGCAGAACTGGACACCCTCCAGCAGGGGACACCTGAGGCAGCTCCATGGGATTTTCCATTGCTCCTCCTACATTCCAGGATCCTGGGTGGGAGTGACCCTGGGATGAGCCAGATGCGTGGCCACCATATAGGGAGCAGTTCCTCCCAGAATTGGGAGTGGCCTTCTCCTGGGTGGCCAGCCGCAGTTATATTTCCCAATCTGGGCACTCAGGACTTTCATCTCTCACTTAGTCGCTTAATACCGACTAAAAATTTCTGACCACCTCTACTAGAATACAATAACATCCCACTCTCCTACTCCATTTATAACAAAAGACCTGTATGAAATGTGCTGTACAAGCTCAAAACTAAAAAGTACCTCCTCCAAAGCGCAAATCTCCACCACGAGGAGAATATGAAGAAAAGAATCCCGAATCTTCAATCGAGATTTTCCACAATTGCACTCTCTTTGATAAAGAATTCCAGGATAAAATGCAGAGGGTGTTCAAGGACCTACTCAAAGAATCAATGGAATAGATATCCAAAGACTAAAAGAAGAAATGAAAAAACAATAGAAAAGAGAGCCAAGAAAATACAGGAAGAAAAGAGAACAGAATTTTAAAAAGCTACAAAAAGAAGAGTCACAAATAAAGGATTCAGTGGATGAAATTAAAAAGTTAGTAAGTGCCCTTAGCAATAGGATAAGTGCAGCTGAACAGAGGATCAGCGAGCTTGAAGATGAGCAACAGAAATCCCACTGGGAAGAACAAGCAATAGGAAAAGACCTCAACCCCAATGAAAAAGCTAGAGTAAAAGAAACCATTGCTGAAAAGCTCCCAGAGTTAAGGAAAGCAGACATCCAGATCCAAGGAGCCAGAAGGGTACCAGCTAAAGGAGACCCCAGAAAAAACACTCCAAGCATATCATAGTCAGAACGATGGATGCTGTGGACAGAGACACAATATTACAAGCAGCAAGGTCAAAGAAGGAAATTACATACAAAGGAGCACCCCTTAGATTCACAGCAGACCTATCAGTGGAAACCCTCAAAGCCGAAGGCAATGGTTGTATATAGTGAAAAAATTCAAAGAAATGAACGCCTCACCGAGAATACTCTATCCAGCAAAACTCTCACTCAAATTCGATGGAACGATACACCACTTTTTAGATAAACACAAACTCAGCAACTTCATACACTCAAAACCAAATCTAAAAGAAGAACTAAAGGGGCTCCTGTAAGAAAAGAATGAAAACACGTGTAAACACAATCAACTCCTACAGGAAGATGGCACAAAACCCCATGACAATACTCTCCCTTAATGTCAATGGTCTAAATGCACCTACCAAGAGACACAGAGTGGCAAAACGGATCCAGAAACTGAAACCACAATTCTGTTGTCTACAAGAAACTCATCTGAACAATCAGAGTAAACACAGACTCAAAGTGAAAGGATGGAAAACAATCCTGCAAGCAACCAGCTCCATCACAAAAGCTGGGATGGCCACACTAGTATCCGACAACATTAATTTCAGGCTGAAAAATATTAGAAGGGACAGCGAAGGCCACTTTCTCTTCATCAAGGGATACATTCCACAGGAAGAAATCATACTCTTAAATGTATAAGTACCTAATGAAGGAACAGCTAGATACTTAAAACAACTGCTAACAGATTTTAAAGAGGACAGTTCTAATAACACAATAGTAGATGGAGACTTCAACATCGCTTATCACCTCTGGATAGATGAACAAGAACAAAACTCAGCAAGGAAACATTGGCTTTGAATGAAGAAATAGAAGAGAAAGGTCTTATAGACCTATACAGGGCTTTACACGCCCCAAAGAAAGAATACACATTCTTCTCCAGTGCTCCTGGAACATTTTCCAAAATCGACTATGTGCTAGGCCACAAAACATACCTCAATAGAATCAGGAAGATAGAAAGAGTATCAACAATCTTTTCAGACCATGATGCACTGAGGCTAGATGTGAATCACACGCAGACACGGACAACCAAATCGAACACCTGGAAAATAAACAAGTCACTGCTGAACAATGTGTGGGTCAAGAAGGACGTCAAGGAAGAAATCAAAAGATACCTGGAAACAAATGAGAACGAAGACACGAACTACCAGAGCTTATGGGATGCAGCTAAAGCCCTATTAAGGGGAAAATTCATAGCTCTGCAAGCATATCTAAGGACAGAAGAAAGAAAAGATGCACATAAGCAACTTATTTCACAGCTCAACATCTTAGAAAAGGATCAAGAAAAGGAGCCTAAATCGGGCAGAAGGACAGAGATCAAAAAACTTAGAGCAGAATCAACGACATGGAAACCTAAAAAACAATCTGAAAGATCAATGAAACCAAGAGCTGGTTCTTTGACACCAGCTAAAAGATCTGAAAGATCAATGAAACCAAGAGCTGGTTCTTTGACACTATAAACAAGATAGATAAACCACTAGCAACACTCACAAAGAAACAGAGAGAGAGAAAACTAATAAACCGAATCAGAAATAAAAATGGAGATATCACAATGGAAACCAAAGAAATTCAAGAGATCATCAGAGACTACTTTGAAAGTCTGTATGCCAAGAAAAAAGAGAAGTTAGAAGAAATGGATAACTTCCTGGATTCCTATAATCTCCCAAAAATGAGTCAAGAGGATATAAAATACCTGAATAGACCTAGTCATGAAAATGAAATTGAAACTGTAATCAAAATTCTTCCCAAAAACAAAAGCCCAGGTCCAGATGGATTCACTACCAAATTTTTCCAAACATTTAAAAAGGATCTACTGCCCGTCCTTCTCAAACTTTTCCAGGAAATTGAAAAAACAGAAACTCTCCCAAACAGTTTCTATGAAGCCCATCTCTCTCTAATACCAAATGGAAACAAAGACACCACGAGAGAAGAAAACTACAGTCCGATATCACTGATGAACACGGATGAGAAGATCCTGAACAAAATACTAGCAAAGAGATCTCAACAGCTCATCAAAAAGATCATACACCATGACCAAGTGGGATTCATCCCGGGGATGCAAGGATGGTTTAACATTTGGAAATCAACCAACATAATCCATCATATCAACAAAAGATAAAAATCATATGATCATATCAATAGATGTAGAGAAAGCAATTGAGAAGATACAGCATCCGTTTATGATGAAAACTCTCGCCAAATTGGGGATTGAGGTGATTTACCCCAATATAGTTAAAGCCAGCTACCACAAGCATACAGCAAGCATCATCCTCAATGGGGAAAATCTGAGAGCGTTCACCCTAAGATCCGGAACGAGATAAGGATTCTGACTCTCTCAACTGCTGTTGAACATAGTTCTGGAAATACTAGCAATAGCAATTAGGCAAGCAAAAGATATTAAGGCCATCCAAATAGGAAAGGAAGAAATCAAGCGCTCTCTATTCGCAAATGATATGATACTATACTTAAAGAACCCTAAAAACTCTACCAAGAAACTCCTAGAAATGATAGACTCGAGAGTAAATTTACAGGTATAAAATAAATACCTAAAAGTCCATGGCTTTACTATACACAAATACTGAGAGAGAAGAAAATGACAAGATGAAAACAATCACATTCACAATTGTGTGCCAGAAAATCAACTACATAGGAATTAGTTTAACTAATGAAGTAGAGGAACTGTACAAAGAAAACTACAAAACGCTGCTTCTTGAAATAAAAGAGGAAGCAAGGAAATGGAAAAATATCCCCTGTTCATGGATCTGGAGAATTTATATTGCCAAAATGGCAATACATCCAAAAGCACTGTACAAATTCAATGCGATCCCTATTAGGTTATGCATGACATTCTTCAAAGAATTGGAGCAAACACTCCTGAAATTTATATGGAACAATAAGCCCCCACGAAGAGCTAAAGCAATTCTTGGTTAAAAGAAAATGGGAGGAATTAACCTCCTGAACCGCAAACTTTACTAAAAGTAGTAATAATTAAAACAGCATGATACTGGAACAAAGGTAGAGCTACAGAGCTATGGAACGGGGTTGAATATACTGACATCTCCCCTCAAACATATGACCATCTAATCTTTGAAAAAGGGGCAAGAAATGCGAAGTGGAGTAAGGCAAGTCTTTTTAACAAATGGTGCTGGCAAAACTGGACGACTACGTGCAAACTACTGGGCTTTGATCTCTGCCTAACACAATGTACAAAAGTAAGATGAAAATGGACCAAAGACCTAAACATCAGACTGGAACCCATAAGGTACATTGAAGACAAAGTTGGCAAAACCCTCCATGACATTGAAGCTAATGGTATCTTCAAGGATGTCACGTCACTGGCCAAGCAAGTGGGAATATCTTAAACTAAGAAGCTTCTGCACCTCAAAAGAAACAATGACTAAAATACAGAGAGAGTCTACAGAATGAGGAAGGATATTCTCCAAATACACATCTGAGAAGGGGTTGATATCAAATATATACAAAGTACTGATTGAACTCCACAAGAAGAAAACATCCAACCCCAACAAAAAGTGGGGCAACGAAATCAACAGAGACTTAATCAATGAAGAAATCCGAATGGCTAAAAGGCACATGAGAAAATGCTCTACATTTTTAATCATCAGGGAGATGCTGATCAAAACAACAATGAGATATCATTTCACACCACAGACACTGGCCCACATTCAAAAAAACAAAGGCAACCTTTGTTGGCATGATGTGGCGACAAAGGGACCCTCCTTCACTGCTGGTGGTAATGCTGACTGGCTCAACCCTTTCGGAAAACAGTAGAGATGATTCTCAAAAAATTAGAATTTGAGCTCCCATTTGACTCAGCAATACCACTCCTGGGAATATACCTCAGAAAAGCAAAAATGTATAGTCGAAGTGACCCCTGCACTTATTTTTTCATTGCAGTACTATTTACAATAGCTAGAATATGGAAAAAAACCGATTGCCTGAGAATAGATGACTGGTTACAGAAACGTTGGTACATCTACACAATGGAGTACTATGTAGCATTTAGAAAAAAAAATGAAGTCATGAAATTTACTTACAAGTGGTACTGCATGGAAAATATTATGCTAAGCGAAATGAGTCAGAAATAGAGGGACACACATAGAAAGACTACATTCAACTGGTTAACATAAAGTAGCAAACTAAGAGAATAACACCAAGAACAGCTGTGATAA
The DNA here is from genome assembly GCF_029834395.1 of Sorex fumeus. NCBI lineage: Eukaryota > Metazoa > Chordata > Mammalia > Eulipotyphla > Soricidae > Sorex > Sorex fumeus. The sequence goes on from NW_026606203.1 coordinate 1,016,457, forward strand.
GTACCAGGTTCTTCACTCCATGGCTAAAATAACAGCCTCACACTCTAGGGGTAAAGGCAGCTCAGATAGAGAAGGGAGCACCAAAAAAGGGTGCTGAGCAGATCCACCCAGAATGGGAGATGCATGCTGACAGCAGTCTATAGACAGAACATGATTGCCACCCTAAGTCTCTCCTACAGATTACAGCACCGAAAAGGATAGATAGAAGAAAAGGGAGTGCCCTGCCACAAAGGCACAGCAGGATGGGGGATAGGGGGTGTGAGGGATACTGGGAGTGGTAGGGGTGAAGAATGGGCTCTGGTGTTGGGGTGGGTACTCAATCATTGTATAATTGAAACCCAAGCACACAACTTGTAAGTCCACAACTGTAACTCATGGTGTTTAATAAAACAAAACAAAACAAAATAAAACAAGAGAAAGGTCTAACAATAGCAAACAGGACTGTAGTACTCAAAATATTTGGAAACAGGAACATTGGCAAGTATTTTTAAATAAGCATCCAGGAGAGGATGTAGCATTGTGAGTGAACAAATCTACTGTATGGATTCATCTCATCCTTGAAACGGTAAAGGACAATGTGATACAGTTACAAATTTTCAAATAAGATGTATACCATCTACTTTTTGCTGTGTTTGTATGCTTTGCAGAGTATGATTCTAATTTTTAAATTTACTTTAATAATTGAAACAGTATTTGCCTGCATTAATCATTTTAATTAATGTTTTATTAAAATGTTTTTAAAATTATCAAAAATGTTTTATTAAAATGTCATTTTAAAAAACAAACATATAGTCCAAACAGCTATTGCAGTATGTAGAGGGTGTTTACCTTGTATGCAGCTAACCTGAGCTCAGTCCCCAGAACCCTGAACCTGCCAGGAGTGATCTCTGGATACAGAGTGGGAAGTGAGCCCGGAGCACATCTAGGTGCACTCCCCTCCCCACAAAAAAGGAAGAAAAGAAAAGAAAAACATATAAATGATTCTTGAGTAACATAGAGAATAAGAGTGCTAACTCCTATATAACATTTGAAAATCGTCAAATTTAAGATATAGTCTGCTATTGGCCAAGAAGATGGTTTTTTAAAATACAAATTATCGACCATCTATCTTCACTCCCATTCCTTCACATTCCAGTCTTCGCATGATGTTCTCAAGGGTGGCACTGAAGAGTTTCAGTGAAATGGTATCACCCTGCTGCACCCCTCTCTTGACATCAAGGATCACTTCTTTGTAGAATGGTGAAATCCTGGTAGTGAATCCGCAAAACAGCTCACGGAGGATCCTGATGTATTGGGCTTGAATGCCCGATTGGCTAGGGCTTCAATGACCGCTTCTGTCTCAACAGAATCAAAGGCCTTCTTTAAATCAATGAACGTTAAGCAGAGCGGCATCTTGAACTCCCGAGAAACCTCAATGAGTTTGGTTATCGTGTGGATATGGTCGATGGTGCTGAATCCTTTGCCGAACCCTGCTTGCTCGCATGGTTGTCCTTCATCTAGTGTTCTGCCAATCCTATTTAGGATGACTCGAGTGAACAACTTGTAGATGACAGACAATAGGCAGATCGGGCGATAGTTGCCAATGTCATGGATGTCTCCCTTCTTGAACAGTAGTACGGTCCTGCTGGTTTTCCGTTGGGAGGGAACCTCGCATTCAGACAGGTAGCGAGTGAAGAGCCAAGCCAGTGTATTGATGAGTACTGACTGCAGGTTCTTCAGGTGTTCAGGTCTGACCTTGTCTGGGCCAGGTGCTGTTTGTTTCTTTACCGACAAAATGGCGTGTCGGATTTCGGAAGGGAGAACTTTGGGAACAACATATCCATCCTGTGGAATTTGGTATGTCGGCAAGTGGACATGGCTATCGAAGAGATTTGAGTAGAAGTCATGGATAATCTTCTCCATTGCCGTTCTGGAGGATGTGATTGATCCATCAGGACGTCGGAGGGCTGTCATCTTGGTCTTATAGTTGGCGAAGGACAGGCGGGCGTTACGAATACTTTTCCCGGCTTCTGCTGCATCTACCAGTACTTCTGCTCTTCTCTCTTTGAGGTCTTCCTTGATCACATCTCTGCTCTGCTTTGCGAGCTCGGACGTTAGCTTGCGGTTGCCTGAGGCATGCGCCAAACCACACTGGCGAATTAGCTCAAGAGTTTTCGAAGATAGGCGATTTTTTGTGGCTATCTCTCTCTTGGCGTTCCTCGCACATTCATGGAGGTGCTGAACCAATGAATCATATTCCTTGTCAATGTTGTCAACAATGGCATCTTCCCATGTTGCCGCAATAGTACCAAAGAGTTCTCAGTTGGTAGTCATTCTGGGAGTTCTCTTTTTGAACTTTGCAGTCCTTTCTCCCTGCTCTGTGAAGTAGAATTTTGCACGAAGGAGACGGTGGTCCGATCCCGTTCAAAATTTTGTGACAACAGCAACATCAGTCAGGGAAAACCGTTGATTGAATATGATGTGGTCTATTTCGTTGTGGAATCGTCCACCGGGAGACTCCCATGTCCATCATTTAGATTCTGCCTTCTAGATCTGTGAGTTACCATGAATGGTCTTGGTCAACATGATGAACTCAGACAGTCTCTCACCCTGTTTGTTCCATTCTAGGCCATGGGTCCCGATGTGAAGTTCTTCAGCTGATCTTCTCGGTCCTATCTTGGCATTAAAATCACCCACAATGATCTTGTAGAAGGTGTGGTCTTCTTTATAGAACTCCTCTAGCTCCATGTAGAACTTCTCGATTTCTCATTCATCATAATGAGATGTTGGTGCGTAGACAACGAAGATAGTGTGGTCTGTAAACCTGTAAATTTGATACATTTAAAAATTTATAATGGATTTTACAATAGTCTTTCAATTATGTATTTACATTAGTCTATATACAAGCATGATTTTTAAGCAATAAATTTCAGTGACAATAAATTTTTGGAGTTTTTCATAATTGTAATGATTTACTGCTCAGTCTATATTGATGTGAACATTTTTATCTATTTGTCTAATGTTCTGATTGTTTATTTAAGATCAGTAATTAACAGTTAACTTACCGATGACTGATTATGTGGCTCAGGGCTAAAGCACTTGGCTTGCGTGTATGAAACTTTGGGTTGGCCTCCTGGAAGGCAAATGCCCTACCCACTGTGCTGCAAAAGTTATATAAAATATACTAATAATAAGACCTAAAGATGTTGGTGAACAGTGCAATATAATTGATTATTTAGTAATTTTCTTGATTTGTTAATGAAATGTGTAAGCTCTTGAGTATAATGGGAGTATTTTTCTAACATAAGAGTCTGAGGAAGGTGAAACTGTTATAACTGTCCTGTAGGATTCCATCTCCCTAGCCTGCTTCATTCTACATCTCTCTGTATCCAATCCAGTTTTCTTCTTGGGAATCTGACCTCCTGATTGGCTACCCTCTACCTTTCAACTGCCTACTTTATGACATCATTCTCCCACCCAACCAACCACCAACTGGTAGAATCTTGGGGTTGGTACCGCTTAACCTTGAGCGTGGAAGTTGGTGGCGGAAAGAGATGGTCCTAGGAGAGTTAGTGGAGTGATGGATGGATGGGAAGGAAATCGGGAAGGGGAGGGAACTGGATAGCTGGTGATCAGCATGGGAGATTTGGTAGATGTTTTCTAAATACTTTAACATGTTTTTCGTAAATGATAAGCAAAACAAAAATACGAAAATAAGATAGGTTTCAAAGAACAGGTTACATATAAGACCGAGAGAGCTGAAAGGGCTGGCATTCCTTCTGGAGCTTTCAATCATACCATTTACTAAAGATGGTATTTTCACATCACTTAGCTGTGGAGAGGAATAGTGAGAAACAGAATGTCACCAGAAAAGCAAACTGGATGACCACCTTTCATAAATGCCAGATGAAATCTGTTGACATGTATCCCAAGTGCAAGTGTATTAACAGGAACATATATTTCACTAAGTCTGCTTGGTACCAGTAACTACTTTGGTGGAAATGGAGGAAAACAAATGCAGTTTCTGACAGAACTGAGACTAAACTGCTAATCAATTTTCCCAGGAAAGGGTAGTTGGATGGCTGTGAACAGAAAAACTTGAAAAGTGTTTTGCTACCTTTCATGTATGGCTAGAGGAAAATGATCCCAGTCATCTCTCAAAACTAACAAGCTTCAACTCCCTTGAAGGTCAGTTGTATTCAGTGAGGAAAAAATGCTGGGAGAAAAGTCTGAAATGATGGGAAATAGACAATAAGTGCAAAAGGAAGGACTTGAAATTTGGGTTCCTCTGAAAACAAAGCTTGAAACCACAAGATCTGGTGAGCACACCATTTACTGGGAATGGGATCTGAGGAGGATAGGAGTGATATCAGGGATGTGAACAAGGAACATCCAAGTTAAGGAAGACTTAGCTAACTGATTACCCCATGGGCAACACGGTTCCAAGACTACCAGAACTTACCAAGGAATTTACTTTAATTTTCTTTCTTTTATATGGTCACTTACAACATGTATTCTTTGCCTTCTTCAAACACAATTTGCAAATGATTTTTAATTATTAAAAATGTTTTATTAACATGTCATTATTAAAAAGAAACATATAGGCCAAAGAGCTAGTGCAGTATGTAGAGGGTGTTTACCTTTTATGCAGCTACCCTGAGCTTAGTCCCCAGAACCCTGACACTGCCAGGAGTGATCTCTGACTACAGAGTTAGAATTGAGCCCAGAGCACATCTGGGTGTGCTACCCTCCCACAAAAAAGGAAGAAAAGAAAAACATATAACTGTTTCTTGAGTAACATAGAGGTTAAGGGTGCCAACTGCTATATAACTTTTGAAAACCCCCAAATATAAGAGATAGTCTGCTGTTGACCAAGAAGATGGTTTTTTAATAATATTTACTCACATTGTCTGCAAGTAATGCTATTTGTGGCCTGTAAATCTGTAAATTTTGATACATTTTAAAAAAATTATAATGGATTTTATAATGATCTTTATAAAGAATTTGTATTTTATAGTAATAAGTGATAAATTGTATTTCTGTTTTTGTGGGGTATTTGGGCCATAGTATGTGGTGCTTGGGACTTCTGACTCTGTGCTCAAGTGTCATTCCTGGTGATGCCAGCCATTAAGTTCAGTTGACTGTGTTCATTGTAAGTGCTTTAACCCCTCTACTAATTCCGGGGGGCCAATCAAATAAATTATCTGCATATATTTTATACATGCATGGCATAATTTGTCTTAGATTTTTTGATATTTCTAGGATATATTGATCGTCTTTAATTATTTTACATCAATACCAATCTCCAAAAAAGTTTGAAAATATAATTATTGACAAAAAATCATATAGAGGTCCAAATTTGTATTGTTGATGGGATAACTATATTAAGAAGAAAATAGAACCACAATAAACATACAAGTAAAATGAAGGTACATTCCTTTGGAGTCTTTATTTATTTATTTATTTATTTATTTATATTTGTATATTTATATTTATATTTGTATATATTTGTATATATACAAATATAATCTTTGAAAAATAAATCTCAGATACTATAACATTTTATTGAGTTTTTTATAATTGCAATGTTTTATTGCTAAGATGATATTGTTGTGAACATTTATATCTATTTGTCTACTTTTCTGATTGTTAACTTAAGATCTGATATTAAAAGCTAACTTACTAGGGCTCGAGCCATAGCACAGCTGGTAGGATGTTTACCTGCAAGCGGCCGACCTGGGTTCAATTCCCAGCATACCATATGTTTCCCTGAGCACCGCAAGGGGTAATTCCTGAGTGCAGAGCCAGGAGTAATCCCTGTGCATCGCGAGGTGTGACCCAAAAAGAAAAAAAAAGCTAACTTACTTATGACTGGGTATGTAGCTCAGGGCTAAAGCACTTGGCTTGCAAGTATGAAATTTTGGGTTCTATTCCTCACACTATAGAAAAAAACCAAAATCACTGACTATGGTTGAAAACATATCTCAGTGGTAAAATATTTGCCTCACATTTGTGAGGTTATGGGTTTGATCCCTGAATTTCCATATACGCTCACAAAAGCTAATTTACTTAAAGAATATTAAACTGCTTTAAACCAAGTATATATTGCCGTACTATTATACAGATTTAATTATCAATAAAATAACTTGAAAAGGTCTATTTTTAGCATCTTTGCTAGGAAAAGATGTTACCTGATTTTTAAATGTTTGTAATTTGGGGACACATTTTAATTTGTCATTTTATTTTGTGCTCTTTGTCTACTAGTGAGCTTGAAAATTGCTCTTGTGTTTACAAGGAATTTACACTTCTTTCAATAGAGATTATATGATCATGGTTTATGCTTATTTTTTCTATACAAGTTTAATAGCTAAATATTGATTTATTTCACAGCAGTAATTTATTAAAAACATTCATCATTTGCCTATCATATTAATTGCCATTAGTTGTTTGTTTTGCTTGTTTTTTGATCACTTAATTTACTTTTTATCTTTTCTTTCAGATTGTAAGATTTTCACACAATTGAGCATATGTTTTTCTTTATATTCTACAGTTTTAGATTGAGAACAACTGTTTGTTTTGTCAAATAAGATACATGTGCATTTACAATTTCTTCTCATTATTTTTACATTTTAACACAACTCGATTCATCTACAATTTATCATAGTAAGTGTTGTCATATTGAAAGAAACCATCATTATTTTCAATCATAGCACTGTAGCACTATCCTCCCGTGGTTCGTCCATTTGCTCGAGTGGGCACCAGTAACTTCTTACAACAGATTGTGAGACTTGCTGTTACTGGTTTTGGTCTATTGAATACATCATGGGTAGCTTGCCAGGCGTTTGCTATGAGGGCAAGATATTCTCGGTATCTTGCCGGGCAGAGGAATCGGAATCAGGGTTGGCCTCCTGCAAGGCAAATGCCCTAACCGCTGGATCTAAACATTATATAAAAATACTAGGAATACCGAATGTTGTTTCTTTAACAGTGCAATAAAAATGATTATTTAGTAAATTTCTTGATTTATTAATGAAATATGTAAGCTCGTGAGTATAATGGGAGTAGTTTTCTAACACAATAGTCTGAGGAATTTGAAACTGTTATAACTGTTTTGTAGGATTCCATCTCCCTAGCCTGCTTCATTCTACCCCTCTCTCTTATCCAATCCGGTCTTCTTCTTGGGAATCGGACCTCCTGATTAGCTAGCCTCTACCTTTCAACTGCCTACTTTATGACATCATTCTCGCACCAAACCAACCACCAACTGGTAGAACCTTGGGGTTCCCATGCGGTTGTTTGTAAAAAATTCGAATCATCCTGGCAAGTGACCAGTGACCAATGACCAATCACCATTGACCAGTCATCTGTACTGGACACTTGTGGTCTTAAGCCGCTGAAGTTTACTGATTTACTCTCATACTGTCTCCTCGTCTCCTCTACCTTTCATCGATATTTCCTCTTCTCTGACCATGTCAGGTAAGGAATAATACTTTTCAAAGCTTTTCATTAGATTTATTATCCCTAAACTTAGCAGTCTAGTAAAAACAACATGTACTAATGAAAGAAAATATTCAAGTAGAATTTTATAAGCCACATTTTAGTTGACTTTGACATTTGCTGTGTGATTTTAGACATTGGCTTTCTTTCTCTCACATACAAACTGTTTTTCCTCATTGATTACTTTATATTTTAGACATATTTATGAGCTCAAATACAAACATATATATATATATATATGTTGATTCTCTGTGTTTCTTTTTACTTTTAATCGTGTAGTTTACATAATATCCTTTGAAAAAAGCAAATCAGAGCGAGTATTTTTACAGAAAAAGAAAATGTAGATGCTGTGGAATCCTGCTGAAATATACTCGCATGTTTTCTCTGTAATGGTCTCTCCTCTTGTATTTATACCTCAGTATTTTAAATATAGTGCTATTACACAGTAATAATCATTTATCTTTTAGTTTTCTATTTAAACCAGGTAATAAGAAAATTTGGGGCATGGGGAAGGTGTGGAGTGCTGAGCGATAGGGAGGCAAGCCCTCAAAGGTAAGAAAGTTTGGGATCACTTTCATCAAACATTGACCAATTGAAACCAAGACGATATGAGGGAGAATAAAATAGGAAAGAAAGAATAAAAGAATATGGACGGCAATTATCAAGGAAGGGGAAACCGTCTGGATTGAATGTTGAAGAAAACCAAGGATTTAAAATCAAAAAAGAAAGAATATATGTTAAATATGCTGAGGTAAATACTCTGAGAGCAAGTCAAAGCAATTTACTTCAATAAATGCCAGGACTAGAAAGTATTCTGTTCCTTGAGTAGGGTACCAGAAGGAAAACCAGTATATCAGAAAAGCATTCTTGGTGACTTTTTTCCTTATTATCTCTTTGAACACAGTACTTGGTACTTGACAATTTGGAATATAAACATGCATTAGAAATGATGAATCCCATAAATAGATAATAGTGGTTATCTAGGTGGGTGGAAGAAATAGAATCTTCAATGTTTTATGACGTTCTGGTTTTTAAGTACATGTACGCGTTGCCTGTTGAAATTAAAACAATGGTATTTTCTAACTTGATTCAGGAGATTTGATTCATTTGTGTGGTAATTAGGTTCCAGGTTTAAGCTGCTTGTCATCTTTACAAATATTATTTCATGTGATTTTTTCTACCTAACATGAGAGTAGTTTGATAATAGTCAACTTCTGTTTTAGATCCAAAGAGGAAATAGGAAAATCAAGTCTCACATGTAGAATTACACATTTTTGTTATATTTGTTAATTTTGATTGTTCCTACGTTAAAAATATTTAATGGGATTTTGGTGCTCATTTATTAAACATTGAGAAGAACGTTTTCCAGGTTAATAAAGTTAATTTTACTCCAGGTTTTGAAAGTAAATTTGCAATATTTTGTGATCATTTTTTATATGGTCTTTTCTGTTGTTTCTGTGATAAACTGAAATCATATGCTATGTTTAAAACGCGTTGTTTGGTGGTTAATATTCAGAGGTATTGATGAGAATAATTTTTGTAATTACAAAGTTTCTCTATTTTACTCATTTAAAACATTTCTTACCTATAAATACAATCACGTTTCACTTAATCACTTAATCACTTAACTTCCCGTTAGTCTTCGATTTGCTCGAGCGGGCGCCAGTATCGTCTCCATTTGTCCCTGTCGCGTGCTACTGTAGCCCAATGGCATCTATTCGCTCTGGGAACATGAAGGGCCTCAAACCGATCGTTCATGATCTTGACAAAGAAGTCTGACCATCTGGTAGGTGGGCGGCCACGCGGTCTCTTGACATCCCGTGGAATCCAATCAGTAACAGCTCTAGTCCAATGGTCGTCTCTAAATCTCATTACGTGACCAGCCCATCTGATTTTCGACACCTTGGCATATGAGACAGCGTCCCTGATCCTTGATCGTCCACGGATGTCAGAACTCCGGATTCGTTCTCTCATTTGAGCGAAACGTGATATTCCAAGCATAGCTCTTTCTATTCTTCTTTGGGAGACCTGAATGGCATTCTCATCTTGTTTGCATAGGGCCCAGGTCTCTGAGGCATATGTTAATGCAGGAAGAACAGTGGAATCAAAGAGATGTGCCCGGAGCCGGAGGTTCTTCGTCCTCTTAGCTATTTCTTCTACGTTCTTGAAGGCATTCCAAGCCGCTTTCTTCCTCCTGCACAGCTCGGGTGCCAGGTCATTTGTCATGTTGACCTCTCGAACTAGGTGCACATAGCTGATGCATTCGGAGATGGTCGTTCCATTGAGAGCGAATGGGGCGTCAGGAACAAGGCTGTTTCTCATAAACATTGTCTTCGTAAGATTTAGCTGTACTGCAATGAACAAACAAGTGCAGATATCACTTCGGCTACACGTTTTTGCCTCTCTGGGATATATTCCCAGGAGTGGTATCGCTGGGTCAAATGGGAGCTCAATTTCTTTTTTTTTTTTTTTTCCCCTTTATTTTATTTTATTTTTTTTAAAGTTGTAGATTTACAATTTTTTGTGCTTTGGTTTCAATTATACAATGATCAGATACCCATCTCTCCACCAGTGCCCACCCTCCACCACAATGGACAATATCCCTCCCACCCCCATCCCCCCATCCCCCCGTCAATTTCTAATTTTTTGAGGAACGTCCATACTGTTTTCCAGAAGGGCTGAACCAGTGGACATTCCCACCAACAGTGAAGGAGTGTCCCTTTCTCGCCACATCCGCGCCAGCAACGGTTGCTTTTGTTCTTTTGAATGTGGGCCAGTCTCTGAGGTGTGAGATGGTATCTCATTGTGGTTTGTTCATTGCAGCACTCTTTACAGTAGCCAGAAACTGGAAGAGACCTGAGTGCCCAAGAACAGATGACTGGTTAAAGAAACTTTGGTACATCTACACAATGGAGTACTATGTGGCTCTTAGAAAAAATGAAGTCATGAACTTTACATACAAGTGGTACAATATGGAAAGTATCATGCTAAGCGAAATGAGTCAGAAAGAGAGGGATAGACATAGAAAGATAGCATTCATCTGGGGGATATAAAATAATAAAATATGAGATTAATACCCAAGAATAGCTGAGAGCAACATCAGGAGAATTACTCCATAACTTAGAGGCCAGCTGGGTATTCTAGGGGAAAGGACAATTCAGATAGAAAGGGGAACACCAAGTGGAGGGTGTTTGGAGGATCCTCCCAGGAGGGGAGATGCAGGTTGAAAGTAGACTGGACTGAACATGTTCGCCACTCAATGCCTCTTTGGCTGATCACAGCGCCCAGGAGGAGAGAGAGAACAGGGGGGAATGCCCTGCCACAGTGGCAGGGGGGGATGGGGGATGGGAGGATGGGGGGGGAGGGTATTATCCTGGTGGTGGAAAATGGGCACTGGTGGAGGGATGGGTATTTGATCGGGGTATGACCGAGATCCAAGCACAAAAATTTGTAAATCTACAACTGTACCTCATGTCGTTTCACTAATAAAAAAGAAAAAAAAAAAGATTCAGCTGTAGTCCTACCTTTCCACACTCACGGTCAAAGTCTGCCAGCATTTGTGCCGCTTGGCTGATGTTTGGTGTTATTAAAACAATGTCATCAGCAAAGCGGAGGTTGTGTAGTTGCCGACCATCTATCTTCAGTCCCATTCCTTCCCATTCCAGCCGTCTCATGATGTTCTCGAGGGTGGCACTGAAGTGTTTCGGTGAAATGGTATCACCCTGCCGCACCCCTCTCTTGACATCAACGATCACTTCTTTGTAGAATGGTGAGATCCTGGTAGTGAATCCGCAATACAGCTCATGGAGGATCCTGATGTATTGGGCATGAATGCCCTGATTGGCTAGGGCTTCAATGACCGCTTCCGTCTCGACAGAATCAAAGGCCTTCTTTAAATCAATGAACGTTAAGCAGAGTGGCATCTTGAACTCCCGAGAAACCTCAAGAGCTTGGTTATCGTGTGGATATGGTCGATGGTCCTGAATCCTTTGCGGAACCCTGCTTGCTCGCATGGTTGTCCTTCATCTAGTGTTCTGCCAATCCTATTCAGGATGACTCGAGTGAACAACTTGTAGATGACAGACAATAGGCAGATCAATCACGTTTATTCCTATTTTCTTTTTGTTATGTAGTTAGTGCTAAATCCTTTTTCTTTAATGGACTGGTAAGGTGTGCACTCAAAAATCAACTTCTATTCTGTTTTTTGGCTAGCAGTTTTTTCAAAAATAGAATACATTCTTCATATTGTATATTGTATATGTGGAACAATTTATTAATAACCTTATTGGACTGTTTTATTTGGTTTTGTTTGAGACCACATCCACAGTTATTAAGGGTTTACTCCTGGGTCTGCTCTCCATAACTTACTGTACTATGCTGCTTGCTACAGAGTCCAGATTTCATTGATATATATATATACATCTTTTTCAGCTCTGTGATACATATTTTTCACGATGTTTTCTTTATACTTCCTCCTATGTAAACCATATGACTTGGAAAAATTAAATTTATGTATGCATAATTATTCTTAGAGTTATTAGTAACTACATTGTAGATAAACAATTTAAGACACAGAATTTAAATAAAGTTTTCCTTCCAAAAACATTTCTTGGGAAAAACTCAAGTAGTCATTTTTGAAGTGGATCAAAAATCAGGGTAACCTTCTATTCATCAACAAGATTAAGTCATAAGTGAACCGTAACTAACAGATATTCATTGCACAAGTCAAAGGGAAACCTGTTGATTACAATGGTAAGAGTTGTAAAGACTCCAAATGCCTATATTAAAGTAAGGTATCTTTCTAACTGTTTCTGCATTGTAGTGAAAATGCAGAGTCCTGGCAAAAAGTCCACATGCTTAGGTTCCCTAACTTGGAAATTCATAAGGGGCAGAGAGATAGTACTGGAGGGGATAAGGCACTTGCCTTGTACACAGCCAATCTGCTTGTATCTCTGTTACTGCATACACTCTTCTGAATGTTACAAGGGGTCACTCCAGAGTGCAGAGTCAGAAAGAACCCAAGATCACTGTCAGTTATTGGTCGAAAGTATACTCCTTAAAATGCCCAATAAAAATTATTGGAAAACATGAAGTCTCTTAGTCATTTCTGGCCCTCAGGTTTCTTCTTGTCCAGAGAATGTTACCCACTCATAGACTTCCTAGTTTATAAAAGCTTGCCTTATAAGAAATAACATATGAGTCAATAGGAGAACAAGCTACAGGCATTGCTAGGGTAAGGAGAAACTATCTGTAAGCAAGAAATCCAAGAACAGACACGATCACCCGGTTCTTCTAAAGTTCCGTGTTCATATTGGGAGCACGATACCAAATAGACAAATTGCCAAAAGGTTCCAAGCTTTGAATCACCCTAAATTGTTGGAAATTTGGAAACTCAGTTGACTGTTAGTACTAAAAGCATCTCGATGGCTTAAATTTTAAGTTCACATTGTTCCTCTCAGCGTTGAAGGATATTATAAGTCTCACAGATTTTTTTTCATCACCCTCTTGTTCCTTACAGTAAATTTTCAAAATCCATCTGTATTGGGAACTGCCCATACTCTGCAGCTTTCCCTTCCCGTGGTGAATGATGCAGCTTCCCTAACAGGAAGTGTCTGCAACTACTCCAGAATATCTGCTCCTGCTGGTAGTTCTGCTTGGCTCCTGCCCTCAGCCTCTGGCACCTCTTTCCAACCACTGATGTGTCGTGCCTATCTTTACCAACATTTCAGCACAACAATGCTATCTGGAGTGTTTCACCAGTCTCGTATATCCACCTCAGCTGCTTCCTACCCTATTGTTTTGGAATGGGATATTGCAGGATGGGCTGAAGAGAAGTCTTCTATGGGATACTTTTTCTGTATCTTTCCTAGACCAAGACACTGCTGTCTCTTCCATTTCTAACGCAGCTCGCTGTGAGAACACACTGGACACGTACAACACGGTGTCTGTGTACCCATCACTTTCTGCCAGTCTTGTTGAGAGAACACCATCTCAGGTTCCACATTAGAGTAAAAGCCTGTCACTTCCCTAACAGGAACGAACCCAGGTGTATTACAATCATCAAGGCACTCTGGGAACTCTCCTTTCTGGCCTGCAGTCCTATGACTCCATGTCATACATAGAGCAAAATGGCTCTGCCCCCCAATCTTACAGCAACTCATCTAGAGAAATGGTTATTGTTCTGAAGGAGGTCCAGCCCCCAAATAACCAACCACCAACTTCCTCCTCTGGAATCCACTTCTCTGTGTCTGCTCAACCCCTCACAGAATCGAGATATCAAGGGGAGTTAAACTGAGAGAAGGGAAAGAAAACTCAAAAATTGGGGTCAAAAAGAGGAAAACTGTCCATAGACAGGTGATATTTAAATACATTGAGATTTTTAATTTTATGAAATGAAGTTAACTAAGTTCATGTTTACACCCCTCACTCATTTTACAGCATGTTATTTTCGCACTCAACATAAGAGCTCCTAATGGACATTGGAACATGTGATAGTATAATGGACAACTGGGTTTCATATTATGAAGTTCAGGAGCACACAAAAGTATGCCACATTTTTCCCCAGTTATTTCAATTATATTTAAATTTTTATTAGTTAAACATCATGAGGCACAGTTGTAGACTTACAAATTATTGTGCTTGGATTTCATTTATACAATGATGGAGTACCTATCCCTCCACCAGTGCCCATTCTCCACCACCATGGATCCCAGTATTCCGCCGACCACCCATACCCACATCCCACCCAGCCTCTGTGGCAGGGAATGCCACATTTTTCACTGTTCTATGTCAGAAGTCCTCCAGAATTAAGACACTAAAAGCAAAATACATGTTTTAAACTAGTATTTTGTTATTTTCTTAAGAAGTTTCAGAACTCCTATTGTAATGGTACCACTTTAACTTTCCCTTCCATTAATGAACAGCAAGGTTCTGAATATACTTGTGTTTCAGAGATTCTATCTCAAATCATCAAATCTAGAATCTGCACTTCAGCACAAATATCATGCTGTAGGAGTGCTTCATTCATACTCTTATTCTATGATATTAACGTCCTTTTATTTTTCTATGAAAGTGACTAAATTGAGAGTAAAACACATTACAATGCTAATCTCTGTATGGAACTTATTAGTTTAAAAATCTTTATTTTTTTTAAAAAAAAGGTTTTGTTTGGAGGACATTGAATCTGCGTCATAGCATGAAGTTCTCAGGAATTACTCCTGGGTCTGTGCTAGGGATCACTGCTGAATGTGCTTAGGAGATCATACGTGATATTAAAGATCAAATGGAGGTCAGCTCTTCGCAGGGCCAGTGCCTTACCAAATGGACTATCCCTCTGTCCAATTCTCTTATTTTTTAAGTTAGTTTACACAGAAACTCTTTCAAATACAAAGAAAACCAAAAAACAACAGCACCACATGACAAACAGTAAGAACTACAACAGTTACCTAAAATCTTCTAGCACAGGGCCTTGCCATGATCCGTAGAAGAGCCAGTAACAATTCCTTGTCTATTGATGGTAGGTGCACAGTTGTTGCAGCAGTAGTTTTGTGCAGGGAATATCTCATTTTGCAGGGACTGATTTCTTCCTCGGTTCCTTTTTAGTGATGAATTTCCTGGAGATGGAGACTTCCCTGGCATCGAACTTTAGGTCAGACATTTGGTCTGACAAAAATTTCTGAATTGCCCACATGTTGCAGTAGAAGGATTCAAAGACTTGAGAGGAATCCACCACCTGACCATGGGAAAGTTCCCATAATATCTCCAACCCAAAGTAACCTGTCGCTGACGCAACTCCAACTCAGGAACAAAAAGTTATGAATTTTGATCAGATGAAACCTGGGCTTTCAAAAGCTCTGGAGACCTACCAGATCCCAGTATACCTAGATAAATGAAAAGATCTTCAGTTAATGAACACCACTGAGACCATCACTCTGAAGCAGGTGCAAGGAAATTCAAGTGGCACTAAGGGGACCTCCCATGCAAAACAGAAGAACAAAAAGGAGGCTTCTAAAACTCTTGAGGGAGAACCAAAGGCCAAAATTCAACCAAAAGTCCAAGAATGCTTGCTATGGGGAGCAGGGATTGTTCGTAATGCTGCAGTCAGTGATAGGTGTCCTGTGACCACAGCCAAAACTAACAGCACACCTCACAAAGCTGCCTCCAGCAGCATCAGCAAGACAAAGAGGCATGGGCAGGAGAAGATAAAAAACACCAGAGAAAACTCTAAGAAAGCTAAGAAGTGTAAGCAGCCAGGGAACAAGATCAAGGCAGAAGAAAAGCCCACCATCGGCAAGATGACATGCAAGAAAAGTCAATGTGAGCTTTGCCAAGAGGCTGTTAAAAAGTCCCGCCACTACCTAGGCATACAGATGCTGGATTCTGTCAAAGTTTTTCATGCTCTGGGGAAGAAGAGTGATCCAAAACCTGGAATCTCTTCCTTCCAGGTCCTGGGTAGCTCAAAGAGGCCTAAAGATGTCAAGCCACCCTCAGCTGTCAAGCCATGGCTAGGTGATACACGGAATGGAAAAGTCCGTGAGAAAACTCAGGTCAAAACAAAGTACAGAAACCAAGTAGCAGTGTTAAAAGACGCTCATCTCCATCCCAGTCTGAGCTGCCACCTCCTGGGAAGGTCAAATTGGTACCTTTGACTTTTCTTACCATGGAGAGGCCGCAAGCTCGACCTGTTTCTCCAGAGGACAATCTGTGGCCTCACATCGTCCTGCTTGCAGCTTACCCTGCCAAGCCTGGCTCTACCAATGCAGCTCAGGCAATTGCTGCCAATTCTTCCCGGTCAAACACTAAATTTTTGTCTGGTTCTGCCAAACCTGCTCAGTCCATTTCAATCAACCCATCTCAACCAGGTTTGCAGAACCCTAGTAGCCTGTGTATTCTTCGCCCTGCAGCTTCTACACCTGCTCCCTACAAGATAGCAGCTGGCACTTCTCTACATCTGGAACCTTCTCCTGTATCTGTGAAGAAGTGGCTCTCGCCACGCATTCATCAGAGTCAGTTTCTCCTCCAAGACTTCCGTTTACAACTGATTCCATGGAGAAAGCCCAATGTTCCCGAGCCAGTCATGTCAAAGCCCATCACCAAAGAGCAGAGACCAAAGTGTGAGGCTATGAAAAGGAAGGTTCAACAGGAGCTTGAGGTAAAATGTAAAAGGTAAAGGCCCTCCCGTTGATCATCGATTTGCTCGAGCGGGCCCAGTAACGTCTCCATTGGAGACTTTGTTGTTACTGTGTCTGGCATATCGAATACTCTCGGTAGCTTGCAGTGCTCTCCGAGAGGGGCTGAAGAATCGAACTCGGGGCGGCAATGTTGGCCGCATGTAAGGCGAACGCCCTACCCGCTGTGCTATCGCTCCAGCCCAGGAGCTTGAGAACGATCCCAAACACCCCTCTTTGGGGAAAGTGCAGTTCTTTATTGAGAGTGAAAAAGAGATGGACATCTCTCTCTAATATGGCTATGTAATGTGAGTAGCTGGAATGGTAGGTTCCACTTGAGGTACCAGATGGTTGCCTTAGACAAACACTGAGATGCCATACACAGTTTATTAATTCTAATACCTTTTTAACCAAGTGAAGTGATGCATAGTAATTAATTGGTTGCTAATAAAGTTTCTGAAGTTTGAGATGCTGTCAAATGTGGTTGTTTATGGGAGGGCTGGGGTTTGAAAGATGGCATGGGAAAGAATGGGAAGGTATAGAGAGGACAAAGGGGGAATAGACAAGACTATGAGAAAGAGAAACTTGGTCCAGGGTTCTAAAGCCCATCAGAGGAGAAATTGCATGGGCCTGATGAAGAGTGGGGAGCTCAAATTATATTACCTTGAGGGGCGGTTCTGTGGTATTCCATGGTCCCGGGTGCCTGTAGCCTTCTCTAAACATCGCTTTTAACTGCAGCTCACACAAGAACCAACTTTATCAGTGTCGTTGGGGCTGCGTTGCGGGATGTACCGGACTAAGACATGCGCACTAGGTCACCACACCCAAAGCAGTCTGTACCGCTTGACCTTGAGCCTGGAAGGTGGTGGCAGAAAGAGATGGTCCTAGCAGAGTTAATGGGGTGAGGAATGGATGGCAGGGAAACCGGGAAGGGAAGAGAACTGGACAGCTGGTGATCATCATAGGAGAGTTGGTGGATGTTTTTAATTACGTTAACATGTTTTTCGTAATGATAAGCAAAACAAAAATACGAAAATAAGACAGGTTCCAAAGAACAGGTTACATATAAGACTGAGAGAGCTGAAAGGGCTGGCATTCCTTCTGGAGCTTTCAATCATACCATTTACTAAAGATGGTATTTTCACATCACTTAGATGCGGAGAGGAAAAGTGAGAAACAGAATGCCACCAGAAAAGCAAACTGGATGACCACGGTTCATAAAAGCCAGGTGGAAGGTGTTCACATGGATCCCAAGTGCCAGTGGGTTAACAGGAACATGTATTTCACTAACTCTGCTTGGTACCAGTAACTACTTTGGTGGAAATGGAGGAACGCGGATGCAGTTTCTGACAGACCTGAGACTAAACTGCTAACAAATTTTCCAGGGAAAGGGTAGTTGACTGGCTGGGAACAGAACAACTTGAAAAGTGTTTTGCTACCTTTCATGTATGGCTAGAGGAAAATGATCCCAGTAAACTCTCAAAACTAACAAGACTCAACTCCCTTGAAGGAAATTTGTATTCACTGAGGAAAAAATGCTGGGAGAAAAGTCTGAAATGATGGGAAAAGAGACAATAAGTGCAAAAGGAAGGACTTGAAATTTGGCGAAAACAAAACTTGAAACAACAAGATCTGGTGAGCACATGATTTACTGGGAATGGGTTCTGAGGAGGAAAAGAGCGATATCAGGGATGTGAACAGGGAACGTCCAAGTGAAGGAAGACTTTTAGCTAGCTGATTACCCCATGGGCAACATGGTTGCAAGACTACCAGAACTTCCCAAGGAATTGACTTTAAGTTTCTTTCTTTTATATGGTCACTTACAACATGTATTCTTTGCCTTCTTCAACGACAATTTGGAGTGTTCGTTTCTTTCTCAATATTCTGTTCACTTGTGTAAGCATCTTTAACAACTGCTGGATAACACAAGTATTTGATCAGACTTATTTTGTACTATCATCTTTAGTTGAGATTACTGACAACTAGGTCTAAAGTGAAGTTTGCTTTGATTGGTAGAAGTAGAGTAGCGAGGACTAGGGATGGAATTAGAAATTATAGGGTACCACATTCAGTTCCTAATAAAACAAGTCAAGGACAGTGTCCCTAATAGACTATTGAAAAAGACATCCATCTCTGTTTAACATGTAAATTCAGCATATTATATATTAAATTAAAAATGAATTAATATTCCTGTATTTGGTCTTTTAAAGACATTCAAGGTTGGTTCAGGAAAGAAACACTGCCTATGAAATCATAACAACTTAATCATAAAAACCTGATTACTACTTCAGTTTCCAAGAATGTCAGTGTTAATAATCATTTCCCTTGATCTCCCTAGTGCATATGATAGGCATATGAATACATCTGTGTGAATAAATAATTGGTATCAAATTTCGAGTCTCACCATACATGGTTGTGGATATTGTAAAATAGTTTTATATATTTTCGAAATTTTGCAATAAGATCTCTGGGTGTGAATCCTTGAATCATAAATACCTTTTCATATGTTCCAGCACCACCTCCTCCCACCTTGATTACTATAAATATGACCTCCTAAGGAGTCATTTGCTTTGTTCACTTTGTTTTAGTCCTCTCTCTCTCTTTTCAAAGGTGAGTTATATGTTTCAAATCAAGGTGCCGGAATTTGGTGTGGCAGTTTTAATCTTTATGAATGATTTAAAATTTCTTCATTTATTTTTTAATTGAAGCACCATGAGATGGGCCATTGCAAAGCTGTTTTGTGCAATTTAATTTTTAATCCTTTCATTGAATCCAAGGAAAATCTCTTACTCGTGAAATTCAGAATTTCAATATTTCATGTGAATCAAAACTGATTGTTTTTGTGTGATTTTTTAAATTTTTTATTATTTTTTATTGATAGAAAAGGGATCACCAAATAATGGGTGTTGGGAGTATCCTCCCAGGATGGGAGATGCATGCTGAAAAGTAGACTCTAGACCGAACATGATTGCCACTCAGAGTGGCAGCTCTGATAGAGAATGCAGCTCAGATGGAGAATGGAGCTCTGATAGAGAAAAAGCAGCTCAGATAGAGAATGGAGCACCAAATAAAGGGTGTTGGGAGGATCCTCTCAGGATGGGAAAGAGTGCTGAACATAGATTAGAGACCAAGCATGATTGTCACTCAATGCCTCTTTTGCAAACCACAACACCTAAAAGGAGAGAGAGAACAAAGGGGAATGCCCTCCCACAGAGTCATGGTGGGATGAGGGGATGGGGGTTGGGAGGCATACTGGGATCCTTGGTGGTGGGAAATGGGCACCAGTGGAGGGATGGGTATTTGATCATTGTATAAATGAAACCCACGCACAAAAATTCATATGTCTACAACCGTACCTCATGGTGTCTCATTAATAAAAACTTAAAAATTAAAAATAAAAAAATTGGAACATAAAGTAAAAATAAAACTAGAGAAAGATCTAACAATAGGAAAGAGGCCTGTAGTACTCAAAACGTTGAGAAACAGGCACATTGGCAAGTATTTTTAAATACGCATCCAGGAGAGAATATAGCATTGTTCGTGAACAAATCTACTCTATGGATTCATCTCATCCTTGCAATGGAAAACGACAATGTGTTACAGTTACCAATTTGCAAATAAGATATATACCATCTATTTTTTGCTATGTTTCTATGCTTTACCGAGTATTATCCTGATTTTTAAATTTACTTTAAGGATTAAAACAGTATTTGCCTGCATTAAACTTTTTAATTAAATGTTTTATTAGAAATGTTTTTTGATGATTAAGAATGTTTTATTCACATGTCATTTTCTAAAAGAAACATATAGGCCAAAGAGCTAGTGCAGCATGTAGAGGGTGTTTAACTTGTATGCAGCTAACCTGAGTTCAATACTCGGAACCCTGAGTGAGCTTGAAAATTGCTCTTGTATGGTACTACATGGAAAATATTATGCTATGGGAAATGAGTCAGAAAGAGAGGGACAGACATAGAAAGACCGCATGTATCTGGGTGAAATAAGGTAACAAAAAAAGAAACTAACACCCAAGAAGAGCTGTGTTAAATACCAGGTTGTTCACTCCATGGCTTAGAGGCCAGCTGCACTGTCTAGGGGTAAAGGCAGTGCAGATAGAGAAGGGAGCACCCAATAAAGGGTGCTGGGAGGATCGGCCCAGGATGGGAGATTCCTGCTGAAAGTAGTCTATGGACCGAACAGGATTGCCACCCAATGTTTCTTCTGCAGAACACAGCACCCAAAAGGAGAGATAGAACAAAAGGGAGTGCCCTACCAAAGAGGCAGGGTGCGATGGGGGATGGGGCTGGTTGTGGGATGGGCACTCCATCACTGTATAACTGAAACCTAAGCGCTACAACCTGTAGGTCTACAACTGTACCTCATGGTGTTTCACTACTAAAACAAAACAAAACAAAAATTAAAAAAAAGAAAATTGCTCTTGTGTTTACTAGTCATTTACACTTCTTTCAATAGAGATTATGTGATCATGGTTTATGCTTATTTTTTCTATTCAAGGGTAATAGCTAGGTACTGATTTATTTCACAGCACTAATTTTTTAAAACCATTCATCCTTGGCCTATCATATTAATTGCCAGTATTTGCTGGTTTTGCTTGTTTTTTGATCACTTAATTTGGTTTTTGTCCTTTTCTTTCAGATTGTAAAATTTTGACACAAATGAGCATATGTTTTTCTTTATCTTCTACAGTTTTAAACTGAGAACAACTGTTTGTTCTGTACAAATAAGATACCTGTGCATTTATTATTTCTTCTCATTTTATTTACGTTTTAACACATCCCGATTCATCTACAACTTATCCTAGTAAGTGTTGTCATATTGAAAGCAACCACCAATTTTTTCAGTCATAGCACTGTAGCACTGTCCTCCCGCGGTTCATCCATTTGCTCGAGCGGGAACTAGTAACATCTTACAACAAATTGTGAGATTTGTTGTCACTGGCTTTGGCCTATCGAATACGTCATGGGTATCTTGCCAGGCTCTTGCTATGTGGACGAGATACTCTGGGTAGCTTGCCGGGCAGAGGAATCGGAATCAGGGTTGGCCTCCTGCAAGGCAAATGCCCTACCCGCTGTGCTGTAAACCTTATCTGAAATATACTAGTAATACCAAATGTTGTTTCTTTAACAGTGCAATATAAACGATTATTTCATAATTTTCTTGATGTGTTAATGAAATAGCTAAGCTCTTGAGTATCATGGGAGTATTTTTCTAACACAAGAGTCTGACGAAGGTGAAACTGTTATAACCGTCTTGTAGGATTCCATCTCCCTAGCCTGCTTCATTCTACCCCGCTCTCTATCCAATCCGGTCTTCTTCTTGGGATTCTGACCTCCTGATTGGCTAGCCTCTACCTTTCAACTGCCTACTTTATGACATCATTCTCCCACCAAACCAACCACCAACTGGTAGAATCTTGGGGGTCCCATGTAGTTGCTTGTAAACAAATTTGAATCGTCATGGCAAGTGACGAGTGACCAATGACCAATCACCAGTGAGCAGTCCTCTCCACTGAACACTTGCGGTCTTAAGCCGCTTCAGTGTTCAGACGTACTCTCGTACCGTCTCCTCTTCTCGTCTACCTTTCATCGGTATTTCCTCTTCTCTGACCATGTCAGGTAAGGAATAATACTTTTCAAAGCTTTTCATTAGATTTATCATCCCTAAACTTAGCAGTCAAGGAAAAACAGCACGTAGTAATGAAAGAAAGTATTCAAGTAGAATTTTATAAGCCTCATTTTAGCTTGACTTTGACATTTGCTGTGTGATTTTAGACATTGGCTTACTTTCTCTCACATACAAAGTGTTGTTCCTCATTGATTACATTATATTTTAGACATACTTAGGAGCTCAAATACACACACACACGTATACATATATATGAGTGTCGATTCTCTGTGTTTCTTTTTTCCTTTTAATAGTGAATTTTACATGATATCCATTGAAAACAAGTAAATCAGAGACTGTATTTTTACAGAAACAGAAAATATAGATGCTGCGGAAAACTGTTAATATATACTAGCATGTGTTCTCTCTAATGGTCTCTCCACTTGTATGTACACTTCAGTATTTTAAATATAGTGATATTACAAAGTAATAATCATTGATCTTTGAGATTTCTATTTAAACCAGGTAATAAGGAAATATGGGGCATGAGGAAGGTGTGCAGCGCTGAGCGGTAGGGAGGGCTTACCAAGCCCTCAAAGGTAAGAAAGTTTGGGATCACTTTCATCAAACATTGACCAATTGAAACCAAGACGATATGAGGGAGAAAGAAATAGGAAAGAAAGAACGAACGAACGAAAGAAAGAAAGGAAAGAAAGAAAGAATAGGAACGTCGATTATCAAGGAAGGGGAAAACGTTTGGACAGAATGTTGAAGAGAACCAAAGGTTTAAAATCAAAAAAGAAAGAATATATATTAAATATGCTCAGCTAAATACACTGAGAGCAAGTCAAAGCAATTTACTTCAATAAATGCCAGGACGAGAAAGTATACTATGCCTTGAATAGGGTTCCAGTAGGAAAAGCAGTTTGTCAGAAAGCCATCCTTGCTGGCTTTTTTTCCTGATTATCTCTTAGAACACTGTACTTGGTACTTGACAATTTGGAGTATAAGCACCCTTCAGAAATGATGCTTCCCATAAATAGCTAATAGTGCTTATCTAGGGCGTTGGAAGACACAGAATCTTCAATGTTTTTATTCTGTTCTGGTTTTTAAGTACATGTACGCGCTGTCTGTTAAAATAAAAAAAAATGGTATATTCTAACTTGAATCAGGAGATTTGATTCATTTGTGTGGTAAGTAGGTTCCAGGTTAAAGCTGCCTGTCATCTTTACAAATATTATTTCATGTGATTTTTTTCTTCCTAACATGAGAGTATTTTGATAATAGTCAACTTCTGTTTTTAGATCCTAAGAGGAAATAGAAAAAACAAGTCTCACATGTCTAATTACACGTTTTTGTCATATTTGTGAATTATGAGTTTTCCTATATTAAAGATATTTTGTTGGATTTTGGTGCTCATATATTAAACATTGAGAAAAACGTTTTCCTGGTTGATAAAGCTAATTCTAATCTAGGGGTTGAAAGTAAATTTGCAATATTTTGTGATCACTTTTTAAATGGTCTTTTCTGTTTCTTGTGTGATCAAGTGAAATCCTCTGCTATGTTTAACACGTGTTGTTTGCTGGTTAATATTCAAATGTACTGATGAGAATAATTTTTTTGTACTTTCGAAGTTTCTTTCTGTATTTTCCTCATTTAAAACATTTCTTGTCTATGAAATACAATCACGTTTATTCCGATTTTCTTTTTGTTATGTAATTACTGATAAATCCTTTCTCTTTAATGGACACGTAAAGCGTGCACTCAAATATCACCTTCTATTCCATTTTTTGGCTAGCAGTTTTTTCTAAAATAGAATACTCTCTTCATATTGTGTATGTGGAACAATTTATTAATACCCTTATTGTACTGTTTTATTTGGTTTTATTTGGGATCACATCCACTGTTATTCAAGGCCTACTCTTGGGTCTGCTCTCCATAACTTACTGTACTTCGCTGCTTGCTGCAGAGCCCAGATTTCATTAATATCTATATAGTTCTTTTTCATTTCTGTGATACATATTTTTCATGATGTTTTCTTTACCCTTCCTCCTATGTAAATCACATGAAATTGAAAAATTATATTCATGTATGCATTATTATTCTTAGAATTATTAGTAACTGCATTGTAGATAAACAACTTAAGACACAGATTTTCAATAAAGTTTTCCTTCCAAAAACATTTCTTGGGAAAGACTCAAGCAGTCATTTTTGAAGTGGATCAAAAAGGAGGGTAACCTAAAATGCATCAACAAGATTAAGTCGTATGTGAACCGTAAGTAACAGGTACTCATGGCACAAGTCAAATGGAAACCTGATGATTACAATGGTAATAGTTGCAAAGACCCCAAATGCCTATCTTAATGGAAGGTATCTTCCTTCCGGTTTCTGGGCTTGTATTGATCATGCAGGGTCCTGGCCAAAAGTCCACATCCTTTAGGTTGTGTAACCTGGAATTTCATAAGGGACAGAGAGAGATAGTAGTGGAGGGGATAAGGCACTTGCCTTGTACGCAGCCAATCCAGTTGAATCTCTGTCACAGCATACACTCTCCCGAATGTTCTAAGGGGTCACTCCAGAGTGCAGAGCCAGGAAGATCCCAAGATCACTGTCAGTTGTTGGTCCAAACTCTACACCACCCTCCGCCCGCCCAACAAATTTTATTGGAATATAGGAAATCTCTTTGCCATCTCTGGGCCTCAGGTGTCTTCTTCTCCGAGAATGTGTCCCTTTCTCTTAGACTTCCTAGTTTGGAAAAGCTTCCATTCTAGGAAATAGCAAAGGAGTCAATAGGAGAGCAAGCTATGGAGAAACTATCTGCAAGCAAGAAATCCAGGTACACACACGATCACCTGGTTCTTCTACAGTTCTGTGTTCACTTTGGGAGCACGATACCAAATACACAAAGTGCCCAAAGGTTCCAGGCTTTGAATCACCCCATGTTGTTGGAATTTTGGAAACACAGTTGACTGTTGGTAATAGAAGCATCTCGATGGCTTAAATTTTAAGTTCAGATTGTTCCTCTCAGCGTTGAAGGAGATTATTAGTCTCACAGATTTTTTTCATCACCCTCTTGTTCCTTACAGAAAAATTTCAAAATCCATCTGTATTGGGAACTGCACATACTCTGCAGCTTTCCCTTCCCGTGGTGAACAATGCAGCTTCCCGAACAGGAAGTGTCTGCAACTACTCCAGAATATCTGCTCCAGCTGGTAGTTCTGCGTGGCTCCTGCCCTCAGCCTCTGGCACCTCTTTCCAACCACTGATGGGTAGTGCTTATCTTTACCAACATTTCAGCACAACAATGCTATCTGGAGTGTTTTACCAGAGTCATATATCCACCTCAGCTCCTTCCTACTGGAGTGTTTTGGAATGGGGTATTGCAGGAAGTGCTGAAGAGAAGTCTTCCATGGGAGACTTTTCTGTGACTGTCCTTGACCAGGACACTGCTGTCTCTTCCATGTCTATGGCAGCTCGCTATGAGAAAATCCTAGATACCAACAACTCAGTGTCTGTGTACCCATCACTTTCTGCCAGTCTTGTTGAGAGAACACCATCTCTCGTTCCACATCAGAGTCGAAGCCTGTCACTTCCCTACCAGGAAGGAAGCCAGGTGTATTACTATCATTAAGGCACTCTGGGAACTCTCCTTTCCGGCCTGCAGTCCTATGACTGCATGACATACAGAGGGCAAAAGGGCTCTGCCCCCCAAACTTACAGCAACTCATCGCGAGAAATGGTTATGGTTCTCAAGGGGGTCCAGCCCCCAAATAACCAACCACCAGCCTCCTACTCTGGAATCGACTTCTCTCTGTCTGCTCAATCCATCACAGAATCGAGTTTTCAAGGTGAGTAAAACTAAGAGAAGGGAAACAAAATTCAAAACTTGGGGTCAAAATAGAGGAAAAATCTCCATAGACAGGTGGTATTGAAGTGAAATACACCGAGATTATATCATTCATACTCCTATTCCATGATATGAACGTCCTATTATTTTTTCAAGAAATCGAATACATTGAGACAAGACTAATTTACCATGCTAAGCTCTGTATGGAACTTAATGGTTTAAAAATATCTATTTTTATTTTATTTTTTTAAAAAAGCTTTAGTTTGGAGCAGGTTGAATCTGGGTCATAGCCTGTACCACTCAGGGATTACTCCTGGGTCTGTGCTAGGGATCACTCCTGAAGGTGCTTAGGAGATCATACGTGATACTAAAGATCAAACTGAGGTCAGCTGTGCGCAGGGCCAGTGCCTTACCGAATGGACTATCCTTCTGTTCCAAGTCTCTTATTTTTAAGTGCAGTTTACACTGAAACTCTTTCAAATGCAAATAGAACCCAAAACAGCAGCACCACATGACAAACAGTAAGAACTGCAACATTTACCTCCACTTGTAGCACAGGGCCTTGTCCATTATCCTTAGAATAACCAGTAACAATGCCTTGCCTATGGCTGGTAGGTGGACTGTTGTTGCACCACTACTTGTGTGGAGGGAATTTCTCATTTCCCAGAGACTGATTTCTTCCTTGGTTCCTTTTCAGTGATGAATTTCCTGGGGGTGGAGACTTCCCTGCCATCGCAAGCTTCAGGTCCTACATTGGGTCTGACACAAATTTCAGAAATGCCCCCATCATGCAGTAGCAGGATTCAAAGACATGAGAGGAATCCACCACCCGAGCTTCGGGAAGTTCCCATGATATCTGCAGCCCAAAGTAACCAGGCGCTGACCTCAACTCCAACTCAGGAACAACAAGTTAAGAATTTTGACCAGATGAAAACGGGGCTCTCAAAATCTCTGAAGACCTACCAGATCCCAGTAGACCTAGAACAATGCAAAGATCTGCAGGTAATGAACACCACTGACACCATCACTCTGAAGCAGGTGCATGAAAATTCAAGTGGCGCTAAGGGGACCTCCCATGCAACACGAAAGAACAAAAATGAGGCTTCTGAACCTCTTGAGGGAGAACCCAAGGCCAAAATCCAGCCAAAAGTCCAAGAATGCTTGCTAGGGGGAGCAGGGATTGTTCGTAATGCTGCAGTCAGTGATAGGTGTCCTGTGACCACGGCCAAAACTAACAGCAAACCACAGAAAGCTGCATCCAGCAGGATCAGCAAGACAAAGAGCCACGGGTAGGAGAAGATAGAAAACACCAGAGTAAACTCTAAGAAAGCTAAGGAGTGTAAGCATCCAGGGAACAAGGTCACGGCAGAAGAAAAGCCCAACATTGGCAGGATGAAACGCAAGAAAAGTCAACGTGAGCTTTACCAAGAGGCCTTTAAAAAGACCCGCAGCTCCCTAGGCATGCACATGCTGGAGCCTGTGCAAGTGTTTCATGCTCTGGGGAAGAAGAGTGATCCAAAACCTGGAATCTCTTCCTCCCAGGTCCTGGCTAGCTCAAAGAACCCCAAAGATATCAAGCCATCCTCAGCTGTCAAGCCATGGGTAGGTGCTACCCGGGATGGAAAAGGCCTTGAGAAAACTCAGGTCAAAGCACAGAAACCAAGTATCCGTGCTGAAAAACGCTCATCTCCACCCCAGTCTGAGCTGCCACCTCCTGGGAAGGTCAAATTGGTACCTTTGCCGTTTCTGACCATGGAGAAGCCTCAAGCTCGACCTGTTCCTCGGAGACCACAGTCTGTGGTCTCACATCATCCTGCTGCAGCTTACCCTACCAAGCCCGGCTCTACCAATGCAGCTCAGCCAACTGCTGCCAATTCTTCCCGGCCAACCACTGCATTTTTGCCAGGTCCTGCCAAACCTGCTCAGTCCATTTCAACCAACCCATCTCGACCAGGTTTGCTGAACCCTACTAGCCGGCTCTTTCCTCAGGCTGCATCTTCTAGACCTGCTCCCTACAAGACAACAGCTAGCAATTCTCTCCAGCGGGAGACTCCTCCTGTCTGCGTGAACCAGCGCCAGTCTCCAGCCAAAGGTCAGAGTCAGTTTCTCCTTCAAGACTTCTGTTTCCAACCGATT
The DNA here is from genome assembly GCF_029834395.1 of Sorex fumeus. Classification (NCBI taxonomy): domain Eukaryota; kingdom Metazoa; phylum Chordata; class Mammalia; order Eulipotyphla; family Soricidae; genus Sorex; species Sorex fumeus. Next base: position 1,044,705 of record NW_026606203.1, read on the forward strand.
CCATGGAGAAAGCCCAATGTTCCCGAGCCAGTCGTGTCAAAGCCCATCACCAAAGAGCAGAGACCAGAGCGTGAGGCTATGAAAAGGAAGGCTCAGCAGGAGCGTGAGAACGCTGCCAAACATACCTCTTTGAGGAAAGTGCAGTTCTTTATTGAGAGAGAAATAGAGATGGACATCTCTCTCTAATATGGCTACGTAATGTGAGTAGCTGGAATGGTAGGTTCCACTTGAGGTACCAGATGGTTGCCTTAGACAAACACAGAAATGCCATACACCGTTTGTTTATTCTAATACATTTTTAACAAATTGAAAAGATGCATCGTAGTTAATTGGTTGTTAATAAAAGTTCTGAAGTTTGAGATGCTGTCAAATGTGGTTGTTTTTGGGAGGGGCTGGGGGTTTAAGGATGGCATGGGAAAGAATGGGAAGTTATAGAGAGGACAAAGGGGGAATAGACAAGACTCTGAGAAAGAGAAACTTGGTCCAGGGTTCTAAAGCCTAGCAGAGGAGAAATTGCATGGGCCTGATGAAGAGTGGGGTAGGGTCAGAGGAAGAGTATAGCTGACAGGACATTTGCTCTGCAAACAAGAAGGACCCAATTCAATTCTTGCAATCCTTTAGGGTCCCCAGAGACCCACCAGATGTGAAACTTGAGCACAGAGCCAGGATTAAGACCAGAGCACAGTCAAGTATGCCCCATCCCTGGTGTCCTCCAAAAAAAAAATGGGAGAAATGACACGGTCTGGGGGTTTGGATAAAAAGAATAAATTTGTAATAGGCTAAAGAAGGCAAATGACTCTAAGGTGACCCGAAGAAAAGTTAAATTACTTTCATGGAGGCTGCGTCTATGCCTCATGGCCACCTTTGGAAAATAACCAAATTTGAGACACATCTCTAAAAGGTTTGGGTGGTCTATTCATAAATGATGGCTTGGGGATGCGACCACATAGACTGGGGAATGAACCTTCCAGAGGAGTGGTCAGCGCCCTCAGAGTCATTCAAGGATGACTCTTAACAGGGACAAAGCCAAGAGAACAGTTGCAGCATGAAGCCTGAAGATGAGCTCCTGGGAGATGCAGAGATAAGTCACCATGTCCTCGGGCCCTCTGTTCAGCACCCCTAGCTGCACCATCTCCCTTATTCCCAACAATATTCAGAGTCGCTATCACGGTAACCCTTTGCTAGCTAGTTTCAACAATGAGGTCCATTGCCTCTGTAAGTGTTTGGATTTGTAACCTCCCCACGGTGGCCAAGCCTGCTTTCAGGCAAGGACATCTGGACATTTCTGTCTGGGGGAGCTCAAATTATATTACATTGAGGGGCTGCTCTGTGGTCTTCCATGTCCCGGGTGCCTGTATACTTCTCTGAACATCGCTGTTAACTGCAGTTCACCCAAGAACCAACGTTATCAGTGTTGTTGGGGCTGCGTTGCGGGATGTACCGGACTAAGACATGCGCACTAGGTCACCACTCCCAAAGCGGTCGGTACCGCTTGACCTTGAGTCTGGAAGGTGGTGGCGGAAAGAGATGGTCCTAGGAGAGTTAATGGGGTGATGGATGGATGGCAGGGAAACCGGGAAGGGTAGAAAACTGGACAGCTGGTGATCAGCATGGGAGAGTTGGTGGATGTTTTTTAATTACGTTAACATGCTTTTCGTAAATGATAAGCGAAACAAAAATATGAAAATAAGACAGGTTCCAAAGAACAGGTTAGATATAAGACCGAGAGAGCTGAAAGGGCTGGCATTCCTTCTGGAGCTTTCAATCATACCATTTAATAAAGATGGTATTTTCACATCACTTAGATTCGGAGAGGAAAAGTGAGAAACAGAATGCCACCAGAAAAGCAAACTGGATGACCACGGTTCATAAAAGCCAGGTGGAATGTGTTCACATGGATCCCAAGTGCCAGTGGGTTAACAGGAACATGTATTTCACTAACTCTGCTTGGTACCAGTAACTACTTTGGTGGAAATGGAGGAACGCGGATGCAGTTTCTGACAGACCTGAGACTAAACTGCTAACAAATTTTCCAGGGAAAGGGTAGTTGACTGGCTGGGAACAGAACAACTTGAAAAGTGTTTTGCTACCTTTCATGTATGGCTAGAGGAAAATGATCCCAGTAAACTCTCAAAACTAACAAGCTTCAACTCCCTTGAAGGAAAGTTGTATTCACTGAGGAAAAAATGCTGGGAGAAAAGTCTGAAATGATGGGAAAAGAGACAATATGTGCAAAAGGAAGGACTTGAAATGTGGCGAAAACAAAGCTTGAAACAACAAGATCTGGTGAGCACATGATTTACTGGGAATGGGTTCTGAGGAGGAAAAGAGCGATATCAGGGATGTGAACAAGGAAAGTCTAAGTGAAGGAAGACTTTTAGCTAGCTGATTACCCCATGGGCAACATGGTTGAAAGACTACCAGAATTTACAAAGGAATTGACTTTAAGTTTCTTTCTTTTATATGATCACTTACACCATGTATTCTTTGTCTTCTTCAACGTCCATTTGGAGTGTTCGTTTCTTTCTCAATATTCTGTTCACTTGTGTAATCATCTTTAACAACTGCTGGATAACACAAGTATTTGATCAGACTTATTTTGTACTATCATGTTTAGATGAGATTACTGACAACTAGGTCTAAAGTGAAGTTTGTTTTGATTGGTAGAAGTAGAGTAGCGAGGACTAGGGATGGAATTAGAGATTATAGGGTACCAGATTTAGTTCCTAGTAAAACAAGTCAAGGACAGTGTCCCAAATAGACTATTGAAAAAGATATCCATCTCTGTTTAACATGTAAATTCAGCACATTATATATTAAATTAAAAATGAATTAATATTCCTGTATTTGGTCTTTAAAAGACATTCAAGGTTGGTTCAGGAAACAAACACTGCCTATGAAATCATAACAACTTAATCATAAAAACCTGATTACTACTTGAGTTTCCAAGAATGTCAGTGCTAAGAATGATTTCCCTTGATCTCCCTAGTGCATATGATAGGCATATGAATACATCTGTGTGAATAAATAATTGGTATCCAATTTCGAGTCTCACCATACATGGTTGTGGGTATTGTGAAATAGTTTTATATATTTTCGAAATTTTGCAATAAGATCTGTGCCTGTGAATCCTTGAATCATAATACCTTTTCGTATGCTCCAGCACCACCTCCTCCCACCTTAATTACTGTATATATGACCTCCTAAGGAGTCATTTGCTTTGTTCATTTTGTTTTAGTCCTTCTCTCTCTCTCTCTTTTCAAAGGTGAGTTATCTGTTTCAAATCAAGATGCATGTATTTGGTGTGGCAGTTTTAATCTTTATGAGTGATTTAAAATTTCCTCATTTATTTTTTAATTGAATCACCATGAGATGGGCCATTGCAAAGCTATTTTGTGCAATTTAATTTTTAATCCTTTCAGTGAAGCCAAGGAAAATCTCTTACTCATGAAATTCCGAAATTCCATATTTCATGTGATTCAAAACTGATTGTTCTTGTGTGATTTTTTAAATTTTTTTATTAATTTTTATTGATAGAAAAGGGATCACCAAATAATGGGTGTTGGGAGGATCCTCCCAGGATGGGAGATGCATGCTGAATGTAGACTCTAGACCGAACATGATTGCCACTCAATGCCTCTTTTGGTATTTTTTTAGATAATTCTTCCCCTCCTCTGTTTGCTTAGGACCAGGACTTTGCCTCTCCCCTCCCTGTCCATTCAGGAAGCCAGAGAGACATCTTCAGGCAGGAAGAGCATGAAATTTACATAGAAGTGGTACTGCATGGACAGTATCATATTAAGCGAAAGGAGTCAGAAAGAGAGGGACAGACAGAGCAAGATTGCATTCACCCGGAGAACATAAAATAACAAAATAGGAGACGAACTCCCAAGAGTGGCCGAGATTAGTGTCAGGAATTTTTCTTCATAGCTTGGAGACCAACCACACACGCTAGCATAAAAGGCAGCTCAGATAGAGAATGGAGCACCAAATAAAGGGTGTTGGGAGGATCCTCCCAGGATGGGAGAGAGTGCTGAACATAGACTAGAGACCAAGCATGATTGTCACTCAATGCCTCTTTTGCAAACCACAACACCTAAAAGGAGAGAGAGAGAACAAAGGGGAATGCCCTCCCACAGAGTCAGGGTGGGATGAGGGGATGGGGGGGGTGGGATGAGGGGATGGGGGGGTGGGATGAGGGGATGGGGGGGTGGGAGGCATACTGGGATCCCTGGTGGTGGGAAATGGGCACTGGTGGAGGGATGGGTATTTGATCATTTTATAAATGAAACCCACGCACAAAAATTCATATGTCTACATCCGTACCTCATGGTGTCTCACTAATAAAAATTTAAAAATTAAAAATAAAAAAATTGGAACATAAAGTAAAAATAAAACAAGAGAAAGATCTAACAATAGCAAAGAGGCCTATAGTACTCAAAACGTTGAGAAACAGGCACATTGGCAAGTATTTTTAAATACGCATCCAGGAGAGAATATAGCATTGTTCGTGAACAAATCTACTCTATGGATTCATCTCATCCTTGAAATGGAAAACGACAATGTGTTACAGTTACCAATTTGCAAATAAGATATACGCGATTTATTTTTTGCTATGTTTCTTTGCTTTACCGAGTATTATCCTGATTTTTAAATTTACTTTAAGGATTAAAACAGTATTTGCCTGCATTAAACTTTTTAATTAAATGTTTTATTAGAAATGATTTTTAATGATTAAGAATGTTTTATTCACATGTCATTTTCTAAAAGAAACATATAGGCCAAAAAGCTAGTGCAGCATGTAGAGGGTGTTTACCTTGTATGCAGCTAACCTGAGTTCAATCCTCAGAACCCTGAGCCTGCCAGGTGTGATCTCTTGATACAGAGTCTGAAGTGAGCCCGGAGCACATCTGGGTGCGCTCCCCTCCACACATACAAGGAAGAAAAGAAAAGAAAAACATATAACTGATTCTTGAGTAACATAGACGTTAAGGGTGCTAACTCCTCTATAACTTTTGAAAACCCCCAAATTTAATAGATAGTCTGCTCTTGACCAAGAAGTTGGTTTTCTAATAGTATTTAATTCCATTGTCTGCAATTAGTACTATGTGTGGCCTGTCAATCTGTAAATTTTGATACATTTAAAAACTTTTATGGATTTTATAATAGACTTTATAATACATTTGTATTTTAAGGTAGTAAGTGATAATTTATATTTCTATTTGTGTGGGGTATTTGGGCCGTAGTATGTGGTGCTTGGGACTTCAGACTCTGTGCTCAAGGGTCATTCCTGGTGGTGCCAGCCATTAATTTGGGTTGACAGTGTGCATGGTAAGTGCTTGAACCCCTATACAAAGTCTGGGGTCCAACCAAATCAATTATCTGCATATACTTTATACATGCATGGCATACTTTTCCTTAGATTTTTTTATATTTCTAGGATATATTGATCATCTTTAATTATTTCACATCCCTACCAATGTCCAAAATTTTTCAAAATACAATTATTGAAAAATATCATATAGAAGTCCAAATTTGTATTGTTCATGGGATAACTATATTACGAAGAAAGTAGAACCACAATAAACATGCAAGTAAAATGCAGGTACATTTCTTTGGAGTCTTTCAATTATGCATTTATATTAGTCTCTACACAAGTATGATTTTTAAATAATCAATTTCAATTACTATAAAGTGTTTATTGAGACTTTATAATTGTAATGTTTTACTGCTAAGATGACATTGATGTGAACATTTATATCTATTTGTCTACTTTTCTAATTGTTTACATAAGATCAATTCTTCACAGCTAACTTACTTGTGACCGGATATGTAGCTCAGGACAAAAGAACTTGGCCTGCGTGTATGAAACTTTGATTTCTGTTCTTCGCACTATAGAAACAAAACAAAACAAAACCATTAACTGTGGTTGGAAATAGGCCTCGGTGGTAAAATATTTGCCTCACATTTCTGAGGTTCTGGGTTTGATCCCTGAATTTCCATCTACACACACAAAAGCTAACTTACAACAAAGTCTCACACTGGAGACCTAACTGGGCCCGCTCAAAAAAATCGATGAACAATGGGAGGAGAGTGACAGTGACACTGACTTAATGAACATTAAACTGCTTTAAGCTATATATTGCCTAACTATTAAAAGGATTTAATTCTCAATAAAATAGCTTGAAAAAGTCTTTTTTCTAGCACCTCTGCTAGGGAAAGATAGCACCTGTTTTTTCAATATTTGTAATTTGGGGGGACATTTTAATTTGTGCTCTTTGTCTACTAGTGAGCTTGAAAATTGCTCTTGTATGGTACTACATGGAAAATATTATGCTATGGGAAATGAGTCAGAAAGAGAGGGACAGACATAGAAAGACCGCATGCATCTGGGTAACATAAAGTAACAAAAGAAGAGACTAACACCCAAGAACAGCTGTGTTAAATACCAGGTTGTTCACTCCATGGCTTAGAGGCCAGCTGCACTGTCTAGGGGTAAAGGCAGCGCAGATAGAGAAGGGAGCACCCAATAAAGGGTGCTGGGAAGATCTGCACAGGATGGGAGATGACTGCTGAAAGTAGTCTATGGACCAAACAGGATTGCCACCCAATGTCTCTTCTGCAGACCACAGCACCCAAAAGGAGAGATAGAACAAAAGGGAGTGCCCTACCAAAGAGGCAGGGTGGGATGGGGGATGGAGCTGGTGGTGGAATGGGCAATCCATCACTGTATAACTGAAACCCAAGCACAACAACCTGTAAGTCTACAACTGTACTTCATGGTGTTTCACTACTAAAACAAAACAAAACAAAAATTAAAAAAAAAGAAAATTGCTCTTGTGTTTACTAGTCATTTACACTTCTTTCAATAGAGATTATGCGGATCATGGTTTATGCTTATATTTTCTATTCAAGGGTAATAGCTCAATAATGATTTATTTCACAGCACTAATTTTTTAAAACCATTCATCCTTGTCCTATCATATTAATTGCCAGTATTTGTTGGTTTTGCTTGTTTTTTGATCACTTAATTTGGTTTTTGTCCTTTTCTTTCAGATTGTAAAATTTTGACACAAATGAGCATATGTTTTTCTTTATCTTCTACAGTTTTAAACTGAGAACAACTGTTTGTTTTGTACAAATAAGATACCTGTGCATTTACTATTTCTTCTCATTTTATTTACGTTTTAACACATCCCGATTCATCTACAACTTATCCTAGTAAGTGTTGTCATATTGAAAGAAACCACCAATTTTTTCATTTTTCAGTCATAGCACTGTAGCACTGTCCTCCCACGGTTCATCCATTTGCTCGAGCGGGAACCAGTAACATCTTACAACAAATTGTGAGACTTGTTGTCACTGGCTTTGGCCTATCGAATACGTCATGGGTATCTTGCCAGGCTCTTGCTATGTGGACGAGATACTCTGGGTAGCTTGCCGGGCAGAGGAATCGGAATCAGGCTTGGCCTCCTGCAAGGCAAATGCCCTACCCGCTGTGCTGTAAACGTTATCTAAAATATACTAGTAATACCAAATGTTGTTTTTTTAACAGTGCAATATAAACGATTATTTCATAATTTTCTTGATGTGTTAATGAAATAGCTAAGCTCTTGAGTATCATGGGAGTATTTTTCTAACACAAGAGTCTGACGAAGGTGAAACTGTTATAACCGTCTTGTAGGATTCCATCTCCCTAGCCTGCTTCATTCTACCCCGGTCTCTATCCAATCCGGTCTTCTTCTTGGGATTCTGACCTTCTGATTGGTAGCCTCTACCTTTCAACTGCCTTCTTTATGACATCATTCTCCCACCAAACCAACCACCAACTGGTAGAATCTTGGGGGTCCCATGTAGTTGTTTGTAAACAAATTTGAATCATCACGGTAAGTGACGAGTGACCAATGACCAATCACCAGTGAGCAGTCGTCTGTACTGAACACTTGCGGTCTTAAGCCGCTTCAGTGTTCAGACGTACTCTCGTACCGTCTCCTCTTCTCGTCTACCTTTCATCGGTATTTCCTCTTCTCTGACCATGCCAGGTAAGGAATAATACTTTTCAAAGCTTTTCCTTAGATTTATCATCCCTAAACTTAGCAGTCAAGTAAAAACAGCACGTAGTAATGAAAGAAATTATTCAAGTAGAATTTTATAAGCCTCATTTTAGCTTGACTTTGACATTTGCTGTGTGATTTTAGACATTGGCTTACTTTCTCTCACATACAAAGTGTTTTTCCTCATTGATTACATTATATTTTAGACATACTTAGGAGCTCAAATACACACACACATATACATATATATGAGTGTCGATTCTCTGTGTTTCTTTTTTCCATTTAATAGTGAATTTTACATGATATCCATTGAAAATAAGTAAATCGGAGACAGTATTTTTACAGAAACAGAAAATATAGATGCTGTGGAAAACTGTTAATATATACTAGCATGTGTTCTCTCTAATGGTCTCTCCACTTGTATGTATACTTCAGTATTTTAAATATAGTGATATTACAAAGTAATAATCATTGATCTTTGAGATTTCTATTTAAACCAGGTAATAAGAAAATATGGGGCATGAGGAAGGTGTGCAGTGCTGAGCGGTAGGGAGGGCTTACCAAGCCCTCAAAGGTAAGAAAATTTTGGATCACTTTCATCAAACATTGACCAATTGAAACCAAGACGATATGAGGGAGAAATAAATAGGAAAGAAAGAACGAACGAACAAAAGAAAGGAAAGAAAGAAAGAATAGGAACGTAGATTATCAAGGAAGGGGAAAACGTTTGGACAGAATGTTGAAGAGAACCATAGGTTTAAAATCAAAAAAGAAAGAATATTTATTAAATATGCTCAGATAAATACACTGAGAGCAAGTCAAAGCAATTTACTTCAATAAATGCCAGGACGAGAAAGTATACTATGCCTTGAATAGGGTTCCAGTAGGAAAAGAAGTTTATCAGAAAGCCATCCTTGCTGGCTTTTTTCCTGATTATCTCTTAGAACACTGTACTTGGTACTTGACAATTTGGAGTATAAGCACGCTTCAGAAATGATGCTTCCCATAAATAGCTAATAGTGCTTATCTAGGGCGGTGGACGACACAGAATCTTCAATGTTTTTATTCTGTTCTGCTTTTTAAGTACATGTACGCGCTGTCTGTTAAAATAAAAAAAAATGGTATATTCTAACTTGAATCAGGAGATTTGATTCAATCGTGTTGTAAGTAGATTCCAGGTTAAAGCTGCTTGTCATCTTTACAAATATTATTTCATGTGATTTTTTCTTCCTAACATGAGAGTATTTTGATAATAGTCAACTTCTGTTTTTAGATCCTAAGAGGAAATAGAAAAATCAAGGCTCACATGTCTAATTACACGTTTTTGTCATATTTATGAATTATGAGTTTTCCTACATTAAAGATATTTTTTTGTATTTTGGTGCTCATTTATTAAACATTGAGAAGAACGTTTTCCTGGTTGATAAAGCTAATTCTAATCTAGGGGTTGAAAGTAAATTTGCAATATTTTGTGATCACTTTTTAAATGGTCTTTTCTGTTTCTTGTGTGATCAAGTGAAATCCTCTGCTATGTTTAACACGTGTTGTTTGCTTGTTAATATTCAAAGGTACTGATGAGAATAATTTTTTTGTACTTTCGAAGTTTCTTTCTGTATTTTCCTCATTTAAAACATTTCTTGTCTATGAAATACAATCACGTTTATTCCTATTTTCTTTTTGTTATGTAATTACTGATAAATCCTTTCTCTTTAATGGACTCGTAAAGAGTGCACTCAAAAATCACCTTCTATTCCATTTTTTGGCTAGCAGTTTTTTTCTAAAATAGAATACTCTCTTCATATTGCATATGTGGAACGATTTATTAATACCCTTATTGTACTGTTTTATTTGGTTTTATTTGGGATCACATCCACTGTTATTCAAGGTCTACTCTTGGGTCTGCTCTCCATAACTTACTGTATTATGCTGCTTGCTGCAGAGCCCAGATTTCATTAATATCTATATAGTTCTTTTTCATTTCTGTGATACATATTTTTCATGATGTTTTCTTTACCCTTCCTCCTATGTAAACCACATGAAATTGAAAAATTATATTCATATATGCATTATTATTCTTAGAATTATTAGTAACTGCATTGTAGATAAACAACTTAAGACACAGATTTTCAATAAAGTTTTCCTTCCAAAAACATTTCTTGGGAAAGACTCAAGCAGTCATTTTTGAAGTGGATCAAAAAGGAGGGTAACCTAAAATGCATCAACAAGATTAAGTCGTATGTGAACCGTAAGTAACAGGTACTCATGGCACAAGTCAAATGGAAACCTGATGATTACAATGGTAATAGTTGCAAAGACCCCAAATGCCTATCATAACGTACGGTATCTTCCTTCCGGTTTCTGGGCTTGTATTGATCATGCAGGGTCCTGGCCAAAAGTCCACATCCTTTAGGTTGTGTAACCTGGAATTTCATAAGGGACAGAGAGATAGTAGTGGAGGGGATAAGGCACTTGCCTTGTACGCAGCCAATCCAGTTGAATCTCTGTCACGGCATACACTCTCCCGAATGTTCTAAGGGGTCACTCCAGAGTGCAGAGCCAGGAAGAACCCAAGATCACTGTCAGTTGTTGGTCCAAACTCTACACCACCCTACGCCCACCCAACAAAATTTATTGGAATATAGGAAATCTCTTTGCCATCTCTGGGCCTCAGGTGTCTTCTTGTCCCGAGAATGTGTCCCTTTCTCTTAAACTTCCTAGTTTGAAAAAGCTTCCATTCTAGGAAATAGCATAGGAGTCAATAGGAGAGCAAGCTAAGGAGAAACTATCTGTATGCAAGACATCCAGGTACACACACGATCACCTGGTTCTTCTACAGTTCTGTGTTCACTTTGGGAGCACGATACCAAATACACAAAGTGCCCAAAGGTTCCAGGCTTTGAATCACCCCAAGTTGTTGGAATTTTGGAAACACAGTTGACTGTTGGTACTAGAAGGATCTCGATGGCTTAAATTTTAAGTTCAGATTGTTCCTCTCAGCGTTGAAGGAGATTATTAGTCTCACAGATTTTTTTCATCACCCTCTTGTTCCTTACAGAAAATTTTCAAAATCCATCTGTATTGTGAACTGCACATACTCTGCAGCTTTCCCTTCCCGTGGTGAACAATGCAGCTTCCCGAACAGGAAGTGTCTGCAATTACTCCAGAGAATCTGCACCAGCTGGTAGTTCTGCTTGGCTCCTGCCCTCAGCCTCTGGCACATCTTTCCATCCACTGATGTGTACTGCCTTTCTTTGCCAACATTTCAGCACAACAATGCTATCTGGAGTGTTTCACCAGAGTCATATATCCACCTCAGCTCCTACCTACTGGAGTGTTTTGGAATGGGATATTGCAGGAAGTGCTGAAGAGAAGTCTTCCATGGGAGGCTTTTCTGTGACTGTCCTTGCCCAAGACACCGCTGTCTCTTCCATGTCTATGGCAGCTCACTTTGAGAAAATCCTAGATACCAACAACACGGTGTCTGTGTACCCATCACTTTCTGCCAGTCTTGTTGAGAGAACACCATCTCTGGTTCCACATCAGAGTAAAAGCCTGTCACTTCCCTACCCAGAAGGAGGCTAGGTGTTTTACTATCATCAAGGCACTCTGGGAACTCTCCTTTCCAGCCTGCAGTCTTATGACTCCATGACATACAGAGGGCAAAAGGGCTTACAGCAACTCATCGCGAGAAATAGTTATGGTTCTCAATGGGGTCCAGCCCCCAAATAACCAACCACCAGCCTCCTCCTCTGGAATCGACTTCTCTCTGTCTGCTCAATCCATCACAGAATCGAGTTTTCAAGGTGAGTAAAACTAAGAGAAGGGAAACAAAATTCAAAAATTGGGGTCAAAATAGATGAAAACTCTCCATAGACAGGTGGTATTGAAGTGAAATACACCACCTGAGCTAAGGGAAGTTCCCATGATATCTGCAGCCCAAAGTAACCTGGCGCTGACCTCAACTCCAACTCAGGAACAAAAAGTTAAGAATTTTGACCAGATGAAAACGGGGCTCTCAAAATCTCTGAAGACCTCCCAGATCCCAGTAGACCTAAAATAACGAAATAGGAGACTAACTCCCAAGAGTGGCCGAGATTACTGTCAGGAATTTTTCTTCATAGCTTGGAGACCAACCACACAAGCTAGCAGAAAAGGCAGCTCAGATAGAAAATGTAGCACCGAATACAGGGTGTTGAGAGGATCCTCCCAGGATGGTAGAGAATGCTGAACATATAGACCAAGGATGATTGTCACTCAATGCCTCTTTTGCAAACCACAACACCTAAAAGGAGACAGAGAACAAAGGGGAATGCCTTCCCACAGAGTCAGGTTGGAATGAGGGGATGGGTGGTGGGAAGCATACTGGGATCCCTGGTGGTGGGAAATGGGCACTGGTGGAGGGATGGATATTTGATCATTGTATCATTGAAACCTAAGCACATAAATTCATATGTCTACAACCGTACCTCATGGTGTCTCACTAATAAAAATTTAAAAATTAAAAATAAAAAAATTGGAACATAAACTAAAAATAAACAAGAGAAAGATCTAACAATAGCAAAGAGGCCTATAGTACACAAAACGTTGAGAAACAGGCACATTGCAAGTATTTTTAAATACGCATCCAGGAGAGAATATAGCACTGTTCATGAACAAATCTACTCTATGGAATCATCTCATCCTTGAAATGGAAAAGGACAATGTGTTACAGTTACCAATTTGCAAATAAGATATATACCATCTATTTTTTGCTATGTTTCAATGCGTTACCGAGTATTATTATGATTTTTAAATTTACTTTAAGGATTAAAACAGTATTTGCCTGCATTAAACTTTTTAATTATATGTTTTATTAGAAATGATTTTTAATGATTAAGAATTTTTTTTTACTATAAGTTTAGTTTAGATTACTGAAAACTAGGTCTAAAGTGAAGTTTATTTGGATTGTTAGAAATAGAGTAGGGAGGACTACAGATGGAATTAGAGATTATAGGTTACCACATTCAGTTCCTAATAAAACAAGTAAAGGACAGTGTCTCTGAAAGACTTTTGAAAAGATATCTCTATTTAAACTGTAAATTCAACATTTTCTATATTAAATTAAAAGTGAATTAATTTTCCTATATTTGGTCTTTTAAAGACATTCCAGTTTGGTTAAGGAAACAAACAGTGCTTATGAAATCATAACAACTCAATCATTAAAACCTCATTATTACTTCCGTTTCCAAGAATGTCAATGCTAAGAATTATTTCCCTTGGTCTCACTAGTGTACATGATAGTCATATGAATACATCTGTGAGGATATATCATTGGAATCTAATTCAGAGATTAGATATATAGAGATTAGATCACGTAGCTGAGTGTGATCTCAACTTTCCTAGACACTCCCCTACCCCACATACCCAAAGACTTCTACTGATCTTTAAGTATCCATGACTTTTTCCCATCCCATCTCCCAGAATCTTTTAAAATTTCTTTTTAAATACTAATGTAACAACTTTAGAAAATATTGAGTTAACCTTAATTGTTGTACTTTAGCTTTTATATATATAACCAAGAAAATCTTTTAAAAGTGTATTTTTTAATTCTTTGCAAAATTGTAATAAAACATTATCATTGAGTCCCTCAATATACTTTATATAAAGAATTTTGTGACAAATTCCCTGTACACATAAATACTAGGAAAAATAAATGACTTCTCTGAATGAGAATGAACTGGGACATTTCAAAGTATCAATCAGTGAATCAAGGATGAATCATCGAAACGTATAGCTAAAAATGATCTTGATATAATCTAGTCAACACCATTACATTTTCTTTTTTTATACCAGCTGATAGCACTATTAATTTTTTAATTTTTATTTCTTAATTGTTATTAGTGAAACACCATGAGGTATAGTTGTATACTTACATACCTTTGTGCTTGGGTTTCAGTTATACAAGTATCAAGCACCCATCCCTCCACCAGTGCCCATTCTCCACCACCAATGTACCCAGTTCCCACACCCCATCTCCCCCAGCTAGCCCCACCTCAGGGCATCCCTTTTGCTTTCTCTTTCCTTTATGGTGTTGTGGTTTGCAATGGAGGTCAATACCATTACAATTTCAAAGAAGAAAATAGGCCCCTATATGTTCAAGACACTGAGACTGTCCTGCTGTTCTTCCCAGCATGTACCCTGCTCCAAGCCAGTCCTTTGGAAATATGCTGGGAAGGAAAACTGGATGTTCCTTTCATCACACTGACCTGAAAGTCTCTTGCTGATTGTCAACCACATGAACTATTTCATTTGTTGCCTGATATCACCTCCTGTCCTGTATTTTTTTAAAAATATTTCATTTGTTTCTGGAATATAATGAAAAATATCAAATGGACTAATTAAACAAAAACAAAATCAAACCTTTACACTCTGACATCAAAACGGTGCTAACAAGAGGGGAAGTAAATGACTGAAAAATGTGGGGGAGTGTTGTTGGTTGTGGACAGTAGCTGGATATTTGACAATGCATGGAGTATGAATACACACTTGCTGAGATTAGGAACACTGTACTTGAAGCCAATACAGTTTGTAAACAAGTCATCTCAATTATGTGTCCATATAACATTTATCTACATATGCTTTGTGCCTTCCTTTCATTTATGTGTTATGCATGCCTTTATCCTGGCCTCAGAAATGCATTCTGAAGGCACTCGGCACATTAGTTGAGCCCCAACTAGGGGGAGAGAAGTAGTAAATAATTGGAGGAGGAAGAAATCAGAGTTGGAGCTTAAGGGCCATGTAAGATGAATATATAGATATGTATGGTGTGTGTAAATACACATATATATGTATAAATATATATATGGGCTGGAGCGATAGCACAGTGGGTAAGACGTTTGACTTGCACGCGGCCAACCTGGGTTCGATTCCTCTGCTCCTCTAGGAGAGCCCGGCAAGCTACTGAGAGTAACCCTCCCGCATGGCAAAGCCTGGCAAGCTACCTGTGACGTATTCGATATTCCAAGAACAGTAACAACAGTTCTCAACATAGAGATGTTTCTGGTGCTCTCTTGAGCAAATAAATGGGAGGACAGTGCTACAGTGATATGGTGAATTCAAACTTTGTTTATGCAAAATATGAAAGAATCAAATACATATTCTATAAAGCTGATTACACCTATTAAAATTTATATAACTTTAAATAATGTTTAGAAATAAAGTTGATGAATTTTAAGTCTATAGAAAGATATTGACAATATATCAAGGATATTTGAGGAGCAAGAACACATGGCTGTGATCGTTTCTTAAGGTTATTTTTGTTGCTTTTATAGAATATGTTTTCCCTGAGTTTTTGTTAATAGCTTCAGTTTCTTAGAAAGCATCATAATAAATTATATTATTTTAAAAAAATTATAAAAGGTGGGTTTGTAAGTGGATTCTGTATGTATGGAACCTGGAAACCTACATTAAACATGATGTTTATAACAGAAATACCATCTGCACTTCTATGTTTATTGTAGTGCTATTCACAATAGCCAGAAGAAACTATGATATAACTGCACAATGGAATACTATGCAGTTGTTAGTAAACTGACGTCATGAAATTTGCTTATAAATGGATGTACAAGGAAGAACATCATGCTGAATGAAATCAGACATAAGGAAAGGGATATACTGATTGGACTACCCCTTTTTTGGGTTATAAAAAACCAGAGTATGAGACTAATACCCAAGGAAAACAGAAACACAGACCAGGAGAATTGGTCAATGGTTGGACACTTGCCACAAGTGCTGAAGGCAGGCGTTTGGAATAAAGAAAGGACCGCTATGACAATGATATTTGGAAGTGATTACTCTGGATGAGAACTGAGTACTGAAAATAGGTAAAGGAACAAAGGTGATAATCTCTCAATATCTGTATTACAATCCATAATGCCCAAAAGTTGAGAGAGAGAGAGAGAGAGAGAGAGGTGCTTGTCATAGTGTAGAGACAGCAGGCTGTCAGGTGGGGTTTGGGGTTGGGAGAGGGAGTGGTGGGAGAGAAACTGGGGACAATAGCAATGAAACTGTATACTAGAGGAGGTTGGGTGTTAAAATATCCTATGATTGAAACTAAATCCTGAAAAGGTTTGTAATTTGTGTCTTGTGCTGATTCAATACAAAAAAAACATGATATTTAGTTTCTACTACCATGCTTAACCTATGAATTAGCTGAAATTTCTTTTTATCACCTTGGCTGGGCTCATTACATGGGTTCCTGTGTGGTAAAACTTTTTTTGTTTTATGGGAACTTAACAGACAAAACTAATAGGGTTGGACTTCTGGTGGAAGGAGAAAAGAGCACAAAATCCCCTAATGACCACAGCTCAGCAGGGTCAGCTAACTTGCGTTATGACTGACCTCCTTCACTGATTTCCTCTTTTGTAATGTGGAAAAGTAAAATGACTTTGCAGGCTGCCAGGGGATTGTCCTCTCCAGTTCACACTATTTTCTTTTCGATCAAAATTGTTTAAAGATTATTTTAAAAATTTGGAGCTTAACATGCAAAAAATGGGCTTAGAACTCTGCCTAACACCATGTACAAAAGTAAGATCAAAATGGATTAAAGAACTCAACATCAGACCATTCAGCATAAGGTGCATTGAAGACACAGTTGGCAAAACCCTCCATGACATTGAGGCTAATGGTATTTTCAAAGATGCCACGCCACTGGCCGAGCAAGTGAAAACAGAGATAGATAAATGGGACTATCTTAAACTAAGAAGCTTCTGCACCTCCAAAGAAAGAGTGACCAAATACAAAAACAGTCTACAGAATGGGAAAGGATATTCGCTGAACACATATCTGACAAGGGGTTGATATCAAGGATATACAAATTACTGGTTGAACTCCACAAGAAGAAAACATCCAACCACATCAAAAAAATGGGGCAATAAAATGAACAGAAACTTTCTCAAAGAAGAACTTCGAATGGCAAAAAAGCACATGAGAACATGCTCTACATAATTAATCATCAGGGAGATGCAGATCAAAATGAGATACCACAATGGGATACCATCTCACACCTCAGAGACTGGCCCGCATTGAAAAGAACAAAAGCAACCAATGCTGGCACAGATGTGGCAAGAAAGGGATACTCCTTCGCTGTTGGTGGGAATGCCGACTGGTTCAGTCCTTCTGGAAAACAGCATGTACAATTCTCAAAAAATTAGAACTTGAACTCCCATTTGACACAGCAATAGCACTCCTGGGAATATATCCCAGAGAGGCAAAAATGTATAGTCAAAGTGACGTCTGCACTTGTTTGTTCATTGCAGCACTCTTTACAATAGCTAGAAACTGGAATAAATCTGAATGCCCAAGAACAGATGACTGGTTAAAGAAACTTTGGTACATCTATACAATGGAGTACTATGTAGCTGTTAGAAAAGATGAAGTCATAAAATTTACATACAACTGGTACAATATGGAAAGTATAATGCTAAGCGAAATGAGTTAGAAAGAGAGGGATAGACATAGAAAGATTGCATTCATCTGGGGGATATAAAGTAACAAAATACGAGATTAATACCCAAGAATAGCTGAGATCAGCACCAGGAGCATTACTCCATAGCTTAGAGGCCAGCCGGGCATTCTAGGGGAAAGGGCAGCTCAGATTGAGAGGGAGCACCAAATAAAGTGTGTTTGAAGGATCCACCCAGGAGGGGAGATGCATGTTGAAAGTAGACTATGGACTGAACATGTTTGCCACTCAATGCCTCTTTTGTAGACCACAACACCCAAAATGAGAGAGAGAACAAAAGGGAATGCCCTGCTACAGAGGCAGGGTGGGATGGGGTGGGGGTGGAGGTGGGAGACATATTATCCACGGTGGCAGAAAATGGGCAATGGGGGAGGGATGGGTATTTGATCATTGTATAATAGAAACCCAAGCACAAAAAATTGTAAATCTACAACTGTACTTCATGGTGTTTCACTAATAAAAGGAAAAAAAAGGAAAAATATTGGAGCTTAATGATTTGTTCTCATATATTTTCCCTACATGGTATAATTTGGCATTGATATAGGAAGGCTAGCATGAAAAAGTTGAGGTGTATATCTTAACCACCAATGCCAAAACCACTGTAAGTATGGAACCCAAAGTACAATAGTTAAACTTCAAAATGTGTTCGTCAAGGAAATCGGTGGGAATGCAGGGCGAAAGGGTCGTTTGTTGGTCGAGGGTTGAAGACACTGGTGGTGTGATTAGAATTGGAATATTGTATGACAAATCTCCAATATAAATGACTTTGAAAATCAAAATTGCCTAAATTTAAAAAAAAGGAGAAGTCAACTTATGTCTATATTTCAAGAAGGCTTGTCTTGGCAAATTTTGGCAGGGAGACCATAGTTGGTAGAGAGAGGGAGAAAGAAAGGGAGAGTTGAAGATTGGGAAGAGAATCCTGGATATCATGGAAGAGATGAAAGTTGATCTTAGAAGATTTGGAGCCATCAGAGTTTAGAGAGTTAAATGGTGAGACCATAGCAGTTTAGGTAGTTAAATAGAGAGATTGGTTTAAGTCATCAGCAGTGTATACATAGAGTTCAAAGACCTCACAGATATTCAGGCTATATCAACTAACAAGGGGACCGTTTTTTTCCTGAAGCACTATTTAAGTATAATATATTGCCAGAATGAATGATAAGAAGCTGGTTCTCTTTTTCACAGATTAGTAAAATAGAGATGAAAACTTTTATACAAAGGAATCTATCACCTTGTCTTATTGCTCTGCTTTCTTTTCATCATTCCATTCTCCCCCATGACCCTACCTAATCAGGGCTATCCACATTTCTAGCAGTGTCACCACATAGCCTCAGAGCATGTATTAACTGCCAGTAGCTCACAGTTCTCTTGTTTTACCCACACCCAGGCCAGAGCTATCCTTCTGCGAACGAAGATGTCTGCTGAAGGCCCTTTCTTCCTTGAAGTGGCAGTCATGGTTTACCTCTTATTAATCATTGTGTTTACAAATTTCGATGAATGTCACTATACTAGTGACAGGGATTTTCCAAACTAAGGGAAGAATAAACATTTTCCATTACCCCAAGAATTTTGGGCAGTTATTTTCTATCCACTGCAAATCACTTAATCACTTAATCACTTAACTTCCCGTTAGTCGTCGATTTGCTCGAGCGGGCACCAGTAGCGTCTCCATTTGTCCCTGTCGCGTGCTAGTGTAGCCCAATGGCATCTGTTCGCTCCGGGAATATGAAGAGCCTCAAACCGATCATTCATGATCTTGATGAAGAAGTCTGACCATCTGGTAGGTGGGCGGCCACGCGGTCTCTTGACATCCCGTGGAATCCAATCAGTAACAGCTCTAGTCCAACGGTCATCTTTAAATCTCATTACGTGAGCAGCCCATCTGATTTTCGACCCCTTGGCAAATGAGACAGTATCCCTGATCCTTGATCGTCGACGGATGTCAGAACTCAGGATTCGTTCTCTCATTTGAGTGAAACGTGATATTCCAAGCATAGCTCTTTCTATTCTTCTTTTGGAGACCTGAAAGGCGTTCTCATCTTGTTTGCTTAGGGTCCAGGTCTCTGAGGTATATGTTAATGCAGGAAGAACAGTGGAATCAAAGAGATGTGCCTGGAGCCGGAGGTTCTTCTTCCTCTTAGCTATTTCTTTGACGTTCTTGAAGGCGTTCCAAGCCGGTCTCTTCCTACTGCGCAGCTCGGGTGCCAGTCATTTGTCATGTTGACCTCTCGACGTAGGTAGACATAGCTGTTGCATTCGGAGATGGTCGTTCCATTGAGAGCGAATGGGGCATCAGGAACAAGGCTGTTTCTCATAAACATTGTCTTCGTAAGATTCAGCTGTAGTCCGACCTTTCCACACTCACGGTCAAAGTCTGCCAGCATTTGTGCCGCTTGGCTGATGTTTGGTGTTATTAAAATAATGTCATCAGCAAAGCGGAGGTGGTGTAGTTGCCGACCATCTATCTTCACTCCCATTCCTTCCCATTCCAGTCATCGCATGATGTTCTCGAGGGTGGCACTGAAGAGTTTCGGTGAAATGGTATCACCCTGGCGCACCCCTCTCTTGACGTCAACGATCACTTCTTTGTAGAATGGTGAGATCCTGGTAGTGAATCCGCAATACAGCTCACGGAGTATCCTGATGTATTGGGCTTGAATGCCCTGATTGGCTAGGGCTTCAATGACCGCTTCCGTCTCAACAGAATCAAAGGCCTTCTTTAAATCAATGAACGTTAAGCAGAGCGGCATCTTGAACTCCCGAGAAACCTCAATGAGTTTGGTTATCGTGTGGATATGGTCGATGGTGCTGAATCCTTTGCGGAACCCTGCTTGCTCGCATGGTTGTCCTTCATCTAGTGTTCTGCCAATCCTATTTAGCATGACTCCAGTGAACAACTTGTAGATGACAGACAATAGGCAGATCGGGTGATAGTTGCCAATGTCATGGATGTCTCCCTTCGTGAACAGTAGTACGGTCCTGCTGGTTTTCCATTGGGACGGAACCTTGCATTCAGACAGGTAGCGAGTGAAGAGCTGAGCCAGTGTATTGATGAGTACTGACAGCAGGTTCTTCAGGTGTTCAGGTCTGACCTTGTCTGGGCCAGGTGCTGTTTGTTTCTTTACCAACGAAATGGCGTGTCGGATTTCGGAAGGGAGAACTTTGGGAACAACATACCCATCCTGTGGAATTTGGTATGTCGGCAAGTAGACATGGCTATCGAAGAGATTTGAGTAGAAGTCATGGATAATATTCTCCATTGCCGTTCTGGAGGATGTGATGGATCCATCAGGACGTCGGAGGGCAGTCATCTTGGTCTTATAGTTGGCGAAGGACAGGCGGGCCTTACGAATACTTTTCCTGGCATCTGCCGCATATACCAGTACTTCTGCTCTTCTCTCTTTGAGGTCTTCCTTGATCGCATCTCTGCACTGCTTTGCGAGCTCGGACGTTAGCTTGCGGTTGCCTGAGGCATGCGCCAAACCACGCTGGCGAATTATCTCAAGAGTTTTCGAAGATAGGCGATTTTTTGTGGCTATCTCTCTCTTGGCATTCCTCGCACATTCATGGAGGTGCTGAACCAGTGGATCATATTCCTCGTCATTGTTGTCAACAATGGCATCTTCCCATGTTGCTGCAATAGTACCAAAGAGTTCTCAGTTGGTGGTCATTCTGGGAGTTCTCTTTTTGAACTTTGCAGCCCTTTCTCCCCGCTCTGTGAAGTAGAATTTTGCACGAAGGAGACAGTGGTCCGATCCCGTTCGAAATTTCGGGAGAACAGCGACATCAGTCAGGTAAAACCGTCGATTGAATATGATGTGGTCTATTTCGTTGTGGAATCGTCCACCGGGAGACTCCCATGTCCATCGTTTAGATTCTGCCTTCTGGAACTGTGAGTTACCATGAATGGTCTTGGTCGACATGATGAACTCAGACAGTCTCTCAGCCTGTTCGTTCCATTCTAGGCCATAGGTCCCGATGTGAAGTTCTTCGGCTGATCTTCTCGGTCCTATCTTGGCATTAAAATCACCCAAAATGGTCTTGTAGAAGGTGTGGTCTTCTTTATAGAACTTCTCTAGTTCCATGTAGAACTTCTCGATTTCTCTTTCATCATAATGAGATGTTGGTGCGTAGACAACGAAGATAGAAACTGCAGGCAGTGAGCCACATCTATTCAAATGTAAACGTCCGATTCAGGTTGTTAGGCATTCGAAAGAATCAATGCTCTTGGCCAAGTTTGTGTTGACAAGGACACCGACGCCTCCAACACCTCTTTTATCGCATGTTCCGAGGAACAATTCTTCTCCAGTGTCGAAAACTGCATGGTGAGATTTGTGCCTTCTTGTCTCGGTCAGACCAATCATGTCGTACTTGATCATTCGTGCTTGTACCATCAGGTCCTCGATGGATGCATCTGATGCTAGCATACGTGCATTGAAAGTACAGACGATCATTTTTGTCTTCCTTCGTTGTGGCAGCCTAGGTCGACCTTGAGATTTTGTCGGCCTCTCCTTTCTCATCCTTCTCAGTGCTGCCATGTCGGTGAAGCCTTCAGGGTCAGGTGAATGAGACCAGTTGTAGTTACTTGTTTTGGCATATCGAATACACAACGGATAGCTTGCCAGGCTCTTCCGTGCGGGCGGAATACTCTCGGTAGCTTGCCAATCTTTCCGAGAGGGATAGAGGTTTTTGGGGTGACCTCTAATCACCCTTGTAGGTGTTACCATATTTGAACCCTATCAAATATGGTACGACAATTCCAGAGGATGGGTATTTAGTGTCTTATGATGTGTCGCTCGGCCGCAAGGGGCCGCGCGGTTCCGGAAAGCATCCTGGAGTGTGGCGACGGCTGGGTAGTGGAAGTAGTGTCGAGAGTGGAAGTCTGCCAGCGGGGTATTTATCTGGGTAGGGTGGGTCTCCTGTGCACAATTTGATCCCTGGATGGTTGATGGAAGCATACAGGGCAGGGTAGGGTGGGGCTCCTGATTAGAATCCCTTTGTCACCTGTGGTGGTGGGAGCAAGCAGAGAAGCTCTGTCCCTGGGTCTGCGGAGCCTGGAGTCCAAGGTCTCAGAGAGTTCCGCTTATCTTGTTCTGTGGGTCTTCAGTTGTGCGTGGGTCTCAGCCGGAGCTGCCACGCGGGTCCGGAAAGTGTCCTGGAGTGTGGCGAGGGCTGGGTAGTCGAAGTAGTGTCGAGAGTGGAAGTCTGCCAGTGGGGTATTTATCTGGGTAGGGTGGGTCTCCTGTACACATTTTGATCCCTGGGTGGTTGATGGTAGCAGACAGGGCAGGGTAGGGTGGGGCAAATAATCTATGATAATTAGTCAACAGAACTGAAGTAAAAACAGGGACATTTGTCAATTTGGTGCCATGACTAGTCAGTCTTAGTATAAATATATATTTCTAGAAAAAATGCCGAAGAAAACGAGTTGGTTGCTAGCAAAGAATGCCAAATCTCTGCCAAGAAATCCCTTGAAAATAAAAATTGTGACTATGTACAGAACATGAGTGCCACTCAATGCCTCTTTTGCAGACCAAAACACCCAAAAGGGGAGAGAGAGCAAAAGGGAATGCGCTGCCATAGAGGCATGGTGGGATGGGTGGATGTGTGTGGGAGGGATACTGGAATCCATGGTGGTGGAAAATGGGCAATGACGGAGGGATGGGCATTTGATCATTGTATAATCGAAACCCAAGGACAAAAATTGGTAAATCTACAACTGTACCTCATGGTGTTTCACTAATAAAAATTAAAAATAAAATAAAATACAAATTGTTTTGTCTGCCAGAGATCAATAGATGGGAACCTGAGTGAAGGCAAAAGATTAAGTTGGTTGACTTTTATTTTTCCTTGAGTATATAAATTTGATTTTGGAATGAATTTATTTGACAGTTTATCAAGACAGAGAAATTTTCATCACTTCTCTTATTTAAAAGTATAGTGATACACCATATCTCTATCTCACTTTATTTTTATTTCTGATAGTTTGACACAATAGATATGTCAAAATCATAGATAAATGTCAATTATTTAAATACTTTTTGTTATGTATAATTACTTTATAGAACTGCTTAAATTTTAGGATTATGCAGAATCAACATGCATGTATCACATTACACTCACCACTGAAAAGCCTACTCTGTCATTCACCATTGTTCAATTTTTCCACTTTGATTACACCTTTCCTTCTGGTAACTAAATAGTCTTATAGTTCTATAGTTTGTTTTTATTGCTTTGAAAAGATCAAAACTATGCAATTTTCAACATTGGATGAAACTAGAGGATATCATGCATGTAAAGTTAGCCTTAAGGAAAGGAACAGATACAGAGAGATTTTTCTCATATATGGGATGTAAAGACACACAGCAAGGTAGCAACAAAGGTTCAAGGGCAATGTAAGGGGAGAACTGATCCACAAAATTGAGTCAGGGGATTGGGAGGGAGGGATTCTGGGGGTTTGGGGGAGAGGGAGGGGTTATTTTTTGAGAGAATGAGGAGTGTCATGTTGGAATTATGTGTATGACAAACCATTATTAATTGAATTATAAATCATAGAATATAAACAATGATTTAGACGTTGGTCAATCCCATTTTATTCTTTTAATTTGTTTTCTCCATATGCTACATATGCATGAACTTGTATGATGCCTATCTTTCCCTGCCTGGTTTATGTCACTAACCATAATATCCTCATGTTATCCATTTTTATACAAATAATAAGAAGATTTCACTTCATACAACTGAGTAGTATTCCATTGCTTTACCACCTTTCATTTTCAAAATTTGTGGTTTAAAAGATACAAATATTGGTTTTAACATTGCTCTGGTGCTTTAAAATATTTAGTTTAGTGAAGCAAAATAGATATTTTTGAAAAACACTTAGAAACTTGTGAAACAGGTGTAGGGTGGAATGGAATATATGTTCAAGAGAGAATACTCGTTTAACAAAGCAAGCAAAGAGAGACATGCAGAAAGTAAGCACGGTATTTCTTCAAGGGAGAACACAAGTTTGAGGACCAAGCCGACTCTGGTAGTTTAGGAATAAGAACTTGGAGTGGTATGAACTTAACTTGTGCACTTTAGGGGAGAACCTGAGTGACACTATTAGAAGTATGCTCAGGATATCTTAAACAGGAGTCTGCACTTGGAGTGAGAAGGGTAGAGAGTTCTTTCGGGAGATCTGGACTGTGGAGAACAGTAATATTATAACATTAATGATAGTATCTTACCGTGGGATTCCAAAAAAATCTTTAACAGTGGCGTAAGAAATGATAACATTCTTAGGTATTTGGATTTCTTGTGGAAACTACTGGGAAGCTGTGTTGATGCTCTGGATGTCTCCAACTGAAACAAGGTCAACAAGTCATGAATGAAAAATTACAAGTTAGATGGATCAAGGATTCTGATCCCAGTGGATGGCTAGCTTTTGGTTAGACAATTTCTACTGATGGCCTGATGTAGGTTCTGATCCTGGGATACGTAACAGACAGGGATCCTCAGAAGTGAAGCCTCTGAGACAGAAGTCATTCATGCCAACTTATGGGTTATCAATGTTTGCTCATGGCTGCTACCATTATAAAATGTCATTCAATGGTTTTGTGGTTTCAATTTACTGTGCCAATGTAAAGATGAAGTTTCTAAATCAAAGGTAAAAATCTGAGGCCCTCAAGATGATGAATTGTGGGGATGGGGGGGAGCTGGAGCTATAGTACAGCAGGTAGGGCATTTGCCTTGCACACGGCATACCCAGGATAGATTCCCAGCATCCTGTATGGTCCCCCCAAGCACCGTGAGGAGTAATTCCTGAGTGCAGAGCCAGGAGTATCCCCTGTGCATCTCCAGGTGTGACCCAAAAACGCAAAAAAAAAAGATGATGACTCACCTTTATATATTTTGAAGTCAAGTAGAAGCAGCCAGAAAACTCCCCAGAAAAAAACTTCTCCAGGATCAAAAACATCATCACCTCTAGCGTGAGAGCATACAGAAAATAAGGTTTCCATTTATGCCAAGTTAAAGCAAGCCATACATGATCTTGGAAAGTCTGTCAAAGGAAAGCATGGATTTAGGAAGGATAAGGTGACAACTGGGTCTTATAATATACAAGATATATATATTAAAATATACAATATTTTATAAGTATTTATATATATTTATTTATATTAAAATATAATATGTATCTTAAAATATACAAGAGAAGCAAAGGTCATGAAGTAGGAGGTAAGGTGGCAATCAGGTCCACTACAAAAAGCATTTTTTAATAAAAAGAGAAAATGTAATGAGACATCAAATAAGACCTTTGTAAATATGTAAGAACAGGGTTATAACTCAGTGATTCAGAATTTGTCTTCCATTGTATGATGATCTGTGATTGATCCTTAGCACTGTAAACAACATTGTTTTTAATTTTTAATTTCTTTCTTTCTTTCTTTCTTGCTTGCTTGCTTTTTAATTTTTTGAGTCTTACCTGGCTATGTATAGGCGTTAATTTTAAATTTTTAAAAAAGTTATAATTTTACTTTTTTACCTGTAGTTTAAAACGAAATCTAAATTATTTTAGAGTAAATATATGTGAAGAAGAATAAAATTTACAGGAACTATTTAGTATTCTTAATGATATTGCAGTCAGAACTTTGAGTATTATGAATGGAGAAAAGAGGCACTATTTTGTTGACGGTTACTCTAACTAGATGTTCTGATGAGTATTGGTTCTTTGGGGACACATCCAGTCATGTTCAGGTGCTGCTTTGGCTCAAGGGTCTCTTCCAGTGTTGCTCAGGGTACTATGTTGTGCCAGGAAAAGAGTCTGCTTCTTTTACAGGCAAAGTCCACAGTCGTTCCAGTGAGCTATCACTCCAGTCTGAAAGGCTCTTAAGAAAGACTCTCATTTCACAAAATAAGTGGGGAACCTTTATTGCAGATGCTTGTTTAAATTGTTTGGCATGGAACCAGAGACACCAGCTTTCATTCAAAAAGTGGCCAGTGAGATTAATACCAGGAGTTTTGCTCCATGGTTTGGAATCCAGCCACACATTCTAGGGGGAAAGGGAGCTCATATAGAGTAAGGAGCACCAAATAAAGGGTGTTTGGAGGATCCTCCCAGGATTGGAGAAGCATTCTGAAAGTAGAGTATAGACCAACATGATTGCCAGTCAATGCCTCTTTTGCAAACCACAACACCCAAAAGGAAAGAGAGAACAAAAGGGAATGCCCTGCCACAAAGGCATGGTGGGATTGGGGGATAGGGGGTGGGAGGGACACTGGGACCCGTAGTGGTGGAAAATGGGCACTGGTGGAGGGATGGGTATTTGATCATTGTACAATTGAAACCCAAGCACAGAAATTTGTAAATCTATAACTGTACCTCATGGTGTTTCACTAACAAAAATTAAAAAAATATATAAATGGCAGAGAATGGGCACTGATTGAGGGATGGGTACTGGATCATTGTATAACTGAAACCCAAGCACAAAAATTTGTAAGTCTACAACTGTACCTCCTGGTGTTTCAGTAATAAGCATTAAAAGAATAAAAAGTGAGGCAATGCATAAAAAAAAGTGGTCAGGTACCATCAATGCTGCTGCCCACACCCACACCGGGAGTGACAATGCTATGAGCAAGGGTTTCCATACTTGGATTCTCAAGATAGTGCCCCAGGAAATACTGACACGCAGCAGCATTTTGGACCCAACCTATTATAAAATTTGTTAGAGGTTAATTGATACCAAACAAGAAAATTCAGGACTGTTGTGTAGCTTCTTTGATAATTTATTTTTCTCTAGTAGCTTGTAGATATTAGGGGTGGCAGTGGTATATTCTATAATAAACAGTATTGCGTTTTTAAAATGTTGAAGGCCTAAGGTATATAAAGGAGGCAAAATAAAATGAGTAAATATGTACACACATGAACACTTTTGTTCTTTCTTTAGCAATTGCTTGGATGAAAATTGTAGATGGGTAGCATGTATTTAAGTAGCTGGAGATAGGGATCAGGGGTAGTGCAGACTGCAGGGGAGGGTGGAAAGATGGGAAGAGATTATAAGTGTGTGTGTTTATGAGTGCTATTGTGTGAGAATGTTGAGTTTATAAGAATTCATGCATGCATGTGTGAGTAAGAGAGAGAGAGAGAGAGAAAGAGAATGAGTGTGTGTGCATGTATCCGTGTGTGTGTGTTTTCTTAGAAAAATCCTATATTTCACCTGAACTACTGTACCAAGTGATGCTGTCATTCATTATGAGAATGTAATAAATAAATTTTATTAAATTCAGGTGGTGAAATATGTTGGCCTTTAAGCCCTTCCCCTCCCCAATTCATCAAATTCTTCCTATAATTTTCATTTACTCCCTGACCTCTTCAGGACTCAATTGGATTTAATCTGCCACATCCAAATTTATCTCTTTTAGAAAAAGTAATTAGATTAAAATATAAATCACAGTATTGTTAACATTCAAGTGGGTTCTAATGATAATTAATAATTTCTATTCATAGAAATACTTATTCAGGCCACACAATAAGGCAAAATTCAGAATATTGGACAGAAGTCAATTATTTCTCAAGCAGAACTAGCTATATTATAGCCATTCTAAAGATGTTAGAAATGTGCAGTCCAGACATTAGAGGTTCATGCTATAAGTAAAAGATTTCTCATTTTCTCACCTGAATCCTATTCTCCATAATAATAATTGAATAAATGAATAAGTGACAGAAATAATTGAATGTTGTTTTCTTCACTTGAAGGTTTTATTCACAGATCTTGTCTCATAAAAATTATTCAGAAAACATTATATTAAACAAACATTCCATGGTGATTAATCAGAATTCTTATGTTTGAAAGTGACAAACTCATACCACACTCATTTTAAACTAAGAAGATACTTGATTCATGTACCTATAAAGCTGGAGTGCCCTCTAGGTATGGTTGGGTCCAAAGAGTTGATTTTTATTTATTTACTTATTGATTGATTGAGTGATTGACTGAATCACCATGAGTGGTTGACTGAATCACTAGGACATAAAGAGATACAAAGCTGTTCATGAGTAGGTTTCAGTCATACAGTGTTCCAAGACCCATTGCTCCACCAGTGAACATTTCCCACCTACAGTGTCCCCAGTTTTCCCCCTGAAATCCTTTCTCTCCCTCTCTCTCTCCTCACCCCCGCCCCCTGTCTCTCCCTTTATTCTACCTATCTACCCATCTACCGATCTCTCCCTTTTGAGGCATCATGGTTTACAACACAGGAACTGATAGGTTACCATGTTTCTTCCTTTACCTATTTTCACTTCACAGTTCTTTTCCAGCATGATCATTTCCAACTATCTTTGTCATAGTGGTCTCTTCTCGATCCCAACTGCCATCTCCCCCAGCCCATAAGGTAGGCTTCTAACAGTGGACCAATCATCCTGGCCCTTATTTCTACTGTCCTAAGGTATTAATCTAAAGTTATGTTTTTTCATATCCCACAAATGAATAAAATCCTATATCTGTCTGTCTCCTTCTGACTCATCACACTCAGCATGATACTCTTCATGTACATCCATTTATAAGCATACTTCATAACTTCATTTTCACTAACAGCTGCATAGTATTCCATTGTTTAGATATACCATAGTTTCTCTAACTAATCATTGAGGATTCTTGGGCATACAAGTTGTTTCCAGATTCTCACTATTGTGAATAGTGCTTCAATGAACATAGAAGTGCAGATAGCATTTCTGCTGTGTGTTTTGGGGCCTGGGAGTATATTGCCAAAAGTGGTATTGCTGGATTCATGGAAGCTCAATTTGTAGCTTTCTGAGAAATGCCCATATTGTTTTCCGAAAAGGCTGAAGCAATCGGCATCCCCACCAACAGTAAAGAAGAGACCCTTTCTCCACACTTCCATGCTGACATTGGTTGCTCTTGTTCTTTTTGATGTGTGTCAATCTCTGTGGTATGAGATATCTCATTGCTGTTTTGATTTGTATCTCCCTGATGATTCATGATGTAGAAAATTTTACCTCTGTTTTTTGGTCATTTGTATTTATTCTTTGAGGAAGTTTCTGTTCATTTCTTCTCCTCATGTTTTGGTGGGGTTGGATGTCTTTTTCTCATAAAGTTCTACCAGTGCCATATATATCTTGGGTTATATACAATAAGGGGTTAATTGTATGGGTATTGCATAAATAATTTTTCCCCATTATGTGGGCTCTCTTTTTATCATGGTCACCATTTTTTCTGAGTTGCAGAAACTTCTTAGTTTAATGTAGTCTCATTTGTTTATCTTCACTTCCTCTTCCTTGGTCAGTGGTGTATCATTCTGGAAGTTTCCCTTAGCTTTAATGTCATGGAGGGATCTTCCCACATTTTTCTCCATATATCTTAAGAATTCAGGTATGATATTGAGGTCTTTAATTCATTTGATCTGACTTTGTGCCTGGCACTATAAAGAGGTCTGAGTTAAATTTTTTTTGCATGTTGCTGACCAGTTTTCCCAGCAGCACTTGTTGAAGAGACTTCCTTGCTCAACTTCATATTTATTGAGCCTTTATGATACATTAGGTAATAATAATCTGAGGGCCAGCGTCAGGATATTTGACTATATTCCATTGATCTGAGGCCTGTCTTTATCTGAATATCATGCTAATTTGATTACTACGACTTTGTAGTAGGGTTTGAAGTTGGGGAAGCTGTTCCCTTCTTCTTTTTACCAAAGATTGCTTTAGCTCATCATGGGAGTTTATTGTTGTGTATGAGTTTCAAGAGGGTTTAATCTATTTCTTTGAAAAATGTTATGGGTATCCTCATAGAAAGTGCATTAAATCTTTATAGCGCTGTGGGGTGTATTGCCATTTTGACAGTGTTAATCCTCTCAATCAATGAGCATGGGATGTGATTCCATTTCCTCATATCCTCTTTTATTTCATGAAGTAGTGTTTTGTACAGTGTTTTTTGTATAGGTCCTTAACATTTTTAGTTGATTCTAGTATACTTGATTTTCTGAGGTTATTGTGAATGGGTTTGTTTTTCGCCTCTCTCTTTTTTCTCTTTCATTAATAGTATTTGGGAAAGCCATGGACTATTGGATATTGATTTTGTAATATGCTACTTTAGTAAACAAATCTATTCTTCCCAGGAGCTTTTTGCTAGATTCTTTGGGATTTTCTAAGTATACTATCATGTCGTCTCCAAATAGTAAAAGCTTGAGTTCTTCCTTTTTTTATCTGGATGCCCTTGATATCTTTTTCTTACCAAAATCATATGGCAAGTACTTCAAGTACTATGTTGAATAGGAGTGGTGAGAGTGGGTAACTTGTTTTGTGCCTGATTGTATTTTGGGAATCTAGCTCATTGATTTTTCTCCAAGCCTTTAGTTTTTCCCCATTGAGAATAATGCTTGGTGTGGGTTTGTAGTAGTTTGCTTTGACTAGATGGAGGAAAGTACTTTCAACTCCCATTTTGTTGAGAGTGTTTCATCATGAATGGGTGCTGGATCTCATCAAATGCTTTATCTACAACTATTGATATTATCATATGATTTTTATCTTTATTTTATTGAGATGGTGTATTCTGTTGATTGACTTGAGAATGTTAAGCCATCCTTGCATCCGCAAGATAAACCTACTTGGTCATAGAGTGTGACCTTTTGAGGAGTTTCTGATTTCTCTTTGCTGGTATAATCTTGAGGATCTTTGCATCTGTATTTATCAAAGAAATAGGTCTGTAATTTTCTTTTTTGTGGTTTCTCTGTCTGATTTGTATATCAGGGTGATCTTTGCCTCATAGAAATTGCTTGGGAGTATTTCTGTTTCTTCAATTTCCTGGAAAATCTTAAAAAATATTGGCAGTAGGTCCTCCTGAAAGGTTTGAAATACTTCATTAGTGAATCCATTTGGGCCTGGGCTCCTGTTTTGGGGGATACTTTTGATTATCATTTCAATTTCCTTGTAGTGATGGGTTCGAGTTTTCAAAATGTTCTTTGTTCAGCCTTGGGAGGTAATTGGAATCCAGTAATTTATCAATTTATTTCAGATTCTCTCATTTCCTGCTTTAAAGATTCTCAAAATAATCTCTGATGATCCTATGGATTTTGTAGTTTCTATTATGATGCCTCCCTTTGCATTTCTGATTCGGTTTATTAGGATTCTTTCTCTTTTCTTTTTGTGAGTCTTGCTAGTGGTTTATCGATCTTATTTATTTTCTCAAAGAACCATATCTTGCTTTTGTTGGTCTTCTGAATTGTATTTTGGGATTATATCTCATTGATTTCTGCTCCAGGTTTTATTATTTCTTTCCTCCTGGCTAGTTTGGACTCCTTTTCTTGGTCATTTTCCAAAATCTTGAGCTGTAAGTTATTTTTGTAGGCCCTTTCTTTCTTCCAGTTGAATTCTGGCGGAGCTATAAACTTTCCTCTTAGAACTGCTTTTGCTCTGTCCCACAAGTTTTGGTAGTTCCTCGTTGTCATTTTTTCTGGAATCTTTTTATTTCCTCCTTGATTTCTTCTCTAAGCCAATGGTTGTTCATTACTTCCCTCAAATAAAATATTTTCTTGCCGAGTTTTTGTCTGTTTGATCTATTGAGAAGTGAGAAAGTACTGTTGAAATCTCCATCTAGTATTGTGTTGCTATCAATGATTTCTTTAAGTCTATTAGAAGTTGTTTTTACGTATTTTGCTGGTCTGTCATTAGGAGCATCTACATTGAGGAGGGTGAGTTCTTTCTGATGTACATATCCCATGATCATTAAGAAATGACCTTCACTGTCTCTTATAACCTTTAGTCTGAAGTTCATGTGGTCTGATACTAGTATTGCCACTGCAGCTTTTTGGAGGTGTTCTTTTCTTGAAGAATTGTTTTCCAGCCTTTTACTTTTAGCCCATGGTTGCTTTGATTGCTCAGATGTATTTCTTGCAGGCAGCAGAATGTTGGGTTCAGTTTTCTATTTCATCCTGCCGTCCTGTGCCTCTGAATTGGTGTATTTAGTCCATTGACGTTGAGAGAGATCATTGTGATAGGGATTTTTGCTATCTTTATGTCGAAATTTGGAGTACTTGTGGGGCTTGACTTAGCTTAAAGTATCCCTGTTAATTCTTAATGCAACAAAAATATGGAACAATTTACAAGTTGGCCTGTCATCTCTGTGTAAGGATCATGCTAATCTCTGTATCATTTCAATTTTAGTATATGTGTTGCCAAACTCAGTATAAGAGTTGATTTTTTCCCCTATTTTTCTCTTCTGATTTCTCTGAGTGTTGTCCTTACTCACTCCTATGGCAGACAGTGATTCCCAATCTAGGAAGGTATTTCAAAGGAGCTTGAAGTGATAAATTTAGAACATTAATGTCCCAGAAGGAAAAGTATGGTTTTTACAATATTATATTTTACCATACCCGGGGCATCAGTTTTGCAAAATAATTCTTTTGGAAGATAGAGAATCAGTGTTGTTTAATGCTCTTCCCTGAAATCTTCATTAAGAAAATTAAACTGGAGCCTTTTGCTATTCTCACCTCGGTCCCGTGTACATCTCCAGAAAACGGTGGATGGCGTTGTCCGCACTTTGACCACCTTGAAAGTAAGTAGGATTTTTCTCCTGAAGGAAGAGGTGAGAAGCATATTGATGATTTCATTCCACTTTATTACAAGTTAAACTTGAAGGGAATGTGAGACTCATGAGGCTCCTGTAAAGGACAGAAAAAGGGTCTCAATGTAGTTTAATGGCCCAGACACATTAACAACACAGATGACTCAAAGTAACCTGTGTGCATCTTTGGGTGTATAGTGAGTTTTATATCTACTCATAGTGATTCTCAGTCATTCCACATGGGCAAAACAGACCTGTAATTAAAAATCTAGTTCTCTGAGCAGAATGGGCTTTCTTAGGTGATTGAACATGTGTGTAATATTTTATTACTAAGCACATACAACTGTTTGAATGATGTGTACTTTTCGATCAAAAATTAAGTCCAAATATCTCTGAAATGGCAGTCTCCTGATGCCGCACCTGGCTTTCCTCACTGGGGCCCCTTGGAGGGGGTGGGTTGAGTTTCCCTCACCACCCCGAGCAGAGACCTGGCAGCTGAAGACCTCTGCAACCAGCCATAGTTATGCTTAAGACCACTCTCACCACACTTGAAGGAGCCTCATGCATGAAGGAACTGGCAGAGGAACCCAGGTGTGCGGGACCCGGAGCTGAGATATTCAAGACTGCTCGGACCAAGAATGGGCCTCCTCCATCCAGTTCCCCCATCTTCCAGTAGCTAAGTGTTACACCCACGGACTGCCTCTGGAGCCATGTAATCCCATCAATGGCCAAGATCCAGATACTGGATCTTGTTGATAAGATAACAACTCATATTGTCCAGTTCTCTTTCTCAGAGAACATGGCAGGTTACCAAGCGTATCTTGCCTACATGGCAGAGACTGGCAAGCTACCTGTGGTGTGTTCTATATGCCAAAACCCAGTAACAATGAAGTATCTCATTTCCCTGACCGTGAAAAAACCTCCAATGTGGCACTTGCTAAAATCTCAGGGCTAGGACGAATGGAGATGTAACTGGTGCATGATACCAGTATTCCTCCCACCATGCCCCAAAACATGCCTTTGTGGCAGGGCATGCTCTTTTTTTCTCTGGGGCCATGGCATGCCAGAGAGCCACTCGTGGTGGGCAACTCATGGTCTTGGCTGGCAGGACGAATGGGCTAGTTTTACCCCTCACCCCCAATCCCACGAGACTGTAGTTGCCCTGTCACCCTAGCTCATACCTGGCTGTCCAATAATCTCTGAGGTGGTGGGCATCGTGCCGCCAGGGGGGAGAAAGGCAGAAGCGACAAATACCCTTTCCCACCTGAGGGAGAATGGTGCCGTAGCTTAATGAATAGTTCAGTCACATTTCTGCCCAAAGCCTCTGGGTTCCGAATTGGATCCATGTGCCTCTGGGGCTGTGGTCATGCTGGATAGCCTCTTGTGAGAGTCAAATCGTGATCTTGGTGGGGCAGAAAGAATGGCTCTATGGTCTACTTTTGGCATGCATCTCCCACCCAGAGCGGGTCCTCCAAATACCCTTTAGTTGGTGTTCTGGCCTCTATCTGAGCTGCCTTTCCCCCCAGCATGTGATGTCGGCTTCCAAGGCCTGGAGCAAACCTCCTAGTCCTTATCACTCTATTCTTGGGTATTAGTCTCTTATTCTGTTACTTTATATTCCACAGATGAGTACAATCTTTCGATGTCTGTCCATATCTTTCTGACTCATTTCACTTACTATGTTGATCCACTTTACGCAAATTTCATGACTTCTTATTTTCTAACAGCTGCATAGAATTCCACTGTGTAGATGAAACAAAGTGTCATTAACAAGTCATCTGTTCTTGGGCACTAGGGGTTTTTTTCCCCAGATTTTGGCTATTGTGAACAGTGCAGCAATGAACATACAAGTGCAGATGTCATTTCGGCTGTACTTTTTTGCCTCTCCAGGCTATATTCCCAGGAGTGATATTGCTGGGTCAAATGGGAGCTCAATTTCTAGTATTCGGAGAACCGTTCATACTGTTTTCCAAAACGGCTGAACCTGTCCGCATTTCCACCAGCAGTGAAGGAGAGTCCCTTTTTCCCCACATCCACGGCAACACCGGTAGCTTTTGTTCTTTTGGATGTGGGTCAGTTTCAGTGGTGTGACGTGATATCTCTTTGTTGGTTGTACCTGCATTTCCCTGATGATTAGTGATGAAGACCATTTTTCATGTGCCTTTTGGCCATTTGGTATCTTCTTTGAGAAAGTTACTGTTCATTTCATCATCCCATTTTCTGATGGGGTTGCATGATTTCTTCTTGTAGAGTTCAACCAGAGCCTTGTATATTGTTGATATCAACCCCTTATTACATAGGCATTGGGTGAATATCCTTTCCCATTCTGTAGATTGTCTTTGTATTCTGGTCACTGTTTCCTTTGAGGTGCAGAAGCTACTTAATTTAAGATAGTCCCCTTTGTTCATCTCTGTTTTCACTTTTTTGGCCAGTGGCATGTTATCTTTGAAGATACCTTTAGCTTCAATGTCGTGGAGGGTTTTGCCCACCTTGTCTTCAATGTACCTGATGAATTCTGTTCTGATGTTGAGGTCTTTGACCCATTTTCATCTGACTTTTGTGCTTGCTGTTAGGTAGAGGTTTGAGCCCATTTTATTGCATGTCGCTGTCCAGTTTTTCCAGCACCGTTTGTTAAAGAAGTCTTTCTTGCTCCACTTCACATTTATTGCTCCCTTATCAAAGATTAGATGAACATATATTTGAAGGTGTGTGTCAGTATATTCAATGATGTTCCATTGGTCGGCGGCTCTGCCTTTGTTCCAGTACCATGCTGTTTTAATTATTATCGCTTTGTAGTAGAGTTTGAGGTTGGGGAAGGTGAGGCCTCCCATCGTCTTTTTCCCAAGAATTGCTTTAGCTATTCGTGGGCGTTTGTTGTTCCATATGAATTTCAGGAGTGATTGATAAACTTCTTTGAAGAATATTATGGGTATCTTTATAGGGATCACATTGAATTTGTACAATGTTTTGGGGAGTATTGTCATTTTGACAATGTTAATTCTCTCAATACATAAGCAGGAGATATGTTTCCATTTCTTCGTGTCCTCTTATTTTCTGTTGTATAGGTCCTTCACTTCCTTAGTTAAGGTGATTCTGAGATACTTGATTTTCTGAGGCATGATTGTGAGTGGGTTGCTTTCTTCATGTCACTTTCTTCTCTCTCATTATTTGCATATAGAAAAACCATAGACTTTTGGGTATTCATTTTATAGCCTGCAACTTTACCATATAAATCTATTGTTTCTAGGAGTTTTTTGGTAGAGGTTTTAGAATTCTCTAAATATAGTATCACATCTTCTGTGAATAGTGAGAGCCTGATTTCTACTTTTCCTACATGACTACCCTTAATATCTTTTTTTATATAACTCCTATTGCAAGTAATTCCAGTACTATATTCAACAGAAGTGCCAAAATGAATTTTTTTCTTTTTGGGTCACACCCTGCGATGCTCAGGAGTTATTCCTGGTTCATGCGCTCAGGAATTACTCCTGGCGGTACTCGAGGGACCGTATGGGATGCTGGGAATCGAACTTAGTTTGGTTGCATGCAAGGCAAACGTCCTACCCCTGTGCTATTGCTCCAGCCCCCAAAATGAAATTTTACTAAACACTTTCTATCTGTAAATTTCTATGCTAAGAACAGTGGTATAAACGGTGATATCTGAGTAATTTAAAAGTAGATTATGAAGGCAGATAATATAAAGAATTTCTTTGTATGAATTTCCAAAATGTGTAGCTTTTATTAAATATGTTAAGAATGAACCGGAGGTCTTGATTATACCATGAAAATGATTTCCCTGTTAGAAGTTACCCTTCTAAAATGCAATAAAGTGACACATTTTGAAAATGTTGATTATTCGTTCATTAATTCAATGAATATTTGTTAGTCTGGGGGTGCAGTGCCTCCAGGAAGCCAACCTGCACCCTCGAGGTGAGTGCATCTATAGTCTAATGGTGCCATCATGCTGCCTGATAACCCCAGATTTCCACTGTGCCTCTGGCTGGATCCCAACACCTCAGAACTAAGTTTCCCAAGAAATTAAACTCCCAAAAGATATGTGGGAGTCATGTTCACAAACCACCCCTGGCTCAGCTATACAAGCTAATGTATTGGTCTTGCTTAAGTGACCTATAAATAAATCTTGAAAGAGATCAAAAGTCACAGTTAACCTTGGACCTGCACACGGCAGAACATACTAGGGTAAATCGGAGGGAGGCAGGTTAGTTTGTTGCCCACGCAACCAGAACTCAGGGCAGCCACTTGCTCCCACAAACCAAAATCTCCACCATGCCCTAGTCTCATTACATTGTCTCAGGATGGATTTCACTGAAATAGAACAGCTGAAATTTCGGATATGCTGAAACGATAGCACAGTGGGTAGGATGTTTGCCTTACATGCGGCCGACCCGGGTTCGAATATCAGCATCCCATATGGTTCCCTGAGCTCCGCCAGGAGTAATTCCTGAGTGCAGAGCCAGGAATAACTCCTGAGCATCGCCGGATGTGACACCCCCAATAAAAATACTAAATTCCTTGAACAAACATGATGACCTCTTAGTACCTGTATGAGAACAATAATGCACAAAATTAAAAGGAGAGAGAAAGAATTTAAAGAGCCTGCCATAGAGACAGGCTGGGGGTGGGGTAGGGTGTTGGGGGATGTTTTAGGGAACCAGGGACATTGGTGGTGGGAAATTTACACTAGTGGAGAGAAGCATGTTGGATCGTTGTATGACTGGAAGCAAATTATGAAGTTTGTAATGGTCTATCTCACAGATATTCAATAAAAATTTAAAAATATATATCCTTAATTGGTAGCTCAGACTACTGATAGAACTTTGAAAACCAGCATATCTATTTTTGTGTTCTCAGTAGGAAAAAAAAAATGTTACTCACCTGTGTGCAAATAGCTTGAAAATGCTAAACCGAAAGATACATCAATGCTTGTCTCTGGCATGAATACTGTAATTGCAGGTATGTTATGTTTTAGAATCAGTTCATGGACAAGAAGTCAAGAGAAGCAGTGGCAAAGAGCAACAGTATTGAATCGATAATGTTTGAGGAGCTTGCAAGGGAGACTAAAGATTTGGCATGAGAAGAGGGAAAAAAACGAAGAGTTAAGTATTAATAAGTATCATGACAAAAATGCAAGGGAGGACATTTTTTGGCAATCGTCACACTCTGTTGAGCTTTTGGTGAGGATAAGTATTAGAAAGTATCTTTCCCATTTAGTGGTAAAAAGGAAACTTTGATGGGTGCATTTAAAAAAAATTACTTTAATAATTAGAATCACCAAGAGATACACAGTTACAAGGTTGCTCATAATTGAGTTTCAGTCATATAATATTCTAGTACCCTTCCAGTAAAATGGGGGTGTTTTTGAAGGAATATCCCTGGTGCGAAGACTAGGGCATCTGAATCTTAACACATTTCACCAAATATATGATCTGTACTCACATGATTTACACTGTCTCCCCTGATCTTTGATTTACGTTTTCACGCAATATTTCCTTGTGAAACTCACCAAAAGTGAGGGTCCCTATTTAAGACAAGTACATGTTTCTCTGACATTATATATTTTTGGTTGCTGACAGAGTCTTTAAAGCAATGCTCAGGAGGTGTGGGGGCCCCACAGGCAATTCTCAGAAAACGTGTCCATGGTGCTTGGTGTCCTCTGAGGCTATACAGTCTTTGATACTCTGGCAATAAGGTGCTGCTGGGAGTCAAATTGAGAGCATGTGAGACAATTTCCATAAGCACTACATTATCTCCTGCGGCCCTGGGTATTAGATTGATGTCAGCATTCTGAGGTCCTCCCTTTTGTCAGAAAGCAGAGACTTGTGCAGGAGAAATTGGAAGAAACCTTAGGGTTTAGCTAGGTTGACTGAGTAGACGGTGATACCATTAAGATTGGAACATAAAGTAAAAATAAAACAAGAGAAAGATCTAACAATTATAAACAGGGCTATAGTACTCAAAAAGTTTAGAAACAGTCACATTGGCAAGTAGTTTTAAAAAGCATCCAGGAGAGAATATAGTATTGTGAGTGAACGAATCTACTATATGGATTCATCTCATCCTTGAAATGGAAAAGGACAATGTGTTACGGTTACAAATTTACAAATAAGATATATACCATCGTATATTTCATCATATATTTCTGCTGTGTTCCTATGCTTTAC
This sequence comes from Sorex fumeus, assembly GCF_029834395.1. Taxonomy (NCBI): domain Eukaryota; kingdom Metazoa; phylum Chordata; class Mammalia; order Eulipotyphla; family Soricidae; genus Sorex; species Sorex fumeus. The sequence continues at coordinate 1,083,997 of NW_026606203.1, forward strand.
CAAGTATTATTCCAATTTTTAAATTTACTTTAATCATTAAAAGAGTATTTCTCTATATTAATCTTTTTAATGAAATATTTCATTAAAAACGTTTTTTAAAAAAAATATTTAAAGTGTTTTATTAAAATGTTATTTAAAAAGAAACATATGGGCCACATAGTTAGTGCAATTTGTAGAGGGTTTGTATGCAGCGAATCTGAGTTCAATCCCCAGAATCCTGAGACTTCCAGAAGTGATCTCTGCATACAGAGTCAAAAGTGAGCCCGGAGCACATCTGGGTGCGCTCCCTTCGCCACAAAAAAGGAAGAAAAGAAAAACATATAACTGATACTTGAGTAACATAGAGGTTAAGGTTGCTAATTCCTATATAATTTTTGAAAGCCCCCAAAATTATTAGTTTGCTATTGACCAAGAAGATGGTTTTTTTTTTTGAAGATGGTTTTTTAATAGTATTTACTTACATTGTCTAAGTAGTGATATGTGTGGTATAGAAATCTGTGCATTGTGATACATTTTAAAAAATTATAATGCATTTTATAATGGACTTTATAATACATTTGTATTTTATAGTAATAAGTGATAAATTATATTTCTGCTTTTGTGGGGTATTTGGGCCATAGTATGTGGTTCTTGGGACTTCTGACTCTGTGCTCAAGGGTCATTCCTGGTGGAGCCAGCCATTAATTTGGGTTGACTGTGTGCATGGTAATTGCTTTAATCCCTATACTAAGTCTGGGTTCCAATCAAATAAATTATCTGCATATATTTTATACATTCATGGCATACTTTTTCTTAGATTCTTTGATATATCTAGGATATATTGATCATCTTTAGGAAAAGATATTACCTGATTTTTAAATATTTGTAATTTGTGGGGAAATTTTAATTTCTCATGTTAATTTGTGCTCTTTATTTACTAGTGAGCTTGAAAATTGTTCTTGTGTGGTACTACATGGAAAAAAGTATGCTAAGCGAAATGAGTCAGAAAGAGAGGGACAGACATAGAAAGGTTGCATTCATCTGGGTAACATAAAGTAACAAAATAAGAGACTAACAACCAAGAACAGCTGTGATAAATATCAGGTTGTTCACTCCATGGCTTAGAGGCCAACTACATTCTCTAGGGGTAAAGGCAGCGCAGATAGAGAAGGGAGCACCCAATAAATGGTGCTGGGAAGATCTGCCCAGGAAGGGAGATGCCTGCTGAAAGTAGTCTAAGGACTGAACAGGATTGCCACCCAATGTCTCTTCTGCAAACCACAGCACCCAAAGGGAGAGACAGAACAAAAGGGAGTGCCCTACCAAAGAGGCAGGGTGGGATGGGGATGGGGGTTGGGAGGGATACTGGGATTGTTTGGAGTGGAGAATGGGCACTGGTGCTGGGATGGGTACCCGATCATTGTATTACTGAAACCCAAGCACAACAACTTGTAAGTCTACAGCTGTACCTCATGGTGTTTCACTAATGAAACAAAAAAAAAAATTAAAAAAGGAAATTGCTCTTGTGTTTACTAGTCATTTACACTTCTTTCAATACAGATTATATGATCATGGTTTATGCTTATTTTTTCTATACAAGTTTACTAGCTAAATACTGATTTATTTCACAGCACTGATTTATTAAAAACATTCATACTTTGACTATCATATTAATTGCCAGAATTTGTTGGTTTTACTTGTTTTTTGATCACGTAATTTGAATTTTAAATTTTTCTTTCAGATTCTAAAATTTTGACACAAATGAGCATATGTTTTTCTTTATCTTCTACAGTTTTAAACTGAGAACAACTGTTTGTTTTGTACAAATAAGATACCTGTGCATTTACAAGCAGTAGGGCGTTCGCCTTACAAGCGGCCAACATAGCCGACCTGAGTTCGATTCCCCCGCCCCTCTCGGAGAGCCCGGCAAGCTACCGAGAGTATTCGATTCGCCAAACACAGTAACAACATAGTCTCCAATGGAGACGTTATTGGGCCCGCTCGAGCAAATCGACAATCAACGGGAGGGCATTTACCTTTACCTTTACCTTTATATTTACATTTTAACACATCTCGATTCATCTACAACTTATCATAGTAAGTGTTGTCATATTGAAAGAAACCACCATTTTTTTTTCAATCATATCACTGTAGCACAATGCTCCCTCGATGCATCAATTTGCTCAAGCGGGAACCAGTAACATCTTACAAGAAATTGTGAGACTTGTTGCCACTGGTTTTGGCCTATTGAATACGTCATGGATAGCTTGCTAGGCTCTTGCTATGTGGACGAGATACTCTGGGTAGCTTGCCGGGCAGAGGAATCGGAATCAGGGTTGACCTCCTGCAAGGCAAATGCCCTACCCGCTGTGCTGTAAACGTTATATAAAATATACTAGTAATACCAAATGTTGTTTCTTTAACAGTGCAATATAAACGATTATTTCATAATTTTCTTGATGTGTTAATGAAATACCTAAGCTCTTGAGTATAATGGGAGTATTTTTCTAACACAAGAGTCTGACGAAGGTGAAACTGTTATAACTGTCTTGTAGGATTCCATCTCCCTAGCCTGCTTCATTCTACCTCTCTCTCTATCCAATCCGGTCTTCTTCTTGGGAATCTGACCTCATGATTGGCTAGCCTCTACCTTTCAACTGCCTACTTTATGACATCATTCTCCCACCCATCCAACTACCAACTTGTAGAATCTGGGGTGCCCATGCAATTGTTTGTAAACAAATTTGAATCATCATGGCAAGTGACCAGTGACCAATGACCAATCACCAGCGACCAGTCATCTGTACTGGACCCTTGTGGTCTTAAGCCGCTTCAGTGTTCAGACATACTCTCGTACCGTCTCCTCTTCTCGTCTACCTTTCATCGGTATTTCCTCTTCTCTGACCATGGCAGGTAAAGAATAATACATTTCAACGCTTTTTATTAGATATATCATCCCTAAACTTAGCAGTCAAGTAAAAACAACATGTAGTAATGAAAGAAAGTATTCAAGTAGAATTTTATAAGCCTCATTTTAGCTTGACTTGTACATTTGCTGTGTGATTTTTGACATTGGCTTTCGTTCTGTTATATACAAAGTGCTTTTCCTCATTGATTACATTATATTTTAGAAATGTTTACAAGCTCAAATACACATATATATGTATGAGTGTTGATTCTCTGTGTTTCTTTTTGTTTTTAATAGAGAATTTTACATGATATCCATTGAAAAAATATAAATCAGAGACAGTATTTTGACAGAAACAGAAAATGTATATGCTGTGGAAAACTGTTAATATATACTAGCATGTTTTCTCTGTAATGGTCTCTCCACTTGTATTTATACTTCAGTAGTTTAAATATAGTGCTATTACACAGTAATAATCCTTTATCTTTGAGTTTTCCAATTAAACCAGGTAATAAGAAAATATGGGGCATGGGGATAGTGTGGAGTGCTGAGCGGTAGAGAGGCAAGCCCTCAAAGGTAAGAAAGTTTGGGATCACTTTCTTCAAACATTGACCAATAGAACCAAGACGATATGTGGGAGAATAAAATAGGAAAGAAAGAAAGAAAGAAAGAATATGGACGGCGATTATCAAGGAAGGGGAAAACGTTTGGACAGAATGTTGAAGAGAACCAAAGATTTAAAATCAAAAAAGAAAGAATATATATTAAATATGCTGAGATAAATACACTGAGAACAAGTCAAAGCAATTTACTTCAAAAAATGCCAGGACTAGAAAGTATACTATGCCTTGATTAGGGTACCAGTAGGAAAAGCAGTTTATCAGAAAGCCATCCTTGCTGGCTTTTTTCCTTATTATCTCTTACAACACAGTACTTGGTACTTGACAATTTGGAATATAAACAGCTTTAGAGATGATGCTTCCCATATATAGCTAATAGTGGTTATCTAGGGGGGTTGAAGACAATAAATCTTCAATGTTTTTATTACGTTCTGGTTTTTAAGTACACGTACAGGCAGCCTGTTAAAATTTTTAAAAAATGGTTTATTCTAACTTGAATCAGGAGAATTGTTGATTCATTTGTGTGGTAAGTAGGTTCCAGGTTAAAGCTGCTTGTCATCTTTACAAATGCTATTTCATGAGATTTTTTCTTCCTACTATGAGAGTATTTTGATAATAGTCAACTTCTGTTTTTAGATCCTAAGAGGACATAGAAAAATCAAGTATCACATGTCTAATTACACATTTTTGTCATATTTGTGAATTCTGAGTTTTCCTACATTAAAGATATTTTATTGAATTTTGGTGCTCATTTATTAAACATTGAGAAGAACTTTTTCCTGACTGATAAAGATAATTCTAATCTAGGTGTTGAAAGTAAATTTGTAATATTTTATGATCACTTTTTAAATGGTCTTTTGTGTTTCTTGTGTGATAAAGTGAAATCCTATGCTATTTTAACAGGTGTTGTTTGCTGGTTAATATTCAAAGGTATTGATGAGAATAATTTTTTTTGTACTTACGAAGTTTCTTTCTGTATTTTACTCATTTAAAACATTTCTTGACTATGAAATACAATCACGTTTATTCCTATTTTCTTTTTGTTATGTAGTTACTGGTAAATCTTTTCTGTTTGATGGACTGGTACAGTGTGCACTCAAAAATCACCTTTTATTCCATTTTTTGGCTAGCATATTTTTCTAAAATAGAATATACTTTTCATATTGTATATGTGGAACAATTTATTAATAACCTTATTGGACTGTTTTATTTGGTTTTGTTTGAAACCACATCCACTGTTATTCAGGGCTTACTCTTGGGTCTGCTCTCAATAAATTACTGTACTATGCTGCTTGCTACAGATCCCAGATTTCATTGATATCTATACACTTCTTTTTCAGTTCTGTGATACATATTTTTCATTATGTTTTCTATATACTTCCTCCTATGTAAACCATATGAAATGTAAAAATTATATTCATGTATGCATTATTATTCTTAGAGTTATTAGTAACTACATTTTAGAAAAACAACTTAAGTCACAGAGTTTCAATAAAGTTTTCCTTCCAAAAACATTTCTTGGGAAAAACCCAAGTAGTCAATTTATATGACAGTTCATCAAGACACAGAAATTTTCAGCACTTCTCTTGTTTAAAAGTATAGTGATACACAATATCTCTATCTCACATTATTTTTATTTCTGATAGTTTGACACAAAATATATGTCAAAATCATAGATAAATGTAAGTTATTTAAATACTGTTTTGATTATTTAAAATTACATTATAGAATTACTAGAATTTCATAAATTTTAGGACTATGCAGAATCAACGTTCATGTATCATATTACACTCACTACTGAAAGGCCTACTCTGTCATTCACCATTGTTCAGTTTTTCCACTTTGATTACAGCTTTCCATCTGGTAATTAAATAGTCTCATGGTTCTAAAGTTTGTTTTTATTGCTTTGAAAAGATCAAAACTATGCAATTTTCAACATTGGATGAAACTAGAGGATATCATGCATGTAAAGTTAGCCATAAGGAAAGGAACAGATATAGAGAGATTTTTCTCATATGTGGGATGTAAAAACACACAGCAAGGTAGAAACAAAGGTTCAAGGGCAATGTAAGGGGAGAACTGATCCACACAATTGAGTCAGGGGATTGGGAAGGAGGGATTCTGGGGGTTTGGGGGAGAGGGAGGGTTTATTTTTTGAGAGAATTAGGAGTGTCATTTTGGAATTATGTGTATGAGAAACCATTATTAATTGAATTATAAATCATAGAATATAAATAATGTTTTAGTCGTTTGTCTGTCTCATTTTTTCCTTTTAATTTGTTTTCTCCATAAACCACATATGCATGAACTTGTATGATGCCTATCTTTCTCTGCCTGGTTTATGTCACTAAATATAATATCCTCATGTGATCCAATTTTATACAGATAATAAGATTTCACTTCATACAGCTGAGTAGTATTCCATTGATTTACTCCCTTTCATTTTCAAAATTTTTGGTTTAAAGGATAGAAATATTGGTTTAAACAATGCTCTGGTGGTTTAAAATTTTTAGTTTAGTGAAGCAAAATAGATTTTACTGAAAAACACTTAGAAACTTGTTAAACCGGTGTAGGGTGGAATGGAATATATGTTCAAGAGAGAATACTCGTTTAACAAAGGAAGCAAAGAGAGACATAGAGAAAGGAAGCACGGTATTTCTTCAAGGGAGAACATAAGCTTGAGGACCAATCCCACTCTGGTAGTTTAGGAATAAGAACTTGGAGTGGTATGAAATTAACTTGTGAACTTTAGGGGATAACCTGAGTGAAACTATTAGAAGTACGTTCAGGAGCATGATAAACTGGAGTCTGCACTTGGAGTGAGGAGGGTAGAGAGTTCTTTGGGGAGATCCGGACTATTGAGAACAGTAATATTATAACATTAATGATAGTATCTTACGGTGGGATTCCAAAAATATCTTTCACAGTGGCGTCAGAAATGATAACATTCTTAGGTATTTGGATTTCCTGTGGAAACAACGGGAAAGCAGAGTGTATGCTCTGGATGCCTCCAACTGAAACAAGGTCAACAAATCATGAATGAAAAATTACAAGTTAGATGGATCATGGATTCTGATCCCAGTGGAAGGCTAGCTTTCGGGTGAACAATTTCTACTGATGGCCTGATGTAGATTCTGATCCTGGGATACGTAACAGAAAGGAGGTAGTGACAGGTATTCTCAGAAGTGAAGCCTCTGAGACAGAATTCGTTCATGCCAACTTATAGGTTATCAATGTTTGCTCATGGCTGCTACCATTATAACATGCCATTCAATGGTTTTGTGGTTTCAATTTACTGTGTCAATGTAAATTTCAAGTTTCTAAATGGAAGGTAAAAATCTGAGACACTCAAGATGATGAATTATGGGGATGCGGGGGGCGGAGCTTGATCTATAGTACAGCAGGTAGAGCATTTGCCTTGCACACGGCCTACCCAGGTTAGATTCCCAGCATCCTGTATGGTCCCCCCAAGCACGGTGAGGTGTAATTCCTGAGTGCAGAACCAGCAGTAACCCCTGTGCATCGGTAGGTGTGACCCAAAAACGCAAAAAAAAAAAAAAGATGATGAATTACCTTTAGATATTTTGAAGTCAAATAGAAACAGCCAGAAAGTTCCCCAGAAAAGAGTTCACCTGGGTCGAAAACATCATCACCTCTAGCATGAGAGCATACAGAAAATAAGGTTTCCATTTTATGCCAAGTTAAAGCAAGCCAGACATGATCTTGGAAACTTTTTCCAAGGAAAACATGGCTATAGGAAGGATAAGGTGACAACAGAGTCTTAGAGGTCAAATATAGAAGAGAAGCGAGGGTCAAAATGCAGGAGGTACATTGGCGACCAGGAATATTTAGAAAAGCATTTTTTAAAAAAGAAAATGCAATGAGACATCAATTAAGAACTTATTAAATGTTAAAGAACAGGGATATAACTCAGTGAAAGAGCATTTGCCTTCCATTGTATGATGATCTGGGATTGATCCTTAGCATTGCAAACAGCATTATTTTTTAATTTTTAATTTCTTTCTTTCTTTCTTGCTTGCTTGCTTGCTTTTTTGTTTTTTGGGTCGCACCTGGCTATGTATAGGGGTATTTTTAATTTTTAAAAAAACTCATAAATTTACCTTTTTACCTGTCGTTTAAAAGGAAATCTAAAATATTTTAGAGTAAATATATGTGAAAAAGAATAAAATTCACAGGAACTATTTAGCGTTCTTAATGATACAGCAGTCAGAATTTTGAGGTTAATTGTATGGGTATTGCATAAATAATTTTTCCCCATTATGTGGGCTCTCTTTTTATCATGGTCACCATTTTTTCTGAGTTACAGAAACTTCTTAGTTTAATGTAGTCTCATTTGTTTATCTTCACTTCCCCTTCCTTGGTCATTGGTGTTTCATTCTAGAAGTTTCCCTTAGCTTTAATGTCATGCAGGGATCTTCCCACATTTTTCTCCATATATCTTAAGAATTCAGGTATGATATTGAGGTCTTTAATACATTTGATCTGACTTTGTGCCTGGCACTATAAAGAGGTTTGAGTTCATTTTTTTTGCATGTTGCTGTCCAATTTTCCCAGCACCAGTTGCTGAAGAGAGTTCCTAGCTCAACTTCATATTTCTTGAGCCTTTATGAAGGTAAGGTAAAATTAAAGGTCCTCCCATTCTTCGTCGATTTGCTCGAGCGGGCCCAGTAACGTCTCCATTGGAGACTTTGTTGTTACTGTATTTGGTATATGGAATACATCATGTGGAGCTTGCCAGACTGTGCCATGCGGTTGAGATACTCTCGGTAGCTTGCCAGGTTCTCCGAGAGGGGCAGAGGAATCGAACTTGGGTCAGCCATGTTGGCTGCAATTTGCTTGAGCGGGCCCAGTAACGTCTCTATCATAAGACTTGTTGTTACTGTGTTTGGTATATCGAATACATCTAATAGGCTGGAGCTATAGCACAGCGAGTAGGTCGTTTGCCTTGGACGCAGCCAACATGTCCGATGCGAGTTCGATTTCTCCGCCCCTCTTGGAGAGCCCGGCAGGCTTAGAGAGTATCTAGCCCTCACGGCAGAGCCTGGCATGCTACCTGTGATGTATTTGAGCCTTTTTGAAAGATTAGGTAATAATAATCTGAGGGCCAGCGTCAGGATATTTAACTATATTCCATTGATCTGAGGCCTGTCTTTATCTGAATATCATGGTATTTTGATTACTACAACTTTGTAGTTGGGTTTGAAGTTGGGGAAGGTGTTCCCTTCTTCTTTTTACCAAAGATTGCTTTAGCTCTTCATGGGAGTTTATTGTTGTGTATGACTTTCAAGAGTGTTTAATCTATTTATTTGAAAAATGTTATGGGTATCCTTATAGAATGTGCATTAAATCTTTATAGAGCTTTGGGGTGTATTGCCATTTTGACAGTGTTAAACCTCTCAATCCATGAGCATGGGATGTGATTCCATTTCCTCATATACTCTCTTATTTCGTAAAGTAGAGCTTTGTAGGTTTTTTTTTTTTTGGTATAGATCCTTAACATTTTTAGTTGATTCAATGTACTCGATTTTCTGAGGTATTATTGTGAATGGGATTGTTTTTCTCTATCTCTTTTTTCTCTTTCATTATTAATATATGGGAAAGCCATGGCGTACCAGATATTGATTTTGTAATATGCTACTTTACTAAACAAATCTATTGTTCCCAGGAGCTTTTTTGTAGATTCTTTGGGATTTTCTAAGTATAGTAACATGTCATCTCCAAATAGTAAAAGCTTGAGTTCTTCCTTTTTTATCCTGATGTCCTTGATATCTTTTTTTTTTTTACCGAAATCATATGGCAAATACTTCAAGTACTATGTTGAATAGGAGTGGTGAGAGTGGGTCACTTGTTTTGTGCCTGATTGTATTTTGGAATTCTAGTTCATTGATTTCTGCTCCAAGCCTTCAGTTTTTCCCCGTTGAGAATAATGCTTATTGTGGGTTTGTGATAATTTGCTTTGACTATATTGAGGAAAGTACTTTCAACTCCCATTTTGTTGAGAGTTTTTCATCATGAATGGGTGCTGGATCTCATCAAATGATTTATCTACATATATTGATATGATTATATGACTTTTATCTTTATTTTATTGAGATGGTGTATTCTGTTGATTGACTAGAGAATGTTAAGCCATCCTTGCATCCCCAAAATAAACCTACTTGGTCATAGTGTGTGATCTTTTGTTGAGTTTCTGGATTCTCTTTGCTGGTATTTTCTTGAGAATTTGTGTATCTGTATTCATCAAGGAAATAAGTTTGTAATTTTCTTTTTTTGTGGTGTCTCTGTCTGATTTGAGTATTAGAGTGATCTTTGCCTCATAGAAACTATTTGGGAGTATTTATGATTCTTCAATTTCCTGGAAAATCTTGAAAAATGTTGGCAGTATTTCCTCTTTAAAGGTTTGAAATATTTCACTATTGAATCCATTCATCTGGGCCAGGGATTCTGTTTGGGGGGATACTTTTCATCATCATTTCAATTTCCTTGGAAGTGATAGGTTCAAGTATTCCAAATCTTCTTGGTTCAGCCTTGGGAGGTAATTGGAATCCAAAAATTTATCAATTTATATAAGATTCTCTCATTTCCTGCTGTAAAGATTCTCAATATAATCTCTGATGATCCTATGGATTTCTGTAGTTTCTATTAGGATATGCCCCTTTGCATTTCTGATTTGACTTATTAGAGTTCTTTCTCTTTGTTTCTTTGAGAAGCTTCTCATGGTATATTGATCTTATTTATTTTCTCAAAGAACCAGCTTTTGCTCTTATTGGTCTTTTGGATTGTATTTTGGGATTCTAGCTCATTGATATCTGGTACAAGTTTTATTATTTCCTTCTTCCAGCCTAGTTTGGACTACTTTTGTTGGTCATTTTCCAAAATCTTGAGCTCTAATTTATTCATGCAGGCCCTTTCTTTCTTCCTGAGGAATTCTGGTAGAGCTATACTCTTTCCTCTTAACACTGCTTTTGCTGTGTCCCACAAGTTCTGGTAGCTCGTGTCCTCATTCTCATTTGTTTATGGAAATTTTTATTTCCTCTTTGATTTCTTCCCTAAGCCATCGGTTGTTCATTACTTCCCTTAAAGAAAATATTTCCTTGCTGAGCTTCAGTCTGTTTGATCTATCGAGAAGTGACAAAGAAGTGTTGAAATCTCCTACTAGTATTGTGTTGCTATCAATGTTTTTCTATAAGTCTATTAGAAGTTATTTTTAAGTATTTTGCTGGTCTGTCATTAGGAGCACCTACAGTGAGGAGGGTGAGTTCTTTCTGATGTACAGATCCCATGATCATGAAGAAATGACCTTCACTGTCTCTTATAACCTATAGCCTGAAGTCCATATGGCCTGATACTAGTAGGTCCACTCCAGCTTTGTGGAGGTGTTCTTTTCTTTCTTGAAGAATTGTTTTCCAGCCTTTGACTTTGAGCCCATGGTTGCTTTGATTGTTCAGAAGTGTTTCTTCAGGCAGCAGAATGTTGGGATCAGTTTTCTAATTCATCTTCCCTTTCTGTGCCTTTGAATTGGCACACATTTAGTCCACTGACATTGAGGAGATTGTTGTGATGGGGATTTGTGCTATCTTTATGTAGAATTTTTGTACTTGTGTGGATTTTCTTAGCTTAAAGTCGCCCTGTTAATTCTTCTTGAAACAAAAATATGGATCACTTTACAAGTTTGCATGTCATCTCTGTGCAAGGACCATGCTAATCTCTGTATCATTTCAATTTTAGTATATATGTTACAAAACATAGTATGAGTTAATTTTTCCATATTTTTCTCTTCTTATTACTTTGAGTGCTGTCCTTACTCACTCCTATGGCAGACAGTGATTCCAAATCAAGGAATGTATTTCAAAGCAGCTTGAATAGTTAGATTTAGAACTTTAATGTCCTAGAAAGAAAAATATGGTTTTTACCATATTATCTTTTACCATACCCAAGGCATCAGTTTTACAAAATAATTCTTTTGGAAGATGGTATATGAGTCTTCTTTAATGCCCTTCCCTGAAACCTTCATTAAAACCATTAAACTAGAGCCTTTTGCTGTTGTCACCTCAGTCCCGTGTACATCTCCAGGAAAAGGTGGATGGTGTTGTCTGCAATTTGACCACCTTGAATGTAAGTAGGATTTTTCTCCTGAAGGAAGAGGTGAGGAGAATATTGATGATTTCATTCCACCTTATTACAAGTACAACTTGAATGGAAGGTGAGACTCATGAGGCTCCTGTAAAGGACAGATTAAGGGGTCTCAGTGAAGTTTAATGGCCAACACACATTAACAACACAGATGACTCAAAGTAGCCTGTGTGCATCTTTGTGTATAGTGAGTTTCATATCTACTGAGAGTGATTCTCAGTCATGACACACAGGCAAAACAGCCCTGTATTTAAAAATCTAGTTCTCTAAGCAGAGTGGGGTCTCTGAGGTGATTGAAAAGTGTATAGTAATTTATTACTAAGCACATAAGTACTTTTCGATCTAAAATTAATTCCAAATATGTCTAAAACGACAAGCTCCTGACCCCGCACCTGGCTTTCCTTACCGGGGCCCCTTGGACGGGGAGGGGTGAATTTCCCTCACTGCCCTGAGTAGAACCCCGACAGCTGAAGACCTCTGCAACCAGCCATAGGTACGCTTAAGACCACTCTGCCCAATCTTGAAGGAGACTCATGCATGAAGGGAGTGGAAGCAGAACCTGTGTAAACACACAAAAAATAAAAGGCTGGCGGTCAGGCCGTTTCCCCACTCCATGGAGGTCGATGGCGATGGTCAGGAGATGGAAGGAAACGGGGGTCAGGCTGGTTGGTCGTGGAGCAGCAGGTTATTACACGGAAGAGATGTATGTCATAGAGGCCTCAGGAATTCTCAAGCACGTGCTGGCACTGAGATCCAGGAAGATCCCCTTATATAGATCATAGAACCTCTAAAAGGGGCATTACAGTGATGTCATCAAAAGGAGTTACAGAAAGAACATTGAGGCAGCAAACCATATATTGTTTCTTTACATCCACATTGTTTCCTTACATCAGCAGGCCAGTAGTAATACTGGCCTCAGGAAAGAAGATACAAAGCCAAACTGAAACCTTCCACAATCACTTTCACAAGCTGCAACCACCTTGATTTGCATCCCAAAGACCAGCCTGGGTAGAGCTGGGAATCTACATCCCAAAGATCAGTCCTGGCTAGCACCTGATATCTGCAGATCTAAGACCAGCTAGGTTTCTGAAAGAAAAGGAAAACTGTCTCAGTATACTGAAATCATTTACTGAAGGTGTAAGGGACAGGCCCAAAATGGACTACCACCAGAATTATTTTAGTTTAGCTTAATAGGAACCTGCATTGCAAAATAACTTGTTTTTCAAGAAACAGGTCTAGATAAGCTTTTTCAGATCTGCTTTATAGGAGCCTGCACTGCAAAATAACTGGTTTTTCTGCCCCTGAGCAAGGAATTCAGATACAGATACTCGAAGGGTGGGGGTCAGACCAGATAACCGGATATCTCTCACAAGACCCATGTTGCAAGACCCAGGACTGCCTTAAAAACCTGTCAGTTCCTAGGCACCAACCCAAAATGCTGATCTTTAAACTATAGGCTAAGAAGTGATTTACCCTTAATTGGATTGGTTAAGAAAGCATATGTTGTTACAAATCTATTGGCTATGAAATGCGCAGGCTTTGCTGTAACGGCCAGTGAAGGCCTATATAAGATCCCCTTTGAAGAAGTTCGGGGTCTTGCCTCACCTAACTGACCTGCGTGTCTGTGTAGGCGGCTTGACCCTGGCTAGCCAGTCTTACAATAAACCTTGCTTGATGTTTGCAGTCTCTGGAGTCTCTTTGTCGTTAAAGGGAGATCACGATCTGCGCCCCAACAAAGGCAGTTTGAAGGGGAGAAAGCAGTTTCATCCAAGCTAGTCAGGACACACAGGAAAACAGCTTATAGGAGGTCTTTCTCCTCTCCTTGTCCAACCAACATATAAGCATATATAATATTAATCATTTTGTATGGACACAGTAAGAAATACTTTGAGCTTGTAGAATTGCTCTCCTAGGGTCATCTCGATCTCAGACTGCAGTGCTCAGGCAAGATATCTTTCCTATTCCTAGCAGCAGGGCCCTAGTGTTGTCGTTACTTTTGGATCATGACATCATTTGCCTATGATCAACCTCTTAACTTATAGTTAAGAATCGTGGCACCTTGGCCTGGCCCATCGCGATGCCAGGTTAGCACATAACTTACCGGCTTGCCCTGGTAACATCCAGGCCCACGTCGGGACCCTGCCCTTGGGGTGCTAGGAAGTGAGGGCAACTGAGGCTTAAGTTGAGAAGACAGAAGCCCAGGAGTGAATAATATTCAAAGCCAATCAATTCCTAAGTTACAAAGCATATGAATTAATTGTCTTCCTGTATCTATACAAAAGGACATTGCATTAAGGTAAACTGCTCAAAAGACATAAGGAGAGGAGGAAGGCAATAACTTACAGTACAGCTTCAGTGTCTAAGAAGGATGAGACCTTACAAATTGGTTGGGGCAGAGAGCATAGAAGTGGTTACAGACAGACAAAGTAATGGAAGTGACTCGGGAGCACTGTGATGGGTGCAATTGGATAAACCTAAGCCCCGTGTACTTCAACAGAACCCAGGTGTGCGGGACAGGGGGATGTGATCTCCAAGGCTGCTCAGATCAAGACTGGGCCCCCTCCATCCAGATCCCCCATCTTCTAGTAGCTAAGTGTTACAACCACGAACAGCCCCTGGAGCCATGTAATCCCATCAATGGCCAAGATCCAGAGATTGGATATTGTTGATAAGATAACAACTCTTATTGTCCAGTTCTCACTCTCAGGGAACTTGGTAGGCTTCTGTGAGTATCTTGCCCGCATGGCAGAGTCTGTGCTTCTGGTCACTGTTTCTTTTGAAGTACAGAAGCTACTTAATTTAAGATAGTCCCCTTTGTTTATCTCTGTTTCCAGTTGCTTTGCAAGTGGAGTGTTACCTTTGAAGATACCTTTAACTTCAATGTTGTGGAGGGATTTGCCCTTGTCTTCAATGTACCTGAGGGATTCTGGTCTGATTTTGAGGTCTTTGACCCATTTTTATCTGACTTTTGTGCATGGTGTTAGGTAGAGGTCTGAGTCATTTTTTTTTTTTTTGCATGTAGCTGTCCAGTTTTTTTTTGCACCGTTTGTTAAAGAGGACTGTCTTGCTCCACTTCACATTTCTTGCTCCCTTATCAAAGATTAGATGATTATATATTTGTGGTTGTGTGTCAGTATATTCAATCCATTTCCAATGGTCTGCGGCTCTGCCTTTGTTCCAGTACCATGCTGTTCTCATTATTATCACTTCATAGTAGAGTTTGAGGTTGGGGAAGGTGATGCATCCATCGTTTTTTCCCCAAGAATTGCTTTAGCTATTAGTGGGTGTTTGTTGTTCCATTCGAATTTCAGGAGTGCTTGATCAAGTTCTTTGAAGAATGTCATGGGTATCTTTATAGGGATCACATTGAATTCGTACAATGCTTTGGGGAGTATTGCCATTTTGACAATATTAATTCACCCATTCCATAAGCAGGAGATATGTTTCCATTTCCTAGTGTCCTTTGTTATTTCCTGTTGTGTAGGTCCTTTACCTCCTTAGTTAAGCAGATTCCAAGGTTCTTGATTTTTCTGAGGCACGATTGTGAATGGAATTGCTTTTTCATGTCACTTTCTTCTCTCTCATAAGTTGCATATAAAAAAGCCATACACTTTTGGGTATTGGTTTTATAATCTGCAATTTTACTATGAAAGTCTATTGTTTCTAGAAGCTTTTTTGGTAGAGGTTCTAGTATTCTTTAAATAGAGTATGATATCTGCTGTGAATAGTGAGAGTTTATTGCTACCTTTCATACATAAAAACCCTTAATATCTTTTTCTTACCTTATTTCTATTGCAAGTACTTCCAGTACCACCTTGAACAGAAGTGCCAAAATGAACTTTTACGTAGCACTTTCTGTCTGTAAATTTCTATGCTAAGAACAGTGGAATATACAGTGATATCTTAGTAATTTACAAGTAAATTATGAAGACAGATACTATAAAAATTTCTTTGTATAAATTTCCAAAATGTGTAGCTTTTATTAAACATATTAAGAATAAATCCTATATCTTGATTATACCCTGAATATTATTTCCTTGTTAGAAGTTACCCTTCTAAAATGCAATAAAGTGACACATTTTAAAAATGTTGATTATTCGCTTATTAATTCAATGAATCTTTGTTAGTCTGGTGGTGCAATGCCTCCAGGAAGTCCACCTAGACTCTCAGGTGAGTGCATCAACAGTCTGATGGTGTCTTCATGCTTCCTGATAACCTCAAATTGCCACTGTGCCGCTGGCTGGATCCCAACACCTCAGGACTAAGTTTCCCGAGAAATTAAACTCCCTAAAGATATGTGGGAGCCATGTTCACAAACCACCCCTGGCTCAGCTATACAAGCTAATGGATTGGTCTCGTTTCAGAGACCCATAAACAAATCTTGAAAGAGATCAAAAGCCACAGTTAATCTTGGACCTGCAAAAGGATGAACACACTAGGGTAAATCGAGGGAGGCAGGTTAGTTGGGTGCCCACCCAACCAGAACCCAGTGCAGCCACTTGCTCCCACAATCGAAAATCGCCACCATGCCCTCATCTGGTTTCCAACTTCTCAGGATGGCTCTCACTGAAATATAACAGCTGAAAATTCGGATATGCGGGTTTTGTGACTGAAATCTCCAGGCTTTCTCTGGGTCACAATGGGCATCCCATCCCCACTGCCCTGTACTTATGGAAGCCTCAGCAGTCATTTCCATACCTCAAAGCTACTCCAGCCGTAGCTTCCTGTAAAAAATACTAAATTCCTTGAGCAAACATGATGACCTCTTAGTACATGTACGAGACCCATGATGCACAAAATAAAAAGGAGACAGAGAGAAAGAATCAAAGATCCTGCCATAGAGACAGGCTGGCGTTGGGGGTAGGGTGTTGGGGGATGGCTTTAGGGAACCAGGAACATTGGTGGGAAATGTACACTAGTGGAGGGATGGATATTGGATCGTTATATGACTGGAAGCAAATTATGAATAGATTTGTAATGGTCTATCTCACAGATATTCAAAAAAACATTACAAATATATATCCTTAATTTGTAACTCAGACTACTGATAGAACATTAAAACCCAGCATAACTATTTTTGTGTTCTCTGTAGGAAAATAATGTTACTCCCCTGTGTGCCAATAGCTTGAAGAATGCTAAACCCAAAGATACATCAATGACTGTCTTTGGCATGAATATTGTAATTGCAGCTATGCTATGTTTTAGAATCAGTTCATGGACAAGAAATCAAGAGGAGCAAGTGGCAAAGAGCATCAGTGTTGAATAGATACATAATGTTTGAGGAGCTTGCAAGGGAGACGGAAAGATTTGGCATGAGAAGAGGGAAGAAACAGAAGAGTGAAGTACTAATAAGTATCATGAGAAAAATGCAAGGGAGGACATTTCCTGGCAAGTGTCACACTCTGTTGAGCTTTTGGTCAGGATAAGTATTAGAAAGTATCTTTCCCATTTAGTGGTAAAAAGGTAATTTTGATGGGTGCATTTAAAAATTACTTTAAAAATTAGAATCACCAAGAGATACACAGTTACAAAGATGCTCATAATTGAGTTTCAGTCATATAATGTTCTAGCACCCTTCCAGTATAATGGGGGCATTTTTGAAGGAATATCCCTGGTGGGAAGACTAGGGCATCTGAATCTTAACACATTTCACCAAATATATGATCTCTTCTCACATGATATATCCTTTCTCCCCTGCTTCTTTGATTTATGTTTTCATACAATATTTCCTTGTGAACCTCACCTCAAGTGAGGGTCCCTATTTAAGACAAGTACATGTTTCTGGGGCATTACATATTTTTCGGTTGCTGGGAGAGTCTCTATACCAATGCTCAGGAGGTGTGAGGGCTCCACAGACAATTCTCAGAAAACGTGGCCATGGTGCTTGGGGTCCTCCGAGGCTATACAGCCTTTGATACTCTGGCAATCAGGTGGTGCTGGGAGTCAAATTGAGTGCATGTGAGGCAAGTTCCATAAGCACTACACTATCTCCTGCGGCCCTGGGTATTAGATTGATGTCAGCATTCTGAGGTCCTCCCTTTTGTCAGAAAGCAGAAACTTGTGCAGGAGAAAGTGGAAGAGACCTTAGGGTTTAGCTAGGTTGACTGAGTAGATGGTGGTAGCATTAAGATTAGAACATAAAGTAAAAATAAAACCAGAGAAAGATCTAACAATAGTAAAGAGGGCTTTAGACGTTACTGGGCCTGCTCGAGCAAATCGATGATCAACGGGAGGGCCTTTTCCTTTACCAATCTCCAAAAAAGTTTCAAAATATAATTTTTGACAAAAAAATCATACAGAAGTCCAAATTTTTATTGTTCATGGGATAACTATATTAAAAAGAGAAAAGAACCACAATAAACATACAAGTAAAATGAAGGTACATTTCTTTGGAGTCTTTCAATTATGTATTTATATTAGTATATATACAAGTATAATCTTTAAAAAATAAATTTCAGTTACTATAACATTTTATTGAGTTTTTTATAATTGTAATGTTTTACTGTTAAGATGATATTGTTGTGAACATTTATATCTATTTGTATACTTTTCTGATTGTTAACTTAAGATCTGATATTAAAAGCTAACTTACTAGGGCTCGAGCCATAGCACAGCTGGTAGGATGTTTACCTTGCAAGCGGCCGACCTGGGTTCAATTCCCAGCATACCATATGTTTCCCTGAGCACCGCAAGGGGTAATTCCTGAGTGCAGAGCCAGGAGTAATCCCTGTGCATTGCGAGGTGTGACCCAAAAAGAAAAAAAAAGCTAACTTACTTATGACTGGGTATGTAGCTCAGGGCTAAAGCACTTGGCTTGCAAATATGAAATTTTGGGTTCTATCCCTCACACTATAGAAAAAAAAACAAAATCACTGACTATGGTTGAAAACATATCTCAGTGGTAAAATATTTGCCTCACATTTGTGAGGTTATGGGTTTGATACCTGAATTTCCATATACGCACACAAAAGCTAATTTACTTAAAGAATATTAAACTGCTTAAAACTAAGTATATATTGCCATACTATTATACATATTTAATTATCAACAAAATAACTTGAAAAGGTCTATTTTTAGCATCTTTGCTAGGAAAAGATGTTACCTGATTTTTAAATGTTTGTAATTTGGGACACATTTTAATTTGTCATTTTAATTTGTGCTCTTTGTCTACTACTGAGCTTGAAAATTGCTCTTGTGTTTACAAGTTATTTACACTTCTTTGAATATAGATTATATGATCATAATTTATGCTTATTTTTTCTATACAAGTTTAATAGCTAAATACTGATTTATTTCACAGCACTAATTTATTAAAAACATTCATCTTTTACCTATTATATTAATTGACATTAGTTGTATGTTTTCCTTGTTTTTTGATCACTTAATTTACTTTTTATCTTTTCTTTCAGATTGTAAGATTTTCACAGAAATGAGCATATGTTTTTCTTTATCTTCTACAGTTTTAAACTGAGAACAACTGTTTGTTTTGTAAAATAGAGATACCTGTGCATTTAAAATTTCTTCTCATTATTTTTATATTTTAACACATCTCAATTCATCTACAACTTATCATAGTAAGTGTTGTCATATTGAAAGAAACCACCATTTTTTTCAATCATAGCACTGTAGCACTATCCTCCCGTGGTTCATCCATTTGCTCAAGCAGGCACCAGTAACATCTTACAACACATTGTGAGACTAGTTGTTACTGGTTTTGGCCTATCGAATACGTCATGGGTAGCTTGCCAGGTTTTTTCTATGAGGGCAAGATATTCTGGGTAGCTTGCCGGGAGAGGAATCGGAATCAGGGTTGGCCTTCTGCAAGGCAAATGCTGTACGCGCTGTGCTGTAAACGTTATATAAAATATACTAGTAATACCGAATGTTGTTTATTTAACAGTGCAATAAAATGATTATTTAGTAATTTTCCTGATTTGTTAATGAAATATGTAAGCTCTTGAGTATAATGGGAGTAGTTTTCTAACACAATAGTCTGAGGAACTTGAAACTGTTATAACTGTCTTGCAGGATTCCATCTCCCTAGCCTGCTTCATTCTACCCCTCTCTCTATCCAATCCGGTATTCTTCCTGGGAATCTGACCTCCTGATTGGCTAGGCTCTACCTTTAACTGCCTATTTTATGACATCATTCTCCCACCAAACCAACCACCAATTGGTCGAATGTTGGGGTTCCCATACGGTTGTTTGTAAACAAATTTGAATCATACTGGAAAGTGACCAGTGACAAATGACCAATCAACATTGACCAGTCATCTGTACTGGACACTTGTGGTCTTTAGCCGCTCCAGTATTCAGACTTACTCTCCTACCGTCTCCTCTTCTCGTCTACCTTTCATCGGTATTTCCTCTTCTCTGACCATGTCAGGTAAGGTATAATACTTTTCAAAGCTTTTAATTAGATTTATCATCACTAAACATAAAAGAAGTCTAGTAAAACCAGCACGTAGTAATGACAGAAAGTGTTCAAGTAGAATTTTATAAGTCTCATTTTAGCTTGACTTTGATATTTCCTGTGTGATTTTAGACATTGGCTTTCTTTCTCTCACATACAAACTGTTTTTCCTCATTGATTACTTTATATTTTAGACGTATTTACGAGCTCAAATACAAACATATATATATTTATATATGTTGATTCTCTGTGTTTTTTTTTTCTTTTAATCGTGTATTTTATAAAATATCGATTGACAAAAGTAAATCAAAGACAGTATTTTTACAGAAACAGAAAATGTAGATGCTGTGGAAACCTGTTAATATATACCCGCATGGTTTCTCTGTAATGGTCTCTCCTCTTGTATTTATACTTCAGTAGTTTAAATATAGTGCTATTACACAGTAATAATCATTTATCTTTGAGTTTTCTATTTAAACCAGGTTATAAGAAAATTTGGGGCATGGGGAAGGTGTGGAGTGCTGAGCGGTAGGGAGGCAAGCCCTCTAAGGTAAGAAAGTTTGGGATCACTTTCATCAAACATTGACCAATCGAAACCAAGACTATATGAGGGAGAATAAAATAGGTAAGAAAGAAAGAAAGAATATGGATGGCAATTATCAAGGAAGCGGAAACCATCTGGATTGAATGTTGAAGAAAACCAAGGATTTAAAGTCAAAAAAGAAAGAATATATGTTAAATATGCTGAGGTAAATACACTGAGAGCAAGTCAAAGCAATTTACTTCAATAAATGCCAGGACTAGAAAGTATACAATTCCTTGAGTAGGGTACCAGTAGGAAAACCAGTATATCAGAAAGCCATCCTTGGTGACTTTTTTCCTTATTACCTTTTAGAACACAGTACTTGGTACATGACAATTTGGAATATGAACATGCTTCAGAAATGATGCATCCCATTAATAGCTAATAGTGGCTATCTAGGTGGGTGGAAGAAATAGAATCTTCAATGTTTTAATGACGTTCTAGTTTTTAAGTACATGTACGCGTTGCCTGTTGAAATTTAAAAAAAATGGTATCTTCTATCTTGATTCAGGAGATTTGATTCATTTGTGTTGTAAGTAGGTTC
Source organism: Sorex fumeus (assembly GCF_029834395.1). Taxonomy (NCBI): domain Eukaryota; kingdom Metazoa; phylum Chordata; class Mammalia; order Eulipotyphla; family Soricidae; genus Sorex; species Sorex fumeus. The sequence goes on from NW_026606203.1 coordinate 1,105,198, forward strand.
CAGGTTAAAGCTGCTTGTCATCTTTACAAATATTATTTCATGTGATTTTTTTTCTTCCTAACATGAGAGTATTTTGATAATAGTCAACTTCCGTTTTTAGATCCTAAGAGGAAAGAGGAAAATCAAGTCACACATGTCGAATTACACATTTTTGTCATATTTCTTCATTTTGATTGTTCCACATTAAGAATATTTAATGGAATTTTGGTGCTCATTTATTAACATTGAGAAGAACGTTTTCCAGGTTAATAAAGATAATTCAACACTAGGTTTTGAAAGCAATTTTCAATATTTTGTGATCATTTTATATGGTCTTTTCTATTTGTGTGATAAACTGAAATCATATGCTAGGTTTAACACGTGTTGTTTGCTGTTTAATATTCAGAGGTATTGATGAGAATAATTTTTTGTAATTACGAAGTTTCTCTATTTTACTCATTTAAAACATTGCTTACCTATGAAATACAATCAAGTTTATTCCTATTTTCTTTTTTTAATGTAGTTACTGGTAAATCTTTCTGTTTAATGGACTGGTAAAGTGTGCTCTCAAAAATCACCTTCTATTCCATTTCTTGGCTAGCAGTTTTTTCTAAAACAGAATACACTATTCATATTGTATAAGTAAAAGGCCCTCCCGTAGATCATCGATTTGCTCGAGCGGTCCCAGTAACGTCTCCATTGGAGACTTTGTTGTTACTGTGTTTGGCATATCGAATACTCTCGGTAGCTTGCCGGGCTCTCCGACAGGGGCGGAGGAATCGATGTGGAACAATTTTTTAATAAACTTATTGGACTGTTTTATTTGGTTTTGTTTGAGACCACATCCACAGTTATTAAGGGTTTACTCTTGGGTCTGCTCTCAATAACTTACTGTACTATACAGCTTGCTACATAGCCCAGATTTCACTGATATCTATATACTTCTTTTTCAGTTCTGTGATACATATTTTTCATGATGTTTTCTTTATACTTCCTCCTATGAAAACACATGAAGTGGAAAAATTATATTTGTGTATGCATTATTATTCTTAGAGTTATTTATAAACAACTTAAGACACAGAATTTAAATAAATTTTTCCCTCCAAAAACATTTCATGGGAAAAACTCAAGTAGTCATTTTTGAAGTGGATCAAAAATCAGGGTAACTTTCAATGCATCAACATGATTAAGTCATAAGTGAACCGTACTAGCACATATTCATTGCACAAGTCAAATGGAAACCTGATGATTACAATGGTAATAGTTGTAAAGACCCCAAATGTCTATATTAATGTAAGGTATCTTCCTAACCATTTCTGCATTGTAGTGATCATGCAGAGTCCTGGAAAAAAGTCCACATGCTTAGGTTCCATAACTTGGAAATTCATAAGGGACAGAGAGAGAGTACTGGAGGAGATAAGGCACTTGCCTTGTACACAGCCAATCAGGTTGGACCTCTGTCACTGCATACACTCTTCTGAATGTTACAAGGGGTCACTCAGAGTGCAGAGCCAGAAAGAGCCCAAGAACACTGTAAGTTATTGGTCCAAATTATACTCCATAACATGACCAATAAAAATTATTGGAAAACATGAAGTCTCTTTGTCATTTCTGGCCCTCAGGTTTCTTCTTGTCCAAAGAATGTTACCCATTCTCTTAGACTTCCTAGTTTGGAAAAGCTTCCCTTATAGGAAATAACATATGAATCAATAGGAGAGCAAGCTACAGGCATTGCTAGGGTAAGGAAAAACGATCTGTAACCAAGAAATCCAGATACAGAAAAGATCACCTGGTGGCTCTACAGTTCTGTGTTCATTTGGGAGCACGATACCAAATACACAAAGTGCCAAAATGTTCCAGACTTTGAATCACCCCATATTGTTGGAATTTTGGAAACTCACTTGACTGTTGGTACTAGAAGCATCTCAATGGCTTAAATTTTAAGTTTATATTGTTCCTCTCAGCGTTGAAGGAGATTATTAGTCTCACAGATTTCTTTCATCACCTTATTGTTCCTTACAGAAAAATTTCAAAATCCATCTGTATTTGGAACTTCACATACTCGGCAGCATTCCCTTCCCATGGTGAACTATGCAGCTTCCCTAACAGGAAGTGCCTGCAACTACTCCAGAGAATCTGCTCCAGCTGGTAGTTCTGCTTGGCTCCTGCCCTCAGCCTCTGGCACCTCTTTCCAACCACTGATGGATAGTGTCTAACTTTACCAACATTTCAGCACAACAATGCTATCTGGAGTGTTTAAACCAGAGTCATATATCCACCTCAGCTGCTTCCTACCCGAGTGTTTTGGAATGGGATATTGCAGGAAGTTTCCATGGGAGACTTTTCTGTGACTGTCCTTGACCAAGACCCCGCTGTCTCTTCCATGTCTAAGGCAGCTTGCTATGAGAGAACCCTAGATACCTACAACACGGTGTCTGTGTACCCATCACTTTCTGCCAGTCTTGTTGAGAGAACACCGTCTCGGTATCCATATCAGAGTCAAAGTCTGTCACTTCCTTACCAGGACCGAAGCCAGGTGTATTACAATCATCAAGGAGGTCTGGGAACTCTCCTTTCGGCCTGCAGTCCTATGACTCCATTTCATACACAGGACAAAATGGCTCTGCCCCCCAAGCTTACAGGAACTCATCTAGAGAAATGGTTATTGTGCTGAAGGAGGTCCTGCCCCCAAATAACCAACCTCCAGCCACCTCCTCTGGAATCCACTTCTCTGTGTCTGCTCAACCCATCACAGAATCGAGTTATCAAGGTGAGATAAACTGAGAGAAGGGAAAGAAAACTCAAAAATTGGGGTCAAAGAAGAGGAAAACTGTCCATAGAAAGGTGGTATTTAAATACACTGAGATTTTTAAGTTTATGAAATGAAGTTAACTAAACTCAGTTCATGTTTACTCCCCTCACCCATTTTATAGCATATTATTTTCACACTCAACATAAGAGCTCCGAATGCACATTGGAAGGTATGATAGTATATTGGAAAACTACTTTTCTTATAATGAACTTCAGGAGCACACAAAAGAATGCCACATTTTTTCCCAAGTTATTTCATTTATTTTTTAATTTTTATTAGTTAAACATCATGAGGCAGAGTTGTAGACTTACAAATTATTGTGCTTGCCTTTCATTTATACAATGATGGAGAACCTATCCCTCCACCAGTGCCCATTCTCCACCACCACGGATACTAGTATTCCTGCCACCACCCATACCCCCCATCCCACCCAGCATCTGTGGCATGGAATGCCACATTTTTCACTCTTCTAGTTCAGCAGTCCTCCAGAATTACCACACTAAAAGTTAAATACAAGTCTTAAACTAGTATTTTGTTATTTTCGTAAGAAGTTTCAGAACTCTTATTGTAATGGTACCACTTTAACTTTTCCTTCCATTAATGAGCAGCAAGGTTCTGAATACACTTGTGGTTTAGAGATTCTGTCTCAAATCATGAAACCTAGAATCTGTACTTCAGCACAAATATCATGCTGAAGGAGTGCTTCATTCATACTCTTATTCTATGATATTAATGTCCTTTTATTTTTCTATGAAAGTGAATAAATTGAGAGTAAAACACATTACAATGCTAAGCTCTGTATGGCATTTATTAGTTTAAAAGACTGTAAGTTTTCTTTTAAAAAAAGCTTTTGTTTGGAGGAGGTTGAATCTGTGTCACAGTCCGAAGTGCTCAGGGATTAGTCCTGGGTCTGTGCTAGGGATCACTGCTGAAGATGCTTAGGAGATCATCCGTGATACAAAAGATCAAACGGAGGTCAGCTGTGCGTAGGGCCAGTGCCTTACCAAATGTACTATCCCTCTGTCCACGTCTCTTATTTTTTAAGTTAGTTTACACAGAAACTCTTTCAAATACAAAGAAAACCAAAAATCAACAGCATCACATGACCAACAGTAACAACTATAACAGTTACCTCCAATCTTCTAGCACAGGGCCTTGTCCATTATCCGTAGAATACTCAGTAACAATGCTTTCCCTATGGCTGGTAGGTGCACAGATGTTGCAGCACTAGGTTTGTGGAGGGAATATCTCATTTTGCAGGGACTGAATTCTTCCTTGGTTCCTTTTTAGTGATGAATTTCCTGGGGATGGAGACTTCCCTGCCATCGCAAACTTCAGGTCAGACATTTGGTTTCACACAAATTTCCGAATTGCCCACATTTGCAGTAGCAGGATTCAAAGACCTTTGAGTAATCCACCACCTGAGATTGGGAAAGTTCCCATAATATCTCCAGCCCAAAGTAACCTGGCGCTGACCCCTACTCCAACTCAGGAACAAAAAGGTATAAATTTTGATCAGATGAACCATGGGCTTTCAAAAGCTCTGGAGACCTACCAGATCCCAGTCGACGTAGATCAATGCAAAGACCTGCAGGTAATGAACACCAGTGACACCATCACTCTGAAGCAGGTGCAAGAAAATTCAAGTGGCACCAAGGGGACCTCCCATGCAAAACGGAAGAACAAAAAGGAGGCTTCTGAGCCTCTTGAGGGAGAACCCAAGGCCAAAATCCAGCCAGAAGTCCGAGATTGCTTGCTAGGGGGAGCGGGGATTGTTCATAATGCGGCAGTCAGTGATAGGTGTCCTGTGACCATTGCCATAACTAACAGCAAACCTCACAAAGCTGCATCCAGCAGGATCAGCAAGACAAAGAGCCGTGGGCAAGAGAAGATAAAAAACACCGGAGAAAAATCTAAGAAATCTAACGAGTGTAAGCATCCAGGGAACAAGGTCAAGGTAGAAGAAAAGCCCACCATTGGCAAGATGAAACACAAGAAAAGTCAACCCAATGCTTGCCAAGATGCTGTTAAAAAGCCCCGCCGCTACCTAGGCATACACCTGCTGGATTCTGTCAAAGTTTTTCATGCTCTGGGAAGAAGAGTGATCCAAAACCTGGAATCTCTTCCTCACAGGTCCTGAGTAGCTCAAAGAAGCCTACAGATATCAAGCCACCCACAGCTGTCAAGCCATGGCTAGGTGCTGCACAGGATGGAAAAGTCCTTGAGAAAACGCAGGTCAAAGCTCAGAAACCAAATAGCAGTGCTGAAAAACGCTCATCTCCAACCCAGTCTGAGCTGCCACCTCCTTGGATAGGTCAAATTGGTACCTTTGCCTTTTCTTAACATGGAGACACTGCAAGCTCGACCTGTTCCTCAGAGGCGACAATCTGTGGCCTCACATCATCCTGCTGCAGCTGACCCTGCCAAGCTGGATCTACCAATGCAGCTCAGTCAACTGCTGCCAATTCTTCCCGTTCAACCACTGCATATTTGTCTGGTTCTGCCAAACCTGCTCAGTCCATTTCAACCAAACCATCTCGACCAGGTTTGCATAAACCCAGTAGCCAGCCTATTCGTCACCCTGCAGCTTCAATACCTGCTCCCTACAAGACAGCAGCTGGCACATTTCTCCAGTGGGAGGCTCCTCCTGTCTCTGTGAACAAGCGGCAGTCGCCACCCAAACGTCAGAGTCACTTTCTCCTCCAAGACTTCCGTTTCCAATAGATTCCATGGAGAAAGCCCAATGTTCCCGAGCAAGTCATGTCAAAGCCCATCACCAAAGAGCAGAGAACAGAGCCTGAGGCTATGAAAAGGAAGGTTCAGCAGGAGCGTGAGAATGCTGCCAAGCACACCTCGTTGGGGGAAAGTGCAGTTCTTTATTGAGAGGGAAAAAGCGATGAACATCTCCCTCTACTATGGCTACGTAATTAGAGAGCTGGAATGGTAGGTTCCAATTTATGTACCAGATGGTTGCCCTAGGCAAACACTGAAATGCCATACACCTTTTATTTATTCTAATATATTTTTCAAATTAAATAGATGTAACATAGTTAATTGGTTCTTAATAAAAGTTCAGAATTTTGAGATGCAGTCCACTATGGTTGATTTGGGAGTGGCTGGGGATTGAAGGATTTGATGGGAAAGAATGGGAAGTTAGAGAGAGGAAAAAGGGGGAATAGGCAAGACTCCAAGAAATACAAACTTTGTCCAGGGTTATAAAGCCCATAAGAGGCGAGAAATTGCATGGACCTGAGGAAGATTGGGGTAGGGTCAGAGGAAGAATATAGCTGACAGGGCATTTGCTTTGCAAGTAAGAAGGAATCAGTTCATTTCTTGCAATCTTTTATGGGCCCCAGAGACCCACCCGATGTGAAACTTTAGCACTGAGCCAGGAGTAAGGCCATAGCACAGTTAAGTATGCCCCATCCCTGTTGTCCTCCAAAAAAAAATGGGAGAAATGGCACAGTCTGCGGTTTTCGGTTAAAAAAATAAATTTGGAATAGGCTGAGGTAGGCAGATGAGTCTAATATGACCAGTAGAAAAGTTAAATTCTTCCATAGAGGCTGTGTTTACGCCTCATGGTCACCTTTGGAAGATAACCAAATTTGAGACACATCACTAAAATGTTTGGTTGGTCTATCCATAAATGTTGGCTGGGGGATGCGAACACTTACACTGGGTAATAAACCTACCAGATGAGTGATCAACGCCCTCAGAGTCATTCAATGATGACTCTGAACAGTGACAAAGCCAAGAGAACAGTTGCAGCATGAAGCCTGAAGATAAGCTCCTGGGAGATTCAAAATAAGTCACCATGTCCTCGGGCCCTCTGTTCAGCACCCCTAGCTGCATCATTTCACTTATTCCCAACAATATTCATAGTTTTTATCACGGTGACACTTTACTAGCTAGTTTCAACAATGACATACAGTGCCGATTTAAGTCTTTGGATTTGTAAACTCCCCAAGGTAGCCAAGCCAGCTTTCAGGAAATTTCTGGTGGCAGGAGCTCAAATTATATTAGCTTCAGCGGGCTGGTCGTTGGTCTTCCATGGTCCCTGGTGCCTGTAGGTTTCTGTAAACATCGCTTTAAAATGTAGCTCACACAAGATCCAGCTTTATAAATGGTGTTGTGACTGTGTTGCGGTAGGTACCGTACTAAAACATGTGTCCTAGGTCACCACTCCCAAAGCAGTTGGTACCGGTTGACCTTGAGCCTGGAAGGTGATGGTGGAAAGAGATCATCCTAGGAGAGTTAATGGGGTGATGGATGGATGGAAAGGAAACCGGGAAGAGTAGGGAACTGGAAATCTGGTGATCATCATGGGATAGTTGGTGGATGTTTTTCAAATACGTTAAAATATATTTTGTAAATGAGATTCAAGACTTAATCACTTAATCACTTAACTTCCCGTTAGTCGTCGATTTGCTCGAGCGGGCGCCAGTAACGTCTCCATTTGTCCCTGTCGCGTGCTAGTGTAGCCCAATGGCATCTGTTCGCTCCGGGAACATGAAGGGCCTCAAACCGATCGTTCATTATCTTGACGAAGAAGTCTGACCATCTGGTAGGTGGTCGGCCACGCGGTCTCCTGACATCCCGTGGAATCCAATCAGTAACAGCTCCAGTCCAACGGTCGTCTTTAAATCTCATTACGTGACCAGCCCATCTGATTTTCGACACCTTGGCAAATGAGACAGCATCCCTGATCCTTGATTGTCGATGGATGTCAGAACTCCGGATTCTTCTCTCATTTGAGTGAAACATGATATTCCAAGCATAGCTCTTTCTATTCTTCTTTGGGAGACCTGGATGGCGTTCTCATCTTGTTTGCATAGGGCCCAGGTCTCTGAGGCATATGTTAATGCAGGAAGAACAGTGGAATCAAAGAGATGTGCCCGGAGCCGAAGGTTCTTCGTCCTCTTAGCTATTTCTTCGACGTTCTTGAAGGCGTTCCAAGCCGCTCTCTTCCTCCTGCGCAGCTCGGGTGCCAGGTCATTTGTCATGTTGATCTCTCGACCTAGGTAGACATAGCTGTTGCATTCGGAGATGGTCGTTCCATTGAGAGCAAATGGGGCATCAGGAACAAGGCTGTTTCTCATAAACATTGTCTTCGTAAGATTCAGCTGTAGTCCTACCTTTCCACACTCACGGTCAAAGTCGGCCAGCATTTGTGCCGCTTGGCTGATGTTTGGTGTTATTGAAACAATGTCATCAGCAAAGCGGAGGTGGTGTAATTGCCGACCATCTATCTTCACTCCCATTCCTTCCCATTCCAGTCGTCGCATGATGTTCTCGAGGGTGGCACTGAAGAGTTTCGGTGAAATGGTATCACCCTGCCACACCCCTCTCTTGACATCAACGATCACTTCTTTGTAGAATGGTGAGATCCTGGTAGTGAATCCGCAATAAAGCTCAAGGAGGATCCTGTTGTATTGGGCTTGAACGCCCTGATTGGCTAGGGCTTCAATGACCGCTTCCGTCTCAACAGAATCAAAGGCCTTCTTTAAATCAATGAACGTTAAGCAGAGCGGCATCTTGTACTCCCGAGAAACCTCAATAAGCTTGGTTATCGTGTGGATACGGTCGATGGTGCTGAATCCTTTGCGGAACCCTGCTTGCTCGCATGGTTGTCCTTCATCTAATGTTCTGCCAATCCTACTCAGGAAGACTCGAGTGAATAGTTTGTAGATGACAGACAATAGGCAGATTGGGCGATAGTTGCCAATGTCATGGATGTCTCCCTTCGTGAACAGTAGTACGGTTCTGCTGGTTTTCCATTGGGACGGAACCTTGCATTCAGACAGGTAGCGAGTGAAGAGCCGAGCCAGTGTATTGATGAGTACTGAGGGCAGGTTCTTCAGGTGTTCAGGTCTGACCTTGTCTGGGCCGGGTGCTGTTTGTTTCTTTACCAACGAAATGGCGTGTCAGATTTCGGAGGGGAGAACATTGGGAAAAACATACCCATCCTGTGGAATTTGGTATGCTGGCAAGTGGACATGGCTGTCAAAGAGATTTGAGTAGAAGTCATGGATAATCTTCTCCATTGCCATTCTGGAGGATGTGATGGATCCATCAGGGCGTCGGAGGGCAGTCATCTTGGTCTTATAGTTGGCGAAGGACAGGTGGGCCTTACGAATACTTTTCCCGGGTTCTGCCGCATCTACCAGTACTTCTGCTCTTCTCTCTTTGAGGTCTTCCTTGATCGCATCTCTGCACTGCTTTGCGAGCTCGGACGTTAGCTTGCGGTTGCCTGAGGCATGCGCCAAACCACGCTGGCGAATTAGCTCAAGAGTTTTCGAAGATAGGCGACTTTTTGTGGCTATCTCTCTCTTGGCGTTCCTCGCACATTCATGGAGGTGCTGAACAAGTCGATCGTATTCCTCGTCAATGTTGTCAACAATGGCATCTTCCCATGTTGCCGCAATAGTACCAAAGAGTTCCCAGTTGGTGGTCATTCTGGGAGTTCTCTTTTTGAACTTTGCAGCCCTTTCTCCCCGCTCTGTGAAGTAGAATTTTGCACGAAGGAGACGGTGGTCCGATCCCGTTCGAAATTTTGGGACAACAGCGACATCAGTCAGGCAAAACCATCGATTGAATATGATGTGGTCTATTTCGTTGTGGAATCGTCCACCGGGAGACTCCCATGTCCATCGTTTAGATTCTGCCTTCTGGAACTGTGAGTTACCATGGATGGTCTTGGTCGACATGATGAACTCTGACAGTCTCTCACCCTGTTCGTTCCATTCTAGGCCATGGGTCCCGATGTGAAGTTCTTCAACTGATCTTCTCGGTCCTATCTTGGCATTAAAATCACCCACAATGATCTTGTAGAAGGTGTGGTCTTCTTTATAGAACTTCTCTAGCTCCATGTAGAACTTCTCGATTTCTCTTTCATCATAATGAGATGTTGTTGCGTAGACAACGAAGATAGAAAATGCAGGCAGTGAGCTACATCTATTCAAATGTAAACGTCCGATTCGGGTTGTTAGGCATTCGAATGAATCAATGCTCTTGGCCAAGTTTGTGTTGACAAGGACACCGACGCCTCCAACACCTCTTTTATCGCATGTTCCGAGGAACAATTCTTCTCCAGTGTCGAAAACGGCATGATGAGACTCGTGCCTTCTTGTCTCGGTCAGACCAATGATGTCGTACTTGATCAAGTACGACAAAATACGAAAATAAGATAGCTTCCAAAGAACAGGTTACATATAAGACCGAGATAGCTGATAAGGCTGGCATTCCTTGGGCTTTCAATCATACCATTTACTAAATATGTTATTTTCACATCACTTTAGCTGTGGAGAGGAATAGTGAGAAACAAAATGCCACCAGAAAAGCAAACTGGATGACCACCTTCAATAAAAGCCAGGTGGAAGGTGTTCCCATGGATCCCAAGTACAAATATATGTTAACAGGAACATATATTTAACTAACTCTGCTTGGTACCAGTAACTAATTTGTTGAAAATGGGGGGAAATGAACGCAGTTTCTGATTGACCTGAGACTGACCTGTTAATAGATTTTCCCAGGCAAGGGCAGTTGACTGGCTGGGAACAAAAAAACGTGAAACGTGTTTTGCTACCTTAAATGTATGGCTGGAGGGAATTGATCCCAGTAATCTCTCAAAACTAACAAGCTTCAACTCTCTTGAAGTAATGTTGTATTCACTAAGGAAAAAATGTTGGGAGAAAAGTCTGAAATGATGGGAAAAGAGACAATAAGTGCAAAAGGAAGGGCTTGAAATTGGGGTTCCTCTGAAAACAAAGCTTGAAACAAGATCTGGTGGGAACATGGTTTACTGGAAATGGGATCTGAGGAGGAAAAGAGTGATATCAGGGATGTGAACAAGGAAAATCCTAGTTAACGAAGACTTATCTAGCTGACTACCCCATGGGAAACATGGTTCCAAGACTAGCAGAACTTACCAAGTAATTTACTTTAATTTTCTTTCTTATATATGGTCAATTACAACACGTATTCTTAGCCTTCTTCAAACACAATTTGGAGTATTCATTTCTTTCTCAATATTCTGTTCATTTGTGTAAGCATTTTAAATAACTGCTCGATAACAGAATTATTTGATTAGACTTATTTTTTACTTTAATGTTTAGTTGAGATTACTAAAAACTAGGTCTAATGTGAAGTTTGTCTTGATTGGTACAAGTAGAAATGGGAGGACTAGGAATGGAATTAGACATTATAGGGTACCACATTCAGTTCCTAATAATACTAGTAAAGGACATTGTCCCAAATAAACTATCGAAAAAGATATTCTTCACTATTTAAACTGTAAATTCAACATTTTCTATATTAAATTAAAATGAATTAATATTCCTGTATTTGGTCTTTTAAAGACATTCCAGGTTGGTTAAGGAAACTAACACTGGGTATGAAATCATAACAACTTAATCATAAAAACCTGATTACTACTTAAGTTTCCACGAATGTCAGTGCTAAGAATTATTTCCCTGGATCTCACTAGTGTACGTGATAGTCATATGAATACACCTGTGTGGATACATCACTGGTATCTAATTTAGAGAATAGATATATAGAGATTAGATCAGATAGCTGAGTGTGATCGGAACTTTTCTAGACATTCCCTTTATCACACTCCCAAAGACTTGTACTGATCCTTATGGGTCCATGACTTTTCGTCCTCCCCACTCCCAGAGTCTTTTAAAATTTGGGGTTTGGAGTTGGGAGAGAGAGTGGTGGGAGAGAAACTGGGGACAGTAGCAATGGAACTGTATACTAGTGGAGGTTGGTTGTTAAAATATCCTATGATTAAAACTGAATCATGAAAAGGTTTGTAATATGTGTCTCTTGCAGATTCAATACAAAGACATGATATTTAGTTTCTACCACCGTGACTCACTTATGAGTTTGCTGAAATTTATTTTTATCACCTTGGCTGGGCTCATTACATAGGTGCCTGTGTGGTAAAACATTTTTCATTTTATGCAGACTTAAGAGGCAAAACTAAAAGGGTTGGGACTTCTGGTGGAAGGGGAAAAGAGCACAAAACACCCTGTTGACCACAGCTCAGCAGGGTCAACTAACATGCTTTATGACTGACCTCCTTCACTGATTTCCTCTTTTTAATGTGGAAAAATGAAAAGACTTTTCAGGCTGCCAGAGGGTAGTCCCGTCCAGTTCACACTATTTTCTTTTCGATCAGAATTGTTTAAAGATTATTTGATAAATTTGGAGCTTAATGATTTGTTCTCATATATTTCCCCTACATGGTGTCAGTGGGCATTGATCCAGGAAGGACAGCATGAAAAAGATGAGGTGTATGACTTAACCACCAATGCCAACACTACTGTAAGTATGGAACCCAGAGTACAATAGTTAAACATCAAAACGTGTTTGTCAAGGAGATCGGTGGGAATGCAGGGAGAAATGGGTCATTTGTTGGTGGAGGGATGCAGACACTGGTGGTGTGATTAGAATTGGAATATTGTATGACAAAACTCCATTATAAATGACTTTGAAAATCAAAATTGCCTAAATTTAAAAAAAAGAGAAGTCAACTTACATCTATATTTCAAGAAAGCTTGTCTTAGCAAATTTTGGCAGGGAGACCATATTTGGTAGGTAGAGGGAGAAAGAAAGGGAGAGATGACAGTTGGGAAGAGAAGCCTGGATATCATGGAAGAGATGAAAGCTGATCTTAGAAGATTTGGAGCCATCAAAGTTTAAAGAGTTAAATGGTGAGAACATTGCAGTTTAGATAGTTAAATAGAGAGATTCGTTTAAGTCATCAGCAGTGTATACATAGAGAGATTTCAAAGACCTCACTGATATTCAGGCTATATTAACTAACACGGGAAGCATTTTTTTTCCTGATGCACTATGTAAGTACGATATATTGCCAGGAAGAATGATAAGAAGTTGGTTCTCTTTTTCACAGATTAATAAATTAGACGTGAAAACTTTTGTACAAAGGAATCTATCATCTTGTCCTGTTGCTATGTTTTCTTGTCATCATTCCATTCTCCCCCATGACCCTACCTAACCAGGGCTCTCCATATTTCTCAACAGTGTCACCACATAGCCTCAGAGCTGTGTTAACTGCCAGCAGCTCACAGCTCTCATGTTTTACCCACACCCAGGCCAGAGCCATCCTTCTGAAACCAAGGATATTTGCGGAAGGCCTGTTCTTCCTTGAATTGGCAGTCATGGTTTACCTCTTCTTAACCATTGTGTTTACAAATTTAGATGAAAGTCGCTATACTAGTGACAGGGATTTTCCAAACTAAGGAAAGCATAAACATTTCCCTTTCCCCCAAGAATTTGGGGCTAGTACTTATCTATCCACTGCTAATCGTATGTGATAATTAGGAAACAGAACTGAAGTCAAAACAGGGACATTTGTCAATTTGGTGCCATGACTAATCAGTCTTAGTCACTTAATCAATTAATCACTTAACTTCCCGTTAGTCGTCGATTTGCTCGAGCGGGCGCCAGTAATGTCTCCATCTGTCCCTGTCGCGTGCTAGTGTAGCCCAATGGCATCTGTTCACTCCAGGAACATGAAGGGCCTCAAACCGATCGTTCATGATCTTGACAAAGAAGTCTGACCATCTGGTAGGTGGGCGGCCACGAGGTCTCTTGACATCCCTGGAATCCAATCAGTAACAGCTCTAGTCCAACGGTCGTCTTTAAATCTCATTACGTGACCAGCCAGCCCATCTGATTTTTGACACCTTGGCAAATGAGACAGCATTCCTGATCCTTGATCGTGGACGGATGTCAGAACTCCGGATTATCTCTCTCATTTGAGTGAAACGTGATATTCCAAGCATAGCTCTTTCTATTCTTCTTTGGGAGACCTGAATAGCGTTCTCATCTTATTTGCTTAGGGCCCAGGTCTCTGAGGCATATGTTAATGCAGGAAGAACAGTGAAATCAAAGAGATATGCCCGGAGCCGGAGGTTCTTCGTCCTCATACCTATTTCTTGGACGTTCTTGAAGGCGTTCCAAGCCGCTCTCTTCCTCCTGCGCAGCTCGGGTGCCAGGTCATTTGTTATGTTGACCTCTCGACCTTGGTAGACATAGCTGTTGCATTCGGAGATGGTCGTTCCATTGAGAGCGAATGGGGCGTCAGGAACAAGGCTGTTTCTCATAAACATTGTCTTCGTAAGATTCAGCTGTAGTCCTACCTTTCCACACTCACGGTCAAAGTCGGCCAGCATTCGTGCCGCTTGGCTGATGTTTGGTGTTATTGAAACAATGTCATCAGCAAAGCGGAGGTGGTGTAGTTGCCAACCATCTATCTTCACTCCCATTCCTTCCCATTCCAGTCATCGCATGATATTCTCGAGGGTGGCACTGAAGAGTTTCAGTGAAATGGTATCACCCTGCCACACCCCTCTCTTGACATCAACGATCACTTCTTTGTAGAATGGTGAGATCCTGCTAGTGAATCTGTAATACAGCTCACGGAGGATCCTGATGTACTGGTCTTGAATGCCCTGATTGGCTAAGGCTTCAATGACCACTTCCGTCTCAACAGAATCAAAGGCCTTCTTTAAATCAATGAACGTTAAACAGCGACATCTTGAACTCCAGAGAAACCTCAATGAGCTTGTTTATCGTGTGGATATGGTCCATGGTGCTGAATCCTTTGCGGAACCCTGCTTGCTCGCATGGTTGTCCTTCATCTAGTGTTCTGCCAATCCTATTCAGGATGACTCGAGTGAACAACTTGTAGATGACAGACAATAGGCAGATCGGGCGATAGTTGCCAATGTCATGGATCTCTCACTTCGTGAACAGTAGTACGGTCCTGCTGGTTTTCCATTGGGACGGAACCTTGCATTCAGGCAGGTAGCGAGTGAAGAGCCGAGCGAGTGTATTGATGAGTACTGAGGGCAGGTTCTTCAGGTGTTCAGGTCTGACCTTGTCTGGGCCGGGTGCTGTTTGTTTCTTTACCGACGAAATGGCGTGTCGGATTTCGGAAGGAAGAACATTGGGAAGGACATATACATCCTGTGGAATTTGGTATGTTGGCAAGTGGACATGGCTATCGAAGAGATTTGAGTAGAAGTCATGGATAATCTTCTCCATTGCCGTTCTGGAGGATGTGATGGATCCATCAGGACATCGGAGGGCAGTCATCTTGGTCTTATAGTTGGCGAAGGACAGGCGGGCCTTACAAATACTTTTCCTGGCTTTTGCCGCATCTACCAGTACTTCTGCTCTTCTCTCTTTGAGGTCTTCCTTGATCGCATCTCTGCACTGCTTTGTGAGCTCAGACGTTAGCTTGCGGTTGCCTGAGGCATGCGCCAAACCACGCTGGCGAATTAGTTCAAGAGTTTTCGAAGATAGGCGATTTTTTGTGGCTATCTCTCTTTTGGCGTTCCTCGCACATTCATGGAGGTGCTGAAACAGTTGATCGTATTCCTCGTCAATGTTGTCAACAATGGCATCTTCCCATGTTGCCGCAATAGTACCAAAGAGTTCCCAGTTGGTGGTCATTCTGGGAGTTCTCTTTTTGAACTTTGCAGCCCTTTCTCCCCGCTCTGTGAAGTAGAATTTTGCACGAAGGAGATGGTGGTCCAATCCCGTTCGAAATTTTGGGACAACAGCGACATCAGTCAGGCAAAACCGTTGATTGAATATGATGTGGTCTATTTCGTTGTGGAATCGTCCACCAGGAGACTCCCATGTCCATCGTTTAGATTCTGCCTTCTGGAACTGTGAGTTACCATGAATGGTCTTGGTCGACATGATGAACTCTGACAGTCTCTCACCCTGTTCGTTCCATTCTAGGCCATTTGTCCCGATGCATCCATCGAGGACCTGATGGTACTAGCACGAATGATCAAATACGACATCATTGGTCTGACCGAGACAAGAAGTCACGAATCTCACCATGCCGTTTTCGACACTGGAGAAGAATTGTTCCTCGGAACATGCGATAAAAGAGGTGTTGGATGCGTCGGTGTCCTTGTCAACACAAACTTGGCCAAGAGCATTGATTCATTCGAATGTCTAACAACTGGAATCGGACGTTTACATTTGAATAGATGTGGCTCACTGCCTGCAGTTTCTATCTCCGTTGTCTACGCACCAACATCTCATTATGATGAAAGAGAAATCGAGAAGTTCTACATGGAGCTAGAGAAGTTCTATAAAGAAGACCACACCTTCTACAAGATCATTGTGGGTGATTTTAATGCCAAGATAGGACCAAGAAGATCAGCTGAAGAAATTCACATCGGGACCCATCAGTCTTAGTATAAGTATATATTTCTAGGGGAAAAAAACAGAAGAAAAAGAGTTGCTGCTATCAAATAATGCCAAATCTTTGCCAAGAAATCCTTTTAAAATAAAAATTGTGACTATGGACTGTACATTATTGCCACTCAATGCCTTTTTTGCAGACCACAACACCCAAAAGGAGAGAGAGAAAAAAAGGGAAACCCCTGCCACAGAGGCAGGGTGGGATGGGGGGGATAGATGTGAGAGGGATACCGGAATCCATGGTGGTGGGAAATGAGCACTGGCGGATGGATGGGCAATTTATCATTCTATAATAGAAACCCAAGAACAAAAATTTGTAAATGTACAACTGCACCTCATGGTATTTCACTAATAAAAGTTTTAAAAAATAAAATAAAATAAAATTTGTTTTGTCTGCCAGAGATCAGCAGATGGGAACCTGAGTGAAGGCAGAAGATTAAATTGGTTGAGTTTTATTTATCCTTGAGTATATTAATTTGATTTTGGAGTCAATGTATATGACAGATTATCAAGACACAGAAATTATCAGCACTTCTCTTGTTTAAAAGTATAATGATACACCATATCTCTATCTCACATTCTTTTTATTTCTGATAGTTTGACACAAAAGATATGTCGAAGTCATAGATAAATGTAAATTATTTAAACACTTTTTTGATTATTTAAAATTACATTATAGAATTACATTACAGAGTTTCATAAATTTTAGGATTATGCAAAATCAACATGCATGTATCATATTACAATCGCTACTGAAAGGCCTACTCTGTCATTCACCATTGTTCAGTTTTTCCACTTTGATTACACATTTCCATCTGGTAACTATATAGTCTTATAGTTCTACAGTTTGTTTTTATTGCTTTGAAAAGATCAAAGTTATGCAATTTTCAACATTGCATGAAACTGGAGGATATCATGCCTGAAAAGTTAGCCTTAAGGAAAGGAACAGATACAGAGAGATTTTTCTCATATATGGGATGTAAAGACACACAGCAAGGTAGCAACAAAGGTTCAAGGGCAATGTAAGGGGAGAACTAAACCACACAATTGAGTCAGAAGATTGGGAGTGAGGGATTCTGGGGGTTTGGGGGAGAGGGAGGGTTTAGTTTTTGAAAGAATGAGAGTGTCATGTTGGAATTATGTTTATGAGAAACCATTATTAATTGAATTATAAATCATAGAATATAAATAATGTTTTAGACGTTTGTCTGTCTCATTTTATTCTTTTAATTTGGTTTCTACATATGCCACTTATATATGTACTTGTATGATGCCTATCTTTCTCTGCTTGGTTTATGTCACTAAACATAATATCCTCATGTTATCCATTTTTATACAAATAATAAGAAGATTTCACTTCATACAACTGATTAGTATTCCATTGCTTTACCACCTTTCATTTTCAAAATTTGTGGTTTAAAAGATACAAATATTGGTTTTAACAAGGCTCTGGTGTCTTAACAGATGTGATAAATACCAGGTTGTTCACTCTATGGCTTAGAGGCCAGCTGCACTCTCTAGGAGTAAAGGCAGAGCAGATAGAGAAGGGAGCACCAAATCAATGGTGCTGGGAAGATCTGACCAGGATGGGAGCTGCCTGCTGAAAGTAGTTTATGGACCGAACATGATTGCCACCCAATGTCTCTTCTG
The DNA here is from genome assembly GCF_029834395.1 of Sorex fumeus. Taxonomy (NCBI): domain Eukaryota; kingdom Metazoa; phylum Chordata; class Mammalia; order Eulipotyphla; family Soricidae; genus Sorex; species Sorex fumeus. The sequence goes on from NW_026606203.1 coordinate 1,122,896, forward strand.
CAGACCACAGCTCCCAAAAGGAGAGATAGAACTAAAGGGAGTGCCCTACCAAAGAGGCAGTCTGGGATGGGGGCTGGGGGCTGGGAGGAATACAGTGATTGGTGGGAGTGGAGATTGGGCACTGGTGGTGGGATGGGTACTCGATCATTGTATAACTGAAACCCATGCACAACAACTTGTAAATCTACAACTGTACCTCATGGTGATTCACTAATAAAACAAAACAAGACAAAAAATTAAAAAAAAAGAAAATTGCTCTTGTGTTTACTAGTCATTTTACTAGTCATTTACTAGTCATTACTAGTCATGGACATATCTCTCTATTATGACTACCTAATGTGAGTAGCTGGAATGGTAGTTTTCACTTTAGGTACCAGAGGGTTGCCTTAGACAAACACTGAAATGATATACACATTTTATTTATTCTAATATATTTTTCACAAATTGAGGAGATTCATCGTAGTTAATTGGTTGATAATAAATGTTATGAAGTTTGAGATGCTGTCAAATGTGGTTGTTTTGGGGAGGGGCTGGGGGTTGAAGGATGGCATGGGAAAGAGTGGGAAGTTATAGAGAGGACAAAGGGGGAATAGACAAGACTCTGAGAAAGAGAAACTTGGTCCAGGGTTATAAAGGCCATAAGAGGAGTAATTGCATGGGCCTGGTGAAGAGTGGGTTAGGATCAGAGGAAGAGTATAGCTGAAAGGGCATTTGCTCTGCAAGCAAGAAGGACCCAGTTCAATTCTTGCAATCCTTTAGGGTCCCCAGAGACGCACCAGATGTGAAACTTGAGCGCAGAGCCAGGAGTAAGACCAGAGCACAGTCAAGTATGCCCCATCCCTGGTGTCCTCCAAAAAAAACAATGGGAGAAATGGCACGGTCTGGGGGTTTGGATTAAAAGAACAAGGTTTACACATCAAGGTTCAGTCCTCCTGAACCTTGTTTTTATTGCCTATGGGTATTATTTTTACACTTGATCACTTGACATCCCCTTACTCATTGATTTGCACGGGCGGGCACCAGTAACATCTCCATTCGTTCCTCTTTGTTGCTAGTGTAGCCCAATGGTGTCTGCTCACTCCAGAAACACAAAGAGCCTCAAACCATCGTTCAGGGTCTTGATAAAAAAGTCTGACCGTCTCATACATGGGCGACCACATGATCTTTTGACTTCCCATGCAATCCAGTTGGTAATGACTCTAGTTCAGTGGTCATCTCCAAATCGCATTACATGTCCAGCCCATATGATTTTCAAAGCCTTAGCCAACGGGACAGTCTCCCTGATTCTCGATCACCGACCAACGACTGAACTTTGGATTCCTTCCCTCACTTGAGTGAAGTCTGATAGTCCAAGCATAGCTCTTTTGGTTCCTCTTTCCTTTTTCTTTTTTTCTTTTGCTTTTGGGTCACACCGGGCGATGCACAGGGGGTTGCTCCTGGATCAGGCACTCAGGAATTACTCCTAGCTGTGCTCAGGGGATCATAATGGATGCTGGGAATCGAACCCAGGTTGGCTGCGTGCAAGGCAAATTCCCACTGTGCTATTGCTCCAGCCCCTCAATACCTCTTTGGGAGACCCAAATAGCGTTCTCACCCTGTTTCCATAGGGACCACGTGTCTAATGTATGTTAAGGCAGAAAGAATAGTGGAGTCAAAGAGATGTGCCCGGAGCTGGCGGTTCTTCATGTTCTTAGCTATTTCTTTGACACTCTTGACGGCATTCCAAGCTGTTCTCTTTCTCTTGCACAACTCAGGTGCCAGGTCGTTTGTCATGTTGAGTTCTCGACCTAGGTACATATAATTGCTGCATTCAGAGATGTTCTTTTATTTGAGAGTGAATGGAATGTTAGGAACGAGTTCCTTTCTCATGAACATTGTCTTCGTGGGATTCAGCTGCAGTCCGACATTCCACACTTACGGGCGAAGTCGGCCAGAATTTCTACCACTTGTCTAATATTTGGTATTATGAGAACGATGTCATCAGCGAAGTGGAGGTGGTGTAGTTGCCAAACTTCTTTCTTCACTCCTGTTCCTTCCCATTCTAGTCATCTCATGATGTATGTGATTTTGAACGACCTGTTTGGCTAGGGCTTCTATGACTGCTTCCATCTCAACAGAATCAAAGGCCTTCTTTAAATCAGTAAATGTTAGACAGAGTGGCATCTTGAACTCCCGAGAAACCTCAAGGAGCTCGGTTACTGTGTGGATATGGTCGATCATGCTTATTCCTTTTCAGACTACGGTTTGTCTCATGGTTGTCTTTCATCTAGTGTTCTGCCAATCCTCTTCTGGATAACTCGAGTGAACAGCTTGTAGAGAATGGACTATAGGCAGATTGGGCAATAGTTGCCAAAGTCGTGGATGTCTCCCGTCTTGTACAGTAGAACAGTCTTGCTGGTTTTCCATTGGGTCAGAAACTTGCATTCAGACAAGTAGCGTGTGAAGAGCCGAGCCAGTGTATGGATGAGTACTGATGGCAGATTCTTCAGGTGTTTTGATCTTACCTTGTGTGGTATGGGTCCTGTTCGCTTCTTTACTGACAAAATGTCCTGTCAGATTTCGGAAGGGAGAATGTTGGAATCACATATCCTTCCTGTGGAATTTGGTATGTGGGCAGGTGGACATGGGTATTGAAGAGATCCGAGTAGAAGTCATGGATAATATTCTCCATTACCCTCACGGAAGATGTGATAGATCCATCAGGACTTTGGAGGGCAGTCATCTTGGTCTTGTAGTTGGCAAAGGACAGGCGGGTGTTATGACTACTTTTCTCGGCTTCTGCTGCATCAGCCAGCACTGCTGCTCTTCTCTCTTTGGGGTCTTCCTTTATTGCTTCTCTGCACTGCTTTGCGATCTTGAACATTAGCTTAGGTTGCCTGAGGCTCCTGCCAAGCCACATTGGCAAATGGGTGCGCTCCCTTCCCGAAAAAAAGGAAGAAAAGAAAAACATATAACTGATTCTTGAGTAACATAGAGGTTAAGGGTGCTAATTCCTATATAATTTTTGAAAGCCCCAAATTTAATGTATAGTCTGCTATTGACCAAGCCCCGCATCTTTTCCCGCTGAACTCGACACCCTCCACAGTGGGACACCTTCCCCAGACACCTAGAGCAGCTCCATGGGACTGTCCATCACCTAATCAGCCCCTCCCCTCCAGGTGGGTAGGGGGAGCATAAGCCAGCTTCACTGCTCCTCATCCTAATCCCCGCGCATTTTCCTGCAGAACTGGACACCCTAAATCAGGGGACACCTGCAGCAGCTCCATGGGATTTTTCCATCGGCCCTCCTACATTCCAGGATCCTGGGTGGGAGTGACCCTGCGATGGGCCAGGGGCGTGGCCACCATGTAGGGGGCGTGGCCTCCCAGAAGTGGGCATGGCCACCTCCTGGATGGGCAGCCACAGTTATATTTTCCAATTTGGGCACTCAGGACTTTCATCCCTCACTTTGTCGCCTAATATGACTAAGAATGTCTGACCACCTCTACTAGAATACAACAACATCCCACTCGCCTACTCCATTTCTAATAAAAGACCAGTATGAAATGTGCTGTACAAGCACAAATGTAAAAAATACCTCCTCCAAAGCTTCACTCAATGTCGGTTTTAAAACAAAGAATAAGGCCTGATTGAGAAGAAGGTCGGAATATAGAAAGGGAGAAGGTTGGCTACCATCGACAAACCTTATCCAAAATCCTTTCCCATGATAAGAGAGAACAGTACCTGTGATTTCAGGGGTCTACCACTAGGATACCATAAAAACATGAAGAAAGAGCGCAAATCTCCACCACAAGGAGAATATGAAGAAAAGAATCCCGAATCCTCAAACGAGGTTGTCCACAATTGCGCTCTCTTTGATAAGGAATTCCAGGATAAAATGCAGAGGGTGTTCAAGGATCTACTCAAAGAATCAATGGAAGAGATATCCAAAGACTAAAAGAAGAAATGAAAGAAACAATAGAACAGATAGTCAAGAAAATACAGGAAGAAAAGAGAACAGAATTTAGAAAAAGCTACAAAAAGGAGAGTCACAAATAAAGGATTCAGTGGATGGAATTAAAAAGGCAGTAAGTGCCCTAAACAATAGGATAAGTGCAGATGAAGAGAGGATCAGCGAGCTTGAAGATGAGCAAGAGAAATCCCATCGGGAACACCAAGCAATAGGAAAAGACCTCAAAATGACTCTAAGGAGAATCAAAGTACTAGGGGATGACGCCAAGAGGAACAACATTAGAAATATTGCAGTACCAGAAGGACAGGGAGAAAACCCCAATGAAAAAAGCTAGAATCAAAGAAACCATTGCTGAAAAGTTCCCAGAGTTAAGGAAAGCAGACATCCAGATCGAAGGAGCCAGAAGGGTACCAGCTAAAGGAGACCCCAGAAAAAAACACTCCAAGGCATATCATAGTCAGAACGATGGATGCTGTGGACAGATACACAATATTACAAGAAGCAAGGTCAAAGAAGGAAATTACATACAAAGGAGCACACCTTATATTCACAGCTGACCTATCAGTGGAAACACTCCAAGCCCGAAGGCAATGGTGGGATATAGTGAAAAAATTCAATGAAATGAACGCCTCACCGAGAATACTCTATCCAGCTAAACTCTTACTCAAATTCGATGGAACAATACACCACTTTTTAGATAAACACAAGCTGAGGAACTTCATACACTCCAAACTAAATCTAAAAGTAGGACTAAAGGGGCTCCTGTAAGATAAGAAGGAAAACACGTGTAAATCAACTCCTACAGGAAGATGGCACAAAACCCCATGACCATAATCTCCCTTACTGTCAATGGTCTAAATGCACCTACCAAGAGACACAGAGTGGCAAAATGGATCCAGAAACAGAAACCAACATTCTGTCTACAAGAAACTCATCTGAACAATCAGAGCAAACACAGGCTCAAAGTGAAAGGATGGAAAACAATCCTGCAAGCAAACAGCTCCCTCACAAAAGCTGGGGTGGCCACACTAGTATCCGACAACATTAATTTCAGGCTGAAAAAGATTAGAAGGGACAGCGAAGGCCACTTTCTCTTCATCAAGGGGTACATTCCACAGGAAGAAATCATACTCTTAAATGTATACGTACCTAATGAAGGAATAGCTAGATACTTAAAACAACTGCTAACAGAATTTAAAGAGGACAGTGGTAGCAACACAATAGTAGATGAGACTTCAACAACACCTTATCACCTCTGGATACATCAACAAGAACAAAACTCAGCAAGGAAACATTGACTTTGAATGAAGAAATAGAAGAGAAAGGACTTATAGACCTATATAGGGCTTTACACCCCCCAAAGAAAGAATACACATTCTTCTCCAGTGCCCATGGAACATTTTCCAAAATAGACTATGTGCTAGGCCACAAAACATACCTCAATAGAATCAGGAAGATAGAAAGAGTATCAACAATCTTTTCAGAACATGATGCACTGAGGATAGATGTGAATCACACACAGACACGGACACCTGAAAACTAAACAAGTCACTGCTGAACAATGAGTGGGTCAGGAAGTACGTCTAGGAAGAAATCAAAAGATAACTAGAAACAAATAAGAACGATGGCACGAACTACCAGAACTTATGGGATGCAGCTATATCCCTATTAAGGGGAAAATTTGTAGCTCTTTAAGCATATCTAAGGACGAAAGAAAGGATGCACATAAGCAACTTGACTTCATAGCTCAGGATCTTAGAAAAGGATCAAGAGAAGGAGCCTAAATCAGGCTGAAGGAAAGAGATCATAAAACTTAGAGCAGAAATAAACGACATGGAAACCTAAGAAACAATCCGAAAGATCAATGAAACCAAGAGCTGGCTCTTAGAGAAAATAAACAAGATAGATAAACCACTAGCAACACTCACAAAGAAAGAGAGAGAGAAAACTAATAAACCGAAACAAAAATAAAAATGGAGATATCACAACAGAAACCAAAGAAAATCAAAAGATCATCAGAGACTACTTTGAAAGTCTGTATGCCAAGAAAAAAGAGAAGTTAGAAGAAATGTATAAATTCCTGGATTCCGATAATCTCCCAAATCTGAGTCAAGAAGATATAGAATACCTGAATACACCTAGTCACATCAAGGAAATAGAAACTGTAATTAAAATTCTTCCCCAAAACAAAACCCCAGGTCCAGATGGATTCACTACCAAATTTTTCCAAACATCTTAAGAGGATCTACTGCCAGTCCTTCTCAAACTTTTCCAGGAAATTGAAAAAACAGAAACTCTTCCAAACAGTTTCTATGTAGCCCATATCTCTCTAATACCAAATGGAAACAAAGACACCACGAGAGAAGAAAACTACAGGCCGATATCACTGATGAACACGGAGGAGAAGATTCTGAACAAAATACTAGCAAATAGCATTCAACAACTCATCAAAAAGATCATACACTATGACCAAGTGGGATTCATCCCGGGCGATGCAAGGATGGTTTAACATTCGGAAATCAATCAACATAATCCATCATATCAAGAAAACAAAGGATAAAAATCATATGATCATATCAATAGATGCAGAGAAAGCAATTGTCAAGATCCAGCATCCGTTTATGATGAAATCCCTCGCCAAATTAGGGATAGAGGGAACTTTCCCAAATATAGTTTAAGCCAGCTACAACAAGCATACGGCAAGCATCATCCTCAATGGGGAAAAACTGAGAGCGTTCCCCCAATATCAGGAACGAGATAAGGATTCCCACTCTCTCAACTGCTGTTCAATATAGTACTGGAAATACTAGCAATAGCAAGTAGGCAAGAAAAAGAGATTAAGTCCATCCAAATAGGAAAGGAAGAAATCAAGTTCTCACTATTCGCAAATGATATGATACTATACTTAGAGTACCCTAAAAACTGTACCAAGAAACTTCTAGAAATGATACACTCGATTGTAAATTACAGGTATAAAATAAATACCCAAAAGTCCATGGCTTTACTATATACAAATAGTGAGAGAGAACAAAATGACAAGATGAAAACAATCCCATTACAATTGTATGCCAGAAAATCAACTACCTAGGCATTAGTTTAACTAAGGAAGTAAAGGAACTGTATAAAGAAAACTACAAAACGCTGCTTCTTTAAAATAAAAGAGGACGCGAGGAAAAGGAAAAATATCCCCTATTAATGGATCGGGAGAATTAATATTGTCAAAATGGCAATACATCCCCAAGCACTGTACAAATTCAATGTGATCCGTATTAGGATACCCACGACATACTTCAAAGATTTGGAGCAAACACTCCTGAAATTTATATGGAACAATAAGCCCCCACGAATAGCTAAAGCAATTCTTGGGAAAAAGAAAATGGGAGGAATTAACCTCCCGAACCTCAAGCTCTACTACAAGTAGTAATAATTAAAACAGCATGATACTGAAACAAAGGTATAGCTGCAGACCTATGGAACAGGGTTGAATATACTGACATCTCCCCTCAAACATATGATCACCTAATCTTTGAGAAAGGGGCAAGAAATGTGAAGTGGAGTACGGAAAGTCTTTTTAACACATGGTGCTTGCAAAACTGGATGACTACATGTGAACTACTGGAATTCGATCTCTGCCTAACACAATGTACAAAATTAAGATCAAAATGGATCAAAGACCTAAACATCAGACCGGAACCCATAAGGTACATTGAAGACAAAGTTGGCAAAACCCTCCATGACTTTGAAGCTAATGGCATTTTCAAGGATGTCACGTCACTGGCCAAGCAAGTGAAAACAGAGATAGACGAATGGGAATATCTTAAACTAAGAAGCTTCTGCACCTCAAAAGAAACAATGACTAAAATACAGAGAGAGTCTACAGAATGAGGAAGGATATTCTCCAAATACACATCTGACAAGGGGGTGATATCAAGTATATACAAAGCACTGATTGAACTCCACAAGAAGAAAACATCCAACCCCATCAAAAAGTGGGGCAATGAAATGAACAGAGACTTTCTCAAACAAGAAATCCGAATGGCTAAAAGGCACATGAGAAAATGCTCTACATCATTAATCATCAGGGAGATGCGGATCAAAACAACAATGAGATATCATTTCACACCACAGACACTGGCCCACATTTAAAAAAACAAAAGCAACCTGTGTTGGCATGATGTGGTGACAAAGGGACACTCCTTCACTGCTGGTGGTAATTCTGACTGGCTCAACCATTTTGGAAAACAGTATGGATGATTTCGGAAAACAGTATGAATGATTCTCAAAAAATTAGAAATTGAGCTCCCGTCTGACCCAGCAATACCACTCCTGGGAATATACCTCAGAGAAGCAAAAAATTAGAGTGAAGTGACACCTGCACTTATTTGTTCATTGGCGTACTATTTACAACAGGTAGAATATGGAAAAAAAAAAAAACCCGATTGCCTGAGAACCGATGACTAGTTACAGAAAATTTGGTACATCTACACAATGGAGTACTATGTAGCAGTTCGAAAAAAATGAAGTCATGAAATTTACTTACAAGTGCTACTCCGTGGAAAATATTATGCTAAGCGAAATGAGTCAGAAAGAGAGGGACAGACATAGAAAGACTGCATTCAACTGGGTAACATAAAGTAGCAAACTAAGAGAATAACAACAAGAACAGCTGTGATAAATATCAGTTTGTTCACTCCATGGCTTAGAGGCCATCGGCACACTCTAGGGGTAAAGGCAGCTCAGATAGGGAAGGGAGCACCAAATAATGGGTTCTGAGAAGATCCACCCAGAATGAGAGATGCATGCTGACAGCAGTTTATAGACAGAACATCATTGCCACCCAAAGTCTCTCCTGCAGATCACAGCACCGAAAAGGAGAGATAGAAGAAAAGGGAGTGCCCTGCCACAAAGGCAAGGCAGGATGGGGGATAGGGGGGTGTGAGGGATACTGGGAGTGGTAGGGGTGGAGAATGGGCACTGGTGTTGGGATGGGTACTCGATCATTGTATAACTGTAACCCAAGCACACAACTTGTAAGTCCACAACTGTAACTCATGGTGTTTAACTAATAAAACAAAACAAAACAAAACAGAAAAACAAAACAAAATAAAACAAGAGAAATATCTAACAATAGCAAAGAGGACTGTAGTACTCAAACAGTTTAGAAACAGGAATATTGGCAAGTATTTTTAAATAAGCATCCAGGAGAGAATATAGCATTGTGAGTGAACAAATCTAATCTATGGATTCATCTCATCCTCGAAATGGAAAATGACAATCTGTTACAGTTACAAATTTCGAAATAAGATATATACCATCCACTTTTTTGCTGTGTATCTATGCTTTGACAAGTATTATTTTAATTTTTAAATTTACTTTAATTATTAAGACAGTATTTCCCTGCATTAAACTATTTAATTAAATGTTTTATTAAAAATGTTTTTTTTGCGCGATTATTTTTTTTTATTAGTGAAACACCATGAGGTACAGTTGTAGATTTACAATTTTTTGTGCTTGGGTTTGATTAGACAATGATAAGATACCCATCCCTCCACCAGTGCCCATTTTCCACCACCATGGATAATATCCCCCCCCACCCCCATCCCCCCATCCCCCCCTACCTCTGTGGCAGGGCAATCCCCTGTGTTCTCTCTCTCCTTTTGGGTGTTGTGGTCTGCAAAAGAGGCATTGAGTGGCAAACATGTTCAGTCCATAGTCCACTTTCGACATGCATCTCCCCTCCTGAGAGGGTCCTCCAAACACCCTTTATTTGGTGCTCTCTTCTCTGTCTGAGCTGCCTTTTTCTCTAGAATGCCCGACTGGGCACTAAGCTATGGAGTAATCCTCCTGGTGCTGATCTCAGCTATTCTTGGGTATTAATCTCATATTTTGTTACTTTATATCCCCCAGATGAATGCAATCTTTCTATGTCTATCCCTCTCTTTCTGACTCATTTCGCTTAGCATGATACTTTCCAAGTTGTACCACTTGTATGTAAATTTCATGCTGCATCTTTTCTAAGAGCTACATAGTATTCCATTGTATAGATGTACCAAGTTTCTTTAACCAGTCATCTGTTCTTGGGCATTCAGGTTTCTTCCAGTTTCTGGCTATTGTAAAGAGTGCTGCAATGAACAAACAAGTGCAGATGTCACTTCGACTACACTTTTTTGCCTCTATGGGATATATTCCCAGTAGTGGTATTGCTGGGTCAAATGGGAGCTCAATTTCTAATTTTTTGAGAAACGTCCATACTGTTTTCCAGAAGGGCTGAACTAGTCGACATTCCCACCAACAGTGAAGGAGTGTCCCTTTCGCGCCACATCCGCACCAGCATCGGTTGCTTTTGTTCTTGTGAATGTGGGCCAGTCTCTGAGGTGTGAGATGGTATCTCATTGTGGTTTTGATCTGCATCTCCCTGATGATTAATGATGTAGAGCATTTTCTCATGTGCTTTTTTGCCATTCGGATTTCTTCTTTGAGAAAGTTTCTGTTCATTTCATTGCCCCATTTTTGGATGGGGTTGGATGTTTTCTTCTTGTGGAGTTTAACCAATATTTTGTATAATCTGGATATCAACCCCTTGTCAGATGTTTATTCGGCGAATATCCTTTCCCATTCTGTAGACTGTCTTTGTATTTTGGTCACTGTTTCTTTGGAGGTGCAGAAGCTTCTTAGTTTAAGATAGTCCCATTCATCTATCTCTGTTTTCACTTGCTCGGCCAGTGGCGTGGCATCTTTGAAGATACCATTAGCTTCAATGTCATGGAGGGTTTTGCCAACTTTGTCTTCAATGTACCTTATGGTTTCTGGTCTGATGTTAGGGTCTTTAATCCATTTTGATCTTACTTTTGTACACGGTGTTAGGCAGAGTTCTGAGCTCATTTTTTTGCATGTAGTCGTCTAGTGATGCCAGCACAATTTGTTAAAGAGGCTTTCCTTACTCCACTTCACATTACTTGCACCTTTATCAAAGATTAGATGATGATATAATTGAGGGGAGATGTCAGTTTATTCAACCTTTTCCATTAGTCTGCAGTTCTGCCTTTGTTCCAGTACCATGCTGTTTTAAATATTACTGCTTTGTAGTACAGTTTGAAGTTCGGGAGGTTGATTCCTCCCATTTTCTTTTTCCCAAGAATTGCTTTAGCTATTCGTGGGGGCTTATTGTTCCATATAAATTTCAGGACTGTTTGCTCCATTTCTTTGAAGAATGTCGTGGGTATCCTTATAGGGATTGCATTGAATTTATACAATGCTTTCGGTAGTATTGCCATTTTGACAATGTTAAGTCTCCCGACCCATGAGCAGGGGATATCTTTCCATTTCCTCATGTCCTCTTTTATTTCCTGAAGTAGCGTTTTGTAGTTTTCTTTATAAACGTCCTTTACTTCCTTAGTTAAGCTGATTCCTAAGTACTTGATTTTATGGGGCACAATTGTGAACGGGATTGTTTTTTTCAAGTTGCTTTCTTCTCTCTCACTGTTTGCATATAGGAATGCCATGGACTTTTGGGAATTGATTTTATAGCCTGCAACTTTACTATACGAATCTATTGTTTCTAGGAGTTTTTTGGGGGAGGTTATTGGGTTCTCTAAGTAGAGTATCATATCATCTGCGAATAATGAGAGCTTGATTTCTTCCTTTCCTACCTGAATGCCCTTAATATATTTTTCTTGCCTAATCGCTATTGCAAGTAATTACAGTACTATATTGAACAGCATTGGAGAGAGTGGGCATCCTTGTCTCGTCCCTGATCTTAGAGGGAAGGCTCTCAGTTTTTCCCCACTGAGCGTGATGCTTGCTGTAGGCTTGTGGTAGATGGCTTTAATTATGTTGAGGAAGGTCCCCTCTATACCCATTTTGGCTAGGGTTTTCATCATAAAGGGGTGCTGGATCTTTTCAAATGCTTTCTCTGCATCTATTGATATAATCATATGCTTTTTATCTTTTCTTTTGTTGATATGATGGATTACGTTGATTGATTTCCGAATGTTGAACCATCCTTGTATCCCTGGGATGAATCCTACTTGGTCATGGTGTATGATCTTTTTGATGAGTAGTTGGATTCTATTTGCTAGTAGTTTGTTGAGGATCTTTGCATCTATGTTCATCAGGGATATCGGTCTGTAATTCTCTTTCTTTGTGGTATCTTTGTCTGCTTTTGGTATCAGTGTGATATTTGCTTCGTAGAAACTGTTTGGAAGTGTTTTTGATATTTCAATTTCGTGGAAAAGCTTAAAGAGGATTGGGAGTAAGTCCTCTTTAAAGATTTGGAAGAATTCACTAGTGAATCCATCCAGACCAGGACTTTTGTGCTTGGGGAGACTTTTTATTACCATTTCAATTTCCTTCATGGTGATAGGTCTGTTCAGGTGTTTCAGGTCTTCTTGGTTCAGCCTTGGGAGGCTGTAGGAGACTAGGAATTTATCCATTTCCTCGAGGTTTTGATGTTCCGTGGCATACAGTTTCTCAAAGTACTCCCTGAGGATCCTTTGAATTTCTGTAGTTTCTGTTGTAATGACCTCCTTTACATTTCTGATTCGGTTTAATAGGGTTTTCTCTCTCCCTTTCTTTGTGAGTTTTGCTAGAGGCTTATCAATCTTGTTAATTTTCTCGAAGAACCAGCTCTTGGTTTCATTGATCTTTCAGATTGTTTTTTGGGTTTCCATTTCGTTAATCTCTGCTCTGAGTTTTATTATTTCCTTTCTCCTGTTTGGGTTGTGCTCCTTTTTTTAGTCCTTCTCCAAGCTCTTAAGCTGTGAGGTTAGGTTACTTATGTGTGCTCGCTCCTCCTTCCTGAGTAATGCTTGTAGAGCTATCAACTGTCCTCTTAACACAGCTCTCGCTGTGTCCCATAAGTTTTGGTACCTCGTGTTCTCATTTTCATTCGTTTCTAGGAATATTTTGATTTACTTTTTGATTTCCTGTCTAAACCATTCGTTTTCAATAGAGCACTGTTTAATTTCCAGGTGTTTGATTTAGTTTTCTGTTTTTGTGTGTGATTTACTTCTAATTTCAGCGCATTATGGTCTGAGAAGATTGTCGTTACAATCTCTATCTTCTTAGTTTTTTGGAGGCATGTTTTGTGGCTCAGCATGTGGTCTATCTTGGAGAATGTTCCATGTACAGTTGAGAAGAATGTGTATTCAGCTTTTTGTGGATGAAGTGTCCTGTATATATCTACTAAGTCCCTTTCTTCCATTGTTTCCCTCAGATGAAGTATGTCCTTGCTAAGCTTGAGGCTGGTTGCTCTATCAAGAGGTGATAAAGCGGTGTTGAAGTCTCTCACTACTATTGTGTTGCTATTAATGTCTTTTTCCAAATCTATGAGTAGTTGTTTTAAGTACTTTGCTGGTCTCTCATTAGGTGCATATACATTTATTATTGTAAGTTCTTCCTGTTGTACAGATCCTTTGATCAATAACAAATGGCCTTCACTCTCTCTTATGGCATTTTTTCACTCTGAAATTGATGTGGTCTGATATTAGGATGGCTACCCCAGCTTTTCTACGGGAGCTGTTTGCCTGAAGGATTGTTTTCCAGCCTTTGAGTCTGAGTCTGTGTTTGCTTTGACTATTGAGATGTGTTTCTTGCAGGCAGCAGAATGTTGGGTTCAATTTTCTAATCCATCCTGCCACTCTATGTCTTTTAATTGGTGCGTTTAGCCCATTGACATTGAGAGAGATAATTGTTATGGGATTTTGTCCCATTGTTCTGTTGAAATTTGGTGTATTTGAGGGGCCTGTCTTGCCATAAAGTAGCCCATTTAGTTGTTCTTGTAACCATGGTTTTAGTTGTTCTTGTTAACCATGGTTGTTCTTGTAACCATGAAGTTCCTGAGCAGTTGTTAGTCTGTGAAACTTTGTGCTGTTCCTTCAATTATGAATGAGAGTCTCGCTGGTAAAGTATTTTTGGAGAAGCATTTATTTCACTGAATTTTTTCACTATGTCCCACCACTATTTGCGGGCCATGAGGGTTTCATCAGAAAAATCAGCTGTGAATTTTAAGGATGCTCCTTTTTAAGACATTTCTTTCTTCTATCTTGCTGCATTCAGAATTTTGTCTCTGTCTAAGGTTTTGGTCATTTTGATAAGAATGTGTCTTGGGGTATTTTTATTCTGATTTCTTTTAGCTGGTACTCTTCTGGCCTCCTGAATGTGGTCACAAGTTTTCTTCAGTTCTGGAAACGTTGGAGCAATGATGTCTTTGACAGTTTCTTCTTCATCAAGGTTTTAAATGTCTTTTTTTTAAAGAAATATTGAGGCCAAAGAGCTAGTGCAGTACGTAGAGGGTGTTTACCTTGTAGCAGCTAACCTGAGTTCAGTCCCCAGAACCCTGAGCCTGCCAGTTGTGATCTCTGGATACAGATTGAGAAGTGAGCCCGGAGCACATCTAGGTGCACTACCTCCCCACAAAAAAGGAGGAAAAGAAAAGAAAATATATAAATGATTCTTGAGTAACATAGAGATTAAGGGTGCTAATTCCTATATAACGTTTGAAAACCCCCAAATTTAATAGATAGTCTGCTATTGACCAAGAAGTTGGTTTATTATTTGTATTAACTTACATTGTCTGCAAGTGGTGCTATGTGTGGTCTGTAAATCTGTAAATTTGATACATTTAAAAAATTATAATGGATTTTATAATAGACTTTATAATACATTTGTATTTTATGTTTAATAAGTGATAAATTATATCTCTACTTTGTGGGTTATTTGAGCCATAGTATGTGGTGCTTGGGACTTCAGACTCTGTGCTCAAGGGTCATTCCTGGTGGTGCCAGCCATTAATTTGAGTTGACTGTGTGCAAGGTACGTGCTTTAACCCCTATACTAAGTCTGGGATCCAATCACATAAATTATTTGCATATATTTTATTCATGCATAGCATAACTTTTCTTAGATTTTTGATTTTTCTAGGATATATTGATCATCTTTAATTATTCCACATCAATACCAATGTCCAAAAATGTTTCAAAATATAATTATTGAAAAAAAATCATATAGACGTTCAAATTTGTGTTGTTTGTGGGATAACTATATTAAGAAGAAATAGAACCACAAGAAACATACAAGTAAAATGAAGGTACATTTCTTTGGAGTCTTTCAAGTATGTATTTATACTAGCATATATACAAGTAAAATTCTTAAAATATAAATTTCAGTGACTATTAAATTTTTGAGTTTTTTATAATTATAATGTTTTACTGCTAAGTCTATATTTATGTGAACATTTATATCTATTTGTCTAATTTTCTGATTGTTTACTTAAGATCAGTAGTTAAAGCTAACTTACTGATGAATGGGTGTGTGGCTCAGGGCTAAGAAACTTGGCTTGCATGTATGAAACTTTGGGTTGGCCTCCTGCAAGGCAAATGCCCTACCCACTGTGCTGTAAACGTTATATAAAATATACTAATAATAAGACCTAATGATGTTGGTGAACAGTGCAATATAAATGATTATTTAGTAATTTTCTTGATTTATTAATGAGATATGTGAGCTCTTGAGTATAATGGGAGTATTTTTCTAACATAAAGTCTGATGAAGGTGAAACTGTTATAACTGTCTTGTAGGATTCCATGTCCCTATTCTGCTTCATTCTACCTCTATCTCTATCCAATCCGGTCTTCTTGGGAATCTGACCTCCTGTTTGCTATCCTCCACCTTTCAACTGCCTACTTTATGACATCATTCTCCCACCCAACCAACCAACAACTGATAGAATCTTGGGGTTCCCATGCAGTTGTTTGTAAACAAAGTTGAATCATCATGACAAGTGACCAGTGACCAATAGCTGGAATGGTAGGTTCCAGTTTATGTACAAGATGGTTACCTTAGAAAAACACTGAAATGCCATACACATTTTATTTATTCTAATATATTTTTAACAAATTGAAGAGATGCATCGTAGTTCATTGGTTGTTAAAAAAAAGTTCTAAAAGGGAATGTACCGCCACAGAGGCAGGGTGGGATGGGGTGGATGGCGGGGGATATTATCCATGGTGGTGGAAAATTGGCATTGGTGGAGGGATGGTATTTGATCATTGTATGACCGAAACCCAAGCGCAAAGATTTTTAAATCTACAACTATACCCCATGGTTCTTCACTAATAAAAATAATGATTAAAAAAAAGTTCTGAAGTTTGAGATGCTGTGGTTGTTTTTCGGAGAGGCTGGGGGTTGAAGGATGTCATGGAAAAGAATGAGAAGTTATAGAGAGGACAAAGGGGAATAGACAAGACTCTAAGAAAGATAAACATGGTCCAGGGTTACAAAGCCCATCAGAGGAGAAATTGCATGGGCGTGATGAAGATTGGGGTAGAGTCAGAGGAACAGTATAGCTGACAGGGCATTTGCCAGTTCTTGCAATCCTTTAGGGTCCCCAGAGACTCACCAGATGTGAAACTTGAGCGCAGAGCCAGGAGTAAGACCAGAGCACAGTCAAGTATGCCCATCCCTGGTGTCCTCCAAAAAAAATATGGGAGAAATGGCATGGTCTGGGGGTTTGGATTAAAAGAATGAATTTGAAATAGTCTAAAGAAGGCAGATGAGTCTAAGGTGACCGGAAGAAAGTTAAAATTCTTTCATGGAGGCTGTGTTTATGTCTCATAGCCACCTTTGGAAATAACGAAATTTGAGACACATCTCTAAAAGGTTTGGGTGGTCTATTAATAAATGATGGCTGGGGGATGTGAACACATAAAATGGGGAATGAACCTTCCAGAGGAGTGGTCAACGCCATCAGAGTCATTCAAGGATGACTCTTTTTTTTTTTTTATTCTTTTTTTTTCCCTTTATTTTATTTTATTTTTTTAAAAGTTGTAGATTTACAATTTTTTGTGCTTTGGTTTCAATTATACAATGATCAGATACCCATCCCTCCACCAGTGCCCATTTTCCACCACCATGGATAATATCCCTCCCACCCCCATCCCCCCATCCCCCCTGTCTCTGTGGCAGGGCAATCCCCTGGGTTCTCTCTCTCCTTTTGGGTGTTGTGGTCTGCAAAAGAGGCATTGAGTGGCAAACATGTTCAGTCCATAGTCTACTTTCTACATGCATCTCCCCTCCTGGGAGGATCCTCCAAACATCCTTTATTTGGTGCTCCCTTCTCTATCTGAAAAGCCCTTTCCTCTAGGATACCCGGCTGGCCTCTAAGTTATGGAGTAATCCTCCTGGTGCTGATCTCAGCTATTCTTGGGTATTAATCTCATACTTTGTTACTTTATATCCCCCAGATGAATGCAATCTTTCTATGTCTATCCCTCTCTTTCTGACTCATTTCGCTTAGCATGATACTTTCCATATTGTACCACTTGTATGTAAATTTCATGACTTCATCTTTTCTAAGAGCTACATAGTACTCCATTGTGTAGATGTACCAAAGTTTCTTTAACCAGTCATCTGTTCTTGGGCATTCAGGTTTCTTCCAGTTTCTGGCTATTGTAAAGAATGCTGCAATGAACAAACAAGTGCAGATGTCATTTCGACTATACATTTTTGCCTCTCTGGGATATATTCCCAGGAGTGGTATTGCTGAGTCAAATGGGAGCTCAATTTCTAATTTTTTGAGAATCGTCCATACTGTTTTCCAGAAGGGCTGAACCAGTGGACATTCCCACCAACAGTGAAGGAGTGTCCCTTTCTCGCCACATCCACGCCAGCATCGGTTGCTTTTGTTCTTTTGAATGTGGGCCAGTCTCTGAGGTGTGAGATGGTATCTCATTGTGGTTTTGATCTGCATCTCCCTGATGATTAATGATGTAGAGCATTTTCTCATGTGCTTTTTTGCCATTCGGATTTCTTCTTTGAGAAAGTTTCTGTTCATTTCATTGCCCCATTTTTGGATGGGGTTGGATGTTTTCTTCTTGTGGAGTTTAACCAGTATTTTGTATATCCTGGATATCAACCCCTTGTCAGATGTGTATTCGGTGAATATCCTTTCCCATTCTGTAGACTGTCTTTGTATTTTGGTCACTGTTTCTTTGGAGGTGCAGAAGCTTCTTAGTTTAAGATAGTCCCATTTATCTATCTCTGTTTTCACTTGCTCGGCCAGTGGCGTGGCATCTTGGAAGATACCATTAGCTTCAATGTCATGGAGGGTTTTGCCAACTTTATCTTCAATGTACCTTATGGTTTCTGGTCTGATGTTGAGGTCTTTAATCTATTTTGATCTTACTTTTGTACATGGTGTTAGGCAGAGTTCTGAGCCTATTTTTTTGCATGTAGCCGTCCAGTGATGCCAACACAATTTATTAAAGAGGCTTTCCTTACTCCACTTCACATTACTTGCACCTTTATCAAAGATTAGATGAGCATATGATTGAGGAGAGATGTCAGTGTATTCAACCCTGTTCCATTGGTCTGCAGTTCTGCCTTTGTTCCAGTACCATGCTGTTTTAATTATTACTGCTTTGTAGTACAGTTTGAAGTTCGGGAGGTTGATTCCTCCCATTTTCTTTTTCCCAAGAATTGCTTTAGCTATTCGTGGGGGCTTATTGTTCCATATAAATTTCAAGAGTGTTTGCTCCATTTCTTTGAAGAATGTCATGGGTATCCTTATAGGGATTGCATTGAATTTATACAATGCTTTCGGTAGTATTGCCATTTTGACAATGTTAAGTCTCCCGACCCATGAGCAGGGGATATCTTTCCATTTCCTCATGTCCTCTTTTATTTCCTGAAGTAGCGTTTTGTAGTTTTCTTTGTACAGGTCCTTTACTTCCTTAGTTAAGCTGATTCCTAGGTACTTGATTTTCTGGGGCACAATTGTGAATGGGATTGTTTTTTTCATGTTGCTTTCTTCTCTCTCACTGTTTGCGTATAGGAAAGCCATGGACTTTTGGGTATTGATTTTATAACCTGCAACTTTACTATACGAGTCTATTGTTTCTAGGAGTTTTTTGGTGGAAGTTATTGGGTTCTCTAAGTAGAGTATCATATCATCTGCGAATAGTGAGAGCTTGATTTCTTCCTTTCCTACCTGAATGCCCTTAATATCTTTTTCCTGCCTAATCGCTATTGCAAGTACTTCCAGTACTATATTGAACAGCAGTGGAGTGAGTGGGCATCCCTGTCTCGTCCCTGTTCTTAGAGGGAAGGCTCTCAGTTTTTCCCCATTGAGGATGATGCTTGCTGTAGGCTTGTGGTAGATGGCTTTAATTATGTTGAGGAAGGTCCCCTCTATACCCATTTTGGCTAGGGTTTTCATCATAAAGGGGTGCTGGATCTTATCAAATGCTTTCTCTGCATCTATTGATATGATCTTATGCTTTTTATCTTTTCTTTTGTTGATATGGTGAATTATGTTGATTGATTTCCGAATGTTAAACCATCCTTGCATCCCTGGGATGAATCCTACTTGGTCATGGTGTATGATCTTTTTGATGAGTAGTTGGATTCTATTTGCTAGTAGTTTGTTGAGGATCTTTGCATCTGTGTTCATCAGGGATATCGGCCTGTAATTCTCTTTCTTTGTGGTATCTCTGTCTGCTTTTGGTATCAGTGTGATATTTGCTTCGTAGAAACTGTTCGGAAGTGTTTTTGATATTTCAATTTCGTGGAAAAGCTTAAAGAGCATCGGGAGTAAGTCCTCTTTAAAGATTTGGAAGAATTCACTAGTGAATCCATCCGGGCCAGGACTTTTGTGCTTAGGGAGACTTTTTATTACCATTTCAATTTCCTTGATGGTGATAGGTCTGTTCAGGTATTCCAGGTCTTCTTGGTTCAGCCTTGGGAGTCTGTAGGAGTCTAGGAATTTATCCATTTCCTCGAGGTTTTGATGTTCCGTGGCATACAGCTTCTCAAAGTACTCCCTGAGGATCCTTTGAATTTCTGTAGTTTCTGTTGTAATGACCCCCTTTTCATTTCTGATTCGGTTTATTAGGGTTTTCTCTCTCCTCAAGGATGACTCTTAACAGGGCCCAAGCCAAGAGAACAGTTGCAGCATGAATCCCCAAGATCAGCGACTGGGAAATGTAAAGATAAGACACCATGTCCTCGGGCCCTCTGTTCAGCACCCCTAGCTGCACCATTTCACTTATTCCCAACAATATTCAGAGTCGATTTCACGGTGACAATTTACTAGCTAGTTTCAACAATGAGGTCCATTGCCTCTGTAAGTCTTTGGATTTGTAAACTCCCCACAGTGGCCAAGCCTGCTTTCAGGCAACGACATCCGGACATTTCTGGCCGGGCGAGCTTAAGTTATATTATCTTGAGGGGCTTCTCTGTGGTGTTCCTTGGTCTCTGGTGCCTGTAGCCTTCTCTAAACATCGCTATTAACTGCAGCTCACACAAGAACCAACGTTATCAATAGCTTTGGGGCTGTATTACGGGATGAACTGGACTAAGACATGCGCTTTAGGGCACCACTCCCAAAGCGGTTGGTACCGCTTGACCTTGAGCCTGGATGGTGGTGGTGGAAAGCGATGGTTTTAGGAGAGTTCATGGGGTAATGGATGGATGGATGGATGGATGGAAAGGGAACCGTGAATGGTAGGGAACTGGACAGCTGGTGATCTTATAGGAGAGATGGTAGATGTGTTTTAATTACGTTAACATATTATTTGGAAATGATAAGCAAAACAAAAATATGAAAATAAGATAGGTTCCAAAGAACAGGTTACATATCAGACCGAGAGAGCTGAAAGGGCTGGCATTCCTTCTGGAGCTTTCAATTATACCATTTACTAAAGATGGTATTTTCACATCACTTACCTGTGGAGAGAAATAGTGAGAAAGAGAATGCCACCAGAAAAGCAAACTGGATGACCACGGTTCATAAAAGCCAGGTGGAAGGTGTTCACATGGATCCCAAGTGCAAGTGGGTTAACAGGAACATATATTTCACTACGTCTGCTTAGTACCAGTAACTACTTTGGTGGAAATGGAGGAACACGAATGCAGTTTCTGACAGACCTGAGACTAAACTGCTAACAAATTTTCCTCGGATAGGTTAGTTCACTGGCAGGGAAGAGAACAACTTGAAAAGTCTTTTGCTACCTTTCATGTATGGCTAGAGGAAAATGCTCCCAGTAATCTCTCAAAACTAACAAGCTTCAACTCCCCTGAAGGAAAGTTGTATTCACTGAGGAAAAAATGCTGGGAGAAAAGTCTGAAATGATGGGAAAAGAGACAATAAGTGCAAAAGGAGGGACTTGAAATTTAGCAAAAACAAAGCTTGAAACAACAAGATCTAGTGAGCACATGATTTACTGGGAATGGGATCTGAGGAGGAAAAGAGTGATATCAGGGATGTGAACAAGGAATATCCAAGTTAAGGAAGACTTAGCTAGCTGATTGCCCCATGGGCAACATGGTTCCAAGACTACCAGAACTTACCAAGGAATTTACTTTAATTTTCTTTCTTTTATATTGTCTATTACAACATGTATTCTTTGCCTTCTTCAACGACAAAGAGTGTTCATTTCTTTCTCAATATTCTGTTCACTTGTGTAAGAATCTTAATCAACTGCTGGATAACAAAATTATTTGTTCAGATGTATTATTTACTATAATATTTAGTTGAGATTACTGAAAAGTAGGTCTAAAGTGAAGTTTGTTTTGATTGGTAGAAGTAGAGTAGCTAGGACTAGGGATGGAATTAGAGATTTTGGGATACCACATTTAGTTCCTAATAAAACAAGTAAAGGACAGTGTCCCAAATAAGGTAAGGTAAAGGTAAAGGCCCTCCCGTTGATCGTCGATTTGCTCGAGCGGGCCCAGTAACGTCTCCATTGGAGACTTTGTTGTTACTGTGTCTGGCATATCGAATACTCTCGGTAGCTTGCCGGGCTCTCCGAGAGGGGCAGAGGAATCGAACTCGGGTCGGCCATGTTGGCCGTGTCCCAAATAGTCTATTGAAAAAGACATCCATCTCTATTTAACATGGAAATTCAGCATATTTTATATAAATTACAAATGAATTTATATTCTTGTATTTGGTCTTTTAAAGACATTCAAGATTCTTTCAGGAAACAAACACTGCCTATGAAATCATAACAACTTAATCATAAAAACCTGATAACTACTTAAGTTTCCAAGAATGTCAGTGCTAAGAATTATTTCCCTTGATATCACTAGAGCATATTATAGGCATATGAATACATCTGTGTTAATAAATAATTGGTATCTAATTTAGAGTCTCACCATACATGGTTGTGGGTATTGTGACATAGTTATATATATTTTCATAATTTTGCAATAAGACCTCTGGGTGTGAATCCTTGAATCATAAATACCTTTTAGTATATTCCAGCACCAACACCTCCCACCTTAGTTACTATATATATGACCTCCTTTGGAGTCATTTGCTTTTTTCACTTTGTTTTAGTCCTTCTCTCTCTCTCTTTTCAAATGTGAGTTATCTTCTTCAAATCAAGGTGCTTGTATTTGCTGTGGCAGTTTTAATCTTTATGAGTGATTCAAATTTTATTCATTTATTTTTTAATTAAATCACCATGAGATGGGCCATTACAAATCTATTTTATGCAATTTAATTTTTAATCCTTTCAGTGAAGCCAGGGAAAATCTCTTACTCGGGAAATTCAGAATTTCCATATTTTAAGTGAATCAAAACTGATTATTTTTGTATGTTTTTAATTTTTTATTTTTTTTTATTGAAAAGGGACCACCAAATAATGGGTGTTGGGAGGATCCTCCCAAGATGGGAGATGCATGCTGAACGTAGACTATAGACCAAACGGGATTGCCACTCAATGTCTCTTTTGGTATGTTTTTTAGATAACTGTTCCCTTCTTCTGTTTGCTTAGGTCCAGGACTTTGACTCTTCCCTCGCTGTTCTTTCAGGAAACAAGAGAGATGTCTTCAGGAAAGAAGAGCAGCTCAGCAGGCTGAGTCCCTTGGATGGGTTTGGTGCCATCTTCTTTCAGAAATTGATTTATTGTTTCTTACCAATCTTAAAATGGGTTGGGATTTAAAATGAAGGTCACATGAAGAACTGAATGCTGAAAGGAGGAAAGGGATATGCATGATAACCTTTCAGTACCGGTATTGCAAACCATAATGTCCAACAGAAGAGAATGGGGTGGGGGTAGGGGCGCAGAGGAAGAGACAGACAGCGACACAGATAGAGACAGAGACAGACAGAGACAGAGAAACAGACAGACAGAGTCAGAGAGAGAAGAAAAGTGTCTGCCATAAAGCACAGAGGCTGGCTGGGGGTGGGTGGCAGGAGGGAAAATGGGGGCATTGGTGGTTGGAAATGTACACTGTCATGAAGGAATGGATGTTGGAACACTATGACGGAAACTCAATCACAAATTTTTAGCTGTGTATCTGTGTAATTGTGCATTTAATTAAAAAATTTTAAAGAAAAAATTAAGGTTTCAAATGAAAAATTTGAGAGATTTCTGATGAAAGAGGCATTCTGGCGGAAACCTCACTGCTTGAGCAACAATACTAGTCCCTAGTTTTGGAAGGTGCACAGCGCCATTATGGGGTGTGTATGGGCCTGTGTCTCATTCCCTAAGTCTCTCAACCCTACTGCTAATCCTGTTCCTTTCCCACACGTGAAGAGAAATCTTCACCTTGGTTAACAGCCTTCTTATAAATCAGAGACTGTGATAAGAAAGACAGCTTTCAGCGAGGGCAATTTCAAAGTTTCAAAAATTCCCAAATTAAAGCAGTCAGAAGTAAAATCCCTGTTGTGTCCCTATCTGTAAGAGTGAGCTGCACACACTCTTTATAATAGCCAGAATATGGGGAAAACCTGAGTGCCCGAGAACAGAAGATTGGTTAAAGAAACTTTGGTACATTGACACAATGGAGTACTAGATAGCAGTTAAAAAAGATGAAGTCATGAAATTTACATACAAGTGGTACTACATGGAGAGTATCGTTACGCGAAATGAGTCAGAAAGAGAGGGACAGACAGAGCAAGATTGCATTTACCCGGAGAATATAAAATAACAAAATAGGAGACCAACTCCCAAGAGTGGCCGAGATTAGTGTCAGGAATTTTTCTTCATACCTTGGAGACCAGCCACACACACTAGCAGAAAAGGCAGCTCAGATAGAGAATGGAGCACCAAATTAAGGGTGTTGGGAGGATCCTCCCTGGATGGGAGAGCATGCTGAACATAGACTATAGACCAAACATGATTGTCACTCTATGCGTCTTTTGCAAACCACAACACCTAAAAGGAGAGAGAGAACAAAGGCGAATGCCATGCCATAGAGTCAGGGTGGGATTAGGGGATGGGGGGTGGGAGGGATACTGGGATACGTGGTGGTGGGAAATGGGCACTGGTGGAGGGATGGGCATTTGATCATTGTATAATTGAAACCCAAGCAGAACAATTTGAAAGTCTACAACTATACCTCATGGTATCTCGCTAATATAAATTTAAAAATTAAAAATAAAAAAAATGGAAGATAAAGTAAAAATGAAACAAGAGAAAGATCTAACAATAGCAAAGAGAACTATACTACTCAAAACGTTGAGAAACAGGCACATTGGGAAGTATTTTTAAATAAGCATCCAGGAGAAAATATAGCATTGTTCACGAACAAATCTACTCTATGGATTCATCTCATCCTTGAAATGGGAAAGGACAATGTGTTACAGTTACAAATTTGCAAATAAGATATATACCATCTATTTTTGCTATGTTTCTATGCTTTACCAAGTATTATTCTAATTTTTAAATTTACTTTAATGGTTAAAACAGTATTTGCCTGCATTAAACTTTTTAATTAAATGTTTTATTAGAAATGACTTTTAATGATTAAAAAAGTTTTATTCACATGTCATTTTCTAAAAGAAATATATAGGCCAAAGAGCTAGTGCAGTATGTAGAGGGTGTGTACCTTGTATGGAGCAAACCTGAATTCAATGCCCAGAACCCTGAGCCTGGCAGGAGTGATCTCTGGATACAGAGTCAGAAGTGAGCCCGGAGCACATCTGGGTGCGCTACCCTCCCCACAAAAACGGAAGAGAAGGAAAGAAAAACATATAACTGATTCTTGAGTAACATAGAGGTTAAGGGTGCTAACTCCTATATAACTTTTGAAAACCCCCAAATTTAATAGATAGTCTGCTATTGACCAAGAAGTTGGTTTTCTAATAGTATTTAATTCCATTATCTGCAAATAGTGCTATGTGTGGCCTGTCAATCTGTAAATTTTGATACATTTAAAAACTTTAATGTTTTTAAAGCTATCCATAGTCTAAGCCAAATAGACAAAATTGTTTAAAAATGTTTAAAATTGTTTAAAATTGTTTAAAAATGTTTTTAAAGCTATCCATAGTCTAAGCCAAATAGACAAAATTGATATGCCAAATCCAGTAATAAATGGATCTCACATCCCTAACCCTGAATATGCAGAGTCGAGAAGGATATGGAAGGAGAGGCTGATAAAATACCAAAGCAGAAATAGGGTGCCAAAACGTAGAAAAACAAAAATGATTGTCTGTACTTTTAATGCTCGTACGCTGGCATCTGCTGCATCCATTGAAGACCTTATGGTACAAGCGCGAAAGATCAAGTACAACATCATTGGTCTGACCGAAATGAGAAGACATCAATCACATCATGCCGTTTTCGACACTGGAGAAGAACTGTTCCTTGGAACATGTGATAAAAGAGGTGTCGGTGGTGTCGGTATCCTTGTCAACACAAACTTAGTCACGAGCATTGATTCATTCGAATGCCTAACAACCCGAATTGGACTATTACACTTGAATAAATGTGGCTCACTACCGGCAGTTTCTATCTTTGTTGTCTATGCACCAACATCCAGTTATGGTGAAAGAGAAACTGAGAAATTCTACATGGAGCTGGAGAAGTTCTATAAAGAAGATTACACCTTCTACAAGTTCATTGTCAGTGATTTAAATGCCAAGGTAGGACCAAGAAGATCAGTCGGTGAACTCCACATCGGGAATCATGGCCTGGAATGGAACGAACAGGGTGACAGACTGTCTGAGTTCATCATGTCAACCAAAACCTTCCATGGTAACTCACAGTACCAAAAGGCTGAATCTAAACGTTGGACATGGGAGTCTCCCAATGGAGGGTTCCACAATGAAATAGACTACATCATATTCAATCCGCAGTTTTGCCTAACCGATGTTGCTGTTGTCCCAAAATTCCAAACGGGATCAGACCACTGTCTTCTTCGTGCAAAATTCTACCTCACAGAACGAGGAGAAAGGAACACAAGGTTTAAGAAGAGGACTCCCAGAACAACCACCAACTGGGAGCTCTTTGGCTCTGTTGCGGCAACATGGGAAGATGCCGTCATTGACAACATTGATGAGGAATACGATCGAATGATTCAACACCTCCATGATTGTGCAAAGAATGCCAAGAGAGAGATAACCACAAAAATCCGCCTTTCTTCGAACACTCTTGAACTTATTCGCCAACGTGGCTTGACACATGCCTCAGGCAACCACAAGCGAACATCTGAACTGGCAAAACAGTGAAGAGAAGCCATCAAAGATGACCTCAAAAACAGGAGAGCAGCAGTACTGGTAGATGCGGCAGAAGCTGGGAAAAGCATTCGTAATGCCCGCCTGTCCTTCACCAACTAGAAAACCAAGATGACTGCCCTACAACATCATGATGGATCTATCACATCTTCCAGAAGGGCAATGGAGAAGATTATTCATGACTTCTACTCAGATCTCTTTAATAGCCACGTCCACTTGCCCACATACCACATACCACATGATGAATATGTCTTTCCCAAAGTTCTCCCTTCCGAAATCCAACCTGCCATCTCGTCAGTAAAGAAACAAAGAGCACCTGGCCCAGACAAGATCAGACCTGAACACCTGAAGAACTTACCATCAGTACTCATCAATACATTGGCTCGGCTCTTCACACGCTACCTGTCTGAATACAAGGTTCCATCCCAATGGAAAACCAGCAGGACTGTACTACTATACAAGAAAAGAGACATCCACGACATTGGCAACTATCGCCCAATCTGCCTATTGTCTGTCATCTACAAACTATTCACTCGAGTCATCCTGAATAGGATTAGCAGAACACTAGATGAAGGACAACCATGTGAACAAGCTGGATTCCGAGAAGGATTCAGTACCATCGACCATATCCACATGATTACTAAGCTCATTGAGGTTTCTCGGGAGTTCAAGATGCCGCTCTGTCTAATGTTCATTGATTTAAAGAAGGCCTTTGATTCTGTTGAGACGGAAGCGGTCATGGAAGCCCTAGCCAATCAGGGCATAAAAAACTCAATACATCAGGATCCTTCGTGAGCTCTCT
Source organism: Sorex fumeus (assembly GCF_029834395.1). Taxonomy (NCBI): domain Eukaryota; kingdom Metazoa; phylum Chordata; class Mammalia; order Eulipotyphla; family Soricidae; genus Sorex; species Sorex fumeus. The sequence goes on from NW_026606203.1 coordinate 1,150,112, forward strand.
TGCAGATTCACTACCAAGATCTCACCATTCTACAAAGAAGTAATCATCCATATCAAGAGAGGGGTTTGGCAGGGTGATACCATTTCACCAAAACTCTTCAGTGCCACCCGCGAGAATATCATGCGATGACTGCTATGGGAAAGCATGGGAGTGAAGATAGATGGTCGGCAACTACACCACCTCTGCTTTGCTGATGACATCGTTCAAATAACACCAAACATCAGCCAAGCAGTACAAATGCTGAACAACTTTGACCATGAATGTGGAAAGGTCGGACTACAGCTGAATCTTACGAAGACAATGTTTATGAGAAACAGCCTTGTTCCTGACGCTCCATTCGCTCTCAACGGAACCACCATCTCCAAATGCAACAGTTATATATACCTAGGTCGAGAAATCAACATGATGAATGACCTGGCACCTGGGTTGCGCAGGAGGAAGAGAGCGGCTTGGAATGCCTTCAAGAGCATTGAAGAAATAACTAAAAGGACAAAGAACCAGCAGCTACGAGCACATCTCTTTGATTCCACTGTTCTTCCTGCATTAACATATGCCTCAGAGACCTGGACCCTACGAAAACGGGATGAGAACGCTATTCAGGTCTCTCAAAGAGGAATCGAAAGAACAATGCTTGGAATATCACGATTCACTCAAATGAGAGATAGAATCCGGAGTTCTGATCTTCGTCAACGCTCAAGAATCAGGGACGCTGTCTCATTTCCCAAGACATCAAAAATCAGATGGGCTGGACATGTAATGAGGTTTACAGACAACTGCTGGACTAGAGCCATTACTGATTGGATTCCACGGGACATCAAAAGATCACGTGGATGCCCACCTACAATATGGTCAGACTTCTTCATCAAGAACCTAAATGATCGGTTTGAGGCTCTGCATGTTCCTAGAACGAACAGATACCATTGGACTACGCTAGCACGCAACCAGGATGAATGGAGATGTTACTGGCACCTGCTCGAATAAATCGATGAATAACGGGAATTAAGTGATTAAGTGATTAAGTGATATACAAGTATAATTTTTAAAATAATCAATTTCAGTTACTATAAAATGCTTATTATATTTTATAATTGTAATGTTTTCCTGCTAAGATTACATGGATGTGAACATTTATGTCTATTTTTCTACATATCTAATTGTTTACTTTAATAACAATTTTTAAAAGCTAACTTACTTATGACCGGATATGTAGCTCAGGACAAAAGAACTTGGCTTGCATGTATGAAACTTTGGTTTCTATTCTTTACACTATAGAAACAAAAGCAAAATCATTAACTGTGGTTGGAAATATGCCTCAGTGGTAAAATATTTGCCTCACATTTCTGAGGTTATGGGTTTGATCCCTGAATTTCCATCTACACACACAAAAGCTAACTTACAACAAAGTATCTCACTGGAGACCTAACTGGGCCCGCTCAAGAAAATCGATGAAGAACGTGAGGACAGTGACAGTGACAGTGACTTAAAGAACATTCAACTGCTTTAAACTATATATTGCGTAACTATTATAGAGATTTAACTCTCAATAAAATAACGTGAAAAGGTCTATTTTCTAGCATCTTTGCTAGGAAGAGATATTACCTGATTTTTAAATATTTGTATTTTGGGGGGAAATTTTAATTTCTCATTTTAATTTGTGCTCTTTGTCTACTAGTGAGCTTGAAAATTGATCTTGTGTGGGACTACATGGAAAATATTATGCTAAGCGAAGTCAGAAAGAGAGGGACAGACATAGAAAGATTGCATTCATCTAGGTAACATAAAGTAACAAAATAAGAGACAAACACCCAAGAACAGCTGTGATAAATACCAGGTTGTTCACTCCATGGCTTAGAGGCCAGCTGCACTGTCTAGGGGTAAAGGCAGCGCAGATAGAGAAGGGAGCACCCAATAAAGGGTGCTGGGAAGATCTGCCCAGGATGGGAGATGCCTGCTGAAAGTAGTCTATTGACTGAAGAGGATTGCCACCCGATGTCTCTTCTGCAGACCACAGCACCCAATGGGAGAGATAGAACAAAAAGGACTGCCCTACCAAAGAGGTGGTGTGGGATGGAGGATGGGGGGTGGGAAGGATACTGGGATAGGTGGGGCTGGAGATTGGGCACTGGTCATGGGACGGGTACTCTATCATTGTATAACTGAAACCCAAGCACAACAACTTGTAAGTCTACAACTGTACCTCATGGTGTTTCACTAATAAAAAAAAACAAAACAAAAATTAAAAAAAGGAAATTGCTCTTGTGTTTACTAGTCATTTACACTTCTTTCAATAGAGATTATATGATCATGGTTTATGCTTATTTTTACTATTGAAGTTGAATAGCTAAATACTGATTTATTTCACAGCACTAATTTATTAAAAACATTCATCCTTGGCCTATCATATTAATTGCCATTATTTGTTGGTTTTGCTTGTTTTTTGATCACTTAAATTGGTTTTGGTCCTTTTCTTTCAGATAGAAAAAGTTTGACACAAATGAGCATATGTTTTTCTTTATCTTCTAAAGTTTTAAACTGAGAACAACTGTTTGTTTTGTACAAAAAAGATACCTGTGCATTTACTGTTTCTTCTCATTTTATTTACGTTTTAACACGTCTCGACTCATCTACATCTTATCATAGTAAGTGTTTTCATATTGAAAGACACCACCATTTTTTTCAATCATAGCACTGTAGCACTGTCCTCCCACGGTTCATCCATTTGCTTGAGCGGGAAGAAGTTCACATCTTACAACAAATTGTGAGACAATTTATCAATGGTTTTGGCCTATTGAATAGGTCATGGGTAGCTTGCCAGGCTTTTGCTATGTGGACGAGATACTCTGGGTAGCTTGCCGGACAGAGGAATAGGAATCAGGATTGGCCTCCTGCAAGGCAAATGCCCTACCCGCTGTGTTGTAAACGTTATCTAAAATATACTAGTAATACCAAATGTTGTTTCTTTAACAGTACAATATAAAATATTATTTCGTAATTTTCCTTATTTGTTAATGAAATGTGTAAGCTCTTGAGTATAATGGGAGTATTTTTCTAACACAGGAGTCTGAGGAAGGTGAAACTGTTATAACCGTCTTGTTGGATTCCATCTTCCTAGCCTACTTCATTCTACCCCACTCTCTATCCAATCCGGTCTTCTTCTTGGGAATCTGAACTCCTGATTGACTAGCATCTACCTTTCAACTGTCTACTTTATGACATCATTCTCCCACCAAACCAGCCACCAACTTGTAGAATCTTGTGGGCCCCATGCAGTTGTTTGTAAAAAATTTGAATCATCCTAGCAAGTGCCGAGTGACCAATGACCAATCACCAGTGAGCAGTCGTCCGTACTGAACACTTGCGGTCTTAAACCGCTTCAGTGTTCAGACGCACTCACGTACCGTCTCCTCTTCTCGTCTACCTTTCATTGGTATTTCCTCTTCTCTGACCATGTCAGGTAAGGAATAATACTTTTCAAAGCTTTTCATTAGATTTATCATCCCTAAACTTAGCATTCAAGGAAAAACAGCACGGAGTAATGAAGGTAAGTATTCAAGTAGAATTTTATAAGCCTCATTTTAGCTTGACTTTGACATTTGCTGTGTGATTTTAGACATTGGCTTACTTTCTCTGACATACAAAGTGTTTTTCCTCATTGATTACATTATATTTTAGACATATTTAGGAGCTCAAATACACACACACACACATATATATATATATATTTATATATGAGGGTTGATTCTCTGCGTTTCTTTTTCCGTTTAATAGTGAATTTTACATGATATCCATTGAAAACAAGTAAATCAGAGACAGTATTTATACAGAAACAGAAAATACAGATGCTGTGGAAAACTGTTAATATGTACTAGCATGTGTTCTCTGTAATGGTATCTCCACTTGTATTTATAATTCAGTATTTTAAATATAGTGATATTACAAAGTAATAATAATTGATCTTTGAGTTTTCTATTTAAACCGGTAATAAGAAAATATGGGGCATGGGGAAGGTGTGGAGTGCTGAGCGGTAGGGAGACAAGCCCTCAAAGGTAAGAAAGTTTGGGATCACTTTCATCAAACATTGAACAATCGAAACCAAGACGATATGAGACAGAAAAAAATAGGAAAGAAAGAAAGAAGGAAAGAAAGAAAGACAGACAGACAGACAGAAAGAGAGAGAGAGAGAGAAAGAAAGAAAGAAAGAAAGAAAGAAAGAAAGAAAGAAAGAAAGAGAGAAAGAAAGAATAGGGACAGCGATTATCAAGGAAGGGGAAAAGATTTGGACAAAACGTTGAAGAGAACCAAAGACAAAATCAAAAAAGAAAGAATATGTATTAAATATGCTGAGATATATCCACTGAGAGCAAGATAAAAGGTAAAGGTAAAGGCCCTCCCGTTGATCGTCGATTTGCTCGAGCGGGCCCAGTAACGTCTCCATTGGAGACTTTGCTGTTACAGTGTCTGGCATATCGAATACTCTCGGTAGCTTGCCGGGCTCTCCGAGAGGGGCGGAGGACTCGAACTCGGGTCGGCCATGTTGGCCGCGTGTAAGGCGAACGCCCTACCGCTGTGCTATCGCTCCAGCCCGAGAGCAAGATAAAGCAATTTATTTCAATAAATGCCAGGACTAGAAAGTATACTATGCCTTGAATAGGGTTCCAGTAGAAAAAGCAGTTTATCAGAAAGCCATCCTTGCTGGCATTTTTCCTGATTACCATCTGAGAACACAGTAGTTGGAACTTGAGTATAAACATGCTTCAGAAATGATGCTCCCCATAAATAGCTAATAGTGCTCATCTAGGGTGGTGGAAGACACAGAATCTTCAATGTTTTTATTACGTTATGGTTTTTAAGTACATGTACGCGCTGCCTGTTAAAATAAAAAAAATGGTATATTCTAACTTGAATCAGGAGATTTGATTCATTTGTGTGGTAAGTAGGTTCCAGGTTAAAGCTGCTTCTCATCTTTACAAATATTATTTCATGTGATTTTTTTCTTCGTAACATGAGAGTACTTTGATAATAGTCAACTTTTGTTTTTAGATCCTAAGAGGAAATAGAAAAATCAAGTCTCACATGACTAATTACACATTTTTGTCATATTTGTGAATTCTGAGTTTTCTTACATTAAAGATATTTTATTGGATTTTGGTGCTCGCTCATTTATTAAATATTGAGAAGAAAGTTTTCCTGGTTGATAAAGATAATTCTAATCTAGGGGTTGAAAGTAAATTTGCAATATTTTGTGATCACTTTATAAATGGTCATTTCTGTTTCTTGTGTGATCAAGTGAAATCCTCTGCTATGTTTTACACATGTTGTTTGCTGGTTAATATTCAATGGTACAGATGAGAATAATTTTTTTGTATTTTCAAAGTTTCTTTCTGTATTTTACTCATTTAAAACATTTCTTGTCTATGAAATACAATCATGTTTATTCCTATTTTCTTTTTTTTATGTTTATTTTCCTATTTACCATGTAGTTACTGGTAAATCCTTTCTCTTTAATGGACTGGTTAAGTGTGCACTCAAAAATCACCTTCTATTCCATTTTTTGGCTAGCAGTTTTTTCTACAATAGAATACTGTCTTCATATGGTATACGTGGAACAATTTATTAATAACCTTATTAGACTGTTTTATTTGCTTTTTTTGGGGGAACCCATCTACTGTTATTCAAGGCTTACTCCTTGGTCTGTTCTCCATAACATACTGTACTATGCTGCTTGCTACAGAGCCCAGATTTCATTAATATCTATATACTTCTTTTTCAGTTCTGTGATACTTATTTTTCATGATGTTTTCTTTACACTTCCTCCTATGTAAATCACATGATAGAAAAATTATATTTGTGTATGCATTATTATTCTTATTGTTATGTGTACCTACATTGTTGATATACAACTTAAGACACAGAATTTAAATAAAGTTTTCCTTCCAAAAATGTTTCTTGGGAAAAACTCAAGTAGTCATTTTTGAAGTGGATCAAAAATCAGGGTAACCTTCAATGCATCAACAAGGTTAAGTCGTATGTGAACCGTAAGTAACAGGTACTCATGGCACAAGTCAAATGGAAACCTGATGATTACAGTGATAATAGTTGTAAAGACCCCAAATGCCTATATTAATGTAAGGTATATTCCTTCTGGTTTCTGGCCTTGTAGTGATCATGCAGGGTCCTGGCCAAAAGTCCACATGCTTTAGGTTGCTTAACCTGGAAATTCATAAGGGATAGAGAGAGAGAGTACTGGAGGGGATAAGGCACTTGCCTTGTACACAGCCAATTCAGTTGAATCTCTGTCACAGCATACACTCTCCTGAATGTTTTAAGGGGTCACTCCCGAGTGTAGAGCCAGGAAAAGCCCAAGATCACTGTCAGTTTTTGGTCCAAACTCTATACCACCCCACGCCCAATAAGAATTATTGGAATATATGAAATCTCTTTGCCTTCTCTGGGCCTCAGATTTCTTTTTGTTGAGAAAATGTTACCCATTCTCTTAGACTTCCTAGTTTGAAAAAGCTTCCATTCTAGGAAATAGCATAGGAGTCAATAGGAGAGCAAGCTAAGGAGAAACTATCTGTAAGCAAGAAATCCAGGTACAGACACGATCACCTGGTTCTTCTACAGTTCTGTGTTTACTTTGAGAGCATGATACCAAATACACAAAGTGCCCAAAGGTTCCAGGCTTTGAATCACCCCAAGTGGTTGGAATTTTGGAAACTCAGTTGACTGTTTGTAGTAGAAGCATCCTGAGGCTTAAATTTTAAGTTCATATTGTTCCTCTCAGCGTTGAAGGAGATTATTAGTCTCACAGATTTTTTTCATCACCCTCTTGTTCCTTACAGAAAATTTTCAAAATCCATCTGTATTGGGAACTGCACATACTCTGCAGCTTTCCCTTCCCATGGTGAACAATGCAGCTTCACGAACAGGAAGTGTCTGCAACTACTCCAGAGTATCTGCTCCAGCTGGTCGTTCTGCTTGGCTCCTGCCCTCAGCCTCTGGCACCTCTTTCCAACCACTGATGGGTAGTGCCTATCTTTACCAAAATTTCAGCACAGCAATGCTGTCTGGAGTGTTTCACCAGAGTCATCTATCCACCTCAGCTGCTTCCTACCCGAGTGTTTTGGAATGGGATATTGCAGGAAGTGCTGAAGAGAAGTCTTCCATGGGAGACTTTTCTGTGACTGTCCTTGACCAAGACCCCGCTGTCTCTTCCATGTCTATGGCAGCTCGCTATGAGAAAATCCTAGATACCAACAACACGGTGTCTGTGTACCCATCACTTTCTGCCAGTCTTGTTTAGAGAACACCACCTCTGGTTCCACATCAGAGAAGAAGCCTGTCACTTCCCTACCAGGAAGGAAGCCAGGTGTATTACTATCATCAAGGAATTCTGGGAACTTTCCTTTCTGGCCTGCAGTCCTATGACTCCATGTCATACACAGGGTAAAAGGGCTCTTCCCCACAAACTTACAGCAACTCATCGCGAGAAATGGTTATGTTTCTCAAGGAGGTCCAGCCCCCAAATAACCAACCACCAGGCTTCTCCTCTGGAATCGACTTCTCTCTGTCTGCTCAACCCATCACAGAATCGAGTTATCAAGTTGAGTACACTAAGAAAAGGGAAAGAAATTTAAACAATTGGGGTCAAAAGAGAGGAAAACTGTCCATAGTTAGGTGGTATTTAAATACACTGAGATTTTTAAATTTAAAAAAAAAAAACTCAGTTCATGTTTACTCCCCTCACTCATTTTACAGCATGTTATTTTCACACTCAACATAAGAGCTCCTAATGGAGATTGGAAGGTATGATAGTATAATGGACATCTAGCTTTCATATCATGAAATTTTAGGAGCACACAAAAAGATTCCACATTTTTCCCTAGTTGTTTCATTTATTTTTTAATTTTTATTAGTTAAACATCATGAGGCACAGTTGTAGACTTACAAAACATTGTGCTTGGATTTCATTTATACAATGATGGAGTACCTATCCCTCCACCAGTTCCCATTCTCCACCACCATGGATCCCAGTATTCCTCAGACCACCAATACCCCCCATGCCACCCAGCCTGCCACATTTTTCACTGTTCTATGTCAGCAGTCCTCCAGAATTACCACACTAAAAGTAAAATACATGTCTTAAACTAGTATTTTTTTATTTTTTACGAAGTTTCAGAACTCTTATTGTAATGGTACCACTTTAACTTTCCCTTCTATTAATGAACAGCAAGGTTCTGAATAAACTTGTGGTTCAGAGATTCTGTCTCAAATCATCAAACCTAGCATCTGTACTTCAGAACAAATATCATGGTGAAGTAAAGCTTCATTCATACTCTTATTCTATGATATTAACGTCCTTTTATTTTTCCATGATAGTGAATAAATTGAGAGTAAAATTCATTACAATGTTAAGCTCTGTATGGCACTCATTAGTTTAAAAATCTCTAATATTTTTTTTAAAAAGCTTTTGTTTGGAAGAGTTTGAATCTGTGTCATAGCCCAAAGTGCTCAGGGATTACTCCTGGGTCTCTTCTAGGGATTACTGCTGATGATGCTTAGGAGATCATATGATATGAAAGATCAAACAGAGGTCAGCTCTGCGCAGGGCCAGTGCCTTACCAAATGGACTATCCTTCTGTCCCATGTCTCTTAGTTTTAAATGCAGTTTACACAGAAACTCTTTCAAATACAAATAAAACTAAAAACAGCAGCAACACATGACAAACAGGAAGAACTACAACATTTACCTCCAATCCTTGAGCACAGGGCCTTGTCCATTATCCGTAGAATACCCAGTAACAATGCCTTGCCTATTGCTGGTAGGTGCACAGTTGTTGCAAATATATGTTAACAGGAACATATATTTAATTAACTCTGCTTGGTACCAGTAACTACTTTGTTGTAAATGGGGGGGAAAAGAACACAGTTTCTGACTGACCTGAGACTAACCAGTTAATAGATTTTCCCAGGAAAGTGTACTTGACTGGCTGGGAACAGAAAAACGTGAAAAGTGTTTTGCTACCTTTAATGTGGAAATTGATCCCAGTAATCTCTTAAAAATAACAAGCTTCAACTCTCGAAGGAATGCTGTATTCACTGATGAAAGAATGTTGGGAGAAAAGTCTGAAATGATGGGAAAAGAGACAATAAGTGCAAAAGGAAGGGCTTGAAATTTGGGTTCCTCTGAAAACAAAGCTTGAAACAACAAGCTCTGGTGGGAACATGATCTACTGCGAATGGGATCTGAGGAGGAAAAGAGTGATATCAGCGATGTGAACAAGGGAAATCCAAGTTAAGGAAGACTTTTAGCTAGCTGACTACCCCATGGGCAACATGGTTCCATGATGACCAGAAATTACCAATTAATTTACTTTAATTTTCTTTCTTTTATATGGTCAATTACAACATGTATTCTGTGTCTTCTTCAAACAGAATTTGGAGTATTCATTTCATTCTCAATATTCTGTTCATTGTGGTAAGCATCTTTAACAACTGCTGGATAACAGAATTATTTGATCAGACTTATTTTTTACTTTAATGTTTAGTTGAGATTACTGAATATTAGGTCTAAAGTGAAGTTTGTTTTGATTGGTAGAATTAGAGTAGCGAGGAGTAGGGATGGAATTAGAGTTTATGGGGTACCACATTCAGTTCCTAATAAAATAAGTAAAGGACAGTGTCCCAAATAGACTATTGAAAAAGATATTCATCTCCATTTAACCTGTAAATTCAGCATTTTCTATATTTAATTAAAAATGAAAGAATGTTCCTATATTTTGTCTTTTAAAGACATTCCAGATTGGTTAAGGAAACAAACACTGCATATGAAATCATAACAACGTAACCATAAAAACCTGATTACTGCTTAAATTTCCAAGAATGTCAGTGCTAAGAATTATTTCCCTGGATCTCCTTAGTGTACATGATAGTCATATGAATACACCTGTGTGGATATATCACTGGTATCTAATTTAGAGAATAGATATATAGTGATTAGATCACATAACTGAGTGTGATCTCAACTTTTCTACACACTCCCATGCCCAACACACCCAAAGACTTGTACTAATCCTTATAGATCCATGACTTTTCCTCCTCCCCTCTCCCAGAGTCTTTTCCTCCTCCCCTCTCCCAGAGTCTTCTTTTCAAGTACTATTGTAATGTGCTTTAGAAAATATTGAGTTAAACCTAATTGTTGTCATTTAGCTTTTAGATAGAGAACCAAGAAAATCTTATTAAAAGCGTATTTTTGTATCCTTTGAAAATGGTAATAAGAACATTATCCTTGAGTCCTCAATAGACATTATATAAAGTATTTTGTGAGGAATTCCCTGTACAAATCAATACTCGAAGAAATAAATGACTTCTCTGAATGAGAATGAACTGGGACATTTCAAAGTATCAATCAGTGAGTCAAAGATGAATCATAGCATCATATAGCTAAAAATGATCTTGATGTAATCTAGTGAACACCATTACATTTTTTTCTTATACCAGATTGTAGCACTTTTAATTTTTTAAATTATTATCCATTTATTTTTATCAGTGGAACACCATGAGGTACAGTTGTAGACTTACAAACTTTTGTGCTTGGGTTTCAGTTATACAAGTATCAAGTACCAATCCCTCCACCAGTGCCCATTCTCCACCACCAAGGAACCCAGTGACCCTCCCACCCCCCAACTCCCCCACTCTGCCCCAACTCAGGGCATACCCTTTTGCTTTTCCTTTACTTTAGGGTGCTGTGGTTTGAAATGAAGGTCAATATCATTACATTTTCAAAGAAGAAAATAGACCCCTAGATGTTCAAGACCCTGCTAGTCTCCTGGACTTCTTCCCAGCATGTACCCTGCTCCACGCCCGCCCTTTGGAAATAAGCTGGGAAGGAAAACTGGATGTTCGTTTCCTCACACTGACCTGAAAGACTCTTGCTGATTCTCAGCCACATCAACTATTTCATTTGTTTCCTGATATCACCTCCTGTCTTTTATTTTTTATTTTATTTATTTATTTATTTATTTATTTATTTATTTTTTCTTTTTTATTAGTGAAACACCATGAGGTACAGTTGTAGATTTACAAATTTTTGTGCTTGGATCTCGGTCATACCACGATCAAATACCCATCCCTCCACCAGTGCCCATTTTCCACCACCAGGATAATATCCCTCCCCCCCCCATCCTCCCATCCCCCCATCCCCCCCTGCCACTGTGGCAGGGCATTCCCCCCTGTTCTCTCTCTCCTCCTGGGCGCAGTGATCAGCCAAAGAGGCATTGAGTGGCGAACATGTTCAGTCCAGTCTACTTTCAACCTGCATCTCCCCTCCTGGGAGGATCCTCCAAACACCCTCCACTTGGTGTTCCCCTTTCTATCTGAATTGTCCTTTCCCCTAGAATACCCAGCTGGCCTCTAAGTTATGGAGTAATTCTCCTGGTGTTGCTCTCAGCTATTCTTGGGTATTAATCTCATATTTTATTATTTTATATCCCCCAGATGAATGCTATCTTTCTATGTCTATCCCTCTCTTTCTGACTCATTTCGCTTAGCATGATACTTTCCATATTGTACCACTTGTCCAGGTTGGTTGGAGGACCCGAGCGGAATCTTTTATTTTTTTTAAAAAATATTTGATTTGTTTCTGGAATAGAAAGAAAAAAACTAAATGGACTAATAAAACAAAAGCAAAATCAAACCTTTACACTCTGACCTCAGAATAGTCCTTACAAGAGGGGAAGTAAAAGACTAAAATGGGTCGGGGAGTGTTGTTAGTTGGTTGTGGACAGTAGCTGGATATTTGACAGTGCATGGAGCATGAAGACAGAGTTGCTGAGATGAGGAAGTCTGTACTTGAAGCGAATACACTTTGTAAACTAGTCATCACAATTATATGTCCATATGAAATTTATCTACATATGCTTTGTGCCTCCCTTGCATTTATGTGTTATGCATGCCTTTATCCAGGGCTCAGAAATGCATCTGAGGGCATTCGGAAAATTAGATGAGGCCCATGTAGGGGGAGAGAATTAGTAAATAATTGGAGGAGGAAGAAATATGAGTTGGAGCTTACGAGATGTGTAAGAGGAATATATAGATATGTATGTATGTGTAAATACACATATATATGCATAAAAATATATGTGGGCGGGAGTGATAGCATAGTGGGTAAGTTTGCCTTGCACGCTCAACCTGGGTTTGATTCCTAGGCTCCTCTCAGAGAGCCCGGCAAGCTACTGAGAGTAACCCTCCCGCATGGCAAAGCCTGGCAAGCTACATGTGATGTATTCCCTGAGTTTTTGTTAATAGCTTCCGTTTTTTAGAAAGCATCATAATAAATTATATTATTTAAAAATAAATAAGTTGGGTTTGTAAGTGGATTCTGTATGTTTGGAACCTGGGATGTATTTTCCTATGTAAGCTACATTAAACATGATATTTATAACAGAAATCCCATCTGCAGTACTATTCACAATAGCCAGAAGAAACTATGGTATGCCTACACAATTGAATACTACACAGTTGGCAGGAAACTGACATCATGAAATTTGCTTATAAATGGATGTACAGGCAAGAATATCATGCCCAATGAAATCAGTCACAAGGAAAGGGGTATAGTGATAGGACTACCCCTTTTTTGGATATAATAAACCAGAATATGAGACTAATACCCAAGGATAGCAGAAATACAGGCCAGGAGACTTGGTCAATCTTTGGACGCTTGCCACGAGTGCTGAAGGCGGGCATTTGGAATAAAGAAGGGACAGTTATGACAATGATAGTTGGAAGTGATTACTCTGGGTGAGAACTGAGTGCTGAAAGTAGGTAAAGGAATAAACGTGAGAACCTCTCAATATCTGTATTACAATCCATAATGCCCAAAGGATGAGAGAGAGAGAGAGAAAGAAAGAGAGAGAAAGAGGTGCCTGCCACAGTGTAGAGATAGCAGGCTGTCAGGGGGGGAGGGGTTTGAGGTTGGGAGAGGGAGTGGTGGGAGAGAAACTGGGGACATTAGCAATGGAACTGTATACTAGTGGAGGTTGGGTGTTGAAATATCCTATGAATGAAACTGAATCATGAAAAGCTTTGTAATGTGTGTCTCCTGCAGATTCAATACAAAAACATGATATTTAGTTTCTACCACCATGACTAACCTATGAGTTTGCTGAAATGTATTTTTATCACCTTGGCTGGTCTCATTACATGGGTGCCTGTGTGGTAATTTTTTTTTATTTTATATAGACTGAAGATACAAAACTAATAGGGTTGGGACTTATGGTGGAAGGGGAGAAGAGCACAAAAACCCTGTTGACCACAGCTCAGCAGGGTCAGCTAGCTTTCGTGAAGACAGAACTCCTTCACTGATTTCCTCTTTTTAATGTGGAAAACTGAAAAGACTTTGCAGGCTGTCAGTGGGTTGTCCCGTCCAGTTCACACTATTTTCTTTTCGATCAGAATTGTTTAAATATTATTTGAAAAATTTGGAGCTTAATGATTTGTTCTCATATATTTCCACTACATGGTGTCAGTGGGCATTGATCCAGGAAGGCCAGCATGAAAAAGTTGAGGTGTATGTCTTAACCACCAATGCCAACACTACTGTAAGTATGGAACCCAAAGTACAATAGTTAAACTTCAAAATGTGTTTGTCAAGGAAATAGGTGGGAATGCAGGGTGAAATAGGTCATTTGTTGGTGGAGGGTTGCAGACACTGGTAGTGTAATTAGAATTGGAATATTATATGACAAAACTCCATTATAAATGATTTTGAAAATCAAAATTGCCTAAATTTAAAAAAAGAGAAGTCAACTTATGTCTATATTTCAAGAAAGCTTGTCTTAGCAAATTTTGGCAGGGAGACCATACTTGGTAGAGAGAGGGAGAAAGAAAGGGACAGTTGACAGTTGGGAAGAGAAGCCTGGATATCATGGAAGAGATGAAAGCTGATCTTAGAAGATTTGGAGCCATCAGAGTTTAGAGAGTTAAATGGTGAGACCATTGCAGTTTAGATAGTTAAATAGAGAGATTGGTTTCAGTCATCAGCAGTGTATACATAGAGAGACCTCACAGATATTCAGGCTATATTACCTAACAAGGGGAGCGTTTTTTTCCTGAAGCACTATGTAAGGATAATATTTTGCCAGGAAGAATGATAAAAAGTTGGTTCTCTTTCACAGATTAATACATTAGAGATGAAAACTTTTATACAAAGGAATCTATCATCTTGTCCTGTTGCTCTATTTTCTTGTCATCATTCCATTCTCCCCCACAACCCTACCTAATCAGGGCTCTCGACATTTCTCAGCAGTGTCACCACATAGCCCCAGAGCATGTGTTAACTGCTGGTAGCTCACAGCCCTCATGTTTGTCCCCCATCCAAGCCAGAGCCATCCTTCTGAAACCAAGGATATTTGCTGAAAGCCCGTTCTTCCTTGAAGTGGCAGTCATGGTTTACCTCTTCTTAATCATTTTGTTTACAAATTTAGATGAATGTCACTATAATAGTGACAGGGATTTTCCAAACTAAGAAAAGCATAAACATTTCCCTTTCCCCGAAGAAATTTGGGCTAGTTATTTTCTATCCACTGCTAATAATATGTGATAATTAGGAAACAGAACTGAAGTAAAAACAGGTACATTTGTCAATTTGGTGCCATGACTAGTCAGTCTGAGTATAAGTATGTATTTCTAGAAAAAAAAGCAGAAGAAAAGGAGTTGGTTGCTAGCAAAGAATGCCAAATCTCTGCCAAGAACTCCTTTGAAAATAAGAATTGTGACTATGGATGGAACATAATTGCAACTCAATGCCTCTTTTGTAGACCACAACACCCAAAAGGAGAGAGAGAACAAAAGGGAATGCCTGCCACAGTTGCAGGGTGGGAATGGGGGGATCAGTGTGGGAGGAATACTGGAATCCATGGTGGTGGAAAACGGGGACTGGTGGAGGAATGGGCATTTGATCAATGTATAATCGAAACCCAAGAACAAAAATTTGTAAATGTAGAACTGTACCTCATGGTGTTTCACTAATAAAAATTTTAAAAAAATAAAATAAAATAAAAATTGTTTTGTCTGCCAGAGATCAGCAGATGGGAACCTGAGTGAAGGTAAAAGATTAAATTAAGATTAAATTGGTTGACTTCTATTTTTCCTTGAGTACATTAATTTGATTTTGGAGTCAATTTATATGACAGTTCATCAAGGCACAGAAATTTTAACACTTCTCTTGTTTAAAAGTATAGTGATACACCATGTCTGTATCTCACATTATTTTTATTTTTGATAGTTTGACACAAAAGATACGTCAAAATCATAGATAAATGAAAATTATTCAAATAATTTTTGATTATTTAAAATTACTTTATAGAATTATATTATAGAATTTCATAAATTTTTGGATTATGCAGAGTCAAAGTACATGTATCATATTACACTCACTACTGAAAGGCCTACTCTGTCATTCACCGTTGTTCAGTTTTTCCACTTTGATTACACCTTTCCATTTGGAAACTAAATAGTCTCATAGTTCTAAAGTTTGTTTTTATTGCTTGGAAAGATCAGAATTATGCAATTTTCAACATTGGATGAAACTAGAGGATATCATGCATGTAAAGTTAGCCTTAAGGAAAGGAACAGATACAGAGAGATTTTTCTCATATGTGGATTTTAAAGACAAACAGCAAGGTAGCAACAAAGGTTCAAGAGCAATGTAAGGGGAGAACTGATCCACACAATTGAGTCAGGGGATTGGGAGTGAGGGATTCTGGGGTTTTGGGGGGATAGGGAGGGTTTATTATTTGAGAGAATGAGGAGTGTCATGTTGGAATTATGTGTATGAGAAACCATTATTAATTGAATTATACATCATAGAATATAAATAATGTTTTAGACGTTTGTCTGTCTCATTTTATTCTATTAATTAGATTTCTCCATATGCCACATATGCATGAACTTGTTGGATACCTATCTTTCTCTGCCTGGTTTATGTCACTAAACATAATATCCTCATGTTATCCATTTTTATACAAATAATAAGAAGATTTCACTTCATACAACTGAGTAGTATTCCATTGCTTTACCACCATTCATTTTCAAAATTTGTGGTTTAAAATATACAAACATTGGTTTTAACAATGCTCTGGTGTTTTAAAATTTTTAGTTTAGTGAAGCAAAATAGATTTTACTGAAAAACACTTAGAAACTTGTGAAACAGGTGTAGGGTGGAATGGAATATATGTTCAAGGAGAACACTTGTTTAACAAAGCAAGCAAAGAGAGACATAGAGAAAGGAAGCACGGTATTTCTTCAAGGGAGAACACAAGCTTGAGGACCAAGCCCACTCTGGTAGTTTAGGAATAAGAACTTGGAGTGGTATGAACTTAACTTGTGCACTTTACGGGAGAACCTGAGTGAAACTATTAGAAGTACGTTCAGGAGCATGATAAACTGGAGTCTGCACTTGGAGGGAGGAGGGTAGAGATTTCTTTGGGGAGATCCGGACTATGGAGAACAGTAATATTATAACATTAATGATAGTATCGTACCGTGGGATTCCAATAAAATCTTTAACAGTGGCGTCAGATATGATAACATTCTTAGGTATTTGGATTTCCTGTGGAAACAACGGGAAAGCTGAGTTTATGCACTGGATGCCTCAGCCTGAAACAAGGTCAACAAGTCATGAATGAAAAATTTCAAGTTAGATGGATCAAGGATTCTGATCCCAGTGGAAGGCTAGCTTTCGGGTGGACAATTTCTACTGATGGCCTGATGTAGATTCTGATCCTCGGACATGTAACAGAAAGGAGGTAGTGACAGGTATCCTCAGAAGTGAAGCCTCTGAGACAGAATTCATTCATGCCAACATACGGGTTATCAATGTTTGCTCATGGCTGCTACCCTTATAACATGTCATCCAATGGTTTTATGGTTTCAATTTACTGTGTAAATGTAAAGATGAAGTTTCTAAATGGAAGGTAAAAATCTGAGGCCCTCAAGATGATGAATTATGGGGATGCGGGGGGGGGGGGAGCTGGAGCTATACAGCATGTAGGGCATTTACCTTGCACACGGCCTACCCAGGTTAGATTGCCAGCATCCTGTATGTTCCCCCCCAAGCACCGTGAGGTGTAATTCCTGAGTGCAGAACCAGGAGTAAACCCTGTGCATCGCCACGTGTGACCCAAAAACACACACAAAAAAAGATGATGACTTGCCTTTAGATATTTTGAAGTCAAGTAGAAACAGCCAGAAATCTCCCCAGAAAAGAGTTCTCCTGGGTCGAAAACATCATCACCTCTAGCGTGAGAAGATACAGAAAATAAGGTTTCCATTTTATGCCAAGTTAAAGCAAGCCAGACATGATCTTGGAAAGTTTGGCAAAGGAAAGCATGGCTATAGGAAGGATAAGGTGACAACTGAGGCTTAGAGGTAAAATATACAAGAGAAGCAAAGGTCAAGAAGTAGGCGGTACAGTGGCGACAAGGTATACTAAGAAGAGCATTTTTTAAAAAATAAAATGCAATGACACATCAAATAAGACCTTTTTAAATGTTTCAGAACAGGGATATAACTCAGTGATAGAGCATTTGCCTTCCATTGTATGATGATCTGGGATTGATACTTAGCATTGCAAACAGCATTATTTTTTAATTTTTAATTTCTTTCTTGCTTGCTTCCTGGCTTGCTTGCTTTTTTGGTTTTTTGGGTCGCACCTGGCTATGTATAGTGGTTATTTTTTATTTTTAAAAAGACTTATAATTTTACCTTTTTACCTGTGGTTTAAAAGGAAATCTAAAATATTTTAGAGTAAATATATTTGAGGAAGAATAAAATTCACAGGAACTACTTAGTGTTCTTAATGATACAGGAATCAGAATTTTGAGGTTAATTGTATGGGTATTGCATAAATAATTTTTCCCCATTACGTGGGCTCTCTTGTTATCATGGGCACCATTTTTTCTAAGTTGCAGAAACTTCTTAGTTTAATGTAGTCTCATTTGTTTATCTTCACTTCCTCTTCCTTGGTCAGTGGTGTTTCATTCTAGAAGTTTCCATTAGCTTGAATGTCATGAAGGGATCTTCCCACATTTTTCTCCATATATCTTAAGAATTCAGGTATGATATTGAGGTCTTTAATACATTTGATCTGACTTTGTGTCTGGCACTATAAAGAGATCTGAGTTCATTTTTTTTGCATGTTGCTGTCCAGTTTTCCCAGCACCAGTTGCTGAAGAGAGTTCCTAGCTCAACTTCATATTTCTTGAGCCGTTATGAAAGATTCGGTAATAATAATCTGAGGGCCAGCGTCAGGATATTTGACTATATTCCATTGTTCTGAGGTCTGTCTTTATATGAATGTCATGATATTTTGATTACTACAACTTTGTAGTAGGGTTTGAAGTTGGGGAAGGTGTTCCCTTCTTCTTTTTACCAAAGATTGCTTTAGCTCTTCATGGGAGAGAAGGTTGTGTATGAGTTTCAAGAGTGTTTAATCAATTTCTTTGAAAAATATCATGGGTATCCTTATAGAATGTGCATTAAATCTTTATAGAGCTTTGGGGTGTATTGCCATTTTGACAGTACTGAATCTCTCAATCTATGAGCATGGGATGTGATTCCATTTCCTCATATACTCTCTTTTTTCGTGAAGTAGTGTTTTGTAGGTTTTTTTTTTGGTATAGTTCCTTAACCTTTTTAGTTGATTCTAATATACTAGATTTTCTGAGGTATTATTGTGAATGGGATTGTTTTTCTCTATCTCTTTTTTCTCTTTCATTATTAATATATGGGAAAGCCATGGAGTACCGGATATTACTTTTGTAATATGCTACTTTACTAAACAAATCTATTGTTCCCAGGTGCTTTTTTGTAGATTCTTTGGGATTTTCTAAGTATAGTATCATGTCGTCTCCAAATAGTAAAAGCTTGAGTTCTTCCTTTTTTATCTGGATGCCCTTGATATCTTTTTTTTTTTACCGAAATCATATGGCAAGTACTTCAAGTACTATGTTGAATAGGAGTGGTGAGAGTGGGTAACTTGTTTTGTGCCTGATTGTATTCTGGGATTCTAGCTCATTGATTTCTGCTCCAAGCCTTTAGTTTTTCCCCATTGAGAATAACGCTTGCTTTGGGTTTGTGGTAATTTGCTTTGACTAGATTGAGGAAAGTACTTTCAACTCCCATTTTGTTGAGAGTTTTTCATCAAGAAGAGGTGCTGGATGTCATCAAATGCTTTATCTACATATATTGATATGATCATATGACTGTCTTTATTTTATTGAGATGGTGTATTCTGTTGATTGACTAGAGAATGTTAAGCCATCCTTGCATCCCCAAGATAAACCTACTTGGTCATAGTGTGTGATCTTTTGTTGAGTTACTGGATTCTATTTGCTGGTATTTTCTTGAGAATCTGTGTATCTGTATTCATCAAGGAAATAGGTCTGTAATTTTCTTTTTTTGTGGTGTCTCTGTCTGTTTTGAGTATTAGGGTGATCTTTGCCTCATAGAAACTATTTGGGAGTATTTCTGATTCTTCAATTTCCTGGAAAATCTTGAAAAATGTTGGCAGCATTTCCTCTTTAAAGGTTTGAAATATTTCACTATTGAATCCATCTGGGCCAGGGATTCTGTTTGGGGGGGATACTTTTGACCATCATTTCAATTTCCTTGGTAGTGATAGGTTCAAGTATTCCAAATCTTCTTGGTTCAACGTTGGGAGGCAATTGGAATCCAAAAATTTATTAATTTATTCAAGATTCTCTCATTTCCTGCTGCAAAGTTTCTCAATATAATCTCTGATGATCCTATGGATTTCTGTAGTTTCTATTAGGATATGCCCATTTGCATTTCTGATTTGATTTATTAGAATTCTTTCTCTTTGTTAATTTGAGAGGCTTCTCGTGGTTTATTGATCTTATTTATTTTCTCAAAGAACCAGCTTTTGCTCTTATTGGTCTTTTGGATTGTATTTTGGGATTCTAGCTCATTGACGTCTGGTACAAGTTTTATTATTTCCTTCCTCCAGCCTAGTTTGGACTACTTTGTTTGGTCATTTTCCAAAATCTTGAGCTCTAATTAATTCATGTAGATCCTCTCTTTCTTCCTGATGAATTCTGGCAGAGCTATACTCTTTCCTATTAACACTGCTTTTGCTGTGTCCCACAAGTTCTGGTAGCTCGTGTACTCATTCTCATTTGTTTCTGGAAACTTTTTATTTCCTCTTTGATTTCTTCTCTAAGCCAACAGTTGTTCATTACTTCCCTTAAAGAAAATATTTCCTTGCTGAGCTTTATTCTGTTTGATCTATTGAGAAGTGACAAAGTAGTGTTGAAATCTCCAACTAGTATTGTGTTGCTATCAATGTTTTTCTTTAAGTCAATTAGAAGTTGTTTTTAAGTATTTTGCTGGTCTGTCATGAGGAGAATCTACATTGAGGAGGGTGAGTTTTTTCTGATGTACAGATCCCATGATCATGAAGAAATGACCTTCACTGTCTCTTATAACCTATAGCCTGAAGTCCATGTGGTCTGATACTAGTATGGCCACTCCAGCTTTGTGGAGGTGTTCTTTTCTTTCTTGAAGAATTGTTTTCCAGCCTTTGAATTTGAGCCCATGGTTGCTTTGATTGTTCAGAAGTGTTTCTTCAGGCAGCAGAATGTTGGGTTCAGTTTTATAATTCATCTTCCCATTCTGTGCCTCTGAATTGGCACATTTAGTCCATTGACATTGAGAGAGATTGTTGTGATGGGGATTTGTGCTATCTTTATGTAGAATTTTTGTACTTGTGCGGATTGTCTTAGCTTAAAGTAGCCCTGTTAATTCTTCTTGCAACAACAATATGGAACACTTTACAAGTTTGCATGTCATCTCTGTGCAAGGACAATGCTAATCTATGTATCATTTCAATTTTAGTATATATGTCATCAAATATAGTATGAGTTAATTTTTCCATATTTTTCTCTACTTATTAATTTGAGGGTTGTCCTTACTCACTCCTATGGCAGACAGTGATTCATAAGCAAGGTATGTATTTCAAAGCAGCTTGAATAGATAGATTTAGAACTTTAATGTCCCAGAAAGAAAAATATGGTTTTTACCATATTATCTTTTT
Source organism: Sorex fumeus (assembly GCF_029834395.1). Classification (NCBI taxonomy): domain Eukaryota; kingdom Metazoa; phylum Chordata; class Mammalia; order Eulipotyphla; family Soricidae; genus Sorex; species Sorex fumeus. Next base: position 1,171,224 of record NW_026606203.1, read on the forward strand.
CCATACCCAAGGCATCAGTTTTACAAAATAATTCTTTTGGAAGATAGTATATGAGTCTTGTTTAATGCCCTTCCCTGAAACCTTCATTAAGACCATTAAACTAGAGCCTTTTGCTGTTCTCACCTCAGTCCCTTGTACATCTCCAGGAAAAGGTGGATGGTGTTGTCTGCAATTTGACCACCTTGAATGTAAGTCGGATTTTTCTCCTGAATGAAGAGGTGAGGAGCATATTGATGATTTCATTCCACCTTATTACAAGTTCAACTTGAAAGGAAGGTGAGACTCATGAGGCTCCTGTAAAGGACAGAAAAAAGGGTCTCAGTGAAGTTTAATGGCCAACACATATTAGCAACACAGATGACTCAAAGTAGCCTGTGTGCATCTTTGTGTATAGTGAGTTTCATATCTACTGATAGTGATTCTCAGTCATGACACACAGGCAAAACAGACCTGTAATTAAAAATCTAGTTCTCTGAGCAGAGTGGGGTCTCTGAGGTGATTGAACAAGTGTATAGTAATTTATTACTAAGCACATAAGTAGTTTGAATGATGTGTACTTTTCGATCTAAAATTAATTCCAAATATGTCTAAAATTACAGTGTCCTGACCCCGCACCTGGCTTTCCTCACCTGGGCACCTTGGAAGGGTCGGGGTTAGTTTCCCTCACCTCCTGATTAGAGCCCCGGTAGTTGATGAACTCTGCTACCAGCTATAGGTACGCTTAAGACCACTCTCCCCAAGCTTGAAGGAGCCTCATGCATGAAGGAATTGGAAGCAGAACCTGTGTAAACACACAAAAATAAAAGGCCGGTGGTCTGGCCGTTTCCCCACTCCACGAAGGTCAATGGCGATGGTCAGGAGATGGAAGGAAATGGGGGCCAGGCTGGTTGTTCCTAGCAGCAGGTTATTACATGGAGGAGATGTATGACATGGAGGCCTCAGGAATCCTCAAGCACGTGCGCGCACTGTGAGCCCGGAAGTTCCCCTTATATAGATCATAGAACCTCTAAAAGGCGCATTACAGTGAATTCATAAAAGGAGTTACAGAAAGAACATTGAGGCAGCAATCCATATGTTGTTTCTTTACATCCACATTGTTTCCTTACATCAGCAGGCCAGTAATACTGGCCTCTAGAAAGAAGATACAAAGCCAAACTGAAACCTTTCACAAGCACTTTCACAAGCTGTAAGCATCTTGATTTGCATCCCAAAGAACAGCCTGGCTAGAGCTGGGAATCTATATCCCAAAGATCAGTCCTGACTAGCACCTGAGATCTGCAGATCTAAGACCAGCTAGGTTTCTGAGAGAAAAGGAAAACTGTCTCAGTATACTGAAATCATTTACTGAAGGCAGTTTGAAGGGGAGAAACAGTCTCATCCAAGCTATTCAGGACACACAGGAAAACAGCTTCTAGGAGGTGTTTCTCCTCTCCTTGTCCAACCAACATATAAGCATATATAATATTAATCATTTTGTATGAACACAGTAAGAAATGCATTGAGCTTATAGAATTGCTCTTCTAGGGCCATTTCAATCTCAGACTGCAGTGCTCAGGCCAGATATCTTTCCTATTCCTAGCAGCAGGGCCCCTAATGTCGTCGTTACTTTTGGATCATGACATCATTTGCCTATGATCCATCTCTTAACTTATAGTTAAGAATCGTGGCACCTTGGCCTGGCCCATCGCGATGCCAGGGTAGCACATAACTTACCGGCTTGCCCTTGTTCCATCCAGTCCCACGTCGGGACCCTGCCCTTGGGGTACTAGGAAGTGAGGGCAACTGAGGCTTAAGTTGAGAAGGCAGATGCCCAGGAGTGAATAATATTCAAAGCCAATCAATTCCTAAGTTACAAAGCATATTAAGTAATTGTCTTCCTGTACCAATACAAAAGGACATTGCATTAAGGTAAACTGTTCAAAACACACAAGGAGACGGAGGAAGGCAATATTAACTTACAGTATAGCTTCAGTGTCTAAGAAGGAGGAGACCTTACAAATTGGTTGGGGAAGAGAGCATAGAAGTGGTTACAGACAGACAAAGTAATGGGAGTGTCTCGGGAGCACTGTGATGGGTGCAATTTGATAAACCTAAGCTCCATATACTCGAACAGAACCCTGGTGTATGGGAACAGGGGATGAGATCTCCAAAGCTGCTCAGATCAAGAATGGAGCCCCTCCATCAAGATCCACCATCTTCTAGTAGCTAAATGTTACAACCACGAACTGCCCCTGGAGCCATGTCATCCCATCAATGGCCAAGATCCAGAGACTGGATATTGTTGATAAGATAACAACTTTTATTGTTCAGTTCTCACTCTCAGAGAACCTGGTAGGCTTCTGCGAGTATCATGCCTGCATGGCAGAGTCTGTGTTTCTGTTCACTGTTTCTTTTGAGGTACAGAAGCTGCTTAATTTAAAATAGTCCCCTTTGTTTATCTCTGTTTCCAGTTGCTTGGCAAGTGGCGTGTTATCTTTGAAGATACCTTTAACTTCAATGTCTTGGAGGGATATGCCGACCTTGTATTCAATGTACATGAGGGATTCTGGTCTGATTTTGAGGACTTTGACGCATTTTTATCTGACTTTTGTGCATGGTCTTAGGTAGAGGTCTGAGCCATTTTTTTTCCATGTAGCTGTCCAGTTTTTTTCTGCACCGTTTGTTGAAGAGGACTCTCTTGCTCCACTTCACATTTCTTGCTCCCTTATCAAAGATTAGATGATTATATATTTGAGGGTGTGTGTCAGTATATTCAATCCTTTTCCAATGGTCTCCGGCTCTGCCTTTGTTCCAGTACCATGCTGTTCTCATTATTATCACTTCATAGTAGAGTTTGAGGTTGGGGAAGGTGATGCCCCATCGTTTTTTCCCCAAGATTTGCTTTAGCTATTCGTGGGCGTTTGTTGTTCCATTCGAATTTCAGGAGTGCTTGATCAATTTCTATGAAGAATGTCATGGGTATCTTTATAGGGATCACATTGAATTTGTACAATGCTTTGGGGAGTATTGCCATTTTGACAATGTTAATTCTCCCATTCCATAAGCAGGAGATATGTTTCCATTTCCTAGTGTCCTTTGTTATTTCCTGTTGTATAGGTCCTTTACCTCCTTAGGTTAGCAGATTCCAAGGTTCTTGATTTTTCTGAGGCACGATTGTGAATGGAATTGTTTTATCATGTCACTTTCTTCTCTCTCATTATTTGCATATAAAAAAGCCATAGACTTTTGGGTATTGGTTTTATAGCCTGCAATTTTACTATGAAAGTCTATTGTTTCTAGGAACTTTTTTGGTAGAGGTTTTAGTATTCTTTAAATAGAGTATGATATCTGCTGTGAATAGTGAGAGCTTATTTCTACCTTTCGTACATGAAAAATCCTTAATATCTTTTTCTTACCTTATTTCTATTGCAAGTACTTCCAGTACCACCTTGAACAGAAGTGCCAAAATGAACTTTTACTTAGCACTTTTTGTCTGTAAATTTCTATGCTAAGAACAGTGGAATAAACAGTGATATCTTAGTAATTTACAAGTAAATTATGAAGACAGATAATGTAAAATAATTTCTTTGTACAAATTTCCAAAATGTGTCGCTTTTATTAAATACATTAAGAATAAATCGTAGATCTTGATTATACCCTGAAGATTATTTACTTGTTAGAAGTTACCTTTCTAAAATGCAATAAAGTGACACATTTTGAAAATGTTGATTATTCGCTCATTAATTCAATGAATCTTTGTTAGTCTGGTGGTGCATTGCCTCCAGGAAGTCAACCTGTACCCTCAGGTGAGTGCATCAACAGTCTGATGGTGTCTTCATGATTCCTGATAACCTCAAATGGCCACTGTGCCTCTGGCTGGATCCCAAAACCTCAGTACTACGTTTCCCGAGAAATTAAACTCCCAAAAGATATGTGGGAGCCATGTTCACAAACCACCCCTGGCTCAGTTATACAAGCTAATGGATTGGTCTTGTTTCAGAGACCCATAAACAAATCTTGAAAGAGATCAAAAGCCACAGTTAACCTTGGACCTGCAAAAGGATGAACACACTAGGGTAAATCGAGGGAGGCAGGTTAGTTGGGTGCCCACCCAACCAGAACCTAGTGCAGCCACTTGCTCCCACAATCCAAAATCGCCACCATGCCCTCGTCTGGTTTCCAAATTCTCAGGATGGCTCTCACTGAAATATAACAGCTGAAAATTCAGATATGCGGGTTTTGTGACTGAAATCTCCAGGCTTTCTCTGGGTCACAATGGGAATCCCATCCCCACTGCCCTGTACTTATGGAAGCCTCAGCAGTCATTTCCATACCTCAAAGATACTCCAGCCTTAGCTTCCTGATAAAAACACTAAATTCCTTGAACAAACATGATGAACAAACACGAGACCCATGATGCACAAAATAATAAGGAGACAGAGAGAAACAATTAAAGACCCTGCCATAGAGACAGGCATGGGGTGTGGGTAGGGTGTTGGGGGATGGTTTTACGGAACCAGGAACATTGGTGGTGGGAAATGTACAATAGTGGAGGGATGGATGTTGGATCGTTGTATGACTGGAAGCAAATTATTAATAGATTTGTAATAGTCTATCTCACAAATATTGAATAAAACATTAAAAATATATATGCTTCATTTGTACCTCAGACCACTGATAGAACATTAAAACCCAGCATATCTATTTATGTGTTCTCTGTAGGAAAAAACATGTTACTCACCTGTGTGCCAATAGCTTGAAGAATGCTATACCCTAAGATACATCCTTGACTGTCAATAACATGAATAAGTAATTGCAGCTATGTTATGTTTTAGAATCAGTTCATGGACAAGAAATCAAGAGGAGGAAGTAGAAAAGAGCATCAGTTTTGAATGGATAATGTTTATAATGTTTGACGAGCATGCAAGGGAGACTAAAGATTTGGCATGAGAAGAGGGAAGAAACAGAAGAGTGAAGTACTAATAAGTATCATGAGAAAAATGCAAGGGAGGACATTTCCTGGCAAGTGTCACACTTTGTTGAGATTTTGGTGAGGATAAGTATTAGAGAGTATCTTTCCCATTTAGTGGTAAAAAGGAAACTTTGATGTGTGCATTTAAAAATTACTTTAAAAATTAGAATCACCAAGAGATACACAGTTACAAAGTTGCTCATAATTGAGTTTCAGTCATGTAATGTTCTAGCACCCTTCCAGTATAATGGGGGCATTTTTGAAGGAATATCCCTGGTGGGAAGACTAGGGCATCTGAATCTTAACACATTTCACCAAATATATGATCTCTTCTCACATGATATACCCTTTCTCCCCTGCTTCTTTGATTTATGTTTTCATACAATATTTCCTTGTGAAACTCACCTCAAGTAAGGGTCCCTATTTAAGACAAGTACATGTTTCTGGGGCATTACATATTTTTCGGTTGCTGGAAGAGTCTCTATAGCAATGCTCAGGGGGTGTGGGGGCCCCAAAGACAATTCTCAGAAAACGTGGTCATGGTGGTTGGGGTCCTCCTATGCTATACAGCCTTTGATACTCTGGCAATCAGGTGGTGCTGGGAGTCAAATTGAGTGCATGTGAGGCAAGTTCCATAAGCACTACACTATCTCCTGCGGCCCTGGGTATTAGATTGATGTCAGCATTCGAGGTCCTCCCTTTTGTCAGAAAGCAGAAACTTGTGAAGGAGAAAGTGGAAGAGACCTTAGGGTATAGCTAGGTTGACTGAGTACATGGTGGTACCATTAAGATTGGAACATAAAGTAAAAATAATACAAGAGAAATATCTAACAATAGCAAAGAGGGCTATAGTACTCAAAAAATATATATTCTTAAACTAAGAATCTTCTGCACCTCCAAAGAAACAGTGACCAAAATACAAAGACAGTCTACAGAATGGGAAAGGATATTCACCGAGTACACATCTGACAAGGGGTTCATATCAATGATATACAAAATACTGGTTGAACTCGACAAGAAGACAACATCCAACCCCATCAAAAAATGGGGCAATGAAATGAACAGAAACTCTCTCAAAGAAGAAATCCGAATGGCAAAAAAGCACAAGAGAATATGTTCTACATCATTAATCATCAGGGAGATGCAGATCAAAACCACAATGAGATACCATCTCACACCTCAAAGACTGGACCACATTCAAAAGAACAAAAGCAACCGATGCTGGCGCGGATGTGGCGAGATAGGGACACTCCTTCACAGTTGGTGGGAATGCCGACTAGTTCAGCCCTTTTGGAAAACAGTATGGACGTTTCTCAAAAAATTAGAAATTGAGGTCCAATTTGACCCAGCGACACCACTCCTGGGAATATATCCCAGAGATTTATAAATGTGTAGTCGAAGTGACATCTGCACTTATTTGTTCATTGCAGCACTCTTTACAATTGCCAGAAACTGGAAGAAACCTGAGTGCCCAAGAAGAGATGACTGGTTAAAGAAACTTTGGTACATCTACACAATGGAGTACTATGTAGCTCTTAGAAAAAATGAAGTCATGAAATTTACATACAAGTGGTACAATATGGAAAGTATCATGCTAAGCAAAATGAGTCACAAACAGAGGGATAGACATAGAAAGATTGCATTCATCTGGGGGATATAAAGTAACAAAATATGAGATTAATACCCAAGAATAGCTGAGATCAACACCAGGAGGATTACTCCATAGCTTAGAGGCCAGCCAGGTATTCTAGGGGAAAGGGCAGTTCAGGTAGAGAAAGGAGCACCAAATGAAAGGTGTTTGGAGGATCCTCCCAGGAGGGGAGATGCATGTTGACAGTAGACTATGGACTGAACATGTTTGCCACTCAATGCCTCTTTTGCAGACCACAACATCCAAAAGAAGAGAGAGAACAAAAGGGAATGCCCTGCCAAAGAGGCAGGGTGGGGGTGTTGGGGGGATATTATCCATGGTGGTGGAAAATGGGTACTGGTGGAGGGATGGGTATTTGATCATTGTATGACCGAAACCCAAGCACAAAGATTCGTAAATCTACAACTGTACATTATGGTGCTTAACTATTAAAATTTTTTTTGAAAAGTTATTAAAAAAAGAAACATATGGGGAAAAGAGCTAGTGCAGTGTGTAGAGGGTGTTTACATTGTATGCAGCTAATCTGAGTTAAATCCCCAGAACCCTGAGCCTGCCAGAAGTAATTCTGGATAGAAAATCAGAAGTGAGCCCGGAGCACATCTAGGTGCACTCCCCTCCCCACAAAAAAGGAAGAAAAGATATAACTTATTCTTGAGTAAAATAGAGATTAAGGGTGCTAACTACTATATAACGTTTGAAAACCCCCAAATTTAATAGTGAGTCTGCTATTGACGAACAAGATGGTTTATTAATAGTATTTACTTACATTGTCTGCTAGTGGTGCTATATGTGGTCTGTAAATCTGTAAATTTGATACATTTAAAAATTTTATAATGGATTTTATAATAGACTTTATAATACATTGGTATTTTGTGTTTAATAAGTGACAAATTATATCTCTACTTTGTGGGTTATTTGGGCCATAGTGTGTGGTGCTTGGGACTTCGGACTCTGTGCTCAATGGTCATTTCTGGTGGTGCCAGCCATTAATTTGGGTTGACTGTGTGCATGGTACGTGCTTTAACCCCTATACTAAGTCTGGGGTCCAATCAAATTAATTATCTGCATATATTTTATACATGCATGGCATAATTTTCTTAGATTTTTGATTATTCTAGGATATACTTATCATCTTTAATTATTCCACATCAATACCAATGTCCAAAAATGTTTCAAAAAATAATTATTGAAAAAAAATCATATAGAGGTTCAAATTTGTGTTGTTCGTGAGATAACTATATTAAGAAGATATAGAACCACAAGAAACATACAAGTAAAATGAAGGTACATTTCTTTGGAGTCTTTAAATTATGTATTTATATTAGTATATATACAAGTATAATTTTTAAAAAATAAATTTCAGTGAAAATAAAATTTTTGAGTTTTGTTAATTGTAATGTCGTACTGCTAAGTATATATTTATGTGAACATTTATATATATATTTGTCTATTTTTCTGATTGTTTACTTAAGATCTGGAGTTAAAAGCTAACTTACTGATGACAGGGTATATGGCTCAGGGCTAAAGCACTTGGCTTGCATGTATAAAACTTTGGGTTGGCCTCCTGCAAGGCAAATGCCCTACCCACTGTGCTGTTAACGTTATATAAAATATACTAATAATAAGAGCTAATGATGTTGGTGAACAGTGCAATATAAATGATTACTTAGTAATTTTCTTGATTTATTAATGAAATATGTAAGCTCTTGAGTATAATGGGAGTATTTTTCTAACGTAAGAGTCTGAGGAATGTGAAACTGTTATAACTCTACTGTAGGATTCCATCTCCCTAGCCTGCTTCATTCTACCTCTCTCTCTATCCAATCCGGTAATCTTCTTGGAAATCTGACCTCGTGATTGGCTAGCCTCAACCTTTCAACTGCCTATTTTATGACATCATTCTCTCATCAAACCAACCAACAACTGGTAGAATCTTGGGGTTCCCATGCAGGTGTTTGTAAACAAATTTGAAACATCATGTCAAGTGACCAGTGACCAATAGCTGGAATGGTGGGTACCACTTTATTTACCAGATGGTTACCTTAGACAAACACGGAAATGCCATACAAATTTTATTTATTCTAATATATTTTTAACAAATTGAAGAGATGCATCATAGTTAATTGGTTGTTAATAAAAGTTATGAAGTTTGAGGTGCTGTGGTTGTTTTGGGGAGAGGCCGGGGGTTGAAGGATGGCATGGGAAAGAATAGGAAGTTATAGAGAGGACAAAGGGGGAATACACAAGACTCTAAGAAAGATAAACTTGGTCCAGGGTTCTAAAGCCCATAAGAAATTGCATGGGCCTGATGAAGAGTGGGGTAGAGTCAGAGGAATAGTATTGCTGACAGGGCATTTGCTCTGCAAGCAAGAAGGACCCAGTTCAATTCTTGCAATCCTTTAGGGTCCCCAGAGACCCACCAGATGTGAAACTTGAGCGCAGGGCCAGGAGTAAGACCAGAGCACAGTCAAGTATGCCCCATCCCTGGTGTCCTCCAAAAAAAAATGGGAGAAATGACACAGTCTGGGGATTAGGATTAAAAGAAAAAAATTGGAATAGGCTAAAGAAGGCAGATGAGTCAAAGGTGACCCGAAATAAAGTTAAAATTCTTTCATGGAGGATGTGTTTATGCCTCAGGGCCACTTTTAGAAAATAATGAAATTTGAGACACATCTCTAAAAGGTTTGGGTGGTCTAATCATAAATGATGGCTGGGGGTTGTGAACACATATACTGGGGAATGAACCTTCCAGATGAGTGGTAAACGCCCTCAGAGTCATTCAAGGATGACTCTTAACAGGGACCAAGCCAAGAGAACAGTTGCAGCATGAAGCCTGAAGATGAGCTCCTGGAAGATGCAAAGATAAGTCACCAAGTCCTCTGGCCCTCTGTTCAGCACACCTACCTGCACCATTTCCCTTATTCCCAACAATATTCAGAGTCGCTATCACGGTGACCCTTTGCTAGCTAGTATCAACAATGAGGTTCATTGCCTCTGTAAGTCTTTGCATTTGTAAACTCCCCGCTGTGGTCAAGCCTGCTTTCAGGCAATGGCATCTGGACATTTCTAGCAGGGGGAGCTCAAATTATATTACCTTGAGGGGCTGCACTGTGGTCTTCCATGGTCCCTGGTGCCTGTAGCCTTCTCTACACATCGCGTTTAACTGCAGCTCACACAAGAACCAACGTTATAAGTGTCGTTGGGGCTGTGTTGGGGGATGTACCGGACTAAGACATGCGCACTAGGTCACCACTCCCAAAGCGGTTGGTACCGCTTAACCTTGATCCTGGAAGTTGGTGGTGGAAATAGATGGTCCTAGGAGAGTTAATGGGGTGATGGATGGATGGCAAGGAAACCGTGAAGGGTAGGGAACTGGACAGCTGGTGATCATCATAGGAGAGTTGGTAGATGTGTTTTAATTACGTTAATGTTTTTCGAAAAAGATAAGCAAAACAAACATATGAAAACATGATAGGTTCCAAAGAACAGGTTACATATAAGACCGAAAGAGCTGAAAGGGCTGTCATTCCTTCTGGAGCTTTCAATCATAACATTTACGAAAGTTTGTAATTTCACGTTACTTAGCTGTGGAGAGGAATAACGAGAAACAGAATGCCACCGGAAAAGCAAACTGAATGACCACCTTTCATAAAAGCCAGGTGAAAGGTGTTCACATGGATCCCAAATGCAAGTGGGTTAACAGGAACATATATTTAATTAAGTCTGCTTGGTACCAGTAACTACTTTTGTGGAAATGGAGGAAAACGAATGCAGTTTCTGACACACTGAGAATAAACTGCAAACAAATTTTCCCAGGAAATGGTAGTTGACTGGCTGGGAACAGAGCAACTTGAATAGTGTTTTGCTACCTTTCATGTATGACTAGAGGAAAATGATCCCAGTAAACTCTCGAAACTAACAAACTTCAACTCCCTTGAAGGAAAGTTGTATTCAGTGAGGAAAAATTGCTGAGAGAAAAGTCTGAAATGATGGAAAAAGAGACAATAAGTGCAAAAGGAAGGACTTGACATTTGGGTTCCTCTGAAAACAAAGCTTGAAATAAAAGATCTAGTGAGCACATGATTTACTGAGAATGGGATCTGAGAGGAAAAGAGTGATATCAGGGATGTGAACAAGGAACATCCAAATTAGGAAGACTTTGCTAGCTGATTACCCCATGGGCAACATGGTTCCAAGACTACCAGAACTTACCAAGGAATTTACTTTAATTTTCTTTCTTTCATATGGTCAATTACAACATGTATTTTTTGCATAATTCAATGACACTTTAGAGTGTCCATTTCTTTCCCAATATTCTTTTCACTTGTGTAAGCATCTTAAACAGCTGCTGGATACAGAATTATTTGATCAGACTTATTTTTTTACTATAAGTTTAGTTGAGATTCCGGAAAACTAGATCTAAAGTGAAGTTTGTTTTGATTAGTAGAAGTAGAATAGCGAGGACTAGGGATGGAATTAGAGATTATAGTGTACCATATTCAGTTCCTAATAGGACAAGTCAAGGACAGTGTCCCAAATAGACTATTGAAAAAGATATCCATCTCTATTTAACATGGAAATTCAGCATATTTTATATTAAATTAAAAATGAATTAATATTCCTGTATTTGGTCTTTTAAAAACATTCAAGGTTGGTTAAGGAATCAAACATTGCCGATGAAATCATAACAACTTAATCATAAAATCCTGATTACTACTTAAGTGTCCAAGAATGTCAGTGCTAAGAATTATTTCCGTTGATCTCACTAGTACATATGATAGGCATATGAATAAATCTGTGTGGATAAATAATTGGTATCTAATTTAGAGTCTCACCATACATGGTTGTGGGTATTGTGAAATATATTTTCATAATTTTGCAATAAGATCTCGGGGTGTGAATCCTTGAATCATAAATATCTTTTCGTATGTTCCAGCACTACCTCCTCCCACGTTAATTACTATATATATGACCTCCTAAGGAGTCATTGCTTTTTTCACTTTGTTTTAGTCTTTCTCTCTTTATTTTCACATGTGAGTTATCTGCATCAAATCAAGGTGCATGTATTTGGTGTGGCAGTTTTAATCTTTATGAGTTATTTATATTTTATTCATTTATTTTTTAATTGAATAACCATAAGATGGGCCATTACAAAGCTATTTTATGCAATTTAATTTTTAATCCTTTCAGTGAAGCCAGGGAAAATCTCTTACTCGGGAAAGTCAGAATTTCCATATTTCAAGTGAATCAAAACAGATTGTTTCTGTATTTTTTTTTATTTTTTTATTATTTTTTGATAGAAAAGGGACCACCAAATAATGGGTGTTGGGAGGATCCTCCCAGGATGGGAGATGCATGCTGAAATTAGACTCTAGACCGAACATGATTGCCACTCAATGCCTCTTTTGGTATTTTTTTAGATAATTGTTCCCCTCTTCTGTTTGCTTAGGTCCAGGACTTGGCCTCTCCCCTTGCTGTTCTTTCAAGAAGCCAGAGAGACGTCTTTAGGCAGGAAGAGCAGCTCAGCGACAGGGTCTCTTGGATGGGTTTGGTGCCATCTTCTTTCAGAAATTGATTTAGTGTTTCTTACCAATCTGAAAATGGCTTGGGATTTAAAATGAAGGTCACGTAAAGAACTGAGTGTTGAAAGGAGGAAAAGGATAAGCATGATAACCTTTCAGTACCTGTATTGCAAACCATAATGTGCAAAAGGAAAGAATGGGGGAGGGCAGGAGAAAGAGACAGACAGCGAGACAGACAGACACAGAGACAGAGAGAGACAGACAGACAGACAGAGTCAGAGAGAGAAGAAAAGTGTCTGCCATAGAGCACAGAGGCTGGCTGGGTGTGGGTGGCAAGAGGGAAAATGTGGACATTGGTGGTTGGAAATGTACATTGTCATGAAGGAATGGGTGTTGGAACACTATGATGGAAACTCAATCACAACTTTGTAGCTGTGTATCTGTGTAATTATGCATTTAAGTTAAAAATTTTAAAGAAAAAAATAAGATTTCAAATGAAAAATTTGAGACATTTCTGAAGAAATAGGCATTCTGGCAGAAACCTCACTGCTTGAGCAACAAAACTTTCAGACAGGGCAATTTCAAAATTTCAAAAATTCCCATATTAAAGCAGTCAGAAGCAAAACCCCAGTTGTGTCCCCATCCATAAGAGTGAGCTGCACACACTCTTTACCATAGCCAGAATCTGGGAAAAACCTGAGTGCCCCAGAAAAGAAGACTGGTTAAAGAATCATTGGTACCTTGCCACAATGGAGTACCATGTCGGGGTTAGAAAAGATGAAGTCATGAAATTTACATACAAGTGGTACTACATGGAGAGTATCATGTTAAGCGAAACGAGTCAGAAAGAGAGGGACAGACAGAGCAAGATTGCATTCACCCGGAGAACATAAAATAACAAAATAGGAGACCAACTCCAAGAGTGGCCGAGGTTAGTGTCAGGAATTTTTCTTCATAGCTTTGAGACCAACCACACACGCTAGCAGAAAAGGCAGCTCAGATAGAGAATGGAGCACCAAATAACGGGTGTTGGGAGGATCCTCCCAGTATTGGAGAGCATGCTGAACATAGAATATAGACCAAACATGATTGTCACTCAATGCCTCTTTTGCAAACCACAACACCTAAGAGGAGAGAGAGAACCAAGGGGAATGGCCTGCCACAGAGTCAGGTTGGGATGAGGGAATGGGAGATGGGAGGGAGACTGGGGCACATTGGTGGTTGGAAATGGGCACTGGTGATGGGATGGGTATTTGATCATTGTATCATTGAAACCCAAGCACAAAAATTTGTAAGTCTACAACTGTACCTCATGGTGTCTCAGTAATAAAAATTTAGAAATTAAAAATAAAAAAATTGGAACTTAATCACTTAATCACTTAACTTTCCGTTAGTCGTCGATTTGCATGAGCATACACCAGTAACATCTCCATTTAACCCTGTCGCGTGCTAGTGTAGCCCAATGCCATCTGTTCGCTCCAGGAACATGAATGGCCTCAAACCGATCGTTCATGATCTTGATGAAGAAGTCTGACCATCTGGAAGGTGGGTGGCCACGCGGTCTTCTGACATCCCATGGAATCCAGTCGGTAACAGCTCTAGTCCAGCAGTCATCTTTAAATCTCATTACGTGACCAGCCCATCTGACACCTTGGAAAATGAGACAGCGTCCCTGATTCTTGATCTTAGAAGGATGTCAGAACTGTGGATTCTTTCTCTCATTTGAGTGAAACGTGATATTCCAAGCATGGCTCTTTCTATTCTTCTTTGGGTGACCTGAATAGCATTCTCATCTTGTTTGTGTAGGGCCCAGGTCTCTGAGGCATATGTTTATGCAGAAGAACAGTGGAATCAAAGAGATGTGCCCGGAGCCAGAGGTTCTTCGTCCTCTTAGCTATTTCTTCGACGTTCTTGAAGGTGTTCCAAGCCTCTGTCTTCCTCCTGTGCAGCTCGGGTGCCAGGTCATTTGTCCTGTTGACCTCTGGACCTAGGTACACATAGCTGTTGCAATCAGAGATGGTCCTTCCATTGAGAGCGAATGGGGCGTCAGGAACAAGGCTGTTTCTCATAAACATTGTCTTCGTAAGATTCAGCTGTAGTCCTACCTTTCCACACTCACAGTCAAAGTCGGCCAGCATTTGTGCAGCTTGGCTGATGTTTGGTGTTATTGAAACAATGTCATCAGCAAAGCGGAGGTGGTGTAGTTGCCGACCATCTATCTTCACTCCCATTCCTTCCCATTCCAGTCGTCGCATGATGTTCTCAAGGGAGGCGCTGAAGAGTTTCGGTGAAATGGTATCACCCTGCCACACCCCTCTCTTGACATCAACGATCACTTCTTTGTAGAATGGTGAGATCCTGGTAGTGAATCCGCAATACAGCTCTCAGAGGATCCTGATGTATTGGGCTTGAATGCCCTGATTGGCTAGGGCTTCAATGACCGCTTCCGTCTCAACAGAATCAAAGGCCTTCTTTAAATCAATGAATGTTAAACAGAGCAGCATCCTGAACTACCGAGAAACCTCAATGAGCTTGGTTATTGTGTGGATATGGTCGATGGTGCTGAATCCATTGCGGAACCCTGCTTGTTCTCATGGTAGTCCTTTATCTAGTGTTCTGCCAATCCTATTCAGGATGACTCGAGTGAACAACTTGTAGATGACAGACAATAGGCAGATCGGGCGATAGTTGCCAATGTCATGGATGTCTCCCTTCGTAGAAGTCATGGATAATCTTCTCCATTGCCATTCTGGAGGATGTGATGGATCCATCAGGACGTCAGAGGGCAGTCATCTTGGTCTTATAGTTGGTGAAGGACAGGCGGGCCTTACAAATACGTTTCCTGGCTTCTGCCGCATCTACCAGTACTTCTGCTCTTCTCTCTTTGAGGTCTTCCTTGATCGCATCTCTGCACTGCTTTACGAGCTCGGACGTTAGCGTGCGGATGCCTGAGGCATGCGCCAAACCACGCTGGCGAATTAGCTCAAGAGTTTTCGAAGATAGGCGGTTTTTTTGTGGCTATCTCTCTTTTGGCGTTCCTCACACATTCATGGAGGTGCTGAACCAGTTGATCGTATTCCTAGTCAAAGTTGTCAACAATGGCATCTTCCCATGTTGCCGCAATTGTACCAAAGAGTTCCCAGTTGGTGGTCATTCTGGGAGTTCTGTTTTTGAACTTTGCAACCCTTTCTCCCTGCTCTGTGAAGTAGAATTTTGCACGAAGGAGACAGTGGTCCGATCCCGTTCGAAATTTTGGGGCAACAGCGACATCAGTAAGGCAAAACCGTCGATTGAATATGATGTGGTCTATTTCGTTGTGGAATCATCCACCGGGAGACTCCCATGTCCACATTTGGATTCTGCCCTCTGGAACTGTGACTTACCATGAATGGTCTTGGTCGACATGATGAAGTCAGAAAGTCTCTCACCCTGTTCGTTCCTTCCTAGGCCATGGGTCCCCATGGGAAGTTCTTCAGCTGATCTTCTCGTTCCTATCTTGGCATTAAAATCACCCACAATGATCTTGTAGAAGGTGTGGTCTTCTTTATAGAACTTCTCTAGCTCCATGTAGAACTTCTCGATTTCTCTTTCATCATAATGAGATGTTGGTGCGTAGACAAAGAAGATAGAAACTGCAGGCAGTGAGTCACATCTATTCAAATGAAAACGTCCGATTCGGGTTGTTAGGCATTCGAATGTATCAATGCTCTTGGCCAAGTTTGTGTTGACAAGGACACCGATGCCTCCAACACCACTTTTATCACATGTTCCGAGCAACAATTCTTCTCCAGTGTCGAAAATGGCATGGTGAGATTCGTGTCTTCTTGTCTCGGTCAGACCAATGATGTCGTACTTGATCATTCGCGCTTGTAACATCAGGTCCTCAATGGATGCATCTGATGCTAGCGTACATGCATTGAAAGTGGTGGGAAATGGGCACTGGTGAAGGGATGGGTATTTGATCATTGTATCATTGTACATTGTATCATTGAAACCCAAGCACAAAAATGTGTAAGTCTACAACTGTACCTCATGGTGTCTCAGTAATAAAAATTTAGAAATTAAAAATAAAAAAATTGGAACATAATGTAAAAATAAAACAAGAGAAAGATCTAACAATAGCAAAGAGGGCTATAGTATTCAAAACGTTGAGAAACAGGCACTTTGGCAAATATTTTTAAGCAAGCATCCTGGAGAGAATATAGCATTTTGAGTGAACAAATCTACTCTATGGATTCCTCTCATCCTTGAAATGGTAAAGGACAATGTGTTACAGTTACCAATTTGCAAATAAGATATATAGCACCTATTGCTTGCTAGGTTTCTATGCTTTATCAAGTTTTATTCTAATTTTAAATTTACTTTAATAAATAAAACAGTATTTGCCTGCATGAAACTTTTTAATTAAACTTTTTATTAGAAATGAGTTTTAGTTATTAAAAATGCTTTATTCACATGTAATTTTCTAAAAGAAACATATAGGCCAAAGAGCTAGTGCAGCATGTAGAGGGTGTTTACCTTGTATGCAGCTAACCTGAGTTCAATTACCAGAACCCTGAGCCCACCAGGGGTGATCTCTGGATACAGAGTCAGAAGTGAGCCAAGAGCTCATCTGGGTGCGCTCCCCTCCCCACATAGAAGTAAGAATAGAAAAGAAATACATATAACTGATTCTTGAGTGACACAGATCATAAGGGTGCTAACTCCTCTATAACGTTTGAAAACCCCCAAATTTAATAGATAGTCTGCTATTGACGGGCTGGAGCGATAGCACAGCGGTAGGGGGTTTGCCTTGCAGGCAGCCAACATGGCTGACCTGAGTTCAATTCCTCCGCCCCTCTCGGAGAGCCCGGCAAGCTACCAAGAGTATCTCGCCCACACGGCAGAGCCTGGCAAGCTCCCAGTGACGTAATCGATATGCCAGACACAGTAACAACAAAGTCTCCAATGGAGACGTTACTGGGCCCACTCGAGCAAATCGATGATCAACGGGAGGGCCTTTACCTTTACCTTTACCTGCTATTGACCAAGAAGATGGTTTTCTAATAGTATTTAATTCCATTGTCTGCAAGTAGTGATATGTGTGGCCTGTCAATCTGTGAATTTTAATAAATTTAAAAACTTATAATGAATTTTATAATAGACTTTATAATAAATTTGTATTTTATGGTAGTAAGTGATAATTTATAATTCTACTTTTGTGGGGTATTTGGGCCATAGTATGTGGTGCTTGGGACTTCAGACTCTGTGCTCAAGGGTCATTCCTGGTGGTGCCAGCCATTAATTTTGGTTGACTGTGTGCATGGTAAGTGCTTTAACCCCTATACTAAGTCTGGGGTCCAATCAAATAAACTATCTGCATATATTTTATACATGCATGGCATACTTTTTCTTAGATTTTTTTTATAATTTTAGGTTATATTGATCATCTTTAGTTATTTCACATCATACCAATGTCTAAATATTTTCAAAATATAATTATTAAAAAAAGTCTCACATAAGTCCAAATTTGTATTGTTCTTGGGATAACTATATTAAGAAGAAAATAGAACCACAATAAACATATAAGTAAAATGGAGGTACATTTTTTGGAGTCTTTCAATTATGTATTTATATTAGTCTATATATAAGTATGATTTTTAAATAATCAATTTCAGTTACTATAAAATGTTTATTGTGATTTTATAATTGTAATGTTTTACTGCGAAGATAACACTGATGTGAACTCTATATCTATTTGTCTACTTTTGTAATTGTTTACTTAAGATCAATTCTTAAAAGCTAACTTACTTGTGACGTGATATGTAGCTCAGGACAAAAGAACTTGGCTTGCATGTATGAAACTTTGGTTTCTATTCTTCGCACTACAGAAACAAAAGCAAAATCATTAACTGTGATTGGAAATATGCCTCGGTGGTAAAATATTTGCCTCACATTTCTGAGGTTATGGGTTTGATCCCTGAATTTCCATATACACACACAAAAGCTAACTTACAACAAAGTCTCACGCTGGAGACATTACTGGGCCCGCTCTAGAAAATCGATAAAAAACGGGAGGACAGTGACAGTGACAGTGACTTAAAAAACTTTAAACTGCTTTAAACTATATATTGCCTAACTATTATACAGATATAATTCTCAATAAAATAACTTTAAAAGGCCTATTTTCTAGCATCTTTGCTAGGGAAAGATAGCACCTGATTTTCCAATATATGTAATTTGGGGGGAAATTTTAATTTCTCATTTTAATTTGTTCTCTTTGTTTACTAGTGAGCTTGAAAATTCCTCTTGTGTGGTACTACATGGAAAATATTATGCTATGGGAAATGACTCTTAAAGAGAGGGACAGACTTAGAAAGATTGCATTCATCTGGGTAACATAAAGGAACAAAATAAGAGTCTAACACCCAAGAACAGCTGTGATACATAACAGGTTATTCACTCCATGGCTTAGAGGCCAGCTGCACTGTCTAGGGGTAAAGGCAGCGCAGATAGAGAAGGGAGCACCCAATAAAGGGTGCTGGGAAGATCTGCCCAGGATGGGAGATGCCTGCTGAACGTAGTCTAAGGACCGAACAGGATTGCCACCCAATGTCTCTTCTGCAGACCACAGCACCCAAAGGGAGAGATAGAACAAAAGGTAGTGCCCTACCAAAGAGGCAGGCTGGGATGGGGGATGGGGGGTGGGAGGGATACTGGGATTGGTGGGACTGGAGATTGGGCACTGGTGGTGTTGATGGGTACTTGATCACTGTATAACTGAAACACAAGCACAACAACTTGTAAGTCTACTACTGTACCTCATGGTTTTTCACTAATAAAACAAAACAAAACAAAACAAAAATTAAAAAAAAAGAAAATTGCTCCTGTGTTTACAAGTCATTTACACTTCTTTCTTTTTTTTTTTCCCTTTATTGATTTTATTTTTTTTTAAAGTTGTAGATTTACAATTTTTTGTGTTTTGGTTTCAATTATACAATGATCAGATACCCATCCCTCCACCAGTGCCCATTTTTCACCACCATGGATAATATCCCTCCCACCCCCATCCCCCCATCCCCCCTGTCTCTGTGGCAGGGCAATCCCCTGTGTTCTCTCTCTCCTTTTGGGTGTTGTGGTCTGCAAAAGAGGCATTGAGTGGCAAACATGTTCAGTCCATAGTCTACTTTCTACATGCATCTCCCCTCCTGGGAGGATCCTCCAAACATCCTTTATTTGGTGCTCCCTTCTCTATCTGAACTGCCCTTTCCTCTAGGATACCCGGCTGGCCTCTAAGTTATGGAGTAATCCTCCTGGTGCTGATCTCAGCTATTCTTGGGTATTAATCTCATACTTTGTTACTTTATATCACCCAGATGAATGCAATCTTTCTATTTCTATCCCTCTCTTTCTGACTCATTTCGCTTAGCATGATACTTTCCATATTGTACCACTTGTATGTAAATTTCATGACTTCATCTTTTCTAACAGCTACATAGTACTCCATTGTGTAGATGTACCAAAGTTTCTTTAACCAGTCATCTGTTCTTGGGCATTCAGGTTTCTTCCAGTTTCAGGCTATTGTAAAGAGTGCTGCAATGAACAAACAAGTGCAGATGTCACTTCGATTATACATTTTTGCCTCTCTGGGATATATTCCCAGGAGTGGTATTGCTGGGTCAAATGGGAGCTCAATTTCTAATTTTTTGAGAATCGTCCATACTGTTTTCCAGAAGGGCTGAACCAGTGGACATTCCCACCAACAGTGAAGGAGTGTCCCTTTCTCGCCACATCCACGCCAGCATCGGTTGCTTTTGTTCTTTTGAATGTGGGCTAGTCTCTGAGGTGTGAGATGGTATCTCATTGTGGTTTTGATCTGCATCTCCCTGATGATTAATGATGTAGAGCATTTTCTCATGTGCTTTTTTGCCATTCGGATTTCTTCTTTGAGAAAGTTTCTGTTCATTTCATTGCCCCATTTTTGGATGGGGTTGGATGTTTTCTTCTTGTGGAGTTTAACCAGTATTTTGTATATCCTGGATATCAACCCCTTGTCAGATGTGTATTCGGTGAATATCCTTTCCCATTCTGTAGACTGTCTTTGTATTTTGGTCACTGTTTCTTTGGAGGTGCAGAAGCTTCTTAGTTTAAGATAGTCCCATTTATCTATCTCTGTTTTCACTTGCTCGGCCAGTGGCGTGGCATCTTTGAAGATACCATTAGCTTCAATGTCATGGAGGGTTTTGCCAACTTTATCTTCAATGTACCTTATGGTTTCTGGCCTGATGTTGAGGTCTTTAATCCATTTTGATCTTACTTTTGTACATGGTGTTAGGCAGAGTTCTGAGCCTATTTTTTTGCATGTAGCCATCCAGTGATGCCAACACAATTTATTAAAGAGGCTTTCCTTACTCCACTTCACATTACTTGCACCTTTATCAAAGATTAGATGAGCATATGATTGAGGAGAGATGTCAGTGGATTCAACCCTGTTCCATTGGTCTGCAGTTCTGCCTTTGTTCCAGTACCATGCTGTTTTAATTATTACTGCTTTGTAGTACAGTTTGAAGTTCGGGAGGTTGATTCCTCCCATTTTCTTTTTCCCAAGAATTGCTTTAGCTATTCTTGGGGGCTTATTGTTCCATATAAATTTCAGGAGTGTTTGCTCCATTTCTTTGAAGAATGTCATGGGTATCCTTATAGGGATTGCATTGAATTTATACAATGCTTTTGGTAGTATTGCCATTTTGACAATGTTAAGTCTCCCGACCCATGAGCAGGGGATATCTTTCCATTTCCTCATGTCCTCTTTTATTTCCTGAAGTAGCGTTTTGTAGTTTTCTTTGTACAGGTCCTTTACTTCCTTAGTTAAGCTGATTCCAAGGTACTTGATTTTCTGGGGCACAATTGTGAACGGGATTGTTTTTTTCATGTTGCTTTCTTCTCTCTCACTGTTTGCGTGTAGGAAAGCCATGGACTTTTGGGTATTGATTTTATAACCTGCAACTTTACTATACGAGTCTATTGTTTCTAGGAGTTTTTTGGTGGAAGTTATTGGGTTCTCTAAGTAGAGTATCATATCATCTGCGAATAGTGAGAGCTTGATTTCTTCCTTTCCTACCTGAATGCCCTTAATACCTTTTTCCTGCCTAATCGCTATTGCAAGTACTTCCAGTACTATATTGAACAGCAGTGGAGAGAGTGGGCATCCCTGTCTCGTCCCTGATCTTAGAGGGAAGGCTCTCAGTTTTTCCCCATTGAGGATGATGCTTGCTGTAGGCTTGTGGTAGATGGCTTTAATTATGTTGAGGAAGGTCCCCTCTATACCCATTTTGGCTAGGGTTTTCATCATAAAGGGGTGCTGGATCTTATCAAATGCTTTCTCTGCATCTATTGATATGATCATATGCTTTTGATCTTTTCTTTTGTTGATATGGTGGATTATGTTGATTGATTTCCGAATGTTAAACCATCCTTGCATCCCTGGGATGAATCCTACTTGGTCATGGTGTATGATCTTTTTGATGAGTAGTTGGATTCTATTTGCTAGTAGTTTGTTGAGGATCTTTGCATCTGTGTTCATCAGGGATATCGGCCTGTAATTCTCTTTCTTTGTGGTATCTCTGTCTGCTTTTGGTATCAGTGTGATATTTGCTTCGTAGAAACTGTTCGGAAGTGTTTTTGATATTTCAATTTCGTGGAAAAGCTTAAAGAGCATCGGGAGTAAGTCCTCTTTAAAGATTTGGAAGAATTCACTAGTGAATCCATCCGGGCCAGGACTTTTGTGCTTGGGGAGACTTTTTATTACCATTTCAATTTCCTTGATGGTGATAGGTCTGTTCAGGTATTCGAGGTGTTCTTGGTTCAGCCTTGGGAGTCTGTAGGAGTCTAGGAATTTATCCATTTCCTCGAGGTTTTGATGTTCCGTGGCATAAAGCTTTTCAAAGTACTCCCTGAGGATCCTCTGAATTTCTGTGGTTTCTGTTGTAATGACCCCCTTTTCATTTCTGATTCGGTTTATTAGGGTTTTCTCTCTCCCTGTCTTTGTGAGTTTTGCTAGAGGCTTATCGATCTTGTTAATTTTCTCGAAGAACCAGCTTTTGGTTTAATTGATCTTTCGGATTGTTTTTTGGATTTCCATCTCGTTAATCTCTGCTCTGAGTTTTATTATTTCCTTTCTCCTGTTCGGGTTGTGCTCCTTTTTTTGGTCCTTCTCCAAGCTCTTAAGCTGTGAGGTTAGGTTACTTATGTGTGCTCGCTCCTCCTTCCTGAGGAATGCTTGTAGAGCTATAAACTTTCCTCTTAACACAGCCTTTGCTGTGTCCCATAAGTTTTGGTAACTCGTGTTCTCATTTTCATTCGTTTCTAGGAATCTTTTGATTTCCTCTTTGATTTCCTGTCTAATCCACTTGTTGTTCAATAGTGCACTGTTTAATTTCCAGGTGTTTGATTTAGTTTTCTGTTTTTGTGTGTGATTTACTTCTAATTTCAGCGCATTATGGTCTGAGAAGATTGTTGATACAATCTATACCTTCTTAATTTTATGGAGGCATGTTTTGTGACTCAGCATGTGGTCTATCTTGGAGAATGTTCCATGTATGCTTGAGAAGAATGTGTATTCAGCTTTTTGTGGATGAAGTGTCCTGTATATATCTACTAAGTCCCTTTCTTTCATTGTTTCCCTCAAATGAAGTATGTCCTTGCTAAGCTTGAGTCTGGTTGATCTATCAAGAGGTGACAAAGCAGTGTTGAAGTCTCCCACTAGTATTGTGTTGCTATTGATGTCGTTTTCCAAATCTATGAGTAGTTGTTTTAAGTACTTTGCTGGTCTCTCATTAGGTGCATATACATTTATTATTGTAAGTTCTTCCTGTTGTACAGATCCTTTGATCAATAAGAAATGGCCTTCATTGTTTCTTATGGCCTTCCTCACTCTGAAATCGATGTGGTCTGATATAAGAATGGCTACCCCACCTTTTTTATGGGAGCTGTTTGCCTGTAGGATTGTTTTCCAGCCTTTGACTCTGAGTCTGTGTTTGCTTTGACTATTGAGATGTGTTTCTTGCAGGCAACAGAATGTTGGGTTCAATTTTCTAATCCATCCTGCCACTCTATGTCTTTTAATTGGTGCGTTTAGCCCATTGACATTGAGAGAGATTATTGTTATGGGATTTTTTCCCATTGTTCTGTTAAAATATGGTGTATTTGAGGGGCCTTTCTTGCCTTAAAGTAGCCCATTTAGTTGTTCTTGTAACCATGGTTTTGAGTCTATGAAGTTCCTGAGCTGTTGTTTGTCTGTGAAACTGTGTGTTGTCCCTTCTATTATGAATGAGAGTCTTGCTGGGAAAAGTATTTTTGGGGAGGCATTTATTTCATTGAGTTTTTTTACTATGTCCCACCACTGTTTTCGGGCCATGAGGGTTTCACCAGAAAAATCAGCTGTGAATTTTAAGGATGCTCCTTTGTAAGAGATTTCTTTCTTCGATCTTGCTGCTTTCAGAATTTTGTCTCTGTCTAAGGTTTTGGTCATTTTGATCAGAATGTGTGTTGGGGTATTTTTATTCGGATTTCTTCTAGCTGGTATCCTTCGGGCCTTCTGAATGTGGTCACAAGTTTTCTTCAGCTCTGGAAATGTTGTAGCAATGATTTCTTTGACAGTTTCTTCTTCATCGAGGTTTTCTTCCTGTCCCTCTGGGACTCCAATAATTCTTATGTTACCCCTCTTGGCTTCATCACGATCTTCTCTTGCCATCTGTTCCCGAATTGTGAGTCTCTTTTCCATTTTCTGCTCTTTTCTGGAGAGTCTCTGAACTTCATCTTCGAGCTCACTGATTCTGTTCTCAGCAGCTCTTACTCTGCTGCTGAGGCCTTCCACTGAGCTTTTCAATTCGCCTACGAGATTTTTCAGGTCTGACATTTCTGATTGCATTTTCCTCATTTCTGCCTTCAGATCCTCTTGTCTTCTATTGGCATTGCTTTCCATTGTTTCTTTTAATTCCCAAAGCATCCTAAGTAGCTCCCTTCTGAATTCCTTGTCAGAGAGGTTGTCTAACACTACAGTACTGTTGGTGTCATCTGGGCTAGACTCTTCAATATGAAAGTTTGGTGGGCTTTTGCGTTGCTTTACCATTGTCAGAGGTGTGGTTTAGTCCTTCAGGTTCACTGTTACTATTCTGCTTTGATATGCAGTGTGAGTTAAGATAGGCTTATGAGTTATTGGATACTGTGTTTCTAGTGGCTGAGGTAAAATAGAGAAGTTTCCATCTAAGAAGTTAGCTTATGGTTCCTATGGCATATGTTGAGGGAAAATATTTCGCGGCCGCGGCTCCGGAAAGAGTCCCTCGCACTAGGCGAGGAGTTGGGAAAGTCTCCTGTTTGGAATTGGAGCCATTCAGCTTTGTTGCCCAGAGCTGGGTCTCTGTGCCCGTCCCACACAGATCAGGGGTTGAAAACCGGCTGTCTAGGGGCTGTTTCTAGCTGCGCGTGCCCAGAGAGGGACCCGAGCCCTTGGGGGCGGGCTGTACCTGTTGGAATTGGAGCCTTTCAGCTTTGTTGCCCAGAGCTGGGCCTCTGTGCCCGTCCCACGCAGATCAGGGGTTGAAAACCGGCTGTCTAGGGGCTGTTTCTAGCTACGCTTGCCCAGAGAGGGACCCGAGCCCTTGGGGGCGGGCTGTACCTGTTGGAATTGGAGCCTTTCAGCTTTGTTGCCCAGGGCTGGGCCTCTGTGCCCGTCCCACGCAGATCAGGGGTTGAAAACCGGCTGTCTAGGGGCTGTTTCTAGCTGCGCGTGCCCAGAGAGGGACCCGAGCCCTTGGGGGCGGGCTGTACCTGTTGGAATTGGAGCTATTCAGCTTTGTTGTCCAGGGCTGGGCCTCTGTGCCCGTCCCACACAGATCAGGGGTTGAAAACCGGCTGTCTAGGCGCTGTTTCTAGCTGCGCGTGCCCAGAGAGGGACCCGAGCCCTTGGGGGCGGGCTGTACCTGTTGGAATTTACACTTCTTTCAATAGAGATTATATGATCATGGTTTATGTTTATTTTTTCTATTCAAGTTTAATAGCTAAATACTGATTTATTTCACAGCACTAATTTATTAAAACCATTCATCCTTGGCCTACCATATTAATTGTCAGTATTTGTTGGTTTTGCTTGTGTTTTGATCACTTAATTTGGTTTTTGTCATTTTCTTTCAGATTGTAAAATTTTGAGACAAATGAGCATATGTTTTTCTTTATCTTCTACAGTTTTAAACTGAGAAGAACTGTTTGTTTTGAACAAATAAGATAACTGTGCATTTACTATTTCTTCTCATTTTATTTACATTTTAACACATCTGGATTCATCTACAACTTATCCTAGTAAGTGTTGTCATATTGAAAGAAACCAACCTTTTTTTTCAATCATAGCACTGTAGCACTGTCCTCCCGCGATTCATCCATTTGCTCGAGCGGGAACCAGTAACATCTTACAACAAATTGTGAGACTTGTTGTCACTGGTTTTCGCCTATGGAATAGGTCATGGGTAGCTTGCCAGGCTTTTGCTATGTGGACGAGATACTCTGGGTAGCTTGCCGGACAGAGGAATCGGAATCAGGGTTGGTCTCTTGCAAGGCAAATGCCCTGCCGTCTGTGCTGTGAATGTTATCTAAAATATACTAGTAATACCAAATGGTGTTTCTTTAACAGTGAAATATAAACGATTATTTTGTAATTTTCTTGATTTGTTAATGAGATATATAAGCTCTTGAGTATAATGGGAGTATTTTTCTAACACAAGAGTCTGAGGAAGGTGAAACTGTTATAACTGTCTTGTAGGATTCCATCTCCCTAGCATGCTTCATTCTACCCCGTTCTCTATCCAATCCCGTCTTCTTCTTGGGATTCTGACCTCCTGATTGGCTAGCCTCTGCCTTTCAACTGCCTACTTTATGACACCATTCTTTCACCAAACCAACCACCAACTGGTAGAATCTTGGGGGTCCCATGCAGTTGTTTGTAAACAAATGTGAATCATCATGGCAAGTGACGAGTGACCAATGTTCAACCACCAGTGATCAGTCGTCTGTACTGAACACATGTGGTCTTAAGCCGCTTCAGTGTTCAGACGTACTCTGGCACCGTCTCCTCTTCTCGTCTACCTTTTATCGGTATTTCCTCTTCTCTGACCATGTCAGGTAAGGATTTATCATCCTTAAACTTAGCAGTCAAGTAAAAACAGCACGGAGTAATGAAAGAAAGTATTCAAGTACAATTTTACAAGCCTCATTTGAGCTTGACTTTGACATTTGCTGTGTGATTTTAAACATTGGCTTACTTTCTCTCACATACAAAGTGTTTTTCCTCATTGATTACATTATATTTTAGACATACTTAGGAGCTCAAATACACACATGCACACACACACACTCACACACACACACTTAATCACTTAATCACTTAATCCCCGTTATTCATCGATTTATTCGAGCGGGTGCCAGTAAAGTCTCCATTCATCCCGGTTGCGTGCTAGCGTAGCCCAATGGTATCTGTTCGTTTTAGGAACATGTAGAGCCTCAAACCTATCATTTAGGGTCTTGTCGAAGAAGTCTGACCATCTTATAGGTGGGCGTCCACGTGATCTTTTGATGTCTCGTGGAATCCAATCAGAAATGGCTCTAGTCCAGCGGTTGTCTGTAAACCTCATTACATGTCCAGCCCATCTGATTTTTGATGTCTTGGCAAATGAGACAGCGTCCCTGATTCTTGAGCGTTGACGAAGATCAGAACTCCGGATTCTATCTCTCATTTGAGTGAATCGTGATATTCCAAGCATAGTTCTTTCGATTCCTCTTTGAGAGACCCGAATGGTGTTCTCATCCTATTTTCATAGGGTACAGGTCTCTGAGGCATATGTTAATGCGGGAAGAATAGTGGAATCAAAGAGATGTGCTCGTAGCTGGAGGTTCTTTGTCCTTTTAGTTATTTCTTCAATGCTCTTGAAGGCATTCCAAGCCGCTCTCTTCCTCCTGCCCAACTCAGGTGCCAGGTCATTCATCATGTTGATTTCTCGACCTAGGTATATATAACTGTTGCATTCGGAGATGGTGGTTCTGTTGAGAGCAAATGGAGCGTTAGGAACAAGGCTGTTTCTCATAAACATTGTCTTCGTAAGATTCAGCTGTAGTCCGACCTTTCTACATTCACGGTCAAAGTCGTTCAGCATTTGTGCTGCTTGGTTGATGTTTGGTGTTATTAGAACGATGTCATCAGCAAAGCGGAGGTGGTGTAGTTGCCGACCATCTATCTTCACTCCCATGTTTTCCCATTCCAGTCATCGCATGATGTTCTCGAGGGTGGCACTGAAGAGTTTTGGTGAAATGGTATCACCCTGCCAAACCCCTCTCTTGATATGGATGATTACTTCTTTGTAGAATGGTGAGATCTTGGTAGTGAATCCGCAATAGAGCTCACGAAGGATCCTGATGTATTGAGTTTGTATGCCCTGATTGGCTAGGGCTTCCATGACCGCTTCTGTCTCAACAGAATCAAAGGCCTTCTTTAAATCGATGAACATTAGACAGAGCAGCATCTTGAAATCCCGACATACCTCAATGAGCTTGGTTACTGTGTGGATATGGTCGATGGTACTGAATCCTTCTCGGAATCCAGCTTGTTCACATGGTTGTCCCTTCATCTAGTGTTCTGCTAATCCTATTCAGGATGACTCGAGTGAATAGTTTGTAGATGACAGACAATAGGCAGATTGGGCGGTAATTGCCAATGTCGTGGATGTCTGCTTTCTTTCACACACACACACACACACACACACACACACACACACACACATATATATGAGTGTTGATTCTCTGTGTTTCTTTTTCCTTTTCATAGTGAATTTTACATGATATCCATTGAAAACAAGTAAATCAGAGACAATATTTTTACAGAAACAGAAAATATAGATGCTGTGGAAAACTGTCAATATATACTCGCACGAGTTCTCTGTAATGGTCTCTCCACTTGTATTTATACTTCAGTATTTTAAATATAGTGTTATTACAAAGTAATAATCATTAACCTTTGAGTTTTCTATTTAAACCAGGTAATTAGAAAATATGGGGCATGGGGAAGGTGTGGAGTGCTGAGCGGTAGGGAGGCAAGCCCTCAAAGGTAAGAAAATTTGGGATCACTTTCATCAAACATTGACCTATCGAAACCAAGACGATATGAGGGACAATAAAATTGGAATGAAAGAAAGAAGAAAGAAAGAAAGAAAGAAAGAAAGAAAGAAAGAAAGAAAGAAAGAACAGGGACGTCAAGTATCAAGGAAGGGGGAAAAGTTTGGAAAGAATGTTGAAGAGAACCAAAGATTTAAAATCAAAAGAGAAAGAATATATATTAAATATGCTGAGATAAATACACTGAGAGCAAGTCCAAGCAATTTACTTCAATAAATTCCCGGACTAGAAAGGATACTATGCCTTGAATAGGGTACCAGTAGGAAAAGCAGTTTCTCAGAAAGCCATCCTTGCTGTCTTTTTTCCTTATTATCTCTTAGAACACAGTACTTGGTACTTGACAATTTGAGTATAAACATCCTTCAGAAATGATGCTTCCCATGAATAGATAATAGTGCTCATCTAGGACGGTGGAAGACACAGAATCTTCAATGTTTTTATTACGTTCTGGTTTTTAAGTACATGTACGCGCTGTCTGTTAAAATAAAAAAAATGGCATATTCTAACTTGAATCAGGAGATTTGATTCATTTGTGTGGTAAGTAGGTTCCAGGTTAAAGCTGCTCGTAATCTTTACAAATATTGTTTCATGTGACTTTTTCTTCCTAACATGAGAGTATTTTGATAATAGTTAACATCTGTTTTTAGATCCTAAGAGGAAATAGAAAAATCAAGCCTCACATGTCTAATTACACATTTTTGTCATATTTGTGAATTATGATTTTTCCTACATTAAAGATAATTTATTGGATTTTGTTGCTCATTTATTAAACATTGAGAAGAACGTTTTCCTGGTTGATAAATATAATTCTAATGTAGGGGTTGAAAGTAAATTTGCAATATTTTGTGATCACTTTTTAAATGGTCTTTTCTCTTTCTTGTGTGATCAAGTGAAATCCTATGCTATGTTTAACACGTGTTGTTTTCTGGTTAATATTCAAATGTACTGATGAGAATAATTTTTTGTACTTTCGAAGTTTCTTTCTGTATTTTACTCATTTAAAACTTTTCTTGTCTATGAAATACAACCACGTTTACTCCTATTTTCTTTTTGTTATGTAGTTACTGGTAAATCCTTTCTCTTTAATCGAGTGGTAAAGTGTGCACTCAAAAATCACCTTCTATTCCATTTTTTGGCTAGCAGTTTTTTCTAAAATATAATACTGTCTTCTTATTGTATATGTGGAACAATTTATTAATAACCTTATTGTACTGTTTTATTTGGTTTTGTTTGGAATCACATACACTGTTTTTTCAGGGCTTAATCTTGGGTCTTCTCTAACATAACTTACTGTACTATGCTGCTTGCTACAGAGACCAGACTTCATTAATGTCTATATACTTATTTTTCAGTTCTGTGATACATATTTTTCATGATGTTTTCTTTACACTTCCTCCTATGTAAATCACATGAAATAGAAAATTTATATTCATGTATGCATTATTATTCTCAGAATTATTAGTAACTACATTGTAGATAAACAAAGTAAGGCACAGAGTTTAAATAAAGTTTTCCATCCAAAAACATTTCTTGGGAAAAACTCAAGTAGTCATTTTTGAAGTGGATCAAAAATGAGGGTAACCTTCAGTGCATCAACAAGATTAAGTCGTATATGAACCAAAAGTAACAGGTATTCATGGCACAAGTCAAATGGAAACCTGATGATTACAATGGTAATAGTTGTAAAGACCCCAAATGCTGATATTAATGTAAGGTATCTTTCTTCCGGTGTCTGGCCTTGTAGTGATCATGCAGGGTCCTGGCCAAAAGAACACATGCTTTAGTATGTGTAACCTGGAAATTATTAAGGGACAGAGAGAGATAGTACGGGAGGGGATAAGGCACTTGCCTTGTACACAACCAATCCAATTGAATCTCTTTCACGGCATACACACCCCCGAATGTTCTAAGGGGTCACTCCAGAGTGCAGAGCCAGGAAGAACCCAAGATCACTATCAGTTATTGGTCCAAACTCTACACCACCCCACGCCCCGCCCAATAAAAATTATTGGAATATAGGAAATCTCTTTGCCATATCTGGGCCTGAGGTTTCTTCTGTCCAGAGAATGTTTCCCATTCTCTTAGACTTCCTAGTTTGAAAAAGCTTCCATTCTCGGAAATAGCATAGTAGTCAATAGGATAGCAAGCTACAGGCAATTCTAGGGTAAGGAGAAACTATCTGTAAGCAAGAAATCCAGGTACAGACACGATCACCTGGTTCTTCTACAGTTCTGTGTTCACTGTGGGAACACGATACCAAATACACAAAGTGCCAAAATGTTCCCATCTTTGAATCACCCCAAATTGTTGGAATTTTGGAAATTCAGTTGACTGTTGTTACTAGAAGCATCTCGATGGCCTGAAATTTAAGTTCATATTGTTCCTCTCAGCGTTGAAGGAGATTATTAGTCTCACAGATTTTTTTCATCACCGTCTTGTTCCTTACAGAAAATTTTCAAAATCCATCTGTATTGGGAACTGCACATACTCTGCAGCTTTTTCTTCCCATGGTGAATGATGCAGCTTCCGTACTAGGAAGTGTCTGCAAATACTCCAGTGTATCTGCTCCAGCTGGTAGTTCTACTTGGCTCCTGCCCTCAGCCTCTGGCACCTCTTTCCAACCACTGATTGGTAGTGCCTATCTTTACCAACATTTCAGCACAAAAATGCTATCTGGAGTGTTTCACCAGAGTCATATATCCACCTCAGCTACTTCCGACCAGAGTGTTTTGGAATGGGATATTGCAGGAAGTGCTGAAGAGAGGTCTTCCATGGGAGACTTTACTGTGACTGTCCTTGAGCAAGACACCGCTGTCTCTACCATGTCTATGGCAGCTCGCTATGAGAAAATCCTAGATACCAACAACACGGTGTCTGTGTACCCATAACTTTCTGTCAGTCTTGTTGAGAGAACACCACCTCTGGTTCCACATCAGAGAAGAAGCCTGTCACTTCCCTACCAGGAACGAAGTCAGGTGTATTACAATCATCAAGGCACTCTGGTAACTCTCCTTTCATGCCTGCAGTCTTATGACACCATGTCATACATAGGTCAAAATGGCTCTGCCCCCCAAGCTTACAGCAACTCATCTAGAGAAATATTTATGGTTCTGAAGGAGGTCCAGCCGCCAAATAACCAAATACCCGCCCTTCCCCTGGAATCGACTTCTCTCTGTCTAATCAACCCATCACAGAATCGAGTTATCAAGGTGAGTAGAACTGAGAGAAGGGAAAGAAAATTCAAAAATTGGGGTCAAAAAAGAGGAAAACTGTCCGTAGACAGGTGGTATTCATATACACTGAGATTTTTAAGTTTATGAAAAGAACTTAAATAAACTCAGTTTATGTTTACTCCCCTCACTCATTTTACAGCATGTTATTTTCACACTCAACATAAGAGCACCTAATGGAGATTGGAAGGTATGATAGTAAGTGAACATCTAGGTTTCATATAATGAAACTTCAGGAGCACACAAAAAATGCCACATTTTCCCCTAGTTATTTCATTTATTTTTTAATTTTTATTAGTTAAACATCATGAGGGACAGTTGTAGACTTAAAATTATTGTGCTTGTTTTCATTTATACAATGATGGAGTACTTATCCCTCCACCAGTGCCCATTCTCCAGCACCACGGTTCCCAGTATTCCTCCCACCACCATAACCCCCTTCCAACTCTGCCTCTGTGGCAGGGAATGCCACATTTTTCACTGTTCTATTTCAGCAGTCCTCAAGAATTACCACACTAAAAGTAAAATACGTGTCTTAAACTAGTATTTTGTTATTTTCTTAAGAAGTTTCAGAACTCTTATTGTAATTGTACCACTTTAACTTTCCCTTCCATTAATGAATAGCAAGGTTCTGAATACACTTGTGGTTCAGAGATTCTGACTCAAATCATGAAACCTAGAATCTGTACTTCAGCACAAATATCATGCTGAAGTAGTGCTTCATTCAAAGTCTTATTCTATGATATTAACGCCCTTTTATTTTTCCATGAAAGTGAATAAATTGAGAGTACAATACATTACAATGCTACGCTCTGTATGGCATTTATTAGTTTGAAAATCTATAATGTTTTTTTAAAAAAACATTTTGTTTGGAGGAAGTTGATTCTGTCTCATAGACCGAAGTGCTCAGGGATTACTCCTGGATCTGTGCTGGGGATCACTGCTGAAGATGCTTAGGAGATCATAGGTGATACGAAAGATCAAACTGAGGTCAGCTGTGCGTAGGGCCATTGCCTTACCAAATGTACTTTCCCTCTGTCCCAAGTCTCTTATTTTTCAATTCAATTTAAACAGAAACTCTCTCAAATACAAAGAAAACCAAAAATCAATAGCACTACATGACAAACAGTAAGAACTACAACATTTACCTCCAATCCTCGAGCACAGGGTCTAGTCCATTTTCCTTAGAATAGCCAGTAACAATGTCTTGCCAATTGCGGGTAGGTGCACTGTTGTTGCACCACCAGTTTTGTGGACCGAATATCTCATATCGCAGGCACTGATTTCTTCCATGGTTCTTTTTAGTGATGAATTTCCTGGGGATGGAGACTTCCCAGGCATCGCAACCTTCAGGTCAGACATTTGGTCTGACACAAATTTCCGAATTGCCCACATCTTCCAGTAGCTGGATTCAAAGACCTGAGAGTAATCCAGCACCTGAGCTTCAGGAAGTTCCCATAATATCTCCAGCCAAAGTAACCTGGCGCTGACCCCAACTCCAACTCAGGAACAAAATGTTAAGAATTTTGATTAGATGAAAACTGGGCTTTCAAAACCTCTGGAGACCTACCAGATCCCAGTAGACTTAGATCAATGCAAAGATCTACAGGTAATGAACACCACTGACACCATCACTCTGAAGCAGTTGCAAGAAAACTCAGGTGGAACTTAGGGGACCTCCCATGAAAACAGAACAACAAAAAGGAGGCTTCTGAACCTCTGGAGGGAGAACCCAAGGCCAAAATCCAGCCATACATCCGAGAATGCATGCTAAGCGGAGCGGGGATTTTTCGTAATGCTGCAGTCAGTGATACGTGTCCTGTGGCCACAGCCAAAACTAACAGCAAACCTCACAAAGCTGCCTCCAGGAGTATCAGCAAGACAAAGAGCCAAGGCCAGGAGAAGATAAAAAACACTAGAGAAAACTCTAAGAAAGCTAACGAGTGTAAGCAGCCAGGGAACAAGGTCAAGGCAGAAGAAAACCCAACCATTGGCAAGATGAAACGCAAGGAAACTCAACCTTAGCTTTTCCAAGAGGCAGTTAAAAGCCCCGCTGCTCCCTAGGCATACATATGCTGGATTCTGTACAAGTTTTTCATGCTCTGGGGAAGGAGAGTGATCCAAAACTTGGAATCTCTTCCTCCCAGGTCCTGAGTACTCAAAGAAGCCTAAAGATGTCAAGATATCCTCAGCAGTCAAGCTATGGCTAGGTGCTACACAGGATGGCTAGGTGCTACACAGGCCTTGAGAAAACTCAGGTCAAAGACAACAAACCAAGTAGAAGTGCTGAAAAACGCTCATCTCGAGCAAAGTGTGAGCTGCACATCCTGGGAAGGTCAAATTGGTACCTTTGCCTTTTCTTACCATGGAGAATCTGCAAGCTCGACCTGTTCCTCTGAGAAGACAATCTGTGTCCTCACATGGTCCTGCTGCAGCTTACCATGCCAAGCCTGGCTCTACCAATGCAGAACAGCCAACTACTGCCAATTCTTCCCAGTCAACCACTGCATTTTTCTTGGGTTCTGCCAAACCTGCTAAGTCCATTTCAACCAACCCATCTCGACCAGGTTTGCAGAATCCTAGTAGCCGACCTATTCGACTCCCCACAGCTTCTAGACCTGCTCCCTACAACAGCACCTGGCACTTCTCTCCAGCGTGAACCTCCTCCAGTCTCTGTGAACAAGCGACAGTTGCCACCCAAATGTCAGAGTCAGTTTCTTTTCCAAGATTTCCGTTTCCAACCGATTCCATGGAGAAAGCCCAATGTTCCTGAACCACACATGTCAAAGCCGATCACCAAAGAGCAGAGACCAGAGCGTGAGGCTATGAAAAAGAAGGCTCTGCAGGAGCGTGAGAAGCCTGCCAAACACACCTTTTTGGGGGAAAGTGCAGTACTTTATTGAGAGGGAAAAGAGATGGACATCTCTCTCTACTATGGCTACGTAATGGGAGTAGCTGGAATGGTAGGTTCCACTTGAGGTACCAGATGTTTTTCCTAGGCAAACACTGACATGCCATACACCTTTTATTTATTCTAATATATTTTTTCAAAGTAAAGAGATGCATCACAGTTAATTGGTTGTTAATAAAAGTTCTGAATTTTGAGATGCTGCCAACAGTGGTTGTTTTTGGGAGTGGCTGGGGGTTGAAGGATGGAATGGGAAAGAACGGGAAGTTAGAGACAGGAAAAAGGGTGAATAGACAAGACTCTCCAAAATACAAACTTATCCAGGTTTATAAAGCCCATCAGAGGAGAAATTGCATGGGCCTGATGATGAGTGGGCTAGGGTCAGAAGAAGAGTATAGCTGACAGGGCATTTGCTCTGCAAACAAAAAGGACTCAGTTCAGTTCTTGCAGTCTTTTATGGTCCCCAGAGACCCACTAGATGTGAAATTTTAGCACAGAGCCAGGAGTAAGACCAGAGCACAGTCAAGTATGACTATCCCTTGTGTCCTCGGAAAAAAATGGGAGAAATGGCACAGTCTGCGGTTTTCGGTTAAAAGAATAAATTTGGAATAGGCTGAGAAAGTAAGATGAGTCTTAGATGACCAGAAGGAAAGTAAAAATTCTTCCATGGAGTCTGTGTTTACGCCTCATGGCCACCTTTGGAAAATAACCAAATTTGAAACACATCACTAAAAGGTTTGTGTGGTCTATCAATAAATGATGGCTGGGGGATGCAAACACAAACACTGGGGAATAAACCTACCAGATGAGTGATCAACGCCCTCAGAGTCATTCAAGTATGACTCTTAACAGGGACAAAGCCAAGAGAACAGTTGCAGCTTTAAGCCTGAATATCAACTCCTGGGAGATGCAAAGGTAAGTCACCATGTCCTCAGGCCCTCTGTTCAGCACCCGTAGCTGCACCATTTCACTTATTCCCAACAATATTCAGAGTTGCTATCATGGTGACACTTTACTAGGGAGTTTTAACAATGCGGTCCATTGCCTTTGTAAGTCTTTGAATTTGTAAACTCCCCAAGGTAGCCAAGCCAGCTTTCAGGAAATTTCTGGTGGGGGGAGCTCAAATTATATTAGCTTGAGGGGCTAGTCTTTGGTCTTCCATGTTCCCTGGTTCCTGTAGCTTTCTCTAAACATCGCTTTTAACTGCAGCTCACACAAGAATCAACTTTATAAATGGCATTGTGGCTGCATTGCGGTAGGTACCATACTAAGACATGCGTCCTAGGTCACCACTCCGAAAGCAGTTGGTATCGGTTGACCTTGAGCCTGGAAGTTTGTGGTGGAAAGAGATGGTCCTAGGAGAGTTAATGACGTGATGGATGGATGGAAAGGAAACTGAGAAGGGTAGGGAAGTGGAAATCTGGTGATCATCATGGGATAGTTGGTGGATATTTTTCAAATAAGGTAAAATATTTTTTCTAAATGAGATTCAAGACAAAAATATGAAAATAAGATAGTTTCCAAAGAACAGGTTACATATAAGACCGAGAGAGCTGAAAGGGCTGGCATTCGTTCTGGAGCTTTCAATCATACCATTTACTAAAGATGGTATTTTCACATCACTTAGCTGTGGAGAGGAATAGTGAGAAACAGAATGCCACCACAAAAGCAATCTGGGTGACCACCTTCAATAAAAGCCAGGTGGAAGGTGTTCACATGGATCCCAAGTGAAAATATATGTTAACAGGAACACGTATTTAACTAACTCTGCTTGGTACCAGTGACTACTTTGTTGAAAATGGGGGGAAATGAACGCAGTTTCTGATTGACCTGAGACAAACCAGTTAATAGATTTTTCCCAGAAAAGGGTAGTTGACTGGCTGTGAACAGAAAACGTGAAAAGTGTTTTGCTACCTTTAATGTATGGCTGGAGGGAATTGATCCCAGTAATCTCTTAAAACTAACAAGCTTCAACTCTCTTGAAGGAATGTTGTATTCACTGAGGAAAAAATGTTGGGAGAAAAGTCTGAAATGATGGGAAAAGAGACAATAAGTGTAAAAGGAGGGCTTGAAATTTGGGTTCCTCTGAAAACAAAGCTTGAAACAAGAAGATCTGTGGGTAACATGATCTACTGGAAATGGGATCTGAGGAGGAAAAGAGTGATATCAGGGATGTGAACAAGGGAAATCCAAGTTAAGGAAGACTTAGTTAGCTGACTACCCCATGGTCAACATGGTTCCAAGACTACCGGAAATTACCAAGAAATTTACTTTAATTTTCTTTCTTTTATATGGTCAATTACAACATGTATTCTGTGCCTTCTTCAAACAGAATTTTTCTTTCTCAATATTCTGTTCATTTGTGTAAGCATCTTAAACAACTGCTGGATAACAGAATTATATGAGCAGACTTATTTTTTACTTTAATGTTTAGTTAATGTGTCTGGCATATCGAATACTCTCGGTAGCTTGCCGGGCTCTCCGAGAGGGGTGGAGGACTTGAACTCGGGTCGGCCATGTTGGCTGCGTGCAAGGCAGACGCCCTACCCACTGTGCTATCGCTCCAGCAAATATTTAGTTGAGATTACTGAAAACTGGGCCTAAATTGAAGTTTGTCTTCATTGGTACAAGTAGAGAATGGAGGTCTAGGCATGGAATTAGAGATCATAGGTTAACACATTCAGTTCCTAATAAAACAAGTAAAGGACAGTGTCCCAAATAGATTATTGAAAAAGATATTCATCTCTATTTAACCTTTAATTTCAGCATTTTCTATATTAAATTAAAAATGAAAGAATGTTCCTATATTTGGTCTTTTAAAGACATTCCACATAGGTTAAGGAAACAAACACTGCCTATGAAATCATAACAACTTAATCATAAAAACCTGATTACTACTTAAATTTACAAGAATGTCAGTCCTAAGAATTATTTCCCTGGATCTCACTAGTGTACATGATATTCATATGAATACATCTGTGTGGAAACATCGCTGGTATCTAATTTAGAGAATAGATATATAGAGATTAGATCACATAGCTGAGTGTGATCTCAACTTTTCTAGACACTCCCCTACCCCACACACACCCAAAGACTTGTACTAATCCTTATGGATCCATGACTTTTCCTCCTCCCATCTCCAAGAATCTTTTAAAATTTCTTTTCAAGTACTAATGTAATGCGCTTTAGAAAATATTGAGTTAAACTTATTTCTTGTCATTTATCTTTTAGATAGAGAACCAAGAAAATCTTATTAAAAGTGTATTTTTGTATTCTTTGAAAATGGTAATAAGAACATTATTATTGAGTCCCTGAATATACATTATATAAAGAATTTTCTGAGAAATTTCCTGTACAAATCAATACTCGAAGAAATAAATGACTTCTCTGAATGAGAATGAACTGGGACATTTCAAAGTATCAATCAGTGAATCAAAGATGAATTATAGCATCATATAGCTAAAAATGATCTTGATGTAATGTAGTCAACACCATTATATTTTTTTCTTATACCAGCTGATAGCACTTTTAATTTTTTTGTTTTTATTTATTTATTTTTATTAGTGAAACACCATGAGGTGCAGTTGTAGACTTACATACCTTTGTGCTTGGGTTTCAGTTATACAAGTGTCAAGTACCCATCCCTCCACCAGTGCCCATTCTCCAACACCAAGGAACCCAGTGACCCTCCCACCCCCCATCTCCCCAAATCCGCCCCGCCTCAGGGCATTCCTTTTTGGTTTTTCTTTGCTTTGGGGTGTTGTGGTTTGCAATTGAGGTCAATACCATTACATTTTCAAATAAGAAAATAGGCCCCAAGATGTTCAAGACACTGCTAGTGTCCTGGGCTTCTTCCCAGCATGTACCCTGCTCCAAGCCCGCCCTTTGGAAATATGCTGGGAAGGACAACTGGATGTTCCTTTCCTCACACTGACCTGAAAGACTCTTGCTGATTCTCAGCCAGATCAACTATTTCATTTGTTGCCTGATATCACCTCCTGTCCTTTATTTTTTTAAAAAAAAAAAAAACATTTGATTTGTTTCTGGAATATAAAGAAAAAAACTGAATGGAGTAATGAAACAAAAGCAAAATCAAACCTTTACACTCTGCCATCAGAATAGTCCTTACAAGAGGGGAAGTAAATGACTGAAATGGGTAGGGGACTGCTGTTAGTTGGTTGTGCACAGTAGCTGGATATTTGAAAGTGCATGGAGTATGAATACACAGTTGCTGAGATGAGGAAGTCTGTATTTGAAGGGAATACAGTTTGTTAACTAGTCATCACAATTACATGATTGCCACTCAATGCCTCTTTTCGTATGTTTTTTAGATAATTCTTCCCCTCCTGTGTTTGCTTAGGACAGCACATTGTCTCTCCCCTCCCTGTTCTTTCAGGAAGCCAGAGAGAAGTCTTCAGGCAGGAAGAGCGTGAAATTTACATAGGAGTGGTACTACCTGGACTGTATCATGTTCAGCGAAATGAGTCAGAAAGAGAGGGACAGAAAGAACAAGATTGCATTCACCCGGAGAACATAAAATAACAAAACAGGAGACTAACTCCCAAGAGTGGCCGAGATTAGTGTCAGGAATTTTTCCTCGTAGCTTGGAGACCAACCACACACGCTAGCAGAAAAGGCATCTCAGATAGAGAATGGAGCACCAAATAAAGGGTGTTGGGAGGATCCTCCCAGGATGGGAGAGCATGCTGAACATAGACTAGAGACCAAACATGATTGTCACTCAATGCCTCTTTTGCAAACCACAACACCTAAAAGGAGAGAGAGAACAAAGGGGAATGCCCTGCCACAGAGTCAGGGTGGGATGAGGGGATGGGGGGTGGGAGGCATACTGGGATCCCTGGTGGTGGGAAATGGGCACTGGTGGAGGGATGGGTATTTGATCATTGTATAAATGAAACCCACGCACAAAAATTCATATGTCTACAACCGTACCTCATGGTGTCTGACTAATAAAAATTTGAAAATTAATAATAAAAAAATTGGAACATAAAGTAAAAATAAAACAAGAGAAAGATCTAACAATAGCAAAGAGGCCTATAGTACTCAAAATGTTGAGAAATAGGCACTTTGGCAAGTATTTTTAAATACGCATTCAGGAGAGAATATAGCATTTTTTGTGAACAAATCTACGCTATGGATTCATCTTATCCTTGAAAAGGAAAAGGACAATGTGTTCCAGTTACCAACTTTCAAAAAAGATATATATCATCTATTTTTTGCTATGTTTCTATGCTTTACCAAATAGTATTCTAATTTTTAAATTGACTTTAATGATTAAAACAGTATTTGCCTGCATTAAACTTTTTAATTAAATGTTTTAATAGAAGTGATTTTTAATTATTAAAATGTTTTATTCACATGTAATTTTCTAAAAGAAACATATAGGCCAAAGAGCTAGTGCAGCCTGTAGAGGGTGTTTACCTTGTATGCAGCTAACCTGAATTCAATCCCCAGAACCCTGAGCCTGCCAGGGGTGATCTCTGGATACAGAGTCAGAAGGGAGCCCGGAGCACATCTGGGTGCACTGCACTCCCCACATAAAGGGAAGAATAGAAAAGAAAAACACATAACTGATTCTTGAGTAACATAGAGCTTAACTATGCTAACTCCTCTATAATGTTTGAAAACCCCCAAATTTAATAGATAGTCTGCTATTAACCAAGAACATGGTTTTCTAATTGTATTTAATTCCATTGTCTGCAACTAGTGCTATGTGTGGCCTGTCCATCTGTAAATTTTGGTATACTTCAAAACTTTAATCGATTTTATAATAGACTATATAATACATCTGTATTTGATTTTATTAAGTGATAATTTATATTTCTATTTTTGTGGGGTATTTGGGCCATAGTATGTGGTAAATGGGACTTCAGAATCTGTCCTCACGGTTTATTCCTGGTAGTGCCAACCATTAATTTGGGTTGACTGTATGCATGGTAAGTGCTTTAACCCCTATATTAAGTCTGGGGTCCAATCAAATCAATTATCTGCATATATTTTATACATGCATGCATGGCATACTTTTTCTTAGATTTTTTTTATATTTCTAGGATATATTGATCATCTTTAATTATTTCACATACATATCAACGTCCAAAAATTCTCGAAATATAATTATTGAAAAATATAATATAGCAGTCCAAATTTGTATTGCTAATGGGATAACTATATTAAGAAGAAAATAGAACCACAATAAGCATACAATTAAAATGGACATACATTTCTTTGGAGTCTTTCAATTATGCATTTATATTAGTCTATATACAAGTATGATTTTTAAATAGACAATTTCTGTTACTATAAAATGTTTATTGAGATTTTATAATTGTAATGTTTTCCAGCTAAGATGACATTGATGTGAACATTTATATCTATTTGTCTACTTTTCTAATTGTTTCCTTAATATCAATTCTTAAAAACTAACTTACTTATGACCCGATATGTAGCTCAGGACAAAAGAACTTGGCTTTCATGTATGAAATTTTGGTTTCTATTCTTCGCACTATAGAAGCAAAAGCAAAATCATTAACTGTGGTTGGAAAAATAGCTCGGTGGTAAAATATTTGCCTCACATTTGGGAGGTTTTGGGTTTGATCCCTGAATTTCCATATACACACACAAAAGCTAACTTACAACAAAGTCTCACACTCGATACCTAACTGGACCCTCTCCAGAAATTCGATGAACAACGGGAGGACAGTGACAGTGACAGTGACTTAATGAACATTAAACTGCTTTAAGATATATATTGCCTAAATATTATACAGATTTAACTCTCAATAAAATAACTTGAAAAGATCTATTTTCTAGCATCTTTGCTAGGGAAAGATAGCACCTGATTTTTCAATATTTGTTATTTGGGGGGAAATTTTAATTTCTCTT
Organism: Sorex fumeus; assembly: GCF_029834395.1. NCBI lineage: Eukaryota > Metazoa > Chordata > Mammalia > Eulipotyphla > Soricidae > Sorex > Sorex fumeus. The sequence goes on from NW_026606203.1 coordinate 1,212,583, forward strand.
TTTAATTTGTGCTCTTTGTCTACTAGTGAGCTTGAAAATTGCTCTTGTGTGGTACTACATGGAAAATATTATGCTATGGGGAATGAGTCAGAAAGAGAGGAACAGATATAGAAAGATTGCATTCATCTGGGTAACATAAAGGAGCAAAATAAGAAATTAACACACAAGAACAGCTATGATAAATACCAGGTTGTTCACTCCATGGCTTAGAGGTCAGCTGCACTGTCTAGGGGTAAAGGCAGCGCAGATAGAGAAGGGAGCACCCAATAAAGGGTGCTGGGAAGATCTGCCCAGGATGGGAGATGCCTGCTGAAAGTAGTCTAAGGACCGAAAGGATTGCCACCCAATGTCCCTTCTGCAGACCATAGCACCCAAAAGGAGAGATAGAACAAAAGGTAGTGCCCTACCAAAGAGGCAGGTGAGATGGGGGATGGGGAGTAGGAGGGATACTTGGATTGGTGGGAGTGGAGATTGGTCACTGGTGGTGGAATGGGTACTCGATCACTGTATAATTCAAAACCAAGTGCAACAACTTGTAAGTCTACAACTGTACCTCATGGTGTTTCACTAATAAAACAAAACAAAACAAAAATTCAAAAAAAAGAAAATTGCTCTTGTGTTTACTAGTCATTTACACTTCTTTCAATAGACATTATATGATCATGTTTTATGCTTATTTTTTCTATTCAAATTTAATAGAAAAATACTGATTTATTTCACAGCACTAATTTTTTAAAACCTTTCATCCTTGGCCTATCATATTAATTGCCACTATTTGTTGGTGTTGCTTGTTTTTTGATCACTTAATTTGGTTTTTGTCCTTTTCTTTCAGATTGTAAAATTTTGCACCAATGAGCATATGTTTTTCTTTATTTTCTACAGTTTTAAATTGAGAACAACTGTTAGTTTTGTACAAATAAGATACCTGTGCATTTACTATTTCTTCTCATTTTATTTATTTTAACACATCGCGATTCATCTACAACTTATCCTAGTAAGTGTTGTCATATTGAAAGAAACCACAATTTTTTTCAATCATAGCACTGTAGCACTGTCCTCCCGCGGTTCATCCATTTGCTCGAGCGGGAACCAGTAACATCTTAAACCAAATTGTGAGACATGTTGACACTGGTTTTGGCCTATCGAATAGGTCATGGGGAGCTTGCCAGGCTTTTGCTATGTGGATGAGATACACTGGGTAGTTTGCCGGGCAGAGGAATCGGAATCAGGGTTGGCCTCCTGCAAGGCAAATGCCCTACCTGCTGTGCTGTAAAAGTTATCTAAAATATACTAGTAATACCAAATGTTGTTTCTTTAACAGTGCAATATAAACGATTATATAGTATTTTTTTTGATTTGTTAATGAAATATGTAAGCTCTTGAGTATAATGAGAATATTTTTCTAACACAAGAGTCTGACGAAGATGAACCTGTTATAACTGTCTTGTAGGATTCCATCTCCATAGCCTGCTTCATTCTACCATGCTCTCTATCCAATCCGGTGGTCTTCTTGGGATTCTGACCTCCTGATTGGCTAGGCTCTAACTTTCAACTGCCTACTTTATGACATCATTCTCCCACCAAACAAACCTCCAACTGGTAGAATCTTGGGGGTCCCATGTAGTAGTTTGTAAACAAATTTGAAACATCATGGCAAGTGACGAGTGACCAATGACCAATCACGTGTGAGCACTCATTTGTACTGAACACTTGTGGTCTTAAGCCTCTTCAGTGTTCAGACGTACTCTCCTACCATCTCCTCTTCTCGTCTACCTTTCATCGGTATTTCCTCTTCTCTGACCATGTCAGGTAAGGAATAATACTTTTCAAAGCTTTTCATTAGATTTATCATCCATAAACTTAGCAGTCAAGTAAAAACAGCACGGAGTAATGAAGGTAAGTATTCAAGTAGAATTTTATAAGCCTCATTTTAGCTTGACTTTGACATTTGCTGTGTGATTTTAGACATTGGCTTACTTTCTCTCACATACAAAGTGTTTTTCCTCATTGATTACATTATATTTTAGACATACTTAGGAGCTCAAATAAAGACATTTGAGTAATCCACCACCTGAGCTTATGGACTAATAAAACAAAAGTAAAATAAAACCTTTACACTCTGACATCAAAATCGTCCTTATAGGAGGGGAAGTAAATGACTGAAATGGGTAGGGGATTGTTGTTAGTTAGTTGTGGACAGTAGCTGGATATTTGACGGTGCATGGAGTATGAATACACAGTTCCAGAGATCAGGAACTCTGTACTTGAAGCGAATACAGTTTGTAAACTTGTCATCACAATTATATGTCCATATGAAATTTATCTACATATGCTTTGTGCCTTCCTTGCATGTATGTGTTATGCATTCCTTTATCATGGCCTCAGAAATGCATCTGAGGGGACTCGGAAAATTAGTTGAGCCCCAAGTATGGGGAGAGAAGTAGTAAAGAATTGGAGGAGGAAAAAATATGAGTTGGAGCTTAAGAGCCGTGTAAGAGGAATATATCAATATGTATGTGTCTGTAAATACACATATATATGTATAAATATATATATGGGCTGGAGCCATAGCATAGTGAGTAAGACGTTTGCCTTACACATGGCCAACCTGGGTTCGATTGCTCTCCTCCTCTCAGAGAGCCCAGCAAGCTACTGAGAGTAACCCTCCCTCTTGGCAAAGCCTGGCAAGCTACCTGTGAAGTATTCGACATGCCAAGAACAGTAACAACAAGTCTCACCATAGGGACGTTTCTGGTGCCTGGTCGAGCAAATCAGTGAACAATGGGAGGACAGTGCTACAGTGCTCTGGTTAATTCAAACGTTGTTTATGTAAAATATGAAAGAATCAAATAAATATTCTATAAAGCTGATTACACCTATTAAATTAATATAACTTTAAATAGTGTTTAGAAATTAAGTTGAAGAATTTTAAGGCTATCGAAAGATATTGACAATATATCAAGAAACACATGGATTTTTGAGGAGCAAGAACACGTACCTGTTGTCCTTTCTTAAGGTTATATTTTTTCGCTTTTATAGAATATGTTTTCCCTGAATTTTTGTTAATAGCTTCCCTTTTTTAGAAAGCATCATAATAAATTATATTTTTTTAAAAAATTAAAAAAAAGCTCTGTTAGTGAGTGGATTCTGTATGTTTGGAACGTGGGAAGTATTTTCCTATGTAATTTACATTAAACAAGATATTTACAACAGAAATACCATCTGCAGTACCATTCACAATAGCCAGAAGAAACTATGGTATACCTACACAATTGAATACTACGCATTTGGCAGGAAACTGACATCATGAAATTGGCTTACAAATGGATGTACAGGGAAGAATATCATGCTCAATGAAATCAGTCAGAAGGAAAGGGGTATACTGATTGGACTACCCCATTTTTTGGATATAAAAAACCAGAATGTGAGACTAATACCCAAGGATAGCAGAAACACCGGCCAGGAGAAATGGTCAATGGTTGGACGCTTGCCACAAGTGCTGAAGGCGAGCATTTGGAATAAAGAAGGGACCGCTATGTTTTCTTCTTGTGGAGTTTAACCAGTATTTTGTATATCCTGGATATCAACCCTTTCTCAGATGTGTATTCGGTGAATATCCTTTCCCATTCTGTAGACTGTCTTTGTATTTTGGTCACTGTTTCTTTGGAGGTGCAGAAGCTTCTTAGTTTAAGATAGTCCCCTTTATCTATCTCTGTTTTCACTTGCTCGGCCAGTGGCGTGGCATCTTTGAAGATACCATTAGCTTCAATGTCATGGAGGGTTTTGCCAACTTTATCTTCAATGTACCTTATGGTTTCTGGTCTGATGTTGAGGTCTTTAATCCATTTTGATCTTACTTTTGTACATGGTGTTAGGCAGAGTTCTGAGCCTATGTTTTTGCATGTAGCCGAAGAAGGGACCGCTATGACAATGATAGTTGGAAGTGATTACTCTGGGTGAGAACTGAGTCCTGAAAGTAGGTAAAGGAATAAACGTGAGAACTTCTCCCTCTCTGTATTACAATCCATAATGCCCAAAGTATGTGTGAGAGAGAGAGAGAGAGAGAGAGAGAGAGGTGCCTGCCATAGTGTAGAGACAGCAGGCTGTCAGGTGGGGTTTGGGGTTGGGAGAGGGAGTGGTGGGAGAGAAACTGGGGACATTAGCAATGGAACAGTATACTAGTGGAGGTTAGGTGTTAAAATATCCTATGATTGAAACTGAATCCTGAAAAGGTTTGTAATATGTGTCTCCTGCATATTCAATACAAAAATATGATATTTAGATTCTACCACCTTGAATAACCTATGAATGTGCTGAAATTCATTTTTATCACCTTGGCTGGGCTCATTGCATGGATGTCTGTGTGGTAAAACTTTTTCATTTTATGCGGACTGAAGAGACAAAAATCATAGGGTTGGGACTTCTGGTGGAAGGAGAGAAGAGCACAAAACACCCTGTTGAACACATCTCAGCAGGGTCACCTAAGTTGCGTGATGACAGACCTCCTTCACTGATTTCTTCTTTTGTAATGTGGAAAAATGAAAAGACTTTGCAGGCTGACAAGGGGTTGTCTCCTCCAGTTCTCACTATTTTCTTTTCGATCAGAACTGTTTAAAGATTATTAGAAAAATTTGGAGCTTAATGATTTGTTCTCATATATTTCCCCTACATGGTGTCAGTGGGCATTGATCCAGTAAGGCCAGCATGAAAAAGTTGAGGTTTATGTCTTAACCACCAATGCCAACACTACTGTATGTATCAACCCAAAGTACAATAGTAAAACTTCAAAATGTGTTTGTCAAGGAAATCGGTGGGAATGCAGGGAAAAATGGGTAATTTGTTGGTGGAGGGATGAAGACACTGGTGGTGTGATTAGAATTGGAATATTGTATGACAAATCTCCAATATAAATGACTTTGAAAATCAAAATTGCCTAAATTTAAAAAAAAGGAGAAGTCAACTTATGTCTATATTTCAAGAAGGCTTGTCTTGGCAAATTTTGGCAGGGAGACCATAGTTGGTAGAGAGAGGGAGAAAGAAAGGGAGAGTTGACAGTTCAGAAGAGAAGCCTGGATATCATGGAAGAGATGAAAGCTGATCTTAGAAGATTTGGAGCCATCAGAGTTTAGAGAGCTAAATGGTCTGAACATTGCAGTTTAGATACTTGAATAGTGAGATTGGTTTCAGTCATCAGCACTGTATATATAGAAAGAGTTCAAAGACCTCACAGATATTCAGGCTATAATAACTAACAAGGGAAGCGTTTTTTTCCTGAAGCATTATGTAAGGATAATATATTGCCAGGAAGAATGATAAGAAGTTGGTTCTCTTTTTCACAGATTAATACATTAGAGATGAAAACTTTTATTCAAAGGAATCTATGATCTTGTCCTGTTTCTCTGTTTTCTTGTCATCATTCCATTCTCCCCCATGACCCTACCTAATCAGGGCTCTCGACATTTCTCAGCAGTGTCACCACATAGCCTCAGAGCATGTGTTAACTGCAGGTAGCTCACAGCTCTCATGTTTGCCCCCAATCCAAGTCAGAGCCATCCTTCTGAAACCAAGGATATTTGCTGAAGGCCCATTCTTCCTTGAAGTGGCAGTCATGGTTTACCTCTTCTTAATCATTTTGTTTACAAATTTAGATGTATGTCACTATACTAGTGACAGGGATTTTCCAAACTATGGAAAGCATAGACATTTCCATTTCCCCCACGAATTTTGGGCTAGTTATTTTCTATCCACTGCTAATAATTTGTGATAATTAGGAAATAGAACTGAAGTAAAAACAGGAACATTTGTCAATTTGGTGCCATAACTAATCAGTCTTAGTATAAGTATATATTTCTAGAAAAAAAATGTAGAAGAAAATGAGTTGGTTGCTAGCAAAGAATGCCAAACCTCTGCCAAGAAATACTTTGAAAATAAAAATTCTGACTATGGACTGAACAAGATTGCAATTTAATGCCTCTTTTGCAGACCACAACACCCAAAAAGAGAGAGAGAAAAAAAGGGAATGCCCTGCCACAGAGGCAGGGTGGGATGGGGGGGGGGGGGGATTGGTGTGGGAGGGATACTGGAATACATGGTGGTGGAAAATGGGCACTGGCGGAAGAATGGGCATTTGATCATTGTATAATCAAAACCCAAGCACAAAAATTTGTAAATGTACAACTGTACATCATGGTGTTTCACTAATAAAAATTTTAAAAAAATAAAATAAAATAAAAATTGTTTCGTCTGCCAGAGATCAGCAGATGGGAACCTGAGTGAAGGCAAAAGATTAAATTGGTTGACTTTTATTTTTCCTTGAGTATATTAATTTGATTTTGGAGTCAATTTATATGAGAGTTCATCAAGACACAGAAATTTTTAGCGTTTCTCTTGTTTAAAAGTATAGTGATACACCATATCTCTATCTCACATTCTTTTTATTTCTGATAGTTTGACACAAAAGATACGTCATAATCATAGATAAATGTAAATTATTTAAATACTTTTTTGATTATTTAAAATTACCTTATAGAATTACATTATAGAATTTCATAAATTTTAGGATTATGCAGAATCTACTTGCATGTATCACATTACACTCACTACTGAAAGGCCTACTCTGTCATTCACCATTGTTTAGTTTTCCCACTTTGATTATACTTTTCGATCTGGTAACTAAATAGTCTCATAGTTCTAAAGTTTGTTTTTATTGCTTTGAAAAGATCAAAATTATGTAATTTTCAACATTGGATGAAACTAGAGGATATCATGCATGTAAAGTTAGCCTTAAGGAAAGGAACAGATACAGAGAGATTTTTCTCATATGTGGGATGAAAAGACACACAGCAAGGTAGCAACAAATGTTCAAGAGCAATGTAAGGGGAGAACTGATCCACACAATTGGGTCAGGGGATTAGGAGGGAGGGATTCTGGGGGATTGGGGGAGAGGGAGGGTTTGTTCTTTGAGAGAATGAGGAGTGTCTTGTTGGAATTATGTGTATGAGAAACCATTGTTAATTGAATTATAAATCATAGAATATAAATAATGTTTTAGACGTTTGTCTGTCTCATTTTATTCTTTTAATTTGTTTTCTCCATATGCCACATAGGCATGAACTTGTAGGATGCCTATCTTTCTCTGCCTGGTTTTTGTCACTAAACATAATTTCCTCATGTTATACATTTTATATACAAATAATAAGAAGATTTCACTTCATACAACTGAGTAGTATTCCATTGCTTTACCACCTTTCATTTTCAAAATTTGTGGTTTAAAAGATACAAATACTGGTTTTAACAATGCTCTGGTGTTTTCAAAGTTTTAGTTTAGTGAAACAAAATATATTTTATTGAAAAACTCTTAGAAAATTGTGAAACAGTTGTAGGGTGGAATGGAATATATGTTCAAGCGAGAACAGTCATTTAACAAAACAAGCAAAGAGAGACATAGAGAAAGGAAGCACGGTATTTCTTCAAGGTAGAACACAAGCTTGAGGAACAAGCCCACTCTGGTAGTTTAGGAATAAGAACTTGGATTGGTATGAACTTCACTTGTGCACTTTAGGGGAGAACCTGAGTGAAACTATTATAAGTACGTTCAGGATCATGATACACTGGAGTCTGCACTTGGAGTGAGGAGGGTAGAGAGTTCTTTGGGGAGAACTGAACTATAGAGAACAGTAATAGTATAACACGAATGATAGTATCTTACCGTGGGATTCCAAAAAAATCTTTAACAGTGGCGTCAGAAATGATAACATTCTTAGGTATTTGGGTTTCCTGTGGAAACAACGGGAAAGCTGAGTTTATGCTCTGGATGCCTCCGCCTGAAACAAGGTCAACAAGTCATGAATGAAAAATTTCAAGTTAGATGGATCAAGGATACTGATCCCAGGGGAAGGCTAGCTTTCGGGTGGAAAATTTCTACTGCTGGCCTGATGTAGGTTCTGATCCTGGGATACGTAACAGAAAGGAGGTAGTGACAGGTATCCTCAGAAGTGAAGCCTCTGAGACAGAATTCATTCATGCCAACTTATGGGTTATCAATGTTTGCTCATGGCTGCTACCATTATAACATGCCATTCAATGGTTCTTTGGTTTCAATTTACTGTGTCAATGTAAAGGTGAAGTTTCCAAATGGAAGGTAAAAATCTGAGGCCCTCAAGATGATGAATTACGGGGAGGGGGGGAGCTGGAGCTATAGTACAGCAGGTAGGGCATTTGCCTTGCACACGTCCTACCCAGGTTAGATTCCCAGCATCCTGTATGGTCCCCCCAAGCACCGTGAGGAGTAATTCCTGAGTGCAGAGCCAGGAGTAACCACGGTGCATCGCCACGTGTGACCCAAAAACGCAAAGAATGATGATCTGGGATTGATCCTTAGCATTGCAAACGGCATTATTTTTTAATTTTTAAATTTTTTCTTGCTTGCTTGCTTGCTTGCTTTTTTGTTTTTTGGGTCGCACCTGGCTATGTATAGGGGTTATTTTTTATTTTTAAAAGAACTTATAATTTTTCCTTTTTACCTGTGGTTTAAAAGTGTAGCTAAAATATTTTAGAGTAAATATATGTGAAGAAGAATAAAATTCACGGGAACAGTTTAGTGTTCTTAATGATACAGGAGTCAGAATTTTGAGGTTAATTGTATGGGTATTGCATAAATAATTTTTCCACATTATGTGGGCTGTCTTTCGATCATGGTCACCATTTTTTCTGAGTTGCAGAAACTTCTTAGTTTAATGTAGTCTCATTTGTTTATCTTCACTTCCTCTTCCTTGGTCAGTTGTGTTTCATTCTAGAAGTTTCCCTTAGCTTTAATGTCATGAAGGGATCTTCCCACATTTTTCTCCATATATCTTAAGAATTCAGGTATGATAGTGAGGTCTTTAATACATTTGATCTGACTTTGTGCCTGGCACTATAAAGAGGTCTGAGTTCATTTTTTTTGCATATTGCTGTCCACTTTTCCCAGCACCAGTTGCTGAAGAGACTTCCTAGCTCAACTTCATACTTCTTGAGCCTTTAAGAAAGATTAGGTAATAATAATCTGAGGGCCAGCGTCAGGATATTTGACTATATTCCATTGATCTGAGGCCTGTCTTTATCTGAATATCATGGTATTTTGATTACTAAAACTTTGTAGTAGGGTTTGAAGTTGGGGAAGGTGTTCCCTTCTTCTTTTTACCAAAGATTGCTTTAGCTCTTCATGGGAGTTTATGGTTTTGTATGAGTTTAAGAGTGATTAATCTATTTCTTTGAAAAATGTTATGGGTATCCTTATAGAAAGTGCATTAAATCTTTATAGAGCTTTGGGGTGTATTGCCATTTTGACAGTGTTAAACCTCTCAATCCATAAACATGGGATGTGATTCCACTTCCTCATATACTCTCTTATTTCGTGAAGTAGTGTTTTGAAGGTTTTTTTTTTTTTTGGTATAGTTCCTTAACCTTTTTAGTTGATTCTATTATACTCTATTTTCTGAGGTATTATTGTGAGGTACTTTCAAATTATTGTGAGGTACTATTGTGTTGTGAGGTATTATTGTGAGGTACTTTCAAATCCAATTTTGTTGAGAGTTTTTCATCATGAATGGGTGCTGGATCTTATCAAATGCTTTATCTACATCTATTGATATGATCATATGACTTTTATCTTTATTTTATTGAGATGGTGTATTCTGTTGATTGACTAGAGAATGTTAAGCCATCCTTGCATCCCCAAGCTAAACCTAATTGGTCATAGTGTGTGATCTTTTCTTGAGTTTCTGGATTCTCTTTGCTGGTATTTTCTTGAAAATCTTTGTATCTGTATTCATCAAGGAAATAGGTCTGTAATTTTCTTTTTTTGTGGTGTCTCTATCGATTTGAGTATTAGGGTGATCTTTGCCTCATAGAAACTATTTGGGAGTATTTCTGTTTCTTCAATTCCTGGAAAATCTTAAAAATGTTGGAAGCAGTTCCTCTTTAAAGGTTTGAAATAGTTCACTATTGAATCCATCTGGGCCATGGATTCTGTTTGCAGGGATACTTTTGACCATCATTTCAATTTCCTTGTTAGTGATAGGTTCAAGTATTCCAAATCTTCTTGGTTCAGCCTTGGGAGGTAATTGGAATCCAATAATTTATCAATTTATTCAAAATTCTCTCATTTCCTGCTGCAAAGAATCTCAATATAATCTCTGATGATCCTATGTATTTCTGTAGTTTCTATTAGGATAACCCCCTTTGCATTTCTGATTTGATTTATTAGAATTCTTTCTCTTTGTTTTTTTGAGAGGCTTCTCATGGTTTATTGATCTTATTTATTTTCTCAAAGAACCAGCTTTTGCTTTTATTGGTCTTTTGGATTGTATTTTGGGATTGTAGCTCATTGATGTCTGGTACAAGTTTTATTATTTCCTTCCTCCAGCCTATTTTGGACTACTTTTGTTGGTCATTTTACAAAATCTTGACCTCTAATTTATTCATGTAGGCCCTTTCTTTCTTCCTAATGAATTCTGGCAGATCTATAATCTTTCCTCTTAACACTGCTTTTGCTGTGTCCCACAAGTTATGGTAGCTCGTGTCCTCATTCTCATTTGTTTCTGGAAATTTTTTATTTCCTCTTTGATTTCTTCCCTAAGCCAATGGTTGTTCATTACTCCCCTTAAAGAAAATATTTCCTTGCTGAGCTTCAGTCTGTTTGATCTATGGAGAAGTGTCAAAGAAGTGTTGAAATCTCCTTCTAGTATTGTGTTGCTATCAATGTTTTTCTATAAGTCAATTAGAAGTTGTTTTTAAGTATTTTCCTGGTCTGTCATTAGGATCATATACATTGAGGAGGGTGAGTTCTTTCTGATGTACATATCCCATGATCATTAAGAAATGACCTTCACTGTCTCTGATAATCTTTAGCCTGAAGTCCATGTGGTCTGATACTAGTATCGCCACTCCAGCTTTGTGGAGGTGATATTTTCTTGAAAACTTGTTTCCCAGACTTTTACTTTTAGCCCATGGGTGCTTTGATTGTTCAGACGTGTTTCTTGCAGGCAGCAGAATGAATGTTGGTTTCAGTTTTCTAATTCATCTTCCCATTCTGTGCCTCTGAATTGGCACATTTAGTCCATTGACATTGAGAGAGATTGTTGTGGTGTGGATTTGTGCTCTCTTTATGTAGAATTTTTGTACTTGTGGGGATTGTCTTAGCTTAAAGTAGACCTGTTCATTCTTCTTGCAACAAAAATATGGAATGCTTTACAAGTTTGCATATCATCTCTGTGCAAGGACCATGCTCATCATTTTATCATTTCAATTTTAGTATATGTGTTAAACTTAGTAGGAGTTAATTTTTCCATATTTTTCTCTTCTTATTACTTTGAGTGCTGTCCTTCCTCACTCCTATGGCAGACAATGATTCCTAATCAAGGAATGTATTTCAAAGCAGCATGAATAAATAGATTTAGAAATTTAATGTCCCAGAAAGAAAAATATGGTTTTTACCATATTATCTTTTACCATACCCTAGGCATCAGTTTTACAAAATAATTCTTTTGGAAGATGGTATATGAGGTTGTTTAATGTCGTTCCCTGAAACCTTAATTAAGACCATTAAACTAGAGCCTTTTGCTGTTTTCACCTCAGTCCCGTGTACTTCTCCAGGAAAAGGTGGATGGTGTTGTCTGCACTTTGACCACCTTGAATGTATGTAGGATTTTTTTCCTGAAGGATGAGCTGAGAAGCATATTGATGATTTCATTCCACCTTATTACAAGTTCAACTTGAATGGAAGGTGAGACTCATATGGCTCCTATAAAGGACAGAACAAAGGGTCTCAGTGAAGTTTAATGGCCAACTCACATTAACAACATAGATGACTCATAGTAACCTGTGTGCATCTTTGTGTATAGTGAGTTTCATATCTACTGATAGAGATTCTCAGTCATGACACATGGGCAAAACGGATCTGTAATTAAAATCTAGTTCTCTGAGCAGAGTGGGGTCTCTGACGTGATTGAACAAGTTTGTAGTAATTTATTACTAAGCACATAAGTATTTTCAATGATGCGTACTTTTCGATCTAAAATTAATTCCAAATATGTCTAAAACAACAGTCTCCTGACCTCGCACCTGGCTTTCCTCACTGGGGCCCCTTGGAGATGGCGGGGTGAGATTCCCTCACCGCCCTGAGCATAGACCCGGCAGCTGAAGACCTCTGCAACCAGCCATAGGTACGCTTAAGACCACTCTTCCCAAGCTTGAAGGAGCCTCATGCATGAAGGAACTGGAAGAGGAACCCAAATGTGCGGGACCGGGGGATGAGATCTCCATGGCTGCTCAGATCAAGACTGTGCCCCCTCCTTCCAGATCCTCCATCTTCTAGTAATTAAGTGTTAAAACCACGATCTACCCCTGGATCCATGTAATGCCATCAATAGCCAACATCCAGAGACTGGATCTTATTTAGAAGAGAGTAACTCTGATTGTCCAGTTCTCACTCTCAGAGAACCTGGTAGGCTTCTGCGAGTATCTTGCCCGCATGGCGGAGTCCTTGTTTCTGGTCACTGTTTCTTTTGAGGTACAGAAGCTGCTTAATTTAAGATAGTTCCCTTTGTTTATCTCTGTTTCCAGTTGCTTGGCAAGTTGCATGTTATATTTGAAGATACCTTTAGCTTCAATGTCGTGGAGGGATTTGCCGACCTTGTCATCACTGTACCTGAGGGAATCTGGTGTGATGTTGATGACTTTGACCTATTTTTATCTGACTTTTGTGCATGGTGTTAGGTAGAGGTTTGAGCCATTTTTTTTTTTTTGCATATAGCTGTCCAGTTTTTTCTGCACCGTTTGTTTAGAAGGACTCTCTTGAACCACTTCACATTTCTTGCTCCCTTATCAAAGATTAGATGATTATATATTTGAGGGTGTGTGTCAGTATATACAATCCTTTTCCATTGGTCTGCAGCTGAGCCTTTGTTTCAGTCCCATGCTGTTCTCATTATTATCGTTTGTAGTAGAGTTTGAGGTTGGGGAAGGTGATGCCTCCATCGTCTTTTCCCCAAGAATTGCTTTAGCTATTCGTGTGCGTTTGTTGTTCCATGTGAATTTCAGGAGTGCTTGATCAATTTCTTTGAAGAATGTCATGGGTATCTTTATAGGGATCAAGTTGAATTTTTACAATGCTTCTTGGAGAATTGCCATTTTGACAATGTTAATTCTCCCATTCCATAAGCAGGAGATATGTTTCCATTTCCTCGTGTCATTTTTTAATTTCTTATTGTATAGGTCCTTTACCTCCTTAGTTAAGCTGATTCCAAGGTTCTTGATTTTCTGAGGCACGATTGTGAGTGGGATTGCTTTTTCATGTCACTTTCTTCTCTCTCATTATTTGCATATAAATAAGCCATAGACTTTTGGGTATTGAGTTTATAGCCTGCAATTTTACTATAAAAGTCTATTGCCTCTAGGAGTTTTTTCGTAGAGATTTTAGTATTCTCTAAATATAGTATGATACCTTCTGTGAATAGTGAGAGATTATTTCTACCTTTCATACATGAAAAACCCTAAATATCTTTTTCTTATCTATTTTCTATTCCAAGTACTTCCAGTTCTACATTGATCAGAAGTGCCAAAATGAATTTTTACTTAGCACATTCTGTCTGTAAATTTCTATGCTAAGAACAGTGGAAGAAACAGTGATATCTTAGTAATTTACAAGTAAATTATGAAGACAGATAATTTAAAAGAATTTCTTTGTATAAATTTCCAAAATGTTTAGCTTTTATTAAATATATTAAGAATAAATCATAGGTCTTGATTATACCGTGAAGATTATTTTCATGTTAGAAGTTACCCTTCTAAAATGCAAGAAAGAGACACATTTTGAAAATGTTGATTATTCGTTCATTCATTCAATGAATGTTTGTAGTCTGGTTGTGCAGTGCCTACAGAAAGTCAACCTGTACCCTCAGGTGAGTGCATCAACAGTCTGATGGTGTCTTCATGCTTCCCGATAACCTCAAATGGCCACTGTGCCTCTGGCTGGCTCCCAACAACTCAGGACTACATTTCCCGAGAAATTAAACTCCCGAAAGATATGTGGGAGCCATGTTAACAAACCACCCCTGGCTCAGCTATACAAGCTAATGGATTGGTCTTGTTTCAGAGACCCATAGACAAATCTGGAAGATATCAACAGTCACAGTTAACCTTGGAACTGCAAAAAGCTGAAGACACTAGGGTAAATCGGAGGGAGGCAGGTTAGTTTGGTGCCCACCCAACCAGAACCCAGTGCAGCCACTTTCTCCCACAATACAAAATCGCCACCATGCCCTCCTCTGGTTTCCACCGTCTCAGGATGGCTCTCACTGAAACATAACAGCTGAAAATTCGGATATGTGTGTTTTGTGACTGAAATCTCCAGGCTTTCTCTGGGCAGGATGGGCATCCTACACTCACTGCCCTGTACTTATGGAAGCCTCAGCAGTCATTTCCATACCTCAAAGCTACTCCAACCTTACCTTCCTGATAAAAATGCTCAATTCCTTGAACAAAGATGATGACCTCTTAGTACCTGTATGAGACCCTTAATGCACAAAATAAAAAGGAAACAAAGAGAAAGAATCAAAGATCCTGCCATAGAGACAGGCTGGGGGTGGGGGTAGTTTGTTGGGGGATGGTTTTAGGGAACCAGGAATATTGGTTTTGGGAAATGTACACTAGAGGAAGGATGGAAGTTGGATCTTTGTATGACTGGAAGCAAATTATGAATAGATTTGTAATGGTCTATATCACAGATATTCAATAAAACATTAAAAATACTGATGGAACTTTAAAACCCAGCATAACTATTTTTGTGTTCTCTGTAGGAAAAAAAAATGTTACTCACCTGTGTGCCAATAGCTTGTAGAAAACTAAACCCAAAGATATATCAATGACTGCCTTTGGCATGAATACTATAATTGCAGCTATGTTATGTTTTAGAATCAGTTCGTGGACAAGATGCCAAGAGGAGCAGTGGCAAAGTGCATCAATGTTGAATAGATAATGTTTCAGGAGCTTGCAAGGGAGATGCGAAGCTTTGGCATGAGAAAAGGGAAGAAACAGAAGAGTGAAGTACTAATAAGTATCATGAGAAAAATGCAAGGGAGAACATTTCCTGGCAAGTGTCACACTCTGTTGAGCTTTTCGTGAGGATAAGCATTAGAAAGTATCTTTCCCATTTAGTGGTAAAAAGGTTACTTTGAGGGTATATTTAAAATTTACTTAATCGATTAGAATCACTAAGAGATACACAGTTACAAAGTTGCTCATAACTGAGTTTCAGTCATTTAATGTTCTAGAACCTTTCCAGTATATTGGGGCATTTTTGAAGGAATATCCCTGGTGCGAGGACTAGGGCATCTGAATCTTAACTCATTTCACCAAATATATGATCTGTACTCACATGTTTTACACTGTCTCCCCTGCTCTTTGATTTATGTTTTCATGCAATATTTCCTTGTGAACCTCACTTCAAGTGAGGCTCCCTATTTAAGACAAGTACATGTTTCTGGGACATTACATATTTTTTGGTTGCTGGGAGAGTCTCTAAAGCAATGCTCAGGAGGTGTGGGGGCCCTACAGACAATTCTCAGAAAACGGGGCCATGGTGCTTGGGGTCCTCCTATGCTATACAGCCTTTGATACTCTGGCAATCATGTGGTGCTGGGAGTCAAATTGAGTGCATGTGACACAAGTTCCATAAGCACTACACTATCTCCTGCAGCCCTGGGTATTAGATTTATGTCAGCATTCTGAGGTCCTCCCTTTTGTCAGAAAGCAGAGACTTGTGCAGGAGAAAGTGGAAGAGACATTAGGGTTTAGCTAGGTTCACTGAGTAGCTGGTGATACCATTAAGATTGGAACATAAAGTAAAAATAAAACAAGAGCCCCATGCCTTTTCCCGCTGAACTCGACACCCTCCACAGGGGGGACACCTGCGGGGAACACCTGCAGCAGCTCCTTGGGACTGTCCATCACCAAATCAGCGCCTCCCCTCCAGGTGGGTAGGGGGAGCACAAGCCAGGTTCACCACTCCTCACACCCAGCTCCCCGCATTTTCCTGCAGAACTGGACACCCTCCAGAAGGGGACACTTGAGGCAGCTCCATGGGATTTTCCATCCCTCCTCCTACATTCCAGGAACCTGGGTGGGAGTGACCCTGGGATGGGCCAGGGGCGTGGCCACCATATAGGGGTGTGTCCTCCCAGAAGTGGGCGTGGCCTTCTCCTGGGTGGCCAGCCGCAGTTATATTTCCCAATCTGGGCACTCAGGACTTTCATCTCTCACTTTGTCGCCTAATACCGACTAAAAATGTCTGACCACCTCTACTAGAATACAACAACATTCCACTCGCCTACTCCATTTCTAAGAAAAGACCTGTATGAAATGTGCTGTACAAGCTCAAAACTAAAAAGTACCTCCTCCAAAGCGCAAATCTCCACCACAAGGAGAATATGAAGAAAAGAAAAATTCTCAATCGAGGTTGTCCACAATTGCGCTCTCATTGATAAAGAATTCCAGGATAAAATGCAGAGGGTGTTCAAGGATCTACTCAAAGAATCAATGGAAGAGATATCCAATGACTAAAATAAGAAATGAAAGAAACAATAGAACAGAGAGTCAAGAAAATACAGGAAGAAAAGAGAACAGAATTTTAAAAAGCTACAAAAAGAAGAGTCACAAATAAAGGATTCAGTGGATGAAATTAAAAAGTTAGTAAGTGCCCTTAGCAATAGGATAAGTGCAGCTGACGAGAGGATCAGCGAGCTTGAAGATGAGCAACAGAACTCCCACTGGGAAGAACAAGCAATAGGAAAAGACATCAAAATGGCTCTAAGGAGAATCAGAGACCTAGGGGATGACGCCAAGAGGAACAACATTACAATCATTGGAGTACCAGAAGGAAAGGGAAACAACCCCAATGAAAAAGCTAGAGTAAAAGAAACCATTGCTGAAAAGTTCCCAGAGTTAAGGAAAGCAGACATCCAGTTCCAAGGAGCCAGAAGGGTACCAGCTAAAGGAGACCCCAGAAAAAAACACTCCAAGCATATCATATTCAGAACGATGGATGCTGTGGACAGAGACACAATATTACAAGCAGCAAGGTCAAAGAAGGAAATTACATACAAAGGAGCACCCCTTAGATTCACAGCAGACCTATCAGTGGAAATCCTCCAAACCCAAAGGCAATGGTTGTATATAGTGAAAAAATTCAAAGAAATGAACGCCTCACCGATAATACTCTATCCAGCTAAACTCTAACTCAAATTCGATGTGAACGATACACCACTTTTTAGATAAACACAAACTCAGGAACTTCATACACTCAAAACCAAATCTAAAAGAAGAAGTAAAGGGGCTCCTGTAAGATAAGAAGGAAAACACGTGTAAATCAACTCCTAAAGGAAGATGGCACAAAACCCCATGACAATAATCTCCCTTAATGTCAATGGTCTAAATGCACCTACAAAGAGACACAGAGTGGCAAAATGGGGTCAGGAACTGAAACCAGCATTCTGCTGTCTACAAGAAACTCATCTGAACAATCAGAGCAAACACAGACTCAAAGTGAAAGGATGGAAAACAATCCTGCAAGCAAACAGCTCCCTCACAAAAGCTGGGATGGCCATACTAATATCCGACAACATTAATTTCAGGCTGAAAAAGATTAGAAGGGACAGCGAGGGCCACTTTCTCTTCATCAAGGTATACATTCCACATGAAGAAATCATACTCTTAAATGTATATGTACCTAATGAAGGAACAGCTAGATACTTAAAACAACTGCTAACAGATTTTAAAGAGGACAGTGCTAGCAACACCATAGTAGATGAAGACTTCAACATCGCCTTATCACCTCTGAATAGATCAACAAGAACAAAACTCAGCAAGGAAACATTGTCTTTGAATGAAGTAATAGAAGAGATAGGACTTATAGACCTATACAGGGCTTTACACGCCCCAAAGAAAGAATACACATTCTTCTCCAGTGCGCATGGAACATTTTCCAAAATAGACTATGTGCTAGGCCACAAAACATACCTCAATAGAATCAGGAAGATAGAAAGAGTATCAACAATCTTTTCAGACCATGATGCACTGAGGATAGATGTGAATCACACACAGACACGGACAACCAAATCGAACACCTGGAAACTAAACAAGTCACTGCTGAACAATGTGTGGGTCAGGAAGGACGTCAAGGAAGAAATCAAATGATACCTGGAAACAAATGAGAACGAAGACACGAACTACCAGAGCTTATGGGATGCAGCTAAACCCCTATTAAGGGGAAAATTCATAGCTCTGCAAGCATATCTAAGGACGGAAGAAAAGATGCACATAAGCAACTTATTTCACAGCTCAAGTTCTTATAAAAGGATCAAGAAAAGGATCCTACATTGGGCAGAAGGAAAAAGATCTAAAACTTAGAGCAGAAATCAACGACATGGAAACCTAAGAAACAATCCGAAAGATCAAAGAAACCAAGAGCTGGTTCTTTGAGAAAATAAACAAGGTAGATATACCACTAGCAACACTCACAAAGAAACAGAGAGAGAAAACACTAATACACCGAATCAGAAATAAAAATAGAGATATCACAATGGAATCCAAAGAAATTCAAAGGATCATCAGATACTACATTGAAAGTCTGTATGCCAAGAAAAAAGAGTAGTTAGAAGAAATGGATAACTTCCTGGATTACTAAAATCTCCCAAAGATGAGTCAAGAAGATATAAAATACCTGAATAGACCTAGTCACATAAATGAAATTGAAACTGCAATCAAAATTCTTCCCAAAAACAAAAACCCAGGTCCAGATGGAATCACTACCGAATTTTTCAAAACTTTTAAAGAGGATCTACTGCCCGTCCTTCTCAAACTTTTCCAGGAAATTGAAAAAACAGAAACTCTCCCAAACAGTTTCTATGAAGCCCATATCTCTCTAATACCAAATGGAAACAAAGACACCATGAGAGAAAAAAACTACAGGCCGATATCACTGATGAACACGGAGGAGAAGATTCTGAACAAAATACTAGCAAATAGAATTCAACAACTCATCAAAAAGATCATACACCATGACCAAGTGGGATTCATCCCGGGCGATGCAAGGATGGTTTAACATTCGGAAATCAATCAACATAATCCATCATATCAACAAAAAAAAAGATAAAAATCATATGATCATATCAATAGATACAGAGAAAGCAATTGACAAGATCCAGCATCCGTTTATTATGAAAACCCTCGCCAAATTGGGGATAGAGGGGACTTACCCCAATATATTTAAATCCAGCTACCACAAGCATACAGCAAGCATCATCCTCAAAGGGGAAAATCTGAGAGCGTTCCGCCTAAGATCAGGAACGAAATAAGGTTCCGACTCTTTCAACTGGTGTTGAACATAGTACTGGAAATACTAGCAATAGCAATTAGGCAAGCAAAAGAGATTAAGGCCATCCAAATAGTTAAGGAAGAAATCAAGCTCTCACTATTCGCAAATGATATGATACTATACTTAAAGAACCATAAAACCTCTACCAAGAAACTCCTAGAAATAATACACTCGAGAGTAAAGTTAAAGGTATAAAATAAATACCAAAAAATCCATGGCTTTACTATACACAAATAGTGAGAGAGAAGAAAATGACAAGATGAAAACAATCCCATTCACAATTGTGTGCCAGAAAATCAACTACCTAGGAATTAATTTAACTAAGCAAGTAAAGGAACTTTACAAAGAAAACTACAAAACGCTGCTTCTTGAAATAAAAGAGGATGCGAGGAAATGGAAAAATATCCCCTGTTCATGGATCTGGAGAATTAATATTGTCAAAATGGCAATACATCCAATAGCACTGTAGAAATTCAATGTGATCCCTATTAGGATACGTATGACATTCTTCAAAGAATTGGAGCAAACACTCCTGAAATTTATATGGAACAATAAACCCCCATGATGAGCTAAAGCAATTCTTGGGAAAAAGAAAATGGGAGGAATTAACCTCCTGAACCGCAAACTTTACTAAAAGTAGTAATAATTAAGACAGCCTGATACTTGCTACATGCATAGCATACTTTTTCTTAGATTTTTTGATTTTTCTAGGATATATTGATCATCTTTTTTTTAAATTTTTTTATTAGTGAAACACCATGAGGTCCAGTTGTAGATTTCCAATTTTTTGTGCTTGGGTTTGATTATACAATGATCAGATACCCATCCCTCCACCAGTGCCCAATTTCCACCACCATGGATAATATCCCCCCAACCACCATACGCCCATCCTCCCTGCCTCTGTGGCAGGGCAATCCCCTGTGTTCTCTCTCTCCTTTTGGGTGTTGTAGTCTGCAAAAGAGGCATTGAGTGGCAAACATGTTCAGTCCGTAGTCCACTTTCGACACGCATCTCCCCTCCTGGGAGGATCCTCCAAACACCCTTTATTTGGTGTTCCCTTCTCTATCTGAACTGCCCTTTCCTCTAGAATGCCCGACTGGCCACTAAGCTATGGAGTAATCCTCCTGGTGCTGATCTCAGCTATTCTTGGCTATTAATCTCGTATTTTGTTACTTTATATCCCCCAGATGAATGCAATCTTTCTGTGTCTATCCCTCTCTTTCTGACTCATTTCTCTTAGCATGATACTTTCCATGTTGTACCACTTGTATGTAAATTTCATGACTTCATCTTTTCTAAGAGCTACATAGTACTCCAATGTGTAGATGTACCAAAGTTTCTTTAACCAGTCATCTGTTCTTGGGCATTCAGGTTTCTTCCAGTTTCTGGCTATTGTATAGAGTGGTGCAATGAACAAACACGTGCAGATATCACTTCGACTATACATTTTTGCCTTTCTGGGATATATTCCCAGGAGTGGTATTGCTGGGTCAAATGGGAGCTCAATTTCTAATTTTTTGAGAATCGTCCATACTTTTTTCCAGAAGGGCTGAACCAGTCGACATTCCCACTAACAGTGAAGGAGAGTCCCTTTCTCGCCACATCCGCGCCAGCATCAGCTGCTTTTGTTCTTTTGAATGTGGGCCAGTCTCTGAGGTGTGAGATGGTATCTCATTGTGGTTTTGATCTGCATCTCCCTGATGATTAATCATGTAGAGCATTTTCTCATGTGCTTTTTTTGCCATTCGGATTTCTTCTTTGAGAAAGTTTCTATTCATTTCATTGCCCCATTTTTTGATGGGGTTGGATGTTTTCTTCTTGTGGATTTTAACCAGTATTTTGTATATCCTGGATATCAACCCCTTGTCACATGTGTATTCGGCGAATATCCTTTCCCATTCTGTAGACTGTCTTTTTATTTTGGTCACTGTTTCTTTGGAGGTGCAGAAGCTTCTTAGTTTAAGATAGTCCCATTTATCCATTTATCTATCTCTGTTTTCACTTGCTCAGACAGTGGCGTGGCATCTTTTTTTTTTTCACTATTAGGATTTTATTTGATTTTTAACAACTGCAAACTTTTTGCATAGTAAAAATTCCCTCAAATTTATGCACTTTTGTATTTTTTTTTGCAATTTTTTTAACATGAACTATTACATTATATACTTATTGCTGGAGCTATAGCCCAGCGGTAGGGCATTTGCACTGCAAGTGGCCGGCCTGGCCAATCTGGGTTAAATTGCTCTGTCCCTCTTAGAGAGCCCGACAAGCTACCGAGAGTATCTCGCCAGCATGGTGAAGCCTGGTAAGCTACCCATGACGTATTCAATATGAATTAGCAAAGCCTTCATAGAAGATTCCATGAATCTCGCAATCCTCCCAGGAAAAAGTTCTTTCCTCTGGAGCCTGATATTGCCAGAGAAGGCATTTAAGAGAATGAGGCTCTCAGGATATACTGAAAATATTCCTGCAAATACAGTAACAACAAGTCTCACAATGGAGATGTTACCGGGCCTGCTAGAGCTAATCGATGAACAACTGGAGGACAGCGCTATAGATCTACTTACTCTTATTAGGATTATATTTATATTATATGCCTGAAGTTATGTCTACTTTTTTTTCCCCTTTATTTTATTTTATTTTTTTTACAGTTGTAAATTTACAATTTTTTGTGCTTTGGTTTCAATTATACAATGATCAGATACCCATCCCTCCACCAGTGCCCATTTTCCACCACCATGGATAATATCCCCCCCGACCCCCATCCCCCCATCCCCCCCTACCTCTGTGGCAGGGCAATCCCCTGTGTTCTCTCTCTCCTTTTGGGTGTTGTGGTCTGCAAAAGAGGCATTGAGTGGCAAACATGTTCAGTCCATAGTCCACTTTCGACATGCATCTCCCCTCCTGGGAGGGTCCTCCAAACACCCTTTATTTGGTGCTCCCTTCTCTGTCTGAGCTGCCTTTTTCTCTAGAATGCCCGACTGGCCACTAAGCTATGGAGTAATCCTCCTGGTGCTGATCTCAGCTATTCTTGGCTATTAATCTCATATTTTGTTACTTTATATCCCCCAGATGGATGCAATATTTCTATGTCTATCCCTCTCTTTCTGACTCATTTCGCTTAGCATGATACTTTCCATGTTGTACCACTTGTATGTAAATTTCATGACTGCATCTTTTCTAAGAGCTACATAGTACTCCATTGTGTAGATGTACCAAAGTTTCTTTAACCAGTTATCTGTTCTTGGGCATTCAGGTTTCTTCCAGTTTCTGGCTATTTTAAAGAGTGCTGCAATGAACAAACAAGTGCAGATATCACTTCGACTATACATTTTTTGCCTTTCTGGGATATATTCCCAGGAGTGGTATTGCTGGGTCAAATGGGAGCTCAATTTCTTTTTTTTTTATTTATTTTTTTATTTTTTTAATAAATTTATTTTTTTTATTAGTGAAACACCATGAGGTGCAGTTGTAGACTTACAAATTTTTGTGCTTGGGTTTCCTTAGAATTTTTTTCCCTTTATTTTATTTTATTTTTTTTTACAGTTATAGATTTAAAGTTTTTTGTGCTTTGGTTTCAATTATACAATGATCAGATACCCATCCCTCCACCAGTGCCCATTTTCCACCACCATGGATAATATCCCTCCCACCCCCATCCCCCCATCCCCCCTGTCTCTGTGGCAGGGCAATCCCCTGTGTTCTCTCTCTCCTTTTGGGTGTTGTGGTCTGCAAAAGAGGCATTGAGGGGCAAACATGTTCAGTCCATAGTCTACTTTCAACATGCATCTCCCCTCCTGGGAGGATCCTCCAAACATCCTTTATTTGGTGCTCCCTTCTCTATCTGAACAGCCCTTTCCTCTAGGATACCCGGCTGGCCTCTAAGTTATGGTGTAATCCTCCTGGTGCTGATCTCAGCTATTCTTGGGTATTAATCTCATACTTTGTTACTTTATATCCCCCAGATGAATGCAATCTTTCTATGTCTATCCCTCTCTTTCTGACTCATTTCGCTTAGCATGATACTTTTCATATTGTACCACTTGTATGTAAATTTCATGACTTCATCTTTTCTAAGAGCTACATAGTACTCCATTGTGTAGATGTACCAAAGTTTCTTTAACCAGTCATCTGTTCTTGGGCATTCAGGTTTCTTCCAGTTTCTGGCTATTGTAAAGAGTGCTGCAATGAACAAACAAGTGCAGATGTCACTTCGACTATACATTTTTGCCTCTCTGGGATTTATTCCCAGGAGTGGTATTGCTGGGTCAAATGGGAGCTCAATTTCTAATTTTTTGAGAATCGTCCATACTGTTTTCCAGAAGGGCTGAACCAGTCGACATTCCCACTAACAGTGAAGGAGAGTCCCTTTCTCGCCACATCCGTGCCAGCATCAGTTGCTTTTGTTCTTTTGAATGTGGGCCAGTCTCTGAGGTGCGAGAAGGTATCTCATTGTGGTTTTGATCTGCATCTCCCTGATGATTAATGATGTAGAACATTTTCTCATGTGCTTTTTTGCCATTCGGATTTCTTCTTTGGGAAAGTTTCTGTTCATTTCATTGCCCCATTTTTTGATGGGGTTGGATGTTTTCTTCTTGTGGAGTTTAACAAATATTTTGTATATCCTGGATATCAACCCATTGTCATATGTTTATTCGGCTAATATCCTTTCCCATTCTATAGACTGTCTTTGTATTTTGGTCACTGTTTCTTTGGAGGTGCAGAAGCTTCTTAGTTTAAGATAGTCCCATTCATCTATCTCTGTTTTCA
Organism: Sorex fumeus; assembly: GCF_029834395.1. Classification (NCBI taxonomy): domain Eukaryota; kingdom Metazoa; phylum Chordata; class Mammalia; order Eulipotyphla; family Soricidae; genus Sorex; species Sorex fumeus. The sequence goes on from NW_026606203.1 coordinate 1,236,761, forward strand.
CTTGCTCGGCCAGTGGCGTGGGGTCTTTGAAGATACCATTAGCTTCAATGTCATGGAGGGTTTTGCCAACTTTGTCTTCAATGTACCTTATGGTTTCTGGTCTGATCTTTAGGTCTTTAATCCATTTTGATCTTACTTTTGTACACGGTGTTAGGCAGGGTTCTGAGCCCATTTTTTTGCATGTAGTCGTCCAGTGATGCCAGCAAAATTTGTTAAAGAGGCTTTCCTTACTCCACATCACGTTACTTGCACCTTGACCAAAGATTAGATGATCATATGATTGAGGGGAGATATCAGTGTATTCAACCCTGTTCCATTGGTCTGAAGTTCTGCCTTTGTTCCAGTACCATGCTGTTTTAATTATTACTGCTTTGTAGTACAGTTTGAAGTTCGGGAGGTTGATTCCTCCCATTTTCTTTTTCCCAAGAATTGCTCTAGCTATTCGTGGGGGCTTATTGTTCCATATAAATTTCAGGAGTGTTTGCTCCATTTCTTTGAAGAATGTCGTGGGTATCCTTATAGGGATTGCATTGAATTTATACAATGCTTTTGGTAGTATTGCCATTTTGACAATGTTAAGTCTCCTGACCCATGAGCAGGGGATATCTTTCCATTTCCTCATGTCCTCTTTTATTTCCTGAAGTAGCGTTTTGTAGTTTTCTTTGTACAGGTCCTTGACTTCCTTAGTAAGATGATTCCTGGATACTTGATTTTCTGGGGAACAATTGTGAACAGGATTGTTTTTTGCATGTTGCTTTCTTCTCTCTCACTGTTTGCATATAGGAAAGCCATGGACTTTTGTGTATTGATTTTATAGCCTGCAACTTTACTATACGAGTCTATTGTTTCTAGGAGTTTGTTGGTGGAAGTTATTGGGTTCTCTAAGTAGAGTATCATATCATCTGCGAATAGTGAGAGCTTGATTTCTTCCTTTCCTACCTGAATGCACTTAATATCTTTTTCCTGCCTAATCGCTATTGCAAGTAATTCCAGTACTATATTCAACAGCAGTGGAGAGAGTGGGCATCCCTTTCTCGTCCCTGATCTTAGAGGGAAGGCTCTCTGTTTTTCCCCATTGAGGATGATGCTTGCTGTAGGCTTGTGGTAGATGGCTTTAATTATGTTGAGGAAGATCCCCTCTATACCCATTTTGGCTAGGGTTTTCATCATAAAGGGGTGCTGAATCTTGTCAAATGCTTTCTCTGCATCAATTCATATAATCATATGCTTTCTACATTTTCTTTTGTTGATATGATGGATTATGTTGATTGATTTTCGAATGTTGAACCATCCTTGCATCCCTGGGATGAATCCTACTTGGTCATGGTGTATGATCTTTTTGATGAGTAGTTGGATTCTATTTGCTAGTAGTTTGTTGAGGATCTTTGCATCTATGTTCATCAGGGATATCGGTTTGTAATTCTCTTTCTTTGTGGTATCTCTGTCTGCTTTTGGTATCAGCGTGATATTTGCTTCGTAGAAACTGTTCGGAAGTGTTTTTGATATTTCAATTTCGTGGAAAAGCTTAAAGAGGATTGGGAGTAAGTCCTCTTTAAAGATTTGGAAGAATTCACTAGTGAATCCATCCGGACCAGGACTTTTGTGCTTGGGGAGACTTTTTATTACCATTTCAATTTCCTTGATGGTGATAGGTCTGTTCAGGTATTCCAGGTCTTCTTGGTTCAGCCTTGGGAGTCTGTAGGAGTCTAGGAATTTATCCATTTCCTCGAGGTTTTGATGTTCCGTGGCATAAAGCTTTTCAAAGTACTCCCTGAGGATCCTCTGAATTTCTGTGGTTTCTGTTGTAAAGACACCATTTTCATTTCTGATTCGGTTTATTAGGGTTTTCTCTCTCCCTTTCTTTGAGTTTTGCTGAAGGCTTATCAATCTTGTTAATTTTCTCGAAGAACCAGCTCTTGGTTTCATTTATCTTTCGGATTGTTTTTTGGGTTTCCATCTCGTTAATCTCTGCTCTGAGTTATATTATTTCCTTTCTCCTGTTCGGGTTGTGCTCCTTTTTTTGGTCCTTCTCCAAGCTCTTAAACTGTGACGTTAGGTTACTTATGTGTGCTCACGCCTCCTTCCTGAGGAATGCTTGTAGAGCTATAAACTTTCCTCTTAACACAGCTTTTGCTGTGTCCCATAAGTTTTGGTAACTCGTGTCCTCATTTTCATTCGTTTCTAGGAATCTTTTGATTTCATTTTTGATTTCCTGTCTAAGCCACTCGTTGTTGAGTTGAGCACTGTTTAATTTCCAGGTGTTTCATTTAGTTTTCTGTTTTTGTATGTGATTTACTTCTAATTTCAGCGCATTATGGTCTGGGAAGATTGTCGATACAATCTCTATCTTCTTAATTTTTGAGACATGTTTTGTGGCTCAGCATGTGGTCTATCTTGGAGAATGCTCCATGTACGCTTGAGAAGAATGTGTATTCAGCTTTTTGTGGATGAAGTGTCCTGTATATATCTACCAAGTCCCTTTCTTCCATTGTTTCCCTCAGATGAAGTATGTCCTTGCTTAGCTTGAGTCTGGTTGATCTATCAATTGGTGACAAAGCAGTGTTGAATTCTCCCACTAGTATTGTGTTGCTGTTGACGGCTTTTTCCAAATCTATGAGTAGTTGTTTTAAGTTCTTTGCTGGTCTCTCATTAGGTGCATATATATTTATTATTGTAAGTTCTCCCTGTTTTACAGATCCTTTGATCAATAAGAAATGGCCTTCACTGTCTCTTATGACCTTCCTCACTCTGAAATCGATGTGGTCTGATATTAGGATGGCTTCCCCAGCTTTTTTATGGGAGCTGTTTGCCCGTAGGATTGTTTTCCAGTCTTTGACTCTGAGTCTGTGTTTGCTTTGACTATTGAGATGTGTTTCTTGCAGGCAGCAGAATGTTGGGTTCAATTTTCTAATCCATCCTGCCACTCTATGTCTTTTAATTGGTGCGTTTAGCCCATTGACATTGAGAGATATTATTGTTATGGGATTTTGTCCCATTATTCTGTTGAAATTTGGTGTATTTGAGAGGCCTGTCTTGCCTTAATGTAGCCCATTTAGTTGTACTTGTAAACATGGTTTTGAGTCTATGAAGTTCCTGAGCTGTAGTTTGTCTCTGAAACTGTGTGTTGTTCCTTCTATTATGAATAAGAGTCTCGCTGGGTAAATATTTTTGGGGAGGCATTTATTTCATTGAGTTTTTTCACTATGTCCCACCACTGTTTTCGGGCCATGAGGGTTTCATCAGAAAAATCAGCTGTGAATTTTAAGGATGCTCCTTTGTAAGAGATTTCTTTCATCGATCTTGCTGCTTTCAGAATTTTGTCTCTGTCTAAGGTTTTGGTCATTTTGATCAGAATGTGTCTTGGGGTATTTTTATTCGGATTTCTTCTAGCTGGTACCCTTCGGGCCTCCTGAATATGGTCACAAGTTTTCTTCAGCTCTGGAAACGTTTTAGCAATGATGTCTTTGACAGTTTCTTCTTCATCAAGGTTTTCTTCCTGTACCTCTGGGACTCCAATAATTCTTATGTTACCCCTCTGGGCTTCATCACGATCTTCTCTTGCCATCTGTTCCCGAATTGTGAGTCTCTTTTCCATTTTCTGCTCTTTTCTAGAGAGTCTCTGAACTTCATCTTCGAGCTCACTTATTCTGTTCTCAGCAGCTCTTACTCTGCTGCTGAGGCCTTCCACTGAGTTTTTCAATTCGCCTGCGAGATTTTTCAGGTCTGACATTTCTGATTGCATTTTCCTCATTTCTGCCTTCAAATCCTCTTGTCTTCTATTGGCATTGCTTTCCATTGTTTCTTTTAATTCCCTAAGCATCCTAAGTAGCTCCCTCCTGAATTCCTTGTCAGAGAGGTTGTCTAACACTGCAGTACTGTTGGTGTCATCTGGGCTAGACATTTCAATAAGAAAGTTTGGTGGGCTTTTGCGTTGCTTTACCATTGTGAAAACTGTGGTTTAGTCCTTAACATTCACTGTTACTATTCTGCTTGATATGCAGTGTGAGTTAAGATAGGCTTATGAGTTATTGGCTACTGTGTTTCTAGTGACTGAGCTAAACTAGAGAAGTTTCCATCGAAGAAGTTAGCTTATGGTTCCTATGGTATATGTAGTGGGAAAATATTTCGCGGCCGCTAATGCGGCCGTGGCTCCAGAAAGAGTCCCTGGCACTGAGCTAGATGTTGGGAACGACGATGGAGCTAGCTTTGCATGCGCAGAGAGGGTCCCAGGCCCTTGGGGGCGGGCTGTACCTGGTTGGAATAAGAGCCGTTCAGCTTGGTTGCCCAGAGCTGGGCCTGCGTGCCCGTCCCGCGCAGATCAGGGGTGAAACCGGCTTTCTAGGAGGTGGACCTAGCTGTGCATGCGCACAGAGGGTCCCAGGGCCTTGGGGGCAGGCTGTACCTGGTTGAAATAGGAGCCGTTCAACTTGGTTGCCCAGAGCTGGGCCTCAGTGCCCGTCCCCATATTAATCATCTTTAATTATTCCACATCAATACCAATGTCCAAAAATGTTTCATAATGTAATTATTGAAAAAAATCATATAGAAGTTCAAATTTGTATTGTTCGTGGGATAACTATATTAAGAAGAAATAGAACCACAAGAAACATACATGTAAAATGAAGCTACATTTCTTTGGAGTTTTTCAATTATGTATTTACATTAGTCTATATACAAGCATAATTTTTAAAAAATAAATTTCAGTGACCATAAAATTTTGGAGTTTTTCATAATTGTAATATTTTATTGCTAAGTCTATATTGATGTGAACATTTTTATCTATTTGTCTAATTTTCTGATTCTTTACTTAAGATCAGTAGTTAAAAGCTAACTTGCTGATGACTGATTATGTGGCTCAGGGTTAAAGCACTTGACTTGCGTGTATGAAACTTTGGGTTGGCCTCCTGCAAGGCAAATGGCCTACCCACTGTGCTGTAAAAGTTATATAAAATATAATAATAATAAAACCTAATGATGTTGGTGAACAGTGCAATATAAATGATTATTTAGTAATTTTCTTGATTTGTTAATGAAATATGTAAGCTCTTGAGTATAATGGGAGCAGTTTTCTAACATAAGAGTCTGAGGAAGGTGAAACTGTTATAACTGTCGTGTAGGATTCCATCTCCCTAGCCTGCTTTATTCTACCTCTCTCTCTATCCAATCCGGTCTTCTTCTTGGGAATCTGACCTCCTGATCGGCTAGCCTCTACCTTTCAACTGCCTACTTTATGACATCATTCTCCCACCCAACCAACCACAAACTGGTAGAATCTTGGGGTTGGTACCGCTTGACCTTGAGCCTGGAAGGTGGTGGTGGAAATAGATGGTCCTAGGAGAGTTAATGGAGTGAAGGATGTATGGGAAGGAAAAGGGGAAGGGTAGGGAACTGACAGCTGGTGATCAGCATTGGAGAGTTGGTAGATATTTTCTAAGTACGTTAACATGTTTTTCGTAAATGATAAGCAAAACAAAAATATGAAAATAAGATAGGTTCCAAAGAACAGGTTACATAAAAGACCGAGAGAGCTGAAAGGGCTGGCATTCCTTCTGGAGCTTTCAATCATACCATTTACTAAAGATGGTATTTTCACATCACTTAGCTGCGGAGAGGAATAGTGAGAAACAGAATGCCACCAGAAAAGCAAACTTGATGACCACGGTTCATAAAGGCCAGGTGGAAGGTGTTCACATGGATCCCAAGTGCAAGTGGATTAACAGGAATATACATTATACTAAGTCTGTTTGGTACCAGAAACTTCTTTGGTGGAAATGGAGGAAAACAAATGCAGTTTCTGACAGACCTGAGACTAAACTGCTAATCAATTTTCCCAGGAAAGTGTAGTTGACTGGCTGGAAACAGAACAACTTTAAAAGTGTTTTGCTACCTTTCAAATATGGCTAGAGGAAAATGATTGCAGGCATCTATTAAAACTAACAAGCTTCAACTCTCTTGAAGGACAGTTGTATTCAGTGAGGAAAAAATGCTGGGAGAAAAGTCTGAAATGATGGGCATAGAGACAATAAGTGCAAAAGGGAGGACTTGAAATTTGGGTTCCTCTGAAAACAAAGCTTGAAACAACAAGATTTGGTGAGCACATGATTTACTGGGAATGGGATCTGAGGAGGAAAAGAGTGATGTCAGGGATGTGAACAAGGAACATCCAGGTTAAGGAAGACTTAGCTAGCTGATTACCCCATGGGCAACATGGTTCCAAGACTACCAGAACTTACCAAGGACTTTATTTTAATTTTCTTTCTTTTTTTTTAAATTGATTCATTTAATTGTAAAATACTGGATAACAATTTTTATCAATTAAAGTGAATGGGGCCATGTGCAATGTCAGTGAAGAGAAGTGTGAGAATATTGCACTTCAATATCAAGTGGTTTAAATCAATGATCTTTTTTTTTTGTATAGGATCCCTTTATTTCTTTTTGTTTGTTATTTTTTTCCATTTATTTTATTTTATTTTTTTTAAAGTTGTAGATTTACAATAATTTGTGCTTTGGTTTCAATTATACAATGATCAGATACCCATCCCTCCACCAGTGCCCATTTTCCACCACCATGGATAATATCCCTCCCACCCCCATCCCCCCACCCCCCCTGTCTCTGTGGCAGGGCAATCCACTGTGTTCTCTCTCTCCTTTTGTGTGTTGTGGTCTGCAAAAGAGGCATTGAGTGGCAAACATGTTCAGTCCATAGTCCACTTTCGACATGCATCTCCCCTCCTGGGAGGATCCTCCAAACATCCTTTATTTGGTGCTCCCTTCTCTATCTGAACTGCCCTTTCCTCTAGGATACCCGGCTGGCCTCTAAGTTATGGAGTATTCCTCCTGGTGCTGATCTCAGCTATTCTTGGGTATTAATCTCATACTTTGTTACTTTATATCCCCCAGATGAATGCAATCTTTCTATGTCTATCCCTCTCTTTCTGACTCATTTCGCTTAGCATGATACTTTCCATATTGTACCACTTGTATGTAAATTTCATGACTTCATCTTTTCTAACAGCTACATAGTACTCCATTGTGTAGATGTACCAAAGTTTCTTTAACCAGTCATCTGTTCTTGGGCATTCAGGTTTCTTCCAGTTTCTGGCTATTGTAAAGAGTGCTGCAATGAACAAACAAGTGCAGATGTCACTTCGACTATACATTTTTGCCTCTCTGGGATATATTCCCAGGAGTGGTATTGCTGGGTCAAATGGGAGCTCAATTTCTAATTTTTTGAGAATCGTCCATACTGTTTTCCAGAAGGGATGAACCAGTCGACATTCCTACCAACAGAGAAGGAGTGTCCCTTTCTCGCCACATCCACGCCAGCATCGGTTGCTATTGTTCTTTTAAATGTGGGCCAGTCTCTGAGGTGTGAGATGGTATCTCATTGTGGTTTTGATCTGCATCTCCCTGATGATTAATGATGTAGAGCATTTTCTCATGTGCTTTTTTGCCATTCGGATTTCTTCTTTGAGAAAGTTTCTGTTCATTTCATTGCCCCATTTTTGGATGGGGTTGGATGTTTTCTTCTTGTGGAGTTTAACCAGTATTTTGTATATCCTGGATATCAACCCCTTGTCAGATGTGTATTCGCTGAATATCCTTTCCCATTCTGTAGACTGTCTTTGTAGTTTGGTCACTGTTTCTTTGGAGGTGCAGAAGCTTCTTAGTTTAAGATAGTCCCATTTATCTATCTCTGTTTTCACTTGCTCGGCCAGTGGCTTGGCATCTTGGAAGATACCATTAGCTTCAATGTCATGGAGGGTTTTGCCAACTTTATCTTCAATGTACCTTATGGTTTCTGGTCTGATGTTGAGGTCTTTAATCCATTTTGATCTTACTTTTGTACATGGTGTTAGGCAGAGTTCTGAGCCTATTTTTTTGCATGTAGCCATCCAGTGATGCCAACACAATTTATTAAAGAGTCTTTCCTTACTCCACTTCACATTACTTGCACCTTTATCAAATATTAGATGAGCATATGATTGAGGAGAGATGTCAGTGTATTCAACCCTGTTCCATTGGTCTGCAGTTCTGCCTCTGTTCCAGTACCATGCTGTTTTAATTCTTACTGCTTTGTAGTACAGTTTGAAGTTCGGGAGGTTGATTCCTCCCATTTTCTTTTTCCCAAGAATTGCTCTAGCTATTCGTGGGGGCTTATTGTTCCATATAAATTTCAAGAGTGTTTGCTCCATTTCTTTGAAGAATGTCATGGGTATCCTTATAGGGATTGCATTGAATTTATACAATGCTTTCGGTAGTATTGCCATTTTGACAATGTTAAGTCTCCCGACCAATGAGCAGGGGAAATCTTTCCATTTCCTCATGTCCTCTTTTATTTCCTGAAGTAGCGTTTTGTAGTTTTCTTTGTACAGGTCCTTTACTTCCTTAGTTAAGCTGATTCCAAGGTACTTGATTTTCTGGGGCACAATTGTGAATGGGATTGTTTTTTTCATGTTGCTTTCTTCTCTCTCACTCTTTGTGTATAGGAAAGCCATGGACTTTTGGGTATTGATTTTATAACCTGAAACTTTACTATACGAGTCTATTGTTTCTAGGAGTTTGTTGGTGGAAGTTATTGGGTTCTCTAAGTAGAGTATCATATCATCTGCGAATAGTGAGAGCTTGATTTCTTCCTTTCCTACCTGAATGCACTTAATATCTTTTTCCTGCCTAATCGCTATTGCAAGTAATTCCAGTACTATATTCAACAGCAGTGGAGAGAGTGGGCATCCCTTTCTCGTCCCTGATCTTAGAGGGAAGGCTCTCAGTTTTTCCCCATTGAGGATGATGCTTGCTGTAGGCTTGTGGTAGATGGCTTTAATTATGTTGAGGAAGGTCCCCTCTATACCCATTTTGGCTAGGGTTTTCATCATAAAGGGGTGCTGGATCTTATCAAATGCTTTCTCTGCATCTATTGATATGATCATATGCTTTTGATCTTTTCTTTTGTTGATATGGTGGATTATGTTGATTGATTTCCGAATGTTAAACCATCCTTGCATCCCTGGGATGAATCCTACTTGGTCATGGTGTATGATCTTTTTGATGAGTAGTTGGATTCTATTTGCTAGTAGTTTGTTGAGGATCTTTGCATCTGTGTTCATCAGGGATATCGGCCTGTAATTCTCTTTCTTTGTGGTATCTCTGTCTGCTTTTGGTATCAGTGTGATACTTGCTTCGTAGAAACTGTTCGGAAGTGTTTTTGATATTTCAATTTCGTGGAAAAGCTTAAAGAGCATCGGGAGTAAGTCCTCTTTAAAGATTTGGAAGAATTCACTAGTGAATCCATCCGGGCCAGGACTTTTGTGCTTGGGGAGACTTTTTTTTACCATATCAATTTCCTTGATGGTGATAGGTCTGTTCATGTATTCCAGGTCTTCTTGGTTCAGCCTTGGGAGTCTGTAGGAATCTAGGAATTTATCCATTTCCTCGAGGTTTTGATGTTCCGTGGCATAAAGCTTTTCAAAGTACTCCCTGAGGATCCTCTGAATTTCTGTGGTTTCTGTTGTAATGACCCCCTTTGCATTTCTGATTCGGTTTATTAGGGTTTTCTCTCTCCCTTTCTTTGTGAGTTTTGCTAGAGGCTTATCGATCTTGTTAATTTTCTCGAAGAACCAGCTTTTGGTTTCATTGATCTTTCGGATTGTTTTTTGGGTTTCCATCTCATTAATCTCTGCTCTGAGTTTTATTATTTCCTTTCTCCTGTTCGGGTTGTGCTCCTTTTTTTGGTCCTTCTCCAAGCTCTTAAGCTGTGAGATTAGGTTACTTATGTGTGCTCGCTCCTCCTTCCTGAGGAATGCTTGTAGAGCTATAAACTTTCCTCTCAACACAGCCTTTGCTGTGTCCGATAAGTTTTGGTAACTCGTGTTCTCATTTTCATTCGTTTCTAGGAATCTTTTGATTTCCTCTTTGATTTCCTGTCTAATCCACTCGTTGTTCAATAGTGCACTGTTTAATTTCCAGGTGTTTGATTTAGTTTTCTGTTTTTGTGTGTGATTTACTTCTAATTTCAGCGCATTATGGTCTGAGAAGATTGTTGATACAATATCTAAAGGTAAAGGTAAAGGCCCTCCCATTGATCATCGATTTGCTCGAGCGGGCCCAGTAACGTCTCCATTGGAGACTTGTTGTTACTGTGTCTGGCATATCGAATACTCTTGGTAGCTTACCGGGCTCTCAGAGAGGGGCGGAGGAATCGAACTCGGGTCGGCCATGTTGGCCGCTTGTAAGGCGAACGCCCTACCCGCTGTGCTATCGCTCCAGCCCACCTTCTTAATTTTATGGAGGCATGTTTTGTGGCTCAGCATGTGGTCTATCTTGGAGAATGTTCCATGTACGCTTGAGAAGAATGTGTATTCAGCTTTTTGTGGATGAAGTGTCCTGTATATATCTACTAAGTCCCTTTCTTCCATTGTTTCCCTCAAATGAGGTATGTCCTTGCTAAGCTTGAGTCTGGTTGATCTATCAAGAGGTGACAAAGCAGTGTTGAAGTCTCCCACTAGTATTGTGTTGCTATTGATGTCTTTTTCCAAATCTATGAGTAGTTGTTTTAAGTACTTTGCTGGTCTCTCATTAGGTGCATATACATTTATTATTGTAAGTTCTTCCTGTTGTACAGATCCTCTGATCAATAAGAAATGGCCTTCACTGTCTCTTATGACCTTCCTCACTCTGAAATCGATGTGGTCTGATATAAGGATGGCTACCCCAGCTTTTTTATGGGAGCTGTTAGCCTGTAGGATTGTTTTCCAGCCTTTGACTCTGAGTCTGTGTTTGCTTTGACTATTGAGATGCGTTTCTTGCAGGCAGCAGAATGTTGGGTTCAATTTTCTAATCCATCCTGCCACTCTATGTCTTTTAATTGGTGCGTTTAGCCCATTGACATTAAGAGAGATTATTGTTATGGGATTTTGTCCCATTGTTCTGTTAAAATTTGGTGTATTTGAGGGGCCTTTCTTGCCTTAAAGTAGCCCATTCAGTTGTTCTTGTAACCATGGTTTTGAGTCTATGAAGTTCCTGAGCTGTTGTTTGTCTGTGAAACTGTGTGTTGTTCCTTCTATTATGAATGAGAATCTTGCTGGGAAAAGTATTTTTGGGGAGGCATTTATTTCATTGAGTTTTTTTACTATGTCCCACCACTGTTTTCGGGCCATGAGGGTTTCGTCAGAAAAATCAGCTGTGAATTTTAAGGATGCTCCTTTGTAAGAGATTTCTTTCATCGATCTTGCTGCTTTCAGAATTTTGTCTCTGTCTAAGGTTTTGGTCATTTTGATCAGAATGTGTCTTGGGGTATTTTTATTCGGATTTCTTCTAGCTGGTATCCTTCGGGCCTCCTGAATGTGGTCACAAGTTTTCTTCAGCTCTGGAAATGTTGTAGCAATGATGTCTTTGACAGTTTCTTCTTCATCGAGGTTTTCTTCCTGTCCCTCTGGGACTCCAATAATTCTTATGTTACCCCTCTTGGCTTCATTACGATCTTCTCTTGCCATCTGTTCCCGAATTGTGAGTCTCTTTTCCATTTTCTGCTCTTTTCTGGAGAGTCTCTGAACTTCATCTTCGAGCTCACTGATTCTGTTCTCAGCAGCTCTTACTCTGCTGCTGAGGCCTTCCACTGAGCTTTTCAATTCGCCTACGAGATTTTTCAGGTCTGATATTTCTGATTGCATTTTCCTCATTTCTGCCTTCAAATCCTCTTGTCTTCTATTGGCATTGCTTTCCATTGTTTCTTTTAATTCCCTAAGCATCCTAAGTAGCTCCCTCCTGAATTCCTTGTCAGAGAGGTTGTCTAACACTACAGTACTGTTGGTGTCATCTTGGCTAGACTCTTCAATATGAAAGTTTGGTGGGCTTTTGCATTGCTTTACCATTGTGAGAGGTGTGGTTTAGTCCTTCACGTTCACTGTTACAATTCTGCTTGATATGCAGTGTGAGTTAAGATAGGCTTATGAGTTATTGGCTACTGTGTTTCTAGTGGCTGAGCTAAAATAGAGAAGTTTCCATCTAAGAAGTTAGCTTATGGTTCCTATGGCATATGTAGTGGGAAAATATTTCGCGGCCACGACAGCAGCCGCGGCTCCGGAAAGAGTCCCTGGCACTGGGCGAGGAGTTGGGAACGTCTCCTGTTTGGAATTGGAGCTGTTCAGCTTTGTTGCCCAGAGCAGGGCCTCTGTGCCCATCCCACGCAGATCAGGGGTTGAAAACCGGCTGTCTAGGGGCTGTTTCTAGCTGCGCGTGCCCAGAGAGGGACCCAGGCCCCTGGGGGCGGGCTGTACCTGTTGGAATTGGAGCCGTTCAGCTTTGTTGCCCAGAGCTGGGCCTCTGTGCCCGTCCCACGCAGATGAGGGGTTGAAAACCGGCTGTCTAGGGGCTGTTTCTAGCTGCGCGTGCCCAGAGAGGGACCCAGGCCCTTGGGGGCGGGCTGTACCTGTTGGAATTGGAGCCGTTCAGCTTTGTTGCCCAGAGCTGGGCCTCTGTGCCCGTCCCACCAATTTTCTTTCTTTTATATGGTCACTTAAAACATGAATTCTTTGCTTCTTCAAATACATTTTGGAAATGATTTTTTAAAATTTTTTTATTAGTGAAACACCATGAGGTACAGTTGTAGATTTACAATTTTTTGTGCTTGGGTTTGATTATACAATTACCAGATACCCATTCCTCCACCAGTGCCCATTTTCCACCACCATGGATAATATCCCCCCACCCCCTTCCTCCCATCCCCCCCTTCCTCTGTGGCAGGGCAATCCCCTGTGTTCTCTCTCTCCTTTTGGGTGTTGTGGTCTGCAAAAGAGGCATTGAGTGGCAAACATGTTCAGTCCATAGTCCACTTTCGACATGCATCTCCCCTCCTGGGAGGGTCCTCCAAACATCCTTTATTTGGTGCTCCCTTCTCTGTCTGAGCTGCCCTTTCCTCTAGAATGCCCGACTGGCCACTAAGCTATGGAGTAATCCTCCTGGTGCTGATTTCAGCTATTCTTGGCTATTAATCTCATATTTTGTTACTTTATATCCCCCAGATGAATGCAATCTTTCTATGTCTATCCCTTCTTTCTGACTCATTTCGCTTAGCATGATACTTTCCATATTGTACCACTTGTATGTAAATTTCATGACTTCATCTTTTCTAACAGCTACATAGTACTCCATTGTGTAGATGTACCAAAGTTTCTTTAACCAGTCATCTGTTCTTGGGCATTCAGGTTTCTTCCAGTTTCTGGCTATTGTAAAGAGTGCTGCAATGAACAAACAAGTGCAGATGTCACTTCGACTTTACATTTTTGCCTCTCTGGGATATATTCCCAGGAGTGGTATTGCTGGGTCAAATGGGAGCTCAATTTCTAATTTTTGATAATCGTCCATACTGTTTTCCAGAAGGCCTGAACCAGTCGACATTCCCACCAAAAGTGAAGGAGTGTCCCTTTCTCACCACATCCGCGCCAGCTTCGTTTGCTTTTGATTGGAAATGATTTTTAATTAAAAAAATGTTGTATTAACATGTCATTATTAAAAAGAAACATATAGCCAAAGGAGTTAGTGCAGTATGTAGAGGGTGTTTACCTTGTATGCGGCTAACCTGAGTTCAGTCCCCGGAACCCTGATCCTGCCAGGAGTGATCTCTGGATACAGAGTTAGAAGTGAGCCCAGTGCACATCTGGGTGCGCTCCCCTACCACAAAAAAGAAAGAAAAGAAAAGAAAAGAAAAGAAAAGAAAAGAAAAGAAAAGAAAAACATATAACTGATTCTTGAGTGACATAGTGGTTAATGGTGCTAACTGGTATATAACTTTTGAAAATCCCCAAATTTAAGAGATAGTCTGCTGTTGACCTAGAAGTTGGTTTTTTAATAGTATTTACTCACATTGTCTGCAATTAGTGCTATTTGTGGCCTGTAAATCTGTAAATTTTGATACATTTTAAAAAATTATAATGGATTTTATAATGGACTTCATAATGAATTGGTATTTTAGAGTAATAAGTGATAAATTGTATTTCTGTTTTTGTGGGGTATTTTGGCCATAGTATGTGGTGCTTGGGACTTCTGACTCTGTGCTCAAGGGTCATTCCTGGTGATGCCAGCCATTAAGTTCGGTTGACTATGTGCATGGTAAGTGCTTTAACCCCTCTACTAATTCTGGGGGCCAATCAAATAAATAATCTGCATATACCTTATACATGCATGGCATACTTTGTCTTAGATTTTTTGATATTTCTAGGATATATTGATCATCTTTAATTATTTCACATCAATACCAATCTCCAAAAAAGTTTCAAAATATAATTATTGACATAAAATCATATAGAAATCCAAATTTGTATTGTTCATGGGATAACTATATTAAGAAGAAAATAAAACCACAATAAACATACAAGTAAAATGCAGGAGTCTTTCAATTATGTATTTATATCTGTATATATACAAGTATAATCTTTAAAATATAATTCTCAGATACTATAACATTTTATTGAGTTTTTTATAATTGCAATGTTTTACTGTTAAGATGATATTGTTGTGAACATTTATATCTATTTGTCTACTTTTCTGATTGTTTACTTAAGATCTGATATTAAAAGCTAACTTAAGCACAGCGGGTAGGGCGTCTGCCTTGCACGCAGCCAACATAGCTTACCCGAGTTCGATTCCTCCGCCCCTCTCGGAGAGCCTGGCAAGCTACCGAGAGTATTCGATATGCCAGACACAGTAACAACAAGTCTCCAATGGAGACGTTACTGGGCCCGCTCGAGCAAATCGACGATCAACGGGAGGGCCTTTACCTTTACCTTTACCTTACTAGGGCTTGAGCGATAGCACAGCTGGTAGGATGTTTACCTTGCAAGCGCCCGACCTGGGTTCAATTCCCAGCATACCATATGTTTCCCTGAGCACCGCTAGGGGTAATTCCTGAGTGCAGAGCCAGGAGTAATCCCTGTGCATCGCGAGGTGTGACCCAAAAATGAAAAAAAAAAAAGCTAACTTACTTATGACTGGGTATGTAGCCCAGGGCTAAAGCACTTGGCTTGCAAGTATGAAATTTTGGGTTCTATTCCTCACACTATAGGAAAAAAAAAACAAAATCACTAACTGTGGTTGAAAACATATCTCAGTGGTAAAATATTTGCCTCACATTTGTGAGGTAATGGGTTTGATCCCTGAATTTCCATATACGCTCACAAAAGCTAATTTACTTAAAGAATATTAAACGGCTTTAAACCAAGTATATATTGCCGTACTATTATACAGATTTAATTCTCAATAAAATAACTTGAAAAGATCCATTTATAGCATCTTTGCTAGGAAAAGATGTTACCTGATATTTAAATGTTTGTAATTTAGGGACACATTTTAATTTGTCATTTTAATTTGTGCTCTTTGTCTACTAGTGAGCTTGAAAATTGCTCTTGTGTTTATGAGGAATTTACACTTCTTTCAATAGAGATTATATGATCATGGTTTATGCTTATTTTTTCTATACAAGTTTAATAGCTAAATACTGATTTATTTCACAGCAGTAATTTATTAAAAACATTCATCATTTGCCTATCATATTAATTGCCATTAGTTGTTTGTTTTGCTTGTTTTTTGATCACTTAATTTTCTTTTTATGTTTTCTTTCAGATTGTAAGATTTTCACACAAATGAGCATATATTTTTCTTTATATTCTACAGTTTTAGATTGAGAACAACTGTTTGTTTTGTAAAATAAGATACTTGTGCATTTACAATTTCTTCTCATTATTTTTACATTTTAACACATCTCGATTCATCTACAACTTATCACATTAAGTATTGTCATATTGAAAGAAACCACCATTTTTTTCAATCATCGCACTGTAGCACTATCCTCCCGTGTTTCGTCCATTTGCTGGAGTGGGCACCAGTAACATCTTACAACAGATTGTGAGACTTGTTGTTACTGGTTTTGGCCTATTGAATACGTCATGGGTAGCTTGCCAGGCTTTTGCTATGAGGGCAAGATATTCTGGGTATCTGGGTATCTTGCCGGGCAGAGGAATAGGAATCAGGGTTGGCCTACTGCAAGGCAAATGCCCTACCCGCTGTTATGTAAACGGTATATAAAAATACTAGGAATACCGAATGTTGTTTCTTTCACAGTGCAATATAAATGATTATTTAGTAATTTTCTTGATTTATTAATAAAATATGTAAGCTCTTGAGTATAATGGGAGTAGTTTTCTAACACAATAGTCTGAGGAATTTGAAACTGTTCTAACTGTTTTGTAGGATTCCATCTCCCTAGCCTGCTTCATTCTACCCCTCTCTTTATCCAATCCGGTCTTCTTCTTGGGAATCTGAACTCCTGATTGGCTAGCCTCTACCTTTCAACTGCCTACTTTATGACATCATTCTCCCACCAAACCAACCACCAACTGGTAGAACCTTGGGGTTCCCATGCGGTTGTTTGTAAAATATTTGAATCATCCCGGCAAGTGACCAGTGTCCAATGACCAATCACCATTGACCAGTCATCTGTACTGGACACTTGTGGTCTTAAGCCGCTGCAGTTTACTGACTTACTCTCGTACTGTCTCCTCTTCTTGTCTACCTTTCATCAGTATTTCTTCTTCTCTGACCATGTAAGGTAAGGAATAATACTTTTCAAAGATTTAATTAGATTTATCATCCGTAAACTTAGCAGTCTAGTAAAAACAACATGTAGTAGTGAAAGAAAGTATTCAAGTTGAATTTTATAAGCCTCATTTTTGTTGACTTTGACATTTGCTGTGTGATTTTAGACATTGGCTTTCTTTCTCTCACATACAAACTGTTTTTCCTCATTGACTACTTTATATTTTAGAAATATTTATGAGCTCAAATACAAACATATATATATATATATGTTGATTCTCTGTGTTTCTTTTTACTTTTCATCGTGTATTTTACATAATATCCTTTGAAAAAAGTAAATCAGAGACAGTATTTTTACAGAAAAAGAAAATGTAGATGCTGTGGAAACCTGATAATACATACTCGCACGTTTTCTCTGTAATAGTCTCTCCTCTTGTATTTATACTTCAGTATTTTAAATATAGTGCTATTACACAGTAATAATCATTTTTCTTTGAGTTTTCTATTGAAACCAGGTAATAAGAAAATTTGGGGCATGGGGAAGGTGTGGAGTGCTGAGCGATAGGGAGGCAAGCCCTCAAAGGTAAGAAAGTTTGGGATCACTTTCATCAAACATTGACCAATCGAAACCAAGACGATATGAGGGAGAATAAAATAGGAAAGAAAGAATGAAAGAATATGGACGGCAATTATCAAGGAAGGGGAAACTGTCTGGATTGAATGTTGAAGAAAACCAACGATTTAAAATCAAAAAAGAAAGAATATATGTTAAATATGATGAGGTAAATACACTGAGAGCAAGTCAAAGCAATTTACTTCAATAAATGCCAGGACTAGAAAGTATACTGTTCCTTGAGTAGGGTACCAGTAGGAAAACCAGTATATCAGAAAACCATCCTTGGTGACTTTTTTCCTTACTATCTCTTAGAACACTGTACATGGTACTTGACAGTTTGGAATATAAACATGCATCAGAAATGATGCATCCCATAAATAGCTAATAGTGGTTATCTAGGTGGGTGGAAGAAATAGAATCTTCAATGTTTTATGACGTTCTGGTTTTTAAGTACATTTACGTGATGCCTGTTGAAATAAAAAAAAAATGGTATTTTCTAACTTGATTCAGGAGATTTGATTCATTTGTGTGGTAGTTAGGTTCCAGGTTAAAGTTGCTGTCATCTTTACAAATATTATTTCATGTGATTTTTTTCTTCCTAATATGAGAGTATTTTGATAGTAGTCAACTTCTGTTTTAGATCATAAGAGGAAATAGGAAAATCAAGCCTCCCATGTCGAATTACACATTTTTGTCATATTTGTTAATTTTGATTGTTCCTACATTAAAAACATTTAATGGGATTTTGGTGGTCATTTATTAAACATTGAGAAGAACGTTTTCCAGGTTAATAAAGTTCATTCTACTCTAGGTTTTTAAAGTACATTTGCAATATTTTGTGATCATTTTTTATATGGTCTTTTCTGTTGTTTGTGTGATAAACTGAAATCATATGCTATGTTTAAAACGTGTTGTTTGGTGGTTAATATTCAGAGGTATTGATGAGAATAATTTTTTGTAATTACAAAGTTTCTCTATTTTACTCATTTAGAACATTTCTTACCTATAAATACAATCACGTTTATTCCTATTCTATTTGTTATGTAGTTACTGCTAAATCCTTTCTCTTTAATGGACTGGTAAAGTGTGCACTCAAAAATCACCTTCTATTCCGTTTTTTGGCTAGAAGTTCTTTCTAAAATAGAATACACTCTTCATATTGTATATGTGGAACAATTCATTAATAACCTTATTGGACTGTTTTATTTGGTTTTGTTTGAGACCACATCCACAGTTATTAAGGGTTTACTCTTGGGTCTGCACTCCATAACTTACTGTACTATGCTGCTTGCTACAGAGCCCAGATTTCATTGATATCTATATACTTCTTTTTCAATTCTATGATACATATTTTTCCACGATGTTTTCTTTATACTTCCTCCTATGTAAACCACGTGACATGGAAATATTATATTTATGTATGCATAATTATTCTTAGAGTTATTAGTAACTACATTGTAGATAAACAATTTAAGACACAGAATTTAAATAAAGTTTTCCTTCCAAAAACATTTCTTGGGAAAAACTCAAGTAATCATTTTTGAAGTGGATCAAAAATCAGGGTAACCTTCAATGCATCAACAAGATTAAGTCATAAGTGAACCGTACTAGCAGATATTCATTGCACAAGTCAAATGGAAACCTGATGATTACAATGGTAATAGTTGTAAAGACCCCAAATGCCTATATTAATGTAAGGTATCTTCCTTCCGGTTTTTGGCCTTGTAGTGATCATGCAGAGTCCTGGAAAAATGTCCACATGCTTAGGGTCCGTAACTTGGAAATTCATAAGTGGCAGAGATATAGTACTGGAGGGGATAAGGCACTTGCCTTGTACACAGCCAATTTTTTGGGTCTCTGTTACTGCAGACACTCTTCTGAATATTACAAGGGGTCACTCCACAGTGCAGAGCCAGAAAGAACCCAAGATCACTGTCAGTTATTGGTCGAAACTATACTCCTTACAATGCCCAATAAAAATTATTGGAAAACATGAAGTCTCTTTGTCATTTCTGACCCTCAGGTTTCTTCTTGTCCAGAGAATGTTACCCATTCTCTTAGACTTCCTAGTTTGGAAAAGTTTGCCTTATAGGAAATAAGATATGAGTCAATAGGAGAACAAGCTACAGGCATTGCTAGGGTAAGGAGAAACTATCTATATATAGGTAGGTTGTATAGCTAGCTATGTATAGCTAGCTATGTATAGCTAGGTTGACTGAGTAGATGGTGGTACCATTAAGATTGGAACATAAAGTAAAAATAAAACAAGAGAAATATCTAACAATAGCAAAGAGAGTTATAGTACTCAAAAAAAATTAGAAACAGACATATTGACAATTAGTTTTAAAAAGCATCAAGGAGAGTATATAGTATTGTGAGTGAACAAATCTACTCTATGGATTAATCTCATCCTTGAAATGGAAAACGACAATGTGTTACATTTACAAATTTACAAATAAGATATATACCATCTATTTCTGCTGTGTTCCTATGCTTTACGAAGTATTATTCTAATTTTATATTTAATTTAATGATTCAAACAGTATTTGCCAACATTAAACTTTTAATGGAATGTTTTATTAAAAATTTTTTTTAAAAAATTTTAAAAAATGTTTTATTAAAATGTTATTTAAAGGTATTTTCAAAGATGTCACGCCACTGTCTGAGCAAGTGAAAACAGAGATAGATAAATGGGACTATCTTAAACTAAGAAGCTTCTGCACCTCCAAAGAAACAGTGACCAAAATACAAAGACAGTCTACAGAATGGGAAAGGATATTCACCGAATACACATCTGACAAGGGGTTGATATCAAGGATATACAAAATACTGGTTGAACTCCACAAGAAGAAAACATCCAACCCTATCCAAAAATGGGGCAATGAAATGAACAGAAACTCTCTCAAAGAAGAAATCCGAATGGCAAAAAAGCACATGAGAAAATGTTCTACATCAATAATCATCAGGGAGATGCAGATCAAAATCCAATGAGATACCATCTCACACCTCAGAGACTGGACCACATTCAAAATAACAAAAGCAACCAATACTGGCGCAGATGTGGCGAGATAGGGACACTCCTTCGCAGTTGGTGGGAATGCCGACTGGTTCAGCCCTTTTGGAAAACAGTATGGACGTTTCTCAAAAAATTAGAAATTGAGCTCCAATTTGACCCAGCGACACCACTCCTGGGAATATATCCCAGAGAGGTATAAATGTGTAGTCGAA
This sequence comes from Sorex fumeus, assembly GCF_029834395.1. Lineage (NCBI taxonomy): Eukaryota > Metazoa > Chordata > Mammalia > Eulipotyphla > Soricidae > Sorex > Sorex fumeus. Next base: position 1,257,192 of record NW_026606203.1, read on the forward strand.
GTGACATCTGCACTTATTTGTTCATTGCAGCACTCTTTACAATAGCCAGAAACTGGAAGAAACCTGAGTGCCCAAGAACAGATGACTGGTTAAAGAAACTTTGGTACATCTACACAATGGAGTACTATGTAGCTCTTAGAAAAGATGAAGTCATGAAATTTACATACAAGTGGTACAACATGGAAAGTATCATGCTAAGCGAAAAGAGTCAGAAAGAGTGGGATAGAAATAGAAAGATTGCATTCATCTGGGGGATATAAAGTAACAAAATATGAGATTAATACCCAAGAATAGCTGAGATCAACACCAGGAGGATTACTTCATAGCTTAGAGGCCAGCCGGGTATTCTAGGGGAAAGGGCAGTTCAGGTAGAGAAAGGGGCACCAAATGAAGGGTGTTTGGAGGATCCTCCAAGGAGGGGAGATGCATGTTAAAAGTAGACTATGGACTGAACATGTTTGCCACTCAATGCCTCTTTTGCAGACCACAACATCCAAAAGAAAGAGAGAACAAAAGAGGATGCCCTGCCAAAGAGGCAGGGTGGGGGGGGGTGGGGGGATATTATCCATGGTGGGTACTGGTGGAGGGATGGGTATTTGATCATTGTATGACCGAAACCCAAGCAAAAGATTCGTAAATCTACAACTGTACATCATGATGCTTCACTATTAAAAAAATTTAAAAATTTATTAAAAAAAGAAACATATGGGGCAATGAGCTAGTGCAGTGTGTAGAGGGTGTTTACATTGTATGCAGCTAATCTGAGTTAAATCCCCAGAACCCGGAGCCTGCCAGAAGTAATTCTGAATAGAAAATCAGAAGTGAGCCCGGAGCACATCTAGGTGCACTCCCCTCCCCACAAGAAAGGAAGAAAAGAAAAGAAAACATATAACTGATTCTTGAGTAAAATAGAGATTAAGGGTGCTATCTCCTATATAACGTTTGAAAACCCCCAAATTTAATAGAGAGTCTGCTATTGACCAAGAAGATGGTTTATTAATAGTATTTACTTACATTGTCTGCTAGTGGTGCTATGTGTGGTCTGTAAATCTGTAAATTTGATACATTTAAAAAATTTATAATGGATTTTATAATAGACTTTAAAATACATTGGTATTTTATGTTTAATAAGTGATAAATTATATCTCTACTTTGTGGGTGATTTGGGCCATAGTATGTGGTGCTTGGGATTTCTGACACTGTGCTCAATGGTCATTTCTGGTGGAGCCAGCCATTAATTTGGGTTGACTGTGTGCATGGTACGTGCTTTAACCCCTATACTAAGCCTGGGGTCCAATCAAATCAATTATCTGCATATATTTTATACATGCATGCCATAATTTTCTTAGATTTTTGATTATTCTAGGATATACTGATCATCTTTAATTATTCCACATCAATACCAATGACCAAAAATGTTTCAAAATATAATTATTGAAAAAAAATTATATAGAAGTTCAAATTTGTGTTGTTCATGAGATAACTATATTAAGAAGAAATAGAACCACAAGAAACATACAAGTAAAATGAAGGTACATTTCTTTGGAGTCTTTAAATTATGTATTTATATTAGTATATATACAAGTATAATTTTTAAAAAATAAATTTCAGTGACAATAAAATTTTTGAGTTTTGTTAATTGTAATGTTGTACTGCTAAGCCTATATTTATGTGAACATTTATATATATATATATTTGTCTATTTTTCTGATTGTTTACTTAAGATCTGTAGTTAAAAGCTAACTTACTGATGACAGGGTATGTGGCTCAGGGCTAAAGCACTTGGGTTGCATGTATAAAACTTTAGGTTGGCCTCCTGCAAGGCAAATGCCCTACCCACTGTGCTGTAAACGTTATATAAAATATACTAAAAATAAGAGCTAATGATATTGGTGAACAGTGCAATATAAATGATTATTTAGTAATTTTCTGGATTTATTAATGAAATATGTAAGCTCGTGAGTATAATGGGAGTAGTTTTCTAACACAATATTCTGAGGAATTTCAAACTACTAAAACTGTCTTGTAGGATTCCATCTCACTAGCATGCTTCATTCTACCCCTCTCTCTATCCAATCCGGTCTTCTTCTTGGGAATCTGACCTCCTGATTGACTAGCCTCTACCTTTCAACTGCCTACTTTATGACATCATTCTCCCACCAAACCAACCACCAACTGGAAGAACCTTGGGGTTCCCATGCGGTTGTTTGTAAAAAATTTGAATCATCCTGGCAAGTGACCAGTGAACAATAGTTGGAATAGTGGGTTCCACTTTAGGTACCAGATGGTTACCTAAGACAAACACTGAAATGCCATACAAATTTTATTTATTCTAATATAATTTTAACAAATGGAAATGATGCATCGTAGTTAATTGGTTGTAAATAAAAGTTATGAAGTTTGAGATGCTGTGGTTGTTTTGAGGAAAGGCTGGGGGTTGAAGAATGGCATGGGAAAGAATGGGGAGTTATAGAGAGGACAAAGGGGGAATACACAAGACTCTAAGAAAGATAAACTTGGTACAGGGTTATAAACCCATAAGAGGAGAAATTGCATGGGCCTGATGAAGTGTGGGGTAGTGTCAGAGGAACAGTATTGCTGACAGGGCATTTTCTCTGCAAGCAAGAAGGACCCAGTTCAATTCTTGCAATCATTTATGGTCCTCAGAGAACCACCAGATGTGAAACTTGAGCGCAGAGCCAGGAGTAAGACCAGAGCACAGTCAAGTATGCCCCATCCTGGTGTCCTCCAAAAAAAAAAAAAATGGGAGAAATGGCACAGTCTGGGGATTAGGATTAAAAGAAAAAATTTGGAATAGGCTAAAGAAGGAGGATGAGTCAAAGGTGACCGAAAATAAAGTTAAAATTCTTTCATGGAGTCTGTGTTTATGCCTCATGGCCACTTTTGGGAAATAACGAAATTTGAGACACATCTCTAAAAGGTTCGGGTGTTCTAATCATAAATGATGGCTGGGGGTTGTGAACACATAGACTGGGGAATGAACCTTCCAGATGAGTGGTCAACCGCCTCAGAGTCATTCAAGGATGACTCTTAACAGGGACCAAGCCAAGAGAACTGTTGCAGCATGAAGCCTGAAGATGAGCTCCTGGAAGATGCAAAGATAAATCACCATGTCCTCTGGCCCTCTGTTCAGCACCCCTACCTGCACCATTTCCTTTATTCCCAACAATATTCAGAGTCGCTATCACGGTGACACTTTGCTAGCTAGTATCAACAATGAGGTCCATTGCCTCTGTAAGTCTTTGCATTTGTAACCTTCCCGCTGTGGGCAAGCCTGCTTTCAGGCAATGGCATCTGGACATTTCTGGCAGGGGGACCTCAAATTATATTACCTTGAAGGGCTGCTCTGTGGTCTTCCATGGTCCCTGGTGCCTGTAGCCCTCTCTAAACATCGCTGTTAACTGGAGCTCACACAAGAACCAACGTTATCAGTGTCGTTGGGACTGCCTTGGGGGATGTACTGGACTAAGACATGCGCACTAGGTCACCACGACCAAAGCGGTTGGTTCCGCTAAACCTTAAGCCTGGAAGGTGGTGGCGGAAAGAGATGGTCCTGGGAAAGTTAATGGGGTGATGGATGGATGGCAAGGAAACCGGGAAGGGTAGGGAACTGGACAGCTGGTGATCATCATAGGAGAGTTGGTAGATGTGTTTTAATTACGATAATATGTTTTTCAGAAATGATAAGCAAAACAAAAATATGAAAACAAGATAGGTTCCAAAGAACAGGTTACATATAAGATCGAGATAGCTGAAAGGGCTGGCATTCCTTCTGGAGCTTTCAATCATACCATTTACGAAATTTGGTATTTTCATGTTACTTAGCTGTGGAGAGGAATAGTGAGAAACAGAATGCCACCAGAAAAGCAAACTGGATGACCACCTTTCATAAAAGCCAGGTGAAAGGTGTTCACATGGATCCCAAATGCAAGTGGGTTAACAGGAACATATATTTAATTAAGTCTGCTTGGTACCAGTAACTACTTTTGTGGAAATGGAGGAAAACGAATACAGTTTCTGACAGACTTGAAAATAAACTGCTAACAAATTTTCCCAGGAAAGGGTAGTTGACTGGCTGGGAACAGAAAACCTTGAAAAGTGTTTTGCTACCTTTCATGTATGGCTAAAGGAAAATGATCCAAGTAAACTCTCAAAATTAACAAGCTTCAACTCCCTTGAAGGAAAGTTGTATACAATGTGGAAAAAATGCTGGGAGAAAAGTCTGAAATGATGGGAAAAGAGACAATAAGTGCAAAAGGAAGGACTTGACATTTGGGTTCCTCTGAAAACAAAGCTTGAAACAACAAGATCTGGTGAGCACATGATTTACTGGGAATGGGATCTGAGAGGAAAATAGTGATATCAGGGATGTGAACAAGGAACATCCAAATTAAGGAAGACTTAATTAGCTGATTACCCCATGGGCAACATGGTTCCAAGACTACCAGAACTTAACAAGGAATTTACTTTAATTTTCTTTCTTTTATATGGTCAATTACAACATGTATTCTTTGCATAATTCAATGACAATTTGGAGTGTTCATTTCTTTCTCAATATTCTTTTCACTTGTGTAAGCATCTTAAACATCTGCTGGATAACAGAATTATTTGATCAGACTTGATCAAATATCAAATCAAAAAAATTTGATCAGACTTGATCAAATTTCAAATCAAAAAAAAGGGTGCTAACTCCTCTATAATGTTTGAAAACCCCCAAATTTAATAGATAGTCTGCTATTGACCAAGAAGATGGTTTTCTAATAGTATTTAATTCCATTGTCTGCAAGTACTGATATGTGTGGCCTGTCAATCTGTGAATTTTGATACATTTAAAAACTTATAATGGATTTTATAATAGACTTTAAAATAAATTTGTATTTTATGATAGTAAGTGATAATTTATAATTCTATTTTTGTGGGGTATTTGGGCCATAGTATGTGTTGCTTGGGACTTCAGACTCTGTGCTCAAGGGTCATTCCTGGTGGTGCCAGCCATTAATTTGGGTTGACTGTGTGCATGGTAAGTGCTTTAACCCCTATACTAAATCTGGGTTTCAATCAAATAAACTATCTGCATATATTTTATACATGCATGGCATACTTTTCCTTAGATTTTTTTATATTTCTAGGATATATTGATCATCTTTAATTATTTCACATCCATATCAATGTCCAAAAATTTATAAAATATAATTATTGAAAAAAAATCTCACAGAAGTGCAAATTTGTATTGTTCCTGGGATAAATATATTAAGAATAAAATAGAACCACAATAAACATATAAGTAAAATGGAAGTACATTTTTTGGAGTCTTTCAATTATGTATTTATATTAGTCTATATATAAGTATGATTTTTAAATAACCAATTTCAGTTAGTATAAAATGTTAATTGAGCTTTTATAATTGTAATGTTTTACTAAGAAGATAACATTGATGTGAACTCTATATCTATTTGTCTACTTTTGTAATTGTTTACTTAAGATCAATTATTAAAATATAACTTACTTGTGACGTGATATATCGCTCAGGACAAAAGAACTTGGCTTGCATGTATGAAACTTTGGTTTCTATTCTTCGCACTATAGAAACAAAGGCAAAATCATGAACTTCGGTTGGAAATATGCCTCGGTGATAAAGTATTTGGCTCACATTTCTGAGGTTATGGGTTTGATCCCTGAATTTCCATAGACACACACAAAAGCTAACTTACAACAAAGTCTCACACTGGAGACCTAACTGGGCCCACTCGAGAAAATCGATGAACAACGGGAGGACAGTGCCAGTGACAGTGACTTAAAGAACATTAAACTGCTTTAAACTATATATTGCCTAACTATTATACAGATTTAATTCTCAATAAAATAACTTTAAAAGGTCTATTTTCTAGCATCTTTGCTAGGGAAAGATAGCACCTGATTTTTCAATATTTGTAATTTGGGGGGACATTTTAATTTCTCATTTATTTTGTGCTCTTTGTCGACTAGTGAGCTTGAAAATTGCTCTTGTGTGGTACTACATGGAAAATATTATGCTATGGGAAATGAGTCAGAAAGAGAGGGACAGACATAGAAAGATTGCATTTTTCTGGGTAACATAAAGGAACAAAACAAGAGACTAACACCCAAGAACAGCTGTGATAAATACCAGGTTGTTCACTCCATGGCTTAGAGGTCAGCTGCACTGTCTAGGGGTAAAGGCAGCGCAGATAGAGAATGGAGTACACAATAAAGGGTGCTGGGAAGATCTGCCCAAGGTGGGAGATGCCTGCTGAAAGTAGTCTATGGACCGAACAGGATTGCCACCCAATGTCTCTTCTGCAGACCACAGCACCCAAAGGGGGAGACAGAACAAAAGGGAGTTCCCTACCAAAGAGGCAGGCTGGGATGGGGGATGGGGGGTGGGACGGATACTGGGATTGGTGGGAATGGAGATTGGGCACTGGTGGTGGGATGCGTACTCGATCACTGTATAACTGAAACACAAGCACAACAACTTGTAAGTCTATAACTGTACTTCATGGTTTTTCACTAATAAAACAAAACAAAACAAAAATTAAAAAAAAAGAAAATTGCGCTTGTGTTTACTAGTCATTTACACTTTTTTCAATACAGATTATATGATCATGGTTTATGCATATTTTTTCGATTCAAGTTTAATAGCTAAATACTGATTTTTTTAAAGCACAAATTTATTCAAAGCATTCATACTTGGCCCATCATATATCATATTAATTGCCAGTATTTGTTGGTTTTGCTTGTTTTTTGATTACTTAATTTGGTATTTGTCCTTTTCTTTTAGATTGTAAAATTTTGAGACAAATGAGCGTATGTTTTTCTTTATCTTCTACAGTTTTAAACTGAGAACAACTGTTTGTTTTGTACAAATAAGATACCTGTGCATTTACTATTTCTTCTCATTTTATTTACTTTTTAACACATCTCGATTCATCTACAACTTATCCTAGTAAGTGTTGTCATATTGAAAGAAACCACCATTTTTTCAATCAGAGCACTGTAGCCCTGTCCTCCAGCGGTTCTTCCATTTGCTGAAGCAGGAACCAGTAATATCTTACAACAAATTGTGAGACTTGTTGTCACTGGTTTTGGCCTATCGAATAGGTCATGGGGAGCTTGCCAGGCTTTTGCTATGTGGACAAGATACTCTGGGTAGCTTGACCGACAGAGGAATCGGAATCAGGGCTGGCCTCCTTCAAGGCAAATGCCCGACCCGCTGTGCTGTGAACGTTATCTAAAATATACTAGTAATACCAAATTGTGTTTCTTTAGCAGTGCAATATAATCGATTATTTAGTAATTTTCTTGATTTGTTAATGAGATATTTAAGCTCTTGAGTATAATGGGAGTATTTTTCTAACAGAAGAGTCTGAGGAATGTGAAACTGTTATAACAGTCATGTAGGATTCCATCTCCCTAGCATGCTTCATTCTACCCCGCTCTCTATCCAATCCGGTCTTCTTCTTGGGATTCTGACCTCCTGATTGACAAGCCTCTACCTTTCAACTGCCTACTTTATGACATCATTTTTTCACCAAACCAACCACCAACTGGTAGAATCTTGGGGGTGCCATGCAGTTGTTTGTAAACAAATGTGAATCATCATGGCAAGAGATGAGTGACCAATGACCAATCACCAGTGAGCAGTCGTCTGTACTGAACTCTTGTGGTCTTAAGCCGCTTCAGTGCTCAGATGCACTCTCGTACCGTCTCCTCTTCTCGTCTACCTTTTATCGGTATTTCCTCTTCTCTGACCATGTCAGGTAAGGATTTATTATCCCTAAATTTAGCAGTCAAGTAAAAACAGCACGGAGTAATGAAAGAAAGTATTCAAGTAGAATTTTATAAGCCTCACTTTAGCTTCACTTTGACATTTGCTGTGTGATTTTAGACATTAGCTTACTTTCTCTCACATACAAAGTGTTTTTCCTCATTGATTACATTATATTTTAGACATACGTAGGAGCTCAAATACACACATTCACAAACACACACACACATATATATGAGTGTTGATTCTCTGTGTTTCTTTTTACTATTAATAGTAAATTTTACATGATATCCATTGAAAACAAGTAAATCAGAGACAGTATTTTTACAGAAACAGAAAATATAGATGCTGTGGAAAACTGTCAATATATACTAGCATGAGTTCTCTGTAATGGTCTCTCCACTTGTATTTATACTTCAGTATTTTAAATATAGTGATATTACATAGTAATAATCATTGACCTTTGATTTTTCTATTTAAACCAGGTAATAAAAAATATGGGGCATTGGAAAGGTGTGGAGTGCTGAGTGGTAGGGAGGCAAGCCCTCAAAGGTAACAAAGTTTGGGATCACTTTCATCAAGTATTGACCAATGGTATCCAAGACGATATGAGGGACAATAAAATTGGAAAGAAAGAAAGAAAGAAAGAAAGAAAGAAAGAAAGAAAGAAAGAGAGAAAGAATAGGAACGTCAGGTATGAAGGAAAGGGAAAACGTTTGGAAAGAATGTTGAAGAGAACCAAAGATTTAAAATCAACAAAGAAAGAATATATATTAAATATTCTGATATAAATACACTGAGGGTAAGTCCAAGCAATATACTTCAATAAATGCCAGGACTAGAAAGGATACTATGCCTTGAATAGGGTACCATTAGGAAAAGCAGTTTATCAGAAAGCCATCCTTGCTGGTTTTTTCCCTTATTATCTCTTAGAACACAGTACTTGGTACTTGACAATTTGAGTACAAACATGCTTCAGAAATGATACTTCCCATGAATAGCTAATAGTGCTTCTCTAGGGTGGTGGAAGATACAGAATCTTCAATGTTTTTATTACTTTCTGGTTTTTAAGTACATGTACGCGCTGCCTGTTAAATAAAAAAATGGTATATTCTAACTTGAATCAGGAGATTTGATACATTTGTGTGGTAAGTAGGTTCCAGGTTAAAGCTGCTTGTCATATTTCCAAATATTATTTCATGTAATTTTTTCTTCCTAACATGAGAGTATTTTGATAATAGTCAACTTCTGTTTTTAGATCCTAAGAGGAAATAGAAAAATCAAGTCTCACATATCTAATTACACATTTTTGTCATATTTGTTAATTATGATTTTTCCTACATTAAAGATATTTTATTAGATTTTGGTGCTCATTTATTAAACATTGAGAAGAACGTTTTCCTGGTTGATGAATATAATTCTAATCTAGGGGTTGAAAATAAATTTGCAATATTTTGTGATCACTTTTTAAATGGTCTTTTCTGTTTCTTGTGTGATCAAGTGAAATCCTCTGCTATGTTTAACACGTGTTGTTTGCTGGTTAATATTCAAAGGTTCTGATGAGAATAATTTTTTGTACTTTCGAAATTTCTTTCTGTATTTTACTCATTTCAAACATTTCTTGTCTCTGAAATACAATCACGATTACTCCTATTTTCTTTTTGTTATGTAGTTACTGGTAAATCCTTTCTCTTTAATGGAGTGCTAAAGTGTGCCCTCAAAAATCACCTTCTGTTCCATTTTTTGGCTAGCAGTTTTTTCTAAAATAGAATACTGTCTTCATATTGTATATGTGGAACAATTTATTAATAACCTTATTGTTCTGTTTTATTTGGTTTTGTTTGGAATCACATCCACTGTTATTCAGGGCTTTCTCTTGGGTCTGCTCTCCATAACTTACTGTACTATGCTCCTTGCTACAGAGCCCAGATTTCATTACTGTCTATATACTTCTTTTTCAGTTCTATGATACATATTTTTCATGATATTTTCTGTACACTTTCTCCTATGTAAATCATATGAAATAGAAAAATTATATTCATGTATGCATTATTATTCTCAGAATTATTAGTAACTTCACAGTAGATAAACAACGTAAGGCACAGAGTTTAAATAAAATTTTCCTTCCAAAAACATTTCTTGGGAAAAACTCAAGTAGTCATTTTTGAAGTGGATCAAAAATGAGGGTAACCTTCAGTGCATCCACAGATTAAGTCGTATGTGAACCGAAAGTAACAGGTACTCATCGCACAAGTCAAATGGAAACCTGATGATTACAATGGTAATAGTTGTAAAGACCACAAATGCTTATATTAATGTAAGGTATCTTTCTTCCGGTTTCTGGCCTTGTAGTGATCATGCAGGGTCCTGGACAAAAGAACACATGCTTTAGTTTGTGTAACATGGAAATTCCTAAGGGACAGAGATATATAGTACTGGAGGGGATAATGCACTTGCCTTGTACACAGACAATCCAGTTGAATCTCTGTCACAGCATACACTCTCCTGAATGTTATAAGGGGTTACTCCAGAGTGTAGAGCCAGGAAGAACCAAGATCACTGTCAGTTATTGGTCCATACTCTACACCACCCCATGCCCCTCCCAATAAAAATTATTGGAATATATGAAATCTTTTTGCCATTTCTGGGCCTCAGGTTTCTTCTTGTCCAGAGAATGTTTCCCATTCTCTTATACTTCCTAGTTTGAAAAAGCTTCCATTCTCAGAGATATCATAGGAGTCAATAGGATAGCAAGCTACAGGCTTTTCTAGGGTAAGGAGAGACTATCTGTAAGCAAGAAATCCAGGTACAGACACAATCACCTGGTTCTTCTACAGTTCTGTGTTCACTTTGGGAGCACGATACCAAATACACAAAGTGCCAAAATGTTCCCGGCTTTGAATCACCCCAAATTGTTGGAATTTTGGAAATTCAGTTGACTGTTGGTACTAGAAGCATCTTGATGGCTTAAAATTTAAGTTCATATTGTTCCTCTCAGTGTTGAAGGAGATTATTATTCTCACCAATTTTGTTTATCACCCTCTTGTTCCTTACAGAAAATTTTCAAATTCCATCTTTATTGGGAAAAGCACATACTCTGCAGCTTTCCCTTCCCGTGGTTAAGGATGCAGCTTCCATAACAGGAAGTGTCTGCAAATACTCCAGTGTATCTGCTTCAGCTGATATTTCTCCTTGGCTCCTGCCCTCAGCCTCTGGCACCTCTTTCCAACCACTGATGGGTAGTGCCTATCTTTACCAACATTTCAGCACAACAATGCTATCTGGAGTGTTTCACCAGAGTCATATATCCACCTCAGCTGCTTCCTACCCGAGTGTTTTGGAATGGGATCTTGCAGAAAGTGCTGAAGAGAAGTCTTCCATGGGAGACTTTTCTGTGACTGTCCTTGCCCAAGACCCCGCTGTCTCTTCCATGTCTATGGCAGCTCGCTATGAGAAAATCCTAGATACCAACAACACGGTGTCTGTGTACCCATCACTTTCTGCCAGTCTTGTTGAGAGAACATCATGTCTGGTTCCACATCAGAGACGAAGCCTGTCACTTCCCTACCAGGAACGAAGCCAGGTGTATTACAATCATCAAGGCACTCTGGTAACTCTCCTTTCTGGCCTGCAGTCCTATGACTCCATGTCATACATAGGTCATAATGGCTCTGCCCCCCAAGCTTACAACAACTCATCTAGAGAAATATTTATGGCTCTGAAGGAGGTCCAGCCGCCAAATAACCAAATACCAGCCTCCTCCTCTGGAATCGACTTCTCTCTGTCTGCTCAACCCATCACAGAATTGAGTTATCAAGGTGAGTAAAACGGAGAGAAGGGAAGGAAAATTCAAAAATCGGGATCAAAAAAGAGGAAAACTGTCCTTAGACGGTTGGTATTCATATACACTGAGATTTTTAAGTTTATGAAAAGAACTTAACTAAACTCAGTTCATGCTTACTTCCGTAACTCCTTTTAGAGCATGTTATTTTCACTCTCAACATAAGAGCTCCTAATGGAGATTGGAAGGTATGATGTTAAATAGACATCTAGGTTTCATATCATGAAACTTCAGGAGCACACAAAAGAATGCGACATTTTTCCCTAGTTATTTCATTTATTTTTTTAATTTTTATTAGTTAAACATAAGGAGGGACAGATGTACACTTAAAATTATTGTGCTTGGTTTCATTTATACAATGATGTAGTGCCTATCCCTCCACCAGTGCCCATTCTCCAGCACCACGGTTCCCAGTATTCCTCCGACCACCATAACCCCCATCCCACTCAACGTCTGTGGCAGGGAATGCCACATTTTTCACATTCTATTTCAGCAATCCTCAAGAATTACCACAATAAATGTAAAAAACATGTCTTAAACTAGTATTTCGTTATTTTCTTAAGAAGTTTCAGAACTCTTATTGTAATGGTACACTTTAACTTTCCCTTCCATTAATGAATAGCAAGGTTCTGAATACACTTATGGTTCAGAGATTATGACTCAAATCATGAAACCTAGAATCTGTACTCCAGCACAAATATCATGCTGAAGTAGTGCTTCATTCACACTCTTATTCTATGATATTAACGTCCTCTTATTTTTCCATGAAAGTGAATAAATTGAGAGTACAATACATTACAATGCTAAGCTCTGTATGGCATTTATTAGTTTGAAAATCTATAATTTTTTAAAAAAAAACCTTCTGTTTGGAGGACGTTGAAGTTGTGTCAGAGACCGAAGGGCTCAGGAATTACTCCTGGATTTGTGCTAGGGATCACTGCTGAAGATGCTTAGGAGATCATAAGTGATACGAAAGATCAAACTGAGGTCAGCTGTGTGCAGGGCCATTGCCTTACTAACTGTACTATCCCTCTGTCCCAAGTCTCTTATTTTTCAAGTTAGTTTACACAGAAACACTTTCAAAAACAAAGAAAACCAAAAAACAAGAGCACCACATGAAAAACAGTAAGAACTACAATATTTACCTCCAATCTTCAAGCACAGGGACTTGTCCATTTTCCTTAGAATAGCCAGTAACAAAGCCTTGCCTATTGCTGGTAGGTGCACTGTTGTTGCACCATTAGTTTTGTAGAGTGAATATCTCATTTCGCAGGCAATGATTTCTTCCATGGTTCTTTTAAGTGTTGAATTTTCTGGGGAGGAAGACTTCCCAGGCATTGCAACCTTCAGGGAAGACATTTGGTCTCCAACAAGTTTCCGAATTGCCCCCATGTTGCAGTAGCAGGATTCAAAGACCTGAGTGTAATCCAGCACCTGAGCTTCGGGAAGTTCCCATAATATCTCCAGCCAAAGTAACCTGGCACTGACCCCAACTCCAACTCAGGAACAAAAAGTTAAGAAATTTGATCAAATGAAAACTGGGCTTTCAAAACCTCTGGAGACCTACCAGATGCCAGTAGACTTAGATCAATGCAAAGATCTGCAGGTAATGAACACCACTGACACAATCACTCTGAAGCAGGTGCAAGAAAACTCAAGTGGAACTAAGGGGACCTCCCATGCAAAACAGAACAACAAAAAGGAGGCTTCTGAAACTCTTGAGGGAGAACCCAAGGCCACAATCCAGCCAAACGTCCGAGAATGCATGCAAAGCGGAGCGGGGATGTTTCGTAATGCTGCAGTCCGTGATAGGTGTCCTAAGACCAAAGCCAAAACTAACAGCAAATCTCAAAAAGCTGCCTCCAGCAGTATCAGCAAGACAAAGAGCCATGGGCAGGAGAAGATAAAAAACACCAGTGAAAACTCTAAGAAAGCTAAGGAGTGTAAGCAGCCAGGGAACAAGGTCACGGCAGAAGAAAAGCCCACCATTGGCAAGAGGAAACGCAAGGGAACTCAATCTGAGCTTTGCCAAGAGGCAGTTAAAAAGCCCTGCTGCTACCTAGGCATACACATGCTGGATTCTGTCCAAGTGTTTCATGCTTTGGGGAAGGAAAGTGATCCAAAACTTGGAATCTCTTCCTCCTAGGTCCTGAGTACTCAAAGAAGCCTAAAGATGGCAAGCCATCCTCAGCTGTCAAGCTATGGCTAGGTGCTACACAGGATGGAAAAGGCCTTGAGAAATCTCAGGTCAAAGCACACAAACCAAGTAGCAGTGCTGAAAAACGCTCATCGCCAGCAAAGTCTGACCTGCCATATCCTGGGAAGGTCAAATTGGTACCTTTGCCTTTTCTTACCATGGAGAATCCACAAGCTGGACCTCTTCCTCGGAGACGACAATCTGTGTCCTCACATGGTCCTGCTGCAGCTTACCATGCCAAGCCTGGCTCTACCAATGCAGCTCAGCCAACCGCTGCCAATTCTTCCTGGTCAACCACTGCATTTTTGTCGGGTTCTGCCAAACCTGCTCAGTCCATTTCAACCAACCCATCTCGACAAGGTTTGCAGAACCCTAGTAGCCGACCTATTCGTCTCCCCACAGCTTCTAGACCTGCTCCCTACAACAGCACCTGGCACTTCTCTCCAGCGTGAACCTCCTCCAGTCTCTGTGAACCAGCGGCAGTAGCCACCCAAACGTCAGAGTCAGTTTCTCCTCCAAGACTTCCGTTTCCAACCGATTCCATGGAGAAAGCCCAATGTTCCCGAACCAGACATGTCAAAGCCCATCACCAAAGAGAATAGACCAGAGCGTGAGGCTATGAAAAGGAAGGCTCAGCATGAGCGTGAGAACACTGCCACACTCACCTCTTTGGGGGAAAGTGTAGTACTTTATTGAGAGGGAAAAGAGATGGAAATCTCTCTCTATTATGGCTACGTAATGGGAGTAGCTGGAATGGTAGGTTCCATTTGAGGTACCAGATGGTTTTCCTAGGCAAACACTGACATGCCATACACCATTTATTTATTCTAATATATTTTTTCAAATTAAAGAGATGCATCATAGTTAATTCTTTGTTAATAAAAATTCTAAATTTTGAAATGCTGCCTATTGTGGTTGTTTTTGGGAGTGGCTGGGGGTCGAAGGATGGGATGGGAAAGAATGGGAAGTTAGAGACAGGAAAAAGGATGAATAGACAAGACTCTACGAAATACAAACTTAGTCCAGGGTTATAAAGCCCATCATAGGAGAAATTGCATGGGCCTGATGAAGAGTGGGGTAGGGTCAGAGGAAGAGTATAGCTGACAGGGCATTTTCTCTGCAACCAAGAAGTTCTCAGTTCATTTCTTGCAGACTTTGATGGTCCCCAGAGACCGACCAGATGTGGAACTTGAGCACAGAGCAGGGAGAAAGTACAGTCAAGTATGCCTATCCCTGGTGTCCTCGAAATAAAATTGGACAAATGGCACAGTCTGCAGTTTTCGGTTAATAGAATAAATTTGGAATAGGCTGAGAAAGTCTGATGAGTCTAAGATGACCAGAAGAAAAGTAAAAATTCTTCAATGGACGCTCTGTTTACGTCTCATGGCCACCTTTGGAAAATAACCAAATTTGAGACACATCACTAAAACGTTTGGGTGGTCTATCAATAAATGATGGCTGGGGGATGCGAACACAAACACTGGGGAATAAACCTACCAGATGAGTGATCAATGCCCTCAGAGTCATTTAAGTATGACTCTTAACAGGGACAAAGCCAAGAGAACAGTTGCAGCTTTAAGCCTGAATATAGCTCCTGGGAAATGCAAAGATAAGTCACATGTCCTCAGGCCCTCTGTTCAGCACCCCTAGCTGCACCATTTCACTTATTCCCAACAATATTCAGAGTTGCTATCATGGTGACACTTTACTAGTGAGTTTCAACAATGCGGTCCACTACCTTTATAAGTCTTTGGATTTGTAAACTCCCCAAGTTAGCCAAGCCAGCTTTCAGGAAATTTCTGGTGGGGGGAGCTCAAATTATATTAGCTTGAGGGGCTGGTCTTTGGTCTTCCATGGTTCCTGGTGCCTGTAGCTTTCTCTAAACATCGCTTTTAACTG
Organism: Sorex fumeus; assembly: GCF_029834395.1. Taxonomy (NCBI): domain Eukaryota; kingdom Metazoa; phylum Chordata; class Mammalia; order Eulipotyphla; family Soricidae; genus Sorex; species Sorex fumeus. The sequence continues at coordinate 1,272,936 of NW_026606203.1, forward strand.
CAGCTCACAGAAGAACCAACTTTATAAATAGCGTTGTGGCTGCATTGCCATAGGTACCGTACTAAGACATGCGTCCTAGGTCACCACTCCCAAAGCAGTTGGTACCGGTTGACCTTGAGCCTGGAAGGTTGTGGTGGAAAGAGATGGCCCTAGGAGAGTTAATGGGGTGATGGATGGATGGAAAGGAAACCGGGAAGGGTAGAGAAGTGGAAAATTGGTGATCATCATGGGATAGTTTGTGGATGTTTTTCAAATAAGTTAAAATATTTTTTGTAAAGGAGATTCAAGACAAACATACAAAAATAAGATAGGTTCCAAAGAACAGGTTACATATAAGACCGAGAGAGCTAAAAAGGGCTGGCATTCCTTCTGGAGCTTTCAATCATACCATTTACTTAAGATGTTATTTTCACATCACTTACCTGTGGAGAGGAATAGTGAGAAACAGAATGCCACCGGAAAAGCAAACTGGGAGACCACCTTCAATAAAAGCCAGGTGGAAGGTGTTCACATGGATCCCAAGTGCAAATATATGTCAACAGGATCACATATTTAACTAACTCTGCTTGGTACCAGTAACTACTTTGTTGAATATGGGGGGAAATGAACGCAGTTTATGATTGACCTGAGACTAACTAGTTAATAGATTTTCCCAGGAAAGGGTAGTTGACTGGCTGGGAACAGAAAAACGTGAAGAGTGTTTTGCTACCTTTAATGTATGGCTGGAGGGAATTGATCTCAGTAATCTCTTAAAACTAACAAGCTTCAACTCTCTTGAAGGAATGTTGTATTCACTGAGGAAAAAATGTTGGGAGAAAAGTCTGAACTGATGGGAAAAGAGACAATAAGTGTGAAAGGAGGGCTTGAAATTTGGGTTCCTCTGAAAACAAAGCTTGAAACAAGAAGATCTGGGGGTAACATGATATACTGGGAATGGGATCTGAGCAGGAAAAGAGTGATATCAGGGATGTGAACAAGGGAAATCCAAGTTAAGGAAGACTTAGCTAGCTGACTACCCCATGGTCAACATGGTTCCAAGACTACAAGAAATTACAAGAAATTTACTTGAATTTTCTTTCCTTTATATGGTCAATTACAACATGAATTCTGTGCCTACTTCAAGCAGAATTTTTCTTTCTCAATATTCTGTTCATTTGTGTAAGCATCTTAAACAACTGCTGGATAACAGAATTATTTGATGAGACTTATTTTTTACTTTAATGTTTAGTTGAGATTACTGAAAACTGGGCCTAAAGTGAAGTTTGTTCTGATTGGTACAAGTAGAGAATGGAGGTCTAGGGATGGAATTAGAGATTATAGGGTACCACATACAGTTCCTAATAAAACAAGTAAAGGACAGTGTCCCAAATAGATTACTGAAAAAGATATTCCTCTCTATTTAACATGTAAATTCAGAATTTTCTATATTAAATTAAAAATGAAAGAATGTTCCTATATTTGGTCTTTTAAAGACATTCCAGGTTGCTTAAGGAAACAAACACTCCCTGTGAAATCATAACAACTTAATCATAAAAACCAGATTACTACATAAATTTCCAACAATGTCAGTGCTAAGAATTATTTCCCTGGATCTCACTAGTGTACATGATAGTCATATGAATACACCTGTGTGGATACATCGCTGGTATCTAATTTAGAGAATAGATATATAGAGATTAGATCACATAGCTGAGTGTGATCTCAACTTTTCTACACACTCCCATGCCCCACACACCCAAAGACTTGTACTGATCCTTATAGATCCATGAGTTTTCCTCCTCCCCTCTCCCAGAGTCTATTAAAATTTCTTTTCAAGTACTAATGTAATACGCTTTAGAAAATATTGAGTTAAACTTAATTGTTGTCATTTAGCTTTTAGATAGAGAACCAAGAAAATCTTATTAAAAGTGTATTTTGGTATTCTTAGAAAATGGTAATAAGTACATTATCATTGAGTCCCTGAATATGCATTATATAAAGTATTTTGTGAGGAATTCCATATACAAATCAGTACTCGAAGAAATAAATGACTTCTCTGAATGAGAATGAACTGGGACATTTCAAAGTATCAATCAGTGAATCAAAGCTGAATCATAGCATTCTATAGAAAAAATGATCTTGATGTAATCTAGTCAACACCATTGCATTTTATACTTATACCAGCTCATAGTACTTTTAATTTTTTAATTTTATTTATTCATTTTTATTAGTGAAACACCATGAGGTGCAGTTGTAGACTTACATACCTTTGTGCTTGGGTTTCAGTTATACAAGAGTCAAGTACCCATCTCTCCACCAGTGCCCATTCTCCACCACCAAGGAACACAGTGATCCTCCCACCCCCCATCTCCCCCACTTTGCCCCAACTCAGGGCATTCCCTTTTGCTTTTTCTTTGTTTTAGGGTGTTGTGGTTTGCAATGGAGGTCAATACCATTACATTTTCAAAGAAGAACATAGGCTCCTATATGTTCAAGACACTACTATTGTCCTGCGGTTCTTCCCAGCATGTACCCTGCTCCAAGCCAGCCCTTTGGAAATATGCTGGGAAGGACAACTGGATGTTAATTTCCTCACTCTGACCTGGAAGACTCTTGCTGATTCTCAGCCACATCAACTATTTCATTTGTTGCCTGATATCACCTCCTGTCCTTTATTTTTTTTTAAATATTTGATTTGTTTCTGGAATATAAAGAAAAAAATTAAATGGACGAATAAAACAAAATCAAAATCAAACCTTTACACTCTGACATCAAAATCGTCCTTATAGGAGGGAAATTAAATGACTGAAATGGGTAGGGGAATGTTGTTATTTGGTTGTGGACAGTAGCTGGATATTTGACAGTGCATGGAGTATGAATACAGAGTCGCTGAGATGAGGAACTCTGTACTTGAAGCGAATACAGTTTGTAAACTAGTCATCACAATTATATGTCCATATGAAATTTATCTACATAGGCTTTGTGCCTTCCTTGCACGCATGTGTTATGCATTCCTTTATCATGGCCTCAGAAATGTATCTGAGGGCACTCGGAAATTAGTTGAGCCCCAAGTATGGGGAGAGAAGTAGTAAAGAATTGGAGGAGGAAGAAATATGAGTTGGAGCTTAAGAGCCGTGTAAGAGGAATATGTAGATATGTATGTGTGTATAAATACACATATATATGTATATATATATACATATATATATATATATATATATATATATATATATATATGGGCTGGAGCCATAGCACAGTGGGTAAGACATTTGCCTTGCATGCGGCCAACCTGGGTTCGATTGCTCTGCTCCTCTCAGAGAGCCCGGCATGCTACTGAGAGTAACCCTCCCTCATGGCAAAGCCTGGCAGGCTACCTGTGATGTATTCAACATGCCACGAACAGTAACAAAAAGTCTCACCATAGGGACGTTTCTGGTGCCCGCTCGAGCAAATCAGTGAACAATGGGAGGACAGTGCTACGGTGCTATGGCTAATTCAAACGTTGTTTATGCAAAATTTGAAAGAATCCTATAAATATTCTATAAAACTGATTACACCTATTAAATTAATATAACTTTAAATAGTGTTTAGAAATGAGGTTGAAGAATTTTAAGGCTATAGAAAGATATTGACAATATATCAAGAAACACATGGATATTTGAGGAGGAAGAACACGTAGCAGTTGTCCTTTCTTAAGGTTATTTTTTTGTCTTTAATAGCATATGCTTTCCCTGAGTTTTGTTAATAACTTCCGTTTTTTAGAAAGCATCATAATAAATTATATTTTTTAAAAAAGTAAAAAACTTTGTGTTTGTGAGTGGATTCTGTATGTTTGGAACTTGGGAAATATTTTCCTATGTAAGTTATATTAAACATGATATTTATAACAGAAATACCATCTGCAGTACTATTCACAATGGCCAGAAGAAACTATGGTATACCTACACAATTGAGTACTACGCATTTGGCAGGAAACTTACATCATGAAATTTGCTTCTAAATGGATGTACAGGGAAGATTATCATGCTCAATGAAATCAGTCAGAAGGAAAGGGGTATACTGATTGGACTGCCTCATTTTTTGGATATAAAAATCCAGAATATGAGACTAATACCCAAAGATAGCAGAAACACAGGCCAGGAGAATTGGTCAACGGTTGGACGCTTGCCACAAGTGCTGAATGCGGCATTTGGAATAAAGAAGGGACCACTATGACAATGATAGTTGGAAGTGATTACTCTGGGTGGGAACTGAGTCCTGAAAGTAGGTAAAGGAATAAACGTGATAACCTCTCCCTCTCTGTATTACAATCCATAATGCTCAAAGGATGAGTGAGAGAGATAAAGAGAGAGAAAGAAGTGCCTGCCATAGTGTAGAGACAGCGTGCTGTCAGGTGGGGTTTGGGGTTGGGAGAGGGAGTGGTGGGAGAGAAACTGGGGACATTAGCAATGGAACTGTATACTAGTGGAGGTTAGGTGTTAAAATATCCTATGATTGAAACTGAATCATGAAAAGGTTTGTAAGTTGTGTCTCCTGCAGATTCAATATAAAAACATGATATTTTGTTTCTACCACCATGACTAACCTATGAATTTGCTGAAATTTATTTTTATCACCTTGGCTGGGCTCATTTCATGGATGTCTGTGTGGTAAATTTTTTTTTTCATTTTATGAGGACTGAAGAGACAAAAATCATAGGGTAGGGACTTCTGGTGGAAGGAGAGAAGAGCACAAAACACCCTGTTGACCACACCTCAGCAGGGTCACCTAACTTGAGTGATGACAGACCTCCTTCACTGATTTCTTCTTTTGTAATGTGGAAAAATGAAAAGACTTTGCAGGCTGACAGGGGGTTGTCCCCTCCAGTTCACACTGTTTTCATTTCGATCAGAATTGTTTAAAGATTATTTGAAAAATTTGGAGCTTAATGATTTGTTCTCACATATTTCCCCTACATGGTGTCAGTGGGCATTGATCCAGGAAGGCCAGCATGAAAAAGTTGAGGTGTATGTCTTAACCACCAATGCCAACACTACTGTAAGTATGGAACCCAGAGTACAATAGTAAAACTTCAAAATGTGTTTGTCAAGGAAATCGGTGGGAATGCAGGGAGAAATGGGTCATTTGTTGGTGGAGGGATGCAGACACTCGTGGTGTGATTAGAATTGGAATATTGTATGACAAAGCTCCATTTTAAATGACTTTGAAAATCAAAATTGCCTAAATTTAAAATAAAAGAGAAGTCAACTTATGTCTATATTTCAAGAAAGCTTGTCTTGGCAAATTTTGGCAGGGAGACCATAGTTGGTAGAGAGAGAGAGAAAGAAAGGGAGAGTTGACAGTTGGGAAGAGAAGCCTGGATATAATGGAAGAGATAAAAGCTGATCTTAGAAATTTGGAGCCATCAGAGTTTAGAGAGTTAAATGGTGAGAACATTACAGTTTAGATACTTAAATAGTGAGATTGGTTTCAGTCATCAGCACTGTATACATATAAAGATTTCAAACACCTCACAGATATTCAGGCTATAATAACTAACAAGGGAAGCCTTTTTTTCCTGAAGCTCTATGTAAGGATAATATATTGCTAGGAACAATGATAAGAAGTTGGTTCTCTTTTTCACAGATTAATACATTAGAGATGAAAACTTTAATACAAAGGAATCCATCATCTTGTCCTGTTTCTCTGTTTTCCTGTCATCATTCCATTCTCCCCCATGACCCTACCTAATCATGGCTCTCCACATTACTCAGCAGTGTTACCACATAGCCTCAGATCATGTGTTAACTGCTGGTACCTCACAGTTCTCATGTTTGCCCCCCATCCAAGCCAGAGCCATCCTTCTGAAACCAAGAATATTTGCTGAAGGCCCGTTCTTCCTTGAAATGGCAGTCATGGTTTACCTCTTCTTAATCATTGTGTTTACATATTTAGATGAATGTCACTATACTAGTGACAGGTATTTTCCAAACTAAGAAAAGCATAAACTTTTCCCTTTCCCCCACGAATTTTGGGCAAGTTATTTTCTATCCACTGCTAATTATATGTGATAATAAGGAAATAGATCTGAGGTAAAAACAAGTACATTTGTCAATTTGGTGCCATGACTAGTCAGTCTGAGTATAAGTATATATTTCTAGAAAAAAAAGCAGAAGAAAAGGAGTTGGTTGCTAGCAAAGAATGCCAAACCTCTGCCAAGAAATCCTTTGAAAACAAAAATTCTGATTATGGACTGAACATGATTACCACTCAATGCCTCTTTTGCAGACCACTACACCCAAAAGGAGAGAGAGAAAAAAAGGGAATGCCCTGCCACAGAGGCAGGTTGGGATGGGGGGGATCTGTGTGGGAGGGATACTGGAATACATGGTGGTGGAAAATGGGCACTGGCGGAGGAATGGGCATTTGATCATTGTATAATCGAAACCCAAGAACAAAAATTTGTAAATGTACAACTGTACATTATGGTGTTTCACTAATAAAAATTTTTAAAAAATAAAATAAAATAAAAATTATTTCGTCTGCCAGAGATCAGCAGATGGGAACCTGAGTGAAGGCAAAAGATTAAATCGGTTGACTTTTATTTTTCCTTGAGTATATTAATTTGATTTTGGAGTCAATTTATATGACAGTTCATTAAGACACAGAAATTTTCAGCACTTCTCTTGTTTAAAAGTATAGTGTTACACCATATCTCTCTCACATTATTTTTATTTCTGATAGTTTGACACAAAAGATAAGTCAAAATCATAGATAAATGTAAATTATTTAAATACTGTATTGATTATTTAAAATTACATTATAGAATTACTAGAATTTCATAAATTTTAAGATTATGGATAATCAACATGCATGTATCACATTACACTCACAATTGAAAGGCCTCCTCTGTCATTCATTATTGTTCAGTTTTTCCACTTTGATAACAACTTTCCATCTGGTAACTAAATAGTCTTATAGTTCTAAAGTTTGTTTTTATGGCTTTGAAAAAATCCAAATTATACAATTTTTAACATTGGATGAAACTAGAGGATATCATGCATGTAAAGTTAGCCTTAAGGAAAGGAACAGATACAGAGAGAGTTTTCTCATATGTGGGATGTAAAGACACACAGCAAGGTCGCAACAAAGGTTCAAGGGCAATGTAAGGGGAGAACTGATCCACACAATTGAGTCAGGGGATTGGGACTGAGGGTTTCTGGGGTTTTGGGGGGAGAGGGAGGGTTTATTTTTTGAGAGAATGAGGAGTGTCATGTTGGAATAATGTGTATGAGGAACCATTGTTAATTGAATTATAAATCATAGAATATTAATATTGTTTTAGACGTTTGTCTGTCTCATTTTATTCTTTTAATTTGTTTTCTCCATATGCCACATATGCATGAACTTGTATGATGCCTATCTCTCTCTGCCTGGCTTATGTCACTAAACATAATATCCTCATGTTATGCTTTTTTATACAAATAATAAGAATATTTCACTTCATACAACTGAGTAGGATTCCATTGCTTTACACCCTTTCATTTTCAAAATTTGGGGTTTAAAACATACAAATATTGATTTTAACAATGCTCTGGTGTTTTAAAATTTTTAGTTCAGTGAAGAAAAGGTAAAGGCCCTCCCGTTGATCGTCGATTTGCTCGAGCGGGCCCAGTAACGTCTCCATTGGAGACTTTGTTGTTACTGTGTTTGGCATATCGAATACTCTCGGTAGCTTGCCGGGCTCTCTGAGAGTGGCAGAGGAATCGAACTCGGGTCGGTCATGTTGACCGCTTGTAAGGCGAACGCCCTACCGCTGTGAAGAAAAATAGATTTTATTGAACAACACTTAGAAACTTGTGAAACAGGCATTGGGTGGAATGGAATGGAATATATGTTCAAGAGAGACCACTCGTTTTACAAAGCAAGCAAAGAGTGACATACAGAAAGAAAGCACGGTATTTCTTTAAGGAAGAACACAAGCTTGAGGACCAAGCCCACTCTGGTAGTTTAGGAATAAGAACTTCGAGTGGTATGAACTTAACTTGTACACTTTAGGGGAGAACCTGAGTGAAACAAATAGAAGTACGTTCAGGAGAATGATAAACTGGAGTCTATACTTGGAGTGAGGAGGGTAGAGAGTTCTTTGGGGAGATCTGGACTATGGAGAACAGTAATATTATAACATTAATGATAGTATCTTACCGTGGGATTCCAAAAAAATCTTTAACAGTGGTGTCAGAAATGATAACATTCATAGGTATTTGGATTTCCTGTGGAAACTACTGGAAAGCTGAGTTTATGCTCTGGATGCCTCTGCCTGAAACAAGGTCAACAAATCATGAATGAAAAATTACAAGTTACATGGATCAAGGATTCTGATCCCAGTGGAAGGCTAGCTTTTGGGTGGACAATTTCTACTGCTGGCCTGATGTAGATTCTGATCCTGGGATACGTAACAGAAAGGAGGTAGTGACAGGTATCCTCAGAAGTGAAGCCTCTGAGACAGAATTCATTCATACCAACTTATGGCATGAATGTTTGCTCATGGCTGCTACCATTATAACATGCCATTCAATGATTCTGTGGTTTCAATTTACTGTGTCAATGTAAAGATGAAGTTTCTAAATCGAAGGTAAAAATCTGAGGCCCTCAAGATGATGAATTATGGAGAGGGGGGGTGGAGCTGGAGCTATAGTACAGCAGGTAGGGCATTTGCCTTGCACATGGCCTACCCAGGTTAGATTCCCAGCATCTTGTATGGTCCCCCCAAGCACCGTGAGGAGTAATTCCTGACTGCAGAGCCAGGAGTAACACCTGTGCATCGTCAGGTGTGACCCAAAAACGCAAAAACAAAAAGATGATGCCTTACCTTTAGATATTTTGCAGTCAAATAGAAACAGCCAGGAAGCTCACCAGAAAAGAGTTCTCCTGGGTCGAAAACATCATCACCTCTGGCGTGAGAGCATAGAGAAAATAACGTTTCCATTTTATGCCATGTTAAAGCAAGCCAGACATGATCTTGGAAAGTTTGTCAAAGGAAAGCATGGCTATAGGAAGGATAAGATGACAACTGTATCTTAGAGGTAAAATATACAAGTGAAGAAAAGGTCAAGAATTAGGCGGTACGATGGTGACCAGGTATACTAAGAAAAGCATTTTTTAAAAAATAAAATGCAATGAGACATCAAAAAAGACCTTTTTAAATGTTTAAGAACAGGGATATAACTCAGGGATAGAGCATTTGTCTTCCATTGTATGATGATCTGGGATTGATCCTTAGCATTGCAAACAGCATTATTTTTTAATTTTTAATTTCTTTCTTTCTTGCTTATTTGCTTGCTTGTTTTTCTTGTTTTTTTTTTTTGGATCGCACCTGGCTATGCATAGGGGTTATTTTTAATTTTTAAAAAAATTATAATTTTTATTTTTTACCTGTGGTTTAAAATGAAATCTAAAATATTTTAGAGTAAATATATGTGAAGAAGAATAAAATTCACGGGAACTATTTAGTGTTCTTAACGATACAGCAGTCAGAATTTTGAGGTTAATTTTATGGGTAGTGCATAAATAATTTTTCCCCATTATGTGGGCTGTGTTTTTATGATGGTCACCATTTTTTCTAAGTTGCAGAAACGTCTTAGTTTAATGTAGTCTCATTTGTTTATCTTCATTTCTTCTTCCTTGGTTAGTGGTGTTTCATTCTAGAAGTTTCCCTTAGCTTTAATGTCATGGAGGGATCGTCCCACATTTTTCTCCATATATCTTAAGAATTCAGGTATGATATTGAGGTTTTTAATACATTTGATCTGACTTTGTGCCTGGCACTATAAAGAGGTCTGAGTTCAATTTTTTTTTTTTTTTTTGCCTGTTGCTGTCCAGGTTTTCCAGCACCACTTGTTGAAGAGACTTCTTTGCTCAACTTCATATTTCTTGAGCCTTTATGAAAGATTAGGTAATAATAATCTGCGGGCCAGCGTCAGGATATTTGACTATATTCCATTGATGTGAGGCCTGTCTTTATCTGAATATCATGATATTTTGATTACTACGACTTTGTAGTAGGGTTGCAAGTTGGGGAAGCTATTCCCTTCTTCTTTTTAACAAATATTGCTTTAGCTTTTCATGGGAGTTTATTGTTGTGTATGAGTTTCAAGAATATTTAATCTATTTCTTTGAAAAATGTTATGGCTATCCTTATAGGAAGTGCAGTAAATCTTTATAGAGCTTTGGTGTGTATTGCCATTTTGACAGTGTTAATCCTCTCAATCCATGAGCATGGGATGTGATTCCATTTCCTCATATACTCTCTTATTTCGTGAAGTAGAGATTTTAGGGTTTTTTTTTGTATAGTTCCTTAAAATTTTATCATTTATCACTTAACTTCCCCTTAGTCGTCGATTTGCTCGAGCGGGCGCCAGTAACATCTCCATTTGTCCCTGTCGCGTGCTAGAGTAGCCCAATGGAATCTGTTCGAACCGGGAACATGAAGGGCCTCAAACCGATCTTTCATGATCTTGACGAAGAAGTCTGACCATCTGGAAGGTGGGCGGCCACGCGGTCTTTTGACATCCCATGGAATCCAGTCGGTAACAGCTCTAGTCCAGCGGTCGTCTCTAAATCTCATTACGTGACCAGCCCATCTGATTTTCGACTCCTTGGCATAAGAGACAGCGTCCCTGATTCTTGATCGGCAACGGATGTCAGAACTCCAGATTATCTCTCTCATTTGAGTGAAACCTGATATTCCAAGCATAGCTCTTTCAATTCTTCTTTGGGAGACCTGAATACTGTTCTCATCTTGTTTGCATAGGGCCCAGGTCTCTGAGGCATATGTTAATGCAGGAAGAACAGTGGAATCAAAGAGAAGTGCCCAGAGCCGGAGGTTCTTCTTCCTCTTAGCTATTTCTTTGACGTTTTTGAAGGCGTTCCAAGCTGCTCTCTTCCTCCTGCACAGCTCGGGTGCCAGGTCATTTGTCTTGTTGACCTCTCGATCTAGGTACACATAGCTGTTGCATTCGGAGATAGTCCTTCAATTGAGAGTGAATGGGGCATCAGGAACAAGGCTGTTTCGCATAAACATTATTTTCCTAAGATTCAGCTGTAGTCCTACCTTTCCACACTCACGGTCAAAGTTGGCCAGCATTTGTGCCGCTTGGCCGATGTTTGGTGTTATTAAAACAATGTCATCAGCAAAGTGGAGGTGGTGTAGTTGCCGACCATCTATCTTCATTCCCATTCCTTCCCATTCCAGTCGTCGCATGATGTTCTCGAAGGTGGCACTGAAGAGTTTCGGTGAAAGGGTATCACCCTGCCACACCCCTCTCTTGACATCAACGATCACTTCTTTGTAGAATGGTGAGATCCTGCTAGTGAATCTGTAATACAGCTCACGGAGGATCCTGATGTACTGGTCTTGAATGCCCTGATTGGCTAGGGCTTCAATGACCACTTCCGTCTCAACAGAATCAAAGGCCTTCTTTAAATCAATGAACGTTAAACAGCGGCATCTTGAACTCCAGAGAAACTTCAATGAGCTTGGTTATCATGTGGATATGGTCGATGGTGCTGAATCCTTTGCAGAACCCTGCTTGCTTGCATGGTTGTCCTTCATCTAGTGTTCTGCCAATCCTATTTAGGATGACTCCAGTGAACAACTTGTAGATGACAGACAATAGGCAGATCCGGCGATAGTTGCCAATGCCATGGATGTCTCCCTTCTTGAACAGTAGTACGGTCCTGCTGGTTTTCCTTTGGGACGGAAACTTGCATTCAGACAGGTAGCGAGTGAAGAGCTGAGCCAGTGTATTGATAAGTACTGACTGCAGGTTCTTCAGGTGTTCAGGTCTGACCTTGTCTGGGCCGAGTGCTATTTGTTTCTTTACCAACGAAATGGCGTGTCAGATTTCGGAAGGGAGAACATTGGGAACAACATATCCATCCTGTGGAATTTGGTATGTAGGCAAGTGGACATGGCTATTGAAGAGATTTGAGTAGAAATCATGGTAATCTTCTCCACTGCCGTTCTGGAGGATGTGATGGATCCATCAGGACGTCGGAGGGCAGTCATCTTGGTCTTATAGTTGGCGAAGGACAGGCAGGCATTACGAATACTTTTCCTGGCTTCTGCCGCATCTACCAGTACTTCTGCTCTTCTCTCTTTTAGGTCTTCCTTGATCGCATCTCTGCACTGCTTTGCACGCTCACACGTTAGCTTGCGGTCAGCTGAGGCATGCGCCAAACCATGCTGGCGAATTAGCTCAAGAGTTTTCGAAGATAGGCAATTTTTTGTGGCTATCTCTCTCTTGGCGTTCCTCGCACATTCATGGAGGTGCTGAACCAGTGGATTGTATTCCTCGTCAATGTTGTCAACAATGGCAGCTTCCCATGTTGCCGCAATAGTACCAAAGTATAGTTCCTTAACATTTTAGTTGATTCTAATATACTCGATTTTCTGAGGTATTATTGTGAATGGGATTGTTTTTCTCTATCTCTTTTTTTCTCTTTCATTTGAAATATATGGGAAAGCCATGGACTACCGGATATTGATTTTGTAATATGCTACTTTACGAAACAAATCTATTGTTCCCAGGAGCTTTTTTGTAGATTCTTTGGGATTTTCCAAGTATAGTATCATGTCATCTCCAAATAGTAAAAGCTTGAGTTCTTCCTTTTTTATATGGATGCCCTTGATATCTTTTCTTTTTACCGAAATCCTATGGCAAGTACTTCAAGTACTATGTTGAATAGGTGTGGTGAGAGTGGGTAACTTGTTTTGTGCCTAATTGTATTCTGGGATTCTAGCTCATTGATTTCTGCTCCAAGCCTTTAGTTTTCTCCCCGTTGAGAATAATGCTTGCTGTGGGTTTGTGGTAGTTTGTTTTGACTAGATTGAAGAAAGTACTTTCAACTCCCATTTTGTTGAGAGTTTTTCATCATGTATGGGTGCTGGATCTCATCAAATGCTTTATCTACATCTATCGATATGATGACATGACTTTTATCTTTATTTTATTGAGATGGTGTATTCTGTTGATTGACTAGAGAATGTTAAGCCATCCTTGCATCCCCAAGATAAACCTACTTGGTCATAGTGTGTGATCTTTTGTTGAGTTTCTGGATTCTCTTTGCTGGTATTTTCTTGAGAATCTGTGTATCTGTATTCATCAAGGAAATAGGTCTGTAATTTTCATTTTTTGTGGTGTCTCTGTCTGTTTTGAGTATTAGGGTGATCTTTGCCTCATAGAAACTATTTGGGAGCATTTCTGTTTCTTCAATTTCCTGGAAAATCTTGAAAAATGTTGGCAGCAGTTCCTCTTTAAAGGATTGAAATATTTCACTATTGAATCCATATGGGCCACGGATTCTGTTTGGGGGGATATTTTGACCATCATTTCAATTTCCTTGGTAGTGATAGGTTCAAGTATTCCAAATCTTCTTGGTTCAGCCTTGGGAGGTAATTGGAAACCATTAATTTATCAATTTATTCAAGATTCTCTCATTTCCTGCTGCAAAGATTCTCAAAATAATCTCTGATGATCCTATGGATTTCTGTAGTTTCTATTAGGATACCCCCCTTTGCATTTCTGATTCGATTTATTAGAATTCTTTCTGTTTCTTTGAGAGGCTTCTAGAGGTTTATTGATCTTGTTTATTTTCTCAAATAACAAGCTTTTGCTTTTATTGGTCTTCTGGATTGTATTTTGGGATTCTAGCTCATTGATTTCTACTACAAATTTTATTATTTCCTTGCTCCAGCCTAGTTTGCACTCCTTTTGTTGGTCATTTTCCAAAATCTTGAGCTCTAATTTATTCATGTAGGCCCTTTCTTTCTTCCTGATGAATTCTGGCAGAGCTATAGTCTTTCCTCTTAACACTGCTTTTGCTGTGTCCCACAAGTTCTGCTAGCTCGCGTCCTCATTCTCATTTGTTTCTGGAACCTTTTTATTTCCTCTTTGATTTCTTCTCTAAGCCAACGGTTGTTCATTACTTCCCTTAAATACAATATTTCCTTGCTGAGATTTAGTCTGTATGATCTATTGAGAAGTGACAAAGTAGTGTTGAAATATCCACCTAGTACTGTTTTGCTATCAATGTTTTTTTTTAAGTCTATTAGAAGTTGTTTTTAAGTAATTTGCTGGTCTGTCATTGAGCATCTACATTGAGGAGGGTGAGTTCTTTCTGATGTAACGATCCCATGATCGTGAAGAATGACATTCACTGTCTCTTATAACCTTTAGCCTGAAGTCCACGTGGTCTGATACTAGTATGGCTACTCCAGCTTTGTGGAGGTGTTCTTTTCTTGAAGACTTGTTTTCCAGCCTTTTACTTTTAGCCCATGGTTGCTTTGATTGCTCAGATGTGTTTCTTGCAGGCATCAGAATGTTGGGTTCAGTTTTCTAATTCATCTTCCTATTCTGTGCCTCTGAATTGGCACATTTAGTCCATAGACATTGAGAGAGATTGTTGTTATGGGGATTTGTGCTATCTTTATGTAGAATTTTTGTACTTGTGGGGATTGCCTTAGCTTAAACTAGCCGCGTTAGTTCTTCTTGCAACAAAAATATGGAGCTCTTTACAAGTTTGCATGTCGTCTCTGTGCAAGGACCATGATAATCTCTGTATCATTTCAATTTTAGTATATGTGTAACCAAACCTAGTAGGAGTTAATTTTTCTCTTCTGATTACTTTGAGTGTTGTCCTTACTTACCCTATGGCAGAGAGTGGTACCTAATCAAGGAAAGTATTTCAAAGCAGCTTGATAGATTTAGATCTTTAATGTCCCAGAAAGAAAAATATGGTTTTTACCATATTATCTTTTACCATAATCAAGGCATCAGTTTTACAAAATAATTCTTTTAGACGATGTTATATGAGTCCTGTTTAATGCACTTCCCTGAAACCTTCATTAATACCATTAAACTAGAGCCTTTTGCTGTTCTCACCGCAGTCCCGCATACATCTCCAGGAAAAGGTGGATGGTGTTGTCTGCACTTTGACCACCTTGAATGTAAGTAGGATTTTTCTCCTGAAGGAAGAGGTGAGGAGCATATTGATGATTTCATTCCACATTATTATAAGTTCAACTTGAACGGAAGTTGAGACTCATGAGGCTCCTGTAAAGGACAGAAAAAAGGGTCTCAGTGAAGTTTAATGGCCAACACAAATTAACATCACAGATGACTCAAAGCAGCCTGTGTTCTTCTTTGTGTATAGTGAGTTTCATACCTAATGATAGTGATTCTTAGCCATGACACACGGGCAAAACAGACCTATAATTAAAAATCTAGTTCTCTGAGCAGAGTGGGGTTTCTTAGGTGATTGAACAAGTGTGCAGTAATTTATTACTAAGCACATACGTAGTTTGAATGATGTGTACTTTTTGATCTAAACTTAATTCCAAATATGTCTAAAATGACAGTCTCCTGACCCCGCACCTGGCTTTCTTCACCGGGGTCCCTTGGAGGGGGTGTGTTGAGTTTCCCTCACCACGCCGAGCAGAGCCCTGGCACCTGAAGACCTCTGCAACCAGCCATAGGTACGCTTTAGACCACTCTCCCCAAGCTTGAAGGAGCCTCATGCATGAACGAATCTGACAGAGGAACCCAGGTGTGCGCAACCTGGGGATGAGATCTCCAAGGCTGCTCAGATCAAGACTGGGCCCCCTCCAACCAGATCCCCCATCTCCTAGTAGCTAAGTGTTACAACCACGAACTGCCCCTGGAGACATGTAATCCCATCAATGGCCAAGATACAGAGACTGGATTTTGTTGATAAGACAACAACAATTATTGTCCAGTTCTCACTCTGAGAGAACCTGGTAGGCATCTGCGAGTATCTTGCCCTTGCGTTTACCAGTCATTTACACTTCTTTCAATACAGATTATATGATCATGGTTTATGCTTATTTTTACTATTGAAGTTTAATAGCTAAATACTGATTTTTTAACAGCACTAATTTATTAAAAACATTCATCCTTGGCCTATCATATTAATTGCCAGTATTTGTTGGTTTTGCTTGTTTTTTGATTACTTAAATTGGTTTTGATCCTTTTCTTTCAGGTTGAAAAATTTTGACACAAATGAGTATATGTTTTTCTTTATCTTCTACAGTTTTAAACTGAGAACAACTGTTTGTTTTGTACAAATAAGATACCTGTGCATTTACTATTTCTTCTCATTTTATTTACATTTTAACACATCTCGATTCATCTACAAATTATCCTAGTAAGTGTTCTCATATTGAAAGAAACCACCAATTTTTTCAATCATAGCACTGTAGCACTGTCCTCCCGCGGTTCATCCATTTGCTCGAGCGGGAACCAGTAACATCTTACAGCAAATTGTGACACTTGTTGTCACTGGCTTTAGCCTATCGAATAGGTCATGGGTAGCTTGCCAGGCTCTTGCTATTTGGACGAGATATTCTGGGTAGCTTGCCGGGCAGAGGAATCGGAATCAGGATTGGCCTCCTGCAAGGCAAATGCCCAACCTGCTGTGCTGTAAACGTTATCTAAAATATACTATTAATAACAAATGTTGTTTCTTTAACAGTGCAATATAAACAATTATTAGGTAATTTTCATGATTTGTTAATGAAATAGCTAAACTCTTGAGTATAATGGGAGTATTTTTCTAACACAAGAGTCTGACGAAGGTGAAACTGTTATAACCGTCTTGTAGGATTCCATCTCCCTAGCCTGCTTCATTCTACCCCGCTCTCTATCCAATCCGGTCTTCTTCTTGGGATTCTGACCTCCTGATTGGCTAGCCTCTACCTTTCACCTGCCTACTTTATGACATCATTCTCCCACAAACCAACCACCAACTGGTAGAATCTTGGGGGTCCCATGTAGTTGCTTGTAAATAAATTTGAATCATCATGGCAAGTGACGAGTGATCAATGACCAATCACCAGTGAGCAGTCGTCTCTACTGAAGACTTGCGGTCTTAAGCCGCTTCAGTGTTCAGACGTACTCTCGTACCGTCTCCTCTTCTCGTCTACCTTTCATCGTTATTTCCTCTTCTCTGACCATGTCAGGTAAGGAATAATACTTTTCAAAGCTTTTCATTAGATTTATCATCCCTAAACTTAGCAGTCAAGGAAAAACAGCACGTAGTAATGAAAGAAAGTATTCAAGTCGAATTTGATAAGCCTCATTTTAGCTTGACTTTGACATTTGCTGTGTGATTTTAGACACTGGCTTACTTTCTCTCACATACAAAGTGTTTTTCCTCATTGATTACATTCTATTTTAGACATACTTAGGAGCTCAAATACACAAACACACATACACACACACGCATATATATATATATGGGTCGATTCTCTGTGTTTCTTTTTCCTTTTAATAGTGAATTTTACATGATATTCACTGAAAACAAGTAAATCAGAGAAAGTATTTTTACAGAAACAGAAAATATAGATGCTGTGAAAAACTGTTAATATATACTAGCATGTGTTCTCTGTAATGGTCTCTCCACTTGTATTTATACATCAGTATTTTGAATATAGTGATATTACAAAGTAATAATCATTGATCTTTGAGTTTTCTATTTAAACCAGGTAATAAGAAAATATGGGGCATGGGGAAGGTGTGGAGTGCTGAGCGTTAGGGAGGCAAGCCCTCAAAGGTAAGCAAGTTTGGGATCACTTTCATAAAACATTGACCAATCGACACCAAGACAATATGAGGGAGAAAAAATAGGAAAGAACGAAAGAAAGAAGGATAGAAAGAGAGAAAGAAAGAAAGAAAGAAAGAAAGAAAGAAAGAAAGAAGAATAGGGACTTCGATTATCAAGGAAGGGGAAAACCTTTGGACATAAAGTTGAAGAGAACCAAAGACTTAACATCAAAAAAGAAAGAATATATATGAAATATGCTGAGAATAATCCACTGAGAGCAAGTCAAAGAATTTTACTTCAATAAATGTCAGGACTAGAAAATATACTATGCCTTCAATAGGTTACCAGTAGGAAAAGCTCTTTATCAGAAAGCCATCCTTGCTGGATATTTTCCTTATTATTTCTTAGAACACAGTACTTGGTACTTGACAATTTGGAGTATAAACACGCTTAATAAATGATGCTCCCCATAAATAGCTAATAGTGCTTATCTAGGGCGGTGGAAGACACAGAATCTTCAATGTTTTTTATTATGTTCTGGTTTTTAAGTTCATGTATGCGTTGCCTGTTAAAATAAAAAAAATGGTATATTCTAACTTGAATCAGGAGATTTGATTCATCTGTGTGGTCAGTAGATTCCAGGTTAAAGCTGCTTGTCATCTTTACAAATATTATTTCATGTGATTTTTTCTTCCTAACATGAGAATAGTTTGATAATAGTCAACTTTTGTTTTTAGATCCTAAGAGGAAAGAGAAAAGTCAAGTCTCACATGACAAATTACACATTTTTGTCATATTTCTGAATTCTGAGTTTTCCTACATAAAGATATTTTATGGGATTTTGGTCCGCATTTATTAAACATTGAGAAGAAAGTTTTCCTGTTTGATAAAGATAATTCTAATCTAGGCATTGGAAGTAAATTTGCAATATTTTGTCATCACTTTTTAAATGGTCTTTTCTGTTTCTTCTGTGATCAAGTTAAATCCTCTGCTATGTTTAACACATGTTGTTTGCTGGTTAATATTCAAAGGTACTGATGAGTATAATTTTTTGTAATTTCGAAGTTTCTTTCTGTATTTTACTCATTTAAAACATTTCTTGTCTGGGAGAAGGGAGGGAGGAGAGCGAGGATCCCCAGCGACCCCAAACCCCAGCGCGCGTCCAGATCCGGAGCAGCGCGTCCGGCAGCACACCGGCCCCTCCCATCCAGGTGGGTTGGAGGACCCGAGCGGAGCCCCGCCCCTGAACCCAGACGCGCGGCCAGCGGAGCGAGCCCAGCCGGAGAAGGGAGGGAGGAGAGCGAGGATCCCCAGCGACCCCAAGCCCCAGCGCGCGTCCAGATCCGGAGCAGCGCGTCCGGCAGCACACCGGCCCCTCCCATCCAGGTATATCACTCACTTCAATCAACTTGGACCTGCATCCTTTCATCCTTTTCATCAACTTGTTACCTAATACCAAACAAAATTTCTCACCTCTTCTACTACAATTCAACAAAATCCCACTCGCCTACTCCATTTCCAACAAAAGTTCAGTTCGAAAACAGCTATACAAGTTCAGTAGTAAATAGTAACGCCTCCAAAAGTTTCACTCAATGTCAGTTATAAAGCAAAGAATAACGCCTGATTGAGAAGAAGGTCAGACTCAGAAAGGTAAAGAGGCGCATCTAGCAGCAACAAAGCTGGACGGCTCCTGGCAGCCTCTCCTCACTCAACTAGAACAGTAGCAGCGAGTGTGATGGACCAAACCACACTGGTCACAATGGTAAAGCAACGCAAAAGCCCACCAAACGTTCTTATTCACGAGGCTAGCCCAGACGACACCAACAGTACTATAGCGATAGACAACCTCTCTGACAAGGAATTCAGAATGGAGCTACTCAGGATGCTTAGGGAACTAAAAGAAACAATGGAAACCAATGCCAATAAAAGACAAGAGGATTTGAAGGCAGAAATGAGGAAAATGCAATCGGAAATGTCGGACCTGAAAAACCTGGTAACCGAATTGAAAACCTCAGTGGAAGGCCTCAGCAGCAGAGTAACAGCGGCTGAGAACAGAATCAGTGAGCTCGAAGATCAAGTTCAGAGTCTTGTCAGAAAAGAGCAGAAAATGGAAAAGAGACTCACAGTTCGAGAACAGATGGCAAGAGAAGATCGTGATGAAGCCAAGAGGGGTAACATAAGAATTATTGGAGTCCCAGAGGGACGGGAAGAAAACCTTGATGAAGAAGAAACTGTCAAAGAAATCATTGCTACAGCGTTTCCAGAGCTGAAGAAAACTTCTGACCACATCCAGGAGGCCCGAAGGGTACCGGCTAGAAGAAATCCGAATAAGAATACCCCAAGACACATCCTGATCAAAATGACCAAAACTTTAGACAGAGACAAAATTCTGAAAGCAGCAAGATCGAAGAAAGAAATCTCTTACAAAGGAGCATCCTTAAAACTCACTGTTGATTTTTCTGATGAAACCTTCAGGGCCCGAAAACAGTGGTGGGACATAGTGAAAAAACTCAATGAAATAAATGCCTCCCCAAAAATACTTTACCCAGCGAGACTCTCATTCATAATAGAAGGAACAACACACAGTTTCACGGACAAACAACAGCTCAGGAACTTCATAGACTCAAATCCATGGTTACAAGTACAACTAAATGGGCTACTTTAAGGCAAGACAGACCTCTCAAATACACCAAATTTCAACAGAACAATGGGACAAAATCCCATAACAATAATCTCTCTCAATGTCAATGGGCTAAACGCACCAATAAAAAGACATAGAGTGGCAGGATGGATTAGAAAATTGAACCCAACATTCTGCTGCCTGCAAGAAACACATCTCAATAGTCAAAGCAAACACAGACTCAGAGTCAAAGGCTGGAAAACAATCCTACAGGCTAACAGCTCCCAGAAAAAAGCTGGGGTAGATATCCTAATATCAGACCACATCGATTTCAGAGTGAAGAAGGTCATAAGAGACAGTGAAGGCCATTTCCTATTGACCAAAGGATCTGTACAACAGGAAGAACTTACAATAATAAATGTATATGCACCTAATGAGAGACCAGCAAAGTACTTAAAACAATTACTCATAGATTTGGAAAAAGACATCGATAGCAACACAATACTAGTGGGAGACCTCAACACCGCTTTGTCACCTATTGATAGATCAACCAGACTCAAGCTTAGCAAGGACATACTTCATCTGAGGGAAACAATGGAAGAAAGGGGCTTAGTAGATATATACAGGACACTTCATCCACAAAAAGCTCAATACACATTCTTCTCAAGCGTACATGGAACGTTCTCCAATGTAGACCACATGCTGAGCCACAAAACATGCCTCCATAAAATTAAGAAGATAGAGATTATATCAACAATCTTCTCAGACCATAATGCGCTGAAATTAGAAGTAAATCACACACAAAAACAGAAAAGTAAATTAAACACATGGAAATTAAACAGTGCGCTATTAAACAACGAGTGGCTTAGACAGGAAATTAAAGAGGAAATCAAAAGAGTCCTAGAAACGAATGAAAATGAGGACACGAGTTACCAAAACCTATGGAACACAGCAAAAGCAGTCTTAAGAGGAAAGTTTATAGCTTTACAAGCATTCCTCAGGAAGGAGGAGCGACCCCACATAAATAAACTAACCTCACAGCTTAAGAACTTGGAGAAGGACCAACAAAAGGAGCACAACCCGAACAGGAGGAAGGAAATAATAAAACTCAGAGCAGAGATTAACGAGATGGAAACCCAGAAAACAATCCGAAAGATCAATGAAACCAAGAGCTGGTTCTTTGAGAAAATTAACAAAATCGATAAGCCCCTAGCAAAACTCACAAAGAAAGGGAGAGAGAAAACCCTAATAAACCGAATCAGAAATGAAAAGGGGGTCATTACAACAGAAACTACAGAAATTCAAAGGATCCTCAGGGAGTACTTTGAAAAGCTTTATGCCACAGAACATCAAAACCTCGAGGAAATGGATAAATTCCTAGACTCCTACAGACTCCCAAGGCTGAACCAAGAAGACCTGGAATACCTGAACAGACCTATCACCATCAAGGAAATTGAAATGGTAATAAAAAGTCTCCCCAAGCACAAAAGCCCTGGCCCGGATGGATTCACCAGTGAATTCTTCCAAATCTTTAAAGAAGACTTACTCCCAATCCTCTTTAAGATTTTCCATGAAATTGAAATATCAAACACACTCCCGAACAGTTTCTATGAAGCAAATATCACACTGATACCAAAAGCAGACAGAGATAACACAAAGAAAGAGAACTACAGGCCGATATCCCTGATGAACACAGATGCAAAGATCCTCAACAAACTACTAGCAAATAGAATCCAACTACTCATCAAAAAGATCATACACCATGACCAAGTAGGATTCATCCCAGGGATGCAAGGATGGTTCAACATTCGGAAATCAATCAACATAATCCACCATATCAACAAAAGAAAAGATAAAAAGCATATGATCATATCAATAGATGCAGAGAAAGCATTTGACAAGATCCAGCACCCCTTTATGATGAAAACCCTAGCCAAAATGGTCATAGAGGGGACTTTCCTCAACATAGTTAAAGCCATCTACCACAAGCCTACAGTAAGCATCATCCTCAATGGGGAAAAACTGAGAGCCTTCCCTCTAAGATCAGGGACGAGACAAGGATGCCCACTCTCTCCACTGCTGTTCAATATAGTACTGGAAGTACTTGCAATAGCAATTAGGCAAGAAAAAGACATTAAGGGCATTCAGGTAGGAAAGGAAGAATTAAAGCTCTCACTATTCGCAGATGATATGATACTATACCTAGAGAACCCAATATCCTCCCCCCAAAAACTCCTAGAAACAATAGACTTGTATAGTAAAGTTGCAGGTTATAAAATCAATACCCAAAAGTCCATGGCTTTCCTATATGCAAACAGTGAGAGAGAGGAAAGCTACATGAAAAAATCAATCCCGTTCACAATTGTGCCCCAGAAAATCAAGTACCTAGGAATCAGCCTAACTAAGGAAGTAAAGGACCTGTACAAAGAAAACTACAAAACGCTTCTTCAGGAAATAAAAGAGGACCTGAGGAAATGGAAAGACATCCCCTGCTCATGGGTCGGAAGACTGAACATTGTCAAAATGGCAATACTACCGAAAGCACTGTACAAATTCAATGCAATCCCTATAAGGATACCCATGACGTTCTTCAAAGAAATGGAGAAAACACTCCTGAAATTTATATGGAACAATAAACCCCCACGACTAGCTAAAGCAATTCTGGGGAAAAAGAAAATGGGAGGAATCAACCTCCCGAACTTCAAACTTAACTACAAAGCGGTAATAATCAAAACAGCATGGTACTGGAACAAAGGCAGAACTGCAGACCAATGGAACAGAGTTGAATACACTGACATCACCCCCCAATCATATGATCATCTAATCTTTGATAAAGGTGCAAGAAATGTGAAGTGGAGTAAGGAAAGCCACTTTAACAAATTGTGCTGGCATCACTGGACGGCTACATGCAAAAAAATGGGCTCAGAACTCTGCCTAACACCATGTACAAAGGTAAGATCAAAATGGATTAAAGACCTCAACATCAGACCAGAAACCATAAGATACATTGAAGACAAAGTTGGCAAAACCCTCCATGACATTGAGGCTAATGGTATGTTCAAAGATGACACGCCACTGGCTGAGCAAGTGAAAACAGAGATAGATAAATGGGACTATCTTAAACTAAGAAGCTTCTGTACCTCCAAAGAAACAGTGACCAAAATACAAAGACAGCCTACAGAATGGGAAAGAATATTCGCCGAATACACATCTGACAAGGAATTGATATCAAGGATATACAAAATACTGGTTGAACTCCACAAGAAGAAAACACCCAACCCCATCCAAAAATGGGGCAATGAAATGAACAGAAACTTTCTCAAAGAAGAAATCCGAATGGCAAAAAAGCACATGAGAAAATGCTCTACATCATTAATCATCAGGGAGATGCAGATCAAAACCACAATGAGATACCATCTCACACCTCAGAGACTGGCTCACATTCAAAAGAACAAAAGCAACCGTTGCTGGCGCGGATGTGGCGAGAAAGGGATACTCCTTCACTGTTGGTGGGAATGTCCACTGGTTCAGCCCTTCTGGAAAACAGTATGGACGTTCCTCAAAAAATTAGAAATTGAGCTCCCATTTGACCCAGCGATACCACTCCTGGGAATATATCCCAGAGAGGCAAAAACGTGTAGCCGAAGTGACATCTGCACTTGTTTGTTCATTGCAGCACTCTTTACAGTAGCCAGAAACTGGAAGAGACCAGAGTGCCCAAGAACAGATGACTGGTTAAAGAAACTTTGGTACATCTACACAATGGAGTACTATGTGGCTCTTAGAAAAGATGAAGTCATGAACTTTACATAGAAGTGGTACAATATGGAAAGTATCATGCTAAGCGAAATGAGTCAGAAAGAGAGGGATAGACATAGAAAGATAGCATTTATCTGGGGGATATAAAATAATAAAATATGAGATTAATACCCGAGAATAGCTGAGAGCAACACCAGGAGAATTACTCCATAACTTAGAGGCCAGCTGGGTATTCTAGGGGAAAGGACAATTCATATAGAAAGGGGAACACCAAGTGGAGGGTGTTTGGAGGATCCTCCCAGGAGCGGAGATGCAGGTTGAAAGTAGACTGAACTGAACATGTTCGCCACTCAATGCCTCTTTGGCTGATCACAGCGCCCAGGAAGAGAGAGAGAACAGGGGGGAATGCCCTGCCAGAGTGGCAGGGGGGGATGGGGGGATGGGAGGATGGGGGGATGGGAGGATGGGGGGAGGGATATTATCCTGGTGGTGGAAAATGGGCACTGGTGGAGGGATGGGTATTTGATCGTGGTATGACCGACATCCAAGCACAAAAATTTGTAAATCTACAACTGTACCTCATGTCGTTTCACTAATAAAAAAGAAAAAAAAATTCTTGTCTATGAAATACAATCACGTTTATTCCTATTTTCTTTTTGTTATGTAGTTACTGATAAATCCTTTCTCTTTAATGGACTGGTAAAGTGTCACTCAAAAATCACCTTCTATTCCATTGTTTGGCTAGCAGTTTTTACTAAAATAAAATAGAGTCTTCATATTGTATATGTGGAACAATTTAGTAATAACCTTATTGTCCTTTTTTATTTGGTTTTGTTTGGGATGCCATCCACTGTTATTCAAGGCTTACTCTTGGGTCTGTTCTCCATAACATACTGTACTATGCTGCTTGCTACAGAGAACAGATTTCATTAATATCTACATAATTCTTTTTCAGTTCTGTGATACATATTTTTCATGATGTTTTCTTTACACTTCCTCCTATGTAAATCACATGAAATAGAAAAATTATATTCGTGTATGCATTATTATTCTTAGAGTTATGAATAACTACATTGTTGATAAACAACTTAAGACACAGAATTTAAATAAAATTTTCCTTCCAAAAATATTTCTTGGGAAAAACTCAAGTAGTGATTTTTGAAGTGGATCAAAAATCAGGGTAACCTTCAATGCATCAACAAGATTAAGTTGTATGTGAACCATAAGTAACAGGTACTCACCTGATCTTGGGGAAGTTCCCATAATATCTCCAGCCCAAAGTAAACTGGCGCTGACGCCAACTCCAACTCAGGAACAAAAAGTTAAGAATTTTGATCAGATGAAAACTGGACTTTCAAAACCTCTGGAGACCTACCAGATCCCAGTAGACCTAGATCATGCAAAGATCCGCAGGTAATGAACACCACTGACACCATCACTCTGAAGCAGGTGCGAGAAAATTCAAGTGGCACTAAACGGACCTCCCATGCAAAATGGAAGAACAAAAAGGAGGCTTCTGAACCTCTTGAGGGATAAACCAAGGCCAAAATCCAGCCAAAAGTCTGAGAATGCTTGCTAAGGGGAGCAGGGATTGTTTGTAATGCTGCAGTCAGTGAGAGGTGTCCTGTGACCACAGCCAAAACTAACAGCAAATCTCACAAAGCTGCCTCCAGCAGGATCAGTAAGACAAAGAGCCATGGGCAGGAGAAGATAAAAAACACCAGAGAAAACTCTAAGAAAGCTAATGAGTGTAAGCAGCTAGGGAACAAGTTCAAGGCAGAAGAAAAGTTCACCATTGGCAAGATGAAATGCAAGGAAACTCAACCTGAGCTTTGCCAAGAGGCAGTTAAAAAACCCCGCTGCTACCTAGGCATACACATGCTGGATTCTGTCCAATTGTTTCATGCTCTGGGGAAGAGTGATCCAAAACTTGGAATCTCTTCCTCCCAGGTCCTGAGTAAGCCATCCTCAGCTGTCAAGCCATGGCTAGGTTCTACACGGGATGGAAAAGGCCTTGAGAAAACTCAGGTCAAAGCACAGAAACCAAGTAGCAGTGCTGAAAAACGCTCATCCCCATCCCAGTCTGAGCTGCCACCTCCTGGGAAGGTGAAATTGGTACCTTTGCCGTTTCTTACCATGGAGAATCCACAAGCTGGACCTGTTCCTCGGAGACGAAAATCTGAAGCCACACATCTTCCTGCTGCAGCTTACCCTGCCAAGCCTGGCTGTACCAATGCAGCTCAGCCAAATGCTGCCAATTTTTCCCCGTCAACCACTGCATTTTTGCCTGGTCCTTCCAATCCTGCTAAGTCCATTTCAACCAACCTATCTCGACCAGGTTTGCAGAACCCTAGTAGCCGGCCTATTCATCAGCCTGCAGCTTCTAGACCTGCTCCCTACAAGGCAGCAGCTGGCACTTCTCTACAGCGGGAGCCTCTTTCTGTCTCTGTGAACAAGCGGCAGTAGCCACCCAAACGTCAGAGTCAGTTTCTCCTCCAAGACTTCCGTTTCCAACCGATTCCATGGAGAAAGCCCAATGTTCCCGAGCCAGACATGTCAAAGCCCATCACCAAAGAGCATAGACCAGAGCGTGAGGCTATGAAAAGGAAGGCTCAGCATGAGCGTGAGAACACTGCCAAACTCACCTCTTTGGGGGAAAGTGTAGTACTTTATTGAGAGGGAAAAGAGATGGACATCTCTCTCTATTATGGCTACGTAATGGGAGTAGCTGGAATGGTAGGTTCCATTTGAGGTACCAGATGGTTTTCCTAGGAAAACACTGACATGCCATACACCTTTTATTTATTTTATTATTTTTTTTTTTTCAAATTAAAGAGATGCATCGAACTCGGGTCGGCCATGTTGGCTGTGTGCAAGGCAAATGCCCTACCGCTGTGCTATCACTCCAGAGATGCATCATAGTTAATTGATTGTTAATAAATGTTCTGAATTTTGAGTTGCTGTCAACTGTGGTTGATTTTGGGAGTGGCTGGGTGTTGAAGGAGGAGATGGGAAAGAATGGGAAGTTAGAGAGAGGAAAAAGGGGGAATAGACAAGACTCTAAGAAATACAAACATGGTCCAGGGTTATAAAGCCCTTAAGAGGAGAAATTGCATGGGCCTGATGAAGAGTGGGGTAGGGTCAGAGGAAGAGTAAGCTGACAGTGCATTTGTTCTGCAAAGCAGAAGGACACAGTTCAATTCTTGCAATCTTTTATGGTCCCCAGAGACCCACGAGATGTGAAACTTGAACACAGAGCCAAGAGTAAGAGTAGAGCACAGTCAAGTATGCCCATCACTGGTGTCCTCGAAAAAAATGGGAGAAATGGCACGGTTTGCGGTTTTCAGTTAAAATAATAAATTTGCAATAGGCTGAGGAAGGCAGATGAGTCTAAGATGATGAGAAGAAAAGTAAAAATTCTTCCATGGAGGCTGTGTTTACACCTCATGGCCTCCTTTGGAAAGGAAGCAAATTTGAGACACATCACTAAAAGTTTTTCTGTGGTCTATCCATAAATGATGGTTGGGGAATGCAAACACATACACTGTGGAATAAACCTACCAGATGAGTGATCAAAGCCCTCAGAGTCATTCAAGGATGACTCTTAACAAGGAAAAAGCCAAGAGAACAGTTGACACATGAAGCCTGAAGATCAGCTCCTGGTAGATGCTAAGATAAGACACCATGTCCTCGAGCCCTCTTTTCAGCACCCCTAGCTGCACAATTTCAATTATTCCCAACAATATTCAGAGTTGCTATCGTGGTGACACTTTATCGTGGTGAGTTTCAACAATGTGGTACATTGCCTATGTAAGTCTTTGGATTTGTAAACTCCCCAAGTTAGCCAAGCCAGCTTTCAGGAAATTTCTGGTGGCGGGAGCTCAAATTATATTAGCTTGAGGGGCTGGTCTTTGGTCTTCCATGGTCCCTGTTGCCTGTAGCTTTCTCTAAACATCGCTTTTAACTGCAGTTCACACAAGAACCAACTTTATAAATGGCATTGTGGCTGCATTGCAGTAGGTACCATACTAAGACATGCGTTCTAGGTCACCACTCCCAAAGCAGTTAGTACGAATTGACCTTGAGTCTGGAAGTTTGTGGTGGAAAGAGATGGTCCTAGGAGAGTTAATGGGGTGATGGATGGTTGGAAAGGAAACCGGGAAGGGTAGGGAAGTGGAAATCTGGTGATCATCATGGGATAGTTGGTGGATGTTTTTCAAATACATTAAAATATTTTTTGAAAATGAGATTCAAGACAAACATACGAAAATAAGATAGGTTCCAATGTACAGTTTACATATAAGACCCAGAAAGCTTAAAGGGCTGGCATTCCTTCTGGAGCTTTCAATCATACCGTTTACTAAATATGTTATTTTCACATCAATTACCTGTGGAGAGGAATAGTGAGAAAGAGAATGCCACCGGAATAGCAAACTGGATGACCACCTTCATTAAAAGCCAGGTGGAAGGTGTTCACATGGATCCCAAGTGCAAATATATGTTAACAGGAACATATATTTAACTAACTCTGCTTGGTACCAGTAATAACTTTGTTGAAAATGGGGGGAAATGAAAGCAGTTTCTGACTGACATGAGACTAACCAGTTAATAGATTTTCTCAGGAAAGGGTAGTTGACTGGCTGGGAACAGAAAAACATGAAAAGTGTTTTGCTACCTTTAATGTATGGCTGGAGGTAATTGATCCCAGAAATCTCTTAAAACTAACAAGCTTCAACTCTCTTGAAGGAATTTTGTATTCTTTTTTTTCCCCTTTATTTTATATTATTTTTTTTAAAGTTGTAGATTTACAATTTTTTGTGCTTTGGTTTCAATTATACAATGATCAGATACCCATCCCTCCACCAGTGTCCATTTTCCACCACCATGGATAAAATCCCTCCCACCCCCATCCCCCCATCCCCCCTGTCTCTGTGGCAGGGCAATCCCCTGTGTTCTCTCTCTCCTTTTGGGTGTTGTGGTCTGCAAGAGAGGCATTGAGTGGCAAACATGTTCAGTCCATAGTCTACTTTCGACATCCATCTCCCCTCCTGGGAGGATCCTCCAAACATCCTTTATTTGGTGCTCCCTTCTCTATCTGAGCTGCCCTTTCCTCTAGGATACCCGGCTGGCCTCTAAGTTATGGAGTAATCCTCTTGGTGCTGATCTCAGCTATTCTTGGGTATTAATCTCATACTTTGTTACTTTATATCCCCCAGATGAATGCAATCTATGTCTATCCCTCTCTTTCTGACTCATTTCGCTTAGCATGATACTTTCCATATTGTACCACTTATATGTAAATTTCATGACTTCATCTTTTCTAAGAGCTACATAGTACTCCATTGTGTAGATGGACCATATTTTCTTTAACCAGTCATCTGTTCTTGGGCATTCAGGTTTCTTCCAGTTTCTGGCTATTGTAAAGAGTGCTGCAATGAACAAACAAGTGCAGATGTCACTTCGACTATACATTTTTGCCTCTCTGGGATATATTCCCAGGAGTGGTATTGCTGGGTCAAAAGGGAGCTCAATTTCTAATTTTATGAGAATCGTCCATACTGTTTTCCAGAAGGGCTGAACCAGTGGACATTCCCACCAACAGTGAAGGAGTGTCCCTTTCTTGCCACATCCACGCCAGCATCGGTTGCTTTTGTTGTTTTGAATGTGGGCCAGTCTCTGAGGTGTGAGATGGTATCTCATTGTGGTTTTGATCTGCATCTCCCTGATGATTAATGATGTAGAGCATTTTCTCATGTGCTTTTTTGCCATTTGGATTTCTTCTTTGAGAAAGTTTCTGTTCATTTCATTGCCCCATTTTTTGATGGGGTTGGATGCTTTCTTCTTGTGGAGTTTAACCAGTATTTTGTATATCCTGGATATCAACCCCTTGTCAGATGTGTATTCGGTGAATATCCTTTCCCATTCTGTAGACTGTCTTTGTATTTTGGTCACTGTTTCTTTGGAGGTGCAGAAGCTTCTTAGTTTAAGATAGTCCCATTCATCTATCTCTGTTTTCACTTGCTCTGCCAGTGGCGTGGTATCTTTGAAGATACCATTAGCTTCAATGTCATGGAGGGTTTTGCCAACTTTGTCTTCAATGTACCTTATGGTTTCTGGTCTGATGTTGAGGTCTTTAATCCATTTTGATCTTACTTTTGTACACGGTGTTTGGCAGAGTTCGGAGCCCATTTTTTTGCATGTAGTCGTCCAGTGATGCCAGCACAATTTGTTAAAGAGGTTATTCAATCGATGGTTTTGCCTGACAGATGTCACTGTTGTCCCAAAATTTCTAACGGGATCGAACCACCGTCTCCTTTGTGCAAAATTCTACTTCACAGAGCAGGGAGAAAGGGCTACAAAGTTCAAAAAGAGAACTCCCAGAATGACCACCAACTGGGAACTCTTTGGTACTATTGCGGCAACATGGGAAGATGCCACTGTTGACAACATTGACAAGGAATACGATCGACTGGTTCAGCACCTCCATGAATGTGCGAGGAATGCCAAGAGAGAGATAGCCACAAAAAATCGCCTATCTTCGAAAACTCTTGAGCTAATTTGCCAGCGTAGTTTGGCGCATGCCTCAGGCAACCACAAGCTAACATCCAAGCTCGCAAAGCAGTGCAGAGATGCGAACAAGGAAGACCTCAAAGAGAGAAGAGCAGAAGTACTATTAGATGCTGCAGAAGCTGGGAAAAGTATTCATAACGCCCGCCTGCCTTTGTCAACTATAAGACGAAGATGATTGCCCTCCGATGTCCTGATGGATCCATCACATCCTCCAGAAGGGCAATGGAGAAGATTATCCATGACTTCTTCTCAAATCTCTTCGATAGCAATGTCCACTTGCTGACATACCAAATTCCACAGGATGGATATGTCCTTTCCAATGTTCTCCCTTCCGAAATCCGACACGCCATTTCGTCGGTAAATAAACAAACAGCACCTGCCCCAGACAAGGTCAGACCTGAACACCTGAAGAACCTGCAGTCAGTACTCATCAATACACTGGCTCGGCTCTTCACTGGCTACCTGTCTGATTGCAAGTTTCCGTCCCAATGGAAAACCAGCAGGACCGTACTACTGTTCAAAAAGGAAGACATCCATGACATTGGCAACTATCGCCCGATCTGCCTATTGTTTGTCATCTACAAGTTGTTCACTGGAGTCATCCTAAATAGGATTGGCAGAACACTAGATGAAGGACAACCATGCGAGCAAGCAGGGTTCTGCAAAGGATTCAGCACCATCGACCATATCCACACAATAACCAAACTCATTGAGGTTTCTCGGGAGTTCAAGATGCCTTCTGTTTAAAGTTCATTGATTTAAAGAAGGCCTTTGATACTGTTGAGACGGAAGCGGTCATTGAAGCCCTAGCCAATCAGTGCATTCAAGCCCAATACATCAGGATCGTCCGTGAGCTGTATTGCGGATTCACTACCAGGATCTCACCATTCTACAAAGAAGTGATCTTTGACGTCAAGAGAGGGGTGCGGCAGGGTGATAAGATTTCACCGAAAATCTTCAGTGCCACCCTCGAGAACATCATGCGAGGACTGAATGGGAAGGAATGGGAGTGAAGATAGATGGTCAGCAACTACACCACCTCCGCTTTGCTGATGACATTGTTTTAATAACACCAAACATCAGTCAAGCAGCACAAATATTGGCCGACATTCACCGTTGTATTCACTTAGGAAAAAATTTTGGGAGAAAAGTCTGAAATGATGGGAAAAGAGACAATAAGTGCAAAAGGAAGGGCTTGACATTTGGGTTCCTCTGAAAACAAAGCATGAAACAACAAGATCTGGTGGGAACATGATTTACTGGGAATGGGATCTGAGGAGGAAAAGAGTGATATCAGGGATGTGAACAAGGGAAATCCAAGTTAAGGAAAACTTAGCTAGCTGACTACCCCATGGGCAACATAGTTCCAAGACTACCAGAAATTACCAAGGAATTTACTTTAATTTACTCTCTTTTATATGGTCAATTACAACATGTATTCTGTGCCTTGGGCTGGAGCGATAGCACAGCGGGTAGGGCGTTCGCCTTACAAGCGGCCAACATGGCCGACCCGAGTTCGATTCCTCCGCCCCTCTCGGAGAGCCCGGCAAGCTACTGAGAGTATTGGATATGCCAGACACAGTAACAACAAAGTCTCCAATGGAGACGTTACTGGGCCCGCTCGAGCAAATCGACGATCAACGGGAGGGCCTTTACCTTTACCTTTACCTATTCTGTGCCTTATTCAAACAGAATTTGGAGTATTCATTTTTTTCTCAATATTCTGTTCATTTGTATAAGCATCTTAAACAACTGCTGGATAACAGATTTATTTGATCAGAGTTATTTATTACTTTAATGTTTAGTTGAGATTACTGAAAACTAGGTCTAAAGTGAAGTTTGTCTTGATTGGTACAAAGAGAGAAGGGAGGTCTAGGGATGAAATTAGAGATTATAGTGTACTACATTCAGTTCCTAATAAAACAAATAAAGGACAGTTTCCCAAATAGACTATTGAAAAAGATATTCATCTCTATTTAACCTCTAAATTCAGAATTTTCTATATTTAATTAAAAATGAAAGAATGTTCCTATATTTGGTCTTTTAAAGACATTCCAGGTTGGTTACAGAAACAAACACTGCCTATGAAATCATAACATCTTAATCATAAAAACCTGATTACTACTTAAATGTCCAAGAATGTCAGTTCTAAGAATTATTTCCCTAGATCTCACTAGTGTACATGATAGTCATATGAATACATCTGTGTGGATACATCGCTGGTATCTAATTAGAGAATAGATATATAGAGATTAGATCACATAGCTGAGTGTGCTCTCAACTTTTCTAGTCACTCCCCTGCCCCCCACACACCCAAAGACTTGTAGGAATCCTTATTTATCCATGACTTTTCCTCCTCCCCTTTCCCAGAATCTTTTAAAATTTCTTTTCCAGTACTAATGTAATGCACTTTAGAAAATCTTGAGTTAATCTTAATTCTTGTCATTTAGCTTTTATATAGAGAACCAAGAAAATCTTATTAAAAGTGTATTTTTGTATTCTTTGAAAATGGTAATAAGAACTTTATCATTGAGTCCCTGTATATACATTATGTAAAGAATTTTCTGAGAAATTCCCTGTATAATTCAATACTTGAAGAAATAAATGACTTCTCTGAATGAGAATGAACTGGGACATTTCAAAGTACCAATCAGTGAATCAAAGATGAATCATAGCATCCTATAACTAAAAATGATCTTGATGTACTCTAGTCAACACCATTACATTTTTTTCTTATACCACCTGATAGCACTTTTAATTTTTTAAATTATTATCCATTTATTTTTATTAGTGAAACACCATGAGGTACAGTTGTAGACTTACATACCTTAGTGCTTGGGTTTCAGTTATACAAGTATCAAGTACCCATCCCTCCACCAGTTCCCATTCTCCACTACCAATGAACCCAGTGAGCCTCCCACCCCCCATCTCCCCCACTCCGCCCCACCTCAGGGCATTCCCTTTTGCTTTTTCTTTGCTTTTGTGTGCTGTGGTTTGCAATGGAGGTCAATACCATTAAATTTTCAAAGAAGAAAATAGGCCCCTAGATGTTCAAGACACTGCTATTCTCCTGGGCTTCTTCCCAGTATGTACCCTGCTCCAAGCCAGGCTTTGGAAATATTCTGGGAAGGAAAACTGGATGTTCCTTTCCTCACACTGACCTGAAAGACTCTTGCTGATTCTCAACGACATCAACTATTTCATTTGTTGCCTGATATCACCTCCTGTCCTTTATTTAAAAAAAAATGATTTGTTTCTGGAATATAAAGAAAAAAACTGAATGGAGTAATAAAACAAAAGCAAAGTCAAACCTTTACACTCTAACATCAGAATTGTCCTTACAAGAGGGGAAGTAAAGGATTGAAATGGGTAGGGGAATGTTGTTAGTTGGTTGTGGACAGTAGCTGGATATTTAACAGTGCATGGAGTATGAATACACAGTGGCTGAGATGAGGAAGTCTGTACTTGAAGCGAATACAGTTTGTTAACTAGTCATCATAAATACATGATTGCCATTCAATGCCTCTTTTCATATGTATTTAGATAATTCTTCCCCTCCTCTGTTTGCTTAGGATCAGGACTTTGCCTCTCCCCTCCCTGTTCTTTCAGGAAGACAGAGAGAATTCTTCAGGCAGGAAGAGTATGAAATTTACATAGGAGTGGTACTACATGGACAGTATCATGTTAAGCGAAATGAGTCAGAAAGAGAGGGACAGACAGAGCAAGATTGCATTCACCGGGAGAACATAAAATAAAAAAACAGGAGACTAACTCCCAAGAGTGGACAGGATTAGTGTAAGGAATTTGTCGTCATATCTTGGAGACCAACCACACATGCTAGCAGAAAAGGCAGCTGAAATAGAGAATGGAGCACCAAATAAAGGGTGTTGGGAAGATCCTCCCAGGATGGGAGAGGATGCTGAACATAGACTATAGACCAAACATGTTTGTCACTCAATGCCTCTTTTCCAAACCGCAACACCTAAAAGGAGAGAGAGAACAAAGGCGAATGCTCTGCCACAGAGTCAGGGTGGGATGAGGGGATGGGGCTGGGAGGGATACTGGGATCCGTGGTGGTGGGAAATGGGCACTGGTGGAGGGTTCAGTATTAGATCATTGTATAATTGAAACCAAAGCACAAAAATTTGTAAGTCTACAACTGTACCTCATGGTGTCTCACTAATAAAAAATTGAAAATTAAAAATAAAAAATTGGAACATAAAGTAAAAATAAAACAAGAGAAAGATCTCACAATAGCAAAGAGGACTATAGTACTCAAAACGTTGAGAAACAGGCACTATGGCAAGTATTTTTAAATACGCATTCAGGAGAGAATATAGAATTGTTCGTGAACAAATCTACTCTATGGATTCATCTTATCCTTGAAATGGAAAAGGACAATGTGTTACAGTTACCAAATTACAAAAAAGATATATATCATCTATTTTTTGCTATGTTTCTATGCTTTACCAAATATTATTCTAATTTTTAAATTGACTTTAATGATTAAAACAGTATTTGCCTGCATTAAACTTTTTAATTAAATGTTTTATTAGAAGTGATTTTTAATTATTAAAAAAGTTTTATTAACATGTCATTTTCTAAAAGAAACATATAGACCAAAGAGCTAGTGCAGCATGCAGATGGTGTTTACCTTGTATGCAGCTACCCTGAGTTCAATCCCCAGAACCCTGTGCCTGCCAGGGGTGATCTCTGTATAGAGTCAGAAGTGAGCCCAGAGCACATCTGGGTGTGCTCCACTCCCCACATAAAAGGAAGAATAGAAAAGAAAACCATATAACTGATTCTTGAGTAACATAGAGCTTAAGGGTGCTAACTCCTCTATAATGTTCGAAAACCCCCAAATTTAATAGATAATCTGCTATTGACCAAGAAGATGGATTTCTAATAGTACTTAATTCCATTGTCTGCAAGTAGTGCTATATGTGGCCTGTCCATCTGTAAATTTTGATACATTTTAAAACTTTAATCTATTTTATAATAGACTTTATAATACATATGTATTTTATGGTAGTAAGTGATAATTTATATTTCTATTTTGGTGGGGTATTTGGGCCATAGTATGTGGTGCTTGGGACTTCCGACTCTGTGCTCAAGAGTCATTCCTGGTGGTGCCAGCCATAAATGTGGGTTGACTGTGTGCATGGTAAGTGCTTTAACCCCTATACTAAGTCTGGGGTCCAATCAAATCAATTATCTGCATATATTTTATACATACATGGCATACTTTTTCTTAGATTTTTTTTATATTTCTAGGATATATTGATCATCTTTAATTATTTCACATGCATACCAATGTCCAAAAATTCTTAAAATATAATTATTGAAAAATATCATATAGAAGTCCAAATTTGTATTGTTCATGGGATAACTATATTAAGAAGAAAATAGAACCACAATAAACATACAAGTAAAATGGAGGTACATTTCTTTGGAGTCTTTCAATTATGCATTTATATTAGTCTATATACATGTATGATTTTTAAATAAACAATTTCTGTTACTATAAATTGTTTATTGAGATATTATAATTGTAATGTTTTCAAGCTAGAGATGACATTGATGTGGACATTTATATCTATTTGTCTACTTTACTAATTGTTTCCTTAATATCAATTCTTAAAAGCTAACTTACTTATGACTGGATATGTAGCTCAGGACAAAAGAACTTGTCTTGCAGGTATGAAATTTTGGTTTCAATTTTTCGCAGTATAGAAGCAAAAGCAAAATCATTAACTGTGTTTGGAAATATGCCTCAGTGGTAAAATATTTGCCTCACATTTCAGAGGTTATGGGCTTGATCCTTGAATTTTCATATACACACACAAAAGTTAATTTACAACAAAGTCCCACACTGGAGACCTAACTGGGCCTGTCAAGAAAATTGATGAACAACGTGAGGACAGTGACAGTGATATTGACTTAATGAACATTAAACTGTTTTAAGCTATATATTGCCTAACTATTATACAGATTTAATTCTCAATAAAATAACTAGAAACGATCTATTTTCTAGCATCTTTGCTAGGGAAAGATAGCAACTGATATTTCAATATTTGTAATTTGGGGGACATTTTAATTTATCATTTTAATTTGTGCTCTGTCTACCAGTGAACTTGAAAATTGCTCTTGTGTGGTACTACATGGAAAATATTATGCTATGGGAAATGAGTCAGAAACAGAGGGACAGACATAGAAAGATTGCATTCATCTGGGTAATATAAAGTAACAAAATAAGACACTAACACACAAGCACAACTGTCATAAATACCAGGTTGTTCACTCCATGTCTTAGAGGCCAGCTGTACTCTCTAGGGGTAAAGGCAGTGCAGATAGAGAATGGAGCACCCAATAAAGGGTGCTGGGAAGATCTGCCGAGGATGGGATATGCCTGCTGAAAGTAGTCTATGGACCGAACAGGATTGCCACCCAATGTCCCTTTTGTAGACCATAGCACCCAAAAGGAGAGAGAGAACAAAAGGTAGTGCCCTACCAAAGAGGCAGGGTAGGATGGGGGATGGGGAGTAGGAGGGTTACTTGGATTGGTGGGAGTGGAGATTGGCCACTGGTGGTGGGATGGGTACTCAATCACTGTATAACTGAAACCCAATTGCAACAACTTGTAAGTCTAAACTATACCTCATGGTGTTTCATAATAAAACAAAACAAAACAAAACAAATTTCAAAAAAGAAGAAAATTGCTCTTGTGTTTACTAGTCATTTACACTTCTTTCAATAGACATTATATGATCATGGTTTATGTTTATTTTTTCTATCAAGTTTAATAGCGAAATACTGATTTATTTCACAACACTAATTTTTTAAAACCATTCATACTTGGCCTATCATATTAATTGCCAGTATTTGTTGGTGTTGCTGGTTTTAGATCACTTAGTTTGCTTTTTGTCCTTTTCTTTCAGATTGTAAAATTTTGGACAAATGAGCATATGTTTTTCTTTATCTTCTACAGTTTTAAAATGAGAAAAATTGTTAGTATTGTACAAATAAAATACCTGTGCATTTACTATTTCTTTTCATTTTATTTACTTTAACACATCGAGATTCATCTACAATTTATCCTAGTATGTGTTGTAATATTGAAAGAAACCACCATTTTTTTCAATCATAGCACTGTAGCACTGTCCTCCCGCGGTTCATCCATTTGCTGGAGAGGGAACCAGTAACATCTTACACCAAATTGTGAGACTTGTTGTCACTGGTTTTGGCCTATCGAATAGGTCATGGGGAGCTTGCAAGGCTTTTGCTATGTGGACGAGATACTTTGGGTAGTTTGCCGGGCAGATGAATCGGAATCAGGCTTGGCCTCCTGCAAGGCAAATGCCCTACCCGCTGTGCTGTGAACGTTGTCTAAAATATACTAGTAATACCAAATGTTGTTTCTTTAACAGTGCAATATAAACGATTATTTAGTAATTCTCTTGATTTGTTAATGAAATAACTAAGCTCTTGAGTATCATGGGAGTATTTTTCTAACATAGGAGTCTGAGGAAAGTGAAACTGTTATAACTGTCTTGTAGGATTCCATCTCCCTAGCCTGCTTCATTCTACCCTGCTCTCTATCCATTCCGGTCTTCTTCTTGGGATTTTGACGTCCTAATTGGCTAGCCTCTACCTTTCAACTGCCTACTTTATGACATCATTCTCCCACCAAACCAACCACCAATTGATAGAATCTTGGCCGTCCCATGTAGTAGTTTGTAAACAAATTTGAATCATCATGGCAAGTGACGAGTGACCAATGACCAATCACCAGTGAGCAGTCGTTTGTACTGAACAATTGTGGTCTTAAGCCGCTGCAGTGTTCAGACGTA
Organism: Sorex fumeus; assembly: GCF_029834395.1. Taxonomy (NCBI): domain Eukaryota; kingdom Metazoa; phylum Chordata; class Mammalia; order Eulipotyphla; family Soricidae; genus Sorex; species Sorex fumeus. The sequence goes on from NW_026606203.1 coordinate 1,311,321, forward strand.
CTCTCGTACCGTCTCCTCTTCTCGTCTACCTTTCATCGGTATTTCCTCTTCTCTGACCATGTCAGGTAAGGAATAATACTTTTCAAAGCTTTTCATTAGATTTATCATCCATAAACTTACCAGTCAAGGAAAAACAGCACGTAATAATGAAAGAAAGTATTCAAGTAGAATTTTAAACCCTCATTTTAGCTTGACTTTGACATTTGCTGTGTGATTATAGACATTGGCTTACTTTCTCTCACATACAAAGTGTTTTTCCTCATTGATTACATTATATTTTAGACATACTTAGGAGCTCAAATACACACACATACATAAATACATATATATATATGAGTGTTGATTCTCTGTGTTTCTTTTTCCTTTTAGTAGTGAATTTTACATGATATCCATTGAAAACAAGTAAATCAGAGACAGTTTTTTTACAGAAACAAAATATAGATGCTGTGGAAAACTGTTAATATATACTAGTATGTGTTCTCTGTAATGGTCTCTCCACTTGTATGTATACTTCAGTACTTTGAATATAGTGATATTACAAAGTAATAATCATTGATCTTTGAGATTTGATTTTAGCCAGGTAATAAGAAAATATGGGGCATGAGTAAGGTGTGGAGTGCTGAGGGTAGGGAGGCAAGCCCTCAAAGGTAAGAAAGTTTGGGATCACTTTCATCAAACATTGACCAATCGAAAACTAGACGTTATGAGGGAGAAATAAATAGGAAAGAAAGAACGAACGAAAGAAAGAAAGAAAGAAAGAAAGAAAGAAAGAAAAAAGGAAAGAAATCAAGCAAGCAAGCATAGGGACGTCGATTATCAAGGAAGGGGAAAACGTTTGTTCAGAATGTTGAAGAGAACCAAAGATTTAAAATCAAAAAAGAAAGGTACCAGTAGGAAAAGCAGATTATCAGAAAGCCATCCTTGCTGGCATTTTTCCTTATTATCTCTTAGAACACAGTACTTGGTTCTTGACAATTTGAGTATAAACACGCTTCAGAAATGATGCTTCCCATAAATAGCTAATAGTGCTGATCTAGGGCGGTGGAAGACACATAATCTTCAATGTTTTTATTATGTTATGGTTTTAAGTACATGTACGCGCTGCCTGTTAAAATTAAAAATTGGTATATTCTAACTTGAATAAGGAGATTTGATTCATTTGTGTGGTAAGTAGGTTCCAGGTTAAAGCGGCTTCTCATCTTTACAAATATTATTTCATGTGATTTTTTCTTCCTAACTTGAAAGTATTTTGATAATAGTCAAATTCTGTTTTAAATCCTAAGAGGAAAAAGAAAAATCAAGTCTCACAGGTCTAATTACACATTTTTGTCATATATGTGAATTAAGATTTTTCCTACATTAAAGATATTTTATTGGGTTTAGGTGCTCATTTATTAAACATTGAGAAGAACGTTTTTCTGGTTGATAAACATAATTCTAATCTAGGGGTTGAAAGTAAATTTGCAAATTTTGTGATCACTTTTTAAATGATCTTTTCTGTGTCTTGTGTGATCAAGAGAAATACTATGCTATGTTTAACACGTGTTGTTTGCTGGTTAATATTCAAAGGTTCTGATGAGAATAATTTTTTGTACTTTCGAAATTTCTTTCTATAATTTACTCATTTAAAACATTTCTTGTCTATGAAATACAATCACGCTACTCCTATTTTCTTTTTGTTATGTAGTTACTGGTAAATCCTTTCTCTTTAATGGACTGGTAAAGTGTGCACTCAAAAACCACCTTCTATTCCATTTTTTGGCTAGCAATTTTTTGTAAAATAGAATACTGTCTACATATTGTATATGTGGAAAAATTTATTAATAACGTTATTGTACTGTTTTATTTGGTTTTGTTTGGGATAACATCCACTGTTATTCAAGGCTGTGCCTTGGGCTGGAGCGGTAGCACAGCGGGTAGGGCGTCTGCCTTGCACGCAGCCAACATGGCCGACCCGAGTTCGATTCCTCCGCCCCTCTCGGAGAGCCCGGCAAGCTACCGAGAGTATTCGATATGCCAGACACAGTAACAGCAAAGTCTCCAATGGAGACGTTACTGGGCCCGCTCGAGCAAATCGATGATCAACGGGAGGGCCTCAAAGAAAACCAAAAAACAACAGCACTACATGACAAAGAGTAAGAACTACAACATTTACCTCCAATCTTCGAGCACAGGACTTGTCCATTATCTGTAGAATACCCAGTAACAATCCACTGCCTATTGCTGGTAGGTGCACAGTTGTTGCACCACTAGTTTTTTGGACGAATATCTCATTTAGCAGGCACTGATTTCTTCCTTGGTTCCTTTTTAGTGATGAATTTCCTGGGGATGGAGACTTCCCTGATATCACAACCTTCAGGTAAGACATTTGGTCTGACACAAATTTCTGAATTGCCCACAACTTGCAGTAGCAGGATTCAAAGATCTGTGAGTAATCCACCACCAGAGTCTCGGGAAGTTCCCATAATATCTCCAGCCAAAGTAACCTGGCGCTGACCCCAACTCCAACTCAGGAACAAAAAGTTAGGAATTTTGATCAGATGAAAACTGGGCTTTCAAAACCTCTGGAGACCTACCAGATCCCCGTAGACCTAGAACAATGCAAAGATCTGTAGGTAATGAACACCACTGACACCATCACTCTGAAGCAGGTGCAAGAAAATTCAAGTGGCACCAAGGGGACCTCCAATGCAGAATGGAAGAACAAAAAGGAGGCTTCTGAAACTCTTGAGGGAGAAGCCAAGGCCAAAATCCAGCCAAAAGTCCGAGAATGCTTGCTAGGGGGAGGGGGGATTGTTTGTAATGCTACAGTCATTGATAGGTGTCCTGTGACCACGGCCAAAACTAACAGCAAACCTCACAAAGCTGCCTACAGGAGGATCAGCAAGAAAAAGAGGCATGGGCAGCAGAAGACAAAAAACACCAGAGAAAAGTCTAAGAAAGATAATGAGTGTAAGCAGCCGGGGAACAAGGTCAAGGCAGAAGTAAAGCCCACCATTGGCAAGATGAAATGCAAGAAAAGTCAACCTGAGTTTTTCCAAGAGACCATTAAAAAGCCCCGCCGCTACCTGGGCGTACACATGCTGGATTCTGTCCAAGTGTTTCATGCTCTGGGGAAGAAGAGTGATCCAAAACCTGGAATCTCTTCCTCCCAGGTCCTGAGTAGCTCAAAGAAGCCTAAAGATGTCAAGCCATCCTCAGCTGTCAAATCATGGCTAGGTGCTAAAGGGGATGGAAAAGGCCTTGAGAAAACTCAGGTCAAAGCACAGAAACCAAGTAGCCGTGCTGAAAAACGCTCATCTCCATCCAAGTCTGAGCTGCCACCTCCTGGGAAGTCAAATTGTTACCTTTGCCGTTTCTTACCATGGAGTGTCCCCAAGCTAGACCTATTCCTCAGAGACGAAAATCTGTGGACTCACATCGTCCTGCTGCAGCTTACCCTGCCAAGTCCGGCTCTACCAATGCAGCTGAGCCAACTACTGCCAATGCTTCCCGGTCAAACACTCCATTTTTGTCGATTCTCCCAAACTTGCTCAGTCCATTTCAACCAACCCATTTCGACCAGGTTTGCAGAACCCTACTAGCCGGTCTATTCGTGACCCCACAGCTTCTAGACCTCCTCCCTACAACAGGAGCTGGCATTTTCCTCCAGCTGGAACCTCCTCCTGTGTTTGTGGACAAGCGGCAGTTGCCATCCAAACATCAGAGTCAGTTTCTCCTCCTTGACTTCCATTTCCAACCGATTCCATGGAGAAAGCCCAATGTTCCCGAGTCAGTCATATCAAAGCCCATCACCAAAGAGCAGAGACCAGAGCGTGAGGCTATGAAAAGGAAGGCTCAGAAGGAGCGTGAGAATGCTGCCAAACATACATCTTTGGGTGAAAGTGCAGAACTTTATTGAGAGGGAAAAATAGATGGACATCTCTTTCTACTATGGCTACGTAATGGGAGTAGATGCAATGGTAGTTTCCACTTTGGGTACAGGATGGTTTTCCTAGGCAAACACTGACATGCCATACACATTTTATTTATTCTAATATATATTTTCAAATTAAAGAGATGCATCATATTTAATTGGTTGTTAATAAAAGTAATGAATTTTTAGATGCTATCAACTGTGGTTGTTTATGGGAGTGCCTGGGGGTTGAAGGATGGGATGGGAAAGAATGGGAAGTTAGAGACAGGAAAAAGGGTGAATAGACAAGACTCTAAGAAATACAAACTTGGTCCAGGGTTATAACGCCCATAAGAGGAGAAATTGCATGGGCCTGATGAACAGTGTGGTAGGGTCAGAGGAAGAGTATAGCCTACAGGGTATTTGCTCTGCAAACAAGAAGGACTCAGTTCATTTCTTGCAGACTTTTATGGTCCCCAGAGACCCACCAGATGTGAAACTTGAGCACAGAGCCAGAGATAAGATCATAGCACAATCAAGTATGCCCCAAACCTGGTGTCCTCCACAAAAAAATTGGGAGAAATGGCACGATCTGCAGTGTTTGGTTAAAAGAATAATTTTGGAATAGGCTGAGGAAGGCAGATGAGTCTAAGATGACCATAAGAAAAGTAAAAATTCTTCCATGGAGGCTGTGTTTACGCCTCATGGCCACTTTTGGTAAATAACCAAATTTGAGACACATCACTAAAAGGTTTGGGTGGTCTATCCGTAAATGATGGCTGGGGGATTCGAACTCATACACTGGAGAATAAACCTACCAGATGAGTGATCAATGCCCTCAGAGTCATTCAAGGATGACTCTTAACAGGGACAAAACCAAGAGAACAATTGAAGCATGAAGCCTGAAGATCAGCTCCTGGGAGATGCAAAGATAAGTCATCATGTCCTCGGGGCCTCTGTTCAGCACCCGTAGCTGCAACATTTCACTTATTCCCAGCAATATTCAGAGTTGCTGTTACGGTGACACTTCACTAGCGTGTTTTCACAATGCGGTCCATTGCCTCTGTTAGTCTTTGGATTTGTAAACTCCCCAAGGTAGCCAAGCCAGTTATCAGGAAATTTCTGGTGGGGGGAGCTCAAATTATATTAGCTTGAGGGGCTGGTCCTTGGTCTTCCATGGTCCCTGGTTCCTGTAGCCTGCTCTAAACATCGCTGTTAACTGCAGCTCACACAAGAACCAAGGTTATAAATGGCTTTGGGGCTGCGTTGCTGGAGGTACCGGACTAAGACATGCGCACTAGGTCACCACTTCCAAAGCAGTAGGTACCGGTTCTCCTTCAGCCGGGAAGGTCTTGGTGGAAAGAGATGGCCCTAGGAGACTCAATGGGGTGATGGATGAATGGAAAGGAAACCGGGACGGGTAGAGAACTGGACAGCTGCTGATCATCATGGGATAGTTGGTGGATGTTTTTCAAATACGTTAAAATATCATTTGTAAATAAGATTCAAAACAAAAATACGAAAATAAGATAGGTTCCAAAGAATAGGTTACATATAATACTGAGAGAACTGAAAGGGCTGGCATTCATTCTGGAGCTTTCAATCATACCATTTACTAAATATGTTACTTTCACATCACTTAGCTGTGGAGAGGAATAGTGAGAAACAGAATGCAACCAGAAAAGCAAACTGGATGATCACCTTCAAAAAAAGCCAGGTGGAAGGTGTTCACATGGATCCCAAGTACAAATATATGTTAACAGGAACATATTTTTAACTAACTCTGTTTGGTACCAGTAAAATACTTTGTTGAAAATGGGGGGAAATGAACGCAGTTTCTGACTGACCTGAGGCGAACCATTTAATAGATGAAAGGGAAGTTGACTGGCTGGGAACAGAAAAACGTGAAAAGTGTTTTGCTACCTTTAATGTATGGCTAGAGGAAAATGATCCCAGTCAACTCTCAAAACTAACAAGCTTCAACTCCCTTGAAAGAAAGTTGTATTAACTGAGGAAAAAATGCTGGGAGAAAAGTCTGAAATGATGAGAAAAGAGACAATAAGTGTAAAAGGAAGGGCTTGAAATTTGGCGAAAACAAAGCTTGAAAAAACAAGATCTAGTGGGAACATGATCTATTGGGAATGGGATCTGAGGAGGAAAAGAGCAATATCAGGGATGTGAACAAGGAAAACCAAGTTAATGAAGACTTAGCTAGCTGACTACTCCATGGGCAACATGGTTCCAAGAATACCAGAAATTCCCAAGGAATTTACTTTAATTTTCTTTTTTTATATGGTCAATTACAACATGTATATTTGCCTTCTTAAAGCACAATTTGGAGTGTTCATTTCTTTCTCAATATTCTGTTCATTTGTGTAAGCCTCTTAAACAACTGTTGGATAACAGAATTATTTGATCAGACTTATTTTTTACTTTAATGTTTAGTTGACATTACTGAAAACTAGATCTAAAGTGAAGTTCGTCTTGATTGGTACAAGTAGAGAATGGAGGACTAGGGATGGAATTAGAGATTATAGGGTACCACATTTAGTTCCTAATAAAACAAGTAAAGCACAGTGTCCCAAATAGACTATTGAAAAAGATATTCATCTCTATTTAACCTGTAAATTGAGCATTTTCTATATTAAATTAAAAATGAAAGAATGTTCCTATATTTGGTTTTTTATAGACATTCCAGTTTGGTTAAGGAAACAAACACTGCCTATGAAATCATAACAACGTAACTATAAAAACCTGATTACTACTTAAATTTCCAAGAATGTCAGTGCTAAGAATTATTTGTCTGGATTTCCTTAGTCACTTAATCACTTAGATTACTTAATCACTTAACTTCTCATTAGTCGTCGATTTGCTCGAGCGGGCGCCAGTAACGTCTCCATTTGTCCCTTTCACGTGCTAGTGTAGCGCAATGGCATCTGTTCACTCCGGGAACATGAAGGGCCTCAAATCGATCATTCATGATCTTGACGAAGAAGTCTGACTATCTGGTAGGTGGGTGGCCACGCGGTGTTTTGACATTCCGTGGAGTCCAGTCGGTAACAGCTCTAATCCAGCGGTTGTCTTTAAATCTCATTCTGTGACCAGCCCATCTGATTTTCGACAACTTGGCAAATGATACAGTGTCCCTGATTCATGATAGTTGATGGATGTCATAACTCCGGATTCTTTCTCTCATTTGAGTGAAACGTGATATTCCAAGCATAGCTCTTTCTATTCTTCTTTGGGAGACCTGAATAGAGTTCTCATCCTGTTTGCGTAAGGCCCAGGTTTCTGAGGCATATTTTAATGCAGGAAGAACAGTGGAATCTAAGAGATGTGCCCAGAGCTGGAGGTTCATCGTCCTCTTAGCTATTTCTTCGACATTCTTGATGGCATTCCAAGCTGCTCTCTTCCTCCTGCGCAGCTCGTGTGCCAGGTCATTTGTCATGTTGAACTCTCGACCTAGGTACACATAGTTGTTGCATTTGGAGATGGTTGTTCCATTGAGAGTGAATGGGGCGTCAGGAACGTGGCTGTTTTTAATAAACATTGTCTTCGTAAGATTCAGCTGTAGTCCTACCTTTCCACACACACGGTCAAAGTCGGCCAGCATTTGTGCCGCTTGGCTGATGTTTGGTGTTATTAAAACAATGTCATCAACAAAGCGGAGGTGGTGTAGTTGCCGACCATCTATCTTCACTCCCATTCCTTCCCATTCCAGTCATCGCATGATGTTCTCGAGGGTGGCACTGAAGATTTTCGGTGAAATGGTATCACCCTGCCCCACCCCTCTCTTGACGTCAAAGATCACTTCTTTGTAGAATGGTGAGATCCTGGTAGTGAAACCGCAATAGAGCTCACGGACGATCCTGATGTATTGGGCTTAAATGCCCTGATTGGCTAGGGCTTCAATGACCGCTTCCATCTCAACAGTATCAAAGGCCTTCTTTAAATCAATGAATGTTAAACAGAGCGGCATCTTGAACTCCCGAGAAACCTCAATGAGTTTGGTTATCATGTGGATATGGTCGATGGTGCTGAATCCTTTGCGGAACCCGGCTTGCTCAGATGGTTGTCCTTCATCTAGTGTTCTGCCAATCCTATTTAGGATGACTCCAGTGAACAACTTGTAGATGACAGACAATAGGCAGATCGGGCAATAGTTGCCAATGTCGTGGATGTCTCCCTTCTTGAACATTAGTACGGTCCTGCTGGTTTTCCATTGGGACGGAACCTTGCATTCAGGCAGGTAGCGAGTGAAGAGCCGAGCCAGTGTATTGATGAGTACTGACTGCAGGTTCTTCAGGTGCTCAGGTCTGACCTTCTCTGGCCCGGGTGCTGTTTGTTCCTTTATCAACGAAATGGCGTGTCGGATTTCGGAAGGGAGAACATTGGGAACAACATATACATCCTGTGGAATTTGGTATGTCGGCAAGTGGACAATGCTGTCGAAGAGATTTGAGTAGAAGTCATGGATAATCTTCTCCATTGCCGTTCTGGAGGATGTGATGGATCCATCAGGACGTCGGAGGGCAGTCATCTTGGTCTTGTAGTTGGCGAAGGACAGGCGGGCGTTACGAATACTTTTCCCAGCTTCTGCCGCATCTACTAGTACTTCTGCTCTTCTCTCTTTGAGGTTTTCCTTGATCGCATCTCTGCACTGCTTTGCGAGCTTGGACGTTAGCTTGTGGTTGCCTGAGGCATGCGCCAAACCACACTGGCGAATTAGTTCAAGAATTTTCGAAGATAGGGGTTTTTTTGTGGCTATCTCTCTCTTGGCGTTCCTCACACATTCATAGAGGTGCTGAACCAGTCGATCATATTCCTGGTCAATGTTGTCAACAATGGCATCTTCCCATGTTGCCACAATAGTACCAAAGAGTTCCCAGTTTGTGGTCATTCTGGCAGTTCTCTTTTTGAACTTTGCAACCCTTTCTCCCCGCTCTGTGAAGTAGAATTTTGCATGAAGGAGACGGTGGTCCGATCCCTTTCAAAATATTGGGACAACAGTGACATCTGTCAGGCAAAACCGTCGATTGAATATGATGTGGTCTATTTCGTTGTGGAATCTTCCACGGAGAGACTCCCATGTCCATCGTTTAGATTCTGCCTTTTGGAACTGTGTTACCATGAATGGTTTCGGTCGACATGATGAACTCAGATAGTCTCTCAACCTGTTCATTCCATTCTAGGCCATGGGTCCCAATGTGAAGTTCTTCAGCAGATCTTCTCGGTCCTATCTTGGCATTAAAATCACCCACAATGATCTTGTAGAAGGTGTGGTCTTCTTTATAGAACTTCTCTAGCTCCATGTAGAACTTCTCGATTTCTCTTTCATCATAATGAGATGTTGGTGCACAGACAACGAAGATAGAAACTGCAGGCAGTGTGCCACATCTATTCAAATGTAAACTTCCGATTCGGGTTGTTATTCATTCGAATGAATCAATGCTCTTGGCCAAGTTTGTGTTGACAAGGACACTGACGCCTCCAACACCTCTTTTTTCGCAAGTTCCCAGGAACAATTCTTCTCCAGTGTCGAAAACGGCATGGTACGATTCTTGCCTTCTTGTCTCGGTCAGACCAATGATGTCGTACTTGATCATTCGCGCTTGTAACATCAGGTCCTCGATGGATTCATCTGATGCTAGCGTACATGCATTGAAAGTACAGACGATCATTTTTGTCTTCCTTTGTTGTGGCAGCCTAGGTTGGCCGTGAGATTTTGTCGGCCTCTCCTTTCTCATCCTTCTCAGTGCTTCCATGTCGGTGAAGCCTTCGGGATTAGGTGAATGTACATGATACAAGGTTAGTGTACATGATAGTCATATGAATACACCTGTGTGAATATATCGCTGGTATCTAGAGAATAGATATATAGAAATTAGATCACATAGCTGAGTGTGATCTCAACTTTTCTACACACTCCCATGCCCCACACACCCAAAGACATGTACTAATCCTTATAGATCCATGAATTTTCCTCCTCCCCTCTCCCAGAGTCTTTTAAAATTTCTTTTCAAGTACTAATGTAATGCACTTTAGAAAATATTGAGTTAAACTTAATTGTTGTCATTTAGCTTTTAGATAGAGAACCAAGAAAATCTTATTAAAAGAGTATTTTTGTATTCTTTGAAAATGGTAATAAAAACATTATCCTTGAGTCCCTCAATAGACATTATATAAAGTATTTTGTGAGGAATTCCCTGTACAAATCAATACTCAAAGAAATAAATGACTTCTCTGAATGAGGATGAACTGGGACCTTTCAAAGTATCAATCAGTGAATCAAAGATGAATCATAGCATCCTATAGATAAAAATGATCTTGATTTAATCTAGTCAAAACCATTACATTTTTTTCTTATACCAGCTGATAGCACTTTTAATTTTTTAGTTTTTATTTATTTATTTTTATTAATGAAACACCATGAGGTGCAGTTGTAGACTTACATACCTTTGTACTTGGTTTTCAGTTATACAAGAATCAAGTATCCAACTCTCCACCAGTGAACATTCTCCACCACCAAGGAACCCAATGACCCTCCCACCCCCAATCTCCCCCACTTTGCCCCAACTCAGGGCATTCCCTTTTGCTTTTTCTTTGTTTTAGGGTGTTGTGGTTTGCAATGGAGGTCAATACCATTACATTTTCAAAAAAGAACATAGGCCCCTATATGTTCAAGACACTACTACTGTCCTGTGGTTCTTTCCAGCATGTACCCTGCTCCAAGCCAGCCCATTGGAAATATGCTGGGAAGGACAACTGGATGTTCCTTTCCTCACACTGACCTGGAAGACTCTCGCTGATTCTCAGCCACATCATCTATTTCATTTGTTGCCTGATATCACCTCCTGTCCTTTATTTTTTTTAAAAAAATATTTGATTTGTTTTGGGAATATAAAGATAAAAATTAAATGGACTAATAAAACAAAAGCAAAGTCAAACCTTTACACTCTGACATCAAAATCGTCCTAATAGGAGGGGAAGTAAATGACTGAAATGCGTAGGGGAGTGTTGTTAGTTGGTTGTGGACAGTAGCTGGATATTTGACAGTGCATGGAGTATGAATACACTGTTCCAGAGATGAGGAACTCTGTACTTGAAGCGAATACAATTTGTAAACTAGTCATCACAATTATATGTCCATATGAAATTTATCTACATATGCTTTGTGCCTTCCTTGCATGTATGTGTTATGCATTCCTTTTTCATGGCCTCAGAAATGCATCTGAGGGCACTCGGAAAATTAGTTGAGCCCCAATTATGGGGAGAGAAGTAGTAAATAATGGGAGGAGAAAGAAATATGAGTTGGAGCTTAAGAGCCGTGTAAGAGGAATATATAGATATGTATGTGTGTGTAAGTACACATACATATGTATAAATATATATATGGGCTGGAGCCATAGCACAGTGGGTAAGACTTTTGCCTTGCACGTGACCAACCTGGGTTTGATTGCTCTCCTCCTCTCAGAGAGCCCGGCAAGCTACTGAGAGTAACCCTCCCTCATGGCAAAGGCTGGCAAGCTACCTGTGATTTATTCAACATGCCACGAACTGTAACAACCAGTCTCACCATAGGGACGTTTCTGGTGCCCGCTCGAGCAAATCAGTGAACAATGAGAGGACAGTGCTACAGTGCTATGGATAATTCAAACGTTGTTTATGTAAAATATAAAAGAATCAAATAAATATAAAGCTGATTATACCTATTAAATTAATATAACTTTACATAGTGTTTAGAAATGAAGTTGAAGAATTTTAAGGCTATAGAAAGATATTGACAATATATCAAGAAACACATGGATTTTTGAGGAGCAAGAACACGTACCTGTTGTCCTTTCTTAAGGTTATATTTTTTCGCTTTTATAGAATATGTTTTCCCTGAATTTTTGTTAATCGCTTCCGTTTTGTAAAAAGCATCACAATAAATTATATTTTTAAAAAAGTAAATAAAGTTGTGTTTTTGAGTAGATTATGTATGTTTGGAATCTGGGAAGTATTTTCCTATGTAATTTACATTAAATATGATATTTAAAACAGAAATACCATCTGCAGTACAATTTACAATAGCCAGAAGAAACTATGGTATACCTACACAATTGAATACTACGCAGTTGGCAGGAAACTGGTATCATGAAGATTGCTTATAAATGGATGTACAGGGAAGATTATCATGCTCAATGAAATCAGTCAGAAGGAAAGGGGTATACTGATTGAACTACCCCATTTTTTGGATATAAAAAAAACAGAATATGAGACTAATACCCAAGGATAGCAGAAACACAGGCCAGGAGAATTGGTCAATGGTTGGACGCTTGCCACAAGTGCTGAAGGCGAGCATTTGGAATAAAGAAGGGACCATTATGACAATGATAGTTGGAAGTGATTACTCTGGGTGAGAACTGAGTCCTGAAAGTAGGTAAAGGAATAAACGTGAGAACCTCTCCCTCTCTGTATTACAATCCATAATGCCCAAAGTTTGAGAGAGAGAGAGAGAGAGAGAGAGAGAGAGAGAGAGAGAGAGAGAGAGAGAGAGAGGTGCCTGCCATAGTGTAGAGACAGCAGGCTGTCAGGTGGGGTTTGGGGTTGGGAGAGGGAGTGGTGGGAGAGAAATTGGGGACATTAGCAATGGAACTGTATACTAGTGGAGGTTGGGTGTTAAAATATCCTATGATTGAAATTGAGTCATAAAAAGATTTGTAATATGTGTCTCCTGCAGATTCAATACAAAAATATGATATTTAGTTTCTACCACCATGATTAACCTATGAATTTGCTGAAATTTATTTTTATCACCTTGGCTGGGCTCATTACATGGATGTCTGTGTGGTAAAACTTTTTCCATTTTATGCGGACTGAAGAGACAAAAATCATAGGGTTGGGACTTCTGGTGGAAGGAGAGAAGAGCACAAAACACCCTGTTGACCACACCTCAGCAGGGTCACCTAACTTGCGTGATGACAGACCTCCTTCACTGATTACTTCTGTTGTAATGTGGAAAAATGAAAAGACTTTGCAGGCTGACAAGAGGTTGTCTCCTCCAGTTCTCACTATTTTCTTTTCGATTAGAATTGTTTAAAGATTATTTGAAAAATGTGGAGCTTAATGATTTGTTCTCATATATTTCCCCTACATGGTGTCAGTGGGCATTGATCCAGGAAGGCCAGCATGAAAAAGTTGAGGTGTATGTCTTAACTACCAATGCCAACACTACTGTAAGTATGGAACCCAAAGTACAATAGTAAAACTTCAAAATGTGTTTGTCAAGGAAATCGGTGGGAATGCAGGGAGAAATGGGTAATCTGTTGGTGGAAGGATGCAGACACTGGTGGTGTAATTAGAATTGAAATATTGTATGACAAATCTCCATTATAAATGATTTTGAAAATCAAAATTGCCTAAATTTTTAAAAAAAGAGAAGTCAACTTACGTCTATATTTCAAGAAAGCTTGTCTTAGCAAATTTTGGCAGGGAGACCATAGTTGGTAGAGAGAGGGAGAAAGAAAGGGAGATTTGACAGTTGGGAAGAGAAGCCTGGATATCATGGAAGAGATGAAAGCTGATCTAAGAAGATTTGGAGCCATCAGAGTTTAGTGAGTTAAATGGTGAGAACATTGCAGTTTAGATACTTAAATAGTGAGATTGGTTTCAGTCATCAGCACTGTATATATAGAAAGTGTTCAAAGACCTCACAGATATTCAGGCTATAATAACTAACAAGGGAAGCGTTTTTTTCCTGAAGCACTATGTAAGGATAATATATTGCCAGGAAAATGATAAAAAGTTGGTTCTCTTATTCACAGATTAATACATTAGAGATGAAAACTTTTATACAAAGGAATCCATCATCTTGTCCTGTTTCTCTGTTTTCTTGTCATCATTCCATTCTCCCCCATGACCCTACCTAATCATGGCTCTCCACATTACTCAGCAGTGTTACCACATAGCCTCAGAGCATTTGTTAACTGCCGGTAGCTCACAGCTCTCATGCCCCCTATCCAAGCCAGAGCCATCCTTCTGAAACCATGGATATTTGCTGAAGACCCGTTCTTCCTTGAAGTGGCAGTCATGGTTTACCTCTTCTTAATCATTGTGTTTACAAATTTAGATGAATGTCACTATACTAGTGACAGGGATTTTCCAAACTATGGTAAGCATAAACATTTCCCTTTCCCCCACGAATTTTGGGCTACTTTTTTTCTATCCACTGCTAATAATTTGTGATAATAAGGAAAGAGTACTGAAGTAAAAACAGGGACATTTGTCAATTTGGTGCCATGACTAATCAGTCTTAGTATAAATATATATTTTCTAGAAATATATATTTTCTAGAAAATATAAATATATATTTTCTAGAAAAAAAAAGCAGAAGAAAAGAAGTTGGTTTCTAGCAAAGAATGCCAAACCTCCACCAAGAAATCCTTTGAAAATAAAAATTCTGACTATGTACTGAACATGAATGACACTCAATGCCTCTTTTGCAGACCACAACACCCGAAAGGAGAGAGAGAACAAAAGGGAATGCCCTGCCACAGAGTCAGGGTAGCATGGGGGGGATTGGTGTGGGAGGGATACTGGAATACATGGTGGTGAAAAATGGTTACTGGCGGAGGAATGGGCATTTGATCTTTGTATAATCAAAACCCAATCACAAAAATTTGTAAATGTACAACTGTACATCATGGTGTTTCACTAATAAAAATTTTTAAAAAAATAAATTAAATATATTTTTGTCTGCGAGAGATCAGCAGATGGGAACCTGAGTGAAGGCAAAAGATTAAATTGGTTGACTTTTATTTTTCCTTGAGTATATTAATTTGATTTTGGAGTCAATTTATATGAGAGTTCATCAAGACACAGAAATTTTTAGCGCTTCTCTTGTTTAAAAGTATAGTGATAGACCATATCTCTATCTCACATTATTTTTATTTCTGATAGTTTGACACAAAAGATACGTCAAAATCATAGATAAATGTAAATTATTTAAATACTTTTTTGATTATTTAAAATTACCTTATAGAATTACATTATAGAATTTCATAAATTTTAGGATTATGCAGAATCAACGTGCATGTATCATATTACACTCACTACTGAAAGGCCTACTCTGTCATTCACCATAGTTCAGTTTTTCCACTTTGATTATACTTTTCGATCTGGTAACTAAATAGTCTCATAGTTCTAAAGTTTGTTTTTATTGCTTTGAAAAGATCAAAATTATGCAATTTTCAACATTGGATGAAACTAGAGGATATCATGCATGTAAAGTTAGCCTTAAGGAAATGAACTTATACAGAGAGATTTTTCTCATATGTGGGATGTAAAGACACACAGCAAGGTAGAAACAAAGGTTCAAGAGCAATGTAAGGGGAGAACTGATCCACACAAATGAGTCAGGGGATTGAGAGTGAGGGATTATGGGGGATTGGGGGAGAGGGAGGGTTTATTCTTTGAGAGAATGAGGAGTGAGTGTCATGTTGGAATTATGTGTATGAGAAACCATTGTTAGTTGAATTATAAATCATAGAATATAAATAATGTTTTAGACGTTTGTCTGTCTCATTTTATTCTTTTAATTTGTTTTCTCCATATGCCACATATGCATGAACTTGTATGATGCCTATCTTTCTCTGCCTGGTTTATGTCACTAAACATAATTTCCTCATGTAATCCATTTTATAAACAAATAATAAGAAGATTTCACTTCATACAACTGAGTAGTATTCCATTGCTTTACCACCTTTCATTTTCAAAATTTGTGGTTTAAAAGATACAAATATTGGTTTTAACAATGCTCTAGTGTTTTAAAATTTTTAGTTTAGTGAAGCTAAATAGATTTTACTGAAAAACACTCAGAAACTTGTGAAACAGGTGTAGGGTGGAATGGAATATTTGTTCAAGAGAGAACAGTCATTTAACAAAGCAAGCAAAGAGAGACATAGAGAAAGGAAGCACGGTATTTCTTCTTATGAGAACAAAAGCTTGAGGACCAAGCCCACTCTGGTAGTTTAGGAATAAGTACTTGGAGTGGTATGAACTTTACTTGTGCACTTTAGGGGAGAACCTGAGTGAAACTATTAGAAGTACTTTCAGGAGCATGATAAACTGGAGTCTGCAGTTGGAATGAGGTGAGTAGAGAGTTCTTTGGGGAGATCCGAACTATGGAGAACAGTAATATTATAACATTAATGATAGTATCTTACCGTGGGATTCCAAAAAATCTGTAACAGTGGCGTTAGAAATGATAACATTCTTAGGTATTTGGATTTCCTGTGGAAACAACGGGAAAGCTGAGTTTATGCTCTGGATGCCTCCACCTGAAACAAGGTCAACAAATCATGAATGAAAAATTACAAGTTACATGGATCAAGGATTCTGATCCCAGTGGAAGGCTAGCTTTCGGGTGGACAATTTCTACTGATGGCCTGATGTAGATTCTGATCCTGGGATACGTAACAGAAAGGAGGTAGTGACAGGTATCCTCAGAAGTGAAGCCTCTGAGACAGAATTCATTCATGACAACTTATGGGCTATCAAAGTTTGCTCATGGCTGCTACCATTATAACATGCCATTCAATGGTTCTGTGGTTTCGATTTACTGTGTCAATTAAAGATGAAGTTTCTAAATCGAAGGTAAAAATCTGAGGCCCTCAAGATGATGAATTATGGGGAGGGGGGGATCTGGAGCAATAGTTCAGCAGGTAGGGCATTTGCCTTGCACACGGCATACCCAGGTTAGATTCCCAGCATCCTGTATGTTACCCCCAAGCACCATGAGGAGTAATTCCTGAGTGCAGAGCCAGGAGTAACCACTGTGCATCGCCACGTGTGACCCAAAAACGCAAGAAAATGATGATCTGGGATTGATCCTTAGCATTGCAAACAGCATTATTTTCTAATTTTTAACTTTTTTCTTTCTTTCTTTCTTGCTTGCTTGCTTTTTTGTTTCCCTTAGCTTTAATGTCATGAAGGGATCTTCCCACATTTTTCTCCATATATCTTAAGAATTCAGGTATGATAGTGAGGTCTTTAAGACATTTGATCTGACTTTGTGCCTGGCACTATAAAGAGGTCTGAGTTCATTTTTTTTGCATGTTGCTGTCCAGTTTTCCCAGCACCAGTTGCTGAAGAGACTTCCTAGCTCAACTTCATATTTCTTGAGCATTTATGAAAGATTAGGTAATAATAATCTGAGGGCCAGCGTCAAGATATTTGACTATATTCCATTGATCTGAGGCCTGTCTTTATCTGAATATTATGGTATTTGGATGACTACAACTTTGTAGTAGGAATTGAAGTTGGGGAAGGTGTTCCCTTCTTCTTTTTACCAAAGATTGCTTTAGCTCTTCATGGGAGTTTATGGTTGTGTATGAGTTTCAAGAGTGTTTAATCTATTTATTTGAAAAATGTTATGGGTATCCTTTTAGAAAGTGCATTAAATCTTTATATAGCTTTGGGGTGTATTGCCATTTTGACAGTGTTAAACCTCTCAATCCATGAGCATGGGATGTGATTCCATTTCCTCATATACTCTATTATTTCGGGAAGTAGTGTTTTGTAGGGTTTTTTTTTTTTGGTATACTTCCTTAACCTTTTTAGTTGATTCCAATATACTCGATTTTCTGAGGTATTATTGTGAATGGGATTGTTTTTCTCTATCTCTTTTTTTCTCTTTCATTATTAATATATGGGAAAGCCATGGCGTACCAGATATTGATTTTGTAATATGCTACTTTACTAAACAAATCTATTGTTCCCAGGAGCTTTTTTGGAGATTCTTTGGGATTTTCTAAGTATAGTATCATGTTATCTCTAAATAGTAAAAGCTTGAGTTCTTCCTTTTTTATATGGATGCCCTTGATATCTTTTTTTTAACGAAATCATATGGCAAGTACTTCAAGTACTATGTTGAATAGGAGTGGTGAGAGTGGGTAACTTGTTTTATGCCTGATTGTATTCTGGAATTCTATTTCATTGATTTCTGCTCCAAGCCTTTGGTTTTTCCCCGTTGAGAATATTACTTGCTGTGGGTTTGTGGTAATTTGCTTTGACTATATTGAGGAAAGTACTTTCAACTCCCATTTTGTTGAGAGTTTTTCATCATGAATGGGTGCTGGATCTCATCAAATGATATATCTACATCTATTGATATGATCATATGACTTTTATCTTTATTTTATTGAGATGGTGTATTCTCTTGATTGACTAGAGAATGTTAAGCCATCCTTGCATCCCCAAGCTAAACCTACTTGGTCATAGTGTGTGATCTTTTGTTGAGTTTCTAGATTCTCTTTGCTGGTATTTTCTTGAAAATTTTTGTATCTGTATTCACAAAGGAAATAGGTCTGCAATTTTCTTTTTTTGTGGTGTCTCTGTCGATTTGAGTATTAGGGTGATCTTTGCCTCATAGAAACTATTTGGGAGTATTTCTGTTTCTTCAATTTCCTGGAAAATCTTAAAAATGTTGGAAGCAGTTCCTCTTTAAAGGTTTGAAATAGTTCACTATTGAATCCATCTGGGCCCTGGATTCTGTTTGGGGGTAAAATTTTGACCATCATTTCAATTTCCTTGTTAGTGATAGGTTCAGTTATTCCAAATCTTCTTAGTTCAGCCTTGGGAGGTAATTCGAATCCAATAATTTATCAATTTATTCAAGATTCTCTCATTTCCTGCTGCAAAGATTCTCAAAATAATCTCTGATGATCCTATGGATTTCTGTACTTTCTATTAGGATACCCCCCTTTGCATTTCTGATTCGATTTATTAGAATTCTTTCTCTTTGTTTCTTTGAGAGGCTTCTCATGGTTTAATGATCTTATTTATTTTCTCAAAGAACCAGTTTTTGTTCTTATTGGTCTTCTGGATTGTATTTTGGGATTCTAGCTCATTGATGTCTGGTACAAGTTTTATTATTTCCTTCCTCCAGCCTAGTTTGGACTACTTTTATTGGTTATTTTCCAAAATCTTGAGCTCTAATTTATTCAGGTAGGCCCTTTCTTTCTTCCTGATGAATTCTGGCAGAGCTATAATCTTTCCTCTTAACACTGCTTTTGCTGTGTCCCACAAGTTCTGGTAGCTCGTGTCCTCATTCTCATTTGTTTATGGAAATTTTTAATTTCCTCTTTGATTTCTTCCCTAAGCCAACGGTTGTTCATTACTTCCCTTAAAGAAAATATTTCCTTGCTGAGCTTCAGTCTGTTTGATCTATCGAGAAGTGACAAAGAAGTGTTGAAATCTCCTACTAGTATTGTGTTACTATCAATGTTTTTCTATAAGTCTATTAGAAGTTGTTTTAAAGTATTTTGCTGGTCTGTCATTAGGATCATATACATTGAGGAGGGTGAGTTTTTTCTGATGTACATATCCCATGATCATTAAGAAATGACATTCACTGTCTCTGATAACCTTTAGCTTGAAGTCCATGTGGTCTGATACTAGTATGGCCACTCCAGCTTTGCGGAGGTGATATTTTCTTGAAAACTTGTTTCCCAGCCTTTTACTTTTAGCCCATGGGTACTTTGATTGTTCAGACATGTTTCTTGCAGGCAGCAGAATGTTGGGTTCAATTTTCTAATTCATCTTCCTATTCTGTGCCTCTGAATTGGCACATTTCATCCATTGACATTGAGAGAGATTGTTGTTTTGGGGATTTGTGCTCTCTTTATGTATAATTTTTGTACTTGTGGGGATTGTCTTAGCTTAAAGTATACTTGTTAATTCTTCTTGCAACAAAAATATGGAATGCTTTACAAGTTTGCATGTTATCTCTGTGCAAGGACCATGCTCATCATTGTATCATTTCAATTTTAGTATATGTGTTATCAAACCTAGTAGGAGTAAATTTTTCCATATTTTTCGCTTCTTATTACTTTGAGTGTTGTCCTTCCTCACTCCTATGGCAGACAATGATTCCTAATCAAGGAATGTATTTCAAAGCAGCATGAATAATAAATAGATTTAGAATTTTAATGTCCCAGAAATAAAAATATGGTTTTTACTATATTATCGTTTACCATACACTAGGCATCAGTTTTACAAAATAATTCTTTTGGAAGATGGTATATGAGTTTGTTTAATGTTGTTCCCTGAATCCTTCATTAAGGACATTAAAATAGAGCCTTTTGCTGTTCTCACCTCAGTCCTGTGTACACCTCCAGGAAAAGGTGAATGGTGTTGTCTGCACTTTGACCACCTTGAATGTATGTAGGATTTTTCTCCTGAAGGATGAGGTGAGGATCATATTGATGATTTCATTCCACCTTATTACAAGTTCAACTTGAACGGAAGGTGAGACTCATGAGGCTCCTATAAAGGACAGAACAAAGGGTCTCAGTGAAGTTTAATGGCCAACTCATATTAACAACATAGATGACTCAAAGTAACCTGTGTGCATCTTTGTGTGTAGTGAGTTTCATATCTACTGATAGTGATTGTCAGTCATGACACATGGGCAAAACAGACCTGTAATTAAATATCTAGTTCTCTGAGCAGAGTGGGGTCTCTGAGGTGATTGAACAAGTGTGTAGTAATTTATTGCTAAGCACATAAGTATTTTGAATGATGTGTACTTTTCGATCTAAAATTAATTCCAAATATGTATAAAACGACAGTGTCCTGACCTCGCACCTGGCTTTCGTCACCGAGGCCCCTTGGAGGTGCCGGGGGTGAGTTTCCCTCACCGCCCTGATTAGAGCCCCGGCAGCTGAAGATCTCTGCAACCAGCCATAGGTACGCTTAAGACCACCCTTCCCAAGCTTGAAGGAGCCTCTTGCATGAAGGAACTGGAAGAGGAACCCAGATGTGCGGGACCGGGGGATGAGAACTCCATGGCTGCTCAGATCAAGACTGTGCCCCCTCCTTCCAAATCCCCCATCTTCTAATAATTAAGTGCTACAACCAAGAACTGCTCCTGGATCCATGTAATGCCATCAATGGCCAACATCCAGAGACTGGATCTTATTTAGAAGACAGCAACTCTGATAGTCCAGTTCTCACTCTCAGAGAACCTGGTAGGCTTCTGTGAGTATTTTGCCCGCATGGCGGAGTCTTTGTTTCTGGTCACTGTTTCTTTTGAGGTACAGAAGCTGCTTAATTTAAGATAGTTCCCTTTGTTTATCTCTGTTTCCAGTTGCTTGGCAAGTGGCGTGTTATATTTGAAGATACCTTTAGCTTCAGTGTTGTGGAGGGATTTGCCGACCTTGTCATCAATGAGCCTGAGGGATTCTGGTCTGATGTTGAGGCCTTTGACCCATTTTTATCTGACTTTTGTGCATGGTGTTAGGTAGAGGTCTGAGCCATTTTTTTTTTTTGCATGTATCTGTCAAGTTTTTTCTCCACCGTTTGTTCAGAAGGACTCTCTTGATCCACTTCACATTTCTTGCTCCCTTATCAAAGATTAGATGATTATATATTTGAGGGTGTGTGTCAGTATATTCAATCCTTTTCCATTGGTCTGCAGCTCTGCCTTTGTTCCAGTACCATGCTGTTCTCATTATTATCGTTTGTAGTAGAATTTGAGGTTGGGGAAGGTGATGCCTCCATTTTCTTTTCCCCAAGAATTGCTTTAGCTATTCGTGTGCGTTTGTTGTTCCATGTGAATTTCAGGAGTGCTTGATCAATTTCTTTGAAGAATGTCATGGGTATCTTTATAAGGATCAAGTTGAATTTTTACAATGCTTCGTGGAGAATTGCCATTTTGACAATGTTAAATCTCCCATTCCATATGCAGTATATATGTTTCCATTTCCTCCTGTCTTTTTTAATTTCCTGATGTATAGGTCCTTTACCTCTTTAGTTAAGCTGATTCCAAGGTTCTTGATTTTCTGCGGCACGATTGTGAATGGGATTGCTTTTTCATGTCATTTTCTTCTCTCTCATTACTTGCATATAAAAAAGCCATAGACTTTTGGGTATTGAGTTTATAGCCTGCAATTTTACTATAAATGTCTATTGTCTCTGGGAGATTTTCGTAGAGATTTTAGTATTCCCTGAATATAGTATGATATCTTCTGTGAATAGTGAGAGATTATATCTAAATTTCATACATGAAAAACCCTTAATATTTTTTCTTATCTATTTTCTCTTCCAAGTACTTCCAGTACTACATTGAAGAGAAGTGCCAAAATGAATTTTTACTTAGCACATTCTGTCTGTAAATTTCTATGCTAAGAACGGTGGAAGAAACAGTGATATCTTAGTAATTTACAAGTAAATTATAAAGACAGATAATTTAAAAGAATTTCTTTGTATAAATTTCAAAATGTGTAGCTTTTATTAAATATATTAAGAATAAATTGTAGGTCTTGATTATACCATGAAGATTATTTTCCTGTTAGAAGTTACCCTTCTAAAATGCAATAAAGAGACACATTTTGAAAATGTTGATTATTCGTTAATTCATTCAATGAAAGTTTGTAATCTGGTTGTGCAGTGCCTGCAGGAAGTCAACCTGTACCCTCAGGTGAGTGCATCAACAGTCTGATGGTGTCTTCATGCTTCCCGATAACCTCAAATGGCCACTGTGCCTCTGGCTGGCTCCCAACAACTCAGGACTACGTTTCCCGAGAAATTAAATTCCCGAAAGATATGTGGGAGCCATGTTAACAAACCACCCCAGGCTCAGCTATACAAGCTAATGGATTGGTCTTGTTTCAGAAAACCATAGACATATCTGGAAGATATCAACAGCCACAGTTAACCTTGGACCTGCAAAAGGCTGAAGACACTAGGGTAAATCAGAGGGAGGCAGGTTAGTTTGGTGCCCACCCAACCAGAACCCAGTGCAGCCACTAGCTCCCACAATCCAAAATCGCCACCATGCTCTCCTCTGGTTTCCATCGTCTCAGGATGGCTCTCACTGAAATATAACAGCTGAAAATTGGGATATGTGTGTTTTGTGACTGAAATCTCCAGGCTTTCTCTGGGCAGGATGGGCATCCCACCCCCACTGCCCTGTACTTACGGAAGCCTCAGCAGTCATTTCCATACCTCAAAGCTACTCCACGCTTAACTTCCTGATAAAAATGCTAAATTCCTTGAACAAACATGATGACCTCTTAGTACCTGTACGAGACCCTTAATGCACAAAATAAAAAGGAGACAGAGAGAAAGAATTAAAAAGCCTGCTATAGAGACACACTGGGCGTTGGGGTAGGGTGTTGGGGGATGGTTTTAGGGAACCAGGAATATTGGTTTTGGGAAATGTACACTAGAGGAGGGACTGATGTTGGATCGTTGTATGACTGGAAGCAAATTATGAATAGATTTGCAATGGTCTATCTCACAGATATTGGATAAAACATTAAAAATATATATCCTTCATTTGTACCTCAGAATACTGATGAAACTTTAAAACCCAGCATATCTATTTTTGTGTTCTCTGTAGGAAAAAAAATGTTACTCACCTGTGTGCCAATAGCTTGTAGAAAGCTAAACCCAAAGATATATCAATGACTGTCTTTGGCATGAATACTGTAATTTCAGCTATGTTATGTTTTAGAATCAGTTCATGGACAAGACGTCAAGAGGAGCAGTGGCAAAGTGCATCAATGTTGAATGGATAATGTTTCAGGAGCTTGCAAGGGAGATGGGAAGATTTGGCATGAGTAAAGGGAAGAAACAGAAGAGTGAAGTACTAATAAGTATCATGAGAAAAATGCAAGGGAGGACATTTCCTGGCAAGTGTCACACTCTGTTGAGATTTTGGTGAGGATAAGTATTAGAAAGTATCTTTCCCATTTAGTGGTAAAAAGGTAACTTTGATGGGTGTATTTAAAATTTACTTTAACAATTAGAGTTAACAAGAGATACAAAGTTACAAAGTTGCTCATAATTGAGTTTCAGTCATCTAATGTTCTAGAACCTTTCCAGTATATTGGGGCATTTTTGAAGGAATATCCCTGGTGCGAAGACTAGGGCATCTGAATCTTAACACATTTCACCAAATATATGATCTGTACTCACATGATTTACACTGTCTCCCCTGCTCTTTGATTTATGTTTTCATGCAATATTTCCTTGTGAACCTCACCTCAAGTGAGGCTCCCTAATTAAGACAAGTACATGTTTCTGGGGCACTACATATTTTTTGGTTGCAGGGGGAGTCTCTAAAGCAATGCTCAGGAGGTGTGGGGGCCCCACAGACAATTTTCAGAAAACGTGGCCATGGTGCTTGGGGTCCTCTGAGGCTATACAGCCTTTGATACTCTTGCAATCAGGTGGTGCTGGGAGTCAAATTGAGTGCATGTGAGACAAGTTCCATAAGCACTACACTATCTCCTGCAGCCCTGAGTATTAGATTTATGTCATCATTCTGAGGTCCTCCCTTTTGTCAGAAAGCAGAGACTTGTGCAGGAGAAATTGGAAGAGACTTTAGGGTTTAGCTAGGTTGACTGAGTAGCTGGTGATACCATTAAGATTGGAACATAAAGTAAAAATAAAACAAGAGCCCCGTGCCTTTTCCCGCTGAACTCGACACCCTCCACAGGGGTACATCTGCGGACAACACCTGCAGCAGCTCCTTTGGACTATCCATCACCTAATCAGCCCTCCCCTCCAGGTGGGTAGAGGGAGCACAAGCCAGGTTCACCACTCCTCCACTCCTCACCCCCAGCCCCTCACCTTTTCCTGCAGAACTGGACACCCTCCAGCAGGGGACACCTGAGGCAGCTCCATGGGATTTTTCATTGCTACATTTCATTGCTACATTCCAGGATCCTGGGTGGGAGTGACCCTGGGATGGGCCAGGGGCGTGACCACCATATAGGGAGCGTTTCCTCCCAGAAGTGGGCGTGGCCTTCTCATGGGTGTCCAGCCCCAGTTATATTTCCAAATCTGGGCTCTCAGGACTTTCATCTCTCACTTTGTCGCCTAATACCGACTAAAAATTTCGACCACCTCTACTAGAATACAACAACATCCCACTCGCCTACTCCATTTATAACAAAATACCTGTATGAAATGTGCTGTACAAGCTCAAAACTAAAAAGTACCTCCTCCAAAGCGCAAATCTCCACCACAAGGAGAATATGAAGAAAAGAATCCCGAATCCTCAACCGAGGTTTTCCACAATTGCACTCTCTTTGATAAAGAATTCCAGGATAAAATGCAGAAGGTGTTCAAGGACCTACTCAAAGAGTCAATGGAAGAGATATCCAAAGACTAAAAGAAGAAATGAAAAAAACAACAGAAAAGAGAGCCAAGAAAATACAGGAAGAAAAGAGAACAGAATTTTAAAAAGCTACAAAAAGAAGATTCACAAATAAAGGATTCAGTGGATGAAATTAAAAAGTTAGTAAGTGCCCATAGCAATAGGATAAGTGCAGCTGAAGTTAGGATCAGCGAGCTTGAAGGTGAGCAACAGAAATCCCACTGGGAAGAACAAGCAATAGCAAAAGACCTCAAAATGGCTCTAAGGAGAATCAGAGACCAAGGGGATGACGCCAAGAGGAACAACATTAGAATCATTGGAGTACCAAAAGGACAGGGAAACAACCCCAATGAAAAAGCTAGAGTAAAAGAAACCATGGCTGAAAAGTTCCCAGCGTTAAGGAAAGCAGACATCCAGATCCAAGGAGCCAGAAGGGTACCAGCTTAAGGAGACCCCAGAAAAAACACTCCAAGCATATCATAGTCAGAACGATGGATGCTGTGGACAGAGACACAATATTACAAGCAGCAAGGTCAAAGAAGGAAATTACATACAAAGGAGAACCCCTTAGATTCACAGCAGACCTATCAGTGGAAACCCTCAAAACCGAAGGCAATGGTTGTATATAGTGAAAAAATTCAAAGAAATGAACGCCTCACCGAGAATACTCTATCCAGCAAAACTCTCACTCAAATTCGATGGAATGATACACCACTTTTTAGATAAACACAAACTCAGGAACTTCATACACTCAAAACCAAATCTAAAAGAAGAACTAAAGGGGCTCCTGTAAGAAAAGAAGGAAAACACGTGTAAACACAAACAACTCCTACAGGAAGATGGCACAAAACCCCATGACAATACTCTCCCTTAATGTCAATGTCTAAATGCACCTACTAAGAGACACAGAGTGGCAAAATGGATCCAGAAACTGAAACCAGCATTCTGCGTTCTACAAGAAACTCATCTGAACAATCAGAGCAAACACAGACTCAAAGTGAAAGGATGGAAAAAAATCCTGCAAGCAAACAGCTCCTTCACAAAAGCTGGGATGGCCACACTAGTATCCGACAACATTAATGTCAGGCTGAAAAAGATTAGAAGGGACAGCGAAGGCCACTTTCTCTTCATCAAGGGATACATACAACAGGAAGAAATCATACTCTTAAATGTATAAGTACCTAATGAAGGAGCAGCTAGATACTTAAAACAACTGCTAACAGATTTTAAAGAGGACAGTGCTAGCAACACAATAGTAGATGGAGACTTCAACATCACCTTATCACCTCTGGATAGATCAAGAAGAACAAAACTCAGCAAGGAAACATTGGCTTTGAATGAAGAAATAGAAGAGAAAGGACTTATAGACCTATACAGGGCTTTACACGCCCCAAAGAAAGAATACACTTTCTTCTCCAGTGCTCCTGGAACATTTTCCAAAATCGACTATGTGCTAGGCCACAAAACATACCTCAATAGAATCAGGAAGACAGAAAGAGTATCAACAATCTTTTCAGACCATGATGCACTGAGGATAGATGTGAATCACACACAGACACGGACAACCAAATCGAACACCTGGAAACTAAACAAGTCACTGCTGAACAATGTGTGGGTCAGGAAGGACGTCAAGGAATAAATCAAATGATA
Organism: Sorex fumeus; assembly: GCF_029834395.1. NCBI lineage: Eukaryota > Metazoa > Chordata > Mammalia > Eulipotyphla > Soricidae > Sorex > Sorex fumeus. Next base: position 1,338,017 of record NW_026606203.1, read on the forward strand.
CCTGGAAACAAATGAGAACGAAGACACGAACTACCAGAGCTTATGGGATGCAGCTAAACCCCTATTAAGGGGAAAATTCATAGCTCTGCAAGCATATCTACGGATGGAAGAAAAGATGCACTTAAGCAACTTATTTCACAGCTCAAGTTCTTATAAAAGGATCAAGAAAAGGAGCCTACATCGGGCAGAAGGAAAGAGATCATAAAACTTAGAGCAGAAATCAACGACATGGAAACCTAAGAAACAACCCGAAAGATCAATGAAACCAAGGGCTGGTTCTTCGAGAAAATAAACAAGATAGATAAACCACTAGCAACACTCACAAAGAAACAGAGAGAGAGAAAACTAATAAACCGAATCAGAAATAAAAATGGAGATATCACAATGGAAACCAAAGAAATTCAAAAGATCATCAGAGACTACTTTGAAAGTCTGTATGCCAAGAAAAAAGAGAAGTTAGAAGAAATGGATAAATTCCTGGATTCCTATAATCTCCCAAAAATGAGTCAAGAGGATATAAAATACCTGAATAGACCTAGTCATAAAAATGAAATTGAAACAGTAATCAAAATTCTTCCCAAAAACAAAAGCCCAGGTCCAGATGGATTCACTACCGAATTTTTCCAAACATTTAAAGAGGATCTACTGCCCGTCCTTCTCAAACTTTTCCAGGAAATTGAAAAAACAGAAACTCTCCCAAACAGTTTCTATGAATCCCATATCTCTCTAATACCAAATGGAAACAAAGACACCACGAGAGAAGAAAACTACAGGCCGATATCACTGATGAACACGGAGGAGAAGATTCTGAACAAAATACTAGCAAAGAGAACTCAACAGCTCATCAAAAAGATCATACACCATGACCAAGTGGGATTCATCCCGGGGATGCAAGGATGGTTTAACATTCGGAAATCAATCAACATAATCCATCATATCAACAAAAGATAAAAATCATATGATCATATCAATAGATGTAGAGAAAGCAATTGAGAAGATCCAGCATCCGTTTATGATGAGAACCCTCGCCAAATTGTGGATAGAGGGGACTTACCCCAATATAGTTAAAGCCAGCTACCACAAGCATACAGCAAGCATCATCCTCAATGGGGAAAATCTGAGAGCGTTCACCCTAAGATCAGCATCGAGATAAGGATTCCAACTCTCTCAACTGCTGTTGAACATAGTACTGGAAATACTAGCAATAGCAATTAAGCAAGCAAAAGAGATTAAGGCCATCCAAATGGGAAAGGAAGAAATCAAGCTCTCACTATTCGCAAATGATATGATACTATACTTAAAGAACCCTAAAAACTCTACCAAGAAACTCCTAGAAATGATAGACTCGAGAGTAAATTTACAGGTATAAAATAAATACCTAAAATTCCATGGCTTTACTATACACAAATACTGAGAGAGAAGAAAATGACAAGATGAAAACAATCACATTCACAATTGTGTGCCAGAAAATCAACTACATATGAATTAGTTTAACTAATGAAGTAGAGGAACTATACAAAGAAAACTATAAAACGCTGCTTCTTGAAATAAAAGAGGAAGCGAGGAAATGGAAAAATATCCCCTGTTCATGGATCTGGAGAATTTATATTGTCAAAATGGCAATACATCCAAAAGCACTGTACAAATTCAATGCGATCCCTATTAGGTTATGCATGACATTCTTCAAAGAATTGGAGCAAACTCTCCTGAAATTTTTATGGAACAATAAGCCCCCCACGAAGAGCTAAAGCAATTCATGGTTAAAAGAAAATGGGAGGAATTAACATCCCGAACCGCAAAATTTACTAAAAGTAGTAATAATTAAAACAGCATGATACTGGAACAAAGGTAGAGCTGCAGAGCTATGGAACGGGGTTGAATATACTGACATCTCCCCTCAAACATATGACCATCTAATCTTTGAAAAAGGGGCAAGAAATGCGAAGTGGAGTAAGGAAAGTCTTTTCAACAAATGGTGCTGGCAAAACTGGATGACTACATGCAAACTACTGGGCTTCGATCTCTGCCTAACACAATGTACAAAAGTAAGATGAAAATGGATCAAAGACCTAAACATCAGACCGGAACCCATAAGGTACTTTGAAGACAAAGTTGGCAAAACCCTCCATGACATTGAAGCTAATGGTATCTTCAAGGATGTCACGTCACTGGCCAAGCAAGTGGGAATATCTTAAACTAAGAAGCTTCTGCACCTCAAAAGAAACAATGACTAAAATACAGAGATAGTCTACAGAATGAGGAAGGATATTCTCCAAATACACATCTGAGAAGGGGTTGATATCATATATATATATATATATATATATATATATATATATATATATATACAAAGTACTGATTGAACTCCACAAGAAGAAAACATCCAACCCCAACAAAAAGTGGGGCAACGAAATCAACAGAGAATTAATCAACGAAGAAATCCGAATGGCTAAAAGGCACATGAGAAAATGCTCTACATCTTTAATCATCAGGGAGATGCTGATCAAAACAACAATGAGATATCATTTCACACCACAGACACTGGCCCACATTCAAAAAAACAAAGGCAACCTTTGTTGGCATGATGTGGCGACAAAGGGACCCTCCTTCACTGCTGGTGGTAATGCTGACTGGCTCAACCCTTTCGGAAAAAAGTAGAGATGATTCTCAAAAAATTAGAATTTGAGCTCCCGTTTGACCCAGCAATACCACTCCTGAGAATATACCTCGGAGAAGCAAAAAAGTATAGTCGAAGTGACCCCTGCACTTATTTTTTCATTGCAGTACTATTTACAATAGCTAGAATATGGAAAAAAACCCGATTGCCTGAGAATAGATGACTGGTTACAGCAACGTTGGTACATCTACACAGTGGAGTACTATGTAGCAGTTAGAAAAAAATAAAGTCATGAAATTTACTTACAAGTGGTACTGTATGGAAAATATTATGCCAAGTGAAATGAGTCAGAAAGAGAGGGACACATATAGAAAGACTGCATTCAACTGGATAACATAAAGTAGCAAACTAAGAGAATAACACCAAGAACAGCTGTGATAAATACCAGGTTCTTCACTCCATGGCTTAGGTACCAGCCTCACACTCTAGGGGTAAAGGCAGCTCAGATAGAGAAGGGAGCACCAAAAAAAGGTCGTTGAGAAGATCCACCCAGAATGGGAGATGCATGCTGACAGCAGTCTATAGACAGAACATGATTGCCACCCTAAGTCTCTCCTATAGATTATAGCACCAAAAAGGAGAGATAGAAGAAAAGGGAGTGCCCTGCCGCAAAGGCAGGGCAGGATGGGGGATAGGGGGTGTGAGGGATACTGGGAATGGTAAGGGTGAAGAATGGGCTCTGGTGTTGTGGTGGGTACTCAATCATTGTATAACTGAAACCCAAGCACACAACTTTTAAGTCCACAACTGTAACTCATGGTGTTTAATAAAACAAAACAAAACAAAATAAAACAAGAGAAAGGTCTAACAATAGCAAACAGGACTGTAGTACTCAAAAGATTTGGAAACAGGAACATTGGCAAGTATTTTTAAATAAGCATCCAGGAGAGAATATAGCATTGTGAGTGAGCAAATCTACTGTATGGATTAATCTCATCCTTCGAAATGGAAAATGACAAAGTGTTACAGTTACAAATTTTCAAATAAGATATATACCATCTACTTTTTGCTGTGTTTCTATGCTTTGCCAAGTATGATTCTAATTTTTAAATTTACTTTAATAATTAAAACAGTATTTGCCTGCATTAATCATTTTAATTAATGTTTTATTGAAATGTTTTTAAAATTATTAAAAATGTTTTATTAAAATGTCATTTTAAAAAACAAACATATAGTCCAAACAGCTATTGCAGTATGTAGAGGGTGTATACCTTGTATGCAGCTAACCTGAGCTCAGTCCCCAGAACCCTGAGCCTGCCAGGAGTGATCTCTGGATACAGAGTGGGAAGTGAGCCCGAAGCACATCTAGGTGCACTCCCCTCCCCACAAAAAAGGAAGAAAAGAAAAACATATAAATGATTCTTGAGTAACATAGAGAATAAGAGTGCTAACTCCTATATAACTTTTGAAAATCATCAAATTTAAGAGATAGTCTGCTATTGGCCAAGAAGGTGGTTTTTTAAAATACAAATTATCGACCATCTACCTTCACTCCCATTCCTTCCCATTCCAGTCGTCGCATGATGTTCTCAAGGGTGACACTGAAGAGTTTCGGTGAAATGGTATCACCCTGACGCACCCCTCTCTTGACATCAACGATTACTTCTTTGTAGAATGGTGAGATCCTGGTAGTGAATCCGCAATACCGCTCACGGAGGATCCTGATGTATTGGGCTTGAATGCCCTGATTGGCTAGGGCTTCAATGACTGCTTCCGTCTCAACAGAATCAAAAGCCATTTTAAATCAATGAACGTTAAACAGAACGGCATCTTGAACTCCCGAGAAACCTCAATGAGCTTGGTTATCGTGTGGATATGGTCGATGGTGCTGAATCCTTTGCGGAACCCTGCTTGCTCGTATGGTTGTCCTTCATCTAGTGTTCTGCCAATCCTATTTAGGATGACTCGAGTGAACAACTTGGAGATGACAGACAAGAGGCAGATCTGGCGATAGTTGCCAATGTCATGGATGTCTCCCTTCTTGAACAGTAGTACGGTCCTGCTGGTTTTCCATTGGGACGGACCCTTGCATTCAGACAGGTAGCGAGTGAAGAGCCAAGCCAGTGTATTGATGAGTACTGATGGCAGGTTCTTCAGGTGTTCAGGTCTGACCTTGTCTGGCCCAGGTGCTGTTTGTTTCTTTACCGACAAAATGGCGTGTCGGATTTCAGAAGGGAGAACTTTGGGAACAACATATCCATCCTGTGGAATTTGGTATGTCAGCAAGTGGACATGGCTATGGAAGAGATTTGAGTAGAAGTCATGGATAATCTTCTACATTGCCATTCTGGAGGATTTGTTTGATCCATCAGGACGTCGGAGGGCAGTCATCTTGGTCTTATAGTTGGCGAAGGACACTCGGGCGTTACGAATACTTTTCCCGGCTTCTGCCGCATCTACCAGTACTTCTGCTCTTCTCTCTTTGAGGTCTTCCTTGTTCGCATCTCTGCACTGCTTTGCGAGCTTGGACATTAGCTTGTGGTTGCCTGAGGCATGCGCCAAACCATGCTGGCGAATTAGCTCAAGAGTTTTCGAAGATAGGCGATTTTTTGTGGCTTTCTCTCTTGGCGTTCCTCGCACATTCATGGAGGTGCTGAACCAGTGGATTGTATTCTTTGTCAATGTTGTCAACAATGGCATCTTCCCATGTTGCCGCAATAGTAGCAAAGAGTTCCCAGTTGGTGGTCATTCTGGGAGTTCTCTTTTTAACTTTGCAGCCCTTTCTCCCCGCTCTGTGAAGTAGAATTTTGCACGAAGGAGACGGTGATCCGATCCCGTTCGAAATTTTGGGACAACAGCAACTTCAGTCAGGCAAAACCATTGATTGAATATGATGTGGTCTATTTCGTTGTGGAATCGTCCACCGGGAGACTCCCATGTCCATCATTTAGATTCTGCCTTCTGGAACTGTGAGTTACCATGAATGGTCTTGGTCAACATGATGAACTCAGACAGTCTCTCACCCTGTTTGTTCCATTCTAGGCCATGGGTCCCGATGTGAAGTTCTTCAGCTGATCTTCTCAGTCCTATCTTGGCATTAAAATCACCCACAATGATCTTGTAGAAGGTGAGGTCTTCATTATAGAACTCCTCTAGCTCCATGTAGAACTTCTCGATTTCTCTTTCATCATAATGAGATGTTGGTGCGTAGACAACGAAGATAGTGTGGTCTGTAAACCTGTAAATTTGATACATTTAAAAATTTATAATGGATTTTACAATAGTCTTTCAATTATGTATTTACATTAGTCCATATGCAAGCATGATTTTTAAAAAATAAATTTCAGTGACAATAAAATTTTGGTGTTTTTCATAATTGTAATGATTTACTGCTCAGTCTATATTGATATGAACATTTTTATCTATTTGTCTAATTTTCTGATTGTTTATTTAAGATCAGTAGTTAACAGCTAACTTACCGATGACTGATTTTGTGGCTCAGGGCTAAAGCACTTGGCTTGCGTGTATGAAACTTTGGGTTGGCCTCCTGCAAGGCAAATGCCCTACCCACTGTGCTGCAAAAGTTATATAAAATATACTAATAATAAGACCTAATGATGTTGGTGAACAGTGCAATATAAATGATTATTTAGTAATTTTCTTGATTTGTTAATGAAATGTGTAAGCTCTTGAGTATAATGGGAGTATTTTTCTAACGTAAGAGTCTGAGGAAGGTGAACCTGTTATAACTGTCCTGTAGGATTCCATCTCCCTAGCCTGCTTCATTCTACCTCTCTCTCTATCCAATCCAGTCTTCTTCTTGGGAATCTGATCTCCTGATTGGCTAGCCTCTACCTTTCAACTGCCTAATATATGACATCATTCTCGCACCCAACCAACCACCAACTGGTAGAATCTTGGGGTTGGTACCGCTTGACCTTGAGCCTGGAAGTTGGTGGCGGAAAGAGATGGTCCTAGGCGAGTTAATGGGGTGATGGATGGATGGGAAGGAAACCGGGAAGGGTAGGGAACTGGACAGCTGGTCATCAGCATGGGAGATTTGGTAGATGTTTTCTAAATACTTTAACATGTTTTTCGTAAATGATAAGCAAAACAAAAATACGAAAATAAGATAGGTTCCAAAGAAGAGGTTACATATAAGACCGAGAGAGCTGAAAGGGCTGGCATTCTTTCTGGAGCTTTCAATCATACCATTTACTAAAGATGGTATTTTCACATCACTTAGCTGTGGAGAAGAATAGTGAGAAACAGAATGCCACCAGAAAAGCAAACTGGATAACCACCTTTCATAAATGCCAGGTGAAATGTGTTCAAATGGATCCCAAGTGCAAGTGGGTTAACAGGAAAATATATTTCACTAAGTCTGCTTGGTACCAGTAACTACTTTGGTGGAAATGGAGAAAAACAAATGCAGTTTCTGACAGACGTGAGTCTAAACTGCTAATCAATTTTCCCAGGAAAGGGTAGTTTAATGGCTGTGAACAGAAAAACTTGAAAAGCGTTTTGCTACTTTTCATGTATGGCTAGAGGAAAAATGATCCCAGTCAACTCTCAAAACTAACAAGCTTCAATTCCCTTGAAGGAAAGTTGTATTCAGTGAGGAAAAAGTGCTGGGAGAAAAGTCTGAAATGATGGGAAAAGAGACAATAATTCAAAAGGAAGGACATGAAATTTGGGTTCCTCTGAAAACAAAGCTTGAAACCACAAGATCTGGTGATCACACGATTTACTGGGAATGGGATCTGTGGAGGATAGGAGTGATATCAGGGATGTGAACAAGGAACATCCAAGTTAAGGAAGACTTAGCTAGCTGATTACCCCATGGGCAACATGGTTCCAAGACTACCAGAACTTACCAAGGAATTTACTTTAATTTTCTTTCTTTTATATGGTCACTTACAACATGTATTCTTTGCCTTCTTCAAACACAAATTGCAAATTGTTTTAATTATTAAAAATGTTTTATTAACATGTCATTATTAAAAAGAAACATATAGGCCAAAGAGCTAGTGCAGTATGTAGAGGGTGTTTACCTTGTATGCAGCTAACCTGAGCTTAGTCCCCAGATCCCTGTCCCTGCCAGGAGTGATCTCTGGATAGAGTTAGAAGTGAGCCCAGAGCACATCTGGGTGTGCTACCCTCCCACAAAAAAGGAAGAAAAGAAAAGAAAAACATATAACTGTTTCTTGAGTAACATAGAGGTTGAGGGTGCCAACTGCTATATAACATTTGAAAACCCCCAAATTTAAGAGATAGTCTGCTGTTGACCAAGAAGATGGTTTTTTAATAATATTGACTCACATTGTTTGCACGTAATGCTATTTGTGGCCTGTAAGTCTGTAAATTTTGATACATTTTAAAAAAATTATAATGGATTTTATAATGGACATTATAATGAATTTGTATTTTATAGTAATAAGTGATAAATTGTATTTCTGTTTTTGTGGGGTATTTGGGCCATAGTATGTGGTGCTTGGGACTTCTGACTCTGTGCTCAAGTGTCATTCCTGGTGATGCCAGCCATTAAGTTCAGTTGACTGTGTAGATGGTAAGTGCTTTAACCCCTCTACTAATTCCGGGGGGCTAATCAAATAAATTATCTGAATATATTTTATACATGCATGGCATACTTTGTCTTAGATTTTTTGTATTTCTAGGATATATTGATCGTTTTTAATTATTTTACATCAATACCAACCTCCAAAAAAGTTTCAAAATATAATTATTGACAAAAAATCATATAGAGGTCCAAATTTGTATTGTTCATGGGATAACTATATTAAGAAGAAAATAGAACCACAATAAACATACAAGTAAAATGAAGGTACATTTCTTTGGAGTCTTTCAATTATGTATTTATATTTGTATATATACAAGTATAATCTTTGAAAAATAAATCTCAGATACTATAACATTTTATTGAGTTTTTTATAATTGCAATGTTTTATTGCTAAGATGATATTGTTGTGAACATATATATCTATTTGTCTACTTTTCTGATTGTTTACTTAAGATCTGATATTAAAAGCTAACTTACTAGGGCTCGAGCGATAGCACAGCTGGTAGGATGTTTATCTTGCAAGCGGCCGACCTGGGTTCAATTCCCAGCATACCATATGCTTCCCTGAGCACCGCAAGGGGTAATTCCTGAGTGTACAGCCAGGAGTAATACCTGTGCATCGCGAGGTGTGACCCAAAAAGAAAATAAAAAGCTAACTTACTTATGACTGGGTATGTAGCTCAGGGCTAAAGCACTTGGCTTGCAAGTATGAAATTTTGGGTTCTATTCCTCACATAATAGAAAAAAACCAAAATCACTAACTATGGTTGAAAATATATCTCAGTGGTAAAATATTTGCCTCACATTTTTGAGGTTATGGGTTTGATCCCTGAATTTCCATATACGCTCACAAAAGCTAATTTACTTAAAGAATATTAAACTGCTTAAACCCAAGTACATATTGCCGTACAATTATACAGATTTAATTCTCAATAAAATAACTTGAAAAGGTCTATTTTTAGCATCTTTGCTAGGAAAAGATGTTACCTGAATTTTAAATGTTTGTAATTTGGGGACACATTTTAATTTGTCATTTTATTTTGTGCTCTTTGTTTACTAGTGAGCTTGAAAATTGCTCTTGTGTTATTTTTTCTATACAAGTTTAATAGCTAAATATTGATTTATTTCACAGCAGTAATTTATTAAAAACATTCATCATTTGCCTATCATATTAATTGCCATTAGTTGTTTGTTTTGCTTGTTTTTTGATCACTTAATTTACTTTCTATCTTTTATTTCAGATTGTAAGATTTTCACAAAATGAGCATGTTTTTCTTTATATTCTACAGTTTTAGATTGAGAACAACTGTTTGTTTTGTAAAATAAGATACTTGTGCATTTACAATTTCTTCTCATTATTTTTACATTGTAACACATCTCGATTCATCTACAATTTGTCATAATAAGTGTTGTCATATTGAAAGAAACCATCATTATTTTCAATCATAGCACTGTAGCACTATCCTCCCGTGGTTCGTCCATTTGCTCGAGTGGGCACCAGTAACTTCTTACAACAGATTGTGAGACTTGTTGTTACTGGTTTTGGCCTATTGAATACGTCATGGGTAGCTTGCCAGGATTTTGCTATGAGGGCAAGATATTCTGGGTATCTTGCCGGGCAGAGGAATCGGAATCAGGGTTGGCCTCCTGCAAGGCAAATGCCCTACCCGCTGGATGTAAACGTTATATAAAAGTACTAGGAATACCGAATGTTGTTTCTTTAACAGTGCAATAAAAATGATTATTTAGTAATTTTCTTGATTTATTAAAGAAATATGTAAGCTCTTGAGTATAATGGGAGTAGTTTTCTAACACAATAGTCTGAGGAATTTGAAACTGTTATAACTGTTTTGTAGGATTCCATCTCCCTAGCCTGCTTCATTCTAACCCTCTCTCTTATCCAATCCGGTCTTCTTCTTGGGAATCGGACCTCCTGATTGGCTAGCCTCTACCTTTCAACTGCCTACTTTATGACATCATTCTCCCACCAAACCAACTACCAACTGGTAGAACCTTGGGGTTCCCTTGCGGTTGTTTGTAAAAAATTTGAATCATCCTGGCAAGTGACCAGTAACCAATGACCAATCACCATTGACCAGTCATCTGTACTGGACACTTGTGATCTTAAGCCGCTGCAGTTTACTGACTTACTCTCATACTGTCTCCTCTTCTCGTCTACCTTTCATCGGTATTTCCTCTTCTCTGACCATGTCAGGTAAGGAATAATACTTTTCAAAGCTTTTCATTAGATTTATCATCTCTAAGCTTAGCAGTCTAGTAAAAACAACATGTACTAGTGAAAGAAAGTATTCAAGTTGAATTTTATAAGCCTCATTTTAGTTGACTTTGACATTTGCTGTGTGATTTTAGACATTGGCTTTCTTTCTCTCACATACAAACGGTTTTTCCTCATTGATTACATTATATTTTAGACATATTTATGAGCTCAAATACAAACATATATTTGTGTTGATTCTCTGTGTTTCTTTTTATTTTTAATCGTGTATTTTACATAATATCCTTTGAAAAAAGCAAATCAGAGAGAGTATTTTTACAGAAAAAGAAAATGTAGATGCTGTGGAATCCTGCTGAAATATACTCGCATGTTTTCTCTGTAATGGTCTCTCCTCTTGTATTTATACCTCAGTATTTTAAATATAGTGCTATTACACAGTAATAATCATTTATCTTTGAGTTTTCTATTTAAACTAGGTAATAAGAAAATTTGGGGAATGGGGAAGGTGTGGAGTGCTGAGCGATAGGGAGGCAAGCCCTCAAAGGTAAGAAAGTTTGGGATCACTTTCATCAAACATTGACCAATCTAAACCAAGACGATATGAGGGAGAATAAAAAAGGAAAGAAAGAATGAAAGAATATGGACGGCAATTATCACGGAAGGGGAAACCGTCTGAATTGAATGTTGAAGAAAACCAACGATTTAAAATCAAAAAAGAAAGAATATATGTTAAATATGCTGAGGTAAATACACTGAGAGCAAGTCAAAGCAATTTACTTCAATAAATGCCAGGACTAGAAAGTATTCTGTTCCTTGAGTAGGGTACCAGTAGGAAAACCAGTATATCAGAAAGGCATCCTTGGTGACTTTTTTCCTTATTATCTCTTTGAACACAGTACTTGGTACTTGACAATTTGGAATATAAACATGCATCAGAAATGATGAGTCCCATAAATAGCTAATAGTGGTTCTCTAGGTGGGTGGAAGAAATAGAATCTTCAATGTTTTATGACGTTCTGGTTTTTAAGTACATGTACGCGTTGCCTGTTGAAATTTAAAAAATGGTATTTTCTAACTTGATTCAGGAGATTTGATTCATTTGTGTGGTAATTAGGTTCCAGGTTTAAGCTGCTTGTCATCTTTACAAATATTATTTCATGTGATTTTTTCTACCTAACATGAGAGTAGTTTGATAATGTCAACTTCTGCTTTAGATCCTAAGAGGAAATAGGAAAATCAAGTCTCACATGTAGAATTACACATTTTTGTCATATTTGTTAATTTTGATTGTTCCTATATTAAAAACATTTAATGGGATTTTGGTGCTCATTTATTAAACATTGAGAAGAACGTTTTCCAGGTTAATAAAGTTAATTCTACTCCAGGTTTTGAAAGTAAATTTCAATATTTTCTGATCATTTTTTATATGGTCTTTTCTGTTGTTTGTGTGATAAACTGAAATCATATGCTATGTTTAAAACGTGTTGTTTGGTGTTTAATATTCAGAGGTATTGATGAGAATAATTTTTGTAATTACAAAGTTTCTCTATTTTACTCATTTAAAACATTTCTTACCTATAAATACAATCACGTTTATTCCTATTTTCTTTTCGTTATGTAGTTACTGCTAAATCCTTTCTCTTTAATGGACTGGTAAGTTGTACACTCAAAAATCACCTTCTATTCCGTTTTTTGGCTAGCAGTTTTTTCTAAAATAGAATACACTCTTCATATTGTATGTGTGGAACAATTTATTAATTACCTTATTGGACTGTTTTATTTGGTTTTGTTTGAGACCACATCCACAGTTATTAAGGATTTACTCTTGGGTCTGCTCTCCATAACTTACTGTACTATGCTGCTTGCTACAGAGCCCAGATTTCATTGATATCTATATACATCTTTTTCAGCTCTGTGATACATATTTTTCACGATGTTTTCTTTATACTTCCTCCTATGTAAACCACATGACTTGGAAAAATTATATTTATGTATGCATAATTATTCTTAGAGTTATTAGTAACTACATTGTAGATAAACAATTTAAGACACAGAATTTAAATAAAGTTTTCCTTCCAAAAACATTTCTTGGGAAAAACTCAAGTAGTCATTTTTGAAGTGGATCAAAAATCAGGGTAATCTTCTATGCATCAACAAGATTAAGTCATAAGTGAACCGTAACTAACAGATATTCATTGCACAAGTCAAAGGGAAACCTGATGATTACAATGGTAAGAGTTGTAAAGACTCCAAATGCCTATATTAATGTAAGGTATCTTTCTAACCATTTCTGCATTGTAGTGAAAATGCAGAGTCCTGGAAAAAAGTCCACATGCTTAGGTTCCCTAACTTGGAAATTCATAAGGGGAAGAGAGATAGTACTGGAGGGGATAAGGCACTTGCCTTGTACACAGCCAATCTGCTTGGATCTCTGTTACTGCATACACTCTTCTGAATGTTACAAGGGGTCACTCCAGAGTGCAGAGCCAGAAAGAACTCAAGATCACTGTCAGTTATTGGTCGAAACTATACTCCTTAAAATGCCCAATAAAAATTATTGGAAAACATGAAGTCTCTTTGTCATTTCTGGCCCTCAGGTTTCTTCTTGTCCAGAGAATGTTACCCACTCTTAGACTTCCTAGTTTAGAAAAGCTTGCCGTATAGGAAATAACATATTAGTCCATAGGAGAGCAAGCTTCAGGCATTGCAAGGGTAAGGAGAAACTATCTGTAAGCAAGAAATCCAAGAATAATTTTTTTGTACTTTCGAAGTTTCTTTCTGTATTTTCCTCATTTAAAACATTTCTTGTCTATGAAATACAATCACGTTTATTCCTATTTTCTTTTTGTTATGTAATTACTGATAAATCCTTTCTCTTTAATGGACTGGTAAAGTGTGCACTCAAAAATCACCTTCTATTCCATTTTTTGGCTAGCAGTTTTTTTCTAAAATAGAATACTCTCTTCATATTACATATGTGGAACGATTTATTAATAACCTTATTGTACTGTTTTATTTGGTTTTATTTGGGACCACATCCACTGTTATTCAAGGCCTACTCTTGGATCTGCTCTCCATAACTTACTGTACTATGCTGCTTGCTAAAGAGCCCAGATTTCATTAATATATATATACTTCATTTTCAGTTCTGCGATACATATTTTTCATGATGTTTTCTTTACCCTTCCTCCTATGTAAATCACATGAAATAGAAAAATTATATTCATGTATGCATTATTATTCTTAGAATTATTAGTAACTACATTGTAGATAAACAACTTAAGACACAGAGTTTCAATAAAGTTTTCCTTCCAAAAACATTTCTTGGGAAAGACTCAAGCAGTCATTTTTGAAGTGGATCAAAAATGAGGGTAACCTTCAATGCATCAACAAGATTAAGTCGTATGTGAACCGTAAGTAACAGGTACTCATCGCACAAGTCAAATGGAAACCTGATGATTACAATGGTAATAGTTGCAAAGACCACAAATGCCTATCTTAACGTAAGGTATCTTCCTTCCGGTTTCTGGCCTTGTATTGATCATGCAGGGTCCTGGCCAAAAGTCCACATGCTTTAGGTTGTGTAACCTGGAAATTCATAAGGGACAGAGAGAGACAGTACTGGAGGGGATAAGGCACTTGCCTTGTACACAGCCAATCCAGTTGAATCTCTGTCACGGCATACACTCTCGCAAATGTTCTAAGGGGTCACTCCAGAGTGCAGAGCCAAGAAGAACCCAAGATCACTGTCAGTTGTTGGTCCACACTCTACACCACCCCACGCCCGCCCAATAAAAATTATTGGAATATAGGAAATCTCTTTGCCATCTCTGGGCCTCTGGTTTCTTCTTGTCCAGAGAATGTTTCCCATTCTCTTAGACTTCCTAGTTTGGAAAAGCTTCCATTCTAGGAAAGAGCATAGGAGTCAATAGGAGAGCAAGCTAAGGAGAAACTATCTGTAAGCAAGAAATTCAGGTACAGACACGATCACCTGGTTCTTCTACAGTTCTGTGTTTACTTTGAGGGCACGATACCAAATACACAAATTGCCAAAAGGTTCCAAGCTTTGAATCACCCTAAATTGTTGGAACTTTGGAAACTCAGTTGACTGTTGGTACTAGAAGCATCTCGATGGCTTAAATTTTAAGTTCAGATTGTTCCTCTCAGCGTTGAAGGAGATTATAAGTCTCACAGATTTTTTTTCATCACCCTCTTGTTCCTTACAGAAAATTTTCAAAATCCATCTGTATTGGGAACTGCCCATACTCTGCAGCTTTCCCTTCCCGTGGTGAACGATGCAGCTTCCCGAACAGGAAGTGTCTGCAACTACTCCAGAGTATCTGCTCCTGCTGATAGTTCTGCTTGGCTCCGGCCCTCAGCCTCTGGCACCTCTTTCCAACCACTGATGTTTAGTGCCTATGTTTACCAACATTTCAGCACAACAATGCTATCTGGAGTGTTTCACCAGTCTCTTATATCCACCTCAGCTGCTTCCTACCTGAGTGTTTTGGAATGGGATATTGCAGGAAGGGCTGAAGAGAAGACTTCTATGGGATACTTTTTCTGTATCTTTCCTAGACCAAGACAGCGCTGTCTCTTCCATGTCTAAGGCAGCTCACTGTGAGAGTACACTGGACACGTACAACACGGTGTCTGTGTACCCATCACTTTCTGCCAGTCTTGTTGAGAGAACACCATCTCAGGTTCCACATCAGAGTCAAAGCCTGTCACTTCCCTAACAGGAACGAACCCAGGTGTATTACAATCATCAAGGCACTCTGGGAACTCTCCTTTCTGGCCTGCAGTCCTATGACTCCATGTCATACATAGAGCAAAATGACTCTGCCCCCCCCCCCCCCAAGCTTACAGCAACTCATCTAGAGAAATGGTTATTGTTCTGAAGGAGGTCCAGCCCCCAAATAACCAACCACCATCTTCCTCCTCTGGAATCCACTTCTCTGTGTCTTCTCAACCCCTCACAGTATCGAGATATCAAGGTGAGTTAAACTGAGAGAAGGGAAAGAAAACTCAAAAATTGGGCTCAAAAAGAGGAAAACTGTCCATAGACAGGTGGTATTTAAATACATTGAGATTTTTAAGTTTATGAAATGAAGTTAACTAAGTTCATGTTTACACCCCTCACTCATTTTACAGCATGTTATTTTCGCACTCAACATAAGAGCTCCTAATGGACATTGGAACATGTGATAGTATAATGGACAACTAGGTTTCATATTATGAAGTTCAGGAGCACACAAAAGAATGCCACATTTTTTCCCTAGTTATTTCAATTATTTTTTAATTTTCATTAGTTAAACATCATGAGGCACAGTTGTAGACTTACAAATTATTGTGCATGGATTTCATTTATACAATGATGGAGTACCTATCCCTCCAACAGTGCCCATTCTCCACCACCACGGATCCCAGTATTCCGCCGACCACCCATACCCCCATCCCACCCAGCCTCTGTGGCAGGGAATGCCACAATTTTCACTGTTCTATGTCAGAAGTCCTCCAGAATTACGACACTAAAAGCAAAATACATGTTTTAAACTAGTATTTTGTTATTTTCTTAAGAAGTTTCAGAACTCCTATTGTAATGGTACCACTTTAACTTTCCCTTCCATTATTGAACGGCAAGGTTCTGAATATACTTATGTTTCAGAGATTCTATCTCAAATCATCAAATCTAGAATCTGCACTTCAGCACAAATATCATGCTGAAGGAGTGCTTCATTCATACTCTTATTCTATGATATTAACGTCCTTTTATTTTTCTATGAAAGTGACTAAATTGAGAGTAAAACACATTACAATCCTAATCTCTGTATGGAACTTGTTAGTTTAAAAATCTTTATTTTTTTAAAAAAAAATCTTTTGTTTGGAGGACATTGAATCTGCGTCATAGCACGAAGTGCTCAGGAATTACTCCTGGGTCTGTGCTAGGGATCACTGCTGAATGTGCTTAGCAGATCATACGTGATATGAAAGATCAAATGGAAGTCAGCTCTTCGCAGGGCCAGTGCCTTACCAAATGGACTATCCCTCTGTCCAAGTCTCTTATTTTTTAAGTTAGTTTACACAGAAACTCATTCAAATACAAAGAAATCCAAAAAACAACAGCACCACATGACAAACAGTAAGAACTACAACAGTTACCTAAAATCTTCAAGCACAGGGCCTTGCCATGATCCGTAGAAGAGCCAGTAACAATTCCTTGTCTACTGATGGTAGGTGCACAGTTGTTGCAGCAGTAGTTTTGTGCAGGGAATATCTCATTTTGCAGGGACTGATTTCTTCCTCGGTTCCTTTTAAGTGATGAATTTCCTGGAGATGGAGACTTCCCTGGCATCGAAATTCAGGTCAGAAATTTGGTCTGACAAAAATTTCCGAATTGCCCACATGTTGAAGTAGAAGGATTCAAAGACGAGAGGAATCCACCACCTGACCTTGGGAAAGTTCCCATAATATCTCCAACCCAAAGTAACCTGTCGCTGACCCAACTCCAACTCAGGAACAAAAAGTTATAAATTTTGATCAGATGAAACCTGGGATTTCAAAAGCTCTGGAGACCTACCAGATCCCAGTATACCTAGATCAATGAAAAGATCTTCAGGTAATGAACACCACTGAGACCATCACTCTGAAGCAGGTGCAAGAAAATTCAAGTGGCACTAAGGGGACCTCCAATGCAAAACAGAACGACAAAAAGGAGGCTTCTGAAACTCGTGAGGGAGAAACAAAGGCGAAAATCCAGCCAAAAGTCCAAGAATGCTTGCTATGAGGAGCAGAGATTGTTCCTAATGCTGCAGTCAGTGATAGGTGTCCTGTGACCACAGCCAAAACTAACAGCAAACCTCACAAAGCTGCCTCTAGCAGCATCAGCAAGACAAAGAGGCATGGGCAGGAGAAGATAAAAAACACCAGAGAAAACTCTAAGAAAGCTAAGATGTGTAAGCAGCCAGGGAACAAGATCAAGGCAGAAGAAAAGCCCACCACTGGCAAGATGACACGCAAGAAAAGTCAACTTGTGCTTTGCCAAGAGGCTGTTAAAAAGTCCCGCCACTACCTAGGCATAGAGATGCTGGATTCTGTCAAAGTTTTTCATGCTCTGGGGAAGAAGAGTGATCCAAAACCTGGAATCTCTTCCTTCCAGGTCCTGGGTAGCTCAAAGAGGCCTAAAGATGCCAATCCACCCTCAGCTGTCAAGCCATGGCTAGGTGCTACACGGGATGGAAAAGTCCTTGAGAAAACTCAGGTCAAAACAAAGTACAGAAACCAAGTAACAATGCTGAAAAACGCTCATCTCCATCCCAGTCTGAGCTGCCACCTCCTGGGAAGGTCAAATTGGTACCTTTGACTTTTCTTACCATGGAGAGGCCGCAAGCTCGACCTGTTTCTCCAGACGACAATCTGTGGCCTCACATCGTCCTGCTGCAGCTTACCCTGCCAAGCCTGGCTCTACCAATGCAGCTCAGGCAACTGCTGCCAATTCTTCCTGGTCAACCACTGCATTTTTGTCTGGTTCTGCCAAACCTGCTCAGTCCATTTCAACCAACCCATCTCAACCAGGTTTGCAGAACCCTAGTAGCCAGTGTATTCTTCGCCCTGCAGCTTCTACACCTGCTCCCTACAAGACAGCAGCTGGCACTTCTCAACATCTGGAGCCTTCTCCAGTATCTGTGAAGAAGCAGCTCTCGCCACCCATACATCAGAGTCAGTTTCTCCTCCAAGACTTCCGTTTACAACTGATTCCATGGAGAAAGCCCAATGTTCCCGAGCCAGTCATGTCAAAGCCCATCACCAAAGAGCAGAGACCAAAGCATGAGGCTATGAAAATGAAGGCTCAGCAGGAGCTTGAGAACGATGCCAAACACACCTCTTTGGGGAAAGTGCAGTTCTTTATTGAGAGAGAAAAAGAGATGGACATCTCTCTCTAAAATGGCTATGTAATGTGAGTAGCTGGAATGGTAGGTTCCACTTGAGGTACCAGTTGGTTGCCTTAGACAAACACTGAAATGTCATACACAGTTTATTAATTCTAATACCTTTTTAAGCAATTGAAGAGATGCATCGTAGTTAATTGGTTGCTAATAAAGTTACTGAAGTTTGAGATGCTGTCAAATGTGGTTGTTTTTGGGAGGGGCTGGGGTTGAAGGATGGCATGGGAAAGAATGGGAAGGTATAGAGAGGACAAAGGGGGAATAGACAAGACTATGAGAAAGAGAAACTTGGTCCAGGGTTCTAAAGCCCATCAGAGGAGAAATTGCATGGGCCTGATGAAGAGTGGGAAGCTCAAATTATATTACCTTGAGGGGCTTCTCTGTGGTCTTCCATGGTCCCGGGTGCCTGTAGCCTTCTCTAAACATCGCTGTTAACTGCAGCTCACACAAGAACCAACGTTATCAGTGTCCTTGGGGCTGCGTTGCGGGATGTACCGGACTAAGACATGCACACTAGGTCACCACTCCCAAAGAATTCGTACCGCTTGACCTTGAGCCTGGAAGGTGGTGGCAGAAAGAGATGGTCCTAGGAGAGTTAATGGGGTGAGGAAAGGATAGCAGGGAAACCGGGAAGGGGAGAGAACAGGACAGCTGGTGATCATCATAGGAGAGTTGGTGGATGTTTTTTAATTACGTTAACATGTTTTTCGTAATTGATAAACAAAACAAAAATAAGAAAATACGATAGGTTCTAAAGAACAGGTTACATATAAGACTGAGAGAGCTGAAAGGGCTGGCATTCCTTCTGGAGCTTTCAATCATACAATTTACTAAAGATGGTGTTTTCACATCACTTAGCTGTGGAGAGGAATAGTGAGAAACAGAATGCCACCAGAAAAGCAAACTGGATGACCACGGTTCATAAAAGCCAGGTGGAAAGTGTTCACATGGATCCCAAGTGCCAGTGGGTTAACAGGAACATATATTTCACTAATTCTGATTGGTACCAGTAACTACTTTGGTGGAAATGGAGCAACACAGATGCAGTTTCTGACAGACCTGAGACTAAACTGCTAACAAATTTTCCCAGGAAAGGGTAGTTGACTGGCTAGGAACAGAACAACTTGAAAAGTGTTTTGCTACCTTTCATGTATGGCTAGAGGAAAATGATCCCAGTCTACTCTCCAAACGAACAAGCTTCAACTCCCTTGAAGGAAAGTTGTATTCACTGAGGAAAAAATGCTGGGAGAACAGTCTGAAATGATGGGAGAAGAGACAATAAGTGCAAAAGGAAGGACTTGAAATTTGGCGAAAACAACGCTTGAAACAACAAGATCTGGTGAGCACATGATTTACTGGGAATGGGTTCTGAGGAGGAAAAGAGCGATATCAGGGATGTGAACAAGGAACATCCAAGTGAAGGAAGACTTAGCTAGCTGATTACCCCATGGGCAACATGGTTTCAAGACTACCAGAACTTACCAAGGAATTGACTTTAAGTTTCTTTCTTTTTATGGTCACTTACAACATGTATTCTTTGCCTTCTTCAACGACAATTTGGAGTGTTCGTTTCTTTCTCAATATTCTGTTCACTTGTGTAAGCATCTTTAACAACTGCTGGATAACACAAGTATTTGATCAGACTTATTTTGTACTATCATCTTTATTTGACATTACTGACAACTAGGTCTAAAGTGAAGTTTGCTTTGATTGGTAGAAGTAGAGTAGCGAGGACTAGGGATGGAATTAGAGATTATAGGGTACCACATTCAGTTCCTAATAAAACAAGTCAAGGACAGTGTCCCTAATAGACTATTGAAAAAGACATCCATCTCCGTTTAACATGTAAATTCAGCATATTATATATTAAATTAAAAGTGAATTAATATTCCTGTATTTGGCCTTTTAAAGACATTCAAGGTTGGTTCAGGAAACAAACACTGCCTATGAAATCATAACAACTTAATCATAAAAACCTGATTACTACTTGAGTTTCCAAGAATGTCAGTGCTAAGAATGATTTCCCTTGATCTCCCTAGTGCATATGATAGGCATATGAATACATCTGTGTGAATAAATAATTGGTATCAAATTTCAAGTCTCACCATACATGGTTGAGGGTATTGTGAGATAGTTTTATATATTTTCGAAATTTTGCAATAATATCTCTGGGTGTGAATCCTTGAATCATAAATACCTTTTCCTGTGCTCCAGCACCACCTCCTCCCACCTTAATTACTATATATATGACCTCCTAAGGAGTCATTTGCTTTGTTCACTTTATTTTATTCCTTCTCGCTCTCTCTCTTTTCAAATGTGAGTTATCTGTTTCAAATCAAGGTGCATGTATTTGTTATGGCAGTTTTAATCTTTATGAGTGATTTAAAATTTCTTCATTTATTTTTTAATTGAATCACCATGAGATGGGCCATTGCAAAGCTATTTTGTGCAATTTAATTTTTAATCCTTTCAGTGAAGCCAAGTAAAATCTCTTACACGTGAAATTCAGAATTTCCATATTTCATGCGAATCAAAACTGATTGTTTTTGTGTGTTTTTTTAATTTTTTATTATTTTTTATTGATAGAAAAGGGATCACCAAATAATGGGTGTTGGGAGGATCCTCCCAGGATGGGAGATGCATGCTGAAAGTAGACTCTAGACCGAACATGATTGCCACTCAATGCCTCTTTTGGTATGTTTTTTAGATAATTCTTCCCCTCCTCTGTTTGCTTAGGACCAGGAATTTGCCTCTCCCCTCCCTGTTCTTTCAGGAAGCCAGAGAGACATCTTCAGGCAGGAAGAGCATGAAATTTACATAGAAGTGGTACTGCATGGACAGTATCATGTTAAGCGAAAGGAGTCAGAAAGAGAGGGACAGACAGAGCAAGATTGCATTCACCCGGAGAACATAAAATAACAAAATAGGAGACGAACTCCCAAGAGTGGCCGAGATTAGTGTCAGGAATTTTTCTTCATAGCTTGGAGACCAACCACACACGCTAGCAGAAAAGGCAGCTCAGATAGAGAATGGAGCACCAAATAAAGGGTGTTGGGAGGATCCTCCCAGGATGGGAGAGAGTGCTGAACATAGACTAGAGACCAAGCATGATTGTCACTCAGTGCCTCTTTTGCAAACCACAACACCTAAAAGGAGACAGAGAACAAAGGGGAATGCCCTCCCACAGAGTCAGGGTGGGATGAGGGGATGGGGGGTGGGAGGCATACTGCGATCCCTGGTGGTGGGAAATGGGCACTGGTGGAGGGATGGGCATTTGATCATTGTATAAATGAAACCCACGCACAAAAATTCATATGTCTACAACCGTACCTCATGGTGTCTCACTAATAAAAATTTAAAAATTAAAAATAAAAAAATTGGAACATAAAGTAAAAATACAACAAGAGAAAGATCTCACAATAGCAAAGAGGGCTATAGTACTCAAAACGTTGAGAAACAGGCACATTGGCAAGTATTTTTAAATACGCATCCAGGAGAGAATATAGCATTGTTCGTGAACAAATCTACTCTATGGATTCATCTCATCCTTGAAATGGAAAAGGACAATGTGTTACAGTTTCCAATTTGCAAATAAGATCTATACCATCTACTTTTTGCTATGTTTCTATGCTTTACCGAGTATTATCCTGATTTTTAAATTTACTTTTAGGATTAAAATAGTATTTGCCTGCATCAAACTTTTTAAGTAAATGTTTTATTAGAAATGATTTTTAATGATTAAGAATGTTTTATTCACATGTCATTTTCTAAAAGAAACATATAGGCCAAAGAGCTAGTGCAGCATGAAGAGGGTGTTTACCTTGTATGCAGCTAACCTGAGTTCAATTCCCAGAACCCTGAGCTTGCTCGGGGTGATCTCTGGATACAGGGTCTGAAGTGAGCCTGGAGCACATCTGGGTGCACTCCCCTCCACACATACAAGGAAGAAAAGAAAAGAAAAACATATAACTGATTCTTGAGTAACATAGACGTTAAGGGTGCTAACTCCTCTATAACTTTTGAAAACCCCCAAATTTAACAGATAGTCTGCTCTTGACCAAGAAGATGGTTTTCTAATAGTATTTAATTCCATTGTCTGCAATTAGTACTATGTGTGGCCTGTCAATCTGTAAATTTTGATACATTTAAAAACTTTTATGGATTTTATAATAGACTTTATAATACATTTGTATTTTAAGGTAGTAAGTGATAATTTATATTTCTATTTGTGTGGGGTATTTGGGCCGTAGTATGTGGTGCTTGGGACTTCAGACTCTGTGCTCAAGGGTCATTCCTGGTGGTGCCAGCCATTAATTTGGGTTGACAGTGTGCATGGTAAGTGCTTGAACCCCTATACAAAGTCTGGGGTCCAAGCAAATCAATTATCTGCATATACTTTATACATGCATGGCATACTTTTCCTTAGATTTTTTTATATTTCTAGGATATATTGATCATCTTTAATTATTTCACATCCCTACCAATGTCCAAAAATTTTCAAAATACAATTATTGAAAAATATCATATAGAAGTCCAAATTTGTATTGTTCATGGGATAACTATATTACGAAGAAAGTAGAACCACAATAAACATGCAAGTAAAATGCAGGTACATTTCTTTGGAGTCTTTCAATTATGCATTTATATTAGTCTCTACACAAGTATGATTTTTAAATAATCAATTTCAATTACTATAAAGTGTTTATTGAGACTTTATAATTGTAATGTTTTACTGCTAAGATGACATTGATGTGAGCATTTATATCTATTTGTCTACTTTTCTAATTGTTTACATAAGATCAATTCTTCACAGCTAACTTACTTGTGACCGGATATGTAGCTCAGGACAAAAGAACTTGGCCTGCGTGTATGAAACTTTGATTTCTGTACTTCGCACTATAGAAACAAAAGCAAAACCATTAACTGTGGCTGGAAATTGGCCTCGGTGGTAAAATATTTGCCTCACATTTCTGAGGTTCTGGGTTTGATCCCTGAATTTCCATCTACACACACAAAAGCTAACTTACAACAAAGTCTCACACTGGAGACCTAACTGGGCCTGCTGAAGAAAATCGATGAACAATGGGAGGAGAGTGACAGTGACACTGACTTAATGAACATTAAACTGCTTTAAGCTATATATTGCCTAACTATTAAAAGGATTTAATTCTCAATAAAATAGCTTGAAAAGGTCTTTTTTCTAGCACCTCTGCTAGGGAAAGATAGCACCTGTTTTTTCAATATTTGTAATTTGGGGGGACATTTTAATTTCTCATTTTAATTTGTGCTCTTTGTCTACTAGTGAGCTTGAAAATTGCTCTTGTATGGTACTACATGGAAAATATTATGCAATGGGAAATGAGTCAGAAATAGAGGGACAGACATAGAAAGACCGCATGCATCTGGGTAACATAAAGTAACAAAACAAGAGACTAACACCCAAGAACAGCTGTGTTAAATACCAGGTTGTTCACTCCATGGCTTAGAGGCCAGCTGCACTGTCTAGGGGTAAAGACAGCGCAGATAGAGAAGGGAGCACCCAATAAAGGGTGCTGGGAAGATCTGCCCAGGATGGGAGATGCCTGCTGAAAGTCGTCTATGGACCGAATAGGATTGCCGCCCAATGTCTCTTCTGCAGAACACAGCACCCAAAAGGAGAGACAGAACAAGGAGGACTTCCGTTTCCAACCGATTCCATGGAGAAAGCCCAATGTTCCCGAGCGAGTCGTGTCAAAGCCCATCACCAAAGAGCAGAGACCAGAGCGTGAGGCTATGAAAAGGAAGGCTCAGCAGGAGCGTGAGAATGCTGCCAAACACACCTCTTTGGGGAAAGTGCAGTTCTTTATTGAGAGAGAAAAAGAGATGGACATCTCTCTCTACTATGGCTACGTAATGTGAGTAGCTGGAATGGTAGGTTCCACTTGAGGTACCAGATGGTTGCTTTAGACAAACACAGAAATACCATACACAGTTTGTTTATTTTAATAAATTTTTAACAATTTGTAGAGATGCATCGTAGTTAATTGGTTGTTAATAAAAGTTCTGAAGTTTGAGATGCTGTCAAATGTGGTTGTTTTGGGCAGGGGCTGGGGGTTGAAGTATGGCATGGGAAAGAATGGGAAGTTATAGAAAGGGTGTTGGGATGATCCTCCCAGGATGGGAGAGAGTGCTGTACATATAGACCAAGCATGATTGTCACTCAATGCCTCTTGCAAACCACAACACCCAAAAGGAGAGAGAGAACAAAGGGGAATGCCCTCCCTCAGAGTCAGGGTGGGATGAGGGGATGGTGGGTGTGAGGCATTCTGGGATCCCTGGTGGTGGGAAATGGGCACTGGTGGAGGGATGGGTATTTGATCATTTTATCATTGAAAACCAAGCACAAAAATACATATGTCTACAACCATACCTCATGGTATCTCACTAATATAAATTTAAAAATTAAAAATAAAAAATTGGAACATAAACTAAAAATAAACAAGAGAAAGATCTAACAATAGAAAAGAGGACTATAGTACTCAAAACGTTGAGAAACAGGCACATTGGCAAGTATTTAAATACGCATCCATGAGAGAATATAGCATTGTTCGTGAACAAATGTACTCTATGGATTCATCTCATCCTTGAAATGGAAAAGGACAATGTGTTACAGTTACCAATTTGCAAATAAGATATATACCATCTATTTTTTGCTATGTTTCTATGCTTTACCAAGTATTATTCTGATTTTTCAATTTACTTTAAAGATTAAAACAGTATTTGCCTGCATTAAACTTTTTAATTAAATGTTTTATTAGAAATGATTTTTAATGATTAAGAATTTTTTTTTACTATAAGTTTAGTTGAGATTACTGAAAACTAGGTCTAAAGTGAAGTTTATTTGAATTGGTAGAAACAAAGTAGGGAGGACTACAGATGGAATTAGAGATTATAGGTTACCACATTCAGTTCCTAATAAAACAAGTAAAGGACAGTGTCTCTGAAAGTCTTTTGAAAAGATATCTCTATTTAACCTGTAAATTCAGCATTATCTATATTAAATTAAATGTGAATTAAGTTTCCTATATTTGGTCTTTTAAAGACATTCCAGTTAGGTTAAGGAAACAAACACTGCTTATGAAATCATAACAACTTAATCATAAAAACCTGATTATTACTTCCGTTTCCAAGAATGTCAATGCTAAGAATTATTTCCCTTGGTCTCACTACTGTACATGATAGTCATATGAATACATCTGTGAGGATATATCATTGGTATCTAATTCAGAGATTAGATATATAGAGATTAGATCACATAACTGAGTGTGATCTCAACTTTCCTAGACACTCCCCTGCCCCACATACCCAAAGACTTCTTCTGATATTTAAGGATCCATGACTTTTTCCCATCCCATCTCCCTGAATCTTTTAAAATTTCTTTTCAAATACTAATGTAACAACTTTAGAAAATATTGAGTTAACCTAAATTTTTGTACTTTAGCTTTTATATATAGAACCAAGAAAATCTTTTAAAAGTGTATTTTTTTAATTATTTGCAAAATTGTAATAAAACATTATCATTGAGTTCCTCAATATACTTTATATAAAGAATTTTGTGACAAATTCCCTGTACACATCAATACTAGGAAAAATAAATGACTTCTCTGAATGAGAATGAACTGGGACATTTCAAAGTATCAATCAGTGAATCAAGGATGAATCATCGAAATGTATAGCTAAAAATGATCTTGATATAATCTAGTCAACACCATTACATTTTCTTTTTTTTTTTAGAATTAAGTCTCTTTTATTACAGGCACAGCAGATAACATATATGATAAGAAGTATTTATAATTCATAGCACAAAATATGAGGATGCCTGATCAAACTTCTTATTTAACTTTTAACAGTAACAACAACAACAACCAAAAAAAGGAAGGGTTTTTTTTTTCTTAGCATAAGAGAACTAAGACCCAAATAGATTCCAAGGAATATTCTGGGCCATTTTTCTTCTTGAACAGTAAAACACTCATTACCTGGATACAAAAGTACCAATATTTTGCTTTCCTGTGTAACCAATGTGTTGAACAAGCATAACTCATACAAATCGTGATTGAGTGTGTATTTATTTTTATCTCTTAGAGGTCCTTTAGACAATATGTATTGGAAATCTTCTGCTGAAGACTGTGATGAAGTTGTGACTTCTATAGTTTTTTAAAGGATTAGGTTATTAAAGAAGTATCCATTCTGAAATAAAAATGTCCAGTCCCACAAAATTCAAAAGTTAATGGTGTAAAATACATACTTTTCCCAAAGATGGATTTTCCTAGGGGACAGGAGTACATAAAGAGTGCCTAGTATAATCCTTTCTTCTTTAGGCTGCAATCTCTTGCTTTCTTTTTTTTTTAAATTTTTCCCTTTATTTTATTTTTTTTTTACAGTTGTAGATTTACAATTTTTTGTGCTTGTGTTTCAATTATACAATGATCAGATACCCATCCCTCCACCAGTGCCCATTTTCCACCACCATGGATAATATCCCTCCCACCCCCATCCCCCCATCCCCCCTGTCTCTGTGGCAGGGCAATCCCCTGTGTTCTCTCTCTCACACCTGAGAGAGGTGTGAGATGGAATCTCATTGTGGTTTTGTTCTGCATCTCCCTGATGATTAATGATGTAGAGAATTTTCACCACCAGTGTCTGCATCCCTCCACCAACAAATGACCCATTTCTCCCTGCATTCCCACCGATTTCCTTGACAAACACATTTTGAAGTTTTACTATTGTACTTTGGGTTCCATACTTACAGTAGTGTTGGCATTGGTGGTTAAGACATACACTGCAAATTTTTAATGCTGGTCTTCCTGGATCAATGCCCACTGACACCATGTAGTGGAAATACATGAGAACAAATCATTAAGCTCCAAATTTATCAAATAATCAAATAATTATCAAATAATTATCAAATAATCTTTAAACAATTCTGATCGAAAAGAAAATAGTGTGAACTGGACAGGACAACCCCCTGGCAGACTGAAAAGCACATGAGAAAATGCTCTACATAATTAATCATCAGGGAGATGCAGATCAAAATGAGATACCACAATGAGATACCATCTCACACCTCAGAGACTGGCCCACATTCAAAAGAACAAAAGCAACCAATGCTGGCACAGATGTGGCGAGAAAGTGACACCCCTTCACTGTTGGTGGGAATGTCGACTGGTTCAGTCCTTCTGGAAAACAGTATGTACAATTCTCAAAAAATTAGAACTTGAACTCCCATTTGACCCATCAATAGCACTCCTGGGAATATATCCCAGAGAGGCAAAAATGTATAGTCAAAGTGACATCTGAAATTGTTTGTTCATTGCAGCACTCTATACAATAGCCAGAAACTGGAAGAAACCTGAATGCCCAAGAACAGATGACTGGTTAAAGAAACTTGGTACATCTATACAATGGAGTACTATGTAGCTGTTAGAAAAGATGAAGTCATAAAATTTACATACAAGTGGTACAATATGGAAAGTATAATGCTAAGCGAAATGAGTTAGAAAGAGAGGGATAGACATAGAAAGATTGCATTCATCTGGGGGATATAAAGTAACAAAATACGAGATTAATATCCAATAATAGCTGAGATCAGCACCAGGAGCATTACTCCATAGCTTAGAGGCCAGCCGGGCATTCTAGGGGAAAGGGCAGCTCAGATAGAGAAAGGAGCACCAAATAAAGTGTGTTTGAAGGATCCAAGCAGGAGGGGAGATGCATGTTGAAAGTAGACTATGGACTGAACATTTTTGCCACTCAATGCCACTTTTGCAGACCACAACACCCAAAAGGAGAGAGAGAACAAAAGGGAATGCCCTGCCACAGAGGCAGGGTGGGATGGGTTGGGGGTTGAGGTGGGAGGGATATTATCCATGGTGGCAGAAAATGGGCACTGGTGGAGGGATGGGTATTTGATCATTGTATAATAGAAACCCAAGCACAAAAATTGTAAATCTATAACTGTACTTCATGGTGTTTCACTAATAAAAAGAAAAAAAAAGGAAAAAAATTGGAGCTTAATGTTTTGTTCTAATATATTTTCCCTACATGGTATAAATTGGCATTGATCTAGGAAGGCCAGCATGAAAAAGTTGAGGTGTATATCTTAACCACCAATGCCAAAACCACTGTAAGTATGGAACCCAAAGTACAATAGTTAAACTTCAAAATGTGTTCGTCAAGGAAATCGGTGGGAATGCTGGGCGAAATGGGTCGTTTGTTGGTCGAGGAATGAAGACACTGGTGGTGTGATTAGAATTGGAATATTGTATGACAAAACTCCATTACAAGTGACTTTGTAAATCAAAATTGCCTAAATGTTGAAAAAAGAGAAGTCAACTTATGTCTATATTTCAAGAAGGCTTGTCTTAGCAAATTTTGGCATGGAGAGCATAGTTGGTAGAGAGATGGAGAAAGAAAGGGAGAGTTGAAGGTTGGGAAGAGAATCCTGGATATCATGGAAGAGATGAAAGTTGATCTTAGAAGATTTGGAGCCATCAGAGTTTAGAGAGTTAAATGGTGAGACCACAGCAGTTTAGGTAGTTAAATAGTGAGATTGGTTTAAGTCATCAGCAGTGTATACATAGAGTTCAAAGACCTCACAGATATTCAGGCTATATCAACTAACAAGGGGACCATTTTTTTCCTGAAGCACTATTTAAGTATAATATATTGCCAGAAAGAATGATAAGAAGCTTGTTCTCTTTTTCACAGATTAGTACAATAGAGATGAAAACTTTTATACAAAGGAATCTATCACCTTGTCCTGTTGCTCTGCTTTCTTTTCATCATTCCATTCTCCCCCATGACCCTACCTAATCAGGGCTCTCTACATTTCTCAGCAGTGTCACCACATAGCCTCAGAGCATGTATTTACTGCCAGTAGCTCACAGCTCTCTTGTTTTACCCACACCCAGGCCAGAGGTATCCTTCTGCAAAAGAAGATGTCTGCTGAAGGCCCATTCTTCCTTGAAGTGGCAGTCATGGTTTACCTCTTATTAATCATCGTGTTTGCAAATATCGATGAATGTCACTATACTAGTGACAGGGATTTTCCAAACTAAGGGAAGAATAAACATTTTCCATTACCCCAAGAATTTTGGGCAGTTATTTTCTATTCACTGCAAATAATATATGATAATTAGTCAATAGAACTGAAGTAAAAACAGGGACATTTGTCATTTGGTGCCATGACTAGTCAGTCTTAGTATAAATATATATTTCTAGAAAAAAAAGCAGAAGAAAATGAGTTGGTTGCTAGCAAAGAATGCCAAATCTCTGCCAATAAATCTCTTGAAAATAAAATTCTGACTATGGACTGAACATGATTGCCACTCAATGCCTCTTTTGCAGACCACAACACCCAAAAGGAGAGAGAGAACAAAAGGGAATGCCCTGCCATAGAGGCATGGTGGTATGGGTGGATGTGTGTGGGAGGGATACTGGAATCCATGGTGGTGGAAAATGGGCAATGACGGAGGGATGGGCATTTGATCATTGTATAATCGAAACCCAAGGACAAAAATTGGTAAATCTACAACTGTACCTCATGGTGTTTCACTAATAAAAATTAAAAATAAAATAAAATAAAAATTGTTTTGTCTGCCAGAGATCAATAGATGGGAACCTGAGTGAAGGCAAAATATTAAGTTGGTTGACTTTTATTTTTCCTTGAGTATATAAATTTGATTATGGAATCAATTTATATGACAGTTTATCAAGACAGAGAAATTTTCATCACTTCTCTTATTTAAAAGTATAGTGATACACCATATCTCTATCTCACTTTATTTTTATTTCTGATAGTTTGACACAAAAGATATGTCAAAACCATAGATAAATGCCAATTATTTAAATACTATTTGTTATTTATAATTACTTTATAGAACTGCTTAAATTTTAGGATTATGCAGAATCAACATGCATGTATCACATTACACTCACCACTGAAAGGCCTACTCTGTCATTCACCATTGTTCAATTTTTCCACTTTGATTACACCTTTCCTTCTGGTAACTAAATAGTCTTATAGTTCTATAGTTTGTTTTAATTGCTTTGAAAAGATCAAAACTATGCAATTTTCAACATTGGATGAAAGTAGAGGATATCATGCATGTAAAGTTAGCCTTAAGGAAAGGAACAGATACAGAGAGATTTTTCTCATATATGGGATGTAAAGACACACAGCAAGGTAGCAACAAAGGTTCAAGGGCAATGTAAGGGGAGAACTGATCCACACAATTGAGTCAGGGGATTGGGAGGGAGGGATTCTGGGGGTTTGGGGAGAGGAAGGTGTTATTTTTTGAGAGAATGAGGAGTGTCATGTTGGAATTATGTGTATGACAAACCATTATTAATTGAATTATAAATCATAGAATATAAATAATGATTTAGACGTTTGTCTGTCACATTTTATTCTTTTAATTTGTTTTCTCCATATGCCACATATGCATGAAATTGTATGATGCCTATCTTTCTCTGCCTGGTTTATGACACTAACCATAATATCCTCATGTTATCCATTTTTATACAAATAATAAGAAGATTTCACTTCATACAACTGAGTAGTATTCCATTGCTTTACCACCTTTCATTTTCAAAATTTGTCATTTAAAGATACAAATATTGGTTTTAACAATGCTCTGGTGTTTTAAAATTTTCAGTTTAATGAAGCAAAATAGATTTTACTGAAAAACACTTAGAAACTTGTGAAACAGGTGTACGGTGGAATGGAATATATGTTCAAGAGAGAACACTCGTTTAACTAAGCAAGCAAAGAGAGACGTGGAGAAAGGAAGCACGGTATTTCTTCAAGGGAGAACACAAATTTGAGGACCAAGCCGACTCTGGTAGTTTAGGAATAAGAACTTGGAGTGGTATGAACTTAACTTGTGCACTTTAGGGGAGAACCTGAGTGACACTATTAGAAGTATGCTCAGGAACATCTTAAACGGGAGTCTGCACTTGGAGTGAGAAGGGTAGAGTGTTCTTTCGGGAGATCTGGACTATGGAGAACAGTAATATTATAACATTAATGATAGTATCTTACCGTGGGATTCCAAAAAAATTTTTAACAGTGGCGTAAGAAATGATAACATTCTTAGGTATTTGGATTTCTTGTGGAAATTACTGGAAAGCTGAGTTGATGCTCTGGATGTCTCCAACTGAAACAAGGTCAACAAGTCATGAATGAAAAATTACAAGTTAGATGGATCAAGGATTCTGATCCCAGTGGATGGCTAGCTTTCGGTTGGACAATTTCTACTGATGGCCTGATGTAGATTCTGATCCTGGTATATGTAACAGACAGGGATCCTCAGAAGTGAAGCCTCTGAGACAGAATTCATTTATGCCAACTTATGGTTTATCAATGTTTGCTCATGGCTGCTACAATTATAACATGCCATTCAATGGTTTTGTGGTTTCAATTTACTGTGTCAATGTAAAGATGAAGTTTCTAAATCAAAGGTAAAAATCTGAGGCCCTCAAGATGATGAATTATGGGGATGGGGGGGGAGCTGGAGCTATAGTACAGCAGGTAGAGCATTTGCCTTGCACACGGCCTACCCAGGTTAGATTCCCAGCATCATGTATGGTCCCCCCAAGCACCGTGAGGAGTAATTCCTGAGTGCAGAGCCAGGAGTATCCCCTGTGCATCGCCAGGTGTGACCCAAAAACGCAAAAAAAAAGATGATGACTTACCTTTAGATATTTTGAAGTCAAGTAGAAACAGCCAGAAAACTCCCCAGAAAAGACTTCTCCAGGATCAAAAACATCATCACCTCTAGCGTGAGAGCATACAGAAAATAAGGTTTCCATTTTTGCCAATTTAAAGGAAGCCATACATGATCTTGGAAAGTCTGTCAAAGGAAAGCATGGATTTAGGAAGATTAAGGTGACAACTGGGTCTTATAATATATAAGATATATATATTAAAATATACAATATTTTATAAGTATTTATATATATTTATTTATATTAAAATATAATATGTATCTTAAAATATACAAGAGAAGCAAAGGGCATGAAGTAGGAGGTAAGGTGGCAATCAGGTCTACTACAAAAAGCATTTTTTAATAAAAAGAAAAAATGTAATGAGACATCAAATAAGACCTTTGTAAATATTTAAGAACAGGGTTATAACTCAGTGATTCAGAATTTGCCTTCCATTGTATGATGATCTGTGATTGATCCTTAGCACTGGAAACAACATTGTTTTTAATTTTTAATTTCTTTCTTTCTTGCTTGCTTGCTTGATTGCTTTTTTGTTTTTTGAGTCGTACCTGGCTATGTATAGGCGTTATTTTTAATTTTTTAAAAATGTTATAATTTTACTTTTTTACCTGTAGTTTAAAACGAAATCTAAATTATTTTAGAGTAAATATATGTGAAGAAGAATAAAATTTACGGGAACTATTTAGTATTCTTAATGATACTGCAGTCAGAATTTTGAGTATTATGAATGGAGAAAAGAGGCACTATTTTGTTGATGGTTACTCT
Organism: Sorex fumeus; assembly: GCF_029834395.1. Lineage (NCBI taxonomy): Eukaryota > Metazoa > Chordata > Mammalia > Eulipotyphla > Soricidae > Sorex > Sorex fumeus. The sequence goes on from NW_026606203.1 coordinate 1,370,929, forward strand.
AACTAGATGTACTGATGGTTATTGGTTCTTTGGGGACACATCCAGTCATGTTCAGGTGCTGCTTTGGCTCAAGGGTCTCTTCCAGTGTTGCTCAGGGTACTATGTTGTGCCAGGAAATGAATCTGTTTCTTTTGCAGGCAAAGTCCACAGTCGTTCCAGTGAGCTATCACTCCAGTCTGAAAGGCTCTTAAGAAAGACCCTCATTTCACAAAATAAGTGGGGAATCTTTATTGCAGATGCTTGTTTAAATTGTTTGGCATGGGACCAGAGACACCAGCTTTCATTCAAAAAGTGGCCAGTGAGATTAATACCAGGAGTTTTGCTCCATGGTATGGAATCCAGCCACACATTCTAGGGGGAAAGGGAGCTCATATAGAGTAAGGAGCACCAAATAAAGGGTGTTTGGAGGATCCTCCCAGGATTGGAGAAGCATTCTGAAAGTAGAGTAAAGACCAACATGATTGCCAGTCAATGCCTCTTTTGCAAACCACAACACCCAAAAGGAGAGAGAGAACAAAAGGGAATGCCCTGCCACAAAGGCATGGTGGGATGGGGGGATAGGGGGTGGAGGGACACTGGGACCCGTGGTGGTGGAAAATGGGCACTGGTGGAGGGAAGGGTATTTGATCATTGTACAATTGAAACCCAAGCACAGAAATATGTAAATCTATAACTGTACCTCATGGTGTTTCACTAACAAAAATTAAAAAAAAATGTAAATGACAGAGAATGGGCACTGGTTGAGGGATGGGTACTGGATCATTGTATAACTGAAACCCAAGCACAAAAATTTGTAAGTCTACAACTGTACCTCATGGTTTTTTAGTAGTAAGCATTAAAAGAATAAAAAGTGAGGCAATGCATAAAAAAAAAAGTGGTCAGATACCATCAATGCTGCTGCCCACACCCACACCGGGAGTGACAATGCTATGAGCAAGGGTTTCCATACTTGGATTCTCAAGATAGTGCCCCAGGAAATACTGACACGCAGCAGCATTTTGGACCCAACCTATTATAAAACTTGTTAGAGGTTAATTGATACCAAACAAGAAAATTCAGGACTGTTGTGTAGCTTCTTTGATAATTTATTTTTCTCTAGTAGCTTGTAGATATTAGGGGTGGCAGTGGTACATTCTATAGTAAACAGTATTGCGTTTTTAAAATGTTGAAGGCCTAAGGTATATAAAAGAGGCAAAATAAAATGAGTAAATCTGTACACACATGAACACTTTTGTTGTTTCTTTAGCAATTGCTTGGATGAAAACTGTAGATGGGTAGCATGTATTTAAGTAGCTGGAGATAGGGATCAGGGGTGGTGTGGACTGCAGGGGAGGGTGGAAAGATGGGAAGAGATTATAAGTGTGTGTGTTTATGAGTGCTATTGTGTGAGAATGTTGAGTTTATAAGAATTCATGCATGCATGTGTAAGAGAGAGACAGAGACAGAGAGAGAGAGAGAATGAGTATGTTTGCATGTATCCGTGTGTGTGTGTGTTCTTAGAAAAATCCTATATTTCATCTGAACTACTGTACCAAGTGATGCTGTCATTCATTATGATAACGTAATAAATAAATTTTATTAAATTCAGGTGGTGAAATATTTTGGCCTTTAAGCCCTTCCCCTCCTCCAATTCATCAAATTCTTCCTATAATTTTCATTTACTCCCTGACCTCTTCAGGACTCAATTGGATTCAATCTGCCACATCCAAATTTATCTCTTTTAGAAAAAGTAATTAGATTAAAATATAAATCACAACAATATAAATTAACATTCAAATGGCTTCTAATGATAATTAATAATTTCTATTCATAGAAGTACTTATTCAGGCCACACAATAAGGCAAAATTCAGAATATTGGACAGAAGTCAATTATTTCTCAAGCAGAACTAGCTATATTATAGCCAATCTAAAGATGTTAGAAATTTGCAGTCCAGACATTAGAAGTTCATGCTATAAGTAAAAGATTTCTTGTTTTCTCACCTGAATCCTATTTTCCATAATAATAATTGAATAAATGAATAAGTCCTCATCCATGTGACCCTGTGCGGCACTAAGAAGATGTGTCCGATAAATCGCAATTACTTCTTGGTGCTGTCTGTCAGCATCAGCCAGCTGCTGCTGCAGAGTCTTCACTTGGAGCTGCAGACTGTCCACCAGCTGGCTCTGCCTCCTACTGCGGCTCCCGCTGGCGTAGGTGAGCTGCGAGAGGCCGTTGAGGGCCTGCTTTAGTCTCTCCACATCGTTAAGCAACTCAGTTATCTTATTATCCTTTGCTTCAATCTCTTTAGCAGAATCCTGTATTCGCCTCTGCAACTCCGTGATGGTTGTTAAGGACTTATCACACCTTTCCTGCCGGTCTTTGATTTCCTGCTCAATGCTGAAATGTAGCAATTCTTTCTCATCTTTTGCTGACAGTTTCCTTTTTTGGGCTTGCAAAACCTCCTCACACACTTCTTCATATTTCCTATTCAGATTGGCCAGCTTTTCACTTAGGTTGGAAACTTGTGCCTCCAAATCACTTTTTGTTGCTTTGTATTTGGACAAATCAACCACCTCCCTGGTCTCTAGATTTTTTAAGGCTTGTTTAGTATTCTGCACCTCAGTCTGAAGTTTGGAGACTTCTTGCGTTTTGTTCTGGCTTTCTTCTTCCTTTCTTCTCAAGCTGGCTTTTATGAGTCCCACTTCATTCTCAAAGGCTTCTTTAATCTGCAAATGCTCAGCCAGGGGCACAGAGGAGATAAGTGGACACTACTTCCACTACCCAGCCGTTGCCACACTCCAGGACGCTTTCCGGACCCACGCGGCAGCTCCGGCCGAGACCCACGCACAGCTGAAGACCCACAGAACAAGATAAGCGGAACTCTCTGAGACCTTGGACTCCAGGCTCGGCGGACCCAGGGACAGAGCTCCTCTGCTTGCTCCCACCACCACAGGTGACAAAGGGATTCTAATCAGGAGCCCCACCCTACCCTGCCCTGTCTGCTTCCATCAACCACCCAGGGATCGAATTGTGCACAGGAGACCCACCCTACCCAGATAAATACCCCGCTGGCAGACTTCCACTCTCGACACTACTTCCACTACCCAGCCGTCGCCACACTCCAGGATGCTTTCCGGAACCGCGCGGCCCCTTGCGGCCGAGCGACACATCTTAAGACACTAAATACCCATCCTCTGGAATTGTCGTACCATATTTGATAGGGTTCAAATATGGTAACACCTACAAGGGTGATTAGAGGTCACCCCAAAAACCTCTATCCCTCTCGGAAAGATTGGCAAGCTACCGAGAGTATTCCGCCCGCACGGAAGAGCCTGGCAATCTATCCGCTGTGTATTCGATATGCCAAAACCAGTAACTACAACTGGTCTCATTCACCTGACCCTGAAGCACGCGATAGGGACAAATGGAGACGTTACTGGCGCCCGCTCGAGCAAATCAACGACTAACGGGAAGTTAAGTGATTAAGTGAAGTGTGAAATGAATAAGTGACAGAAATAATTGAATGTTGTTTTCTTCACTTGAAGGTTTTATTCACAGATCTTGTCTCATAAAAATTATTCAGAAAACATTATATTAAACAAACATTCCATGGTGATTAATCAGAATTCTTATGTTTGAAAGTGACAAACTCATACCACACTCATTTTAAACTAAGAAGATACTTGATTCATGTGCCTATAAAGCTGGAGTGCCCTCTAGGTATGGTTGGGCCCAAAGAGTTGATTTTTATTTATTTACTTATTGATTGATTGAGTGATTGACTGAATCACCATGACTGGTTGACTGAATCACCATTGAGTGATTGACTGAATGACTGGGACATAAAGAGATACAAAGCTGTTCATGAGTAGGTTTCAGTCATACAGTGTTCCAAGACCCATTGCTCCACCAGTGAACATTTCCCACCTACAGTGTCCCCAGTTTTCCCCCTGAAATCCTTTCTCTCCCTCTCTCTCTCCTCACCCCCGCCCCCTGTCTCTCCCTTTCTTCTGCCTATATACCTATCTACCGATCTCTCCCTTTTGAGGCATCATGGTTTACAACACAGGAACTGATAGGTTACCATGTTTCTTCCTTTACCTATTTTCACTTCACAGTTCTTTTCCAGTATCATCATTTCCAACTATCTTTGTCATAGTGGTCTCTTCTCGATCCCAACTGCCATCTCCCCCAGCCCATAAGGTAGGCTTCTAACAGTGGACCAATCATCCTGGCCCTTATTTCTACTGTTCTAAGGTATTAATCTAAAGTTATGTTTTTTCATATCCCACAAATGAATGTAATCCTATATCTGTCTGTCTCCATCTGACTCATCTCACTCAGCATGATACTCTTCATGTACATCCATTTATAAGCATACTTGATAACTTCATTTTCACTAACAGCTGCATAGTATTCCATTGTTTAGATATACCATAGTTTCTCTAACTAATCATTGAGAATTCTTGGGCATACAAGTTGTTTCCAGATTCTCACTATTGTGAATAGTGCTGCAATGAACATAGAAGTGCAGATAGCATTTCTGCTGTGTGTTTTGGGGCCCGGAAGTATATTGCCAAAAGTGGTATTTCTGGATTCATGGAAGCTCAATTTGTAGCTTTCTGAGAAATGCCCATATTGTTTTCCGAAAAGGCTGAACCAATCGGCATCCCCACCAATAGTGAAGAAGAGACCCTTTCTCCCCACTTCCATGCTGACTTTGGTTGCTCTTGTTCTTTTTGATGTGTGTCAATCTCTGTGGTGTGAGATATCTCATTGCTGTTTGGATTTGTATCTCCCTGATGATTCATGATGTAGAACATTTTACCTCTGGTTTTTGGTCATTTGTATTTATTCTTTGAGGAAGTTTCTGTTCATTTCTTCTCCTCATGTTTTGGTGGGGTTGAATGTCTTTTTCTCATGAAGTTCTACCAGTGCCATATATATCTTGGGTTATATACAATAAGGGGTTAATTTTATGGGTATTGCATAAATAATTTTCCCCCATTATGAGGGCTGTCTTTTTAGCATGGTCACCATTTTTTCTGAGTTGCAGAAACTTCTTGGTTTAATGTAGTCTCATTTGGTTATCTTCACTTCCTCTTCCTTGGTCAGTGGTGTATCATTCTAGAAGTTTCCCTTAGCTTTAATGTCATGGAGGGATCTTCCCACATTTTTCTCCATATATCTTAAGAATTCAGGTATGATATTGAGGTCTTTAATTCATTTGATCTGACTTTGTTCCTGGCACTATAAAGAGGTCTGAGTTAATTTTTTTTTTGCATGTTGCTGACCAGTTTTCCCAGCAGCACTTGTTGAAGAGACTTCCTTGCTCAACTTCATATTTATTGAGCCTTTATGAAACATTAGGTAATAATAATCTGAGGGCCAGCGTCAGGATATTTGACTATATTCCATTGATCTGAGGCCTGTCTTTATCTGAATATCATGCTAATTTGATTACTACGACTTTGTAGTAGGGTTCGAAGTTGTGGAAGCTGTTCCCTTCTTCTTTTTACCAAAGATTGCTTTAGCTCATCATGGGAGTTTATTGTTGTGTATGCGTTTCAAGAGGGTTTAATCTATTTCTTTGAAAAATGTTATGGGTATCCTTATAGAAAGTACATTAAATCTTTATAGCGCTTTGGGGTGTATTGCCATTTTGACAGTGTTAATCCTCTCAATCAATGAGCATGGGATGTGATTCCATTTCCTCATATCCTCTTTTATTTCATGAAGTAGTGTTTTGTAGAGTTTTTTTGGTATAGGTCCTTAACCTATTTAGTTGATTCTAATATACTTGATTTTCTGAGGTTATTATTGTGAATGGGATTGTTTTTCGCCTATCTCTTTTTTCTCTTTCATTAATAGTATTTGGAAAGCCATGGACTACTGGATATTGATTTTGTATTATGCTACTTTAGTAAAAAAATCTATTCTTCCCAGGAGCTTTTTGGTAGATTCTTTGGGATTTTCTAAGTATACTATCATGTCATCTCCAAATAGTAAAAGCTTGAGTTCTTCCTTTTTTTATCTGGATGCCCTTGATATCTTTTTCTTACCAAAATCATATGGCAAGTACTTCAAGTACTATGTTGAATAGGAGTGGTGAGAGTGGGTAACTTGTTTTGTGCCTGATTTTATTTTGGGAATCTAGCTCATTGATTTCTGCTCCAAGCCTTTAGTTTTTCCCCGTTGAGAATAATGCTTGGTGTGGGTTTGTGTTAGTTTGCTTTGACTATATTGAGGAAAGTACTTTCCACTCCCATTTTGTTGAGAGTTTTTCATCATGAATGGGTGCTGGATCTCCTCAAATGCTTTATCTACATCTATTGATATTATCATATGATTTTTATCTTTATTTTATTGAGATGGTGTATTCTGTTGTTTGACTTGAGAATGTTAAGCCATCCTTGCATCCCCAAGATCAACCTAGTTGGTCATAGAGTGTGACCTTTTGTTGAGTTTCTGGATTCTCTTTGCTGGTATAATCTTGAGGATCTTTGGATTTATCAAGGAAATAGGTCTGTAATTTTCTTTTTTGTGGTGTCTCTGTCTGATTTGAGTATCAGGCTGATCTTTGTCTCATAGAAATTGTTTGGGAGTATTTCTGTTTCTTCAATTTCCTGGAAAATCTTAAAAAATGTTGGCAGTAGGTCCTCTTGAAAGGTTTCGAAATACTTCATTAGTGAATCCATTTGGGCCTGGGCTCCTGTTTTGGGGGATACTTTTGATTATCATTTCATTTTCCTTGTAGTGATGGGTTCGAGTTTTCAAAATCTTCTTGGTTCAGCCTTGGGAGGTAATTGGAATCCAGTAATTTATCAATTTATTCAAGATTCTCTCATTTCCTGCTGTAAAGATTCTCAAAATAATCTCTGATGATCCTATGGATTTTGTAGTTTCTATTATGATGTCCCCCTTTGCATTTCTGATTCGATTTATTAGGATTCTTTCTCTTTTCTTCTTTGTGAGTTCTGCTAGTGGTTTATCGATCTTTTTTATTTTCTCAAAGAACCATCTCTTGCTTTTGTTGGTCTACTGGATTGTATTTTGGGATTATATCTCATTGATTTCTGCTCCAGGTTTTATTATTTCTTTCCTCCTGTCTAGTTTGGACTCCTTTTCTTGGTATTTTCCAAAATCTTGAGCTGTAAGTTATTTTTGTAGGCCCTTTCTTTCTTCCAGTTGAATTCTGGCGGAGCTATAAACTTTCCTCTTAGAACTGCTTTTGCTCTGTCCCACAGGTTCTGATAGTTCCTCGTTATCATTTTTTTCTGGAATCTTTTTATTTCCTCTTTGATTTCTTCTCTAAGCCAATGGTTGTTCATTATTTCCCTCAAATAAAATATTTTCTTGCCGAGTTTTTGTCTGTTTGATCTATTGAGAAGTGAGAAAGTACTGTTGAAATCTCCATCTAGTATTGTGTTGCTATCAATGTTTTTCTTTAAGTCTATTAGAAGTTGTTTTTACGTATTTTTCTGGTCTGTCATTAGGAGCATATACATTGAGGAGGGTGAGTTCTTTCTGATGTACATATCCCATGATCATTAACAAATGACCTTCACTGTCTCTTATAACCTTTAGCCTGAAGTCCACGTGGTCTGATACTAGTATGGCCACTGCAGCTTTTTGGTGGTGTTCTTTTCTTGAAGAATTGTTTTCCAGCCTTTGACTTTGAGCCCATGGTTGCTTTGATTATTCAGATATTTTTCTTGCAGGCAGCAGAATGTTGGGTTCAGTTTTCTATTTCATCCTGCCATCCTGTGCCTCTGAATTGGTGTACTTAGTCCATTGACATTGAGAGAGATCATTGTGATGGGGATTTTTGCTATCTTTATGTCGAAATTTTGAGTATTTGTGGGGCTTGTCTTAGCTTAAAGTAGCCCTGTTAATTCTTAATGCAACAAAAATATGGAACACTTTACAAGTTGGCCTGTCATCTCTGTGTAAGGATCATGCTAATCTCTGTATCATTTCAATTTTAGTATATGTGTTGCCAAACTGAGTATAAGAGCTGATTTTTTTCCCTATTTTTCTCTTCTGATTTCTTTGAGTGTTGTCCTTACTCACTCCTATGGCAGACAGTGATTCCCAATCTAGGAAGGTATTTCAAAGCAGCTTGAAGTGATAAATTTAGAACATTAATGTCCCAGAAGGAAAAGTCTGGTTTTTACCATATTATCTTTTACCATACCCAGGGCATAAGTTTTGCAAAATAATTCTTTTGGAAGGTGGTGTATCAGTCTTGTTTAATGCTCTACCCTGAAACCTTCATTAAGAAAATTAAACTGGAGCCTTTTGATATTCTCACCTCGGTCCCGTGTACATCTCCAGAAAACAGTGGATTGCGTTGTCCGCACTTTGACCACCTTGAAAGTAAGTAGGATTTTTCTCCTGAAGGAAGAGGTGAGAAGCATATTGATGATTTCATTCCACCTTATTACAAGTTCAACTTGAAGGGAAGGTGAGACTCATGAGGCTCCTGTAAAGGACATAAAAGGGGTCTCAATGTAGTTTAATGGCCAAGACACATTAACAACACAGATGACTCAAAGTAACCTGTGTGCATCTTTGTGTGTATAGTGAGTTTTATATCTACTCATAGTGATTCTCAGTCATTCCACATGGGCAAAACAGACCTGTAATTAAAAATCTAGTTCCCTGAGCAGAATGGGCTTTCTTAGGTGATTGAACATGTGTGTAATATTTTATTACTAAGCACATACAACTGTTTGAATGATGTGTACTTTTCGATCTAAAATTAAGTCTAAGTATCTCTGAAATGACGGTCTCCTGACGCCGCACCTGGCTTTCCTCACCAGGGCCCCTTGGAGTGTGTGGGTTGTGTTTCCCTCACCACCCCGAGCAGAGACCTGACAGCTGAAGACCTCTGCAACCAGCAATAGGTATGCTTAAGACCACTCTCACCACACTTGAAGGAGCCTCATGCATGAAGAACTGGCAGAGGAACCCAGGTGTGCGGGACCCGGGGCTGAGATATTCAAGTCTGCTCGGACCAAGAATGGGCCTCCTCCATCCAGATCCCCCATCTTCCAGTAGCTAAGGGTTACACCCCCGGACTGCCTCTGGAGTCATGTAATTCCATCAATGGCCAAGATCCAGAGACTGGATCTTGTTGATTAGACAACAACTCATATTGTCCAGTTCTCTTTCTCGGAGAACATGGCAGGTTACCAAGCGTATCTTGCCTACATGGCAGAGACTGGCAAGCTACCCGTGGTGTATTCTATATGCCAAAACCCAGAAACAATGAAGTATCTCATTTCCCTGACCGTGAAAAAACCTCCAATGTGGTACTTGCTAAAATCTGAGGGCTAGGACGAATGGAGATGTAACTGGTGCCTGCTCAAGGAAATCGTTCTCCACCACCAATGATACCAGTATTCCTCCCACCATGCCCCCAAACGTGCCTTTGTGGCAGGGCATTCTCTTTTGTTCTCTGGGGCCATGGCATGCCAGAGAGCCACTCGTGGTGGGCAACTCATGGTCTTGGCTGGCAGGACGAATGGGCTGGTTTCACCCCTCACCCCCAATCCCACGAGGATGTAGTTGCCCTGTCACCCTAGCTCATACCTGGCTGTCCAATAGTCTCTGAGGTGGTGGGAATCGTGCCGCCAGTGGGGAGAAAGGCAGAAGCGACAAATACCCTTTCCCACCTGAGGGAGAATGGTGCCGTAGCTTAATGCATAGTTCAGTCACATTTCTGCCAAAAGCCTCTGGGTTCTGAATTGGTTCCACGTGCCTCTGGTGCTGTGGTCGTGCCGGATAGCCTCTTGTGGGGGTCAAATCGTGATCTTGGTGGGGCAGAAAGAATGGCTCTATGGTCTACTTTTGTCATGCATCTCCCACCCAGAGCGGGTCCTCCAAATACCCTTTAGTGGGTGTTCTGACCTCTATCTGAGCTGCCTTTCCCCCCAGCATGTGATGCCGGCTTCCAAGGCCTGGAGCATACCTCCTAGTCCTTATCACTCTATTCTTGGGTATTAGTCTCTCATTCTGTTACTTTATATTCCACAGATGAGTACAACCTTTCAATGTCCGTCCATATCTTTCTGACTCATTTCACTTTCTATGTTGATCCACTTTATGCAAATTTCATGACTTCTTCTTTTCTAACAGCTGCATAGTATTCCACTGTGTAGATGAAACAAAGTGTTATTAACAAGTCATCTGTTCTTGGGCACTAGGTTTTTTTTCCCCAGATTTTGGCTATTGTGAACAGTGCAGCAATGAACATACAAGTGCAGATGTCATTTCGGCTGTACTTTTTTGCCTCTCCAGGCTATATTTCCAGGAGTGATATTGCTGGGTCAAATGGGAGCTCAATTTCTAGTATTCGGAGAACCGTTCATACTGTTTTCCAAAATGGCTGAACCTGTCCGCATTTCCACCAGCAGTGAAGGAGAGTCCCTTTTTCCCCACATCCATGGCAACACCGGTAGCTTTTGTTCTTTTGGATGTGGGTCAGTTTCAGTGGTGTGAGGTGATATCTCTTTGTTGGTTGGACCTGCATTTCCCTGATGATTAGTGATGAAGAGCATTTTTCATGTGCCTTTTGGCCATTCGGTATCTTCTTTGAGAAAGTTACTGTTCATTTCATCATCCCATTTTCTGATGGGGTTGCATGATTTCTTCTTGAGGAGTTCAACAAGTGCCTTGTATATCATTGATATCAACCCCTTATTACATAGGCATTGGGTGAATATCCTTTCCCATTCTGTAGATTGTCTTTGTATTCTGGTCACTGTTTCTTTTGAGGTGCAGAAGCTACTTAATTTAAGATAGTCCCCTTTGTTCATCTCTGTTTTCACTTTTTTGGCCAGTGGCATGTTATCTTTGAAGATACCTTTAGCTTCAATGTCGTGGAGGGTTTTGCCCACCTTGTCTTCAATGTACCTGATGAATTCTGTTCAGATGTTGAGGTCTTTGACCCATTTTCATCTGACTTTTGTGCTTGCTGTTAGGTAGAGGTTTGAGCCCATTTTATTGCATGTCGCTGTCCAGTTTTTCCAGCACCGTTTGTTAAAGAAGTCTTTCTTGCTCCACTTCACATTTATTGCTCCCTTATCAAAGATTAGATGAACATATATTTGAAGGTGTGTGTCAGTATATTCAATGATGTTCCATTGGTCGGCGGCTTTGCCTTTGTTCCAGTACCATGCTGTTTTAATTATTATCGCTTTGTAGTAGAGTTCGAGGTTGGGGAAGGTGAGGCCTCCCATCGTCTTTGTCCCAAGAATTGCTTTAGCTATTCGTGGGCGTTTGTTGTTCCATATGAATTTCAGGAGTGATTGATAAACTTCTTTGAAGAATATTATGGGTATCTTTATAGGGATCGCATTGAATTTGTACAATGCCTTGGGGAGTATTGTCATTTTGACAATGTTAATTCTCCCAATACATAAGCAGGAGATATGTTTCCATTTCTTCGTTTCCTCTTATTTTCTGTTGTATAGGTCCTTTACTTCCTTAGTTAAGGTGATTCTGAGATACTTGATTTTCTGAGGCATGATTGTGAATGGGTTGCTTTCTTCATGTCACTTTCTTCTCTCTCATTATTTGCATATAGAAAAGCCATAGACTTTTAGGTATTCATTTTATAGCCTGCAACTTTTCCATATAAATCTCTTGTTTCTAGGAGTTTTTTGGTAGAGGTTTTAGAATTCTCTAAATATAGTATCACGTCTTCTGTGAATAGTGAGAGCCTGATTTCTACTTTTCCTACATGACTGCCCTTAATATCTTTTTTTATATAACTCCTATTGCAAGTACTTCCAGTACTATATTCAACAGAAGTGCCAAAATGAATTTTTTTCTTTTTGGGTCACACCCTGCGATGCTCAGGAGTTATTCCTGGTTCATGCACTCAGGAATTACTCCTGGCGGTACTCGAGGGACCATATGGGATGCTGGGAATCGAACTTAGTTTGGTTGCGTGCAAGGCAAATGTCCTACCCCCTGTGCTATTGCTCCAGCCCCCAAAATGAATTTTTACTAAACACTTTCTATCTGTAAATTTCTATGCTAAGAACAGTGGTATAAACGGTGATATCTGAGTAATTTACAAGTAGATTATGAAGACAGATAATATAAAGAATTTCTTTGTATGAATTTCCAGAATGTGTAGCTTTTATTAAATATATTAAGAATGAACCGGAGGTCTTGATTATACCATGAAAATGATTTCCCTGTTAGAAGTTACCCTTCTAAAATGCAATAAAGTGACACATTTTGAAAATGTTGATTATTCGTTCATTAATTCAATGAATATTTATTAGTCTGGGGGTGCAGTGCCTCCAGGAAGTCAACCTGCACGCTCGAGGTGAGTGTATCTACAGTCTAACGGTGCCATCATGCTGCCTGATAACCCCAGATTTCCACTGTGCCTCTGGCTGGATCCCAACACCTCAGGACTAAGTTTCCCAAGAAATTAAACGCCCAAAAGATATGAGGGAGTCATGTTCACAAACCACCCCTGGCTCAGCTATACAAGCTAATGTATTGGTCTTGCTTAAGTGACCCATAAATAAATCTTGAAAGAGATCAAAAGTCACAGTTAACCTTGGACCTGCACACGGCAGAACATACTAGGGTAAATCGGAGGGAGGCAGGTTAGTTTGTTGCCCACGCAACCAGAACTCAGGTCAGCCACTTGCTCCCACAAACCAAAATCTCTACCATGCCCTAGTCTCATTACATCGTCTCAGGATGGATTTCACTGAAATATAACAGCTGAAATTTCGGATATGCGGGTTTTGTGACTGAAATCTCTAGGCTTTCTCTGAGTCAGGATGGGCAGCCCACCCTCACTGCCTTGTACTTATGGAAGCCGCAGCAGTCATGTCCATACCTCAAAGCAACTCCAGCCTTACCTTCCTGATAAAAATACTAAATTCCGGGGCTGAAGCGATAGCACAGTGGGTAGGGTGTTTGCCTTACATGCTGCCGACCCGGGTTCGAATATCAGCATCCCATATGATTCCTTGAGCTCGGCCAGGAGTAATTCCTGAGTGCAGAGCCAGGAATAACTTCTGAGCATCGCCGGATGTGACCCCCCAATAAAAATACTAAATTCCTTAAACAAACATGATGACCTCTTAGTACCTGTATGAGAACCATAATGCACAAAATTAAAAGGAGAGAGAAAGAATTTAAAGAGCCTGCCATAGAGACAGGCTGGGGGTGGGGTAGGGTGTTGGGGGATGTTGTAGGGAACCAGGGACATTGGTGGTGGGAAATTCACACTAGTGGAGGGAAGCATGTTGGATCGTTGTATGACTGGAAGCAAATTATGAATAGTTTGTAATGGTCTAACTCACAGATATTCAATAAAAATTTAAAAATATATATCCTTAATTGGTATCTCAGACTACTGTTAGAACTTTAAAAACCAGCATATCTATTTTTGTGTTCTCAGTAGAAAAAAAAAATGTTACTCACCTGTAGGTGCCAATAGCTTGAAGAATGCTAAACCCAAAGATACATCAATGCTGGCCTCTGGCATGAATACTGTAATTGCAGTTATGTTATGTTTTAGAATCAGTTCATGGACAAGAAGTCAAGAGAAGCAGTGGCAAAGAGCAACAATGTTGAATGGATAATGTTTGAGGAGCTTGCAAGGGAGGCGGAAAGATTTGGCATGAGAAGAGGGAAAAAAAACGAAGAGTTAAGTATTAATAAGTATCATGACAAAAATGCAAGGGAGGTCATTTTTTGGCAATCGTCACACTCTGTTGAGCTTTTGGTGAGGATAAGTATTAGAAAGTATCTTTCCCATTTAGTGGTAAAAAGGTAACTTTGATGGGTACATTTAAAAATTACTTTAAAAATTAGAATCACCAAGAGATACACAGTTACAAGGTTGCTCATAATTGAGTTTCAGTCATATAATGTTCTAGCACCCTTCCAGTAAAATGGGGGTGTTTTTGAAGGAATATCCCTGGTGCGAAGACTAGGGCATCTGAATCTTAACACATTTCACCAAATATATGATCTGTACTCACATGATTTACACTCTCTCCCCTGATCTTTGATTTACGTTTTCATGCAATATTTCCTTGTGAAACTCACCAGAAGTGAGTGTCCCTATTTTAGACAAGTACATGTTTCTCTGACATTATATATATATATATATATATATATTTGTGTTCACTGTAGGAAAAATATATTACTCACCTGTGTGCCAATATCTTGAAGAATGCTAAACCCAAAGATACATCAATGACTGTCTTTGGCCTGAATACTGTAATTGCAGCTATGTTATGTTTTAGAATCAGTTCGTGGACAAGACTTCAAGAGGAGCAGTGGCAAAGTTGCATTAATGTTGAATGGATAATGTTTCAGGAGCTTGCAAGGGAGACGGGAAGATTTGGCATGAGAAGAGGGAAAAAAAACGAAGAGTTAAGTATTAATAAGTATCATGACAAAAATGCAAGGGAGGACACTTTTTGGCAATCATCACACTCTGTTGAGCTTTTGGTGAGGATAAGTATTAGAAAGTATGTTTCCCATTTAGTGGTAAAAAGGTAACTTTGATGGGTGTATTTAAATTTTACTTTAACTATTAGAATCACTAAGAGATACACAGTTACAAAGTTGCTCATAATTGAGTTTCAGTCATCTAATATTCTAGAACCTTTCCAGTATATTGGGGGCAGTTTTGAAGGAATATCCCTGGTGCGAAGACTAGGGCATCTGAATCTTAACACATTTCACCCAATATATGATCTGTACTCACATGATTTACACTGTCTCCCCTGCTCTTTGATTTATGTTTTCATGCAATATTTCCTTGAAACCTCACCTCAAGTGAGGGTCCCTATTTAAGACAAGTACATATTTCTGGGGCATTATATATTTTTTGGTTGCTGGGAGAGTCTCTAAAGCAATGCTCAGGAGGTGTGGGGGCCCCACAGGTAATTCTCAGAAAACGTGTCCATGGTGCTTGGGGTCCTCTGAGGCTATACAGCCTTTGATACTCTGGCAATCCGGTGGTGCCGGGAGTCAAATTGAGAGCATGTGAGACAAGTTCCATAAGCACTACACTATCTCCTGCAGCCCTGGGTATTAGATTTATGTCAGCATTCCGAGGTCCTCCCTTTTGTCAGAAAGCAGAGACTTGTGCAGGAGAAAGTGGAAGAGACCTTAGGGTTTAGCTAGGTTGACTGAGTAGAAGGTGATACCATTAAGATTGGAACAGAAAGTAAAAGTAAAACAAGAGAAACATCTAACAATAGCAAAGAGGGCTATAGTACTCAAAAAGTTTAGAAACAGGCACATTGGCAAGTAGTTTTAAAAAGCATCCAGGAGAGAATATAGTATTGTGAGTGAACGAATCTACTCTATGGATTCATCTCATCCTTGAAATGGAAAAGGACAATGTGTTACAGTTACAAATTTACAAATAAGATATATACCATCATATATTTCATCATATATTTCTGCTGTGTTCCTATGCTTTACCAAGTATTATTCTAATTTTTAAATTTACTTTAATCATTAAAAGAGTATTTCACTACATTAATCTTTTTAATGAAATGTTTCATTAAAAATGTTTTTTAAAAAAATTATTTAAAATGATTTATTAAATTGTTATTTAAAAAAGAAACATGTGGGCCACATAGTTAGTGCTATATGTAGAGGGTTTGTATGCAGCGAATCTGAGTTCAATCCCCAGAATCCTGAGCCTTCCAGAAGTGATCTCTGCATACAGAGTCAAAAGTGAGCCCAGAACACATATGGGTGCGCTCCATTCGCCACAAAAAAGGAAGAAAAGAAAAACATATAACTGATTCTTGAGTAACATAAAGGTTAAGGGTGCTAATTCCTATATAACTTTTGAAAGTCCCCAAACTTAATAGTCTGCTATTGACCAAGAAGATGGTTTTTTAATAGTATTTACTTACATTGTCTAAGTAGTGATATGTGTGGTATGGAAATCTGTACATTTTGATACATTTTAAAAAATTAAAATGCATTTTCTAATGGACTTTATAATACATTTGTAGTTTATAGTAATAAGTGATAAATTATATTTCTTTTTGGGGGGGTATTTGGGCCATCGTATGTGGTGCTTGGGACTTCTGACTCTGTGCTCAAGGGTTATTCCTGGTGGAGCCAGCCATTAATTTGGGTTGACTGTGTGCATGGTAATTGCTTTAACCCCTATACTAAGTCTGGGGTCCAATCAAATAAATTATCTGCATATATTTTATACATTCATGGCATACTTTTTCTTAGATTTTTTGATATATCTAGGATATATTGATCATCTTTAGGAAAAGATATTACCTGATTTTTAAATATTTGTAATTTGTGGGGAAATTTTAATTTCTCATTTTAATTTGTGCTCTTTGTCTACTAGTGAGCTTGAAAATTGTTCTTGTGTGGTACTACATGGAAAATAGTATGCTAAGCGAAATGAGTCAGAAAGAGAGGGACAGACATAGAAAGGTTGCATTCATCTGGGTAACATAAAGTAACAAAATAAGAGACTAACACCCAAGAACAGCTGTGATAAATACCAGGTTGTTCACTCCATGGCTTAGAGGCCAGCTGCATTATCTAGGGGTAAAGGCAGCACAGATAGAGAAGGGAGCACCCAATAAAGGGTGCTGGGAAGATCTGCCCAGGAAGGGAGATGCCTGCTTAAAGTAGTCTATGAACGGAACATGATTGCCACCCAGTGTCTCTTCTGCAGACCACAGCAACCAAAAGGAGAGATAGAACAAAAGGGAGTGCCCTACCAAAGAGGCAGAGTGGGATGGGGATGGGGTTTGGGTAGGATACTGGGATTGTTTGGAGTGGAGAATGGGCACTGGTGGTGGGATGGGACCCAATCATTGTATAACTGAAACCCAAGCACAACAACTAGTAAGTCTACAGCTGTACCTCATGGTGGTTCACTAAAGAAGCAAAAAAAAAAAAATTAAAAAAAAGGAAATTGCTCTTGTGTTTACTAGTCATTTACACTTCTTACAATACAGATTATATGATCATAGTTTGTGCTTATTTTTTCTATACAAGTTTACTAGCTAAATACTGATTTATTTCACAGCACTAATTTATTAAAAACATTCATTCTTTGCCTATCATATTAATTGCCAGAATTTGTTGGTTTTACTTGTTTTTTGATCAAGTAATTTGAATTTTAAACTTTTCTTTCAGATTGCAAAATTTTGACACAAATGAGCATATGTTTTTCTTTACCTTCTACAGTTTTAAACTGAGAACAACTGTTTGTTTTGTACAAATAAGATACCTGTGCATTTTCAATTTCTTCTCATTATATTTACATTTTAACATATCTCGATTCATCTACAACTTATCATAGTAAGTGTTGTCATATTGAAAGAAATCACCATTTTTTTTCAATCATAGCACTGTAGCACTATGCTCCCGCGATGCCTCAATTCGCTCAAGCAGGAACCAGTAACATCTTACAAGAAATTGTGAGACTTGTTGCCACTGGTTTTGGCCTATCGAATACGTCATGGCTAGCTTGCCAAGCTTTTGCTTTATGGACAAGATACTCTGGGTAGCTTGAAGGGCAGAGGAATCGGAATCAGGATTGGCCTCCTGTAAGGCAAATGCCCTACCCGCTGTGCTTTAAACGTTATATAAAATATACTAGTAATACCAAATGTTGTTTCTTTAACAGTTCAATATAAACGATTTTTTAGTAATTTTCTTGATTTATTAATGAAATATGTAAGCTCTTGAGTATAATGGGAGTATTTTTCTAACAGAAGAGTTTGACGAAGGTGAAACTGTTATAACTGTCTTATAGGATTCCATCTCCTTAGCCTGCTTCATTCTACATCTCTCTCTATCCAATCCGGTCTTCTTCTTGGGAATCTGACCTCCTGATTGCCTAGCCTCTACCTTTCAACTGCCTACTTTATGACATCATTCTCCCACCCATCCAACTACCAACTGGTAGAATCTTGGGGTTCCCATGCAGTTGTTTGTAAACAAATTTGAATCATCATGGCAAGTAACCAGTGACCAATCACCAATCACCAGTGACCAGTCATCTGTACTGGACACTTTTGGTCTTAAGCCGCTTCAGTGTTCAGACGTACTCTCGTACCGTCTCCTCTTCTCGTCTACCTTTCATCGGTATTTCCTCTTCTCTGACCATGGCAGGTAAGGAATAATACATTTCAACGCTTTTCATTAGATATATCATCCATAAACTTAGCAGTAAAATAAAAAACAACATGTAGTAATGAAAGAAAGTATTCAAGTAGAATTTTATAAGCCTCATTTTTGCTTGACTTGGACATTTGCTGTGTGATTTTAGACATTGGCTTTCGTTCTCTCATATACAAAGTGCTTTTGCTCATTGATTACATTATATTTTAGAAATGTTTACAAGCTCAAATACACACACATATATATGTATAAGTATTGATTCTCTGTGTTTCTTTTTCCTTTTAATAGTGAATTTTACATTATATCCATTGAAAAAATATAAATCAGAGACAGTATTTTTACAGAAACAGAAAATGTAGATGCTGTGGAAAACTGTTAATATATACTAGAATGTTTTCTCTGTAATGGTCTCTCCACTTGTATTTATACTTCAGTATTTTAAATATAGTGCCATTACACAGTAATAATCATTGATCTATGAGTTTTATATTTAAACCAGGTATTAAGAAAATATGGGGCATGGGGAAGGTGTGGAGTGCTGAGTGGTAGAGAGGCAAGCCCTCAAAGGTAAGAAAGTTTGGGATCACTTTCTTCAAATATTGACCAATAGAATCCAAGACGATATGAGGGAGAATAAAATAGGAAAGAAAGAAAGAAAGAAAGAAAGAAAGAAAGAAAGAAAGAAAGAAAGAAGAAAGAAAGAAAGAAAGAAAGAAAGAAAGAAAGAAAGAAAGAATATAGACAGCGATTATCAAGGAAGGGGAAAACGTTTGGACAGAATGTTGAAGAGAACCAAAGATTTAAAATCAAAAAAGAAAGAATACATATTAAATATTCTGAGATAAATACACTGAGAACAAGTCAAAGCAATTTACTTCAAAAAATGCCAGGACTAGAAAGTATACTATGCCTTGAATAGGGTACCATAAGAAAAGCAGTTTTTCAGAAAGCCATCCTTGCTGGCTTTTTTCCTTATTATCTCTTAGAACACAGTACATGGTACTTGACAATTTGGCGTATAAACCTGCTTCAGAAGTGATGCTTCCCATAAATACCTAGTAGTGCTTATTTAAGGCGGTGGAAGAAAACGGAATCTTCAATGGTTTTATTACGTTCTGGTTTTTAAGTACATGTACTCGCTGCCATTTAAATTAAAAAAAATGGTATATTTTAACTTGAATCAGGAGATTTGATTCATTTGTGTGGTAAGTAGGTTCCAGGTTAAAGGTGCTTGTCATATTTACAAATATTATTTCATGTGATTTTTTCTTCCTTACATGAGAATATTTTGATAATAGTCAACTTCTGTTTTTAGATCCTAAGAGGACATAGAAAAATCAAGTCTCACATGTCTAATTGCATATTTTTGTCATATTTGTGAATTCTGAGTTTTCCTACATTAAAGATATTTTATTGGATTTGGTGCTCATTTATTAAACATTGAGAAGAACGTTTTCCTGACTGAAAAAGATAATTCTAATCTAGGTGTTGAAATTAAATTTGTAATATTTTGTGATCACTTTTTAAATGAACTTTTGTGTTTCTTGTGTGATCAAGTGAAATCCTATGCTATGTTTAACAGGTATTGTTTGCTGGTTAATATTCAAAGGTATTGATGAAAATAATTTTTTTGTACTTTTGAAGTTTCTTTCTGTATTTTACTCATTTAAAACATTTCTTGTCTATGAAATACAATCACATTTATTCCTATTTTCTTTTTGTTATGCAGTTACTGGTAAATCTTTTCTGTTTGATGGACTGGTAAAGTGTGCACTCAAAAATCACCTTCTATTCCATTTTTTGGCTAGGTTTTTTTCTAAAATAGAATAGACTCTTCATATTGTATATGTGGAACAATTTTTTAATAACCTTATTGGACTGTTTTATTTGGTTTTGTTTGAGACCACATCCACTGTTATTCAGGGCTTACTCTTGGGTCTGCTCTCAATAACTTACTGTACTATGCTGCTTGCTACAGAGCCCAGATTTCATTGATATCTATATACTTCTTTTTCAGTTCTGTGATACATATTTTTCATTATGTTTTCTTTATACTTCCTCCTATGTAAACCACAGGAAATGGAAAAATTATATTCATGTATGCATTATTATTCTTAGAGTTATTAATAACTACATTTTAGATAAACAACTTAAGACACAGAATTTAAATAAAGTTTTCCTTCCAAAAACATTTCTTGGGAAAAACTCAAGTAGTCATTTTTGAAGTGGATCAAAACTCAGCGTAACCTTCAATGCATCAACAAGATTAAGTCATAAGTGAACTGTAAGTAACAGATATTCATTGCACAAGTCAAATGGAAACCTGATGATTACAATGGTAATAGTTGTAAAGATCCCAAATGCCTATATTAAAGTAAGGTATCTTCCTAACCATTTCTGCAAAGTAGTGATCATGCAGAGTCTTGGAAAAAAGTCCACATGGTTAGGTTCTGTAACTTGGAAATTCATAAGGGACAGAGAGATAGTACTGGATAGGGGATGAGTCACTTGCCTTGTACACAGCCAATCTAGTTGAATCTCTGTCACTGCATACACTCTTCTGAATGTTATAAGGGGTCACTCCAGTGTGTAGAGCCAGAAAGAGCCCAAGATCACTGTCAGTTATTGGTCCAAACTATACTCCTTACCACGCCCAACAAAAATGATTGGAAAACATGAAGTCGCTTTGTCATTTCTGGCCCTCAGGTTTCTTCTTGTCCAGAGAATGTTACCCATTCTCCTAGACTTCCTAGTTTGGAAAAGCTTGCCTTATAGGAAATAACATATTAGTCCATAGGAGAGCAAGCTTCAGGCATTGCTAGGGTAAGGAGAAACTATCTGTAAGCATGAAATCCAGTTACGGACAAGATCACCTGGTTCTTCTACAGTTCTGGGTTTATTTGGGAGCACGATATCAAATATACAAAGTGCCAAAAGATTCCAGGCTTTGAATCACCCCAAATTGTTGGAATTTTGGAAACTCAATTGATTGTTGGTACTAGAAGCATCTCAATGGCTTAAATTTGAAGTTAATATTGTTCCTCTCAGCATTGCAGGAGATTATTAGTCTCACAGAATTTTTTCATCACCCTCTTGTTCCTTACAGAAAATTTTCAAAATCCATCTGTATTGGGAACTGCCCATACTCTGCAGCTTTCCTTTCCCGTGGTGAATGATGCAGCTTCCCTAACAGGAAGTGTCTGCAATTACTCCAGATTACTGCTCCAGCTGGTAGTTCTTCTTGGCTCCTGCCCTCAGCCTCTGGCACCTCTTTCCAAAAACTGATGGATAGTGCCTAACTTTACCAATATTTCAGCACAACAATGCTATCTGGAGTGTTTAACCAGAGTCATATATCCACCTCAGCTTCTTCCTATACTAGTGTTTTGGAATGGTATAATTCAGGAAGTGCTGAAATGAAGTCTTCTATGGGAGACTTTTCTGTGACTGTCCTTGACCAAGACACCGCTGTCTCTTCCATGTCTAAGGCAGCTCGCTATGAGAGAACCCTAGATACCTACAACACGCTGTCTGTGTACCCATCGCTTTCTGCCAGTCTTGTTGAGAAAACACCATCTCAGTTTCCATATCAGAGTCAAAGTCTGTCACTTCTCCCCCAGGACCGAATCCAGGTGTATTACAATCATCAAGGCTCTCTGGGAACTCTCCTTTCTGGCCTGCAGTCCTATGACTCTATGTCATACACAGGACAAAACGGCTCTGCCCCCCAAGCTTACAGCAACTCATCTAGAGAAATGGTTATGGTTCTGAAGGAGGTCCAGCCGCCAAATAACCAAACACCAACCTCCTCCTCTGGAATCGACTTCTCTGTGTCTGCTCAACCCATCACAGAATCGAGTTATCAAGGTGAGTTAAACTGAGAGGAGGGAAATAAAATTCAAAAATTGGGGTCAAAAAAGAGGAAAACTGTCCATAGACAGGTGGTATTTAAATACACTGAGATTTTTAAGTTTATGAAATGAAGTTAACTAAACTAAGTTCATGTTTACTCCCCTCACTCATTTTACAACATGTTATTTTCACACTCAACATAAGAGCTGCTAATGGAGATTGGAAGTTATGATAGCATAATGGATATCTAGGTTTCATATAATGAAACTTCAGGAGCTCACAAAGGAATGCCACAGTTTTTCCCTAGTTATTTCATATATTTTTAAAATTTTTATTAGTTAAACATCATGAGGCATAGTTGTAGACTTACAAATTATTGTGCTTAGATTTCATTTATACAAAGATGTAGTACCTATCCCTCCACCAGTACCCATTCTCCACCACCAAGGATCCCACTATTCCTCCCAACACCCATCGCCCCAATCCCACCCAGCCTCTGTGGCAGGGAATGCCACATTTTACACTGGTCTAGTTCAGCAGTCCTCCAGAATTACCACACCAAAAGTAAAATACATGTCTTAAACTAGTATTTTCTTATTTTCTTAAGAAGTTTCAGAACTCTTATTGTAATGGGACCTCTTTAACTTTCCATTCCATTAATGAACAGCAAGGTTCTGAATACACTTGTGGTTCAGAGATTCTGTCTCAAATCATGAAACCTACAAACTGTATTTTAGCGCAAATATCATGCTGAATTAGTGCTTCATTCATACTCTTATTCTATGATATTAACGTCCTTTTATTTTTCCATGAAAGTGAATAAATTGAGAGTAAAATACATTACAATGCTAAGCTCTGTATGGCACGTATTAGTTGAAAAGACTGTAATTTTTCTTTAAAAAAATCTTTTGTTTGTAGGAGGTTGAATCTGTGTCACAGTCCGAAGTGCTCAGGGATTAGTCCAGGGTCTGTGCTAGGGATCACTGCTGAAGATGCTTAGGAGATCATACGGGATACGAAAGATCAAACTGAGGTCAGCTGTGCGCAGAGCCAGTGCCTTACCAAATGGACTATCCCTCTGTCCAAAGTCTCTTATTTTTAAAGTTAGGTTACACAGAAACTCAAATACAAAGAAAACCAAAAAACAACAGCACCACATGACAAACAGTAAGAACTACAACATTTACCTCCAATCTTCAAGCACAGGGCCTTGTCCATTATCCGTAGAATACCCAGTAAAAATGCCTTGCCTGTTGCTGGTAGGTGCACAGTTGTTGTACCACTAGTTTTGTGGAGGGAATATCTCATTTCGCAGGCACTGATTTCTTCCTTCCTTCCTTTGTACTGAAGAATTTACTGGGGATGGAGACTTCCCTGGCATGGAAACCTTCAGGTCAGACATTTGGTCTGACACAAATTTCCAAATTTCCCACATGTTGCAGTAGCAGGATTCAAAGACCTGAGAGTAATCCACCACCTGAATTTGGGGAAGTTCCCATATTATCTCCAGACCAAAATAATCTGGGGCTGACCCCAACTCCAACTCAGGAACAAAAGGTTAAGAATTTTGATCAGATGAAAACTGGGCTTTCAAAACCTCTGGATACCTACCGATCCCAGTAGACCTAAATCAATGAAAAGATCTGCAGGTAATGAACACCACTGACACCATGACTCTGAAGCAGGTGCAAGAAAATTCAAGTGTCACTAAGGCGACCTCCCATGCAAAATGGAAGAACAAAAAGGAGGCTTCTGAACCTCTTGAGGGAGAACCCAAGAGCAAAATCCAGCCAAAGGTCCGAGAATGCTTGCTAGGGGGAGCGGGGATTGTTCCTAATGCTGCAGTCAGTGAGAGGTGTCCTTTGACCACGGCCAAGACTAACAGCAAACCTCACAAAGCTGCCTCCAGCAGGATCAGCAAGACAAAGAGCCATGGGCAGGAGAAGATAAAAAACACCATAGAAAACTCTAAGAAAGCTAAGGAGTATAAGCAGCCAGGGAACAAGGTAAAGGCAGAAGAAAAGCCCTCCAAACATTAGATGAAACGCAAGAAAAGTCAACCTGAGCTTTGCCAAGAGGCCGTTAAAAAGCCCCGCCTCTACCTAGGCATACACATGCTGGATTCTGTCCAAATTTGGAATAGGCTGAGGAAGGCAGATGAGTCTAAGATGACCAGAAGAGAAGTAAAATTCTCCGTGGAAGCTGTGTTTACGCCTCATGGCCACCTTTGGAAAATAACCAAACTTGAGACACATCACTAAAAGGTTTGGGGGGTCTATCCATAAATGAAAGTTGGGGGATGCGAACACATACACTGGGGAATAAACCTACCAGATGAGTGATCAACGCCCTCAGAGTCATTCAAGGATGACTCTATACAGGGCAAAGCCAAGAGAACAGTTGCAGCATGAAGCCTGAAGATAAGCTCCTGGGAGATGCAAAGATAAGTCACCATGTCCTCAGGCCCTCTGTTCAGCATCCCTAACTGTACCATTTCACTTATCCCAACAATATTCAGAGTTGCTGTTACGGTGACACTTCACTAGCGTGTTTCAACAATTAGGTCCATTGCCTCTGTAAGTCTTTGGATTTGTAAACTCCCCAAGGTAGCCAAGTCTGCTATGAGGAAATTTTGGTGGGGGGAGATCAAATTATATTAGCTTTTGGGGCTGTTCTTTGGTCTTCCATGGTCCCTGGTGTCTGTAGTTTTCCCTAAACATCGCTTTTAACTGCAGCTCACACAAGAACCAACTTTATAAATGGCGTTATGGCTGCATTGCGGTAGGTACCGTACAAAGACATGAGTCCTAGGTCACCACTCCCAAAGCAGTTAGTAACAGGTGACCTTGAGCCTGGAAGGTTGTGATGGAAAGAGATGGTCCTAGGAGAGTTAATGGGGTGATGGATGGATGGAAAGGAAACCGGTAAGGGTAGGGAAGTGGAAATCTGGTGATCATCATGGGATAGTTGGTGGATGTTTTTCAAATACGTTAAAATATTTTTTCTAAATGAAATTCAAGAGAAAAATACGAAAATAAGATAGGTTCTAAAGAACAGTTTACATATAAGACCCAGAGAGCTGAAAGGGCTGGCATTCCTTCTGGAGCTTTCAATCATACTATTTACTAAATATGTCATTTTCACATCACTTAGCTGTGGAGAGTAATAGTGAGAAACAGAATGCCACCGGAAAAGCAAACTGGATGACCACCTTTCATAAAAGGCAGGTGGAAGGTGTTCACATGGATCCCAAGTGCAAAGATATGTTAACAGGAACATATATTTAACTAATTCTGCTTGGTACCAGTAACTACTTTGTTGAAAATGGGGGGAAATGAACGCAGTTTCTGACTGACCTGAGACTAACCAGTTAATAGATTTTCCCAGGAAATGGTAGTTGACTGGCTGGGAACAGAAAAACGTGAAAAGTGTTTTGCTACCTTAATGTATGGCTGGAGGAAATTGATCCCAGTAATCTCTTAAAACTAACAAGCTTCAACTGTCTTGAAGGAATGTTATATTCACTGAGCAAAAAATGTTGGGAGAAAAGTCTGAACTGATGGGAAAAGAGACATTAAGTGCAAAAAGAAGGGCTTGAAATTTGGGTTCCTCTGAAAACAAAGCTTGAAAAAACAAGATCTGGTGGGAAGATGATTTACTGGGAATGAGATCTGAGGAGGAAAAGAGTGATATCAGGGATGTGAACAAGGGAAATCCAAGTTAAGGAAGACTTAGCTAGTTGACTACCCCATGGGCAACATGGTTCCAAGACTTCCAGAAATTACCAAGGAATTTACTTTAATTTTCTTTCTTTTATATGGTCAATTACAACATGTATTCTGTGCCTTCTTCAAATACAATTTGGAGTATTCATTTCTTTCTCAATATTCTGTTCATTGGTGTAACCATCTTAAATAACTGCTGGATAACAGAATTATTGATCAGACTTATTTTTTACTTTAATGTTTAGTTGAGATTACTGAAAACTAGGTCTAAAGTAAAGTGTGTCTTGATTGGTACAAATAGAGAAAGGAGGTTTAGGGATGGAATTAGAGATTATAGTGTACCACATTCAGTTCCTAATAAAACAAATAAAGGACAGTGTCCCAGATAGACTATTGAAAAAGATATTCTTCTCCATTTAACCTGTATATTCAGCATTTTCTATATTTAATTAAAAATGAAAGAATGATCCTATATTTGGTCTTTTAAAGACATTCCAGGTTGGTTAAGGAAACAAACACTGCCTATGAAATCATAACAACTTAATCATAAAAACCAGATTAAAACATAAATTTCCAAGAATGTCAGTGCTAAGAATTATTTCCCTGGATCTCACTAGTGTACATGATAGTCATATGAATACACCTGTGTGGATACATCGCTGGTATCTAATTTAGAGAATATATATATAGAGATTAGATCACATAGCTGAGTGTGATCCCAACTTTTCTAGTCACTGCCCTGCCCCCCTACACCCAAAGACTTGTACGAATCCTTATGTATCCATGACTTTTCCTCCTCCCCTCTCCCAGAGTTTTTTAAAATTTCTTTTCCAGTACTAATGTAATGCACTTTAGAAAATCTTGAGTTAACCTTAATTTTTGTCATTTAGCCTTTATATAGAGAACCAAGAAAATCTTATTAAAAGTGTATTTTTGTATTCTTTGAAAATGGTAATAAGAACATTATCATTGAGTCCCTGAATATATATTATATAAAGAATTTTGTTAGAAATTCCCTGTACAAATCAATACTCGAAGAAATAAATAACTTCTCTGAATGAGAATGAACTGGGACATTTCAAAGTATCAATCAGTGAATCAAAGATGAATCATAGTATCCTATAACTAAAAATGATCTTGTTGTAATCTAGTCAATACCATTACATTTTTCCCTATACCAGCCGATAGCACTTTTAATTTTTTAAATTATTTTCGATTTATTTTTATTAGTGAAACACCATGAGGTATAGTTGTAGACTTACATACCTTTGTGCTTGGGTTTCAGTTATACAAGTATCAAGTACCCATCCCTCCACCAGTGCCCATTCTCCACCACCAAGGAACCCAGTGACCCTCCCACCCCCAATCTCCCCCACTCCGCCCCACCTCAGGGCATTCCCTTTTGCTTTTTCTTTGCTTTAGGGTGCTGTGGTTTGCAATGGAGGTCAATACCATTACATTTTCAAAGAAGAAAATAGGCCCCTAGATGTTCAAGACACTGCTAGTCTCCTGGGCTTCTTCCCAGCATGTATCCTGCTCCAAGCCCGCCCTTTGGAAATATGCTGGGAAGGAAAATGGATGTACCTTTCCTCACACTGACCTGAAAGACTCTTGATGATTCTCAGCCACATCAACTATTTCATTTATTGCCTGATATCACCTCCTGTCCTTTATTTTTTAAAAAAAAAATTGATTTGTTTCTGTATTATAAAGAAAAAAATCTAAATGCACTAATAAAACAAAAGAAAATCAAACCTTTACACTCTGACATCAGAATTGTCCTTACAATAGGGGAAGTAAATGACTGAAATTGGTAGGGGAGTGTTGTTAGTTGGTTGTGGACTTTAGCTGGATATTTGACAGTGCATGGAGTATGAATACACAATTGCTGAGATGAGGAAGTCTGTACTTGAAGCGAATACACTTTGTAAACTAGTCATCACAATTATATGTCCATATGAAATTTATCTACATATTCTTTGTGCCTCCCTTGCATTTATGTGTTATGCATGCCTTATCCTGGCCTCAGAAATGCATCTGAGGCCACTCGGAAAATTAGTTGCGTGCCAAGTAGGGTGAGAGATGTACTAAATAATTGGAGGAGGAAGAAATATGTGTTGGAGCTCATGAGACGTGTAAGAGGAATATATAGATATGTATGTGTGTGTAAATGCACATATATATGTATAAATCTATATATGGGCTGGAGCGATAGCACAGTGGGTAAGACGATTGCCTTGCACGCGGCCAACATGGTTTCGATTCCTCTGCTCCTCTAATAGAGCCCGGCAAGCTACTGAGAGTATCCCTCCCGCATGGCAAAGCCTGGCAAGCTACATGTGATGTATTCGACATTCTAAGAACAGTAACAACAAGTCTCACAATAGAGACGTTTCTGGTGCCCGCATAAGCAAATCGCTGAACAATGGGAGGACAGTGCTACAGTGCTATGGTTAATTCAAACGGTGTTTATGCAAAATATGAAAGAAACAAATAAATATTCTATAAAGCTGATTACACCTATTAAATTAATATAACTTTAAATAGTGTTCAGAAATGAAGTTGAAGAATTTTAAGGCTATAGAAAGATATTGACAATATATCAAGAAACACATGGATCTTTGAGGAGCAAGAACACGTAGCTCTTGTCCTATCTTAAGATCATTATTTTTTTGCTTTTATAGAATATGCTTACCCTGAGTTTTTAAAATAATTTCAGTTTTTTAGAAAGCATCATAATCAATTATATTATTTAAAAAATAAAAAAGTTGGGTTTGTAAGTGTATTCTGTATGATTGGAACCTGGGAAGTATTTTCCTATGTAAGCTACATTAAACATGATATTTATAACAGAAATACCATATGCAGTAGTATTCACAATAGCCAGAAGAAACTATGTTATACCTACACAATTGAATGCTACGCAGTTGGCAGGAAAATCACATCATGAAATTTTTTTATAAATGGATGTACACGGAAGAACATCATGCTCAATGAAATCAGTCAGAAGGAAAGGGGTATACTGATTGGACTACCCCTTTTTTGGATATAAAAAAACAGAATATGAGACTAATACCCAAGGATAGCAGAAACACAGGCCAGGAGAATTGGTCAATGGTTGGATGCTTGCCACAAGTGCTGAAGGCAGGCATGTGGAATAAAGAAGTGACTGCTATGACAATGATAGTTGGAAGTGATTACTCTGGGTGAGAACTGAGTGCTGAAAGTAGGTAAAGAAATTAACGTGAGAACCTCTCAATATCTGTATTACAATCCATAATGCCCAAAGGATGAGAGAGAGAGATAAAGAGAGAGAAAGAGGTGCCTGCCTTAGTGTAGAAACAGCAGGCTGTCAGGTGGGGTTTGAGGTTGGGAGAGGGAGTGGTGGGAGAGAAACTGGGGTAATTAGCAATGGAACTTTATACTAGTGGAGGTTGGGTGTTGAAATATCCTATGAATGAAACTGAATCATGAAAACGTTTGTAATCTGTGTCTCCTGCAGATTCAATACAAAAACATGATATTTAGTTTCTACCACCATGAATAACCTATGAGTTTGCTGAAATTTATTTTCATCACCTTGGCTGGTCTCATTACATGGGTGCCTGTGTGGTAAATTTTTTTTTTAATTTTATGCGGACTTAAGAGACAAAACTAATGGGGTTGGGATTTATGGTGGAATGGGAGAAGAGCACAAAAATCCCTGTTGACCACAGCTCAGCAGGGTCAGCTAACTTGCGTGATGCCAGACCTCCTTCACTGATTTCCTCTTTTTATTGTGGAAAAATGAAAAGACTTTTCAGGCTGCCAGGGGGTTGTCCCCTCCAGTTTACACTATTTTCTTTTCGATCAGACCTTTTTAAAGATATTTGAAAAATTTGGAGCTTAATGATATGTTCTCATATATTTCCCCTACATTTTGTCAGTGGGAATAAATCCAGGAAGGCCAGCATGAAAAAGTTGAGGTGTATGCCTTAACCACCAATGCCAACACTAATGTAAGTATGGAACCCAAAGTACAATAGTTAAACTTCAAAATGTGTTTGTCAAGGAAATCGATGGGAATGCAGGGAGAAATGGGTCATTTTTTGGTGGAGAGATGCAGACACTGGTGGTGTGATTAGAATTGGAATATTGTATGACAAAACTCCATTACAAATGACTTTGAAAATCTAAATTGCCTAAATTTAAAAAAGAGAAGTCAACTTACGTCTATATTTCAAGAAAGCTTGTCTTAGCAAATTTTGGCAGGGAGACCATAGTTGGTAGAGAGATGGAGAAAGAAAGGGAGAGTTGACAGTTGGGAAGAGAAGCCTGGATATCAAGGAAGAGATGAAAGCTGATCTTAGAAGATTTGGAGCCATCAGAGTTTAGAGAGTTAAATGGTGAGACCATTGCAGTTTAGATAGTTAAATAGAGAGATTGGTTTCAGTCATCAGCAGTGTATACATAGAGCGAGTTCAAAGACCTCACAGATATTCAGGCTATATTAACTAACAAGGGGAGCATTTTTTTTTCCTGAAGCACTGTGTAAGGATAATATATTTCCAGGAAGAATGATAAGAAGTTGGTTCTCTTTTTCACAGATTAATATATTAGAGATGAAAACTTTTGTACAAAGGAATCTATCATCTTGTCCTGTTGCTCTGTTTTCTTGTCATCATTCCATTCTCCCCCATGACTCTACCTAATCAGAGCTCTGAACATTTCTCAACAGTGTCACCACATAGCCTCAGAGCATGTGTTAACTGCAGGTAGCTCACAGCTCTCATGATTGCCCCCCATCCAAGCCAGAGCCATCCTTCTGAAAGCAAGGATATTTGCTGAAATCCCGTTCTTCCTTGAAGTGACAGTCATGATTTACCTCTTCTTAATCATTGTGTTTACAAATTTAGATGAATGTCCCTATACTAGTGACAGGGATTTTCCAAACTAAGAAAAGCATAAACATTTCCCTTTCCCCCAAGAAATTTGGGCCTGTTATTTTCTATCCACTGCTAATAATATGTGGTAATAAGGAAATAGAACGAACTGTAGTAAAAACAAGTACATTGTCAATTTGGTGCCATGACTAGGCAGTCTGAGTATAAGTATATATTTCTAGAAAAAAAAGCAGAAGAAAAGAAGTTGGTTGCTATCAAAGAATGCCAAATCTCTGCCAAGAAATCCTTTGAAAATAAAAATTGTGACTATGGAATAAATATAATTGCCACTCAATGCCTCTTTTATAGACCACAACACCCAATGGGAGAGAGAGAACAAAAGGGAATGCCCTGCCACAGAGGCAGGGTGGGATGGGGGTATAGGTGTGGAAGGGATACTGGAATGTATGGTGGTGGAAAATGGACACAGGGGGAGGGATGGGCATTTGATCATTGTTTAATCGAAACCCAAGAACAAAAATTTGTAAATGTACAACTGTACCTCATGGTGTTTCAGTAATAAAAATTTAAAAAAATAATATAAAAATTGTTTTGTCTGCCAGAGATCAGCCGATGGGAA
The DNA here is from genome assembly GCF_029834395.1 of Sorex fumeus. Classification (NCBI taxonomy): domain Eukaryota; kingdom Metazoa; phylum Chordata; class Mammalia; order Eulipotyphla; family Soricidae; genus Sorex; species Sorex fumeus. The sequence goes on from NW_026606203.1 coordinate 1,402,169, forward strand.
CCTCTCTGAAGGCAAAAGATTAAATTGGTAGACTTTTATTTTTCTTTGAGTATATTAATTTAATTTTGGAGTCAATTTATATGACAGTTCATAATGACACAGAAATTTTCAGCACTTCTCTTATTTAAAATATAGTGATACACAATATCTCTATCTCACATTATTTTTATTTCTGATAGTTTGACACAAAATATACGTCAAAATCATAGATAAATGTAAGTTATTTAAATACTGTTTTGATTATTTAAAATTACATTATAGAATTACTAGAATTTCATAAATTTTAGGATTATACATAATCATCGTGCATGTATCATATTACACTCACTACTGAAAGGCCTACTCTGTCATTCGCCATTGTTCAGTTTTTCCACTTTGATTACACCTTTCCATCTGGTAACTAAATAGTCTCATGGTTCTAAAGTTTGTTTTTATTGCTTTGAAAAGATCAAAATTATGCAATTTTCAACATTGGATGAAACTAGAGGATATCATGCATGTAAAGTTAGCCTTAAGGAAAGGAACAGATACAGAGAGATTTTACTCATATGTGGTATGTAAAGACAAACAGCAAGGTAGCAACAAAGGTTCAAGGGCAATGTAAGGGGAGAACTGATCCATACAATTGAGACAGGGGATTGGGAGGGAGGGATTCTGCGGGTTTGGGGGAGAGGGAGGGTTTATTTTTTGAGAGAATGAGGAGTGTCATGATGGAATTATGTGTATGAGAAACCATTATTAATTGAATTATAAATCATAGAATATAAATATTGTTTTAGACGTTTGTCTGTCTCATTTTATACTTTTAGTTTGTTTTCTCCATATGCCACATATGCATGAACTTGTATGATGCCTATCTTTCTTTGCCTGGTTTATGTCACTAAACATAATATCCTCATGTGATCCAATTTTATACAGATATTAAGAAGATTTCACTTCATACAACTGAGTAGTGTTCCATTGATTTACCCCTTTCATTTTCAAAATTTGTGGTTTAAAAGATACAAATATTGGTTTTAACAGTGCTCTGGTGTTTTAATATTTTCAGTTTAGTGAAGCAAAATAGACTTTACTGAAAAACACTTAGAAACTTGTTAAACCTTTGTAGGGTGGAATGCAATATATGTTCAAGAGAGAAGACTCGTTTAACAAAGCTCGCAAAGAGAGACATAGAGAAAGGATGCACGGTGTTTCTTCAAGGAAGAACACATGCTTGAGGACCAAGCCGACTCTGGTAGTTTAGGCATGAGAACTTGGAGTGGTATGAACTTAACTTGTGCACTTTAGGGGAGAACCTGAGTGAAACTATTAGAAGTACGTTCAGGAGCATCATAAACTGGAGTCTGCACTTGGAGTGCGGAGGGTAGAGAGTTCTTTGGGGAGATCCGGACTATGGAGAACAGTGATATTATAACATTAATGATAGTATCTTACGGTGGGATTCCAAAAAAATCTGTAACAGTGTCGTCAGAAATGATAACAGTCTTAGGTATTTGGATTTCCTGTGGTAACAACGGGAAAGCTGAGTTTATGCTCTGGATGCCTCCGCCTGAAACAAGGTCAACAAATCATGAATGAAAAATTACAAGTTAGATGGATCAAGGATTCTGATCCCAGTGGAAGGCTAGCTTTCGGGTGGACAATTTCTACTGATGGCCTGATGTAGATTCTGATCCTGGGATACGTAACAGAAAGGAGGTAGTGACAGGTATCCTCAGAAGTGAAGCCTCTGAAACAGAATTCGTTCATGCCAACTAATAGTTTATCAATATTTGCTCATGACTGCTACCATTATAACATGCCATTCAATGGTTTTGTGGTTTCAATTTACTGTGTCAAGGTAAATTTCAAGTTTCTAAATGGAAGGTAAAAAATCTGAGGCCCTCAAGATGATGAATTATGGGGAGGGGGGTGGAGCTGGAGCTATAGTACAGCAGGTAGGGCATTTGCCTTGCACACGGCCTACCCATGTGAGATTCCCAGCATCCTGTATGGTCCCCCCAAGCACCGTGAGGAGTAATTCCTGACTGCAGAGCCAGGAGTAACCCCTGTGCTTCGCCAGGTGTGACCCATAAATGCAAAAAAAAAAAAAAAAGATGATGCCTTACCTTTAGATACTTTGAAGTCAAGTAGAAACATTCAGAAAGCTCCCCAGAAAAGAGTTCTACTGGGTCGAAAACATCATCACCTCTAGCGTGAGAGCATACAGAAAATAAGGTTTCCATTTTATGCCAAGTTAAAGCAAGCCAGACATGATCTTGGAATTTTTTTCCAAGGGAAACATGGCTATAGGAAGGATAAGGTGACAACTGAGTCTTAGAGGTCAAATATAGAAGAGAAGCGAGGGTCAAAAAGTATGAGGTACATTGGCGACCAAGAATGTTTAGAAAAGAATTTTTTAAAAAAGAAAATGCAATGAGACATCAATTAAGAACTTTTTAAATGTTTAAGAACAAGGATATAACTCAGGGTAGAGCATTTGCCTTCCTTTGTATGATGATCTTGGATAGATCCTTAGCATTGCAAACAGCATTATTTTTTAATTTTTAATTTCTTTCTTACTTGCTTGCTTGCTTCCTTCTTTATTTTATGGGTCGCACCTGCTATGTATAGGGGTATTTTTAATTTTTATAAAAACTCATAATTTTACCTTTTTAATCTGCTGTTTAAAAGGAAATCTAAAATATTTTAGAGTAAATTTATGTGAAGAAGAATAAAATTCACGGGAACTATTTAGTGTTCTTAATGATACAGCAGTCAGAATTTTGAGGTTAATTGTATGGGTATTGCATAAATAATTTTTCCCCATTATGTGGGCTCTCTTTTTATCATGGTCACCATTTTTTCTGAGTTGCAGAAACTTCTAAGTTTAATGTAGTCTCATTTGTTTATCTTCACTTTCTCTTCCTTGGTCAGTGGTGTTTCATTCTAGAAGTTTCGCTTATCTTTAATATCATGGAGGGATCTTCCCACATTTTTCTCCATATATCTTAAGAATTCAGGTATCATATTGATGTCTTTAATACATTTGATCTGACTTTGTGCCTGGCACTATAAAGAGGTCTGAGTTCATTTTTTTTTTGCAGGTTGCTGTCCAGTTTTCCCAGCACCAGTTGCTGAAGAGACTTCCTAGCTCAATTTCATATTTCTTGAGCCTTTATGAAGGTAAGGTAAAGGTAAAGGCCCTCCCATTGTTCGTCGATTTGCTCGAGTGGGCTCAGTAACGTCTCCATTGGAGACTTTGTTGTTACTGTATTTGGCATATGGAATACATCATGGGGAGCTTGCCAGACTGTGCCATGCAGACGAAATACTCTTGGTAGCTTGCCAGGCTCTCCGAGAGGGGCAGCGGAATCGAACTCGGGTCGGCCATGTTGGCTGCAATTTGCTTGAGCGGGCCCAATAACGTCTCTATCATGAGACTTGTTGTTACTGTGTTTGGTATATCGAATACATCTAATGGGCTGGAGCTATAGCACAGCGGGTAGGTCGCTTGCCTTGCAGCCAACATGTCCGATGCGAGTTCGATTCCTCCGCCCCTCTCGGAGAGCCAGGCAAGCTACCGAGATTATCTAGCCCTCACGGCAGAGCCTGGCAAGCTACCTGTGATGGATTTGAGCCTTTATGAAAGATTAGGTAATAATAATCTGAGGGCCAGCGTCAGAATATTTAACTATATTCCATTGATCTGAGGCCTGTCTTTATCTGAATATCATGGTATTTAGATTACTACAACTTTGTAGTTGGGTTTGAAGTTGGGGAAGGTGTTCCCTTCTTCTTTTTACCAAAGATTGCTTTAGCTCTTCATGGGAGTTTATTGTTGTGTATGAGTTTCAAGAGTGTTTAATCTATTTCTTTGAAAAATGTTATGGTATCCTTATAGAATGTGCATTAAATCTGTATAGAGCTTTTGGGTGTATTGCCATTTTGACAGCGTTAAGCCTCTCAATCCATGAGCATGGGATGTGATTCTATTTCCTCATATACTCTCTTATTTCGTGAAGTAGTGTTTTGTAGGGTTTTTTTTTTTTTTTGTATAGTGCCTTAACCTTTTTAGTTGATTCTAATATACTCGATTTTCTGAGGAATTATTGTGAATGGGATTGTTTTTTCTCTATCTCTTTTTTCTCTTTCATTATTAATATATGGGAAAGCCATGGAGCACCAGATATTGATTTTGTAATATGCTACTTTACTAAACAAATCTATCGTTCCCAGGAGCTTTTTTTGTAGATTCTTTGGGATTTTCTAAGTATAGTATCATGTCATCTCCAAATAGTAAAAGCTTGAGTTCTTCCTTTTTTATCTGGATGCCCTTGATATCTTTTTTTTTTTTACCGAAATCATATGGCAAATACTTCAAGTACAATGTTGAATAGGAGTGGTGAGAGTGGGTAACTTGTTTTATACCTGATAGTATTTTGGGATTCTAGTTCATTGATTTCTGCTCCAAGCCTTTAGTTTATCCCCGTTGATAATAATGCTTGCTGTGGGTTTGTGGTAATTTGCTTTGACTATATTGAGGAAAGTACTTTCAACTCCCATTTTGTTGAGAGTTTTTCATCAAGAATAGGTGCTGGATCTCATCAAATGCTTTATCTACATATATTGATATGATCATATGACTATCTTTATTTTATTGAGATGGTGTATTCTGTTGATTGACTAGAGAATGTTAAGCCATCCTTGCATCCCCAAGCTAAACCTACTTGGTCATAGTGTGTGAGATTTTGTTGAGTTTCTGGATTCTCTTTGCTGGTATTTTCTTGAGAATCTTTGTATCTGTATTCATCAAGGAAATAGGTCTGTAATTTTCTTTTTTTGTGGTGTGTCTGTCTGATTTGAGTACTAGGGTGATCTTTGCCTCATAGAAACTATTTGAGAGTATTTATGATTCTTCAATTTCCTGGAAAATCTTGAAAAAATGTTGGCAGCATTTCCTCTTTAAAGGTTTGAAATATTTCACAATTGAATCCATCTGGGCCAGGGAATCTGTTTGGGGGGATACTTTTGACCATCATTTCAATTTCCTTGGTAGTGATAGGTTCAAGTATTCCAAATCTTCATAGTTCAGCGTTGGGAGGTAATCGGAAACCAAAAATTTATCAATTTATTCAAGATTCTCTAATTTCCTGCTGCAAAGATTCTCAATATAATCTCTGATGATCCTGTGGATTTCTGTAGTTTCTATTAGGATATGCCTCTTTGCATTTCTGATTCGATTTATTAGAATTCTTTCTCTTTGTTAATTTGAGAGGCTTCTCGTGGTTTATTGATCTTATTTATTTTCTCAAAGAACCAGCTTTTGCTCTTATTGGTCTTTTGGATTGTATTTTGGGTTTCTAGCTCATTGATGTCTGGTACAAGTTTTATTATTTCCTTCTTCCATCCTAGTTTGGACTACTTTTGTTGGTCATTTTCCAAAATCTTGAGCTCTAATTTATTCATGTAGGCCCTTTCTTTCTTCCTGATGAATTCTGGCAGAGCTATACTCTTTCCTCTTAACACTGCTTTTGCTGTGTCCCACAACTTCTGGTAGTTCGTGTCCTCATTATCATTTGTTTCTGGAAACTTTTTATTTCCTCTTTGATTTCTTCTCTAAGCCAAAAGTTGTACATTACTTCCCTTAAAGAAAATATTTTCTTGCTGAGCTTTAGTCTGTTTGATCTATTGAGAAGTGAAAAAGTAGTGTTGAAATCTCCAACTAGTATTGTGTTGCTCTCAATGTTTTTCTTTAAGTCTATTAGAAGTTATTTTTAAGTATTTTGCTGGTCTGTCATTAGGAGCATCTACAGTGAGGAGGGTGAGTTCTTTCTGATGTACAGATCCCATGATCATGAAGAAATGACCTTCACTGTCTCTTATAACCTATAGCCTGAAGTCCATGTGGTCTGGTACTAGTATGGCCACTCCAGCTTTGTGGAGGTGTTCTTTTCTTTCTTGAAGAATTGTTTTCCAGCGTTTATCTTTGAGCCCATGGTTACTTTGATTGTTCAGAAGTGTTTCTTCAGGCAGCAGAAAGTTGGGTTCAGTTTTCTAATTCATCTTCCCATTCTGTGCCTCTGAATTGACACATTTAGTCCATTGACATTGAGGAGATTGTTGTGATGGGGATTTGTGGTATCTTTATGTAGAATTTTTGTACTTGTGGGGATTGTCTTAGCTTAAAGTCGCCCTGTTAATTCTTCTTGCAACAAAAATATGGAACACTTTACAAGTTTGCATGTCATCTCTGTGCAAGGACCATGCTAATCTATGTATCATTTCAATTTTAATATATATGTTACAAAACATACTAGGAGTTGATTTTTCCATATTTTTCTCTTCTGATTACTTTGAGTGCTGTCCTTACTCACTCCTATGGCAGACAGTGATTCCTAATCAAGGAATGTATTTCAAAGCAGCTTAAATAGATAGATTTAGAACTTTAATGTCCCAGCAAGAAAAATATGGTTTTTACCATATTATCTTTTACCATACCCAAGACATCAGTTTTACAAAATAATTCTTTTGGAAGATGGTATATGAGTCTCGTTTAATTCCCTTCCCTGAAACCTTCATTAAGACCAATAAACTAGAGCCTTTTGCTGTTCTCACCTCAGTCCCGTGTACATCTCCATGAAAAGGTGGATGGTGTCGTCTGCAATTTGACCACTTTGAATGTAAGTAGGATTTTTCTCCTGAAGGAAGAGGTGAGGAGAATATTGATGATTTCATTCCACCTTATTACAAGTACAACTTGAATGGAAGGTGAGACTCATGAGGCTCCTGTAAAGGACAGAAAAAGGGGTCTCAGTGAAGTTTAATGGCCAACACACTTTAACAACACAGACGACTCAATGTAGCCTGTGTGCATCTTTGTGCATAGTGAGTTTCATATCTACTGAGAGTGATTCTCAGTCATGACACAAAGGCAAAACAGACCTGTATTTAAAAATCTAGTTCTCTGTGCAGAGCTGGGTCTCTGAGGTGATTGAACAAGTGTATAGTAATTTATTACTAAGCACATAAGTACTTTTCGATCTAAAATTAATTCCAAATATGTCTAAAATGACAGTCGACTGACCTGGCAGCTGGCTTTCCCCACCGGGGCCCCTTGGACGGGGAGGGGTGAGTTTCCCACACTGCCCTGAGTAGAGCCCCGGCAGCTGAAGACCTCTGCAACCAGCCATAGGTACGCTTAAGACCACTCTCCCCAAGCTTGAAGGAGCCTCATGCATGAAGGAACTGGAAGCAGAACCTGTGTAAACACACAAAAAATAAAAGGCTGGCGGTCAGGCCGTTTCCCCACTCCACGGAGGTCGATGACGATGGTCAGGAGATGGAAGGAAACGGGGGTCAGGCTGGTTGGTTGTGGAGCAGCAGGTTATTACATGGAAGAGATTTATGTCATGGAGGCCTCAGGAATCCTCAAGCACATGAGCACACTGAGAGCCCTGAAGATCCCCTTATATAGATCATAGAACCTCTAAAAGGCGCATTACAGTGATGTCAACAAAAGGAATTACAGAAAGAACCTTGAGGCACCAAACCATACATTGTTTCTTTACATCCACATTGATTCCTTTTAATCAGCAGGCCAGTAATACTGGCCTCCAGAAAGAAGATACAAAGCCAAACTGAAACCTTCCACAAGCACTTTCACAAGCTGCAACCACCTTGATTTGCATCCCAAAGACCAGCCTGGCTAGAGCTGGGAATCTATATCCCAAAGATCAGTCCTGGCTAGCACCTGAGATCTGCAGATCTAAGACCAGCTAGGTTTCTGAGAGAAAAGGAAAACTGTCTCGATATACTGAAATCATTTACTGAAGGCAGTTTGAAGGGGAGAAAGCAGTCTCATCCAAGCTAGTCAGGACACACAGGAAAAGAGCTTCTAGGAGGTGTTTCTCCTCTCCTTGTCCAACCAACATATAAGCATATATAATATTAATCATTTTGTATGGACACAGTAAGAAATACTTTGAGCTTGTAGAATTGCTCTCCTAGGGCCATCTCGATCTCAGACTGCAGTGCTCAGGCAAGATATCTTTCCTATTCCTAGCAGCAGGGCCCTAGTCTCATCGTTACTTTTGGATCATGACATCATTTGCCTATGATCAACCTCTTAACTTATAGTTAAGAATTGTGGCACCTTGGCCAGGCCCATCGCGATGACAGTGTGGCACATAACTTACCGGCTTGCCCTGGTTCCATCCAGTCCCACGTCGGGACCCTGCCCTTGGGGTGCTAGGAAGTGAGGGCAACTGAGGCTTAAGTTGAGAATCAGATGCCCAGGAGTGAATAATATTCAAAGCCAATCAATTCCTAAGTTACAAAGCATATGAATTAATTGTCTTCCTGTATCTATACAAAAGGACCTTGCATTAAGGTAAACTGCTCAAAAGACATAAGGAGAGGAGGAAGGCAATATTAACTTACAGTACAGCTTCAGTGTATAAGAGGGATGAGACCTTACAAATTGGTTGGGGAAGAGAGCATAGAAGTGGTTACAGACAGACAAAGTAACAGGAGTGACTCGGGAGCACTGTTATGGGTGCAATTTGATAAACCTAAGCTCTGTGTACTCCAACAGATCCCAGGTGTGCGGGACCAGGGGATGAGATCTCCAAGGCTGCTCAGATCAAGACTGGGCCCCCTCCATCCAGATCCCCCATCTTCTTAAGTGTTACAACCATGAACTGCCCCTGGAGCCATGTAATTCCATCAATGGCCAAGATCCAGAGACTGGATATTGTTGATAAGATAACAACTCTTATTGTTCAGTTCTCACTCTCACAGAACCTGGTAGGCTTCTGCAAGTATCTTGCCCGCAAGGCAGAGTCTGTGTTTCTGGTCACTGTTTCTTTTGAAATACAGAAGCTACTTAATTTAAGATAGTCCCCTTTGTTTATCTCTGTTGCCAGTTGCTTGGCAAGTGGCGTGTTATCTTAGAAGATACCATTAGCTTCAATGTTGTGGAGGGATTTGCCAACCTTGTCTTCAATGTAACTGAGGGATTCTGGTTGATTTTGAGGTCTTTGACGCATTTTTATCTGACTTTTGTGCATGGTGTTAGGTAGAGGTCTGAGCCATTTTCTTTTTGCATGTAGCTGTCCAGTTTATTTTTGCACCGTTTGTTTAAGAGGACTCTCTTGCTCCACTTCACATTTCTTGCTCCCTTATCAAAGATTAGATGATGTATATTTGAGGGTGTGTGTCAGTATATTCAATCCTTTTCCAATGGTCTGCGGCTCTGCCTTTGTTTCAGTACCATGCTGTTCTCATTATTATCACTTCATAGTAGAGTTTGATGTTGGGGAAGGTGATGCCTCCATCGTCTTTTTCCCAAGAATTGCTTTAGCTATTAGTTGGCATTTGTTGTTCCGTATGAATTTCAGGAGTGCTTGATCAATTTCTTTGAAGAATGTCATGGGTATCTTTATAGGGTAAAAGGTAAAGGTAAAGGCCCTCCCGTTGATCGTCGATTTGCTCGAGTGGGCCCAGTAACGTCTCCATTGGAGACTTTGTTGTTACTGTGTCTGGCATATCGAATACTCTCGGTAGCTTGCCGGGCTCTCCGAGAGGGGCGGAGGAATCGAACTCGGGTCGGCCATGTTGGCCGCGTGTAAGGCGAACGCCCTACCCGCTGTGCTATCGCGGAGCGATCTTTATAGGGATCACATTGAATTTGTACAATGCTTTCGGGAGTATTGCCATTTTGACAATGTTAATTCTCCCATTCCATAAGCAGTATATATGTTTCCGTTTCCTCGTGTCCTTTGTTATTTCCTGTTGTGTAGGTCCTTTACCTCCTTAGTTAAGCAGATTCCAAGGTTCTTGATTTTCCTGAGGCATGATTGTGAATGGACTTGCTTTTTCATGTCACTTTCTTCTCTCTCATAATTTGCGTATAATAAAGCCATAGACTTTTGGGTATTGGTTTTATAACCTGCAATTTTACTATGAAAGTCTATTGTTTCTAGAAGCTTTTTTGGTAGATGTTTTAGTATTCTTTAAAAAGAGTATGACATCTGCTGTGAATAGTGAGAGCTTATTTCTACCTTTCATACATAAGAAACCCTTAATATCTTTTTCTTACCTTATTTCTATTGCAAGTACTTCCAGTACCACCTTGAACAGAAGTGCCAAAATGAACTTTTACGTAGCACTTTCTGTCTGTAAATTTCTATGCTAAGAACAGTGGAATATACAGTGATATCTTAGTAATTTACAAGTAAATTATGAAGACAGATACTATAAAAGAATTTCTTTGTATAAATTTCCAAAATGTGTAGCTTTTATTAAATATATTAAGAATAAATCATAGATCTTGATTATACCCTGAAGATTACTTCATTGTTAGAAATTACCCTTCTAAAATGCAATAAAGTGACACATTTTAAAAATGTTGATGATTCGCTCATTAATTCAATGAATCTGTGTTCGTCTGGTGGTGCAATGCCTCCAGGAAATCAACCTGTACCCTCAGGTGAGTGCATCAACCGTCTAATGGTGTCTTCATGCTTCCTGATAACCTCAAATGGCCACTGTGCCTCGGGCTGGATCCCAACACCTCAGGACTAAGTTTCCCGAGAAATTAAACTCCCAAAAGATATGTGGGAGCCATGTTCACAGACCACCCCTGGCTCAGCTATACAAGCTAATGGATTGGTCTTGTTTCAGACACCCATAAACAAATCTTGAAAGAGATCAAAAGCCTCAGTTAACTTTGGACCTGCAAAAGGCTGAACACACAAGGGTAAATCAGAGGGAGGCAGGTTAGTTGGGTGCCCATACAACCAGAACCCAGTGCAGTCACTTGCTCCCACAATCCAAAATCGCCACCATGCCCTCGTCTGGTTTCCACCATCTCAGGTGGCTCTCACTGAAATATAACAGCTGAAAATTCGGATATGCGGGTTTTGTGACTGATATCTCCAGGTTTTCTCTGGGTCACGATGGGCATCCACCCCCACTGCCCTGTACTTATGGAAGCCTCAGCAATCATTTCCATACCTCAAAGCTACTCCAGCCTTAGCTTCCTGATAAAAATACTAAATTTCTTGAACAAACATGATGACCTCTTAGTACCTGTACGAGACCCATGATGCACAAAATAAAAAGGAGACAGAGAGAAAGAATTAAAGATCCTGCCATAGAGACAGGCTGGGGGTGGGGGTAGGGTGTTGGGGGATGGTTTTAGGGAACCAGGAACATTGGTGGTGGGAAATATACACTAGTGGACGGATGGATGTTCGATCCTTGTATGACTGGAAGCAAATTATGAATAGCTTTGCAATGGTCTATCTCACAGATATTCAATAAAATATTAAAAATATATATAATTAATTTGTACCTCAGACTACTGATAGAAGTGTAAAACCCAGCATATCTATTTTTGTGTTCTCTGTAGGAAAATAATGTTACTCACCCGTGTGCTTGTAGCTTGAAGAATACTAACCCCAAAGATACATCAATGACTGTCTTTGGCATGAATATTGTAATTGCAGCTATGTTATGTTTTAGAATCAGTTCATGGACAAGAAATCAAGAGGAGCAAGTGGCAAAGAGCATCAGTGTTGAATGGATACATAATGTTTGAGGAGCTTGCAAGGGAGACTAAAGATTTGGCATGAGAAGAGGGAAGACACAGAAGAGTGAAGTACTAATAAGTATCATGAGAAAAATGCAAGGGAGGACATTTCCTAGCAAGTGGCACGCCCTGTTGAGCTTTTGGTGAGGATAAGTATTAGAAAGTATCTTTCCCATTTAGTGGTATAAAGGTAATTTTGATGGGTGCATTTAAAAATTACTTTAAAAATTAGAATCACCAAGAGATACACAGTTACAAAGTTGCTCATAATTGAGTTTCAGTCATATAATGTTCTAGCACCCTTCCAGTATAATGGTGGCATTTTTGAAGGAATATCCCTGGTGGGAAGACTAGGGCATCTGAATCTTAACACATTTCACCAAATATATGATCTCTTCTCACATGATATACCCTTTCCCCCTGCTTCTTTGATTTATGTTTTCATGCAATATTTCCTTGTGAACCTCACTCAAGTGAGGGTCCCTATTTAAGACAAGTACATGTTTCTGGGGCATTGCATATTTTTTGGTTGCTGGGAGAGTCTCTAAAGCAATGCTCAGGAGGTGTGGAGGACCCACAGGCAATTCTCAGTAAACGTAGCCATGGTGCTTGGGGTCCTCCGATACTATACAGCCTTTCATACTCTGGCAATCAGGTGGTGCTGGGAGTCAAATTGAGTGCATGTAAGAAAATACCATAAAGCACTACACTATCTCCTGCGGCCCTGGGTATTAGATTGATGTCAGCATTCGAGGTCCTCCCATTTGTCAGAAAGCAGAAACTTGTGCAGGAGAAAGTGGAAGAGACCTTAGGGTTTAGCTTCGTTGACTGAGTAGATGGTGGTAGCATTAAGATTAGAACATAAAGTAAAAATAAAACCAGAGAAAGATCTAACAATAGTAAAGAGGGCTTTAGTACTCAAAAAGTTTAGAAACAGGCTAATTAGAAAGTAGTTTTAAAAAGTATCCAGGAGAGAATATAGTATTGTGAGTGAACCAATCTACTCTATGGATACATCTCATCCTTGAAATGGAAAAGGACAATATGTTACAGTTACAAATTTACAAATAAGATATATACCATCAATTTCTGCTGTGTTCCTATGCTTTACCAAGTATTATTCCAATTTTATATTTACTTTAATGATTAAAACAGTATTTGCCAACATTATACTTTTAATGAAATGTTTTATTAAAAATGTTTTTTAAAAAATTATTAAAAATGTTTTATTAAAATGTTATTTAAAAAAGATACATATGGGCCAAAGAGTAGTGCATTATGTAGAGTGTGTTTACTTTGTATGCAGCTAATCTGAGTTCAATCCCCAGAACCCTGAGGCTGTCAGAAGGAATCTCTGGATAGAAAGTCAGAAGTGAGCCCGGAGCACATATGGGTGCGCTCCCTTCCCCACAAAAAAGGAAGAAAAGAAAAACATATAACTGATTCTTGAGTAGCATAGAGGTTAAGGGTGCTAATTCCTATATAATTTTTGAAAGCCCCAAATTTAATAGATAGTCTGCTGTTGACCAAATAGATGGTTTTTTAATAATATTTACTCACATTGTCTGCAAGAAGTGCTATGTGTGGCCCGTAAATCTGTAAATTTTGATACATTTGAAAAAAATTATAATGGATTTTATAATGTACTTTATAATGAATTTGTATTTTATAGTAATAAGTGATAAATTGTATTTTTGTTTTTGTGGAGTATTTGGGCCATAGTATGTGGTGCTTGGGACTTCTGACTCTGTGCTCAAGGGTCATTCCTGGTGGTGCCAGCCATTAATTTCGGTTGACTGTGTGCATGGTAAGTGCTTTAACCCCTCTACTAAGTCTTGGAGCCAATCAAATCAATTATCTGCATATATTTTATACATGCATGGAATACTTTTTCTTAGATTTTTTGATATTTCTAGGATATATTGATCATCTTTAATTATTTCACATCAATACCAATGTCCAAATATTTTCAAAATATAATTATTGACAAAAAATCATATAGAAGTCCAAATTTGTATTGTTCATGGAATAACTATATTAAAAAGAAAAAAGAACCACAATAAACATCCAAGTAAAATGAAGGTACATTTCTTTGGAGTCTTTCAATTATGTATTTATATTAGTATATATACAAATATAATCTTTAAAAAATAAATTTCAGTTATTATAACATTTTATTGAGTTTTTTATAATTGTAATGTTTTACTGCTAAGATGATATTGTTGTGAACATTTATATCTATTTGTCAACTTTTCTGATTGTTTACTTAAGATCTGATATTAAAAAGCTAACTTACTAGGGCTTGAGCGATAGCACAGCTGGTAGGACGTTTACCTTGCAATTGGCCGACCTGGGTTCAATTCCCAGCATACCATATGTTCGTCTGAGCAACACAAGGGGCAATTCCTGAGTGCAGAGCCAGGAGTAACCCCTGTGCATCGCCAGGTGTGAACCAAAAAGAAAAAAAAAAGCTTAATTACTTATGACTGTGTATGTAGCTCAGGGCTAAAGCACTTGGCTTGCAAGTATGAAATTTTGGGTTCTATTCCTCGCACAATAGAAATAAAACCAAAATATCTAACTGTGGTTGAAAATATATCTCAGTGGTAAAATATTTGCCTCACATTTGTGAGGTTATTGTTTGATCCCTGAATTTCCATATACGCACACAAAAGCTAATTTACTTAAAGAATATTAAACTGGTTAAAACTAAGTATATATTGCCATACTATTATACAGATTTAATTCTCAATAAAATAACTTGAAAAGGTCTATTTTTATCATCTTTGCTAGGAAAAGATGTGACCTGATTTTTAAATGTTTGTAATTTGGGGACACATTTTAATTTGTCATTTTAATTTGTGCTCTTTGTCTATAAGTGAGCTTGAAAATTGCTCTTGTGTTTACGAGGAATTTACACTTCTTTCAATATAGATTATATGATCATAATTTATGCTTATTTTTTCTATACAAGTTTAATAGCTAAATACTGATTTATTTCACAGCACTAATTTATTAAAAACATTCATCTTTTGCCTATCATACTAATTGACATTAGTTGTATGTTTTACTTGTTTTTTGATTACTTAATTTACTTTTTATCTTTTCTTTCAGATTTTAAGATTTTCACAGAAATGAGCATATGTTTTTCTTTACCTTCTACAGTTTTAAACTGAGAACAACTGTTTGTTTTGTAAAATAAGATACCTGTGCATTTACAATTACTTCTCATTATTTTTACATTTTAACATATCTCAATTCATCTACAACTTATCATATTAAGTGTTGTCATATTGAAAGAAACCACCATTTTTTTCAATCATAGCACTGTAGCACTATCCTCCTGTGGTTCATCCATTTGTTCGAGCGGGCACCAGTAACATCTTACAACACATTGTGAGACTTGTTGTTACTGGTTTTGGTCTATCGAATACGTCATGGATAGCTTGCCAGGTTTTTGCTATGAGGGCGAGATATTCTGGGTAGCTTGCCCAGCACAGGAATCGGAATCAGGGTTGGCCTTCTGCAAGGCAAATGCCGTACCCTCTGTGCTGTAAACGTTATATAAAATATACTAGTAATACCGAATGTTGTTTCTTTAACAGTGCAATAAAATGATTATTTAGTAATTTTCTTGATTTATTAATGAAATATGTAAGCTCTTGTGTATAATGGGAGTAGTTTTCTAACACAATAGTCTGAGGAAATTGAAACTGTTATAACTGTCTTGCAGGATGTCATCTCCCTAGCCTGCTCCATTCTACCCCTCTCTCTATCCAATCCGGTCTTCTTCCTGGGAATCTGACCTCCTGATTGGCTAGGCTCTACCTGTAACTGCCTATTTTATGACATCATTCTCCCACCAAACCAACCACCAATTTGTCGAATGTTGGGGTTCCCATGCGGTTGTTTGTAAATAAATTTGAATCATCCTGGAAAGTGACCAGTGACAAATGACCAATCAACATTGACCAGTCATCTGTACTGGACACTTGTGGTCTTTAGCCGCTTCAGTTTTCAGACGTACTCTCGTACCGTCTCCTCTTCTCGTCTACCTTTCATCGGTATTTCCTCTTCTCTGACCATGTCAGGTAAGGAATAGTACTTTTCAAAGCTTTTCATTAGATTTATCATCCCTAAACTTAAAAGAAGTCTAGTGAAACCAGCACGTAGTAATGAAAGAAAGTGTTCAAGTAGAATTTTAAAGGGCTGGAGAGATAGCACACCGGTAGGGCGTTCGCCTTACAAGCGCCAACATGGCGGACCCGAGTTCGATTCCTCCGCCCCTCTCAGAGAGCCCAGCAAGCTACTGAAGCATATTCCATATGCCAAACACAGTAACAACAAAGTCTCCAATGGAGACGTTACTGGGCCTGCTCGAGAAAATCGACGATCAACGGGAGGGCCTTTCCCTTACTTTACCTTACCATTTTAGCTTGACTTTGATATTTTCTGTGTGATTTTAGACATTGGCTTTCTTTCTTTCACATACAAACTGTTTTTCCTCATTGATTACTTTATATTTTAGACGTATTTACGAGCTCAAATACAAACATATATATATGTATATATATATATATATATGTTGATTCTCTGTGTTTCTTTTTCCTTTTAATCGTGTATTTTATAAAATATCCGTTGACAAAAGTAAATCAGAGACAGTATTTTTACAGAAACAGAAAATGTAGATGCTGTGGAAACCTGTTAATATATACCCGCATGTTTTCTCTGTAATGGTCTCTCCTCTTTATTTATACTTCAGTATTTTAAATATAGTGCTATTACACAGGAATAATCATTTATCTTTGAGTTTTCTATTTAAACCAGGTAATAAGAAAATTTGGGGCATGGGGAAGGTGTGGAGTGCTGAGCGGTAGGGAGGCAAGCCCTCAAAGGTAAGAAAGTTTGGGATCACTTTCATCAAACATTGACCAATCGAAACCAAGACGATATGAGGGAGAATAAAATAGGAAAGAAATAATGAAAGAAAATGGACGGCAATTATCCAGGAAGGGGAAACCGTCAGGATTGAATATTGAAGAAAACCGAGGATTTAAAATCAAAAAAGAAAGAATATATGTTAAATATGCTGAGGTAAATACACTGAGAGCAAGTCAAAGCAATTTACTTCAATAAATGCCAGGACTAGAAAGTATACAATTCCTTGAGTAGGGTACCAGTAGGAAAACCAGTATATCAGAAAGGCATCCTTGGTGACTTTTTTCCTTATTATCTCTTTGAACACAGTACTTGGTACTTGACAATTTGGAATATAAACATGCATCAGAAATGATGAATCCCATAAATAGCTAATAGTGCTTATCTAGGTGGGTGGAAGAAATAGAATCTTCAATGTTTTATGACGTTCTGGTCTTTAAGTACATGTACGCGTTGCCTGTTGAAATTTAAAAAATGTATTTACTAATTTGATTCAGGAGATTTGATTCATTTGTGTGGTAAGTAGGTTCCAGGTTAAAGCTGCTTGTCATTTTTACAAATAATATTTCGTATGATTTTTTCTTCCTAACATGAGAGTAGTTTGATAATAGTCAACTTCTATTTTTAGATCCTAAGAGGAAATAGGAAAATCAAGTCTCACATGTCGAATTACACATTTTTGTCATATTTCTTAATTTTGATTGTTCCTACATTAAAAATATTTAATGGGATTTTGGTGCTCATTTATTAAACATTGAGCAGAACGTTTTCCAGGTTAATAAAGATAATTCTACACTAGGTTTTGAAAGAAATTTGCAATATTTTGTGATCATTTTTATATGGTCTTTTCTGTTTGTGTGATAAACTGAAATCATATGCTAGGTTTAACATGTGTTGTTTGCTGTTTAATATTCAGAGGTATTGATGAAAATAATTTTTTGTAATTATGAAGTTTCTCTATTTTACTCATTTGAAACATTTCTTACCTATGAAATACAATCAAGTTTATTGCTATTTTCATTTTTTATGTAGTTACTGGTAAATCGTTTCTGTTTAATGGACTGGTAAAGTGTGCTATCAAAAATCACCTTCTATTCCATTTCTTGGCTAGCAGTTTTTTCTAAAACAGAATACTCTTTTCATATAGTATATGTGTAACAATTTTTTTAACTTTTTTTTTTATTAGTGAAACACCATGAGGTACAGTTGTAGATTTACTATTTTTTGTGCTTGGGTTTCGATTATACAATGATCAGATACCCATCCCTCCACCAGTGCCTATTTTCCACCACCATGGATAATATCCCCCCCGACACCCATTCCCCCATTTCCACCTGCTTCTATGACAAGGCAATCCCCGGTGTTCTCTCTCTCATTTTGGGTGTTGTGTTCTGCAAAAGAGGCATTGAGTGGCAAACATGTTCATTCCATACTCTACTTTCGACATGCATCTCCCCTCCTGGAAGGATCCTCTTAACACCCTTTATTTGGTGCTCCCTTCTCTATCTGAACTGCTCTTTCCCCTAGAATACCCGGCTGGCCTCTAAGTTATGGAGTAATCCTCCTGGTGCTGATCTCAGCTATTCTTGGGTATTAATCTCATAATTTGCTACTTTATATCCCCCAGATGAATGCAATCTTTCTATGTATATCCCTCTCTTTCTGACTCATTTCGCTTAGCATGGTACTTTCCATGTTGTACCACTTGTATGTAAATTTCATGACATCATCTTTTCTAAGAGCTACATAGTACTCCATTGTGTAGATGTACCAAAGTTTCTTTAACCAGTCATCTGTTCTTGGGCATTCAGGTTTCTTCAAGCTTCTGGTTATTGTAAAGAGTGCTGCAATGAACAAACAAGTGCAGATGTCACTTCGACTATACATTTTTGCCTCTCTGGGATATATTCCCAGGAGTGGTATTGCTGGATCAAATGGGAGGTCAATTTCTAATTTTTTGAGAATCGTCCATACTGTTTTCCAGAAGGGCTGAACCAGTCGACATTCCCACCAACAGTGAAGGAGTGTCCCTTTCTCGCCACATCCGCGCCAGCATCGGTTGCTTTTGTTCTTTTGAATATGGGCCATTCTCTGAGGTGTGAGATGGTATCTCATTGTGGTTTTGATCTGAATCTCCCTGATGATTAATGATGTAGAGCATTTTCTCATGTGCTTTTTTGCCATTCGGATTTCTTCTTTGAGAAATTTTCTGTTCATTTCATTGCCCCATTTTTGGATGGGGTTGGATGTTTTCTTCTTGTGGAGTTTTACCAGTATTTTGTATATCCTGGATATCAACCCCTTGTCAGATGTGTGATGGGCGAATATCCTTTCCCATTCTGTAGACTGTTTTTGTATTTTGGTCACTGATTCTTTGGAGGTGCATAAGCTTCTTGGTTTAAGATTGTCCCATTTATCTATCTCTGTTTTCACTTGCTCGGAAAGTGCCATGGCATCTTTGAAAATAACATTAGCTTCAATGTCATGGAGGGTTTTGCCAACTTTGTCTTCAATATACCTTATGGTTTCTGGTCTGATGTTGAGGTCTTCAATCCATTTTGATCTTACTTTTGTACATGGTGTTAGGGAGAGTTCTGAGCCCATTTTTTTGCATGTAGCCGTCCAATGATGCCAGCACAATGTGTTAAATAGGCTTTCCTTACTCCACTTCACATTACTTGCAACTTTAGCAAAGATTAGGTGATCATATGATTGAGGGGAGATGCCAGTTTATTCAACCTTGTTCCATTGGTCTGCAGTTCTGCCTTTGTTCCAGTACCATGCTGTTTTAATTATTACCGCTTTGTAATACAGTTTGAAGTACGGGAGGTTGATTCTCCCCATTTTCTTTTTCCCAAGAATTGCTTTAGCTTTTCGTGGGGGCTTATTGTTCCATATAAAATTAAGGAGTGTTTACTCTATTTCTTTGAAGACTGTCATGGGTATGCTTATAGGGATTTCATTGAATTTATACATTGCTTTTGGTAGTATTGCCATTTTGACAAAGTTAAGTCTCCCGACCCATGAGCAGGTGATATCTTTCCATTTCCTCATGTCCTCTTTTTTTCCTGAAGTAGCGTTTTGTAGTTTTCTTTGTACAGGTCCTTTACTTCCTTAGTTAAGCTGATTCCTAGGTACTTGATTTTCTGGGGCACAATTGTGAACGGGATTGTTTTTTCATGTTGCTTTCTTCTCTCTCGCTGTTTGCGTATAGGAAAGCCATGGACTTTTGGGTATTTATTTTATAGCCTGCAACTTTACTATATGAGTCTATTGTTTCTAGGAGTTTTTTGGTGGAGGTTATTGGGTTCTCTATGTAGAGTATCATATCATCTGTGAATAGTGAGAGCTTGATTTCTTCCTTTCCTACCTGAATGCCATTAATATCTTTTTCTTGCCTAATCGCTATTGCAAGTACTTCTAGTACTATATTGAACAGCAGTGAAGATAGTGGGCATCCTTGTCTCATCCCTGATCTTAGAGGGAAGGCTCTCAGTTTTTCCCCATTGAGGATGATGCTTGCTGTAGGCTTGTGGTAGATGGCTTTAATTATGTTGAGAAAGGTACCCTCTATACACATTTTGGCTAGGGTTTTCATCATAAAGAGGTGCTGGTTCTTGTCAAATGCTTTCTCTGCATCTATTGATATAATCATATGCTTTTTATCTTTTCTTTTGTTGATATGATGGATTATGTTGAATGATTTCCGAATGTTGAACCATCCTTGCATCCCTGGGATGAATCCTACTTGGTCATCTTTTTGATGAGTAGTTGGATTCTATTTGCTAGTAGTTTGTTGAGGATCTTTGCATCTGTGTTCATCAGGGATATCGGTCTGTAATTCTCTTTCTTTGTGGTATCTCTGTCTGCTTTTGTTTCAGTGTGATATTTGCTTCGCAGAAACTGTGTGGAACAATTTTTTATTAAACTTATTGGACTGTTTCATTTGGTTTTGTTTGAGACCACATACACAATTATTAATGGTTTACTCTTGGGTCTGCTCTCAATAACATACTGTACTATACAGCTTGCTACATAGCCCAGATTTCACTGATATCTCTATACTTATTTTTCAGTTCTGTTATACATATTTTTCATGATGTTTTCTTTATACTTCCACCTATGAAAACACATGAAGTGGAAAAATTAAATTTGTGTATGCATTATTATTCTTAGAGTTATTAGTTTATAAACAACTTAAGACACAATTTAAATAAAGTTTTCATTCCAAAAACATTTCTTGGGAAAAACTCAAGTAGTCATTTTTGAAGTGGATCAAAAATCAGGGTAACCTTCAATGCTTCAACAAGATTCAGTCATAAGTCAACCGTACTACACATATTCATTGCACAAGTCCAATGGAAACCTGATGATTGCAATGGTAATATTTGTAAAGACCCCAAATGCCTATATTAATGTAAGGTATCTTCCTAACCATTTCTGCATTGTATTGATCATGCAGAGTCCTGGAAAAAAGTCCACATGCTTTGGTTCCGTAACTTGAAAATTCATAAGGGACAGAGAGAGAGTACTGGAGGAGATAAGGCAATTGCCTTGTACACAGCCTATCTGGTTGGATCTCTGTCACTGCATACACTCTTCTGAATGTTACAAGGGGTCACTCAGAGTGCAGAGCCAGGAAGAGCCCAAGATCACTGTCAGTTATTGGTCCAAACTATACTCCTTACCGTGCCCAATAAAAATTATTGGAAAACATGAAGTCTCTTTGTCATTTATGGCCCTCAGGTTTCTTCCTGTCCAGAGAATGTTACCCATGCTCTTAGACTTCCTGGTTTGGAAAAGCTTCCCTTATAGGAAGTAACATATGAATCAATAGGAGAGCAAGCTACAGGCATTGCTAGGGTAAGGAGAAACTGTATGTAATCAAGAAATCCAGGTACAGACAAGATCACCTGGTGGCTCTACAGTTCTGTGTTCATTTGGGAGCACGATACCAAATACACAAAGTGCCAAAATGTTCCAGACTTTGAATCACTCCAAATTGTGGGAATTTTGGAAACTCAGTTGACTGTTGGTACTAGAAGCATCTCAATGGCTTAAATTTTAAGTTCATATTGTTCCTCTCAGCGTTGAAGGAGATTATTAGTCTCACAGATTTTTTTCATCACCCTCTTACTCCTTACAGAAAATTTTCAAAATCCATCTGTATTGGGAACTTCACATACTCTACAGCTTTCCCTTCCCGTGGTGAACGATGCAGGTTCCCTAACAGGAAGTGTCTGCAACTACTCCAGAGTATCTGCTCCAGCTGGTAGTTCTGCTTGGCTCCTGCCCTCAGCCTCTGGCACCTCTTTTCAACTACTGATGGGTAGTGCCTATCTTTACCAACATTTCAGCACAACAATGCTACCTGGAGTGTTTCACCAGAGTCATATATCCAACTCAGCTGCTTCCGACCGGAGTGTTTTGGAATGGGATGTTGCAGGAAGTGCTGAAGTGAAGTCTTCCATGGAGACTTTTCTGTAAGTGTCCTTGACCAAGACACCGCTGTCTCTTCCATTTCTACGGCAGTTCGCTATGAGAGAACCCGGGATACCTATAATACGGTGTCTGTGTACCCATCACTTTCTGCCAGTCTTGTTGAGAAAACACCATCTCAGGTTCCTCATCAGAGTCAAAGCCTGTCACTTCCCTAACTGGAACGAACCCAGGTGTATTACAATCAACAAGGCACTCTGGGAACTCTCCTTTCAGGCCTGCAGTCCTATGACTCCGTGTCATACATAGAGCAAAATGGTTCTGTCCCCCAAGCTTACAGCAACTCATCTAAAGAAATGGTTATTGTTCTGAAGTAGGTCCAGTCCCCAAATAACCAACCACCAACTTCGTCCTCTGGAATCCACTTCTCTGTGTCTGCTCAACCCCTCACAGAATCGAGATATCAAGGGGAGTTAAACTGAGAGAAGGGAAAGAAAACTCAAAAATTGGGGTCAAAAAAGAGGAAAACTGTCCATAGACAGGTGGTACTTAAATACACTGAGATTTTTAAGTTTATGAAATGAAGTTAACTAATCTCAGTTCATGTTTACTCCCCTCAGCCATTTTATAGCATATTATTTTCACACTCAACATAAGAGCTCCTAATGGACATTGGAAGGTATGATAGTGTAATGGACAACTACGTTTCGTATAATGAACTTCAGGAGCACACAAAAGAATGCCACAATTTTTTCCAAGTTATTTCATTTATTTTTTAATTTTTATTAGTTAAACATCATGAGGCAGAGTTGTAGACTTACACATTATTGTGCATACATTTCATTTATACAATGATGGAGAACCTATCCCTCCACCAGTGCCCATTCTCCACCACCACGGATACCAGTATTCCTGCCACCACCCATACCCCCCATCCCACCCAGCCTCTGTGTCAGGGAATGCCACATTTTTCACTGTTCTAGTTCAGCAGTCCTCCAGAATTACCACACTAAAATTAAAATACATGTTTTAAACTAGTATTTTGTTATTTTCGTAAGAAGTTTCAGAACTTTTATTGTAATGGTACCACTTTAACTTTTCCTTCCATTAATGAGCAGCAAGGTTCTAAATGCACTTGTGGTTTAGAGATTCCGTCTCAAATCATCAAACCTAGAATCTGTACTTCAGCACAAATATCATGCTGAAGGAGTGCTTCATTCATAATCTTATTCTATGATATTAACATCCTTTTATTTTTCTTTGAAAATGAATAAATTGAGAGTACAATACATTACAATGCTAAGCTCTGTAAGGCACTTATTAGTTTGAAAATCTCAATTTTTTTTTTAAAAAAAGCTTTTGTTTGGAGGACGTTGAATCTGTGTCATAGCCAGAAGTGCTCAGGAATTACTCCTGGATCTGTGCTAGGGATCACTGCTGAAGATGCTTAGGAGATCATACGTGATACAAAAGATCAAACTGAGGTCAGCTGTGCGTAGGGCCAGTGCCTTACCAAATGTACTATCCTTCTGTCCATGTCTCTTATTTTTTAAATTAGTTTACACAGATACTCTTTCAAATACAAAGAAAACCAAAAAAACAACAGCATCACATGACAAACAGTAAGAACTACAACAGTTACCTCCAATCTTCTAGCACAGGGCCTTGTCCATTATCCGTATAATACTCAGTAACAATGCTTTGCCTATTGCTGGTAGGTGCACAGTTGTTGCAGCACTAGGTTTGTGGAGGGAATATCTCATTTTGCAGGGACTGACATTTTCCTTGGTTCCTTTTAAGTGATGAATTTCCTGGGGATGGAGACTTCCCTGCCATCGCAATCTTCAGGTCAGACATTTGGTCTGACACAAATTTCCGAATTGCCCACATGTTGCAGTAGCTGGATTCAAAGACCTGAGAGTAATCCACCACCTGAGCGTGGGAAAGTTCCCATAATATCTCCAGCCCAAAGTAACCTGGCGCTGACCCCAACTCCAACTCAGGAAAAAAAGGTATGAATTTTGATCAGATGAACCATGGGCTTTCAAAAGCTCTGGAGACCTACCAGATCCCAGTAGACGTAGATCAATGCAAAGACCTGCAGGTAATGAACACCACTGACACCATCACTCTGAAGCATTTGCAAGAAAATTCAAGTGGCACCAAGGGGACCTCCGATGCAAAATGGAAGAATAAAAAGGAGGCTTCTGAGCCTCTTGAGAGAGAACCCAAGGCCAAAATCCAGCCAAAAGTCCGAGAATGCTTGCTAGGGGGAGCAGGGATTGTTCATAATGCTGCAGTCAGTGATAGGTGTCCTGTGACCACAGCCAAAACTAACAGCAAACCTCACAAAGCTGCCTCCAGCAGGATCAGCAAGAGAAAGAGCCATGGGCAGGAGAAGATAAAAAACACCAGAGAAAACTCTAAGAAAGCTAACGAGTGTAAGCAGCCAGGGAACAAGGTCAAGGTAGAAGAAAAGCACACCATTGGCAAGATGAAACACAAGAAAAGTCAACCTAATGTTTGCCAAGATGGTGTTAAAAAGCCCCACCGCTACCTAGGCATACACATGCTGGATTCTGTCAAAGTTTTTCATGCTCTGGGAAGAAGAGTGATCCAAAACCTTGAATCTCTTCCTCACAGGTCCTGAGTAGCTCAAAGAAGCCTACAGATGTCAAGCCACCCACAGCTGTCAAGCCATGGCTAGGTGCTGCACAGGATGGAAAAGTCCTTGAGAAAACTCAGGTCAAAGCACAGAAACCAAATACCAGTGCTGAAAAACGCTCATCTAAAACCCAGTCTGAGCTGCCACCTCCTGGGAAGGTCAAATTGGTACCTTTGCCTTTTCTTACCATGGAGAGGCTGCAAGCTCGACCTGTTCCTCGGAGGCGACAATCTGTGGCCTCACATCGTCCTGCTGCAGCTTACCCTGCCAAGCCTGGCTCTACCAATGCAGCTCAGCCAACTGCTGCCAATTCTTCCTGGCCAACCACTGCATTTTTGCCTGGTCCTGCCAAACCTGCTCAGTCCATTTCAACCAACCCCTCTCGACCAGGTTTGCATAACCCCAGTAGCCAGCCTATTCCTCACCCTGCAGCTTCAATACCTGCTCCCTACAAGACAGCAGCTGGCACATTTATGCAGTGGGAGGCTCCTCCTGTCTCTGTGAACAAGCGGCAGTCGCCACCCAAACGTCAGAGTCACTTTCTACTCCAAGACTTCCGTTTCCAACCGATTCCATGGAGAAAGCCCAATGTCCCCGAGCCAGTTGTGTCAAAGCCCATCACCAAAGAGCAGAGAACAGAGCGTGAGGCTATGAATAGGAAGGTTCAGCAGGAGCGTGAGAACGCTGCCAAGCACACCTCGTTGGGGGAAAGTGCAGTTCTTTATTGAGAGGGAAAAATAGATGGACATCTCCCTCTACTATGGCTACGTAATATGAGATCTGGAATGGTAGGTTCCACTTTATGTACCAGATGGTTGCCCTAGGCAAACACTGAAATGCCATACATCTTTTATTTATTCTAATATATTTTTCAAATTAAATAGATGCATCAGAGTTAATTGGTTGTTAATAAAAGTTCTTAATTTTGAGATGCTGTCCACTCTGGTTAATTTGGGAGTGGCTGGGGATTGAAGGATGGGATGGGAAAGAATGGGAAGTTAGAGAGAGGAAAAAGGGGGAATAGGCAAGACTCCAAGAAATACAAACTTTGTCCAGGGTTATAAAGCCTAAAAGAGGAGAAATTGCATGAACCTGAGGAAGAGTGGGGTAGGGTCAGAGGAAGAATATAGCTGACAGGGCATTTGCTTTGCAAGTAAGAAGGACTCAGTTCATTTATTGCAATCTTATATGGTCCCCAGAGACCTACCCGATGTGAAACTTTAGCACTGAGCCAGGAGTAAGGCCAGAGCACCGTCAAGTATGCCCCATCACTGGTGTCCTCCAAAAAAAAATGGGAGAAATGGCACGGTCTGCAATTTTCGGTTAAAAAAATAAATTTGAAATAGGCTGAGGAAGACAGATGAGTCTAATATGACCAGTAGAAAAGTTAAAATTCTTCCATTGAGGCTGTGTTTAGGTCTCATGGCCACCTTTGGAAGATAACCAAATTTGAGACACATCACTAAAATGTTTGGGTGGTCTATCCATAAATGTTGGCTGGGGGATGCGAACACGTACACTGGGGAATAAACCTACCAGATGAGTGATCAACGCCCTCAGAGTCATTCAAGGATGACTCTTAACAGTAACAAAGCCAAGAGAACAGTTGCAGCATGAAGCCTGAAGATCAGCTCCTGGGAGATGTAAAGATAAATCACCATGTCCTCAGGCCCTCTGTTCAGCACCCCTAGCTGCATCACTTCACTTATTCCCAACAATATTCATAATTTCTATCATGGTGACACTTTACTAGCTAGTTTCAACAATGAGATCCATTGCCGATTTAAGTCTTTGGATTTGTAAACTCCCCAAGGTAGCCAAGCCAGCTTTCAGGAAATTTCTGGTGGGGGGAGCTCAATTTATATTAGCTTGAGGGGCTGGTCTTTGGTCTTCCATGGCCCCTGGTGCCTGTAGGTTTCTCTAAACACCGCTTTAAACTGTAGCTCACACAAGATCCAGCTTTATAAATGGCGTTGTGACTGTGTTGCGGTAGGTACTGTACTAAAATATTTGTCCTAGGTCACCACTCCCAAAGCAGTTGGTACCGGTTGACCTTGAGCCTGGAAGGTGATGGTGGAAAGAGATCATCCTAGGAGAGTTAATGGGGTGATGGATGGATGGATGGAAAGGAAACCGGGAAGGGTAGGGAACTGGAAATCTGGTGATCATCATGGGATAGTTGGTGGATGTTTTTCAAATACGTTAAAATATTTTTTGTAAATGAGATTCAAGATAAAATACGGAAATAAGATAGGTTCCAAAGAACAGGTTACATATAAGACCGAGATAGCTGATATGGCTGGCATTCCTTCTGGACTTTCAATCATACCATTTACTAAATATGTTATTTTCACATCACTTTAGCTGTGGAGAGGAATAGTGAGAAACAAAATGCCACCAGAAAAGTACACTGGATGACCACCTTCAATAAAAGCCAGGTGGAAAGTGTTCCCATGGATCCCAAGTGCAAATATATGTTAACAGGAACATATATTTAACTAACTCTGCTTGGTACCAGTAACTACTTTGTTGAAAATGAGGGGAAATGAACGCAGTTTCTGACTGACCTGAGACTGACCAGTTAATAGATTTTCCCAGGCAAGGGTAGTTGACTGGCTGGGAACAAAAAAACGTGAAACGTGTTTTGCTACCTTTAATGTATGGCTGGAGGAAATTGATCCCAGTAATCTCTCAAAACTAACATGCTTCAACTCTCTTGAAGTAATGTTGTATTCACTGAGCAAAAAATGCTGGGAGAAAAGTCTGAACTGATGGGAAAAGAGACAATAAGTGCAAAAGGAAGGACTTGAAATTTGGGTTCCTCTGAAAACAAAGCTTGAAACAAGATCTGGTGGGAACATGATTTACTGGAAATGGGATCTGAGGAGGAAAATAGTGATATCAGGGATGTGAACAAGGAAAATTCAAGTTAACAAAGACTTATCTAGCTGACTACCCCATGGGCAACATGGTTCCAAAACTACCAGAACTTACCAAGTAATTTACTTTAATTTTCTTTCTTTTATATTGCCAATTACAACATGTATTCTTAGCCTTCTTCAAACACAATTTGGAGTACTCATTTCTTTTTCAATATTCTGTTCACTTGTGTAAGCATTTTAAATAACTGCTGGATAACAGAATTATTTTATCAGACTTATTTTTTACTTTAATGTTTAGTTGAGATTACTGAACAGTAGGTCTAAAGTGAAGTCTGTCTTGATTGGTACAAGTAGAAATGGGAGGACTATGAATGGAATTAGACATTAGAGGGTACCACATTCAGTTCCGAATAATACTACTAAAGGACAGTTTCCCAAATAAACTATTGAAAAGGATATTCATCTCTATTTAAACTGTGAATTTAGCTTTTTTTATATTAAATTAAAAATGAATTAATATTCCTGTATTTGGTCTTTTAAAGATATTCCAGGTTGATTAAGGAAACTAACACTGGCTATGAAATCATAACAACTTAATCATAAAAACCTGATTACTACTTAAGTTTCCACAAATGTCAGTGCTAAGAATTATTTCCCTGGATCTCACTAGTGTACATGATAGTCATATGAATACACCTGTGAGGATACATCGCTGGTATCTAATTTAGAGAATAGATATACAGAGATTAGATCACATAGCTGAGAGTGATCTGAATTTTTCCAGATACTCCCTGCCCCACACACCCAAAGACTTGTACTGATCCTTATGGATCCATGACTTTTCCTCCTCCCCACTCTCAGAGTCTTTTAAAATTTGGGGTTTGGGGTTGGGAGTAGGAGTGGTGGGAGAGATACTGGGGACAGTAGCAATGGAACTCTATACTAGTGGAGGTTGGTTGTTAAAATATCCTATGATTAAAACTGAATCATGAAAAGTTTGTTATATGTGTCTCTTGCAGATTCAATACAAAAACATGATATTTAGTTTCTACCACCATGACTAACATATGAGTTTGCTGAAATTTATTTTTATCACCTTGGCTGGGCTGATTACATGGGTGCCTGTGTGGTAAAACATTTTTCATTTTATGCAGACTTAACAGACAAAACTAAAAGGGTTCGGAATTCTGGTGGAAGGAGAGAAGAGCACAAAACACCCTGTTGACCATAGCTTAGCACGGTCAGCTAACATGCTTTATGACTGACCTCCTTCACTTATTTCCACATTTGTAATGTGGAAAAATGAAAAGACTTTTCAGTCTGCCAGGGGGTTGTCCTGTCCAGTTCACACTATTTTCTTTTCGATCAGAATTGTTTAAAGATTATTTGATAAATTTGGAGCTTAATGATTTGTTCTCATATATTTCCCCTACATGGTGTCAGTGGGCATTGATCCAGGAAGGCCAGAATGAAAAAGTTGAGGTGTATGTCTTAACCACCAATGCCAACACAACTGTAAGTATGGAACCCAAAGTACAATAGTAAAACTTCAAAATGTGTTTGTCAAGGAAATCGGTGGGAATGCAGGGAGAAATCGGTCATTTGTTGGTGGAGGATGCAGACACTGGTGGTGAAAATGCTCTACATCATTAATCATCAGGGAGATGCAGATCAAAACCACAATGAGATACCATCTCACACCTCAGTGACTGGCCCACATTCAAAAGAACAAAAGCAACCAATGCTGGCGCGGATGTGGCGAGAAAGGGACACTCCTTCACTGTTGGTGGGAATGTCCACTGGTTCAGCCCTTCTGGAAAACAGTATGGACGATTCTCAAAAAATTGAAAATTGAGCTCCCATTTGACCCAGCAATACCACTCCTGGGAATAAATCCCAGAGAGGCAAAAATGTATAGTCGAAGTGACATCTGCAGTTGTTTGTTCATTGTAGCACTCTTTACAATAGCCAGAAACTGGAAGAAACCTGAATGCCCAAGAACAGACGACTGGTTAAAGAAACTTTGGTACATCTACACAATGGAGTACTATGTAGCTGTTAGAATAGATGAAGTCATGAAATTTACATACAAGTGGTACAACATGGAAAGTATCATGCAAAGCGAAATGAGTCAGAAAGACAGGGATTGACATAGAAAGATTGCATTCATCTGAAGGATATAAAGTAAGAAAGTATGAGATTAATACCCAAGAATAGCTGAGATCAGCACGAGGAAGATTACTCCATAACTTAGAGGCCAGCCGGGTATCCTAGAGGAAAGGGCAGTTCAGATAGAGAAAGGAGCACCAAATAAAGGATGTTTGGAGGATCCTCCCAGGAGTGGATATGCATGTCGAAAGTAGACTATGGACTGAACTTGTTTGCCACTCAATGCCTCTTTTGCAGACCACAACACCCAAAAGGAGAGAGAGAACACAGGGGATTGCCCTGCCACAGAGACAGGGGGGATGGGAGGATGGGGGTGGGGGGATGTTATCCATGGTGGTGGAAAATGGCACTGGTGGAGGGATGGGTATCTGATCATTGTATAAACGAAACCCAAGCACAAAAAATTGTAAATCTACAACTGTAAAAAAAAAGAAAGAAAGAAAAAAAAAGAAAAAGAAAGTAAAAAAAAAGAAAAGAAAATGTTGGGGTATATGTCTTAACCACCAATGCCAACACTAATGTAAGTATGGAACCCAAATTACAATAGGTATACATCAAAACGTGTTTTTCAAGGAAATCGGTGGGAATGCAGGGAGAAATGGGTCATTTGTTGGTGGAGGGATACAGACACTGGTGGTGTGATTAGAATTGGAATATTGTATGACAAAACTCCATTATAAATGACTTTGAAAATCAAAATTGCCTAAATTTAAAAAAAAGAGATGTCAACTTACGTCTATATTTCAAGAAATCTTGTCTTAGCAAATTTTGGCAGGGAGACCATAGTTGGTAGTGAGAGGGAGAAAGAAAGCGAGAGTTGACAGTTGGGAAGAGAAGCCTGGATATCATGGAAGAGATGAAAGCTGATCTTAGAAGATTTGGAGCCATCAGAGTTTAGAGAGTTAAATGGTGAGAACATTGCAGTTTAGATACTTAAATAGTGAGATTGGTTTCAGTCATCAGCAGTGTATACATAGAGAGAGTTCAAAGACCTCACTGATATTCAGGCTATATTAACTAACAAGGGAAGCGTTTTTTTTTTTTTTCCTGATGCACTATGTAAGTACGATATATTGCCAGGAAGAATGATAAGAAGTTGGTTCTCTTTTTCAGAGATTAATAAATTAGCGATGAAAACTTTTGTACAAAGGAATCTATCATCTTGTCCTGTTGCTCTGTTTTCTTGTCATCATTCCATTCTCCCCCATGACCCTACCTAACCAGGGCTCTCCATATTTCTCAGCAGTGTCACCACATAGCCTCAGACCTGCGTTAAATGCCAGTAGCTCACAGCTCTCATGTTTTACCCACACCCAGGCCAGAGCCATCCTTCTGAAACCAAGGATATTTGCTGAAGGCCTGTTCTTCCTTGAATTGGCAGTCATGGTTTACCACTTCTTAATCATTGTGTTTACAAATTTAGATGAAAGTCACTATACTAGTGACAGGGATTTTCCAAACTAAGGAAAGCATAAACATTTCCCTTTCCCCCAAGAATTTGGGGCTAGTTCTTATCTATCCACTGCTAATAATTTGTGATAATGAGGAAACAGAACTGAAGTCAAAACAGGGACATTTGTCAATTTGGTGCCATGACTAATCAGTCTTAGTATAATTATATATTTCTAGGGAAAAAAAGCAGAAGAAAAGGAGTTGGTTGCTATCAAAGAATGCCAAATCTCTGCTAAGACATTTTTTTAAAATAAAATTGTGACTATGCACTGTACATTCTTGCCACTCAATGCCTCTTTTGCAAGCCACAACACCCAAGAAGAGAGAGAGAACAAAAGGGAATCCCCTGCCACAGAGGCAGTGTGGGATGGGGGGATAGGTGTGAGAGGGATACCCGAATCCATGGTGGTGGGAAATGGGCACTGGCAGAGGGATGGGCAATTTCTCATTGTATAATCAAAACCCAAGAACAAAAATTTGTAAATGTACAACTGCACCTCATGGTATTTCACTAATAAAAATTTTAAAAAAATAAATAAAAATAAAATAAAATTTGTTTTGTCTGCCAGAGATCAGCAGATGGGAACCTGAGTGAAGGCAAAAGATTAAATTGGTTGACTTTTATTTATCATTGAGTGTATTAATTTGATTTTGGAGTCAATTTA
This sequence comes from Sorex fumeus, assembly GCF_029834395.1. Lineage (NCBI taxonomy): Eukaryota > Metazoa > Chordata > Mammalia > Eulipotyphla > Soricidae > Sorex > Sorex fumeus. The sequence continues at coordinate 1,433,954 of NW_026606203.1, forward strand.
TATGACAGATCATCAAGACACAGAAATTGTCGGCACTTCTCTTGTTTAAAAGTATAGTGATACACCATATCTCTATCTCACATTCTTTTTATTTCTGATAGTTTGACACAAAAGATACGTCGAAGTTATAGATAAATGTAAATTATTTAAATACTTTTTTGATTATTTAAAATTACATTATAGAATTACATTACAGAGTTTCATAAATTTTTGGATTATGCAGAATTAACGTGCATGTATCATATTACACTCACTACTGAAAAGCCTACTCTGTCATTCACCATTGTTCAGTTTTTCCACTTTTATTACACCTTTCTATCTGGTAACTAAATATTCTTATAGTTCTACAGTTTGTATTTATTGCTTTGAAAAGATCAAAATTATGCCATTTTCAACATTGGATGAAACTAGAGGATATCATGCATGTAAAGTTAGGCTTAAGGAAAGGAACAAATACAGAGAGATTTTTCTCATATCTGGGATGTAAGGACACACAGCAAGGTAGCAACAAAGGTTCAAGGGCAATGTAAGGGGAGAACTGATCCACACAATTGACTCAGGAGATTGGGAGTGAGGGATTCTGGGTGTTTGGGGGAGAGGGAGGGTTTAATTTTTAAAAGGATGAGGAGTGTCATGTTGGAATTATGTGTATTAGAAACCATTATTAATTGAATTATAAATCATAGAATATAAATATTGTTTTAGACGTTTGTCTGTCTCATTTTATTCTTTTAATTTGCTTTCTACATATGCCACTTATAAATGTACTTGTATGATGCCTATCTTTCTCTGCTTGGTTTATGTCACTAAACATAATATCCTCATGTTATCCATTTTTATACATGTAATAAGAAGATTTCATTTCATACAACTGATTAGTATTCCATTGCCTTACCACCTTTCATTTTCAAAATTTGTGGTTTAAAAGATACAAATGTTGGTTTTAACAAGGCTCTGGTGTCTTAACAGATGTGATAAATGCCAGGTTGTTCTCTCTATGGCTTAGAGGCCAGCTGCACTCTCTAGGGGTAAAGGCAGAGCAGACAGAGAAGGGAGCACCAAATAAATGGTGCTGGGAAGATCTGACCAGGATGGGAGATGCCTGCTGAAAGTAGTTTATGGACTGAACATGATTGCCACCCAATGTTTTTCCTGCAGAACACAGCACCCAAAAGGAGAGATAGAACAAAAGGGAGTGCCCTACCAAAGAGGCAGGGTGGGATGGGGGATGGGGGCTGGGAGGAATATGGGGATTGGTGGGAGTGGAGATTGGGCACTGGTGGTGGGATGGGTACTCGATCATTGTATAACTGAAACCCATGCACAACAACTTGTAAGTCTACAACTGTACCTCATGGTGTTTCACTAATAAAACAAAACAAGACAAAAAATTAAAAATAAAAGTAAATTGCTCTTGTGTTTACAAGTCATTTCACTAGTCATTTACTAGTCATTACTAGTCATGGACATATCTCTCTATTATGACTACCTAATGTGAGTAGCTTGAATGGTAGTTTTCACTTTAGGTACCAGAGGGTTGCCTTAGACAAACACTGAAATGCTATACACATTTTATTTATTCTAATATATTTTTCACAAATTTAAGTGATGCATCATAGTTAATTGGTTGATAATAAATGTTATGAAGTTTGAGATGCTGTGAAATGTGGTTGTTTTGGGTAGGGGCTGGGGGTTGAAGATGGCATGGGAAAGAGTGGGAAGTTATAGAGAGGACAAAGGGGGAATAGACAAGACTCTGAGAAAGAGAAACTTGGTCCAGGGTTATAAAGGCCATAAGAGGAGTAATTGCATGGGCCTGGTGAAGAGTGGGGTAGGATCAGAGGAAGAGTATAGCTGATAGGGCATTTGCTCTGCAAGCAAGAAGGACCCAGTTCAATTCTTGCAATCCTTTAGGTTCCCCAGAGACGCACCAGATGTGAAACTTGAGCGCAGAGCCAGGAGTAAGTCTAGAGCACAGTCAAGTATGCCCCATCCCGGGTGGCCTCCAAAAAAAAAATGGGAGAAATGGCACGGTCTGGGGGTTTGGATTAAAAGAACAAGGTTTACACATCAAGGTTCAGTCCTCCTGAACCTTGTTTTTATTGCCTATGGGTATTATTTTTACACTTGATCACTTGACATCCCCTTACTCATTAATTTGCACGGGCGGGCACCAGTAACATCTCCATTCGTTCCTCTTGGTTGCTAGTGTAGCCCAATGGCGTCTACTCATTCCAGAAACACAAAGAGCCTCAAACCATCGTTCAGGGTCTTGATAAAAAAGTCTGACCATCTCATATATGGGCGACCACATGATCTTCTGACTTCCCATGCAATCCAGTTGGTAATGACTCTAGTTCAGTGGTCATCTCCAAATCGCATTACATGTCCAGCCCATATGATTTTCAAAGCCTTAGCAAACGGGACAGTCTCCCTGATTCTCGATCACCGACCAACGACTGAACTTTGGATTCCTTCCCTCACTTGAGTCAATCCTGATAGTCTAAGCATAGCTCTTTGGTTCCTCTTTCCTTTTTCTTTTTATTTTTTTTTTCTTTGCTTTTGGGTCACACCCGGCGATGCACAGGGGGTTGCTCCTGGTCAGGCACTCAGAAATTACTCCTAGCTGTGCTCAGGGGATCATATGGGATGCTGGGAATCGAACCCAGTTTGGCTGTGTGCAAGGCAAATTCCCACTGTGCTATTGCTCCAGCCCCTCAATACCTCTTTGAGAGACCCAAATAGCGTTCTTACCCTGTTTTCAAAGGGACCATGTCTCTAATGTATGTTAAGGCAGAAAGAATAGTAGAGTCGAAGAGATGTGCCCGGAGCTGGAGGTTCTTCATGCTCTTAGCTATTTCTTTGACACTCTTGACGGCATTCCAAGCTGTTCTCTTTCTCTTGCACAACTCAGGTGCCAGGTCGTTTGTCACGTTGAGTTCCCGACCTAGGTACATATAACTGCTGCATTCAGAGATGTCCTTTTATTTGAGAGTGAATGGAATGTCAGGAACGAGTTCCTTTCTCATGAACATTGTCTTCGTGGGATTCAGCTGCAGTCCGACTTTCCACACTTACTGACGAAGTCGGCCAGAATTTCTACCACTTGGCTAATATTTGGTATTATGAGAACGATGTCATCAGTGAAGTGCACGTGGTGTAGTTGCCAATCTTCTTTCTTCACTCCCGTTCCTTCCCATTCTAGTCATCTCATGATGTATGTGAGTTTGAACGACCTGTTTGGCTAGGGCTTCGATGACTGCTTCCATCTCAACAGAATCAAAGGCCTTCTTTAAATCAGTAAATGTTAGACAGAGTGGCATCTTGAACTCCCGAGAAACCTCAATGAGCTCGGTTACTGTGTGGATATGGTCGATAATGCTTATTCCTTTTCAGACTCCGGTTTGTCTCATGGTTGTCCTTCATCTAGTGTTCTACCAATCCTCTTCTGGATAACTCGAGTGAACAGCTTGTAGAGGATGGACTATAGGCAGATTGTGCAATAGTTGCCAAAGTCATGGATGTCTCCCGTCTTGTACAGTAGAACAGTCCTGCTGGTTTTCCATTGGGTCAGAAACTTGCATTCAGACAAGTAGCGTGTGAAGAGCCGAGCCAGTGTATGGATGAGTACTGATGGCAGATTCTTCAGGTGTTTTGATCTTACCTTGTGTGGGATGGGTGCTGTTCGCTTCTTTACTGATGAAATGTCCTGTCAGATTTCGGAAGGGAGAAAGTTGGAACCACATATCCATCCTGTGGAATTTGGTATGTGGGCAGGTGGACATGGGTATTGAAGAGATCTGAGTAGAAGTCATGGAAATATTCTCCATTAACCTCATGGAACATGTGATAGATCCATCAGGACTTCGGAGGGCAGTCATCTTGGTCTTGTAGTTGGCGAAGGACAGGCGGGTGTTATGACTACTTTTCTCGGCTTCTGCTGCATCAGCCAGCACTGCTGCTCTTCTCTCTTTGGGGTCTTCCTTTATTGCTTCTCTGCACTGCTTTGCGATCTTGAACATTAGCTTAGGGTTGCCTGAGGCTCCTGCCAAGCCACATTGGCAAAGGAGCACAAGAGTTTCTGAAGAAAGGCATCTTTTTGTGGATTTCGCTCTTTTGACGTTCCTTGCACAATTGTGGAGGTGCTGAACCAGTCGATCGTATTTTTCATCAATGTTGAAGATGCCATCAATGATGGCATCTTCCCATGTTGCCACAGTTGTGCCAAAGAGCTCCCAGTTGGTGGTCGTTCTGGGAGTTTTCTTCTTAAACTTTGCAGCCCTTTCTCCCCACTCTGTGAAGTAGAATTTTGCACTACCGAGCTGCTGCCATGCTCCAGGCCTCTTTCCGGACTGGTTGGGCCAATTCTCATGCGTGAGTGAAGCCCCACAGAACTACATAAAGTGGAACTTTGTCTCCTTGGACTCCAGGCTCAATGGACCCGGAAACAGAGATCCTCTGCCTGCTTCCACCAATCTACGGTGACCCAGGGATCACACCCAAAAGACCCAACCTGCCAGAGCCAGATAAATACCTCATTGGCCGACCTCTACTACCTCCACTACCCAGCCGCCGCCATGCTCCAGGCGCCTTTCCAGACCACGTGGGCACTTTGCAGCCAAGTGAAGCATCATAAGACACTTCATACCCATTTTTCATTATTGCTGAACCATATTTGATGGGGTTTAAATACGGTTTGAACCATAGGAACACCTGCAAGAGTGGTTAGAGACTTCCCTAAAAGCCTCTATCCCTCTCAGAGACCCAGGCAAGCTACTGACAGTATCACACCTGCACAGCAGAGTTTGGCAAGCTATTTGTGGCATATTCGTCATGCCACATACGCAAATACAATGGGTCTAATTCCCCTGACCCTGAAAAAGCCCCCAATACAGCAGCGTTAAGAAGAATGAGCAAGTAGAGGCTGATAATATCTCAGCGCTTAAGTAGACTGCCAAAACGAAGGACTAAAACAACTGTTTGTACTTTCAACGCACTTACACTCACACTAGAAGCATCCATCAAGGACCTGATAGTGCAAGTGTGGAAGATCAAGCACGACATCATTGGTCTGACTGAGAGTAGAAGGCATTGATCACATACATGCCATTTTCAACCCTGGAGAAGGAGTGTTCCTCGGAACATGAAACCAAAGAGGTGATGGTGTCGATGACCTTGTCAACACAAACTTGGCCTGGAGTATTGACTCATTCAAATGCCTAACATCCTGAATCCAATGATCGTTCTTGAATAGATGTCTACTACTACTGGCAGCTTCTATTTGCGTTGTCTATGGACCAACATCCAATTACGATGAAGAAGAAATTGAGACGTTCTACATGGAGCTAGAGAAGTTCTATAAAGAAGACCACACCTTCTACAAGATCATTGTCAGTGGTTTTAATGCAACCATAGGACTGAAAAGATCAAACAAAGAAGTCCACATTGGAACCCATGGCCTAGAATGGAACGAACGGGTGAAAGACTGACTTCATCATGTCGACCAAGTCTATCCAGGGTAACTAACAGGTCCAGAAGCCCTAATCTAAACGTTGGACATGGGAGTCTCTTGGTAGACAGTTCCCCAACAAAATTCGCCACATTATATTCTGTCAATGGTTTTGTCGGACCAATGTCGCTGTCGTTCTAAAATTCCAACAGGATTGAACCAGCATTTCCATCGTGCTGAACATGATATTTGAAAAAATATAGAGGGTCTAGATATTTTTCTCTCTTTTCACAGAGGATTTGCCTGTCTTTTGTAAGGCAGCAGAGTAAGAGCGCATCTTAGCCCAACCAGAGAGTGACAGGCCTAGATGCAGGAAGCATCTTCACCACACGGTTAGGGCTCACTCTTTCCAAGGGTACAGCTATGCTGGAACTTCATCTTAAAACTGGGAGTAGTTCCCAGGGTATCTCCCTTTGGCAGGACCCCATATTTGATTTTTTTGTTTGTTTCCAGAATTCCCAATACTCACCTCTCCCAGATTCCTTGTACCTGCAGCACGGAGATAACTCACCTATTGAGGTTATTGCATCAAGGTGATTCACACCCCAGTTTTTGCTGGAATCTTGATCACTTGGGCTCTAATGGAATTGGTAGAGCCCACATCCTATTTATGTCTACAAATCCCCTTCCCACCAGATTGAGGAGACACCCACTGGCTTCTCTGTCTCTTCCTGTTGAAGATCAGCACTCATGACCTGAAGTAGCAGCTGAAGAAAGTATATCTAACTCAGTAGATGTTTCTACTCACTAAGAACTTACCTCTCAAATGTTGCTATTTTTAGTTGTTTGCTTCTGCCATCAAATATTTCATTATTAGGTCCAGAGGGATAGTGTAGTGTGTAGGGAGCTTGTCTTGCACATGAGAAAACCCAGGTTCAAAACCTGGTTCCACAGAGGGTCCTCTGACCTTCCAGGAGTGATATCTGAATGCAAAACCTTGGTAAGCCCTGAGTACCATCATGTGATCCAGCCCCCAAAAGAAGTCATTATTAATTGCTCCATTTTTTCTAGTTGCTCTCAGTAAAAAAAGTAGTTCTATAACAAGGTGTCTCAAGATTGCCAGATGCTGAAGTTTATACATATAAGGATGTGTCCTTAGCAATGAGTATAAAACAAGGCAGATTTGGATGGAATCAAGGGATGAGGAAATTTAGAGCAGCAACAAGAAAAGATAGAAGAGGTGGATTATAAAATCTAAGCTGCCTAAGAAAGGGGTGAAGACTCGATGTGCCCCAGAGGGGGCGGGTGAGACCCCCTCCCCGTCTTCAAGCGACCCAGCCCCAGCAGCAAAAACCTCTAGCACCCATCCTCCGCCATGCTCATGGCTGCTCTCTGCATGCCTGGGCTGAGCATCACCCTGAGCATGGCGCTGGCTGGGTTCTGGAGGTTTTAGGCTGGTAAGAAGGTGTAATTGTGGTGGGATTGGTGTTTGGATATTAAATGTAATAAATATTGTGAACTCAAGAAGAAAAAACCCAACTAAATCAAAAAATGGGGCGAGGAAATGAACAGAAAGTTTCGCAAAGAAAAAATCCGAATGGCTAAAATGCACATGAGAAAATGCTCTACATCACTAATCATCAGAGAGATGCAGATCAAAACAACAATGAGATATCATTTCATACCACAGAGTCTGGCCCACATCCACAAGAACAAAAGCAACCGGTGCTGGCGCAGATGTGGCGAGAAAGGGACACTCCTTCACTGCTGGTGGGAATGCTGACTGGTCCAACCCTTTTGGAAAACAGTATGGATGATTCTCAAAAAATTAGAATTTGATCTGCCATTTGACCCAGCAATACCACTCCTGGTAATATATCTCAGAGAGGCAAAATGTATAGTCGAAGTGACATCTGCACTTGTTTGTTCATTGCAGCACTCTTTACAATAGCCAGAATCTGGAAAAAACCTGAGTGTCTGAGAACAGATGACTGGTTAAAGAAACCTTGGTACATTGACACAATGGAGTACTATGTAGTGGTTAGAAAAGATGAAGTCATGAAATTTACCTACAAGTGGTACTACATGGAAAGTATCATGTTAAGCGAAATGAGTCAGAAAGAGCGGGATAGACATAGAAAGATTTCATTCATCTGGGGATCAGAAAGCAACAAATTGGGAGACTAACACCCAGGAGTGGCTGATATTAGTACCAGGAATTTTGCTCCATGACTTGGAGGCCACGTGCTAGGGGACAAGGAAGCTCAGATAAAGAAGAGAGCAACAAATAAACCAAATAAAGGGTGTTGGGAGTATCCTCCCAGGGTGGGAGAAGCATGCTGAAAGTAGAATATATACCAAACATGATTGCCACTCAATGCCACTCTTGCAAACCACAGGACCCTAAAGGAGAGAGAGAGAACAAGGGGGAATGCCCTGCCACAGAGGCAGGGTGGGAAGGGGGGGATGGGGTTGGGAGGGATGCTGGGACCTGTGGTGGTGGAGGATGGGCGCTTGTGGAGGGATGGGTACCTGATCATTGTATAACTGAAACCCGAGCACAAAAATTTGTAAGTCTATAACTGTACCCCATAGTGTTACACTAATAAAAAAATTTTAAAAAATATAAAAAAGTAAATAAATATTGTGAACTACTTTTCTGGGGGGTTTTGGCCTCCAGGGTTCTCCTGGGGTAAGGCGGGAAACTCAAAGTGCCCCCTTCCAGTTTGCACTGGTGAAGATCTTGGATATTAACCCTTTATCAGAAAACATTTCTGAAAATGTTTTTTCCCTTTCGGTAGGGTCTTTTAACTAGGACTCAGGATTAATTTTTTTCTTTTTTTTTGAAATTTTTATAATTGGAACAATAGCATAGTGGGTAGGGTGTTTGCCTTTTACATGGCCAACCTTGGTTCTATTCCTCCAGCCCTTTCGGAGACCCGGCAAGCTACTGAGAGTATTTCACCCACACACAAAGTCTGGCAAACTACCTGTGATGTATTCGATATGCCAAAAACAGAAACAACAAGTCTCACAATGGAGACATTAGTGGTGCCTGCTTGTGCAAGTCAATGACCAATGGGAGGACAGTGACAGCGACAGTGACTTTAACAAATAATAAAATTTTAAAAAGAGAGGGGTGAATATTGAAGAATATTTAAAAATACAAAGGCCAGCCTATTATGAGTCACTAATGGTTAGGATGGGCTGGAGCAATAGCACAGCGGGTAGGGCGTTTGCCTTGCAAGCAGCCAACATGGCCAACCTGAGTTCAATTCCTCTGCCTCTCTCGGAGAACCTGAGAAGCTACCAAGAGTACCTCGCCCTCATGGCAAAGCCTGGAAAGCTACCCGTGACACAGAGGCAGGGTGGGATGGGGGTATGGGGTGTGGGATGGATACTGGGAACCATGGTGGTGGGAAATGGGCACTGGATGGGTATTTGATCATTGTATAATTGAAACCAAAGCACAAAAATTTGTAAGTCTACAACTGTACATCATGGTGTCTCACTAATTGAAATTTTAAAATAACAAATAAAGAAAATTGGAACATAAAGTAAAAATAAAACAAGAGAAAGTTCTAACAATAGCAAAGAGGACTATAGTACTCAAAAAGTTGAAAAACAGGCACATTGGCAAGTATTTTTAAATAAGCATCCAGGAGACAATATAGCATTGTTCGTGAACAAATCTACTCTATGGATTCACCTCATCCTTGAAATGGAAAAGGACAATTTGTTAGTTACAAATTTGCAAATAAGATATATATCATCTATTTTTTGCTGTTTCTATGCTTTACCAAGTATTATTCTAATTTTTAAATTTACTTTACTGATTAAAACAGTATTTGCCTGCATTAAACTTTTTAATTAAATGTTTTATTAGAAATGATTTTTAATTATTAAAATGTTTTATTACGTGTCATTTTTAAAAAGAAACATATAGGCTATAGAGCTAGTGAAGTATGTAGAGGGTGTTTACCTTGTATGCACCTAACCTGAGTTCAATCGCAGGAACCCTGAGACTGCCAGGAGTGATCTCTGGATACAGAGTAAGAAGTGAGCCAGGAGCACATCTGGGTGCAATACCCTCCCCTCAAAAAAAGGAAGAAAAGAAAAGAAAAACATATAACTGATTCTTGAATAACATAGAGGTTAAGAGTGCTAGCTCCTATATAAGTGTTGAAAACGCCCAAATTTTATGGAGAGTCTGCTATTGACCAAGAAGATGGTTTTTTAACAGTATTTAATTACATTGTCTACAAGTAGTGATATGTGTGGTCTGTAAATGTGTAAATTTTGATACATTCAAAAATTTACAATGGATTTTATAATAGACTTTATAATACATTTGTATTTCATGGTAATAAGTGATAAATTATATTTCTGTTTTTTGCGGGGTATTTGGGCCATAGTATGTGGTGCTTGGGACTTCAGACTCTGTGCTCAAGGGTCATTCCTGGTGGTGCCAGCCATTAATTTCTGTTGACTGTGTGCATGGTAAGTGCTTTAACCCCTATACTAAGTCTGGGGTCCAATCAAATCAATTATCTACATATATTTTATACGTGCATGGCATACTTTTTCTTAGATTTTTTGATATTTCTAGGATATATTGATCATCTTTAATTATTTCACATCAATACCAATGTCCAAATATTTTCAAAATATAATTATTGAAAAAAATCATATAGAAGTCAAAATTTGTATTGTTCATGGGATAACTATATTAAGAAGATAATAGAACCACAAAATACATACAAGTAAAATGAAGGTACATTTCTTTGGAGTCTTTCAATTATGTATTTATATTAGTATATATACAAGTATAATTTTTAAATAATCAATTGCAGTTCCTATAAAATGTTTATTGATATTTTATAATTGTAATGCTGCGGGGAATTTGCTGCTAAGATGACTTTGATGTGAACATTTATATCTATTTGTCTACTTTTCTGATTGTTTACTTAAGACCAATTCTTAAACGTAACTTACTTATGACCAGATATGTAGCTCGGGACAAAAGAACTTGGCTTGCAAGTATGAAATTTTTGTTTTTATACTTTGCGCTATAGAAACAAAAGCAAAATCATTAACTGTGGTTGGAAATATGCCTCGGTGGTAAAATATTTGCCTCACATTTCTGAGGTTATGCGTTTGATCCCTGAATTTCCATATACACACACAAAAGCTAACTTGCAAAAAAGTCTCACACTGGAGATGTTACTGGGCCCTCTCGAGAAAATCGATGAACAACGGGAGTATAGTGACAGTAACAGTGACTTAAAGAACATTAAACTGCTTTAAATTCTGTATTGCCTAACTATTATACAGATTTAATTCTCAATAAAATAACTTGAAAAGGTCTATTTTCTAACATCTTTGCTAGGAAAAGATATTAGCTGAGCTTTCAATATTTGTAATTTGGGGGGAAATTTTAATTTCTCATTTTAATTTGTGCTCTTTGTCTACTAGTGAGCTTGAAAATTGCTCTTGTGTGGTACTACATGAAAATGGTATGCTAAGCGAAATGAGTCAGAAAGAGAGGGACAGACATAGAAAGACCACATTCATCTGGTTAACATAAAGTAACAAAATAAGAGACTAACACCCAAGAATAGCTGTGATAAATATACAGGTTGTTCACTCCATGGCTTAGAGGCCAGCTGCACTCTCTAGGGGTAAAGGCAGCGCAGATAGAGAAGGGAGCACCCAATAAAGGGTGCTGGGAAGATCTGCCCAGGATGGGAAATGCCTGCTGAAAGTAGTCTATGGAACAAACAGGATTGCCACCCAATGTCTCTTCTGCAGACCACAGCACCCAAAAGGAGAGATAGAACAAAAGGGTGTGCCCTATCAAAGAGTCAGGGTGGGATGGGGGATGGGGGTGGGAGGGATACTGCAATTGGTAGGAGTGGAGAATGGGCACTGGAGGTGGGATGTGTACTCGATCACTGTATAACTGAAACCCAAGCACAACAAGTTTAATTCTACAACTGTACCTCATGGTGTTTCACTAATAAAACAAAACAAAAAAAATTCAGAAAAAAGAAAATTGCTCTTGTGTTTACTAGTCATTTACACTTTTTTCAATACAGATTATATGATCATGGTTTATGCTTATTTTTTTATTCAAGTTTGATACTTAAATACTGATTTATTTCACAGCACTAATTTATTAAAAACATTCATCCTTGGCCTATCATATTAATTGCCAGTATTTGTTGGTTTTGCTTGTTTTTTGATCACTTAATTTGTTTTTTATCCCTTTTTTTTCAGATAGTAAAATTTTGACACAAATGAGCATATGATTTTCTTTATCTTCTACAGTTTTAAACTGAGAACAAATGTTTGTTTTGTATAAATAAGATACCTTTGCATTTACTATTTCTTCTCATTTTATTTACATTTTAACACATCTCGATTCATCTAAAACTTATCCTAGTAAGTATTGTCATTGAAAGAAACCATCATTTTTTTCAATCATAGCATTGTAGCACTGTCCTCCTGCTGTTCATCCATTTGCTTGAGCAGGAACCAGTAACATCTTACACAAAATTGTGAGACTTGTTGTCACTGGTTTTGGCCTATCGAATACGTCATGGGGAGCTTGCCAGGCTTTTGCTATGTGGACGAGATACTCTCGGTAGCTTGCCGGGCATTGAAATCGGAATCAGGGTTGGCCTTCTGCAAGGCAAATGCCCTACCCGTTATGCTGTAAACGTTATATAAAATATACTAGTAATACCGAGTGCTGTTTCTTTAACAGTGCAATAAAAATGATTATTTAGTAATTTTCTTGATTTATTAATGAAATATGTAAGCACTGGAATATAATGGGAGTATTTTTCTAACACAGGCATCTGTTATAACTGTCTTGTAGGATTCCATCTCCCTAGCCTGCTTCATTCTTCCTCTCTCTCTAACCAATCCGGTCTTTTTCTTGGGAATCTGACATCCTGATTGGCTAGCCTCTACCTTTCAACTGCCTACTTTATGACATCATTCTCCCACCAAGTAAACCAACAACTGGTAGAATCTTGGGGTTCCCATGCAGTTGTTTGTAAACAAATTTGAAACATCATGGTAAGTGACCAGTGACCAATGACCAATCACCAGTGAGCAGTCATCTGTACTGAACAATTGTGGTCTTAAGCTGCTTCAGTGTTCAGAGGTAATCTCGTACCATCTCCATTTCTCGTCTACCTTTCATCGGTATTTTCTCCTCTCTCAGCATGTCAGGTAAAGAATATTACTTTTCAAAGCTTTTCATTAGATTTATCATCCCTAAACTTAGCAGCCAAGTAAAAACATCATGTAGTAATGAAAGAAAATATTCAAGTAGAATTTTATAAGCCACATTTTAGTTTGACTTTGACATTTGATGTGTTATTTTAGACATTGGCTTTCTTTTTCTCACATACAAAGTGTTTTTTCTCGTTGATTACATTATATTTTAGACATACTTACGAGCGCAAATACATGTATATATGTAAATGAGTGTTGATACTCTGTGTTTCTTTTTCCTTTGCATAGTGAATTTTACATGATGTCTATTGGAAAAAAGTAAAACAGAGACTTTTTTTTTACAGACTCAGAAAATAGAAACAGAAAATAGAAAATAGAAACCAATATGATATGTGGGGGAATAAAATAGGAAAGAAAGAAAGAAAGAAAGAAAGAAAGAAAGAAAGAAAGAAAGAAAGAAAGAAAGAAAGAATATGGATGGTGATTATCAAGGAATGGGAAAAAGTTTGGAGAGAATATTGAAGACAACCAAAGATTTAAAATAAAAAACAAAGAATATATATTAAATATGCTGAGATAAACACACTGAGAGCAATTCAAAGCAATTTACTTCAATAAATTCCAGGACTAGAATGTATACTATTGTTTGAGTAGGGTACCAGAGGGAAAACCAGTTTATCAGAAAGCCATCCTTGGTGGCTTTTTTCCCTTATTATATCTTAGAATATAGTACCTGGTACTTGACAATTTGGAATATAAACATGCTTCAGAAATGATGCTTCCCATAAATAGCTAATAGTGGTTATCTACGGGGGTGGAAGAAACAGAATCTTCAATGGTTTTATTACGTTTTGGTTTTTAAGTACATGGACGCGCTGCCATTTAAATAAAAAATAAATGGTATATTCTATCTTGAATCAGGATATTTGATTCATTTGTGTGGTTAGTAGGTTCCTGGTTAAAGCTTCTTGTCATCTTTACAAATATTATTTTACGTGATTTTGTTTCCTAACATGACAGTATTTGGAAAATAGTCAATTTCTGTTTTTAGATCCTAAGAGGAAATAGAAAAATCAAGTCTCATATGTCTAATTACACATTTTTGTCCTATTTGCGAATTCTGAGTTTTCCTATACTAAAGATATTTTATTGGATTTTGGTGCTTATTCATTAAACATTGAGAAGAACGTTTTCCTGGTTGATAAAGATAATTCTAATCCTGGGGGTGAAAGCAAATTTACAATATTTTGTGATCATTTTTTAAATGGTCTTTTCTGTTTCTTGTGTGATCAAGTGAAATCCTATGCTATGTTTATCACATGTTGTTTGCTTGTTAATATTCAGAGCTATTGATGAGATTAATTTTTTGTACTTACGAAGTTTCTTTCTGTATTTTACTCATTTGAAACATTTCTTGTCTATGAAATACAATCACGTTTATTCCTATTTTCTTTTTTTATGTAGTTACTGGTAAATCTTTTCTCTTTAATGGACTCATAAAGTGTGCACTCAAAAATCACCTACTATTCAATTTTTTGGCTAGCAGTTTTTTCTAAAATAGAATAATGTCTTCATATTGCATATATGGAACAATTTATTAATAACCTTATTGGCCTGTTTTATTTGATTTTGTTATGGACCACATCCACCATTATTCAGGGCTTACTCTTGGGTCTGCTCTCAATAACTTACTATACTATGCTGCTTGCTACATAGCCCAAATTTCATTAATATCTATATACATGTTTTTCAGTTCTGTGATACATATTTTTCACGATGTTTTCTTTACACTTACTCCTATGTAAATCATATGAAATAGAAAAATTATATTCAAGTATGCATTATTATTCTTAGAGTTATTAGTAACTACATTGTAGATAAACAACTTAAGACACCGAATGTAAATAAAGTTTTCCTTCCAAAAACATTTCTTGGCAAAAACTCAAGTAGTCATTTTTGAAGTGGATTAAAACTCAGGGTAACCTTCAATGCATCAACAAGACTAAGTCGTATGTGAACCATAAGTAACAGATACTCATTGTACAAGTCAAATGGAAACCTGATGATTGCAATGGTAATAGTTGTAAAGTCTCCAATGCCTATATTAATGTAAGGTATATTCCTTCCGGTTTCTGGCCTTGTAGTGATCATGCAGAGTCCTGGCAAGAAGTCCACATGCTTTAGGTTGCCTAACCTGGAAATTCTTAAGGGCCAGAGAGAGAAAGTACTGGAGGGGATAAGTCACTTGCCTTGTACACAGCCAATCAAGTTGAATCTCTGTCATGGCATACACTCTACTGAATGTTCTAAGGGGTCACTCCAGAGTGTAGAGCCAGGAAGAGCCCAAGATCACTGTCAGTTATTGGTCCAAACTCTACACCACCCCAGGACCAATAAAATTATTGGAATATAGGAAATCTCTTTGCCATCTCTGGGTCTCAGTTTCTTCTTGTCCAGAGAATGTTTCCCATATCTTAGACTTCCTAGTTTGAAAAAGCTTCCATTCTAGGAAATAGCATAGGACTCAATAGGAGAGCAAGCTACAGGCATTTCTAGGGTAAGGAGAAACTATCTTTAAGCAAGAAATCCAGGTTTAGATAAGACCCACTGGTTCTTCTATAGTTCTCTGTTCACAATGGGAGCACGATACCAAATACACAAAGTGCCAAAATGTTCCAGGCTTTGAATAACCCTAAGTTGTTGGAATTTGGGAAACTCAGATGACTGTTCGTACTAGAAGCATCTCAATGGCTTAAATTTTAAGTTAATATTGTTCCTCTCAGCGTTGAAGGAGATTATTAGTCTCACAGATTTTTTTCATCACCCTCTTGGTTCTTACAGAAAGTTATCAAAATCTATCTGTATTTGGAACTGTACATACTCTGCAGTTTTCCCTTCCTGTGGTGAATGATACAGCTTCCCTAACAGGAAGTGTTTGCAACTACTCCAGAGTATCTGCTCCAGTGGGTAGTTCTGCTTGGCTCCTGCCCTCATCCTCTGGCACCTGTTTCCAACCACTGATGGGTAGTGCCTAGCTTTACGAACATTTCAGCACAACAGTTCTATCTGGAGTGTTTCACCAGAGTCATATATCCACCTCAGCTGCTTCCTTCCAAATTGTTTTGGAATGTGATATTGAAGGAAGTGCTGAAGAGAAGTCTTCCATGGAAGATTTTTCTGTGACTGTCATTGACCAAGACTCTGCTGTCTCTTCCATGTCTATGTCAGCTCGCTATGAGAAAATCCTAGATACCAACAACATGGTGTCTGTGTACCCATCACTTTCTGCCAGTCTTGTTGAGAGAACACCATCTCAGGTTCCACATCAGAGTAAAAGCCTGTCACTTCCATTCCAGGAAGGAAGCCAGGTGTATTACTATCATCAAGGCACTCTGGGAACTCTCCGTTCTGGCCTGCAGTCCTATGACTCCATGTCATACACAGGACAAAAGGGCTCTGCCCCCCAAACTTACAGCAACTCATCGCGAGAAATGGTTACGGTTCTGAAGGAGGTTCAGCCCCCAAATAACCAAACACCAGCCTCCTTTTCTGGAATCGACTTCTCTCTGTCTACTCAACCCAACACAGAATCGAGTTATCAAGGTAGGTAAAACTAAGAGAAGGGAAAAAAAATCAATAATTGAGGTCAAAAAAGAGGAAAACTGTCCATAGACAGGTGGTATTTAAGTTAAATACACTGAGATTATTAAGTTTATGAAATGAACTTGAAAGAAATCAGTTCATGTTTAATCCTCTCACTCTTTTTACAGCATGTTATTTTCACACTCAACGTAAGAGCTCCTAAAGGAGATTGGAAGATATGATAGTATAATGGACATCTAGGTTTCATGTAATGAAACTTCGGGAGCACACAAAAGAATACCACATTTTTCCCTAGTTTTTCCATTTGTTAAAAATTTTTATAAGTGATACATCATGAGGTACAGTCGTAGACTTACAAATTTTTGTGCTTATGTTTCAGTTATACAATGTTCAAGTACCCATCCCTCCACCAGTGCCCATTCTCCACCACGACGGATCCCAGTTTCCCTCCCATCTCCAATACCCACCATCCTACCCAGCCTCTGTGGTAGGGAATGCCACATTTTTCACTGTTCTAGTTCAGCAGTCCTCCAAAATAACCACACTAAAATAAAATACATGTCTTAAACTAATATTTTTGTATGTTCTCGAGACATTTCAAAACTCTTATTGTGATAGTATCACTTTAACTTTCCCTTCCATGAATGAGCAACAAGGTTCTGAATACACTTGGGTTTCGGTTCTCCTGTCTTAAGTCATCAAACCTAGAATCTGTACTTCAGCACAAATTTCATGATAAAGTGGTGCTTCATTCTAACTCCTATTCCATGATATCAACTTCCTATTATATTTTCAAGAAAGCAAATGAATTGAGACTAGACTACTTTACAATGCTAAGCTCTGGATCGATAGCACAGCGGTAGGGTGTTTGCCTTGCACGCAGCCAACATGGCTGACCCAAGTTCGATTTCTCCACCCCTCTCAGAGAGCCCAGCAAGCTACCGAAAGTATCTCGCCTGCACAGCAAAGCCTGGCAAACTCCCCCTAATGTATTTGATATACCAAATACAGTATGGAACTTAATAGTTTAAAAATATCTATTTTTTTTAAAAAAAGCTTTTGTTTGGATCAGGTTGAATCTGGGTCATAGCCCGTACTGCTCAGGGAATATTCATGGGTCTGTGCTACGGATCACTGCTGAATGTGCTTAGGAGAACATACATGATACTAAAGATCAAACTGAGGTCAGCTGTGCACAGGGCCAGTGCCTTACGAAATGTACTATCACTCTGTCCTAGGTCTCTTATTTTCAAGTGCAATATATACAGAAACTCTTTCAAATACAAAGAAAACCAAAAATCAACAACACCACATGGCAAACAGTAAGAACTACAACATTTACCTCCACTTCTAGCACAGGGCCTTGTCCATTATCCTTAGAATAGCCAGTAACAATGCCTTGCCTATTTCTGGTAGGTGCACTGTCGTGGAGAATTGATCCACAAAATTGAGTCAGGGGATTGGGAGGAGGGATTTTGGGGGTTTGGGAGAGAGGAAGAGGTTAATTTTTGAGAGAATGAGTAGTGTTATGTTGGAATTATGTTTATAAGAAACCATTATTAATCGAATTATAAATCATAGTATATATATGTTTTAGACGTTTGTCTGTCTCATTTTATTCCTTTAATTTGTTTTCTCTATATGTCCCATATGCATGAACTTGTATGATGCCTATCTTTCTATGCCTGATTTATGTCACTAAACATAATACCCTCATGTTATCAATTTTTCTACAAATAATAACATTTCACATCATACAACTGAGTAGTATTTCATTGCTTTACCACCTTTCATTCTCAAAATTTGCGGTTTAAAAGAAACAAATATTGGTTTTAACAAAACTCTGGTTTTTTAAATTTTTAGTTCAATGAAGCAAAATAGATTTTTCAAACAACACTTAGAAACTTGTGACAGAGTTGTAGTGTGAAAAGTAATATATGTTCAAGAGAGAAAACTCATTTAACAAAGCAAGCAAAGAGAGACATAGAGAAAGGAAGCACGGTATTTCCTCAAGGGAGAACACAAGCTTGAGAATCAAGCCGACTCTAGTAGTTTAGGAATAAGAACTTGGAGTGGTATGAACTTAACTTGTGCACTTTAGGGGAGAACCTGAGTGAAACTATTAGAAGCAGTTTCAGGAGCATCATAGACTGGAGTCTGCAATTGGAGTGAGGAGGGTAGAGAGTTCTTTTGGAAGATCTGGACTTTGGAGAATAGTAATATTATACCATTAATGATAGTAGCTTTCCGTGGGATTCCAAAAAAATTTTAAACTGTGTTGTCAGAAATGATAACATTCTTAGGTATTTGGATTTCCTGTGGAAACTACTGGAAAGTTGAGTTTATGCTCTGGTTGCCTCCGCCTGAAACAAGGTCAACAAGTCATGAATGAAAAATTGCAAGTTACAAGGATCAAGGATTCTGATCCCATTGGAAGACTAGCTTTTGGGTGTACAGTTTTTACTGATGGACTGATGTAGATTGTGATCCAGGAATATGTAACAGAAAGGAGGTTGTGAAAGGTATCCTCAGAAGTTGAAGCCTCTGAGAAAGAATTCATTTATGCCAACTTATGGGTTATCAATGCTTGCTCATGGCTGCTACCATTATAACATGCCATTCAATGGTTCTGTGGTTTCAATTTACTGTGTCAATGTAAAGATGAAGTTTCTAAATGGAAGGTAGAAATCTGAGGCCCTCAAGATGATGAATTATGGGGAGGGGGGAGCTGGAGCAATAGTACAGCAGGTAGGGCATTTGCCTTGCACACGGCCTACCCAGGTTAGATTCCCAGCATCCTGTATGGTCCCCCCAAGCACCGTGAGGAGTAATTCCTGAGTACAGAGCCAGGAGTAACCCCTGTGCATCGCCAGGTGTGACCCATAAATGCAAAAAAAAAAAAGATGATTCCTTACCTTTAGATACTTTGAAGTCAAGTAGAAACAGTCAGAAAGCTCCCCAGAAAATGCTTCTCCAGGGTCGAAAATCTCATCACCTGTAGCGTGAGAGCATACAGAAAATAAGGTGTCCATTTTATGTCAAGTTAAAGCAAGTCAGACATGATCTTGGAAAGTTTGTCAAATGAGAGCATGGATATAGGAAGAATAAGGTGCCAGCTGAATCTTAGAGGTAAAATATACAAAGGTCAACAAGTAGGAGGTACAGTGGCGACCAGGTCTACTAAGAAAAGCATTTTTTAAAAAAGAAAATGCAATGAAACATCAAATAAGACCTTTTTAAATGTTTAAGAACAGGGATATAACTCAGTGATAGAACATTTGCCTTCCATTGTATAATGATCTGCGTTTGATCCTTAGCACTGCAACGAGCATTATTTTTAATTTTTAATTTCTTTCTTTCTTGCTTGCTTGTTTGCTGTTTTGTTTTTTGGGTCTCACCTGGCAAAGTATAGGGGTTATTTTTAGCTTTTAAGAAAAGTTATAATTTTACATTTTTACCTGTGGTTTAAAAGGAAATCTAAAATATTTTAGAGTAAATATATGTGAAGAAGAATAAAAGTCACAGGAATTATTTAGTATATTTAATGATACAGCAGTCAGAATTTTGAGGTTAATTTTATGGGTATTGCATAAATAATTTTTCTCCATTATGTGGGCTGTCTTTTTATCATGGTCACCATTTTTTCTGAGTTGCAGAAATTTCTTAGTTTAATGTAGTCTCATTTGTTTATCTTCACTTCCTCTTCCTTGGTCAATGGTGTTTCATTCTAGAAGTTTCCCTTAGCTTTATTGTCATGGAGGGATCTTCCCACATTTTTCTCCATATATCTTAAGAATTCAGGTATCATATTGAGGTCTTTAATTCATTTGATCTGACTTTGTTCCTGGCACTATAAATAGGTCTGACTTCATCTTTTTTGCATGTTACTGTCCAGTTTGCCCAGCACCAGTTGCTGAAGAGACTTCCTTGCTCAACTTCATAGTTCTTGAGCCTTTATGAATGATTAGGTAATAATAATCTGAGGGTCAGCGTCAGGATATTTGACGACATTCCATTGATCTGAGCCCTGTCTTTATCTGAATACCATGCTTTTTTGATTACTACGACTTTGTCCTAGGATTTGAAGTTGGGGAAGGTGATCCCATCTTCTTTTTCGAAAGATTGGTTTAGCTATTCATGGGAGTTTATTGTTGTTTATGAATTTCAAGAATTTTTAATCTGTTTCTTTGAAAAATGTTATTGGTATACTTATATGAAGCGCATTGAATCTTAATAGCGCTTTGGGGTGTATTGCTATTTTGACAGTGTTAATCCTCTCAATCCATGAGCATGGGATGTGATTCCAGTTCCTCATATCCTCTTTTATTTCTTGAAGTGGTGTTTGTAGGGTTTTTTTTTTTTTTTTTGGTATAGATCCTTAACCTTCTTAGCTGTTTCTAATGTACTTGATTTTCTGATGTATTATTGTGAATGGGATTGTTCTTCTCCTATCTCTTTTTTCTCTTTCATTATTAGTATACCGGAAAGCCATGGACTAATGGATATTGATTTAGCAAATAGTAAAAGCTTGAGTTTTTCCTTTTTTATCTGGATGCCCTTGATATCTTTTTCTTACCAAATCATATGGCAAGTACTTCAAGTACTATGCTGAATAGGAGTGGTGAGAGTCGGTAACTTGGTTTGTGCCTGATTGTATTTTGGGATTCTAGCTCATTGATTTCTGACCCAAGCCTTTAGTTTTTCCCCGTTGAGAATAATGCTTGCTGTGGGTTTGTGATAGTTTGCTTTGACTATATTGAGGAAAGTACTTTCAACTCCCATTTTGTTGAGAGTTTTTCATCATGAATGGGTGCTGGATCTCATCAAATGCTTTATCTACATCTATTGATATGATCATATGACTTTTATCTTTATTTTATTGAGATGGTGTATTCTGTTGATTGACTTGAGAATGTTAAGTCATCCTTGCATCCCAAGATAAACCTACTTGGTCTTAGTGTGTGATCATTTGTTGAGTTTCTGGATTTTTTTTGCTGTTATTTTCTTAAGGATCTTTGCATCTGTATTTATCAAGGAAATATCTGTAATTATCTTTTTTTTTGTGGTTTCTCTGTCTGATCTGAGTATCAGGATGAACTTTGCCTCATAGAAACTGTTTGGTAGTATTTTTGTTTCTTTAACTTCCTGGAAAATCTTAAAAAATGTTGGCATCAGGTCCTCTTTAAAGGTTTGAAATATTTCATTAGTGAATCCATTTGGGCCTGGGCTCCTGTTTTAGGGGATACTTTTTATTATCATTTCAATTTGCTTGGTAGTGATAAAGGTAAAAGGTAAAGGCCCTCCCTTTGTTCATCGATTTGCTCGAGCGGGCCCAGTAACGTCTCCATTGGAGACTTTTTTGTTACTGTGTTTGGCATATCAAATACGTCACGGGGAGCTTGCCAGGCTCTGCCCTGCGGGAGAGATACTCTCTCGTAGCTTGCCGGGCTCTCGAGAGGGGCGGAGGAATTGAATTCGGGTCGGTCATGTTGGCTACGTGCAAGGCAAACACCCTACCGCTGTGCTATCATATTCGAAATCTTCTTGGTTCAGCCTTGGGAGGTAATTGGAATCCAGTAATTTATCCATTTATTCAAGATTCTCTCATTTCCTGCTGTAAAGATTCTCAAAATAATCACTGATGATCCTCTGGATTTCTGTAGTTTCTATTATGATGTCCCCCTTTGCATTTCTGATTCGTTTATTAGGATTCGTTCTCTTTGTTTATTTGTGAGTCTTGCTTATGGTTTATTGATCTTATTTATTTTCTCAAAGAACAATGTCTTGCTTTTTGTTGGTCTTCTGGATTGTATTTTGGGATTCTAGCTCATTGATTTTTGCTCCAGGGTTTATTATTTCCTTCCTCCTGCCTAGCTTGGACTCCTTTAATTGGTCATTTTCCAAAATCTTGAACTGTAAGTTATTTTTGTAGGCCCTTTCTTTCTTCCTGATGAATTTCGCAGAGCTAAAAACGTTTCTCTTAACACTGCTTTTGCTGTGCCCCACAAGTTCTGGTAGCTCCTCATTCTCATTTGTTTCTGGAATCTTTTTATTTCCTCTTTGATTTCTATTCTAAGCCAATGGTTGTTCACTACTTCCCTCAAATAAAATATTTTCTTGCTGAGTTTTTGTCTGTTTAATATATTGAGAAGTGAGAAAGTACTTTCAAATCTCCATCTAGTATTGTGTTGCTATCAATGTTTTTCTTTAAGTCTGTTAGAACTTGTTTTTACATATTTTGCTGGTCTGTCATTAGGAGCATATACATTGAGGAGGGTGAGTTTTTTCTGATGTACAGATACCATGATCATTAAGAAATGACCTACACTCTCTCTTATAACCTTTAGCCTGAAGTCCATGTGGTCTGATACTAGTATGGCCACTCCAGATATTTGGAGGTGTTCTTTACTCGAAGAATTGGTTTCCCAGCCTTTGAATTTGAGCCCATGTGTTCTTTGATTATTCAGATGTGTTTCTTGCAGGCAGCAGAATGTTGGGTTCAGTTTTCTAATTCATCCTGCCATCCTCTGCCTTTGAATTGCTGCATTTAGTCCATTGACATTGAGAGAGATCATTGTGATGGGGATTTGTGCTAACTTTATGTCGAAATTTGGAGTACTTGTGGGGCTTGTCTTAGATTAATGTAGCCCTGTTAATTCTTCTTGCAACAAAAATGTGGAACACTTTACAAGTTTGCATGTCATCTCTGTTCAAGGACCATGCTAATCTCTCTATCATTTCAATTTTAGTACATGTGTTGCCAAACTGAGTATAAGAGTTGTTTTTTTTCCCTATTTTTCTCTTCTGATTTTTTTGAGTGTTGTCCTTACTCACTCCTATGGCAGACGGTGATTCCTAATCAAGGTAGGTATTTCAAAGCAGCTTGAAGCTATAGATTTAGAACCTTAATGTCCCAGAAGAAAAAGTATGGTTTTTACCATATTCTCTTTTACCATACCCAGGGCGTCAGCTGTGCACATTATTTCTTTTGGAAGATGGTGAATCAGTCTTGTTTAATGCCCTTCCCTGAAACCTTCATTAAGACCATTAAAATAGAGCCTTTTGCTGTTCTCACCTCGGTCCCGTGTACATCTCCAGAAAAAGGTGGATGGCATTGTCTGCACTTTGACCACCTTGAATGTAAGTAGGATTTTTCTCCTGAAGGAAGAGGTGAGAAGCATATTGATGATTTAATTCCACCTTATTACAAGTTCAACTTGAACGGAAGGTGAGATTCATGAGGCTCCTGCAAAGGACAGAAAAAAGGGTCTCAGTGAAGTTTAATGGCCAACAAACATTAACAAAACAGATGTCTCAAAGTAACCTGTGTGCATCTTCGTGTGTATAGTGAGTTTTTTATCTACTCATAGTGATTCTCAGTCGTTCCACATGGGCAAAGCACACCTGTAATTAAAAATCGAGTTCTCTGAGCAGAGGGGGTTTTCTTAGGTCATTGAAGAAGTGTATAATAATTTATTGCTAAGCATATACAGCAGTTTGAATGATGTGTACTTTTCGATCTAAAATTAATTCCAAATATGTCTAAAATGACAGTCTCCTGACCCCGCATCTGGCTTTCCTCACTGAGGGCCCTTTGCCCTTGTTGGTGAGGTTCCCTCACCACCCCAAGCAGAGCTCCGGCAGCTGCAGACCTCTGCAACCAGCCATAGGTACGCTTTAGACCACTCTCCCCAAGCTTGAAGGAGCCTCATGCATGAAGGAACTGGCAGAGGATCCCAGGTGTGCGGGACCCAGGGCGGAGACATCCAAGGCTGCTCGGATCAAGACTGGGACTCCTCATCCAGATCCCTCATCTTCCAGTAGCTAAGTGTTACACCCACGAACTGCCCTTGGAGCCATGTAGTCCCATGAATGGCCAAGATCCAGAGACTGGATCTTGTTGATATTTCAACAACTCTTTTTGTCCAGTTCTCTTTCTTGGAGAACCTGGCAGGTTACCGAGAGTATCTTGCCCACATGGCAGAGTCTGGCAAGCTCCCCGTGGTGAATTCTACATGCCAAAACCCACTAACAATAATGGATCTCATTTCCCTGACCATGAAAGAGCCTCCAATGTGGCACTTGCTAAAATCTCAGGGCTAGGACGAATGGAGATGTTACTGGTGCCTGCTCATGGAAATCATTCTCTACCACCAATGAACCCAGTATTCCTCCCAACATGCCCCCCACCCTGATTCTGTGGCAGGGCATTCTCTTTGGTTCTCTGGGGCCATGGACAAGCCAGAGAGCTGCTCATGGTGGGCAACTCATGGTCTTGGCGGGGCAGGAAGAATGGGCTGTTTCTACCCCCCACCCCCTATCCCACGAGGCTGTAGTAGCCCTGTCACCGCTAGCTCATACCTGGCTATCCAATAGTCTCTGAGGTGATTGCCATTGTGCTGCCAGGGGAGATAAAGGCAGAAGGGACAAACACCCTTTTCCACCTGGTGTAGAATGGTGACATAGCTTAATGCATAGTTCAGCCACATTTCGGCCAAAAGCCGCTGGGTTCCGAATTGGGTCCATCTGCCTCTGGGGCCATGGTGGTTCTGGAGAGCCACTTGTGTGGGTCAAATTGTGGACTCGGTGGGGGAGAAAGAATGGGTCTATGGTCTACTCTTGCATGAATCTCCCAACTCAACTGGGTCCTCCAAACACCCTTTACTTGGTATTCTGTTCTCTGTCTGAGCTGCCTTTACCCCCAGCATGTGATGCCGGCTTCCAAGGCCTGGAGCAAACCTCCTAGTCCTTATCACTCTATTCTTGGGTATTAATCTCCCATTCTGTTACTTTATATTCCACGATGAGTACAATCTTTCTATGTCTGTCCCTCGCTTTCTGACTCATTTCACTTTCTATATTGATCCACTTTCATTCAAATTTTATGACTTCTTTTTTTCTAAAAGCTTCATAGTATGCCACTGTGTAGATAAATAAACTATCATTAACCAGTCATCTGTTCTTGGACACTAGGGATTTTTTTCCCCCAGATTATGGTTATTGTGAACAGTGCAGCAATCAACATACAAGTGCAGATGTCATTTCGGCTGTACTTTTTTGCCTCTCCAGGCTATCTTCCCAGGAATGATATTGCTGGGTTAAATGGGAGCTCAATTTCTAGTTTTCGGAGAACCATTCATACTGTTTTCCAAAATGGCTGAACCTGTCCGCATTCGCACCAGCAGTGAAGGAGAGTCCCTTTTTCCCCACATCCACGGCAACACCAGTAGCTTTTGTTCTTTTGGATGTGGGCCAGTTTCCGTGGTGTGAGGTGATAATCTCATTGTAGTTTTGACCTGCATTTCCCTGATGATTTGTGATGATGAGCATTTTTCATGTGCCTTTTGGCCATTCGGTATCTTCTTTGAGAAAGTTTCTGTTAATTTCATCACCCCAATTTCTGATGGCGTTGGACGATTTCTTCTTGTACAGTTCAACCAGTGCCTTGTATATATTTGATATGAACACCTTATTACATAGGTATTGGGTGAATATCCTTTCCCATTCTGTAGATTGTCTTTGTATTCTGGTCACTGTTTCTTTTGAGGTGCAGAAGGTTCTTAATTTAAGATAGTCCCCTTTGTTTATCTGTGTTTCCAATTTTTTGGCAGTGGTGTGTTATCTTTGAAGATACCTTTAGCTTCAATGTTGTGGACGGTTTTGCTGACCTTGTCTTCAATGTACCTGATGAATTCTGTTCTGATGTTGAGGTCTTTGACCCATTTTCATATGACTTTTGTGCATGCAGTTAGGTAGAGGTCTGAGCCCATTTTTTTGCATGTAGCTGTCCAGTTTTTCCAGCACCATTTGCTAAAGAGGCATTTCTTGCTGCACTTCACATTTCCTGCTCCCTTATCAAAGATTATTTGAACATATATTTGAAGGTGTGTGTCAGTATATTCAATCCTGTTCCATTGGTAGGCGGCTCTGCCTTTGTTCCAGTACCATGCTGTTTTAACTATTATCGCTTTGTAGTAGAGTTTGAGGTTGGGGAAGCTGAGGCCTCCCATCGTCGTTTTCCCAAGAAATGCTTTAGCTATTCGAGGGCGTTTGTCGTTACATATGAATTTCAGGAGCGCTTGATCAATTTCTTTGACGAATGTTATGTGTAACTTTATAGGGATCACATTGAATTTGTACAATGCTTTGGGGAGTATTGCCATTTTGACAATGTTAATTCTCCCAATCCATGAGCAGGAGGTGTTTTCATTTCCTCGTTTCCTCTTATTTCCTGTTGTATAGGTCCTTTCCCTCCTTAGTTAAGCTGATGCCGAGATGTTTGATTTTCTGAGGCATGATTGTGAATGGGATTGCTTTCTTCATGTCACTTTCTTCTCTCTCATTATTTGCATATAGAAAAGCCATAGACTTTTGGGTAATGATTTTATAGCCTGCAACTTTACTATATAAGTTGTTTCTAGGAGTTTTTTGGTAGAGGTTTTAGAATTCTCTAAATATAATATCACATCTTCTGTGAATAGTGAGAGCCTGATTTCTACATTTCCTACATGAATGCCTTTAATATTTTTTTTTATCTGACTGCTATTGCAAGTACTTCCAGTACTATATTCACAGAAGTGCCCAAATGAATATTTTTCTTTTTGGGTTTCACCCAGCGATGCTCAGAAGTTACTCCTGGTTCATGCACTCTGGAATTTCTCCTGGCAGTGCTCGAGGGACCATATGGGATGCTGGGAATCGAACCAAGGTTGGCTGCGTGCAAGGCAAACGCCCTATCCCCTGTGCTATTGCTCCAGCCCCAAAAATGAATTTTTACTTAACACTTTCTATCTGTAAATTTCTATGCTAAGAACAGAGGTATAAACGGTGATATCTGAGTAATTTAAAAGTAAACTATGAAGACAGATAATATAAAGAATTTCTTTGTATTAATTTCTAAAATGTGTAGCTTTTATTAAATATATTAAGAATGAATGAGAGGTCTTGATTATACCATGAATATTATTTCCCTGTTAGAAGTTACCCTTCTAAAATGCAATAAAGTGACACATTTTGAAAATGTTTATTATTCATTAATTCAGTGAATATTTGTTAGTCTGGGGGTTCAGTGCCTCCAAGAAGTCAACCTGAACCCTCAAGGTTAGTGCATCTACAGTCTGATGGTGCCTTCATGCTGCCTGATAACCCCAGATTTCCACTGTGCCTCTAGCTGGATCCCAACACCTCAGGAGTAAGTTTCCCGAGAAATTAAACTCCGAAAAGATATGTGGGAGCCATGTTAACAAACCACCCCTGGCTCAGCTAAACAAGCTAATGTATTGGTCTTGCTTCAGAGACCCATAAATAAATCCATCTCAGGATGGATTTCACTGAAATATAGGTAAAGGTAAAGGCCCTCCCATTGATCGTCGATTTGTTCAAGCGGGCCCAGTAACGTCTCCATTGGAGACTTTTGTTGTTACTGTGGGCTGGAGCGATAGCACAGCGGTAGGGCGTTCGCCTTACAAGCGGCCAACGTGGCCAACCCGAGTTCGATTCCTCCGCCCCTCTCGGAGAGCCCATTAAGCTATCGAGAGTATTCGATATGCCAAACACTGAAATATGACAGCTGAAAATTCGGATATGCGGGTTTTGTGACTGAAATCTCCAGGCTTTCTCTGAGTCAGGGTGGGCAGCCCACTCTCACTGCCCTGTACTTATGGAAGCCTCAGCATAAGTGAGGCTCAAAGCGGCTCCAGCCTTAACTTCCTGATAAAAATACTAAATTCCAGGACTGAAGCGATAGCACAGTGGGTAGGGTGTTTACCTTGCATGCGGCCGACCCGGGTTGGAATCCCAGCATCCAATATGGTCCCCTGAGGTCCACCAGGAGTAATTCCTTAGTGCAGAGCCAGGAGTAAGTCCTGAGCATTGCCAGGTGTGACCCCTCAATAAAAATACTAAATTCCTTGAACAAACATGATGAAATCTTAGTAACTGTATGAGAACCATAATGCACAAAATGAAAAGGAGACAGAGAGAAAGAATTAAAGAGCCTGCCATAGAGACAGGCTGGGAGTGGGGGTAGGGTGTTGGGGGATGTTGTAGGGAACCAGGGACATTGGTGGTTGGAAATGTACACTAGTGGAGGGAAGCATGTTGGATCGTTGTATGACTGCAAGCAAATTATGAATAGCTTTGCAATGGTCAATCTCACAGATATTCAATAAAAATTTAAAAATATATATCCTTCATTGGTATCTCAGACTACTGGTACAACTTTAAAACCCAGCATATCTATTTTTGTTTTCTCAGTAGTAAAAAAACACGTTACTCACCTGTGTGCCAATAGCTTGAAGAATGCTAAATCCAAAGATATATCAATGACTGTCTTTGGCAAGAATACTGTAATTGCAGGTATGTTATGTTTTAGAATCAGTTCATGCACAAGAAATCAAGAGGAGCAAGTGGCAAAGAGCATCAATGTTGAATGGATAATGTTTGAGGAGCTTTCAAGGGAGACAGAAAGATTTGGCATGAGAAGAGGGAAGAAACAGAAGAGTGAAGTACTAATAAGTATCATGAGAAAAATGCAAGGGAGGACACTTCCTGGCAAGTGTCACACTCTGTTGAGCTTTTGGTGAGGATAAGTATTAGAAAGTATCTTTCCCATTTAGTGGTAAAAAGGTAACTTTGATGGGTGTATTTAAAATTTACTTTAACAATTAGAATTACTAAGAGATTACAATTACAAAGTTGCTCATAATTGAGTTTTAGTCATCTAATGTTCTAGAACCTTTCCAGTATATTGGGGGTATTTTTGAAGGAATATCCCTGGTGCGAAGACTTGGGCATCTGAATCTTAACACATTTCACCAAATATATGATCTGTACTCACATGATTTACACTGTCTCCCCTGCTCTTTGATTTATGTTTTCATGCAATATTTCCTTGTGAACCTCACCTCAAGTGAGGGTCCCTATTTAAAACAAATACATATTTCTGGGGAATTATATATTTTTGGTTGCTGGGAGAGTCTCTAAAGCAATGCTCAGGAGGTGTGGGGGCCCCACAGACAATTCTCAGAAAACGTGGCCATGGTGTTTGGTATCCTCCGAGGCTATAGGCCTTTGATAATCTGGCAATCAGGTGGTGCTGGGAGTCAAATTTAGTGAATGGGAGACAAGTTCCATAAGCACTACACTATCTCCTGCGGCCCTGGGTATAAGATTGATGTCAGTATTCTGAGGTCCTCCCTTTTGTCAGAAAGCAGAAACTTGTGCAGGAGAAAGTGGAAGAGACCTTAGGGTTTAGCTAGGTTGACTGAGTAGATGGTGGTAGTATTAAGATTGGAACATAAAGTAAAAATAAAACAAGAGAAAGATCTAACAATAGTAAAGAGGGCTTTAGTACTCAAAAAGTTTAGAAACAGGCACATGGCAAGTAGTTTTAAAAAGCATCCAGGAGATAATATAGTATTGCGAGTGAACCAATCTACTCTATGGATACATCTCATCCTTGAAATGGAAAAGGACAATGTATTACAGTTAAAAATTTACAAATAAGATATATACGTCTATTTCTGCTGTGTTCCTATGCTTTACCAAGTATTATTCTAATTTTATATTTACTTTAATGATTAAAACAGTATTTGCCAACATTAAACTTTTAATGAAATGTTTTATTAAAAATTTTTTTTAAAAAATTTATTAAAAATGTTTTACTAAAATGTTATTTAAAAAAGAAACATATGGGCCAAAGAGGTAGTGCAGTATGCAGAGGGTGTTTACTTTGTATGCAGATAATTTGAGTTCAATCCCCTGAACCCTGAGCCTGCCAGAAGTAATCTCTGGATAGAAAGTCAGAAGTGAGCCTGGAACTCATACGGGTGCGCTCCCTTCCCGAAAAAAAGGAAGAAAAGTAAAACATATAACTGATTCTTGAGTAGCATAGAGGTTAAGGGTGCTAATTCCTATATAATTTTTGAAAGCCCCAAATTTAATGTATAGTCTGCTATTCACCAAGCCCCGCATCTTTTCCCCCTGAACTCGACACCCTCCACAGGGGGACACCTTCTCCAGACACCTAGAGCAGCTCCATGGGACTGTCCATCACCTAATCAGCCCCTCCCCTCCAGGTGGGTAGGGGGAGCATAAGCCAGCTTCACTGCTCCTCACGCCCAGCCCTGCGCATTTTCCTGCAGAACTGGACACCCTTCATCAGGGGACACCTGCAGCAGCTCCATGGGATTTTCCATCGCCCCTCCTACATTCCAGGATCCTGGGTGGGAGTGAACCTGCGATCAGACAGGGGCATGCCCGCCATGTAGGGGGAGTGGCCTCCCAGAAGTGGGCGTGGCCACCTCCTGGGTGGGCAGCCACAGTTATATTTCCTAATCTGGGCACTCAGGACTTTCATCCCTCACTTTGTCGCCTAGTACTGGCTAAGAATATCTGACCACCTCTACTAGAATTAAACAACATCCCACTCGCCTACTCCATTTCTAATAAACGACCAGTATGAAATGTGATGTACAAGCACAAATGTAAAAAGTACCTCCTCCAAAGCTTCACTCAATGTCAGTTTTAAAACAAAGAATAAGACCTGATTGAGAAGAAGGTCGGAATCTAGAATGGGAGAAGGTTGGCTACCATCGACAAACCTTATCCAAAATCCTTTCCCATGGTAAGAGGGAACAGTACCTGTGATTTCAGGAGTCTACCTCTAGGTTACCATAACAACATGAAGAAACAGCGCAAATCTCTACCACAAGGAGAATATGAAGAAAAGAATCCCGAATCCTTAACCGAGGTTGTCCACAATTGCGCTCTCTTTGATAAGGAATTCCAGTATAAAATGCGGAGGGTGTTCAAGGATCTACTCAAAGAATCAATGGAAGAGATATCCAAAGACTAAAAGAAGAAATGAAAGAAACAATGGAAGAGATAGTCAAGTAAATACAGGAAGAAAAGAGAACAGAATTTAAAAAAAGCTACAAAAAGGAGAGTCACAAATAAAGGATTCAGTGGATGAAATTAAAAAGACAGTAAGTGCCCTTAACAATAGGACAAGTGCAGCTGAAGAGAGGATCAGCAAGCTTGAAGATGAGCAACAGAAATCCCATCGGGAACAACAAGCAATAGGTAAAGACCTCAAAATCGCTCTAAGGAGAATCAAAGACCTAGGGGATGACGCCAAGAGGAACAACATTAGAATCATTGGAGTACCAGAAGGACAGGGAGAAAACCCCAATGAAAAAAGCTAGATTCAAAGAAATCATTGCTGAAAAGTCCCCAGAGTTAAGGAAGCACACATCCAGATCAAAGGAGCCAGAAGGGTACCAGCTAAAGGAGACCCCAGAAAAAACACTCCAAGGCATATCATAGTCAGAACGATGGATGCTGTGGACAGAGACACAATATTACAAGCAGCAAGGTCAAAGAAGGAAATTACATACAAAGGAGCACCCATTAGATTCACAGCTGACCTATCAGTGGAAACACTCTAAGCCCGAAGGAAATGGTGGGATATAGAGAAAAAATTCAATGAAATGAACGCCTCACCGAGAATACTCTATCCAACTAAACTCTTACTCAAATTCGATGGAACAATACACCACTTTTTAGATAAACACAAGCTCAGGAACTTCATATACTCCAAACCAAATCTAAAAGTAGGACTAAAGGGGCTCCTGTAAGATAAGGAAAACGTGTAAACACAATCAACTCCTACAGGAAGATGGCACAAAACCCCATGACAATAATCTCCCTTAATGTCAATGGTCTAAATGCACAACCAAGAGATACAGAATGGAAAAATGGATCCAGAAACAGAACCCAACATTCTGCTGTCTACAAGAAACTCATCTGAACAATTAGAGCAAACACAGACTCAAAGTGAAAGGATGGAAAACAATCCTGCAAACAAACAGTTCCCTCACAAAAGCTGGGGTGGCCACACTAGTATCCGACAACATTAATTTCAGGCTGAAAAAGATTAGAAGGGACAGCGAAGGCCACTTTCTCTTCATCAAGTGATACATACAACAGGAAGAAATCATACTCTCAAATGTATACGTACCTAATGAAGGAACAGCTAGATATTTAAAACAACTGCTAACAAAATTTAAAGAGGACAGTGCTAGCAACACAAGAGTAGATGGAGACTTCAACATCGCCTTATCACCTCTGGATAGATCAACAAGAATAAAACTCAGCAAGGAAAAATTGGCTTTGAATTAAGAAATAGAAGAGAAAGGACTTATAGACCTATACAGGGCTTTACATCCCCCAAAAAGAGAATACACATTCTTCTCCAGTGCCCATGGAACATTTTCCAAAATATACTATGTGCTAGGTCACAAAACATACCTCAATAGAATCAGGAAGATAGAAAGAGTATCAACAATTTTTTCAGACCATGATGCACTGAGGATAGATGTGAATCACACACAGACACGAACACCTGAAAACTAAACAAGTCACTGCTGAACAATGAGTGGGTCAGGAAGCACGTCTAGGAAGAAATCAAAATATACCTAGAAACAAATGAGAATGAAGACACGAACTACCAGAACTTATGGGATGCAGCTAAAGCCCTATTAAGGGGAAAATTTATAGCTCTGTAAGCATATCTAAGGACGGAAGAAAGGATGCACATAAGCAACTTGACTTCATAGCTCAAGATCTTAGAAAAGGATCAAGAGTAGGAGCCTAAATCGGGCAGAAGGAAAGAGATCATAAAACTTAGAGCAGAAATCAATACATGGAAACCTAAGAAACAATCCGAAAGATCAATGAAACCAAGAGCTGGCTCTTAGAGAAAATAAACAAGATAGATAAACCACTAGCAACACTCACAAAGAAACAGAGAGAGAGAACACTAATAAACCGAAGCAGAAATAAAAATGGCGATATCACAACGGAAACCAAAGAAAGTCAAAAGATCATCAGAGTCTACTTTGAAAGTCTGTATGCCAAGAAAAAAGAGAAGTTAGAAGAAATGTACAAATTCCTGAATTCCTATAATCTCCCAAAGCTGAGTCAAGAAGATATAGAATACCTGAATACACCTAGTCACATCAAGGAAATAGAAACTGTAATTAAAATTCTTCCCCAAAACAAAACCCCAGGTCCAGATGGATTCACTACCAAATTTTTCCAAACATCTTAAGAGGATCTACTGCCAGTCCTTCTCAAACTTTTCCAGGAAATTGAAAAAACAGATACTCTCCCAAACAGTTTCTATGAAGCCCATATCTCTCTAATACAAAAGGGAAACAAAGACACCATGAGAAAAGAAAACTACAGGCCGATATCACTGATGAACATGGATGAGAAGATTCTGAACAAAATACTAGCAAATAGAATTCAACAACTCATCAAAAAGATCATACACCATGACCAAGTGGGATTCATCCCGGGGATGCAAGGATGGTTTAACAATCGGAAATCAATCAACATAATCCATCACATCAACAAAACAAAAGATAAAAATCATGTGATCATATCAATAGATGTAGAGAAAGCAATTGACAAGATCCAGCATTTTTTTTTTGAAGAAAACCCTCGCCAAATTTGGGATAGAGGGAATTTTCTCCAATATAGTTAAAGCCAGCTACCACAAGCATACAGCAAGCATAATTCTTAATGGGGAAAAACTGAGAGCATTCCCCCTAAGATCAGGAACGAGATAAGTATTCCCACTCTCTCAACTGCTGTTCAACATAATACTGGAAATACTAGCAATAGCAAGTAGGCAAGAAAAAAAGATTAAGTCCATCCAAATAGGAAAGGAAGAAATCAAGTTCTCACTATTTGCAAGTGATATGATACTATACTTAGAGTACCCTAAAAACTCTACCAAGAAACTCCTAGAAATGATAAACTCGATAGTAAATTTACAGGTATAAAATAAATACCCAAAAGTCCATGGCTTTATTATGCACAAATAATGAAAGAGAAGAAAATGACAAGATGAAAACAATCCCATTACAATTGTATGCCAGAAAATCAACTACCTAGGAATTAGTTTAACTAAGGAAGTAAAGGAACTATATAAAGAAAACTACAAAACGTTCCTTCTTTAAAATAAAAGAGGACGCGAGGAAATGGAAAAATATCCCCTATTCATGAATCAGGAGAATTAATATTGTCAAAATGGCAATACATCCCCAAGCACTGTACAAATTCAATGCGATCCTTATTAGGATACCCATGACATTCTTCAAAGAATTGGAGCAAACACTCCTGAAATTTATATGGAACAATAAGCCCCCAGGAATAGTTAAAGCAATTCTAGGGGAAAAAGAAAATGTGAGGAATTAACCTCCCGAACCTCAAACTCTACTACAAGTAGTAATAATTAAAACAGCATTATACTGGAACAAAGGCAGAGCTGCAGACCTATGGAACAGGGTTGAATATACTGACATCTCCCCTCAAACATATGACCATCTAATCTTTGAGAAAGGGGCAAGAAATGTGAAGTGGAGTACGGAAAGTCTTTTTAACAAATGGTGCTTGCAAAACTGGACGACTACATGCAAACTACTGGGCTTAGATCCCTGCCTAACACAATGTAAAAAGTAAGATCAAAATGGATCAAAGACCTAAACATCATACCGGAACCCATTAGGTACATTGAAGACAAAGTTGGCAAAACCCTCCATGACATTGAAGCTAATGGTATCTTCAAGGATGTCATGTCATTGGCCAAGCAAGTGAAAACAGAGATAGACGAATGGGAATATTTAAACTAAGAAGCTTCTGCACCTTAAAAGAAACAATGACTAAAATACAGAGAGAGTCTACAGAATGGGAAAGGATATTCTCCAAATACACATCTGAAAAAGGGGGTGATATCAAGTATATACAAAGTACTGGTTGAACTCCACAAGAAGAAAACATCCAACCCCATCAAAAAGTGGAGCAACGAAATGAACAGACTTTCTCAAAGAAGAAATCCGAATGCCAAAAGACACATGAGAATATGCTCTACATCATTAATCATCAGGGAGATGCAGATCAAAACAACAATGACATATCATTTCACACCACAGACACTGGCCAACATTCAAAAAAACAAAAGCAACCTGTGTTGACAGGATGTGGTGACAAAGGGACCCTCCTTCACTGCTCATGGTAATGCCGACTGGCTCAACCCTTTCGGAAAACAGTATGGATGATTCTCAAAACATTAGAAATTGAGCTCCCATTTGACCCAGCAATACCACTCCTGGGAATATACCTCGGAGAAGCAAAAAAGTAGAGTCGAAATGACACCTGCACTTATTTGTTCATTGGAGTACTATTTACAACAGGTAGAATATGGAAAAAAACCGAATGCCTGAGAACAGATGACTGGTTACAGAAACTTTGGTACATCTACACAATGGAGTACTATGTAGCAGTTCGAAAAAAATGAAGTCATGAAATTTACTTACAAGTGCTACTGCGTGGAAAATATTATGCTAAGCGAAATGAGTCAAAAAGAGAGGGACAGACATAGAAAGACTGCATTCAACTGGGTAACAAAATTAGAAAACTAAGAGAATAACACCAAGGATAGCTGTGATAAATATCAGGTTGTTCACTCCATGGCTTAGAGGCCATCCGCACACTCTAGGGGTAAAGGCAGCTCAGATAGAGAAGGGAGCACCAAATAAAGGGTTCTGAGAAGATCCACCCAGAATGAGAGATGCATGCTGACAGCAGTCTATAGACAGAACATGATTGCCACCCAAAGTCTCTCCTGCAGATCACAGCACCGAAAAGGAGAGATAGACGAAAAGGGACTGCGCTGCCACAAAGGCAGGGCAGGATGGGGGATGGGGGGTTGTGAGGGATACTGGGAGTGGTAGGGGTGGCAAATGGGCACTGGTGTTGGGGTGGGTACTCGATCATTGTATCACTGAAACACAAGCACACAACTTGTAAGTCCACAACTGTAACTCATGGTGTTTAACTAATAAAACAAAATAAAACAAAAAACAAAACAAAACAAAATAAAACAAGAGAAATATCTATCAATAGCAAAGAGGACTGTAGTACTCAAAAAGTTTAGAAAGAGGAACATTGGCAAGTATTTTTAAATAGGCATCCAGGAGAGAATATAGCATTGTGAGTGAACAAATCTAATCTATGGATTCTTCTCATCCTCAAAATGGAAAATGACAATCTGTTACAGTTACAAATTTCAAAATAAGATATATACCATCTACTTTTTTGCTGCGTATTTATGCTTTGCCAAGTATTATTCTAATTTTTAAATTTACTTTAATGATTAAAACACTATTTCCATGCTTTAAACTAATTAAATGTTTTATTAAAAATGTTTTTTAAAATTAATTAAAATGTTTTACTAACATGTCATTTTTTTCTGTTTACTATGCTTTTTTTTAAATGATGAAATATTTCTCACAGAGTAGTCACATATGGAACAGTTTTTTTTTATTATTTATTTTTTTAAATTTTTAGTGAAACAGCATGAGGTACAGTAGTAGATTTATAATTTTTTCTGCTTGGGTTTCGATTATACAATGATCAAATACCCATCCCTCCACCAGTGCCCATTTTCCACCACCATGGATAATAATCCTCCCACACCCATCCCTCCCATCTTACCCTGCCTCTGTTGCAGGGCAATCCCTTCTGTTCTCTCTCTCCTTTTGAGTGTTGTGGTGTGCAAAAGAGGCTTTGAGTGGCAAACATGTTCAGTCCATAGTCTACTTTCAACATGCACATCCCCTCCTGGGAGAATCCTCCAAACACACTTTATTTGGTGCTCCCTTCTCTATCTGAGCTGCCCTTTCTCCTAGAATGCCTGGCTGGCCTCTAAGCTATGGAGTAATCCTCTGGTGTTGATCTCAGCTATTCATGGGTATTAATCTCATATTTTGTTTCTTTATATTCCCCAGATGAATGCAATATTTGTATGTCTATCCCTCTCTTTCTGACTCATTTCGCTTAGCATGATACTTTCCATGTTGTACCACTTGTATATAAATTTCATGACTGCATCTTTTCTAACAGCTACATAGTACTCCATTGTGTAGATGTACCAAAGTTTCTTTAACCAGTCATCTGTTCTTGGGCATTCAGGTTTCTTCCAGGTTCTGGCTATTGTAAAGAGTGCTGCAATGAACAAACAAGTGCAGATATCATTTCGACTATACATTTTTGCCTCTCTGGGATATATATCCAGGAGTGGTATTGCTGGGTCAAATGGGAGCTCAATTTCTAATTTTTTGAGAATCGTCCATACTGTTTTCCAGAAAGGCTGAACGAGTCGACATTCCCACCAACAGTGAAGGAGTGTCCCTTTCTCGCCACATCCGCGCCAGCATCAGTTTCTTTGTTGTTTTGAATGTGGGCCAGTCTCTGAGGTGTGAGATGGTATCTCATTGTGGTTTTGATCTGCATCTCCCTGATAATTAATGATGTAGAACGTTTTCTCATGTGCTTTTTTGCCATTTGGATTTCTTCTTTGAGAAAGTTTCTTTTCATTTCATTGCCCCAATTTTTGATGGGGTTGTATGTTTTCATCTTGTAGAGTTCAACCAGTATTTTATATATCCTTGATATCAACCCCTTGTCAGATGTGTGATGGGCGAATATCCTTTCCAATTCTGTAGAATGTCTTTATATTTTGGTCACTGTTTCTTTGGAGGTGCAGAAGCTTCTTAGTTTAAGATAGTCCCATTTATCTATCTCTGTTTTCACTTGCTCGGCCAGTGGCGTGGCATCTTTGAAGATACCATTAGCTTCAATGTCATGGAGGGATTTGCCAACTTTGTCTTCAATGCACCTTATGGATTCTGGTCTGATGTTGAGGTCTTTAATCCATTTTGATCTTACTTTTGTACATGGTGTTAGGCAGAGTTCTGAGCCCACTTTTTATCATTTAGCCATCCAGTGATGCCAGCACAATTTGTTAAAGAGACTTTCCTTACTTCATTTCACATTACTTGCACCTTTATCCAAGATTAGATGATCATATGATTGAGGGGAGATGTCATTGTATTCAACCCTGTTCCATTCGTCTGCAGTTCTCCCTTTGTTCCAGTACCATGCTGTTTTAACATTGGATGAAACTAGAGGATATCATGCATGTAAAGTTAGCCTTAAGGAAAGGAACAGATACAGAGAGATTTTTCTCATATGTGGGATGTAAAGACACACAGCAAGGTAGCAACAAAGGTTCAAGGGCAATGTAAGGGGAGAACTGATTCACATAATTGAGTCAGGGGATTGGGACTGAGGGATTCTGGGAGTTTCGAGGAGAGGGAGGGTTTATTTTTTGAGAGAATGAGGAGTGTCATGTTGGAATAATGTGTATGAGGAACCATTGTTAATTGAATTATAAATCATAGAATATTAATATTGTTTTAGACGTTTGTCTGTCTCATTTTATTCTTTTAATTTGTTTTCTCCATATGCCACATATGCATGAACTTGTATGATGCCTATCTTTTTCTGCCTGGCTTATGTCACTAAACATAATATCCTCATGTTATGATTTTTTATACAAATAATAAGAAGATTTCACTTCATACAACTGAGTAGGATTCCATTGCTTTACACCCTTTCATTTTCAAAATTTGGGGTTTAAAACATACAAATATTGATTTTAACAATGCTCTGGTGTTTTAAAATTTTTAGTTCAGTGAAGAAAAGGTAAAGGCCCTCCCGTTGATAGTCGATTTGCTCGAACAGGCCCAGTAACATCTCCATTGGAGACTTTGTTGTTACTGTGTTTGGCATATTGAATACTCTCGGTAGCTTGCCGGGCTCTCCGAGAGTGGCAGAGGAATCGAACTCGGGTCGGTCATGTTGGCCGCTTGTAAGGCGAACGCCCTACCGCTGTGAAGAACAATAGATTTTATTGAACAACACAGAAACTTGTGAAACAGGCATAAGGTGGAATGGAATATATGTTCAAGAGAGAACACTCGTTTTACAAAGCAAGCAAAGAGTGACATACAGAAAGGAAGCACGGTATTTCTTTAAGGAAGAACACAAGCTTGAGGATCAAGCCCACTCTGGTAGTTTAGGAATAAGAACTTGGAGTGGTATGAACTTAACTTGTATACTTTAAGGGAGAACCTGAGTGAAACAAATAGAAGTACGTTCAGGAGAATGATAAACTGGAGTCTATGCTTGGAGTGAGGAGGGTAGAGAGTTCTTTGGGGAGATCTGGACTATGGAGAACAGTAATATTATAACATTAATGATAGTATCTTACCGTGGGATTCCAAAAAAATCTTTAACAGTGGTGTCAGAAATGATAACATTCTTAGGTATTTGGATTTCCTGTCGAAACTACTGGAAAGCTGAGTTTATGCTCTGGATGCCCAGCGGGTAGGGCGTTCGCCTTACAAGCGGCCAACATGGCCGACCCGAGTTCGATTCCTCCGCCCCTCTCGAGAGCCCGGCAAGCTACCGAGAGTATTTGATATGCCAGACACAGTAACAACAAAGTCTCCAATGGAGACGTTACTGGGCCCGCTCGAGCAAATCGACGATCAACGGGAGGCCTCTGCCTGAAACAAGGTCAACAAATCATGAATGAAAAATTACAAGTTACATGGATCAAGGATTCTGATCCCAGTGGAAGGCTAGCTTTTGGGTGGACAATTTCTACTGATGGCCTGATGTAGATTCTGATCCTGGGATACGTAACAGAAAGGAGGTAGTGACAGGTATCCTCAGAAGTGAAGCCTCTGAGACAGAATTCATTCATGCCAACTTATGGGTTATCAATGTTTGCTCATGGCTGCTACCCTTATAACATGCCATTCAACAATTCTGTGGTTTCAATTTACTGTGTCAATGTAAAGATGAA
The DNA here is from genome assembly GCF_029834395.1 of Sorex fumeus. Classification (NCBI taxonomy): domain Eukaryota; kingdom Metazoa; phylum Chordata; class Mammalia; order Eulipotyphla; family Soricidae; genus Sorex; species Sorex fumeus. The sequence goes on from NW_026606203.1 coordinate 1,474,039, forward strand.
GTTTCTAAATCAAAGGTAAAAATTTGAGGCCCTCAAGATGATGAATTATGGGGAGGGGGGTGGAGCTGGAGCTATAGTACAGCAGGTAGGGCATTTGCCTTGCACATGGCCTACCCAGGTTAGATTCCCAGCATCCTGTATGGTCCCCCCAAGGACCGTGAGGAGTAATTCCTGACTGCACAGCCAGGTGTAACCCCTGTGCATCGTCAGGTGTGACCCAAAAACGCAAAAAAAAAAAAGACGATGACTTACCTTTAGATATTTTGAAGTCAAGTAAAAACAGCCAGGAAGCTCACCAGAAAAGAGTTCTCCTGGGTCAAAAACATCATCACCTCTGGCGTGAGAGCATAGAGAAAATAACGTTTCCATTTTATGCCATGTTAAAGCAAGCCAGACATGATCTTGGAAAGTTTGTCAAAGGAAAGCATGGCTATAGGAAGGATAAGATGACTACTGAATCTTAGAGGTAAAATATACAAGTGAAGAAAAGGTCAAGAATTAGGCGGTATGATGGCGACCAGGTATAATAAGAAAAGCATTTTTTAAAAAATAAAATGCAATGAGACATCAAAAAAGACTTTTTTAAATGTTTAAGAACAGGGATATAACTCAGGGATAGAGCATTTGCGTTCCATTGTATGATGATCTGGGATTGATCCTTAGCATTGCAAACAGCATTATTTTTTAATTTTTAATTTCTTTCTTTCTTGCTTATTTGCTTGCTTGTTTTTCTTGTTTTTTTTTTTTGGATCGCACCTGGCTATGCATAGGGGTTATTTTTAATTTTAAAAAAATTATAATTTTTATTTTTTACCTGTGGTTTAAAATGAAACCTAAAATATTTTAGAGTAAATATATGTGAAGAAGAATAAAATTCACGGGAACTATTTAGTGTTCTTAATGATACAGCAGTCAGAATTTTGAGGTTAATTTTATGGGTAGTGCATAAATAATTTTTCTCCATTATGAGGGCTGTCTTTTTAGCATGGTCACCATTTTTCTAAGTTGCAGGAACGTCTTAGTTTAATGTAGTCTCATTTGTTTATCTTCATTTCTTCTTCCTTGGTCAGTGGTGTTTCATTCTAGAAGTTTCCCTTAGCTTTAATGTCATGGAGGGATCGTCCCACATTTTTCTCCATATATCTTAAGAATTCAGCTATGATATTGAGGTTTTTAATACATTTGATCTGACTTTGTGCCCGGCACTATAAAGAGGTCTGAGTTCAATTTTTTTTTTTTTTGCATGTCGCTGTCCAGGTTTCCCAGCACCACTTGTTGAAGAGACTTCCTTGCTCAACTTCATATTTCTTGAGCCTTTATGAAAGATTAGGTAATAATAATCTGAGGGCCATCGTCAGGATATTTGACTATATTCCATTGATGTGAGGCCTGTCTTTATCTGAATATCATGTTATTTTGATTACTACGACTTTGTAGTAGGGTTGCAAGTTGGGGAAGCTGTTCCCTTCTTCTTTTTACCAAATATTGCTTTAGCTCTTCATGGGAGGTTATTGTTGTGTATGAGTTTCAAGAGTGTTTAATCTATTTCTTTGAAAAATGTTATGGGTATCCTTATAGGAAGTGCAGTAAATCTTTATAGAGCTTTGGGGTGTATTGCCATTTTGACAGTGTTAATCCTCTCAATCCATGAGCATGGGATGTGATTCCATTTCCTCGTATACTCTCTTATTTCGTGAAGTAGAGTTTGTAGGGTTTTTTTTTTGTATAGTTCCTTAACATTTTATCATTTATCACTTAACTTCCCCTTAGTCGTCGATTTGCTCGAGCGGGCGCCAGTAACGTCTCCATTTGTCCCTGTCACGTGCTAGTGTAGCCCAATGGCACCTGTTCGATCCAGGAACATGAAGGGCCTCAAACTGATCGTTCATGATCTTGACAAGAAGTCTGACCATCTGGAAGGTGGGCGGCCACGCGGTCTTTTGACATCCCGTGGAATCCAGTCGGTAACAGCTCTAGTCCTGCGGTCGTCTCTAAATCTCATTACGTGACCAGCCCATCTGATTTTTGACACCTTGGCATAAGAGACAGCGTCCCTGATTCTTGATCGGCGACGGATGTAAGAACTCTTGATTATCTCTCTCATTTGAGTGAAACGTGATATTCCAAGCATAGCTCTTTCTATTCTTCTTTGGGAGACCTGAATACTGTTCTCATCTTGTTTGCATAGGGCCCAGGTCTCTGAGGCATATGTTAATGCAGGAAGAACAGTGGAATCAAAGAGATGTGCCTGGAGCCGGAGGTTCTTCTTCCTCTTAGCTATTTATTCGACGTTCTTGAAGGCGTTCCAAGTCTCTCTCTTCCTCCTACACAGCTCGGGTGCCAGGTCATTTGTCATGTTGACCTCTCGACCTAGGTACACATAGCTGTTGCATTCGGAGATAGTCGTTCCATTGAGAGCGAATGGGGCATCAGGAACAAGGCTGTTTCGCATAAACATTGTCTTCGTAAGACTCAGCTGTAGTCCTAACTTTCCACACTCATGGTCAAAGTCGGCCAGCATTTGTGCTGCTTGGCTGATATTTGGTGTTATTAAAACAATGTCATCAGCAAAGCGGAGGTGGTGTAGTTGCCGGCCATCTAGCTTCACTCCCATTCCTTCCCATTCCAGTCGTCGCATGATGTTCTCGAGGGTGGCACTGAAGAGTTTCAGTGAAAGGGTATCACACTGCCGCACCCCTCTCTTGACATCAACGATCACTTCTTTGTAGAATGGTGAGATCCTGCTAGTGAAACTGTAATACAGCTCATGGAGGATCCTGATGTACTGGGCTTGAATGCCCTGATTGGCTAGGGCTTCAGTGAGCACTTCCGTCTCAACAGAATCAAAGGCCTTCTTTTAATCAATGAACGTTAAACAGAGCTGCACCTTGAACTCCCAAGAAACCTCAATGAGCTTGGTTATTGTGTGGATATGGTCGATGGTGCTGAATCCATTGCGGAACCCTGCTTGCTCGCATGGTTGTCCTTCATCTAGTGTTCTGCCAATCCTATTTAGGATGACTCGAGTGAACAACTTGTAGATGACAGACAATAGGCAGATCCGGCGATAGTTGCCAATGTCATGGATGTCTCCCTTCTTGAACAGTAGTATGGTCCTACTGGTTTTCCATTGGGATGGAAACTTGCATTCAGACAGGTAGCGAGTGAAGAGCCGAGCCAGTGTATTGATGAGTACTGACTGCAGGTACTTCAGGTGTTCAGGTCTGACCTTGTCTGGGCCGGGTGCTGTTTGTTCCTTTACCAACGAAATGGCGTGTCGGATTTCGGAAGGGAGAACGTTGGGAACAACATATCCATCCTGTGGAATTTGGTATGTCGGCAAGTGGACATGGTTATCGAAGAGATTTGAGCAGAAGTCATGGTAATCTTCTCCATTGCCGTTCTGGAGGATGCGATGGATCCATTAGGACGTCGGAGGGCAGTTTTCTTGGTCTTATAGTTGGCGAGGGATAGGCAGGCATTACGAATACTTTTCCTGGCTTCTGCCGCATCTACCAGTACTTCTGCTCTTCTCTCTTCGAGGTCTTCCTTGATCGCATCTCTGCACTGCTTTGCGAGCTGGGACATTAGCTTGCGGTTGCCTGAGGCATTCGGCAAACCAAGCAGGCGAATTAGCTCAAGAGTTTTCGAAGATAGGCGATTTTTTGTGGCTATCTCTCTCTTGGCATTCCTCGCACATTCATGGAGGTGCTGAAGCAGTGGATCGTATTCCTCGTCAATGTTGTCAACAATGGCATCTTCCCATGTTGCCGCAATAGTACCAAAGTATAGTTCCTTAACATTTTAGTTGACTCTAATATACTCGATTTTCTGAGGTATTATTGTGAATGGGATTGTTTTTCTCTATCTCTTTTTTTCTCTTTCATTTGAAATATATGGGAAAGCCATGGACTACCGGATATTGATTTTGTAATATTCTACTTTACTAACAAATCTATTGTTCCCAGGAGCTTTTTTGTAGATTCTTTGGGATTTTCCATGTATAGTATCATGTCATCTCCAAATAGTAAAAGCTTGAGTTCTTCCATTTTTATATGGATGCCCGTGATATCCTTTCTTTTTACCGAAATCCTATGGCAAGTACTTCAAGTACTATGTTGAATAGGTGTGGTTAGAGTGGGTAAATTGTTTTGTGCCTAATTGTATTCTGGGATTCTAGCTCATTGATTTCTGCTCCAAGCCTTTAGTTTTCTCCCCGTTGAGAATAATGCTTGCTGTGGGTTTGTGGTAGTTTGCTTTGACTAGATTGAAGAAAGTACTTTCCACTCCCATTTTGTTGAGAGTTTTTCATCATGAATGGGTGCTGGATCTCATCAAATGCTTTATCTACATCTATCGATATGATGATATGACTTTTATCTTTATTTTATTGAGATGGTGTATTCTGTTGATTGACTAGAGAATGTTAAGCCATCCTTGCATCCCGGGATAAATCTACTTGGTCATAGTGTGTGATCTTTTGTTGAGTTTCTGGATTCTCTTTGCTGGTATTTTCTTGAGAATCTGTGTATCTGTATTCATCAAGGAAATAGGTCTGTAATTTTCATTTTTTGTGGTGTCTCTGTCTGTTTTGAGTATTAGGGTGATCTTTGCCTCATAGAAACTATTTGAGAGCATTTCTGTTTCTTCAATTTCCTGTAAAATCTTGAAAAATGTTGGCAGCAGTTCCTCTTTAAAGGATTGAAATGTTTCACTATTGAATCCATCTGGGCCAGGCATTCTGTTTGGGGGTATATTTTGATCATCATTTCAATTTCCTTGGTAGTGATAGGTTCAAGTATTCCAAATCTTCTTGGTTCAGCCTTGGGAGGTAATTGGAATCCATTAATTTATCAATTTATTCAAGATTCTCTCATTTCCTGCTGCAAAGATTCTCAATATAATCTCTGATGATCCTATGGATTTCTGTACTTTCTATTAGGATAACCCCCTTTGCATTTCTGATTCGATTTATTAGAATTCTTTCTGTTTCTTTGAGAGGCTTCTAGAGGTTTATTGATCTTGTTTATTTTCTCAAAGAACCAGCTTTTGCTTTTATTGGTCTTCTGGATTGTATTTTGGGTTTCTAGCTCATTGATTTATACTACAAGTTTTATTATTTCCTTGCTCCAGCCTAGTTTGCACTCCTTTTATTGTTCATTTTCCAAAATCTTGAGCTCTAATTTATTCATGTAGGCCCTTTCTTTCTTCCTGATGAATTCTGGCAGAGCTATAATCTTTCCTCTTAACACTGCTTTTGCTGTGTCCCACAAGTTCTGCTAGCTCGCGTCCTCTTTCTCATTTGTTTCTGGAAACTTTTTATTTCCTCTTTGATTTCTTCTCTAAGCCAACGGTTGTTCATTACTTCCCTTAAATAAAATATTTCCTTGCTGAGATTTAGTCTGTTTGATCTATTGAGAAGTGACAAACTAGTGTTGAAATCACCACCTAGTACTGTTTTGCTATAAATGTTTTTTTAAGTCTATTAGAAGTTGATTTTAAGTATTTTGCTGGTCTGTCATTGAGCATCTACATTGAGGAGGGTGAGTTCTTTCTGATGTACAGATCCCATGATCATGAAGAAATGACATTCACTGTCTCTTATAACCTTTAGCCTGAAGTCCATGTGGTCTGATACTAGTATGGCTACTCCAGCTTTGTGGAGGTGTTCTTTCCTTGAAGACTTGTTTTCCAGCCTTTTACTTTTAGCCCATGGTTGCTTTGATTGCTCAGATGTGTTTCTTGCAGGCATCAGAATGTTGGGTTCAGTTTTCTAATTCATCTTCCTATTCTGTGCCTCTGAATTGGCACATTTAGTCCATTGACATTGAGAGAGATTGTTGTTATGGGGATTTGTGCTATCTTTATTTAGAATTTTTGTACTTGTGGGGATTGCCTTAGCTTAAAGTAGCCCTGTTAGTACTTCTTGCAACAAAAATATGGTACTCTTTACAAGTTTGCATGTCGTCTCTGTGCAAGGACCATCATAATCTCTGTATCATTTCAATTTTAGTATATGTGTAACCAAACCTAGTAGGAGTTAATTTTTCTCTTCTGATTACTTTGAGTGTTGTCCTTACATACCCTATGGCAGAGAGTGGTACCTAATCAAGGAAAGTATTTCAAAGCAGCTTGATAGATTTAGAACTTTAATGTCCCAGAAAGAAAAATATGGTTTTTACCATATTATCTTTTACCATAATCAACGCATCAGTTTTACAAAATAATTCTTTTGGAAGATGTTATATGAGTCCTGTTTAATGCACTTCCCTGAAACCTTCATTAAGACCATTAAACTAGAGCCTTTTGCTGTTCTCACCTCAGTCCCGTGTACATCTCCAGGAAAAGGTGGATGGTGATGTCTGCACTTTGACCACCTTGAATGTAAGTAGGATTTTTCTCCTGAAGGAAGAGGTGAGGAGAATATTGATGATTTCATTCCACATTATTATAAGTTCAACTTGAACGGAAGTTGAGACTCATGAGGGTCCTGTAAAGGACAGAAAAATGGGTCTCAGTGAAGTTTAATGGCCAATACACATTAACAAACACAGATGACTCAAAGCAGCGTGTGTGCATCTTTTTGTATAGTGAGTTTCATATCTAATGATAGTGATTCTCAGTCATGACACACGGGCAAAACAGACCTATAATTAAAAATCTAGTTCTCTGAGCAGAGTGGGGTTTCTTAGGTGATTGAACAAGTGTGTAGTAATTTATTACTAAGCACATACGTAGTTTGAATGATGTGTACTTTTTGATCTAAAATTAATTCCAAATATGTCTAAAATGACAGTCTCCTGACCCCGCACCTGGCTTTCTTCACCAGGGTCCCTTGGAGGGGGTGTGTTGAGTTTCCCTCACCGTGCCAAGCAGAGCCCCGGCACCTGAAGACCTCTGCAACCAGCCATAGGTACGCTTTAAACCACTCACCCCAAGCTTGAAGGAGCCTCATGCATGAACGAATCTGACAGAGGAACCCAGGTGTGCGCAACCGGGGGATGAGATCTCCAAGGGTGCTCAGATCAAGACTGGGCCCCCTCCAACCAGATCCCCCATCTCCTAGTAGCTAAGTGTTACAACCACGAACTGCCCCTGGAGCCATGTAATCCCATCAATGGCCAAGATACAGAGACTGGATTTTGTTGATAAGACAACAACAATTATTGTCCAGTTGTCACTCTGAGAGAACCTGGTACGCATCTGCGAGTAACTTGCCCTTGTGTTTACCAGTCATTTACGCTTCTTTCAATACAGATTATATGATCATGGTTTATGCTTATTTTTACTATTGAAGTATAATAGCTAAATACTGATTTATTTCACAGCACTAATTTATTAAAAACATTCATCCTTGGCCTATCATAGTAATTGCCAGGATTTGTTGGTTTTGCTTGTTTTTTGATTACTTAAATTGATTTTGGTCCTTTTCTTTCAGGTTGAAAAATTTTGACACAAATGAGTATATGTTTTTCTTTATCTTCTACAGTTTTAAACTGAGAACAACTGTTTGTTTTGTACAAATAAGATACCTGTGCATTTACTATTTCTTCTCATTTTATTTACATTTTAACACATCTCGATTCATCTACAACTTATCCTAGTAAGTGTTGTCATATTGAAAGAAACCACCAATTTTTTCAATCATAGCACTGTAGCACTGTCCTCCCGCGGTTCATCCATTTGCTAGAGCGGGAACCAGTAACATCTTACACCAAATTGTGAGATTTGTTGTCACTGGCTTTGGCCTATCGAATACGTCATGGGTAGCTTGCCAGGCTCTTGCTATGTGGACGAGATATTCTCGGTAGCTTGCCGGGCAGAGGAATCGGAATCAGGGTTGGCCTCCTGCAAGGCAAACGACCAAATCCGCTGTGCTGTAAACGTTATCTAAAATATACTAGTAATAACAAATGTTGTTTCATAAACAGTGCAATATAAACAATTATTTAGTAATTTTCTTGATTTTTTAATGAAATAGATAAGCTCTTGAGTATCATGGGAGTATTTTTCTAACACAAGAGTCTGACGAAGGTGAAACTGTTATAACCGTCTTGTAGAATTCCATCTCCCTAGCCTGCTTCAATCTACCCCACTCACTATCCAATCCGGTCTTCTAATGGGATTCTGACCTCCTGATTGGCTAGCCTCTACCTTTCACCTGCCTACTTTATGAGATCATTCTCCCACCAAACCAACCACCAACTGGTAGAATCTTGGGGGTCTCATGTAGTTGTTTGTAAACAAATTTGAATCATCATGGCAAGTGACGAGTGACCAATGACCAGTCACCAGTGAGCAGTTGTCTGTACTAAACACTTGTGTTCTTAAGCCGCTTCAGTGTTCAGACGTAATCTCGTAGTCTCCTCTTCTCGTCTACCTTTCATCGGTATTTCCTCTTCTCTGACCATGTCAGGTAAGGAATAATACCTTTCAAAGCTTGTCATTAGATTTATCATCCCTAAACTTAGCAGTCAAGGAAGAACAGCACGTAGTAATGAAAGAAAGTATTCAAGTAGAATTTTATAAGCCTCATTTTAACTTGACTTTGATATTTGCTGTGTGACTTTAGACATTGGCTTACTTTATGTCACATACAAAGTGTTTTTCGTCATTGATTACATTATATTCTAGACATACTTAGGAGCTCAAATACACACACACATACACACACACACATATATATATATATATATATATATATATATGAGGGTTGATTCTCTGTGTTTCTTTTTCCTTTTCATAGTGAATTTTACATGATATTCACTTAAAACAAGTAAATCAGAGAGTATTTTTACAGAAACAGAAAATATAGATGCTGTGAAAAACTGTTAATATATACTAGCATGTGTTCTCTGTAATGGTCTCTTCACTTGTATTTATACTTCAGTATTTTGAATATAGTGATATTACAAAGTAATAATCATTTATCTTTGAGTTTTCTATTTAAACCAGGTAATAAGAAAATATGGGGCATGTGGAAGGTGTGGAGTGCTGAGCATTAGGGAGGCAAGCCCTCTAAGGTAAGCAAGTTTGGGATCACTTTCATCAAACTTTGAACAATCCACATCAAGACAATATGAGGGAGAAAAAAATAGGAAGAAAGAAAGAAAAAGCATAGAAAGAAAGAAAGAAAGAAAGAAAGAAAGAATAGGGACTTCGATTATCAAGGAAGAGGAAAACGTTTGTTCAGAATGTTGAAGAGAACCAAAGATTTAAAATCAAAAAAGAAAGGTACCAGTAGGAAAAGCATATTATCAGAAAGCCATCATTGCTGGCATTTTTCCTTATTATCTCTTAGAACACAGTACTTGGTTCTTGACAATTTGAGTATAAACACGCTTCAGAAATGATGTTTCCCATAAGTAGCTAATAGTGCTTATCTAGGGCGGTGGAAGACACATAATCTTCAATGCTTTTATTACGTTATGGTTTTAAGTACATGTACGCGCTGCCTGTTAAAATTAAAAATTGGTATATTCTAACTTGAATAAGGAGATTTGATTCATTTATGTGGTAAGTAGGTTCCAGGTTTAAGCGGCTTCTCATCTTTACAAATATTATTTCATGTGATTTTTTCTTCCTAACATGAAAGTATTTTGATAATAGTCAACTTTTGTTTTAAATCCTAAGAGGAAAAAGAAAAATCAAGTCTCACAGGTCTAATTACACATTTTTGTCATATTTGTGAATTAAGATTTTTCCTACATTAAAGATATTTTATTGGATTTTGGTGCTCATTTATTAAACATTGAGAAGAACGTTTTCCTGGTTGATAAAGCTAATTCTAATCTAGGGGTTGAAAGTAAATTTGCAAATTTTGTGATCACTTTTTAAATGGTCTTTTCTGTGTCTTGTGTGATCAAGAGAAATCCTATGCAATGTTTAACACGTGTTGTTTGCTGGTTAATATTCAAAGGTATTGATGAGAATATTTTTTTGTACTTTCGAAATTTCTTTTCTGTATTTTACTCATTTAAAACATTTCCTTTCTATGAAATACAATCACGCTTACTCCTATTTTCTTTTTGTTATGTAGTTACTGGTAAATCCTTTCTCTTTAATGGACTGGTAAAGTGTGCAATCAAAAATCACCTTCTATTCCATTTTTTGGCTAGCAGTTTTTTGTAAAATAGAATACTGTCTACATATTGTATATGTGGAAAAATTTATTAATAACGTTATTGTACTGTTTTATTTGGTTTTGTTTGGGATCACATCCACTGTTATTCAAGGCCTACTCTTGGGTCTGCTCTCCATAACTTACTGTACTATGCTGCTTGCTACAGAGCCCAGATTTCATTAATATCTATATTCTTTTTCAGTTATGTGATAAATATTTTTCATTATGTTTTCTTTACCCTTCCTTCTATGTAAATCACATGAAATAGAAAAATTATATTTATGTATGTGTTATTTTTCTAAGAATTATTAGTAACTACATTTTAGACAAACAATTTAAGACACAGAGTTTAAATAAAATTTTCCTTCCAAAAACATTTCTTTGAAAAAACTCAAGTTGTCATTTTTGAAGTGGATCAAAAATGAGGGTAAACTTCAATGCATCCACAAGAGTAAGTCGTATGTGAACCGTAAGTTACAGGTACTCATCGCACAAGTCAAATGGAAACCTGATGATTACAATGGTAATAGTTGTAAAGACCCCAAATGCCTAAATTAATGTAAGGTATTCCTTCTGGTTTCTGGACTTGTAGTGATCATGCAGGGTCCTGGCAAAAAGTCCACATGCTTTAGGATGTGTAACCTGGAAATTCAAAAGGCACTGAGAGAGATAGTACTGGAGGGCAAAAAGCATTTATCTTGTACACAGCCAATCCAGTTTTGAGTCTATGAAGTTCTTGAGCTGTTGTTTGTCTGTGAAACTGTGTGTTTTTCCTTCTATTATGAATGAGAGTCTTGCTGGGAAATGTATTTTTGGGGAGGCATTTATTTCATTGAGTCTTTTCACTATGTCCCACCACTGTTTTCGGGCCATGAGGGTTTCATCAGAAAAATCAGCTGTGAATTTTAAGAATGCTCCTTTGTAAGAGATTTCTTTCTTCGATCTTGCTGCTTTCAGAATTTTGTCTCTGTCTAAGGTTTTGGTCATTTTGATCAGAATGTGTCTTGGGGTATTTTTATTCGAATTTCTTCTAGATGGTACCCTTCGGGCCTCCTGAATGTGGTCACAAGTTTTCTTCAGCTCTGGAAACGTTGTAGCAATTATGTCTTTGACAGTTTCTTCTTCATCAAAGTTTTCTTCCTTTACCTCTGGGACTCCAATAATTCTTATGTTACCTCTCTTGGCGTCATCCCGATCTTCTCTTGCCATCTATTCCCGAATTGTGAGTCTCTTTTCCATTTTCTGCTCTTTTCTGGAGAGTCTCTGAACTTCATCTTCGAGCTTACTGATTCTGTTCTCAGCAGCTGTTACTCTACTGCTGAGGCCTTCCACTGAGCTTTTCAATTCGCCTATGAGATTTTTCAGGTCTGACATTTCTGATTGCAATTTCCTCATTTCTGCCTTCAGATCCTCTTATCTTCTATTGGCATTGATTTCCATTGTTTCTTTTAATTCCCTAAGCATCCTAAGTAGCTCCCTTCTGAATTCCTTGTCAGAGAGGTTGTCTAACATTAGAGTACTGTTGGTGTCATCTGGGCTAGACTCTTCAATATGAAAGTTTGGTGGGCTTTTGCGTTGCTTTACCATTGTGAGAGGTGTGGTTTAGTCTGTCACGTTCACTGTTACTATTCTGCTTGATATGCAGTAAGAGTTAAGATAGGCTTATGAGTTATTGGCTACTGTATTTCTAGTGGCTGAGCTAAAATAGAGAAGTTTCCACCTAAGAAGGTAGCTTATGGCTCCTATGGCATATGTAGTGGGAAAATATTTCGCGGCCGCTGATGCGGCCGCAGCTCCAGAAATGGTCCCTGGCACTGGGCGAGGATTTGGGAATGTCTCCTGTTTGGAATTGGAGCCATTCAGCTTTGTTGCCAGAGCTGGGCCTCTGTGCCTGTCCCACGCGGCTCAGGGGTTGAAAACCGGCATTCTAGGGGCTGGATCTAGCTGCGCATGCCCAGACAGGGTCCCAGGCCCTTGTGGGAGGACTGTACCTGTTTGGAATTGGAGCCATTCAGCTTTGTTGCCCAGAGCTGGGCCTCTGTGCCCATCCCACGTGGCTCAGGGGTTGAAAACCGGCTTTCTAGGGGCTGGATCTAGCTGCGCATGCCCAGAGAGGGTCCCAGGCCCTTGGGGGCGGGCTGTACCTGTTTGGAATTGGAGCCATTCAGCTTTGTTGCCCAGAGCTCTGCCTCTGTGCCCGTCCCACGCAGCTCAGGGGTTGAAAACCAGCTTTCTAGGTGCTGGATCTAGCTGCGCATGTCCAGAGAGGGTCCCAGGCCCTTGGGGGGGGCTGTACCTCCAAAGGCCTTCTTTAAGTCAATGAATGTTAAACAGAGCGGCATCTTGAACTCCCGAGAAACCTCAATGAGTTTGGTTATCCTGTGGATATGGTCGATGGTGCTGAATCCTTTGCAGAACCCGGCTTGCTCGCATGGTTGTCCTTCATCTAGTGTTCTGCAAATCCTAATTAGGATGACTCGAGTGAACAACTTGTAGATGACAGACAATAGGCAGATCGAACGATAGTTGCCAATGTCATGGATGTCTCCCTTCTTGAACAGTATTACGGTCCTCCTGGTTTTCCATTGGGAAGGAACCTTGCTTTCAGGCAGTTAGCGAGTGAAGAGCCGAGCCAGTGTATTGATGAGTACTGACTGCAGGTTCTTCAGGTGCTCAGGTCTGACCTTGTCTGTGCCGGGTGCTGTTTGTTCCTTTACCAACTAAATGGCATGTCGGATTTCGGAAGGGAGAACTTTGGGAACGACATATCCATCCTGTGGAATTTGGTATGTCGGCAAGTGGACATGGCTGTCGAAGAGATTTGAGTAGAAGTCATGGTAATCTTCTCCATTGCCGTTCTGGAGGATGTGATGGATCCATCAGGACATCGGAGGGCAGTCATCTTGGTCTTGTAGTTGGCGAAGGACAGGTGGGCGTTATGAATACTTTTCCCGGCTTCTGCCGCATCTACCAGTACTTCTGCTCTTCTCTATTTGAGGTCTTCCTTGATCGCATCTCTGCACTGCTTTGCGAGCTTGGACATTAACTTGTGGTTGCCTGAGGCATGCGCCAAACCACACTGGCAAATTTGTTCAAGAATTTTTGAAGATAGGCGATTTTTTGTGTCTCTCTTTTGGCATTCCTCGCACATTCATGGAGGTGCTGAACCAGTCGATCGCATTCCTCGTCAATGTTGTCAACAATGGCATCTTCCCATGTTGCCGCAATTGTACCAAAGAGTTCCCAGTTTGTGGTCATACTGGCAGTTCTCTTTTTGAACTTTGCAACCCTTTCTCCCCGCTCTGTGAAGTAGAATTTTGCATGAAGGAGACGGTGGTCCGATACCGTTCGAAATATTGGGACAACAGTGACATCTGTCAGGCAAAACCGTTGATTGAATATGATGTGGTCTATTTTGCTGTGGAATCTTCCACCGGGAGACTCCCATGTCCATCGTTTAGATTATGCCTTCTGGAACTGTGTTACCATGAATGGTTTTGGTCGACATGATGAACTCAGATAGTCTCTCACCCTGTTCATTCCATTCTAGGCCATGGGTCCCAATGTGAAGTTCTTCAGCTGATCTTCTCGGTCCTATCTTGGCATTAAAATCACCCACAATGATCTTATAGAAGGTGTGGTCTTCTTTATAGAACTTCTCTAGCTCCATGTAGAACTTCTCGATTTCTCTTTCATCATAATGAGATGTTGGTGCGTAGACAACGAAGATAGAAACTGCAGGCAGTGAGCCACATCTATTCAAATGTAAACTTCTGATTCGGGTTGTTATTCATTTGAATGAATCAATGCTCTTGGTCAAGTTTGTGTTGACAAGGACACTGACGCCTCCAACACCTCTTTTATCGCAAGTTCCCAGGAACAATTCTTCTCCAGTGTCAAAAACGGCATAGTGAGATTCTTGCCTTCTTGTCTCAGTCAGACCAATGATGTCGTACTTGATCATTCGCACTTGTACCATCAGGTCCTCGATGGATGCAACTGATGCTAGCGTACATGCATTGAAAGTACAGACGATCATTTTTGTCTTCCTTCATTGTGACAGCCTAGGTCGGCCTTGAGATTTTGTCGGCCTCTCCTTTCTCATCCTTCTCAGTGCTGCCATGTCGGTGAAGCCTTCAGGATTAGGTGAATGTACATGGTACAGGGTTAGTGTACATGATAGTCATATGAATACACCTGTGCTAATATATCGCTGGTATCTAGAGAATATATATATTGAAATTAGATCACATAGCTGAGTGTGATCTCATCTTTTCTACACACTCCCATGCCCCACACACCCAAAGACTTGTACTAATCCTTATAGATCCATGACTTTTCCTCTTCCCCTCTCCCAGAGTCTTTTAAAATTTCTTTTCAAGTACTAATGTAATGCGCTTTAGAAAATATTGAGTTAAACTTTATTGTTGTCATTTAGCTTTTAGATAGGGAACCAAGAAAATCTTATTAAAAGAGTATTTTTGTTTTCTTTGAAAATGGTAATAAGAACATTATCCTTGAGTCCCTCAATAGACATTATATAAAGAATTTTGTGAGGAATTCCCTGTACAAATCAATACTCGAAGAAATAAATGACTTCTCTGAATGAGGATGAACTGGGACATTTCAAAGTATCAATCAGTGAATCAAAGATGAATCATAGCATCCTATAGATAAAAATGATCTTGATGTAATCTAGTCAACACCACTACATTTTTTTCTTATACCAGGTGATAGCACTTTTAACTTTTTAGTTTTTATTTATTTATTTTTATTAATGAAACACCATGAGGTGCAGTTGTAGACTTACATACCTTTGTACTTGGTTTTCAGTTATACAAGAATCAAGTATCCATCTCTCCACCAGTGAACATTCTCCAACATCAAGGAACCAAATGACCCTCCCACCCCCCATCTCCCCGACTTTGCCCCAACTCAGGGCATTCCCTTTTGCTTTTTCTTTGTTTTAGGGTGTTGTGGTTTACAATGGAGGTCAATACCATTACATTTTCAAAGAAGAACATAGTCCCCTATATGTTCAAGACACTACTACTGTCCTGCGGTTCTTTCCAGAATGTACCCTCCTCCAAGCCAGCCCTTTGGAAATATGCTGGGAAGGACAACTGGATGTTCCTTTCCTCACACTGACCTGGAAGACTCTTGCTGATTCTCAGCCACATCAATTATTTCATTTGTTGCCTGATATCACCTCCTGTCCTTTATTTTTTAAAAAAATATTTGATTTGTTTCGGGAATATAAAGAAAAAAATTAAATGGACTAATAAAACAAAAGCAAAATCAAACCTTTACACTCTGACATCAAAATCGTCCTAATAGGAGGGGAAGTAAATGACTGAAATGCGTAGGGGAGTGTTGTTAGTTAGTTGTGGACAGTAGCTGGATATTTGACAGTGCATGGAGTATGAATACACAGATCCAGAGATGAGGAACTCTGTACTTGAAGCGAATACAGTTTGTAAACTAGTCATCACAATTATATGTCCATATGAAATTTATATACATATGCTTTGTGCCTTCCTTGCATGTATGTGTTATGCATTCCTTTATCATGGCCTCAGAAATGCATCTGAGGGCACTCGGAAAATTAGTTGAGCCCCAAGTATGGGGAGAGAAGTAGTAAAGAATTGGAGGAGGAAGAAATATGATTTGGAGCTTAAGAGCCGTGTAAGAGGAATATATAGATATGTATGTGTGTGTAAATGCACATATATATGTATAAATATATATATGGGCTGGAGCCATAGCACAGTGGGTAAGACGTTTGCCTTGCACGCGACCAACCTGGGTTCGATTGCTCTCCTCCTCTCAGAGAGCCCGGAAAGCTACTGAGAGTAACCCTTCCTCATGGCAAAGCCTGGCAAGGTACCTGTGGTGTATTCAACATGCCACGAACAGTAACAACAAGTCTTACCATAGGGACTTTTCTGGTGCCCGCTCGAGCAAATCAGTGAACAATGAGAGGACAGTGCTACAGTGCTATGGTTAATTCAAACGTTGTTTATGCAAAATATGAAAGAATCAAATAAATATTCTATAAAGCTGATTATACCTATTAAATTAATATAACTTTAAATAGTGTTTAGAAATGAAGTTGAAGAATTTGAAGGCTATAGAAAGATATTGACAATATATCAAGAAACACAACGGATTTTTGAGGCGCCAGAACACGTACCTGTTGTCCTTTCTTAAGGTTATTTTTTTTTGGCTTTTATAGAATATGTTTTCCCTGAGTTTTTGTTAATCGCTTCCGTTTTTTAGAAAGCATCATAATAAATTATATTTTTTAAAAAAGTAAATAAATTTGTGTTTGTGAGTGGATTATGTATGTTTGGAACCTGGGAAGTATTTTCCTATGTAAGTTACATTAAACATGATATTTATAACAGAAATACCATCTGCAGTACTATTAACAATAGCCAGAAGAAACTATGGTATACCTACACAATTGAATACGACGCAGTTGGCAGGAAACTGAAATCATGAAATTTGCTTATAAATGGATGTGCAGGGAAGAATATTATGCTCAATGAAATCAGTCAGAAGGAAAGGGGTATACTGATTGGACTACCCCATTTTTTGGATATAAAAAACCAGAATATGAGACTAATAGCCAAGGATAGCAGAAACACAGGCCAGGAGAATTGGTCAATGGTTGGACGCTTGCCACAAGTGCTGAAGGCGAGAATTTGGAATAAAGACGGGACCGCTCTGACAATGATAGTTGGAAGTGATTACTCAGGGTGAGAACTGAGTCCTGAAAGTAGGTAAAGGAATAAACGTGAGAACCTCTCACTCTCTGTATTACAATCCATAATGCCCAAAGGATGAGAGAGAGAGTGAGAGAGAGAGAGAGAGAGGTGCCTGCCATAGTGTAGAGACAGCAGGCTGTCAGGTGGGGTTTGGGGTTGGGAGAGGGAGTGGTGGGAGAGAAACTGGGGACATTAGCAATGGAACTGTATACTAGTGGAGGTTGGGTGTTAAAATATCCTATGATTGAAACTGAATCATAAAAAGGTTTGTAATATGTGTCTCCTGCAGATTCAATACAAAAATATGATATTTAGTTTCTACCACCATGACGAACCTGTGAATTTGCTGAAATTTATTTTTATCACCTTGGCTGGGCTCATTACATGGATGTCTGTGTGGTAAAGCTTTTTCCATTTTATGCGGACTGAAGAGACAAAAATCATAGGGTTGGGACTTCTGGTGGAAGGAGAGAAGAGCACAAAACACCCTGTTGACCACACCTCAGCAGGGTCACCTAACTTGCGTGATGACAGATCTCCTTCACTGATTTCTTCTGTTGTAATGTGGAAAACTGAAAAGACTTTGCAGGCTGACAAGAGGTTGTCTCCTCCAGTTCCCACTATTTTCTTTTCGATTAGAATTGTTTAAAGATTATTTGAAAAATTTGGAGCTTAATGATTTGTTCTCATATATTTCCCCTAAATTGTGTCAGTGGGCATTGATCAAGGAAGGCCAGCATGAAAAAGTTGAGGTGTATGTCTTAACCACCAATGCCAACACTACTGTAAGTATGGAACCCAAAGTACAATAGTAAAACTTCAAAATGTGTTTGTCAATGAAATCGGTGGGAATGCAGGGAGAAATGGGTAATCTGTTGGTGGAAGGATGCAGACACTGGTGGTGTGATTAGAATTGAAATATTGTATGACAAATCTCCATTATAAATGACTTTGAAATCAAAATTGCCTAAATTTTAAAAAAAAGAGAAGTCAACTTACGTCTATATTTCAAGAAAGCTTGTCTTAGCAAATTTTGGCAGGGAGACCATAGTTGGTAGAGAGAGGGAGAAAGAAAGGGAGAGTTGACAGTTGGGAAGAGAAGCCTGGATATCATGGAAGAGATGAAAGCTGATCTAAGAAGATTTGGAGCCATCAGAGTTTAGTTAGTTAAATGGTGAGAACATTGCAGTTTAGATACTTAAATAGTGAGATTGGTTTCAGTCATCAGCACTGTATATATAGAAAGAGTTCAAAGACCTCACAGATATTCAGGCTATAATAACTAACAAGGGAAGCGTTTTTTTCCTGAAGCACTATGTAAGGATAATATATTGCCAGGAAAATGATAAAAAGTTGGTTCTCTTATTCACAGATTAATACAATAGAGATGAAAACTTTTATACAAAGGAATCTATCATCTTGTCCTGTTGCTCTCTTTTCTTGTCATCATTCCATTCTCCACCATGACCCTACCTAATCCGGGCTCGCCACATTTCTCAGCAGTATCACCACATAGCCTAAGAGCATGTGTTAACTGCAGGTAGCTCACAGCTCTCATGTTTGCCCCCCCATCCAAGCCAGAGCCATCCTTCTGAAACCATGGATATTTGCTGAAAACCCGTTCTTCCTTGAAGTGGCAGTCATGGTTTACCTCTTCTTAATCATTGTGTTTACAAATTTAGATGAATGTCACTATACTAGTGACAGGGATTTTCCAAACTAAGAAAAGCATAAACATTTCCCTTTCCCCCACGAATTTTGGGCTAATTTTTTCTATCCACTGCTAATAATTTGTGATAATTAGGAAACAGAACTGAAGTAAAAACAGGGACATTTATCAATTTGGTGCCATGACTAATCAGTCTTAGTATAAATATATATTTCTAGAAAAAAAAGCAGAAGAAAAGAAGTTGGTTTCTAGCAAAGAATGCCAAACCTCCGCCAAGAAGTCCTTTGAAAATAAAAATTCTGACTATGTACTGAACATGAATGACACTCAATGCCTCTTTTGCAGACCACAACACCCGAAAGGAGAGAGAGAACAAAAGGGAATGCCTTGCCACAGAGGCAGGGTGGCATGGGGGGTATTGGTGTGGGAGGGATACTGAAATCCATGGTGGTGAAAAATGGGCACTGGCGGAGGAATGGGCATTTGATCATTGTATAATCGAAACCCAAGCACAAAAATTTGTAAATGTGCAAATGTACATCATGGTGTTTCACTAATAAAAATTTAAAAAAAAAATAAAGTAAATTTTTTTTTTGTCTGCGAGAGATCAGCAGATGGGAACCTGAGTGAAGGCAAAAGATTAAATTGGTTGACTTTTATTTTTCCTTGAGTATATTAATTTGATTTTGGAGTCAATTTATATGAGAGTTCATCAAGACACAGAAATTTTTAGCGCTTCTCTTGTTTAAAAGTATAGTGATAGACCATATCTCTATCTCACATTATTTTTATTTCTGATAGTTCGACACAAAAGATACGTCAAAATCATAGATAAATGTAAATTATTTAAATACTTTTTTGATTATGTAAAATTACCTTATAGAATTACATTATAGAATTTCATAAATTTTAGGATTATGCAGAATCAACGTGCATGTATCATATTACACTCACTACTGAAAGGCCTACTCTGTCATTCACCATAGTTCAGTTTTTCCACTTTGATTATACTTCTCGATCTGGTAACTAAATAGTCTCATAGTTCTAAAATTTGTTTTTATTGCTTTGAAAAGATCAAAATTATGCAATTTTCAACATTGGATGAAACTAGAGGATATCATGCATGTAAAGTTAGCCTTAAGGAAATGAACAGATACAGAGAGATTTTTCTCATACGTGGGATGTAAAGACACACAGCAAGGTAGAAACAAAGGTTCAAGAGCAATGTAAGGGGAGAACTGATCCACACAATTGAGTCAGGGGATTGAGAGTGAGGGATTCTGGGGGATTGGGGGAGAGGGAGGGTTTATTCTTTGAGAGAATGAGGAGTGAGTGTCATGTTGGAATTATGTGTATGAGAAACCATTCTTAATTGAATTATAAATCATAGAATATAAATAATGTTTTAGACGTTTGTCTGTCTCATTTTATTCTTTTAATTTGTTTTCTCCATATGCCACATATGCATGAACTTGTAGGATGCCTATCTTTCTCTGCCTGGTTTATGTCACTAAACATAATTTCCTCATGTAATCCATTTTATATACAAATAATAAGAAGATTTCACTTCATACAACTGAATAGTATTCCATTGCTTTACCACCTTTCATTTTCAAAATTTGTGGTTTAAAAGATACAAATATTTGTTTTAACAATGCTCTGGTGTTTTAAAATTTTTAGTTTAGTGAAGCTAAATAGATTTTACTGAAAAACACTCAGAAACTTGTGAAACAGGTGTAGGGTGGAATGGAATATTTGTTCAAGCGAGAACAGTCATTTAACAAAGCAAGCAAAGAGAGACATAGAGAAAGGAAGCACGGTATTTCTTCTTATGAGAACAAAAGCTTGAGGAACAAGCCCACTCTGGTAGTTTAGGAATAAGTACTTGGAGTGGTATGAACTTTACCTTTGCACTTTAGGGGAGAACCTGAGTGAAAGTATTAGAAGTACTTTCAGGAGCATGATAAACTGGAGTCTGCAGTTGGAATGAGGTGGGTAGAGAGTTCTTTGGGGAGATCTGAACTATGGAGAACAGTAATATTATAACATTAATGATAGTATCTTACCGTGGGATTCCAAAAAATCTGTAACAGTGGCGTCAGAAATGATAACATTCTTAGGTATTTGGATTTCCTGTGGAAACAACGGGAAAGCTGAGTTTATGCTCTGGATGCCTCCACCTGAAACAAGGTCAACAAATCATGAATGAAAAATTACAAGTTACATGGATCAATGATTCTGATCTCAGTGGAAGGCTAGCTTTCGGGTGGACAATTTCTACTGATGGCCTGATGTAGATTCTGATCCTCGGACATGTAACAGAAAGGAGGTAGTGACAGGTATCCTCAGAAGTGAAGCCTCTGAGACAGAATTCATTCATGACAACTTATGGGTTATCAAAGTTTGCTCATGGCTGCTACCATTATAACATGCCATTCAATGGTTCTGTGGTTTCGATTTACTGTGTCAATGTAAACATGAAGTTTCTAAATCGAAGGTAAAAATCTGAGGCCCTCAAGATGATGAATTATGGAGAGGGGGGGAGCTGGAGCGATAGTTCAGCAGCTAGGGCATTTGCCTTGCACACGGCATACCCAGGTTACATTCCCAGCATCCTGTATGGTCCCCCCAAGAACCATGAGGAGTAATTCCTGAGTGCACAGCCAGGAGTAACCACTGTGCATCGCCACGTGTGACCCAAAAACGCAAGAAAATGATGATCTGGGATTGATCCTTAGCATTGCAAACAGCATTATTTTCTAATTTTTAATTTTTTTTCTTTCTTTCTTTCTTGCTTGCTTGCTTTTTTGTTTCCCTTAGCTTTAATGTCATGAAGGGATCTTCCCACATTTTTCTCCATATATCTTAAGAATTCCGGTATGATAGTGAGGTCTTTAAGACATTTGATCTGACTTTGTGCCTGGGACTATAAAGAGGTCTGAGTTCATTTTTTTTGCATGTTGCTGTCCAGTTTTCCCAGCACCAGTTGCTGAAGAGACTTCCTAGCTCAACTTCATATTTCTTGAGCATTTATGAAAGATTAGGTAATAATAATCTGAGGGCCAGCGTCAAGACATTTGACTATATTCCATTGATCTGAGGCCTGTCTTTATCTGAATATCATGGTATTTGGATGACTACAACTTTGTAGTAGGGATTGAAGTTGGGGAAGGTGTTTCCTTCTTCTTTTTACCAAAGATTGCTTTAGCTCTTCATGGGAGTTTATGGTTATGTATGAGTTTCAAGAGTGTTTAATCTATTTATTTGAAAAATGTTATGGGTATCCTTTTAGAAAGTGCATTAAATCTTTATATAGCTTTGGGGTGTATTACCATTTTGACAGTGTTAAACCTCTCAATCCATGAGCATGGGATGTGATTCCATTTCCTCATATACTCTCTTATTTCGTGAAGTAGTGTTTTGTAGGTTTTTTTTTTGGTACAGTTCCTTAACATTTTTAGTTGATTCCAATATACTCGATTTTCTGAGGTATTATTGTGAATGGGATTGTTTTTCTCTATCTCTTTTTTTCTCTTTCATTATTAATATATGGGAAAGCCATGGCGTACCAGATATTGATTTTGTAATATGCTACTTTACTAAACAAATCTATTGTTCCCAGGAGCTTTTTTGGAGATTCTTTGGGAATTTCTAAGTATAGTATCATGTTATCTCCAAATAGTAAAAGCTTGAGTTCTTCCTTTTTTATATGGATGCCCTTGATATCTTTTTTTTTAACGAAATCATATGGCAAGTACTTCAAGTACTATGCTGTATAGGAGTGGTGAGAGTGGGTAACTTGGTTTGTGCCTGATTGTATTCTGGAATTCTATTTCATTGATTTCTGCTCCAAGCCTTTAGTTTTCTCCCCGTTGAGAATAATGCTTGCTGTGTGTTTGTGGTAGTTTGCTTTGACTATATTGAGGAAAGTACTTTCAACTCCCATTTTGTTGAGAGTTTTTCATCATGAATGGGTGCTGGATCTCATCAAATGCTTTATCTACATCTATTGATATGATCATATGACTTTTATCTTTATTTTATTGAGATGGTGTATTCTGTTGATTGACTAGAGAATGTTAAGCCATCCTTGCATCCCCAAGCTAAACCTACTTGGTCATAGTGTGTGATCTTTTGTTGAGTTTCTAGATTCTCTTTGCTGGTATTTTCTTGAAAATTTTTGTATCTGTATTCACAAAGGAAATAGGTCTGTAATTTTCTTTTTTTGTGGTGTCTCTGTCGATTTGAGTATTAGGGTGATCTTTGCCTCATAGAAACTATTTGGGAGTATTTCTGTTTCTTCAATTTCCTGGAAAATCTTAAAAATGTTGGAAGCAGTTCCTCTTGAAAGGTTTGAAATAGTTTACTATTGAATCCATCTGGGCCCTGGATTCTGTTTGGGGGTATAATTTTGACGATCATTTCAATTTCCTTGTTAGTGATAGGTTCAATTATTCCAAATCTTCTTAGTTCAGCCTTGGGAGGTAATTGGAATCCAATAATTTATCAATTTATTCAAGAATCTCTCATTTCCTGCTGCAAAGATTCTCAAAATAATCTCTGATGATCCTATGGATTTCTGTACTTTCTATTAGGATACCCCTCTTTGCATTTCTGATTCGATTTATTAGAATTCTTTCTCTTTGTTTCTTTGAGAGGCTTCTCATGGTTTAATGATCTTATTTATTTTCTCAAAGAACCAGTTTTTGTTCTTATTGGTCTTCTGGATTGTATTTTGGGATTCTAGCTCATTGATGTCTGGTACAAGTTTTATTATTTCCTTCCTCCAGCCTAGTTTGGACTACTTTTGTTGGTTATTTTCCAAAATCTTGAGCTCTAATTTATTCATGTAAGCCCTTTCTTTCTTCCTGATGAATTCTGGCAGAGCTATAATCTTTCCTCTTAACACTGCTTTTTCTGTGTCCCACCAGTTCTGGTAGCTCGTGTCCCCTCATTCTCATTTGTTTATGGAAACTTTTTATTTCCTCTTTGATTTCTTCCCTAAGCCAAC
Source organism: Sorex fumeus (assembly GCF_029834395.1). Classification (NCBI taxonomy): domain Eukaryota; kingdom Metazoa; phylum Chordata; class Mammalia; order Eulipotyphla; family Soricidae; genus Sorex; species Sorex fumeus. Next base: position 1,497,612 of record NW_026606203.1, read on the forward strand.
GATTGTTCATTACTTCCCTTAAAGAAAATATTTCCTTGCTGAGCTTCAGTCTGTTTGATCTATCGAGAAGTGACAAAGAAGTGTTGAAATCTCCCACTAGTATTGTGTTACTATCAATGTTTTTCTATAAGTCTATTAGAAGTTGTTTTAAAGTATTTTGCTGGTCTGTCATTAGGATCATATACATTGAGGAGGGTGAGTTCTTTCTGATGTACATATCCCATGATCATTAAGAAATGACCTTCACTGTATCTGATAATCTTTAGCTTGAAGTCCATGTGGTCTGATACTAGTATGGCCACTCCAGCTTTGTTGAGGTGATATTTTCTTGAAAACTTGTTTCCCAGCCTTTTACTTTTAGCCCATGGATGCTTTGATTGTTCAGACATGTTTCTTGCGGGCAGCAGAATGTTGGGTTCAATTTTCTAATTCATCTTCCTATTCTGTGCCCTCTGAATTGGCACATTTAGTCCATTGACATTGAGAGAGATTGTTGTTTTGGGGATTTGTGCTCTCTTTATGTATAATTTTTGTACTTGTGTGGATTGTCTTAGCTTAAAGTATACCTGTTAATTCTTCTTGCAACAAAAATATGGAATGCTTTACAAGTTTGCATGTTATCTCTGTGCAAGGACCATGCTCATCATTGTATCATTTCCATTTTAGTATATGTGTTATCAAACCTAGTAGGAGTAAATTTTTCCATATTTTTCGCTTCTTATTACTTTGAGTGTTGTCCTTCCTCACTCCTATGGCAGACAATGATTCCTAATCAAGGAATCTATTTCATAGCAGCATGAATAATAAATAGATTTAGAACTTTAATGTCCCAGAAATAAAAATGTGGTTTTTACTATATTATCGTTTACCATACTCTAGGCATCAGTTTTACAAAATAATTCTTTTGGAAGATGGTATATGAGTTTATTTAATGTTGTTCCCTGAATCCTTCATTAAGAACATTAAAATAGAGCCTTTTGCTGTTCTCACCTCAGTCCTGTGTACATCTCCAGGAAAAGGTGAATGGTGTTGTCTGCACTTTGACCACCTTGAATGTATGTAGGATTTTTCTCCTGAAGGATGAGGTGAGGATCATATTGATGATTTCATTCCACCTTATTACAAGTTCAACTTGAACGGAAGGTGAGACTCATGAGGCTCCTATAAAGGACAGAACAAAGGGTCTCAGTGAAGTTTAATGGCCAACTCATATTAACAACATAGATGACTCAAAGTGACCTGTGTGCATCTTTGTGTGTAGTGAGTTTCATATCTACTGATAGTGATTGTCAGTCATGACACATGGGCAAAACAGACCTGTAATTAAAAATCTAGTTCTCTGAGCAGAGTGGGGTCTCTGAGGTGATTGAACAAGTGTGTAGTAATTTATTACTAAGCACATAAGTATTTTGAATGATGTGTACTTTTCGATCTAAAATTAATTCCAAATATGTCTAAAATGACAGTGCCCTGACCTCACACCTGGCTTTTCTCACCGAGGCCACTTGGAGGTGCCGGAGTGAGTTTCCCTCACCGCCCTGATTAGAGCCCCGGCAGCTGAAGACCTCTGCAACCAGCCATAGGTACGCTTAAGACCACCCTTCCCAAGCTTGAAGGAGCCTCTTGCATGAAGGAACTGGAAGAGGAACCCAGATGTGCGGGACCGGGGGATGAGATCTCCATGACTGCTCAGATCAAGACTGTGCCCCCTCCTTCCAAATCCCCCATCTTCTAATAATTAAGTGCTACAACCACGAACTGCTCCTGGATCCATGTAATGCCATCAATGGCCAACATCCAGAGACTGGATCTTATTTAGAAGACAGCAACTCTGATAGTCCAGTTCTCACTCTCAGAGGACCTGGTAGGCTTCTGTGAGTATTTTGCCCGCATGGCGGAGTCTTTGTTTCTGGTCACTGTTTCTTTTGAGGTACAGAAGCTGCTTAATTTAAGATAGTTTCCTTTGTTTATCTCTGTTTCCAGTTGCTTGTCAAGTGGCGTGTTATATTTGAAGATACCTTTAGCTTCAATGTTGTGGAGGGATTTGCCGACCTTGTCATCAATGAGCCTGAGGGATTCTGGTCTGATGTTGAGTCCTTTGACCCATTTTTATCTGACTTTTGTGCATGGTGTTAGGTAGAGGTCTGAGCCATTTTTTTTTTTTTGCATGTAGCTGTCCAGTTTTTTTCTGCACCGTTTGTTCAGAAGGACTCTCTTGATCCACTTCACATTTCTTGCTCCCTTGTCAAAGATTAGATGATTATATATTTGAGGGTGTGTGTCAGTATATTCAATCCTTTTCCATTGGTCTGCAGCTCTGCCTTTGTTCCAGTACCATGCTGTTCTCATTATTATCGTTTGTAGTAGAGTTTGAGGTTGGGGAACGTGATGCCTCCATTGTCTTTTCCCCAAGAATTGCTTTAGCTATTCGTGTGCGTTTGTTTTTCCATGTGAATTTCAGGAGTGCTTGATCAATTTCTTTGAAGAATGTCATGGGTATCTTTATAGGGATCAAGTTGAATTTTTACAATGCTTCGTGGAGAATTGCCATTTTGACAATGTTAAATCTCCCATTCCATATGCAGTATATATGTTTCCATTTCCTCGTGTCTTTTTTAATTTCCTGAATATATAGGTCCTTTACCTCTTTAGTTAAGCTGATTCCAAGGTTCTTGATTTTCTGTGGCACGATTGTGAATGGGATTGCTTTTTCATGTCACTTTCTTCTCTCTCATTACTTCCATATAGAAAAGCCATAGACTTTTGGGTATTGAGTTTATAGCCTGCAATTTTACTATAAATGTCTATTGTCTCTGGGAGTTTTTCGTAGAGATTTTAGTATTCTCTGAATATAGTATGATATCTTCTGTGAATAGTGAGAGATTATTTCTAACTTTCATACATGAAAAACCCTTAATATCTTTTTCTTATCTCTTTTCTCTTTAAGTACTTCCAGTACTACATTGAAGAGAAGTGCCAAAATGAATTTTTACTTAGCACATTCTGTCTGTAAATTTCTATGCTAAGAACGGTGGAAGAAACAGTGATATCTTAGTAATTTACAAGTAAATTATGAAGACAGATAACTTAAAAGAATTTCGTTGTATAAATTTCAAAATGTGTAGCTTTTATTAAATATATTAAGAATAAATCGTAGGTCTTGATTATACCATGAAGATTATTTTCCTGTTAGAAGTTACCCTTCTAAAATGCAATAAAGAGACACATTTTGAAAATGTTGATTATTCGTTAATTCAATCAATGTATGTTAGTAGTCTGGTTGTGCAATGCCTGCAGGAATTCAACCTGTACACTCAGGTGAGTGCATCAACAGTCTGATTGTGTCTTCATGCTTCCCGATAACCTCAAATGGCCACTGTGCCTCTGGCTGGCTCCCAACAACTCAGGACTACGTTTCCCGAGAAATTAAACTCCCGAAAGATATGTGGGAGCCATGTTAACAAACCACCCCAGGCTCAGCTATACAAGCTAATGGATTGGTCTTGTTTCAGAGACCCATAGACAAATCTGGAAGATATCAACAGCCACAGTTAACCTTGGACCTGCAAAAGGCTGAAGACACTAGGGTAAATCAGAGGGAGGCAGGTTAGTTTGGTGCCCACCCAACCAGAACCCAGTGCAGCCACTAGCTCCCACAATCCAAAATCGCCACCATGCTCTCCTCTGGTTTCCATCGTCTCAGGATGGCTCTCACTGAAATATAACAGGTGAAAATTCGGATATGCGGGTTTTGTGACTGAAATCTCCAGGCTTTCTCTGGGCAGGATGGGCATCCCACCCCCACTGCCCTGTACTTACGGAAGCCTCAGCAGTCATTTCCATACCTCAAAGCTACTCCAGGCTTACCTTCCTGATAAAAATGCTAAATTACTTGCACAAACATGATGACCTCTTAGTACCTGTATGAGACCCTTAATGCACAAACTAAAAAGGAGACAGAGAGAAAGAATTAAAGAGCCTGCCATAGAGACACACTGGGGGTGGGTGTAGGGTGCTGGGGGATGGTTTTAGGGAACCAGGAATATTGGTTTTGGGAAATGTACACTAGAGGAGGAACGGATGTTGGATCGTTGTATGACTGGAAGCAAATTATGAATAGATTTGCAATGGTCTATCTCACAGATATTGGATAAAACATTAAAAATATATATCCTTCATTTGTACCTCAGAATACTGATGGATCTTTAAAACCCAGCATATCTATTTTTGTGCTCTCTGTAGGAAAAAAATGTTAATCACCTGTGTGCCAATAGCTTGTAGAAAGCTAAACGCAAAGATATATCAATGACTGTCTTTGGCATGAATACTGTAATTGCAGCTATGTTATGTTTTAGAATCAGTTCATGGACAAGACGTCAAGAGGAGCAGTGGCAAAGTGCATCAATGTTGAATGGATAATGTTTCAGGAGCTTGCAAGGGAGATGGGAAGATTTGGCATGAGTAAAGGGAAGAAACAGAAGAGTGAAGTACTAATAAGTATCGTGAGAAAAATGCAAGGGAGGACATTTCCTGGCAAGTGTCACACTCTGTTGAGATTTGGGTGAGGATAAGTATTAGAAAGTATCTTTACCATTTAGTGGTAAAAAGGTAACTTTGATGGGTGTATATAAAATTTACTTTAACGATTAGAATTACCAAGAGATACAAAGTTACAAAGTTGCTCATAATTGAGTTTCAGTCATCTAATGTTCTAGAACCTTTCCAGTATATTGGGGCATTTTTGAAGGAATATCCCTGGTGCGAAGACTAGGGCATCTGAATCTTAACACATTTCACCAAATATATGATCTGTACTCACATGATTTACACTGTCTCCCTCCCCTGCTCTTTGATTTATGTTTTCATGCAATATTTCCTTGTGAACCTCACCTCAAGTGAGGCTCCCTAATTAAGACAAGTACATGTTTCTGGGGCACTACATATTTTTTGGTTGCTGGGAGAGTCTGTAAAGCAATGCTCAGGAGGTGTGGGGGCCCCACAGACAATTTTCAGAAAACGTGTCCATGGTGCTTGGGGTCCTCTGAGGCTATATAGCCTTTGATACTCTGGCAATCAGGTGGTGCTGGGAGTCAAATTGAGTGCATGTGACACAAGTTCCATAAGCACTACACTATCTCCTGCAGCCCTGGGTATTAGAATTATGTCAGCATTCTGAGGTCCTCCCTTTTGTCACAAAGAAGAGACTTGTGCAGGAGAAAGTGGAAGAGACTTTAGGGTTTAGCTAGGTTGACTGAGTATCTGGTGATACCATTAAGATTGGAACATAAAGTAAAAATAAAACAAGAGCCCCGTGCCTTTTCCCGCTGAACTCGACACCCTCCACAGGGGTACACCTGCGGACAACACCTGCAGCAGCTCCTTTGGACTATCCATCACCTAATCAGCCCTCCCCTCCAGGTGGGTAGAGGGAGCACCACTCCTCCACTCCTCACCCCCAGCCCCCCACCTTTTCCTGCAGAACTGGACACCCTCCAGCAGGGGACACCTGAGGCAGCTCCATGGGATTTTCCATTGCTCCTCCTACATTCCAGGATCCTGGGTGGGAGTGACCCTGGGATGGGCCAGGGGCGTGGCCACCATATAGGGAGCGTTTCCTCCCAGAAGTGGGCGTGGCCTTCTCCCGGGTGGCCAGCCACAGTTATATTTCCCAATCTGGGCTCTCAGGACTTTCATCTCTCACTTTGTCGCCTAATACCGACTAAAAATTTCTGACCACCTCTACTAGAATACAACAACATCCCACTCGCCTACTCCATTTATAACAAAAGACCTGTATGAAATGTGCTGTACAAGCTCAAAACTAAAAAGTACCTCCTCCCAAGCGCAAATCTCCACCACAAGGAGAATATGTAGAAAAGAATCCCGAATCGTCAACCGAGGTTTTCCACAATTGCACTCTCTTTGATAAAGAATTCCAGGATAAAATGCAGAGGGTGTTCAAGGACCTACTCAAAGAATCAATGGAAGAGATATCCAAAGACTAAAAGAAGAAATGAAAAAAACAATAGAAAAGAGAGCCAAGAAAATACAGGAAGAAAAGAGAACAGAATTTTAAAAAGCTACAAAAAGAAGATTCACAAATAAAGGATTCAGTGGATGAAATTAAAAACTTAGTAAGTGCCCTTAGCAATAGGATAAGTGCAGTTGAAGTTAGGATCAGCGAGCTTGAAGGTGAGTAACAGAAATCCCACTGGGAAGAACAAGCAATAGCAAAAGACCTCAAAATGGCTCTAAGGAGAATCAGAGACCAAGGGGATGACGCCAAGAGGAACAACATTAGAATCATTGGAGTACCAGAAGGACAGGGAAACAACCCCAATGAAAAAGCTAGAGTAAAAGAAACCATTGCTGAAAAGTTCCCAGAGTTAAGGAAAGCAGACATTCAGATCCAAGGAGCCAGAAGGGTACCAGCTAAAGGAGACCCCAGAAAAAACACTCCAAGCATATCATAGTCAGAACGATGGATGCTGTGGATAGATACACAGTATTACTAGCAGCAAGGTCAAAAAAGGAAATTACATACAAAGGAGCACCCCTTAGATTCACAGCAGACCTATCAGTGGAAACCCTCAACACCGAAGGCAATGGTGGGATATAGTGAAAAAATTCAAAGAAATGAACGTCTCACCGAGAATACTCTATCCAGCAAAACTCCCACTCAAATTCGATGGAACGATACACCACTTTTTAGATAAACACAAACTCAGGAACTTCATACACTCAAAACCAAAACTAAAAGAAGAACTAAAGGGGCTCCTGTAAGAAAAGAAGGAAAACACGTGTAAACACAAACAACTCCTACAGGAAGATGGCACAAACCCCCATGACAATACTCTCCCTTAATGTCAATGTCTAAATGCACCTACTAAGAGTCACAGAGTGGCAAAATGGATCCAGAAACTGAAACCAGCATTCTGCTTTCTACAAGAAACTCATCTGAACAATGAGAGCAAACACAGTCTCAAAGTGAAAGGATGGAAAACAATCCTGCAAGCAAACAGCTCCTTCACAAAAGCTGGGATGGCCACACTAGTATCCGACAACATAAATGTCAGGCTGCAAAACATTAGAAGGGACAGTGAAGGCCACTTTCTCTTCATCAAGGGATACATACAACAGGAAGAAATCATACTCTTAAATGTATAAGTACCTAATGAAGGAACAGCTAGATACTTAAAACAACTGCTAACAGATTTTAAAGAGGACAGTGCTAGCAACACAATAGTAGATGGAGACTTCAACATCGCCTTATCACCTCTGGATAGATCAACAAGAACAAAACTCAGCAAGGAAACATTGGCTTTGAATGAAGAAATAGAAGAGAAAGGACTTATAGACCTATACAGGCTTTACACGCCTCAAAGAAAGAATACACATTCTTCTCCAGTGCTCCTGGAACATTTTCCAAAATCGACTATGTGCTAGGCCACAAAACATACCTCAATAGAATCAGGAAGATAGAAAGAGTACCAACAATCTTTTCAGACCATGATGCACTGAGGATAGATGTGAATCACATACAGACACGGACAACCAAATCGAACAACTGGAAAATAACCAAGTCACTGCTGAACAATGTGTGGGTCAAGAAGGACGTCAAGGAAGAAATCAAAAGATACCTGGAAACAAATGAGAACGAAGACACGAACTACCAGAGCTTATGGAATGCAGCTAAAGCCCTATTAAGGGGAAAATTCATAGCTCTGCAAGCATATCTATGGACGGAAGAAAAGATGCACATAAGCAACTTATTTCACAGCTCAAGATCTTAGAAAAGGATCAAGAAAAGGAGCCTAAATCGGACAGAAGGACAGAGATCATAAAACTTAGAGCAGAAATCAACGACATGGAAACCTAAGAAACAATCCGAAAGATCGATGAAACCAAGAGCTGCTTCTTTGAGAAAATAAACAAGATAGATAAACCACTAGCAACACTCACAAAGAAACAGAGAGAGAGAGAAAACTTATAAACCGAATCAGAAATAAAAATGGCGATATCACAATGGAAACCAAAGAAATTCAAAAGATCATCAGAGACTACTTTGAAAGTCTGTATGCCAAGAAAAAAGAGAAGTTAGAAGAAATGGATTAATTCCTGGATTCCTGTAATCTCCCAAGAATGAGTCAAGAGGATATAAAATACGTGAATAGACCTAGTCATAAAAATGAAATTGAAACTGTAATCAAAATTCTTCCCAAAAACAAAAGCCCAGGTCCAGATGGATTCACTACCGAATTTTTCCAAACATTTAAAGAGGATCTACTGCCCGTCCTTCTCAAACTTTTCCAGGAAATTGAAAAAAAAAAAACTCTACCAAATAGTTTCTATGAATCCCATATCTCTCTAATACCAAATGGAAACAAAGACACCACAAGAGAAGAAAACTACAGGCCGATATCACTGAAGAACAAGGAGGAGAAAATTCTGAACAAAATACTAGGAAAGAGAACTCAACAGCTCATCAAAAAGATCATACACCATGACCAAGTGGGATTCATCCCGGGGATGCAAGGATGGTTAACATTCGGAAATCAATCAACATAATCCATCATATCAACAAAAGATAAAAATCATATGATCATATCAATAGATGTAGAGAAAGCAATTGAGAAGATCCAGCATCCGTTTATGATGAAAACCCTCGCCAAATTGGGGATAGAGGGGACTTAACCCAATATAGTTAAAGCCAGCTACCACAAGCATACAGCAAGCATCATCCTCAATGGGGAAAATCTGAGAGTGTTCCACCTAAGATCAGGAACGAGATAAGGATTCCGACTCTCTCAACTGCTGTTGCACATAGTACTGGAAATACTAGCAATAGCAATGAGGCAAGCAAAAGAGATTAAGGATACTGGAACAAAGGTAGAGCTGCAGAGCTATGGAACGGGGTTGAATATACTGACATCTCCCCTCAAACATATGACCATCTAATCTTTGAAAAAGGGGCAAGAAATGCGAAGTGGAGTAAGGAAAGTCTTTTTAACAAATGGTGCTGGCAAAACTGGAGGACTACGTGCAAACTACTGGGCTTCGATCTCTGCCTAACACAATGTACAAAAGTAAGATGAAAATGGATCAAAGACCTAAGCATCAGACCGGAACCTATAAGGTACATTGAAGACAAAGTTGGCAAAACCCTCCATGACATTGAAGCTAATGGTATCTTCAAGGATGTCACGTCACTGGTCAAGCAAGTGGGAATATCTTAAACTAAGAAGCTTCTGCGCCTCAAAAGAAACAATGACTAAAATACAGAGAGAGTCTACAGAATGAGGAAGGATATTCTCCAAATACACATCTGAGAAGGGGTTGATATCAAATATATACAAAGTACTGATTGAACTCCACAAGAAGAAAACATCCAACCCCAACAAAAAATGGGGCAACGAAATGAACAGAGACTTAATCAAAGAAGATATCCGAATGGCTAAAAGGCACATGAGAAAATGCTCTACATCTTTAATCATCAGGGAGATGCGGATCAAAACAACAATGAGATATCATTTCACACCACAGACACTGGCCCACATTCAAAAAAACAAAGGCAACCTTTGTTGGCACGATGTGGCGACAAAGGGACCCTCTTTCACTGCTGGTGGTAATGCTGACTGGCCCAACCCTTTCGGAAAATAGTAGAGATGATTCTCAAAAAATTAGAATTTGAGCTCCCATTTGACCCAGCAATACCACTCCTGAGAATATACCTCGGAGAAGCAAAAAAGTATAGTCGAAGTGACCCCTGCACTTATTTTTTCATTGCAGTACTATTTACAATAGCTAGAATATGGAAAAAACCCGATTGCCTGAGAATAGATGACTGGTTACAGAAACGTTGGTACATCTACACAGTGGAGTACTATGTAGCAGTTAGAAAAAAATGAAGTCATGAAATTTACTTACAAGTGGTACTGCATGGAAAATATTATGCTAAGCGAAAAGAGTCAGAAAGAGAGGGACACATATAGAAAGACTGCATTCAACTGGATAACATAAAGTAGCAAACTAAGAGAATAACAACAAGAACAGCTGTGATAAATACCAGGTTCTTCACTCCATGGCTTAGATACCAGCCTCACATTCTAGGGGTAAAGGCAGCTCAGATAGAGAAGGGAGCACCAAAAAAAGGTTGCTGAGAAGATCCACCCAGAATGGGAGATGCATGCTGACAGCAGTCTATAGACAGAACATGATTGCCACCCTAAGTCTCTCCTATAGATTATAGCACCGAAAAGGAGAGATAGAAGAAAAGGGAGTGCCCTGCCACAAAGGCAGGGCAGGATGGGGGATAGGAGGTGTGAGGGATACTGGGAAAGGTAGGGGTGAAGAATGGGCTCTGGTGTTGGGGTGGGTACTCAATCATTGTATAACTGAAACCCAAGCACACAACTTTTAAGTCCACAACTGTAACTCATGGTGTTTAATAAAACAAAACAAAACAAAATAAAACAAGAGAAAGGTCTAACAATAGCAAACAGAACTGTAGTACTCAAAACATTTGGAAACAGGAACATTGGCAAGTATTTTTAAATAAGCATCCAGGAGAGAATGTAGCATTGTGAGGGAACAAATCTACTGTATGGATTCATCTCATCCTCGAAATGGAAAATGACAATGTGTTACAGTTACAAATTTTCAAATAAGATATATACCATCTACTTTTTGCTGTGTTTCTATGCTTTGCCAAGTATGATTCTAATTTTTAAATTTACTTTAATAATTAAAACAGTATTTGCCTACATTAATCATTTTAATTAATGTTTTATTGAAATATTTTTAAAATTATTAAAAATGTTTTATTAAAATGTCATTTTAAGAAACAAACATATAGTCCAAACAGCTATTGCAGTATGTAGAGGGTGTGTACCTTGTATGCAGCTAACCTGAGCTCAGTCCCCAGAACCCTGAGCATGCCAGGAGTGATCTCTGGATACAGAGTGGGAAGTGAGCCCGGAGCACATCTAGGTGCACACCCCTCCCCACAAAAAAGGAAGAAAAGAAAAGAAAAACATATAAATGATTCTTGAGTAACATAGAGAATAAGAGTGCTAACTCCTATATAACTTTTGAAAATCGTCAAATTTAAGAGATAGTCTGCTATTGGCCACGAAGATGGTTTTTTAAAATACAAATTATCGACCATCTATCTTCACTCCCATTCCTTCCCATTCCAGTCGTCGCATGATGTTCTCAAGGGTAGGACTGAAGAATTTCGGTGAAATGGTATCACCCTGCCACACCCCTCTCTTGACATCAACGATTACTTCTTTGTAGAATGGTGAGATCCTGGTAGTGAATCCGCAATACAGCTCACGGAGGATCCTGAAGTATTGGGCTTGAATGCCCTGATTGGCTAGGGCTTCAATGACTGCTTCCGTCTCAACAGAATCAAAAGCCATTTTAAATCAATGAACGTTAAACAGAACGGCATCTTGAACTCCCAAGAAACCTCAATGAGCTTGGTTATCGTGTGGATATGGTCGATGGTGCTGAATCCTTTGCGGAACCCTGCTTGCTCGTATGGTTGTCCTTCATCTAGTGTTCTGCCAATCCTATTTAGGATGACTCGAGTGAACAACTTGTAGATGACAGACAATAGGCAGATCCGGCGATAGTTGCCAATGTCATGGATGTCTCCCTTCTTGAACAGTAGTACGGTCCTGCTGGTTTTCCATTGGGACGGAACCTTGCATTCAGACAGGTAGCAAGTGAAGAGCCAAGCCAGTGTATTGATGAGTACTGATGGCAGGTTCTTCAGGTGTTCAGGTCTGACCTTGTCTGGCCCAGGTGCTGTTTGTTTCTTTACCGACAAAATGGCGTGTCGGATTTCGGAAGGGAGAACGTTGGGAAAAACATATCCATCCTGTGGAATTTGGTATGTCGGCAAGTGGACATGGCTATGGAAGAGATTTGAGTAGAAGTCATGGATAATCTTCTACATTGCCATTCTGGAGGATCTGATTGATCCATCAGGACGTCGGAGGGCAGTCATCTTGGTCTTATAGTTGGCGAAGGACAGGTGGGCGTTACGAATACTTTTCCCGGCTTCTGCCGCATCTACCAGTACTTCTGCTCTTCTCTCTTTGAGGTCTTCCTTGTTCGCATCTCTGCACTGCTTTGTGAGCTTGGACATTAGCTTGTGGTTGCCTGAGGCATGCGCCAAACCATGATGGCGAATTAGCTCAAGAGTTTTCGAAGACAGGCGATTTTTTGTGGCTATCTCTCTCTTGGCGTTCCTCGCACATTCATGGAGGTGCTGAACCAGTGGATTGTATTCCTCGTCAATGTTGTCAACAATGGCATCTTTCCATGTTGCCGCAATAGTACCAAAGAGTTCCCAGTTGGTGGTCATTCTGGGAGATCTCTTTTTGAACTTTGCAGCACTTTCTCCCCGCTCTGTGAAGTAGAATTTTGCATGAAGGAGACGGTGGTCCGATCCCGTTCGAAATTTTGGGACAACAGCAACTTCAGTCAGGCAAAACCATTGATTGAATATGATGTGGTCTATTTCGTTGTGGAATCGTCCACCGGGAGACTCCCATGTCCATCATTTAGATTCTGCCTTCTGGAACTGTGAGTTACCATGAATGGTCTTGGTCAACATGATGAACTCAGACAGTCTCTCACCCTGTTTGTTCCATTCTAGGCCATGGGTCCCGATGTGAAGTTCTTCAGCTGATCTTCTCGGTCCGATCTTGGCATTAAAATCACCCACAATGATCTTGTAGAAGGTGTGGTCTTCATTATAGAACTCCTCTAGCTCCATGTAGAACTTCTCGATTTCTCTTTCATCATAATGAGATGTTGGTGCGCAGACAACGAAGATAGTGTGGTCTATAAACCTGTAAATTTGATACATTTAAAAATTTATAATGGATTTTACAATAGTCTTTCAATTATGTATTTACATTAGTCCATATACAAGCATGATTTTTAAAAAATAAATTTCAGTGACAATAAAATTTTGGTGTTTTTCATAATTGTAATGATTTACTGCTCAGTCTATATTGATGTGAACATTTTTATCTATTTGTCTAATTTTCTGATTGTTTATTTAAGATCAGTAGTTAACAGCTAACTTAACGATGACTGATTTTGTGGCTCAGGGCTAAAGCACTTGGCTTGCGTGTATGAAACTATGGGTTGGCCTCCTGCCCTACCCACTGTGCTGCAAGAGTTATATAAAATATACTAATAATAAGACCTAATGATGTTGGTCAACAATGCAATATAAATGTTTATTTAGTAATTTTCTTGATTTGTTAATGAAATGTGTAAGCTCTTGAGTATAATGGGAGTATTTTTCTAACATAAGAGTCTGAGGAAGGTGAAACTGTTATAACTGTCCTGTAGGATTCCATCTCCCTAGCCTGCTTCATTCTACCTCTCTCTCTATCCAATCCAGTCTTCTTCTTGGGAATCTGACCTCCTGATTGGCTAGCCTCTACCTTTCAACTGCCTACTTTATGACATCATTCTCCCACCCAACCCACCACCAACTGGTAGAATCTTGGGGTTGGTACCGCTTGACCTTGAGCCTGGAAGTTGGTGGCGGAAAGAGATGGTACTAGGAGAGTTAATGTAGTGATGGATAGATGGGAAGGAAACCGGGAAGGGTAGGGAACTGGACAGCTGGTCATCAGCATGGGAGATTTGGTAGATGTTTTCTAAATACTTTAACATGTTTTTCGTAAATGATAAGCAAAACAAAAATACGAAAATAAGATAGGTTCCAAAGAAGAGGTTACATATAAGACCGAGAGAGCTGAAAGGGCTGGCATTCCTTCTGGAGCTTTCAATCATACCAATTACTAAAGATGGTATTTTCACATCACTTAGCTGTGGAGAGGAATAGTGAGAAACAGAATGCCACCAGAAAAGCAAACTGGATGACCACCTTTCATAAATGCCAGGTGAAATGTGTTCATGAAATGTGTTCACATGTATCCCAAGTGCAAGTGTATTAACAGGAACATATATTTCACTAAGTCTGCTTGGTACCAGTAACTACTTTGGTGGAAATGGAAGAAAACAAATGCAGTTTCTGACAGACGTGAGTCTAAACTGCTAATCAATTTTCCCAGGAAAGGGTAGTTTAATGGCTGTGAACAGAAAAACTTGAAGTGTTTTGCTACCTTTCATGTATGGCTAGAGGAAAATGATCCCAGTCATCTCTCAAAACTAACAAGCTTCAACTCCCTTCAAGGACAGTTGTATTCAGTGAGGAAAAAATGCTGGGAGAAAAGTCTGAAATGATGGGAAAAGAGACAATAAGTTCAAAAGGAAGGACATGAAATTTGGGTTCCTCTGAAAACAAAGCTTGAAACCACAAGATCTGGTGATCACACGATTTACTGGGAATGGGATCTGTGGAGGATAGGAGTGATATCAGGGATGTGAACATGGAACATCCAAGTTAAGGAAGACTTAGCTAGCTGATTACCCCATGGGCAACATGGTTCCAAGACTACCAGAACTTACCAAGGAATTTACTTTAATTTTCTTTCTTTTATATGGTCACTTACAACATGTATTCTTTGACTTCTTCAACAGAATTTGCAAATGATTTTTAATTATTAAAAAAGTTTTATTAACATGTCTTTATTAAAAGGAAACATATAGGCCAAAGAGCTAGTGCAGTATGTAGAGGGTGTTTACCTTGTCTGCAGCTAACCTGAGCTTAGTCCCCAGATCACTGTCCCTGCCAGGAGTGATCTCTGGATAGAGTTAGAAGTGAGCCCAGAGCAAATCTGGGTGTGTTACCCTCCCACAAAAAAGGAAGAAAAGAAAAGAAAAACATATAACTGTTTCTTGAGTAACATAGAGGTTAAGGGTGCCAACTGCTGTATAACATTTGAAAACCCCCAAATTTAAGAGATAGTCTGCTGTTGACCAAGAAGATGGTTTTTTAATAATATTTACTCACATTGTCTGCATGTAATGCTATTTGTGGCCTGTAAGTCTGTAAATTTTGATACATTTAAAAAATTATAATGGATTTTATAATGGACTTTATAATGAATTTGTATTTTAGAGTAATAAGTGATAAATTGTATTTCTGTTTTTGTGGGGTATTTGGGCCATAGTATGTGGTGCTTGGGACTTCTGACTCTGTGCTCAAGTGTCATTCCTGGTGATGCCAGCCATTAAGTTCAGTTGACTGTGTTCATGGTAAGTGCTTTAACCCCTCTACTAATTCCGGGGGGCCAATCAAATAATTTATCTGCATATATTTTATGCATGCATGGCATACTTTGTCTTAGATTTTTTGTATTTCTAGGATATATTGATCGTTTTTAATTATTTTACATCAATACCAACCTCCAAAAAAGTTTCAAAATATAATTATTGACAAAAAATCATATAGAGGTCCAAATTTGTATTGTTCATGGGATAACTATATTAAGAAGAAAATAGAACCACAATAAACATACAAGTAAAATGAAGGTACATTTCTTTGGAGTCTTTCAATTATGTATTTATATTTGTATATATACAAGTATAATCTTTGAAAAATAAATCTCAGATACTATAACATTTTATTGAGTTTTTTATAATTGCAATGTTTTATTGCTAAAATGATATTGTTGTGAACATATATATCTATTTGTCTACTTTTCTGATTGTTTACTTAAGATCTGATATTAAAAGCTAACTTACTAGGGCTCGAGCCATAGCACAGCTGGTAGGATGTTTATCTTGCAAGCGGCCGACCTGGGTTCAATTCCCAGCATACCATATGCTTCCCTGAGCACCACAAGGGGTAATTCCTGAGTGCACAGCCAGGAGTAATCCCTGTGCATCGCGAGGTGTGACCCAAAAAAAAAAAAAAAAAAGCTAACTTACTTATGACTGGGTATGTAGCTCAGGGCTAAAGCTCTTGGCTTGCAAGTATGAAATTTTGGGTTCTATTCCTCACACTATAGAAAAAAAACCAAAATCACTAACAATGGTTGAAAATATATCTCAGTGGTAAAATATTTGCCTCACATTTGTGAAGTTATGTGTTTGATCCCTGAATTTCCATATACGCTCACAAAAGCTAATTTACTTAAAGAATATTAAACTGCTTAAACCCAAGTACATATTGCCGTACTATTATACAGATTTAATTCTCAATAAAATAACTTGAAAAGGTCTATTTTTAGCATCTTTGCTAGGAAAAGATGTTACCTGAATTTTAAATGTTTGTAATTTGGGGACACATTTTAATTTGTCATTTTATTTTGTGCTCTTTGTTTACTAGTGAGCTTGAAAATTGCTCTTGTGTTATTTTTTCTATACAAGTTTAATAGCTAAATATTGATTTATTTCACAGCAGTAATTTATTAAAAACATTCATCATTTGCCTATCATATTAATTGCCATTAGTTGTTTGTTTTGCTTGTTTTTTGATCACTTAATTTACTTTTTATCTTTTATTTCAGATTGTAAGATTTTCACACAAATGAGCATATGTTTTTCTTTATATTCTACAGTTTTAGATTGAGAACAACTGTTTGTTTTGTAAAATAAGATACTTGTGCATTTACAATTTCTTCTCATTATTTTTACATTTTAACACATCTCGATTCATCTACAATTTGTCATAGTAAGTGTTGTCATATTGAAAGAAACCATCATTATTTTCAATCATAGCACTGTAGCACTATCCTCCCGTGGTTCGTCCATTTGCTCGAGTGGGCACCAGTAACTTCTTACAACAGATTGTGAGACTTGTTGTTACTGGTTTTGGCCTATTGAATACGTCATGGGTAGCTTGCCAGGCTTTTGCTATGAGGGCAAGATATTCTGGGTATCTTGCCGGGCAGAGGAATCGGAATCAGGGTTGGCCTCCTGCAAGGCAAATGCCCTACCCGCTGGATGTAAACGTTATATAAAAATACTAGGAATACCGAATGTTGTTTCTTTAACAGTGCAATAAAAATGATTATTTAGTAATTTTCTTGATTTATTAAAGAAATATGTAAGCTCTTGAGTATAATGGGAGTAGTTTTCTAACACAATAGTCTGAGGAATTTGAAACTGTTATAACTGTTTTGTAGGATTCCATCTCCCTAGCCTGCTTCATTCTACCCCTCTCTCTTATCCAATCCGGTCTTCTTCTTGGGAATCGGACCTCCTGATTGGCTAGCCTCTACCTTTCAACTGCCTACTTTATGACATCATTCTCCCACCAAACCAACTACCAACTGGTAGAACCTTGGGGTTCCCTTGCGGTTGTTTGTAAAAAATTTGAATCATCCTGGCAAGGGACCAGTAACCAATGACCAATCACCATTGACCAGTCATCTGTACTGGACACTTGTGATCTTAAGCCGCTGCAGTTTACTGACTTACTCTCATACTGTCTCCTCTTCTCGTCTACCTTTCATCGGTATTTCCTCTTCTCTGACCATGTCAGGTAAGGAATAATACTTTTCAAAGCTTTTCATTAGATTTATCATCTCTAAGCTTAGCAGTCTAGTAAAAACAACATGTACTAGTGAAAGAAAGTATTCAAGTTGAATTTTATAAGCCTCATTTTTGTTGACTTTGACATTTGCTGTGTGATTTTAGACATTGGCTTTCTTTCTCTCACATACAAACGGTTTTTCCACATTGATTACATTATATTTTAGACATATTTATGAGCTCAAATACAAACATATATTTGTGTTGATTCTTTGTGTTTCTTTTTATTTTTAATCGTGTATTTTACATAATATCCTTTGAAAAAAGCAAATCAGAGAGAGTATTTTTACAGAAAAAGAAAATGTAGATGCTGTGGAATCCTGCTGAAATATACTCGCATGTTTTCTCTGTAATGGTCTCTCCTCTTGTATTTATACCTCAGTATTTTAAATATAGTGCTATTACACAGTAATAATCATTTATCTTTGAGTTTTCTATTTAAACCAGGTAATAAGAAAATTTGGGGAATGGGGAAGGTGTGGAGTGCTGAGCGATAGGGAGGCAAGCCCTCAAAGGTAAGAAAGTTTGGGATCACTTTCATCAAACATTGACCAATCGAAACCAAGACGATATGAGGGAGAATAAAAAAGGAAAGAAAGAATGAAAGAATATGGACGGCAATTATCACGGAAGGGGAAACCGTCTGAATTGAATGTTGAAGAAAACCAACGATTTAAAATCAAAAAAGAAAGAATATATGTTAAATATGCTGAGGTAAATACACTGAGAGCAAGTCAAAGCAATTTACTTCAATAAATGCCAGGACTAGAAAGTATTCTGTTCCTTGAGTAGGGTACCAGTAGGAAAACCAGTATATCAGAAAGGCATCCTTGGTGACTTTTTTCCTTATTATCTCTTTGAACACAGTACTTGGTACTTGACAATTTGGAATATAAACATGCATCAGAAATGATGAGTCCCATAAATAGCTAATAGTGGTTCTCTAGGTGGGTGGAAGAAATAGAATCTTCAATGTTTTATGACGTTCTGGTTTTTAAGTACATGTACGCGTTGCCTGTTGAAATTTAAAAAATGGTATTTTCTAACTTGATTCAGGAGATTTGATTCATTTGTGTGGTAATTAGGTTCCAGGTTTAAGCTGCTTGTCATCTTTACAAATATTATTTCATGTGATTTTTTCTACCTAACATGAGAGTAGTTTGATAATGTCAACTTCTGCTTTAGATCCTAAGAGGAAATAGGAAAATCAAGTCTCACATGTAGAATTACACATTTTTGTCATATTTGTTAATTTTGATTGTTCCTACATTAAAAACATTTAATGGGATTTTGGTGCTCATTTATTAAACATTGAGAAGAACGTTTTCCAGGTTAATAAAGTTAATTCTACTCCAGGTTTTGAAAGTAAATTTCAATATTTTCTGATCATTTTTTATATGGTCTTTTCTGTTGTTTGTGTGACAAACTGAAATCATATGCTATGTTTAAAACGTGTTGTTTGGTGTTTAATATTCAGAGGTATTGATGAGAATAATTTTTTGTAATTACAAAGTTTCTCTATTTTACTCATTTAAAACATTTCTTACCTATAAATACAATCACGTTTATTCCTATTCATTTTGTTATGTAGTTACTGCTATATCCTTTCTCTTTAATGGACTGGTAAAGTGTGCACTCAAAAATCACCTTGTATTCCGTTTTTTGGCTAGCAGTTTTTCCTAAAATAGAATACAATCTTCATATTGTATATGTGGAACAATTCATTAATAACCTTATTGGACTGTTTTATTTGGTTTTGTTTGAGACCACATCCACAGTTATTAAGGGTTTACTCTTGGGTCTGCTCTCCATAACTTATTGTACTATGCTGCTTGCTACAGAGTCCAGATTTCATTGATATCTATATACATCTTTTTCAGCTATGTGATACATATTTTTCACGATGTTTTCTTTATACTTCCTCCTATGTCAAACACATGACTTGGAAAAATTATATTTATGTATGCATAATTATTCTTAGAGTTATTAGTAACTACATTGTAGATAAACAATTTAAGACACAGAATTTAAATAAAGTTTTCCTTCCAAAACATTTCTTGGGAAAAACTCAAGTAGTCATTTTTGAAGTGGATCAAAAATCAGGGTAACCTTCTATGCATCAACAAAATTAAGTCATAAGTGAACCGTAATTAACAGATATTCATTGCACAAGTCAAAGGGAAACCTGTTGATTACAATGGTAAGAGTTGTAAAGACTCCAAATGCCTATATTAATGTAAGGTATCTTTCTAACCATTTCTGCATTGTAGTGACAATGCAGAGTCCTGGAAAAAAGTCCACATGCTTAGGTTCCCTAACTTGGAAATTCATAAGGGGAAGAGAGATAGTACTCTAGGGGATAAGGCACTTGCCTTGTACACAGCCAATCTGATTGAATCTCTGTTACTGCATACACTCTTCTGAATGTTACAAGGGGTCACTCCAGAGTGCAGAGCCAGAAAGAACCCAAGATCACTGTCAGTTATTGGTCGAAACTATACTCCTTAAAATGCCCAATAAAAATTATTGGAAAACATGAAGTCTCTTTGTCATTTCTAGCCCTCAGGTTTCTTCTTGTCCAGAGAATGTTACCCACTCTTAGACTTCCTAGTTTAGAAAAGCTTGCCTTATAAGAAATAACATATGAGTCAATAGGAGAACAAGCTACAGGCATTGCTAGGGTAAGGAGAAACTATCTGTAAGCAAGAAATCCAAGAACAGACACGATCACCTGGTTCTTCTACAGTTCTGTGTTCACTTTGGGAGCACGATACCAAATACACAAATTGCCAAAAGGTTCCAAGCTTTGAATCACCCTAAATTGTTGGAACTTTGGAAACTCAGTTGACTGTTGGTACTAGAAGCATCTCGATGGCTTAAATTTTAAGTTCAGATTGTTCCTCTCAGCGTTGAAGGAGATTATAAGTCTCACAGATTTTTTTCATCACCCTCTTGTTCCTTACAGTAAATTTTCAAAATCCTTCTGTATTGGGAACTACCCATACTCTGCAGCTTTCCCTTCCCGTGGTGAATGATGCAGCTTCCCTAACAGAAAGTATCTGCAACTACTCCAGAATATCTGCTCCTGCTGGTAGTTCTGCTTGGCTCCTGCCCTCAGCCTCTGGCACATCTTTCCAACCACTGATGGGTAGTGCCTATCTTTACCAACATTTCAGCACAACAATGCTATCTGGAGTGTTTCACCAGTCTCTTATATCCACCTCAGCTGCTTCTTACCTGAGTTTTGGAATGGTATATTGCAGGAAGGGCTGAAGAGAAGTCTCCTATGGGATACTTTTTCTGTATCTTTCCTAGACCAAGACAGCGCTGTCTCTTCCATGTCTAAGGCAGCTCACTGTGAGAGTACACTGGACACGTACAACACGGTGTCTGTGTACCCATCACTTTCTGCCAGTCTTGTTGAGAGAACACCATCTCAGGTTCCACATCAGAGTCAAAGCCTGTCACTTCCCTAACAGGAACGAACCCAGGTGTAGTACAATCATCAAGGCACTCTGGGAACTCTCATTTCTGGCCTGCAGTCCTATGACTCCATGTCATACATAGAGCAAAATGGCTCTGCTCCCCAAGCTTACAGCAACTCATCTAGAGAAATGGTTATTGTTCTGAAGGAGGTCCAGCCCCCAAATAACCAACCACCAACTTCCTCCTCTGGAATCCACTTCTCTGTGTCTTCTCAACCCCTCACAGAATTGAGATATCAAGGGGAGTTAAACTGAGAGAAGGTAAAGAAACACAAAAATTGGGGTCAAAAAGAGGAAAACTGTCCATAGACAGGTGGTATTTAAATACATTGAGATTTTTAAGTTTATGAAATGAAGTTAACTAAGTTCATGTTTACACCCCTCACTCATTTTACAGCATGTTATTTTCGCACTCAACATAAGAGCTCCTAATGGACATTGGAACATGTGATAGTATAATGGACAACTAGGTTTCATATTATGAAGTTCAGGAGCACACAAAAGAATGCCACATTTTTTTCCTAGTTATTTCAATTACTTTTTAATTTTTATTAGTTAAACATCATGAGGCACAGTTGTAGACTTACAAATTATTGTGCTTGGATTTCATTTATACAATGATGGAGTACCTATCCCTCCACCAGTGCCCATTCTCCACCACCACGGATCCCAGTATTCCACCGACCACACATACCCCCATCCCACCCAGCCTCTGTGGTAGGGAATGCCACAATTTTCACTGTTCTATGTCAGAAGTCCTCCAGAATTACGACTTCACTTAAATCACTTAACTTCCCGTTAGTCGTCGATTTGCTCGAGCGGGCGCCAGTAACGTCTCCATTTGTCCCTGTCGCGTGCTAGTGTAGCCCGATGGCATCTCTTCGCTCCGGGAACATGGAGGGCCTCAAACCAATCGTTCATGACCTTGACAAAGAAGTCTGACCATCTGGTAGGTGGGCGGCCACGCGGTCTCTTGACATCCCGTGGAATCCAATCAGTAACAGCTCTAGTCCAACGGTCGTCTTTAAATCTCATTACGTGACCAGCCCATCTGATTTTCGACACCTTGGCAAATGAGACAGCGTCCCTGATCCTTGATCGTCGACGGATGTCAGAACTCCGGATTCATTCTCTCATTTGATTGAAACGTGATATTCCAAGCATAGCTCTTTCTATTCTTCTTTGGGAGACCTGAATGGCGTTCTCATCTTGTTTGCGTAGGGCCCAGGTCTCTGAGGCATATGTTAATGCAGGAAGAACAGTGGAATCAAAGAGATGTGCCCGGAGCCGGAGGTTCTTCGTCCTCTTAGCTATTTCTTCGACGTTCTTGAAGGCGTTCCAAGCCGCTCTCTTCCTCCTGCGCAGCTCGGGTGCCAGGTCATTTGTCATGTTGACCTCTCGACCTAGGTACACATAGCTGTTGCATTCGGAGATGGTCGTTCCATTGAGAGCGAATGGGGCGTCAGGAACAAGGCTGTTTCTCATAAACATTGTCTTCGTAAGATTCAGCTGTAGTCCTACCTTTCCACACTCACGGTCAAAGTCGGCCAGCATTTGTGCCGCTTGGCTGATGTTTGGTGTTATTAAAACAATGTCATCAGCAAAGCGGAGGTGGTGTAGTTGCCGACCATCTATCTTCACTCCCATTCCTTCCCATTCCAGTCGTCGCATGATGTTCTCGAGGGTGGCACTGAAGAGTTTTGGTGAAATGGTATCACCCTGCCGCACCCCTCTCTTGACATCAATGATCACTTCTTTGTAGAATGGTGAGATCCTGGTAGTGAATCCGCAATACAGCTCACGGAGGATCCTGATGTATTGGGCTTGAATGCCCTGATTGGCTAGGGCTTCAATGACCGCTTCCGTCTCAACAGAATCAAAGGCCTTCTTTAAATCAATGAACGTTAAGCAGAGCGGCATCTTGAACTCCCGAGAAACCTCAATGAGTTTGGTTATCGTGTGGATATGGTCGATGGTGCTGAATCCTTTGCGGAACCCTGCTTGCTCACATGGTTGTCCTTCATCTAGTGTTCTGCCAATCCTATTCAGGATGACTCGAGTGAACAACTTGTAGATGACAGACAATAGGCAGATCGGGCGATAGTTGCCAATGTCATGGATGTCTCCCTTCTTGAACAGTAGTACGGTCCTGCTGGTTTTCCATTGAGATGGAACCTTGCATTCAGACAGGTAGCGAGTGAAGAGCCGAGCCAGTGTATTGATGAGTACTGACGGCAGGTTCTTCAGGTGTTCAGGTCTGACCTTGTCTGGGCCGGGTGCTGTTTGCTTCTTTACTGACGAAATGGCGTGTCGGATTTCGGAAGGGAGAACGTTGGGAACGACATACCCATCCTGTGGAATTTGGTATGTCGGCAAGTGGACATGGCTATCGAAGAGATTTGAGTAGAAGTCATGGATAATCTTCTCCATTGCCGTTCTGGAGGATGTGATGAATCCATCAGGACGTCGGAGGGCAGTCATCTTGGTCTTATAGTTGGCGAAGGACAGGCGGGCGTTACGAATACTTTTCCCGGCTTCTGCCACATCTACCAGTACTTCTGCTCTTCTCTCTTTGAGGTCTTCCTTGATCGCATCTCTGCACTGCTTTGCAAGCTCGGACGTTAGCTTGCGGTTGCCTGAGGCATGCGCCAAACCACGCTGGCGAATTAGCTCAAGAGTTTTCGAAGATAGGCGACTTTTTGTGGCTATCTCTCTCTTGGCGTTCCTCGCACATTCATGGAGGTGCTGAACCAGTCGATCGTATTCCTCGTCAATGTTGTCAACAATGGCATCTTCCCATGTTGCCGCAATAGTACCAAAGAGTTCCCAGTTGGTGGTCGTTCTGGGACTTCTCTTTTTGAACTTTGCAGCCCTTTCTCCCCGCTCTGTGAAGTAGAATTTTGCACGAAGGAGACGGTGGTCCGATCCCGTTCGAATTTTTGGTACAACAGCGACATCAGTCAGGCAAAACCGTCGATTGAATATGATGTGGTCTATTTCGTTGTGGAATCGTCCACCGGGAGACTCACATGTCCATCGTTTAGATTCTGCCTTCTGGAACTGTGAGTTACCATGAATGGTCTTGGTCGACATGATGAACTCAGACAGTCTCTCACCCTGTTCGTTCCATTCTAGGCCATGGGTTCCGATGTGAAGTTCTTCAGCTGATCTTCTCGGTCCTATCTTGGCAATAAAATCACCCACAATGATCTTGTAGAAGGTGTGGTCTTCTTTATAGAACTTCTCTAGCTCCATGTAGAACTTCTCGATTTCTCTTTCATCATAATGAGATGTTGGTGCGTAGACAACGAAGATAGAAACTGCAGGCAGTGAGCCACATCTATTCAAATGTAAACGTCCGATTCGGGTTGTTAGGCATTCAAATGAATCAATGCTCTTGGCCAAGTTTGTGTTGACAAGGACACCGACGCCTCCAACACCTCTTTTATCGCATGTTCCGAGGAACAATTCTTCTCCAGTGTCGAAAATGGCATGGTGAGATTCGTGTCTTCTTGTCTCGGTCAGACAAATGATGTCGTACTTGATCATTCGCGCTTGTACCATCAGGTCCTCGATGGATGCATCTGATGCTAGCGTACGTGCATTGAAAGTACAGACGATCATTACGACACTAAAAGCAAAATACATGTTTTAAACTAGTATTTTGTTATTTTCTTAAGAAGTTTCAGAACTCCTATTGTAATGGTACCACTTTAACTTTCCCTTCCATCAATGAACAGCAAGGTTCTGAATATTCTTGTGTTTCAGAGATTCTATCTCAAATCATCAAATCTAGAATCTGCACTTCAGCACAAATATCATGCTGAAGGAGTGCTTCATTCATACTCTTATTCTATGATATTAACGTCCTTTTATTTTTCTATGAAAGTGACTAAATTGAGAGTAAAACACATTACAATGCTAATTTCTCTATGGAACTTATTAGTTTAAAAATCTTTATTTTTTTTTTTTAAAAAGCTTTTGTTTGGAGGACATTGAATCTGCGTCATAGCACGAAGTGCTCAGGAATTACTCCTGGGTCTGTGCTAGAGATCACTGCTGAATGTGCTTAGGAGATCATACGTGATATGAAAGATCAAATGGAGGTCAGCTCTTCGCAGGGCCAGTGCCTTACCAAATGGACTATCCCTCTGTCCAAGTCTCTTATTTTTTAAGTTAGTTTATACAGAAACTCTTTCAAATACAAAGAAAACCAAAAAACAACAGCACCACATGACAAACAGTAAGAACTACAACAGTTACCTAAAATCTTCTAGCACAGGGCCTTGCCATGATCCGTAGAAGAGCCAGTAACAATTCCTTGTCTATTGATGGTAGGTGCACAGTTGTTGCAGCAGTAGTTTTGTGCAGGGAATATCTCATTTTGCAGGGACTGATTTCTTCCTCGGTTCCTTTTTAGTGATGAATTTCCTGGAAATGGAGACTTCCCTGGCATCGAACTTCAGGTCAGACATTTGGTCTGACAAAAATTTCCGAATTGCCCACATGTTGCAGTAGAAGGATTCAAAGACTTGAGAGGAATCCACCACCTGACCTTGGGAAAGTTCCCATAATATCTCCAACCCAAAGTAACCTGTCGCTGACCGAACTCCAACTCAGGAACAAAAAGTTATAAATTTTGATCAGATGAAACCTGGGCTTTCAAAGCTCTGGAGACCTACCAGATCCCAGTAGACCTAGATCAATGAAAAGATCTTCAGGTAATGAACACCACTGAGACCATCACTCTGAAGCAGGTGCAAGAAAATTCAAGTGGCACTAAGGGGACCTCCAATGCAAAATAGAACAACAAAAAGGAGGCTTCTGAAACTCTTGAGGGAGAAACAAAGGCCAAAATCCAGCCAGAAGTCCAAGAATGCTTGCTATGAGGAGCAGAGGTTGTTCGTAATGCTGCAGTCAGTGATAGGTGTCCTGTGACCACAGCCAAAACTAACAGCAAACCTCACAAAGCTGCCTCCAGCAGCATCAGCAAGACAAAGAGGCATGGGCAGGAGAAGATAAGAAACACCAGAGAAAACTCTAAGAAAGCTAAGATGTGTAAGCAGCCAGGGAACAAGATCAAGGCAGAAGAAAAGCCCACCACTGGCAAGATGACACGCAAGAAAAATCAACCTGCGCTTTGCCAAGAGGCTGTTAAAAAGTCCCGCCACTACCTAGGCATACAGATGCTGGATTCTGTCAAACTTTTTCATGCTCTGGGGAAGAAGAGTGATCCAAAACCTGGAATCTCTTCCTTCCAGGTCCTGGGTAGCTCAAAGAGGCCTAAAGATGTCAATTCACCCGCAGCTGTCAAGCCATGGCTAGGTGCTACAAGGGATGGAAAAGTCCTTGAGAAAACTCAGGTGAAAACAAAGTACAGAAACCAAGTAACAGTGCTGAAAAACGCTCATCTCCATCCCAGTCTGAGCTGCCACCTCCTGGGAAGGTCAAATTGGTACCTTTGACTTTTCTTACCATGGAGAGGCCGCAAGCTCGACCTGTTTCTCCAGACGACAATCTGTGGCCTCACATCGTCCTGCTGCAGCTTACCCTGCCAAGCCTGGCTCTACCAATGCAGCTCAGGCAACTGCTGCCAATTCTTCCCGGTCAACCACTGCATTTTTGTCTGGTTCTGCCAAACCTGCTCAGTCCATTTCAACCAACCCATCTCAACCAGGTTTGCAGAACCCTAGTAGCCAGTGTATTCTTCGCCCTGCAGCTTCTACACCTGCTCCCTACAAGACAGCAGCTGGCACTTCTCAACATCGGGAGCCTTCTCCTGTATCTGTGAAGAAGCGGCTCTTGACACCCATACATCAGAGTCAGTTTCTCCTCCAAGACTTCTGTTTACAACTGATTCCTTGGAGAAAGCCCAATGTTCCCGAGCCAGTCATGTCAAAGCCCATCACCAAAGAGCAGAGACCAAAGCGTGAGGCTATGAAAAGGAATGCTCAGCAGGAGCTTGAGAACGATGCCAAACACACCTCTTTGGGGAAAGTGCAGTTCTTTATTGAGAGTGAAAAAGAGATGGACATCTCTCTCTAATATGGCTATGTAATGTGAGTAGCTGGAATGATAGGTTCCACTTGAGGTACCAGTTGGTTGCCTTAGACAAACACTGAAATGCCATACACAGTTTATTAATTCTAATACCTTTTTAACCAATTGAAGAGATGCATCGTAGTTAATTGGTTGCTAATAAAGTTTCTGAAGTTTGAGATGCTGTCAAATGTGGTTGTTTTTCGGAGGGGCTGGGGTTTGAAGTATGGCATGGGAAAGAATGGTAAGGTATAGAGAGGACAAAGGGGGAATAGACAAGATTCTGAGAAAGAGAAACTTGGTCCAGGGTTCTAAAGCCCATCAGAGGAGAAATTGCATGGGCCTGATGAAGAGTGGGGAGCTCAAATTATATTACCTTGAGAGGCTGCTCTGTGGTCTTCCATGATCCCGGGTGCCTGTAGCCTTCTATAAACATCGCTGTTAACTGCATCTCACACAAGAACCAACGTTATCAGTGTCGTTGGGGCTGCGTTGAGGGATGTACCTGACTAAGACAACATGCGCACTAGGTCACCACTCCCAAAGCAGTCGGTACCGCTTGACCTTGAGCCTGGAAGGTGGTGGCAGAAAGAGATGGTCTTAGGAGAGTTAATGGGGTGAGGAATGGATGGCAGGGAAACCGGGAAGGGGAGAGAACTGGACAGCTGGTGATCATCATAGGAAAGTTGGTGGATGTTTTTTAATTATGTTAACATGTTTTTCGTAATTGATAAACAAAACAAAAATACGAAAATACGATAGGTTCTAAAGAACACGTTACATATAAGACCGAGAGAGCTGAAAGGGCTGGCATTCCTTCTGGAGCTTTCAATCATACAATTTACTAAAGATGGTATTTTCACATCACGTAGCTGCAGAGAGGAATATTGAGAACCAGAATGCCACCAGAAAAGCAAACTGGATGACCACGGTTCATAAAAGCCAGTTGGAAAGTGTTCACATGGATCCCAAGTGCCAGTGGGTTAACAGGAACATATATTTCACTAAGTCTGCTTGGTACCAGTAACTACTTTGGTGGAAATGGAGGAACATGGGTGCAGTTTCTGACAGACCTGAGACTAAACTGCCAACAAATTTTCCCAGGAAAGTGTAGTTGACTGGCTGGGAACAGAACAACTTGAAAAGTGTTTTGCTACCTTTCATGTATGGCTAGAGGAAAATGATCCCAGTAAACTCTCAAAACTAACAAGATTCAACTCCCTTGAAGGAAAGTTGTATTCACTGAGGAAAAAATGTTGCGAGAAAAGTCTGAAATGATGGGAGAAGAGACAATAAGAGCAAAAGGAAGGATTTGAAATTTGGCGAAAACAAAGCTTGAAACAACAAGATCTGGTGAGCACATGATTTACTGGGAATGGGTTCTGAGGAGGAAAAGAGCGATATCAGGGATGTGAACAAGGAACATCCAAGTGAAGGAAGATTTAGCTAGCTTATTACCCCATGGGCAACATGGTTGCAAGACTACCAGAACTTACCAAGGAATTGACTTTAAGTTTCTTTCTTTTATATGGTCACTTACAACATGTATTCTTTGCCTTCTTCAACGTCAATTTGGAGTGTTCGTTTCTTTCTCAATATTCTGTTCACTTGTGTAAGCATCTTTAACAACTGCTGGATAACACAAGTATTTGATCAGACTTATTTTGTATTATCATGTTTAGTTGAGATTACTTGACAACTAGGTCTAAAGTGAAGTTTGTTTTGATTGGTAGAAGTAGAGTAGCGAGGACTAGGGATGGAATTAGAGATTATAGGGTACCACATTCAGTTCCTAATAAAACAAGTCAAGGACAGTGTCCCAAATAGACTATTGAAAAAGACATCCATCTCTGTTTAACATGTAAATTCAGCATATTATATATTAAATTAAAAATGAATGAATATTCCTGTATTTGGTCTTTTAAAGACATTCAAGGTTGGTTCAGGAAACAAACACTGCCTATGAAATCATAACAACTTAATCATAAAAACTGATTACTACTTCAATTTCCAAGAATGTCAGTGCTAAGAATGATTTCCCTTGATCTCCCTAGTGCATATGATAGGCATATGAATACATCTGTGTGAATAAATAATTGGTATCAAATTTCCAGTCTCACCATACATGGTTGTGGGTATTGTGAAATAGTTTTATATATTTTCGTAATTTTGCAATAAGATCTCTGTGTGTGAATCCTTGAATCATAAATACCTTTTCTTATGTTCCAGGACCACCTCCTCCCACCTTAATTACTATATATATGACCTCCTAAGGAGTCATTTGCTTTGTTCACTTTGTTTTAGTCCTTCTCTCTCTCTCTCTTTTCAAATGTGAGTTATCTGTTTCAAATCAAGGTGCATGTATTTGGTGTGACAGTTTTAATCTTTATGAGAGATTTAAATTTTATTCATTTATTTTTTAATTGAATCACCATGAGATGGGCCATTGCAAAGCTATTTTGTGCAATTTAATTTTTAATCCTTTCAGTGAAGCCAAGGGAAATCTCTTACTCGTGAAATTCAGAATTTCCATATTTCATATGAATCAAAACTGATTGTTTTTGTGTGTTTTTTTAATTTTTTTATTATTTTTTATTGATAGAAAAGGGATCACCAAATAATGGGTGTTGGGAGGATCCTCCCAGGATGGGAGATGCATGCTGAAAGTAGACTCTAGACCGAACATGATTGCCAATCAATGCCTCTTTTGGTATGTTTTTTAGATAATTCTTCCCCTTCTCTGTTTACTTAGGACCAGGACTTTGCCTCTCCCCTCCCTGTTCTTTCAGGAAGCCAGAGAGACATCTTCAGGCAGGAAGAGCATGAAATTTACATAGAAGTGGTACTGCATGGACAGTATCATGTTAAGCGAAATGAGTCAGAAAGAGAGGGACAGACAGAGCAAGATTGCATTCACCCGGAGAACATAAAATAACAAAATAGGAGACGAACTCCCAAGAGTGGCCGAGATTAGTGTCAGGAATTTTTCTTCATAGCTTGGAGACCAACCACACAGGCTAGCAGAAAAGGCAGCTCAGATAGAGAATGGAGCACCAAATAAAGGGTGTTGGGAGGATCCTCCCAGGATGGGAGAGAGTGCTGAACATAGACTAGAGACCAAGCATGATTGCGACTCAATGCCTCTTTTGCAAACCACAACACCTAAAAGGAGACAGAGAACAAAGGGGAATGCCCTCCCACAGAGTCAGTGTGGGATGACGGGATGGGGGGTGGGAGGCATACTGGGATCCCTGGTGGTGGGAAATGGGCACTGGTGGAGGGATGGGTATTTGATCATTGTATAAATGAAACCCAAGCACAAAAATTCATATGTCTACAACCGTACCTCATGGTGTCTCACTAATAAAAATTTAAAAATTAAAAATAAAAAAATTGGAACATAAAGTAAAAATACAACAAGAGAAAGATCTCACAATAGCAAAGAGGGCTATAGTACTCAAAACGTTGAGAAACAGGCACATTGGCAAGTATTTTTAAATACGCATCCAGGAGAGAATATAGCATTGTTCGTGAAAAAATCTACTCTATGGATTCATCTCATCCTTGAAATGGAAAAGGACAATGTGTTACAGTTACCAATTTGCAAATAAGATCTATACCATCTATTTTTTGCTATGTTTCTATGCTTTATCGAGTGTTATCCTGATTTTTAAATTTACTTTAAGGATTAAAACAGTATTTGCCTGCTTTAATCTTTTTAATTAAATGTTTTATTAGAAATGATTTTTGATGATTAAGAATGTTTTTTTCACATGTCATTTTCTAAAAGAAACATATAGGCCAAAGAGCTAGTGCAGCATGTAGAGGGTGTTTAACTTGTATGCAGCTAACCTGAGTTCAAACCCCAGAACCCTGAGCCTGCCAAGGGTGATCTCTGGATACAGAGTCTGAAGTGAGCCCGGAGCACATCTGGGTGCGCTCCCCTCCACAAATACAAGGAAGAAAAGAAAAGAAAAACATATAACTGATTCTTGAGTAACATAGACGTTAAGGGTGCTAACTCCTCTATAACTTTTGAAAACCTCCAAATTTAATAGATAGTCTGCTCTTGACCAAGAAGATGGTTTTCTAATAGTATTTAATTCCATTGTCTGCAATTAGTGCTATGTGTGGCCTGTCAATCTGTAAATTTTGATACATTTAAAAACTTTTATGGATTTTATAATAGATTTTATAATACATTTGTATTTTAAGGTAGTAAGTGATAATTTATATTTCTATTTTTGTGGGGTATTTTGGCCTTAGTATGTGGTGCTTGGCGCTTCAGACTCTGTGCTCAAGGGTCATTCCTGGTGGTGCCAGCCATTAATTTGGGTTGACAGTGTGCATGGTAAGTGCTTGAACCCCTATGCAAAATCTGGGGTTCAACCAAATCATTTATCTGCATATATTTTATACATGCATGGCATACTTTTTCTTAGAATTTTTATATTTCTAGGATATATTGATCATCTTTAATTATTTCACATCCCTACCAATGTCAAAAATTTTCAAAATACAATAATTGAAAAATATCATATAGAAGTCCAAATTTGTATTGTTCGTGGGATAACTATATTAAGAAGAAAGTAGGACCACAATAAACATGCAAGTAAAATGCAGGTACATTTCTTTGGAGTCTTTCAATTATGCATTTATATTAGTCTCTATACAAGTATGATTTTTAAATAATCAATTTCAATTACTATAAAATGTTTATTGAGATTTTATAATTGTAAGGTTTTACTGCTAAGATGACATTGATGTGAACATTTATATCTATTTGTCTACTTTTCTAATTGTTTACATAAGATCAAGTCTTCACAGCTAACTTACTTGTGAAAGGATATGTAGCTCAGGACAAAAGAACTTGGCCTGCATGTATGAAACTTTGGTTTCTGTTCTTCGCACTATAGAAACAAAAGCAAAACCATTAACTGTGGTTGGAAATAGGCCTCGGTGGTAAAATATTTGCCTTACATTTCTGAGGTTATGGGTTTTATCCCTGAATTTCCATCTACACACACAAAAGCTAACTTGCAACAAAGTCTCACACTGGAGACCTGACTGGGCCCGCTCAAGAAAATCAGTGAACAACGGGAGGACAGTGACAGTGACAGTGACTTAATGAACATTAAACTGCTTTAAGCTATATATTGCCTAGCTATTAAAAGGATTTAATTCTCAATAAAATAGCTTGTAAAGGTCTTTTTTCTAGCACCTTAGCTAGGGAAAGATAGCACCTGATGTTTCAATATTTGTAATTTGGGGGGACATTTTAATTTCTCATTTTAATTTGTGCTCTTTGTCTACTAGTGAGCTTGAAAATTGCTCTTGTATGGTACTTCATGGAAAATATAATGCTATAGGAAATGAGTCAGAAAGAGAGGGATAGACATAGAAAAACCGCATGCATCTGGGTGACATAAAGTAACAAAACAAGAGACTAACACCCAAGAACAGCTGTGTTAAATACCAGGTTGTTCACTCCATGGCTTAGAGGCCAGCTGCACTGTCTAGGGGTAAAGGCAGCGCAGATAGAGAAGGGAGCACCCAATAAAGGGTGCTGGGAAGATCTGCCCAGGACGGGAGTTGCCTGCTGAAAGTAGTCTATGGACCGAAAAGGATTGCAAACCAATGTCTCTTCTGCAGACCACAGCACCCAAAAGGAGAGATAGAACAAAAGGGAGTGCCCTACCAAAGAGGCAGGTGAGATGGGGGATGGGGCTGGTGGTGGGATGGGCACTCCATCACTGTATAACTGAAACCCAAGCACAACAACCTGTAAGTCTACAACTGTACCTCATGGAGTTTCACTACTAAAATAAAACAAAAAAAAAATTAAAAAAAAGAAAATTGCTCTTGTGTTTACTAGTCATTTACATTTCTTTCAATAGAGATTATGTGATCATGGTTTATGCTTATTTTTTCTATTCAAGGGTAATAGCTCAATACTGATTTATTTCACAGCACTAATATTTTAAAACCATTCACCCTTGGCCTATCATATTAATTGCCAGTATTTGTTGGTTTTGCTTGTTTTTTGATCACTTAATTTGGTTTTTGTCGTTTTCTTACAGAATGTAAAATTTTGACACAAATGAGCATATGTTTTTCTTTATCTTCTACAGTTTTAAACTGAGAACAACTGTTTATTTTGTACAAATAAGATACCTGTGCATTTACTATTTCATCTCATTTTATTTACGTTTTAACACATCTCGATTCATCTACAATTTATCCTAGTAAGTGTTGTCATATTGAAAGAAACCACCAATTTTTTCAATCATAGCACTGTAGCACTGTCCTCCCACGGTTCATCCATTTGCTTGAGCGGGAACCAGTAACATCTTACAACAAATTGTGAGACTTGTTGTCACTGGCTTTGGCCTATCGAATACGTCATGGGTATCTTGCCAGGCTCTTGCTATGTGGACGAGATACTCTGGGTAGCTTGCCAGGCAGAGGAATTGGAATCAGGGTTGGCCTCCTGCAAGGCAAATGCCCTACCCACTGTGCTGTAAACCTTATCTAAAATATACTAGTAATACCAAATGTTGTTTCTTTAACAGTGCAATATAAACAATTATTTCGTAATTTTTTTGATGTGTTAATGAAATAGCTAAGCTCTTGAGTATCATGGGAGTATTTTTCTAACACAAGAGTCTGACGAAGGTGATACTGTTATAACCGTCTTGTAGGATTCCATCTCCCTAGCCTGCTTCATTCTACCCCGCTCTCTATCCAATCCGGTCTTCTTCTGGGGATTCTGACCTCCTGATTGGCTAGCCTCTACCTTTCAACTGCCTACTTCATGAGATCATTCTCCCACCAAACCAACCACCAACTGGTAGAATCTTGGGGGTCCCATGTAGTTGTTTGTAAACAAATTTGAATCATCATGGCAAGTGACGAGTGACCAATGACCAATCACCAGTGAGCAGTCGTCTGTACTGAACACTTGTGGTCTTAAGCCGCTTCAGTGTTCAGACATACTCTCGTACAGTCTCCTCTTCTCGTCTACCTTTCATCGGTATTTCCTCTTCTTTGACCATGTCAGGTAAGGAATAATACTTTTCAAAACTTTTCATTAGATTTATCATCCCTAAACTTAGCAGTCAAGTAAAAACAGCACGTAGTAATGAAAGAAAGTATTCAAGTAGAATTTTATAAGCCTCATTTTAGCTTGACTTTGACATTTGCTGTGTGATTTTAGACATTGGCTTACTTTCTCTCACATACAAAGTGTTTTTCCTTATTGATTACATTATATTTTAGACATACTTAGGAGCTCAAATACACACACACACACACACACACACATACACATATACATATATATGAGTGTCGATTCTCTGTGTTTCTTTTTTCCTTTTAATAGTGAATTTTACAAGATATCCATTGAAAACAAGTAAATCAGAGACAGTATTTTAAAGAAACAGAAAATAGAGATGCTGTGGAAAACTGTTAATATATACTAGCATGTGTTCTCTCTAATGGTCTCTCCACTTGTAT
This sequence comes from Sorex fumeus, assembly GCF_029834395.1. NCBI lineage: Eukaryota > Metazoa > Chordata > Mammalia > Eulipotyphla > Soricidae > Sorex > Sorex fumeus. The sequence continues at coordinate 1,532,129 of NW_026606203.1, forward strand.
GTATACTTCAGTATTTTAAATATAGTGATATTACAAAGTAATAATCATTGATCTTTGAGATTTCTATTTAAACCAGGTAATAAGAAAATATGGGGAATGAGGAAGGTGTGCAGTGCTGAGCGGTAGGGAGGGCTTACCAAGCCCTCAAAGGTAAGAAAGTTTGGGATCACTTTCATCAAACATTGACCATGGAAAATATTATGCTATGGGAAATGAGTCAGAAAGAGAGGGACAGACATAGAAAGACCGCATGCATCTGGGTAACATAAAGTAACAAAACAAGAGACTAAAACCCAAGAACAGCTATGTTAAATACCAGGTTGTTCACTCCATGGCTTAGAGGCCAGCTGCACTGTCTAGGGGTAAAGGCAGCGCAGATAGAGAAGGGAGCACCCAATAAAGGGTGCTGGGAAGATCTGCCCAGGATGGGAGATGCCTGCTGAAAGTCCTCTAAGGACCGAACAGGATTGCTACCCAATGTCTCTTCTGTAGACCACAGCACCCAAAAGGAGATATAGAACAAACGGGAGTGCCCTACCAAAGAGGCAGGGTGGGATGGGGGATGGGGCTGGTGCTGGGATGGGCATTCCATCACTGTATAACTGAAACCCAAGCGCAACAACCTGTAAGTCTACAACTGTACCTCATGGTGTTTCACTACTAAAACAAAACAAAAAAAAATTAAAACAAAGAAAATTACTCTTGTGTTTACTAGTCATTTACACTTATTTCAATAGACATTATGTGATCATGGTTTATGCTTATTTTTTCTATTCAAGTTTAATAGCAAAATACTGATTTATTTCACAGCACTAATTTTTTAAAACCTTTCATCCTTGGCCTATCATATTAATTGCCACTATTTGTTGGTTTTGCTTGTTTTTTGATCACTTAATTTGGTTTTTGTTTTTTTCTTTCAGATTGTAAAATTTTTGACGAATGATCATATGTTTTTCTTTATCTTCTACAGTTTTAAACTGAGAACAACTGTTTTCATCATTTCATCAGCCTGTTAATCGTCGATTGCCTCGAGCAGGCCCCAGTAATGTCTCTTTCATCCTAGCCCTGAGATTATATTCACGGCTCTTTAGGAGAATGAGACCCATCATTGTTACTGGTATTTGGCATATTTGGTTCGCCACGGGGAGTTTGCCAGACTCTGCCCTGTGGGCAGGCTACATTCGATAGCCTGCAAGTTTGTCCAAAGTAGGAATGAGATAATAAGATTTCATAAAAAAAGTTCTGATAAGATGTCAGGTTCCCGGAGCTGGATTTTATAGTCTCTGAGTCTTGGCCGCTGATGGGATTACATGGCGCCAGGGGGCCAGGTGGTGGGTGTGACCCCCGCCTGCTGGAATTTGGAGGATCTGGATGGAAGATGCTCGACTCCAATCCGAGTTGGCTTGGAGGTCTCGGCCCCGGAACCCGCGTGGCTTTGTCCCTCTGCCAGTACCTTCATGTGTGTGCAGAGTGGTCTCAGCATGGTGGTAGCTGGTCCTGGAGGTCTTCGGCTGCCGGAGCCCCGGTCGGGGCGGGGAGGAAAGCACAATCCGCTCCCCTCCAAGGGGTCCCGGCGAGGACCCTGTTAGTTTTGTACGAGAACAACTGTTAGTTTTGTACAAATAAGATACCTGTGCATTTACTATTTCTTCTCATTTTATTTATTTTAACACATCTCGATTCATCTACAACTTATCCTAGTAAGTGTTGTCATATTGAAAGAAACCACAATTTTTTTCAATCATAGCACTGTAACACTGTCCTCCCGCGGTTCATCCATTTGCTCGAGCGGGAACCAGTAACATCTTACACCAAATTGTGAGACTTGTTGTCACTGGTTTTGGCCTATCGAATAGGTCATGGGGAGCTTGCCAGGCTTTTGCTATGTGGATGAGATACACTGGGTAGTTTGCCGGGCAGAGGAATCGGAATCAGGGTTGGCCTCCTGCAAGGCAAATGCCCTACCTGCTGTGCTGTAAACGTTATCTAAAAATACTAGTAATACCAAATGTTGTTTCTTTAACAGTGCAATATAAACGATTATTTAGTAATTTTTTTGATTTGTTAATGAAATATGTAAGCTCTTGAGTATAATGAGAATATTTTTCTAACACAAGAGTCTGACGAAGGTGAAACTGTTATAACTGTCTTGTCGGATTCCATCTCCCTAGCCTGCTTCATTCTACCATCCTCTCTATCCAATCCGGTGGTCTTCTTGGGATTCTGACCTCCTGATTGGCTAGGCTCTAACTTTCAACTGCCTACTTTATGACATCATTCTCCCACCAAACCAACCTCCAACTGGTAGAATCTTGGGGGTCCCATGTAGTAGTTTGTAAACAAATTTGAACCATCATGGCAAGTGACGAGTGACCAATGACCAATCACGTGTGAGCACCCATTTGTACTGAACACTTGTGGTCTTAAGCCGCTTCAGTGTTCAGACGTACTCTCGTACCACCTCCTCTTCTCGTCTACCTTTCGTCGGTATTTCCTCTTCTCTGACCATGTCAGGAAAGGAATAATACTTTTCAAAGCTTTTCATTAGATTTATCATCCATAAATTTAGCTTCAAGTAAAAACAGCACGGAGTAATGAAAGTAAGTATTCAAGTAGAATTTTATAAGCCCCATTTTAGCTTGACTTTGACATTTGCTGTGTGATTTTAGACATTGACTTACTTTCTCTCACATACAAAGTGTTTTTCCTCATTGATTACATTATATTTTAGACATACTTAGGAGCTCAAATACACACACATACTTAAATACATATATACGTATATATATATATATATATATATGAGTGTTGATTCTCTGTGTTTCTTTTTCCTTTTAATCATGAATTTTTCATGATTTCCATTGAAAATAAGTAAATCAGAGACAGTATTTTTACAGTAACCGAAAACATAGATGCTGTGGAAAACTGTTAATATATACTAGCATGTATTATCTGTAATGGTCTCTCCACTTGTATTTATACTTCAGTATTTTAAATATAGTTATACTACAAAGAAATAATCATTGACCTTTGTGATTTGATTTTAGCCAGGTAATAAAAAAATATGGGGCATGAGTAAGGTGTGGAGTGCTGAGGGTAGGGAGGCAAGCACTCAAAGTTAAGAAAGTTTAGCATCACTTTCTTCAAACATTAACCAATCGAAACCTAGATGATATGAGGGAGAAATAAATAGGAAAGAAAGAACGAAAGAAAGAAAGACAGAAGAAAGAAAGAAAGAAAGAAAGAAAGAAAGAAAGAAAGAAAGAAAGCAAGCAAGCAAGCAAGCATAGGGACGTTGATTATCAAGGAAGGGGAAAACTTTTGTACAGAATGTTGAAGAGAACCAAAGATTTAAAATCAAAAAAGAAAGGTACCAGTAGGAAAAGCAGTTTATCAGAAAGCCATCCTAGCTGGCTTTTTTCCTTATTATCTCTTAGAACATAATACTTGATACTTGACAATTTGAGTATAAACACGCTTCAGAAATGATGCTCCCCATAAATAGCTAATAGTGCTGATCTAGGGCGGTGGAAGACACAGAATCTTCAATGTTTTTATTACGTTCTGGTTTTTAAGTACATGTACTTGCTGCCTGTTAAATAAAAAAATGGTATATTCTAACTTGAATCAGGAGATTTGATTCATTTGTGTGGTAAGTAGGTTCCAGGTTAGAACTGCTTGTCATCTTTACAAATATTATTTCATGTGATTTTTTTCTTCCTAACATGAGAGTATTTAGATAATAGTCAACTTCTGTTTTAAATCCTAAGAGGAAATAGAAAAATAAATTCTCACAGGTCTAATTACACGTTTCTGTCATATTTGTGAATTATGATTTTTCCTACATAAAAGATATTTTATTGGATTTCGGTGCTCATTTATTAAATATTGAGAAGAATGTTTTCCAGGTTGATAAATATAATTCTAATGTAGGGGTTGAAAGTAAGTTTGCAATATTTTATGATCACTTTTTAAATGGTCTTTTCTGTTTCTTGTGTGATCAAGTGAAATCCTCTGCTATGTTTAACACGTGTTGTTTGCTGGTTAATATTCAAAGGTACTGATGAGAATAATTTTTTGTACTTTCGAAATTTCTTTCTGTATTTTACTCATTTAAAACATTTCTTGTCTATGAAATACAATCACATTTACTTCTATTTTCTTTTTGTTATGTAGTTACTGGTAAATCCTTTCTCTTTAATGGAGTGGTAAAGTGTGCACTCAAAAATCTCCTTCTATTCCATTTTTTTGCTAGCAGTTTTTTCTAAAATAGAATACTGTCTTCATATTGTTTATGTGGAACGATTTATTAATAAACTTATTGGACTGTTTTATTTGGTTTTGCTTGGGCTCACATCCACTGTTATTCAAGGCCTACTCTTGGGTCTGCTCTCCATAACTTAACTGTACTGTGCTGCTTGCTACAGAGTCCAGATTTCATTAATATCTATATTCTCCTTTTTCAGTTCTGTGATACATATTTTTCATGATGCTTTCTTTACACTTCCTTCTATGAAAATCACATGAAAAAGAAAAATAATATTCATGTATGCATTATTTTTCTTAGAATTATGAGTAACTACATTGTAGATAAACAATTTAAGACACAGAGTTTAAATAAAGTTTTCCTTCCAAAAACATTTCTTGGAAAAAACTCCAGTAGTCCTTTTTGAAGTGGATCAAAAATGAGGGTAAACTTCAATGCATCCACAAGATTAAGTCGTATGTGAACCGTAAGTAACAGGTACTCATCTAACAAGTCAAATGGAAACCTGATGATTACAATGGTAATAGTTGTAAAGAACTCAAATGCCTATATTAATGTAAGGTATCTGCCTTCTGGTTTCTGGCCTTGTAGTGATCATGCAGGATCCTGGCCAAAAAAACACATGCTTTAGTTTGTGTAACCTGGAAATTCTTAAGGGACAGAGAGAGATAGTACTGGAGGGCATAAGGCACTTGCCTTGTACACAGCCAATCCAGTTGAATCTCTGTCACGGCATACACTCTCCCGAATGTTCTAAGGGGTCACTCCAGAGTGTAGAGCCAGGGAGAACCCAAGATCACTGTCAGTTATTGGTCCAAACTCTACACCACGCCAAGCCCCGCCCAATAAAAATGATTGGAATATATGAAATCTCTATGCCACCTCTGGGCCTCAGGTTTCCTCTTGTCCATTGAATGTTTCCCTTTCTCTTAGACTTCCTAGTTTGAAAAAGCTTCCATTCTAGGAAATAGCATAGGACTCAATGGGAGGCAAGCTACAGGCATTTCTAGGGTAAGGAGAATTATCTGTAAGCAAGAAATCCAGGTACAGACACCATCACCTGGCTCTTCTACAGTTCTGTGTTCACTTTGGGAGCATGATACCAAATGCACTAAGTGCCAAAAAGTTCCAGGCTTTGAATCACCCCAAATTGTTGGAATTTTGGAAATTCAATTGACTGTTGGTACTAGAAGCATCTCGATGGCTTAAATTTTAAGTTCATATTGTTCCTCTCAGTGTTGAAGGAGATTATTAGTCTCACAGATTTTTTTCATCTCCCTCTTGTTCCTTACAGAAAATTTTCAAAATCCATCTGTATTGGGAACTGCACATACTCTGCAGCTTTCCCTTTCCGTGGTGAACAATGCAGCTTCCCTAACAGGAAGTGTTTGCAACTACTCCAGAGTATCTGCTCCAGCTGGTAGATCTGCTTGACTCCTGCCCTCAGCCTCTGGCACCTCTTTCCAACCACTGATGGGTAGTGACTATATTTACATCATTTCAGCACAACAATGCTATCTGGAGTGTTTCACCAGAGTCATATATCTACCTCAGCTGCTTCCTTCCAAAGTGTTTTGGAATGGGATATTGCAGGAAGTGCTGAAGTGATGTTTTCCATGGGAGACTTTTTTGTGACTATTCTTGACCAAGACACCGCTGTCTCTTCCATGTCTATGGCAGCTCGCTATGAGAAAACACTAGTTACCAACAACACGGTGTCTGTGTACCCATCACTTTCTGTCAGTCTTGTTGAGAGAAGACCATCTCTGGTTCCACATCAGAGTCAAAGCCTGTCACTTCCCTACAAGGAAGGAAGCCAGGTGTATTACTATCATCAAGGCACTCTGGGAACTCTCCTTTCCGGCCTGCAGTCCTATGACTCCATGTCATACACAGGGCTAAATGGCTCTGCCCCCCAAGCTTACAGCAACTCATCGCGAGAAATGGTTAAGGTTCTCAAGGAGGTCCAGCCCCCAAATAACCAAATACCAGCCTCCTAGTCTGGAATCGACTTCTCTCTGTCTGCTCAACCCATCACAGAATTGAGTTATCAAGGTGAATAAAACGGAGAGAAGGGAAAGAAAATTCAAAAATTGGGGTCAAAAAAGAGGAAAACTGTTCGTAGACAGGTAGTATTCATATACACTGAGATTTTTAAATTAAAAAAAAAATTCAGTTCATGTTTACTCCCCTCTCTCATTTTACAGCATGTTATTTTCACACTCAATATAAGAGCTCCTAATGGAGATTGGAAGTTATGATAGTATAATGGACATCTAAGTTTCTTATAATGAAATGTCAGGAGCAGAGAAAAAAATAGCGCATTTTTCCCTTGTTATTTCATTTTTTAAATTTTTATTAGTTAAACATCATGACGGACAGTTGTAGACTTACAAATTATTGTGATTCTATTTCATTTATACAATTATGGAGTACGTATCCCTCCACCACCAGTGCCTATTCTCCAGCACCACGGTTCCCAGTATTTCTCCCACCACCCATACCCCCTATTCCACTCAGCCTCTGTGGCAGGGAATGCCACATTTTTCACTGTTCTATTTCAGCAGTCCTCCAGAATTACCACACTAAAAGTAAAATACATATCTTAAACTAGTATTTTGTTATTTTCTTAAGAAGTTTCAGAACTCTAATTGTAATTGTACCACGTTAACTTTCCCTTCCATAAATGAACAGCAAGGTTCTGAATACACTTGTGGTTCAGAGATTCTGACTCAAATCATGAAACGTGGGATCTGTACCTCAGCACAAATATCATTATGAAGTAGTGCTTCATTCATACACTTATTCTATGATATTAACGCCCTTTTATTTTTCCATGAAAGTGAATAAATTGACAGTACAATGCATTACAAAGCTAAGCTCTGTATGGCACTTATTAGTTTGAAAATCTATAATTAATTTTTTTAAAAAAACTTTTGTTTGGAGGACATTGAATCAGTGTCATAGACCGAAGTGCTCAGGGATTACTCCTGGATCTGTGCTGGGGATCACTGCTGAAGATGCTTAGCAGAACATAAGTGATACTAAAGATCAAATTGAGGTCAGGTGTGCGCAGGGCCATTGCCTTAACAAATGTAATATTGCTCTTCCCAAGTCTCTTATTTTTCAAGTTAGTTTACACAGAAATTCTTTCAAATACAAAGAAAACCAAAAAACAAGAGCAACACATGACAAACAGTAAGAACTACAACATTTACCTCCAATCTTTGAGCACAGGACTTGTCCATTATCCGAAGAATACCCAATAATAATCCATTGCCTATTGCTGGTAGGTGCACAGTTGTTGCACCACTAGTTTTGTGGACCGAATATCTCATTTCGCAGGCACTGATTTCTTCCTTGGTTCCTTTTTAGTGATGAATTTCCTGGGGATGGAGACTTCCCTGCCATCGCAACCTTCAGGTCAGACATTTGGTCTGACACAAATTTCTGAATTGCCCACATCTTGCAGTAGCAGGATTCAAAGACCTGAGAGTAATCCACCACCTGAGCTTCGGTAAAGTTCCCATAATATCTCCAGCCCAATGTAACCTGGCGCTGAACCCAACTCCAACTCAGGAACAAAAAGTTAAGAATTTTGATCAGATGAAAACTGGGCTTTCAAAACCTCTGGAGACCTACCAGATCCCAGTAGACTTAGATCAATGCAAAGATCTGCAGGTAATGAACACCGTTGACACCATCACTCTGAAGCAGGTGCAAGAAAATTCAAGTGGCACCAAGGGGACCTCCGATGCAAAATGGAAGAACAAAAAGGAGGCTTCTGAAACTCTTTAGGGAGAAACCAAGGCCAAAATCCAGCGAAACGTCGAGAATGCTTGCTAGGGGGAGCGGGGATTGTTCGTAATGCTGCAGTCAGTGAGAGGTGTCCTGTGACCACGGCCAAAACTAACAGCAAACTTCACAAAGCTGCCTCCAGCAGGATCAGCAAGAAAAAGAGGCATGGGCAGCAGAGACAAAAAACACCAGAGAAAACTCTAAGAAAGCTAACGAGTGTAAGCAGCCAGGGAAGAAGTTCAAGGCAGAAGAAAAGCCCACCATTGTCAAGATGAAATGCAAGAAAAGTCAACGTGAGTTTTTCCAAGAGAACATTAAAAAGCCCTGCCGCTACCTAGGCATACACATGCTGGATTCTTTCCAAGTGTTTCATGCTTTGGGGAAGAAGAATGATCCAAAACCTGGAATCTCTTCCTCCCAGGTCCTGAGTAGCTCAAAGAAGCCTAAAGATGTCAAGCCATCCTCAGCTGTCAAGCCATGGCTAGGTGCTACAGGGGATAGAAAAGGCCTTGAGAAAATTCAGGTCAAAGCACAAAAACCAAGTAGAAGTGCTGAAAAACGCTCATCTCCATCCCAGTCTGAGCAGCCACCTCCTGGGAAGGTCAAATTGGTACCTTTGCCTTTTCTTAACATGGAGAGTCCCCAAGCTCAACCTGTTCCTCAGAGACGACAATATGTGGTCTCACATCGTCCTGCTGCAGCTTACTATGCCAAGTCTGGCTCTACCAATGCAGCTCAGCCAACTGTTGCCAATTCTTCCTGGTCAACCACTGCATTTTTGTCGTTCTGCCAAATTTGCTCAGTCCATTTCAACCAACCCATTTCGACCAGGTTTGCAGAACCCTAGTAGCCGGCCTATTCGTCACCCAACAGCTTCTAGACCTGCTCCCTACAACAGCACCTGGCACTTCTCTCCAACTGGAACCTCCTCCTCTCTTTGTGTACAAGCGGTAGTCGCCAACCAAACGTCAGAGTCAGTTTCTCCTCCAAGACCTGTGTTTCCAACTGATTCCATGGAGAAAGTCCAATGTTCCGAAGCCAGTCATGTCAAAGCCCATCACCAATGAGCAGAGACCAGAGCGTGAGACTATGAAAAGGAAGGCTCAGCAGGAGATTGAGAACACTGCCAAACACACCTCTTTTGGTGAAAGTGCAGAACTTCATTGAGAGGGAAAAAGAGATGGACATCTCTTTCTACTATGGCTGCGTAATGGGAGTAGCTGGAATGGTAGGTTCCACTCGAGGTACCAGATGGTTTTCCTAGGCAAACACTGACATGCCATACACCTTTTATTTATTCTAATATATTTTTTCAAATTAAAGAGAAGCATCATAGTAAATTGGTTGTTAATAAAAGTTATGAATTTTGAGATGCTGTCAACTGTGGTTGTTTTTGGGAGTGGCTGGGTGTTGAAGGATGGGATGGGAAAGAATGGGAAGTTAGAGATAGGAAAAAGGGTGAATAGACAAGACTCTACGAAATACAAACTTGGTCCAGGGTTATAAAACCCATCAGATGAGAAATTGCATGGGCCTGATGAAGAGTTTGGTAGGGTCAGAGGAAGAGTATAGCCTACAGGGCATTTGCTCTGCAAACAAGAAAGACTCAGTTCATTTCTTGCAGTCTTTTATGGTCCCCAGAGACTCACCAGATCTGAAACTTGAGCACAGAGTCAGGAGTAAGACCAGAGCACAATCAAGTATGCCCCATACCTGATTTCCTCCACAAGAAATTGGGAGAAATGGCACGGTCTGCAGTTTTTGGTTAAACGAATAATTTTGGAATAGGCTGAGGAAGGCAGATGAGTCTAAGATGACCAGAAGAAAAGTAAAAATTCTTCCATGGAGGCTGTGTTTACGCCTCATGGCCACTTTTCAAAAATAACCAAATTTGAGACACAGTACTAAAAGGTTTTTGTGGTCTATCCATAAATGATGCCTGGGGAATAAACCTACCAAATGAGTGATCAACGCCCTCAGAGTCATTCAAGGATGACTCTTAACAGGGACAAAACCAAGAGAAAAATTGAAGCATGAAGCCTGAAGATCAGCTCCTGGGAGATGCAAGGATAAGTCACCATGCCCTCAGGCCCTCTGTTCAGCACCCCTAGCTGCAACATTTCACTTATTCCCAGCAATATTCAGAGTTGCTGTTACGTTGACACTTCACTAGCGTGTTTTCACAATGCGGTCCATTGCCTCTGTAAGTCTTTGGATTTGTAAACTCCCCAAGGTAGCCAAGCCAGTTATCAGGAAATTTCTGGTGGGGGGAGCTCAAATTATATTAGATTGAGGGGCTGGTCCTTGGTCTTCCATGGTCTCTGGTTCCCGTAGCCTGCTCTAAACATCGCTGTTAACTGCAGCTCACACAAGAACCAACGTTATAAATGGCTTTGGGGCTGCGTTGCCGGAAGTACCAGACTAAGACATGCGCACTAGGTCACCACTTCCAAAGCAGTAGGTACCGGTTCTCCTTCAGCCTGGAAGGTGGTGGAGGAAAGAGATGGCCCTAGGATACTGAATGGTGTGATGGATGAATGGGAAGGAAACCGGGACGGGTAGAGAACTGGACAGCTAGTGATCATCATGGGATAGTTGGTGGATGTTTTTCAAATGAGTTAAAATATTATTTGTAGATAAGATTCAAAACAAAAATACGAAAATGAGATAGGTTCCAAAGAACAGGTTACATAGAAGACCGAGAGAGCTGAAAGGGCTGGCATTCGGTCTGGAGCTTTGAATCATTCCATTTACTATATATGTTAGTTTCACATCACTTAGCTGTGGAGAGGAATAGTGAGAAACAGAATGCCACCAGAAAAGCAAACTGGATGACCACCTTCAAAAAAAGCCAGGTGGAAGGTGTTCACATGGATCCGAAGTGCAAATATATGTTAACAGGAACATATTTTTAACTAACTCTGTTTGGTACCAGTAACTACATTGTTGAAAATGGGGGGAAATGAACGCTGTTTCTGACTGACCTGATACTAACCAGTCAAGAGATTTTCCCAGGAAAGGGTAGTTGACTGGCTGGGAACAGAAAAACGTGAAAAGTGTTTTGCTACTTTTAATGTATGGCTAGAGGAAAATGATCCCAGTCAATTCTCAAAACTAACAAGCTTCAACTCCCTTGAAAGAAAGTTATATTAACCGAGGAAAAAATGCTGGGAGAAAAGTCTGAAATGATGGGAAAAGAGACAATAAGTGCAAAAGGAAGGACTTGAAGTTTGGCGAAAACAAAGCTTGAAAAAACAAGATCTGGTGGGAACATGATTTACTGGGAATGGGATCTGAGGAGGAGAAGAGTAATATCAGGGATGTGAACAAGGAAAATCCAAGTTAATGAAGACTTAGCTAGCTGACTACTCAATGGGCAACATGGTTCCAAGAATACCAGAACTTACCAAGGAATTTACTTTAATTTTCTTTCTTTTATATGGTCAATTACAACATGTATTCTTTGCCTTCTTAAAACACAATTTGGAGTGTTCATTTCTTTCTCAATATTCTGTTCATTTGTGTAAGCATCTTACATAACTGCTGGATAACAGAATTATTTTATCAGACTTATTTTTTACTTTAATGTTTAGTTGAGATTACTGAAAACTAGGTCTAAAGTGAAGTTTGTCTTGATTGCTACAAGCAGAGAAGGGAGGACTAGGGATGGAATTAGAGATTATAGGGTACCACATTTAGTTCCTAATAAAACAAGTAAAGCACAGTGTCCCAAATAGACTATTGAAGAAGATATTCATGTCAATTTAACCTGTAAATTCAGCCTTTTCTCTATTTAATTAAAAATGAAAGAATGTTCCTATATTTGGTCTTTTAAAGACATTCCAGGTTGGTTAAGGAAACAAACACTGCCTATGAAATCATAGCAACATAACGATAAAAACCCGATTACTACTTAAATTTACAAGAATGTCAGTGCTAAGAATTATTTCCCTGGATTTCCTTAGTGTACATGATAGTCATATGAATACACCTGTGTGAATATATCGCTGGTATCTAATTTAGAGAATAGATATATAGAGATTAGATCACATAGCTGAGTGTGATCTCAACTTTTCTACACACTCCCATGCCCCACACACCCAAAGACTTGTACTAATCCTTATAGATCCATGACTTTTCCTCCTCCCCTCTCCCAGAGTCTTTTAAAATTTCTTTTCAAGTACTAATGTGATGCGCTTTAGAAAATGTTGAGTTAAACTTAATTGTTGTCATTTAGCTTTTAGATAGAGAACCAAGAAAATCTTATTAAAAGAGTATTTTTGTATTCTTTGAAAATGATAATAAGAGCATTATCCTTGAGTCCCTCAATAGACATTATATAAAGAATTTTGTGAGGAATTCCCTGTACAAATCAATACTCAAAGAAATAAATGACTTCTCTGAATGAGGATGAACTGGGACATTTCAAAGTATCAATCAGTGAATCAAAGCTGAAACATAGCATCCTATAGCTAAAAATGATCTTGATTTAATCTAGTCAACACCATTACATTTTTTTCTTATACCAGCTGATAGCACTTTTAATTTTTTAGTTTTTGTTTATTTACTTTTATTAGTGAAACACCATGAGGTACAGTTGTAGACTTACATACCTTTGTACTTGGGTTTCAGTTTTACAAGAATCAAGTACCCATCTCTCCAACAGTGCCCATTCTCCACCCCAAGGAACCCAGTGACCCTCCCACCCCCCATCTCCCCTACTTTGCCCTAACTCAGGGCATTCACTTTTGCTTTTTCTTTGTTTTAAGGTGTTGTGGTTTGCAATGAAGGTCAATACCATTACATTTTCAAAGAAGAACATAGGCCCCTATATGTTCAAGCACTACTACTGTCCTGCGGTTCTTCCCACCATGTACCCTGCTCCAAGACAGCCCTTTGGAAATATGCTGGGAAGGACAACTGGATGTTCCATTCCTCACACTGACCTGGAAGACTCTTGCTGATTCTCAACCACATCACCTATTCATTTGTTGCCTGATATCACCTCCTGTCCTTTATTTTTTTAAAAAAAATATTTGATTTGTTTCTGGAATATAAAGAAAAAAATTAAATGGACCAATAAACAAAAGCAAAATCAAACCTTTATACTCTGACATCAAAATAGTCCTTAAGGAGGGGAACTAAATGACTGAAATGGGTAGGGGAGTGTTGTTAGTTAGTTGTGGACAGTAGCTGGATATTTGACAGTGCATGGAGTATGAATACACAGTTCCAGAGATCAGGAACTCTGTACTTGAAGCGAATACAGTTTGTAAACTTGTCATCACAATTATATGTCCATACGAAATTTATCTACATATGCTTTGTGCCTTCCTTGCATGTATGTGTTATGCATTCCTTTTTCATGGCCTCAGAAATGCATCTGAGGGGACTCGGAAAATTAGTTGAGCACCAACTATGGGGAGAGAAGTAGTAAAGAATTGGAGGAGGAAGAAATATGATTTGGAGCTTAAGAGCCGTGTAACAGGAATATATACATATGTATGTGTGTGTAAATACACATATATGTGTATAAATATATATATGGGCTGGAGCCATAGCACAGTGGGTAAGACGTTTGCCTTACACGTGGCCAACCTGTGTTCGATTGCTCTCCTCCTCTCAGAGAGCCCAGCAAGCTACTGAGAGTAACCCTCCCTCATGGCAAAGCCTGGCAAGCTACCTGTGAATTATTCGACATGCCAAGAACAGTAACAACAAATCTCACTATAGGGACGTTTCTGGTGCCTGCTCGAGCAAATCAGTGGACAATGGGAGGACAGTGCTACAGTGCTATGGTTAATTCAAACGTGGTTTATGTAAAATATGAAAGAATCAAATAAATATTCTATAAAGCTGATTACACCTATTAAATTAATACAACTTTAAATAGTGTTTAGAAATTAAGTTGAAGAATTTGAAGGCTATAGAAAGATATTGACAATATATCAAGAAACACATGGATTTTTGAGGAGCAAGAACACATAGCAGTTGTCCTTTCTTAAGGTTATTATTTTTGGCATTTATAGAATATGCTTTCCCTGAGTTTTTGTTAATAGCTTCCTTTTTTAGAAAGCATCATAATAAATTATATTTTTTAAAAAATTTAAAAAAGTTCTATTAGTGAGTGGATTCTGTATGTTTGGAACGTGGGAAGTATTTTCCTATGTAATTTACATTAAACATGATATTTACAACAGAAATACCATCTGCAGTATCATTCACAATAGCCAGAAGAAACTATGGTATAACTACACAATTGAATACTACGCAGTTGGCAGGAAACTGACATCATGAAATTTGCTTATAAATGGATGAACAGGGAAGAATATCATGCTCAATGAAATCAGTCAGAATGAAAGGGGTATACTGATTGGACTACACCATTTTTTGGATATAAAAAACCAGAAAATGAGACTAATACCCAAGGATAGCAGAAACACAGGCCAGGAGAATTGGTCAATGGTTGGACGCTTGCCACAAGTGCTGAAGGCGAGAATTTGGAATAAAGACGGGACCGCTCTGACAATGATAGTTGGAAGTGATTACTCTGGGTGAGAACTGAGTCCTGAAAGTAGGTAAAGGAATAAACGTGAGAACCTCTCACTCTCTGTATTACAATCCACAATGCCCAAAGGATGTGTGTGTGTGTGAGAGAGAGAGAGAGAGAAAGAGAAAGAGAGAGAGAGAGAGAGAGAGAGAGAGAGAGAGAGAGAGAGAGAGAGAGAGGTGCCTGCCATAGTGTAGAGACAGCAGGCTGCCAGGTGGGGTTTGGGGTTGGGAGAGGGAGTGGTGGGAGAGAAACTGGGGACATTAGCAATGGAACTGTATACTAGTGGAGGTTAGGTGTTAAAATATCCTATGATTGAAACTGAATCATGAAAAGGTTTGTAATATGTGTCTCCTGCAGATTCAATACAAAAACATGATATTTAGATTCTACCACCATGACTAACCTATGAATTTGCTGAAATTTATTTTTATCACCTTGGCTGGGCTCATTGCATGGATGGCTGTGTGGTAAAACTTTTTCATTTTATGGGGACTGAAGAGACAAAAATCATAGGGTTGGGACTTCTGGTGGAAGGAGAGAAGAGCACAAAACACCCTGTTGACCACACCTCAGCAGGGTCACCTAAGTTGCGTGATGACAGACCTCCTTCACTGATTTCTTCTGTTGTAATGTGGAAAAATGAAAAGACTTTGCAGGCTGACAAGAGGTTGTCTCCTCCAGTTCTCACTATCTTCTTTTCGATTAGAATTGTTTAAAGATTATTTGAAAAATTTGGAGCTTAATGATTTGTTCTCATATATTTCCCCTAAATTGTGTCAGTGGGCATTGATCCAGGAAGGCCAGCATGAAAAAGTTGAGGTGTATGTCTTAACCACCAATGCCAACACTACTGTAAGTATGGAATCCAAAGTACAATAGTAAAAATTCAAAATGTGTTTGTCAAGGAAATCGGTGGGAATGCAGGAAGAAATGGGTAATTTGTTGGTGGAGGGATAAAGACACTGGTGGTGTGATTAGAATTGGATATTGTATGACAAATCTCCAATATAAATGACTTTGAAAATCAAAATTGCCTAAATTTAAAAAAAAGGAGAAGTCAACTTACGTCTATATTTCAAGAAGGCTTGCCTTGGCAAATTTTGGCAGAGAGACCATAGTTGGTAGAGAGAGGGAGAAAGAAAGGGAGAGTTGACAGTTGGGAAGAGAAGCCTGGATATCATGGAAGAGATGAAAGCTGATCTTAGAAGATTTGGAGCCATCAGAGTTTAGAGAGTTAAATGGTGAGAACATTGCAGTTTAGATACTTAAATAGTGAGATTGGTTTCAGTCATCAGCACTGTATACATAGAAAGACTTCAAAGACCTCACAGATATTCAGGCTATAATAACTATCAAGGGAAGCGTTTTTTTCCTGAAGCAATATGTAAGGATAATATATTGCCAGGAAGAATGATAAGAAGTTGGTTCTCTTTTTTACAGATTAATACATTAGAGATGAAAACTTTTATACAAAGGAATCTATCATCTTGTCCTGTTGCTCTGTTTTCTTGTTATCATTCCATTCTCCCCCATGACCCTACCTAATCAGGGCTCTCGACATTTCTCAGCAGTGTCACCACATAGCCTCAGAGCATGTGTTAACTGCAGGTAGCTCACAGCTCTCATGTTTGCCCCCCATCCAAGCCAGAGCCATCCTTCTGAAACCAAGGATATTTGCTGAAGGCCCATTCTTCCTTGAAGTGGCAGTCAGGGTTTACCTCTTCTTTATCATTTTGATTACAAATTTAGATGTATGTCACTATACTAGTGACAGGGATTTTCCAAACTATGGAAAGCATAAACATTTCCATTTCCCCCACGAATTTTGGGCTAGTTATTTTCTATCCACTGCTAATAATTTGTGATAATTAGGAAACAGAACTGAAGTAAAAACAGGGACATTTGTCAATTTGGTGCCATGACTAATCATTCTTAGTATAAGTATATATTTCTAGAAAAAAAAATGCAGAAGAAAATGAGTTGGTTGCTAGCAAAGAATGCCAAACCTCTGCCAAAAATTCTTTGAAAATAAAAATTCTGACTATGGACTGAACATGATTACAATTTAATGCCTCTTTTTCAGACCACAACACCCAAAAGGAGAGAGAGAACAAAAGGGAATGCCCTGCCACAGAGGCAGGGTCGGATGGGGGGGATCTGTGTGGGAGGGATACTGGAATACATGGTGGTGGAAAATGGGCACTGGCGGAAGAATGGGCATGTGATCATTGTATAATCAAAACCCAAGCACAAAAATTTGTAAATGTACAACTGTACATCATGGTGTTTCAGTAATAAAAATTTTAAAAAAATAAAATAAAATAAAAATTGTTTCGTCTGCCAGAGATCAGCAGATGGGAACCTGAATGAAGGCAAAAGATTGAATTGGTTGAGTTTTATTTTTCCTTGAGTATATTAATTTGATTTTGGAGTCAATTTATATGAGAGTTCATCAAGACACAGAAATTTTTAGCACTTCTCTTGTTTAAAAGTATAGTGATACACCATATCTCTATCTAACATTCTTTTTATTTCTGATAGTTTGACACAAAAGATACGTCATAATCATAGATAAATGTAAATTATTTAAATACTTTTTTGATTATTTAAAATTACCTTATAGAATTACATTATAAAATTTCATAAAATTTAAGATTATGCAGAATCAACTAGCATGTATCATATTACACTCACTACTGAAAGGCCTACTCTGTCATTCACCATTGTGCAGTTTTTCCACTTTGATAACACCTTTCCATCTGGTAAGTAAATAGTCTCATAGTTCTAAAGTTTGTTTTTATTGCTTTGAAAAGATCAAAATTATGTAATTTTCAACATTGGATGAAACTAGAGGATATCATGCATGTAAAGTTAGCCTTAGGGAAAGGAGCAGATACAGAGAGATCTTTCTCATATGTGGGATGTAAAGACACACAGCCAGGTAGCAACAAAGGTTCAAGAGCAATGCAAGGGGAGAACTGATCCACACAATTAGGTCAGGGGATTAGGAGGGAGGGATTCTGGGGGATTGGGGGAGAGGGAGGGTTTGTTATTTGAGAGAATGAGGAGTGTCATGTTGGAATTATGTGTATGAGAAACCATTGTTAATTGAATTATAAATCATAGAATATAAATAATGTTTTAGACGTTTGTCTGTCTCATTTTATTCTTTTAATTTGTTTTCTCCATATTCCACATATGCCTGAATTTGTAGGATGCCTATCTTTCTCTGCCTGGTTTTTGTCACTAAACATAATTTCCTCATGTTATACATTTTATATACAAATAATAAGAAGAGTTCACTTCATACAACTGAGTAGTATTCCATTGCTTTTCCACCTTTCATTTTCAAAATTTGTGGTTTAAAAGATACAAATATTGGTTTTAATAATGCTCTGGGGTTTTAAAAGTTTTAGTTTAGTGAAACAAAATATATTTTATTGAAAAGCCCTTAGAAACTTGTGAAACAGTTGTAGGGTGGAATGGAATATATGTTCAAGCGAGAACAGTCATTTAACAAAACAAGCAAAGAGAGACATAGAGAAAGGAAGCACGGTATTTATTCAAGGGAGAACACAAGCTTGAGGAACAAGCCCACTCTGGTAGTTTAGGAATAAGAACTTGGATTGGTATGAACTTCACTTGTGCACTTTAGGGGAGAACCTGAGTGAAACTATTATAAGTACGTTCAGGATCATGATACACTGGAGTCTGCACTTGGAGTGAGGAGGGTAGAGAGTTCTTTTGGGAGATCCGAACTATAGAGAACAGTAATAGTATAACACGAATGATAGTATCTTACCGTGGGATTCCAAAAAAATCTTTAACAGTGGCGTCAGAAATGATAACATTCTTAGGTATTTGGGTTTCCTGTGGAAACAACGGGAAAGCTGAGTTTATGCTCTGGATGCCTCCGCCTGAAACAAGGTCAACAAGTCATGAATGAAAAATTTCAAGTTAGATGGATCAAGGATACTGATCCCAGGGGAAGGCTAGCTTTTGGGTGGAAAATTTCTACTGCTGGCCTGATGTAGGTTCTGATCCTGGGATACGTAACAGAAAGGAGGTAGTGACAGGTATCCTCAGAAGTGAAGCCTCTGAGACAGAATTCATTCATGCCAACTTATGGGTTATCAATGTTTGCTCATGGCTGCTACCATTATAACATGCCATTCAATGGTTTTGTGGTTTCAATTTACTGTGTCAATGTAAAGATGAAGTTTCCAAATGGAAGTTAAAAATCTGAGGCCCTCAAGATGATGAATTATGGGGAGGGGGGGAGCTGGAGCTATAGTACAGCAGGTAGGGCATTTGCCTTGCACACGGCCTACCCAGGTTAGATTCCCAGCATCCTGTATGGTCCCCCCAAGCACCGTGAGGAGTAATTCCTGAGTGCAGAGCCAGGAGTAACCACGGTGCATCGCCACGTGTGACCCAAAAACGCAAAGAATGATGATCTGGGATTGATCCTTAGCATTGCAAACGGCATTATTTTTTAATTTTTAATTTTTTCTTTCTTTCTTGCTTGCTTGCTTTGTTGTTTTTTGGGTCTCACCTGGCTATGTATAGGGGTTATTTTTTATTTTTTAAAAAACTTATAATTTTTCCTTTTTACATGTGGTTTAAAAGTAAATCTAAAATATTTTAAAGTAAATATATGTGAAGAAGAATAAAATTCACGGGAACTATTTAGTGTTGTTAATGATACAGGAGTCAGAATTTTGAGGTTAATTGTATGGGTATTGCATAAATAATTTTTCCCCATTACGTGGGCTGTCTTTCGATCACGGTCACCATTTTTTCTGAGTTGCAGAAACTTCTTAGTTTAATGTAGTCTCATTTGTTTATCTTCACTTCCTCTTCCTTGGTCAGTTGTGTTTCATTCTAGAAGTTTCCCTTAGCTTTAATGTCATGAAGGGATCTTCCCACATTTTTCTTCATATATCTTAAGAATTCAGGTATGATAGTGAGGTCTTTAATACATTTGATCTGACTTTGTGCCTGGCACTATAAAGAGGTCTGAGTTCATTTTTTTTTGCATATTGCTGTCCAGTTTTCCCAGCACCAGTTGCTGAAAATACTTACTAGCTCAACTTCATACTTCTTGAGCCTTTAAGAAAGATTAGGCAATAATAATCTGAGGGCCAGCGTCAGGATATTTGACTATATTCCATTGATCTGAGGCCTGTCTTTATCTGAATATCATGGTATTTTGATTACTAAAACTTTGTAGTAGGGTTTGAAGTTGGGGAAGGTGTTCCCTTCTTCTTTTTACCACAGATTGCTTTAGCTCTTCATGGGAGTTTATGGTTTTGTATGAGTTTTAAGAGTGTTTAATCTATTTCTTTGAAAAATGTTATGGGTATCCTTATAGAAACTGCATTAAATCTTTATAGAGCTTTGGGGTGTATTGCCATTTTTACAGTGTTAAACCTCTCAATCCATAAGCATGGGATGTGATTCCACTTCCTCATATACTCTCTTATTTCGTGAAGTAGTGTTTTGAAGGTTTTTTTTTTTTTTGGTATAGTTCCTTAACCATTTTAGTTGATTCTATTATACTCTATTTTCTGAGGTATTATTTTGAATGGGATTGTTTTTCTCTATCTCTTTTTTCTCTTTCATTATTAATATATGGGAAAGCCATGTAGTACCAGATATTGATTTTGTAATATGCTACTTTACTAAACAAATCTATTGTTCCCAGGAGCTTTTTTGTAGATTCTTTGGGATTTTATAAGTATAGTATCATGTCATCTCCAAATAGTAAAAGCTTGTGTTCTTCCTTTTTTATATGGATGCCCTTGATATCTTTTTTTTTTTACCGAAATCTTATGGCAAGTACTTTAAGTACTATGTTGAATAGGAGTGGTGAGAGTGGGTAGCTTGTTTTGTGCCTGATTGTATTCTGGGATTCTAGTTCATTGATTTCTGCTCCAAGACTTTGGTTTTTCCCCCTTGAGAATAATGCTTGCTGTGGGTTTGTGGTAATTTGCTTTGACTAGATTGAGGAAAGTACTTTCAACTCCAATTTTGTTGCGAGTTTTTCATCATGAATGGGTGCTGGATCTTATCAAATGCTTTATCTACATCTATTGATATGATCATATGACTTTTATCTTTATTTTATTGAGATGGTGTATTCTGTTGATTGACTAGAGAATGTTAAGCCATCCTTGCATCCCCAAGCTAAACCTACTTGGTCATAGTGTGTGATCTTTTGTTGAGTTTCTGGATTCTCTTTGCTGGTATTTTCTTGAAAATCTTTGTATCTGTATTCATCAAGGAAATAGGTCTGTAATTTTCTGTTTTTGTGGTGTCTCTATCGATTTGAGTATTAGGGTGATCTTTGCCTCATAGAAGCTATTTGGGAGTATTTCTGTTTCTTCAATTTCCTGGAAAATCTTAAAAATGTTGGAAGCAGTTCCATTTTAAAGGTTTGAAACAGTTCACTATTGAATCCATCTGGGCCATGGATTCTGTTTGCAGGGATACTTTTGACCATCATTTCAATTTCCTTGGTAGTGATAGGTTAAAGTATTCCAAATCATCTTGGTTCAGCCTTGGGAGGTAATTGGAATCCAATAATTTATCAATTTTTTCAAGATTCTCTCATTTCCTGCTGCAAAGATTCTCAAAATAATCTCTGATGATCCTATGGATTTCTGTACTTTCTATTAGGACACCCCACTTTGCATTTCTGATTCGATTTATTAAAATTCTTTCTCTTTGTTTCTTTGAGAGGCTTCTCATGGTTTATTGATCTTATTTATTTTCTCAAAGAATCAGCTTTTTCTTTTATTGGTCTTTTGGATTCTATTTTGGGATTCTAGCTCATTGATGTCTGGTACAAGTTTTATTATTTCCTCCCTCCAGCCTAGTTTGGACTACTTTTGTTGGTCATTTTCCAAAATCTTGAGCTCTAATTTATTCATGTAGGCCCTTTCTTTCTTCCTGATGAATTCTGGCAGAGCTATAATCTTTCCTCTTAACACTGCTTTTGCTGTGTCCCACAAGTTATGGTAGCTTGTGTCCTCATTCTCATTTGTTTATGGAAACTTTTTATTTCCTCTTTGATATCTTCTCTAAGCCAATGGTTGTTCATTACTTCCATTAAAGAAAATATTTCCTTGCTGAGCTTCAGTCTGTTTGATCTATGGAGACGTGACAAAGAAGTGTTGAAATCTCCTTCTAGTATTGTGTTGCTATCAATGTTTTTCTATAAGTCAATTAGAAGTTGTTTTTAATTATTTTGCTGGTCTGTCATTAGGATCATATACATTGAGGAGGGTGAGTTCTTTCTGATGTACATATCCCATGACCACTAAGAAATGACTTTCACTGTCTCTGATAACCTTTAGCCTGAAGTCCATGTGGTCTGATACTAGTATGGCCACTCCAGCTTTGTGGAGGTGATATTTTCTTGAAATCTTGTTTCCCAAACTTTTACCTTTAGCCCATGGGTGCTTTGATTGTTCAGATGTGTTTCCTGAAGGCAGCAGAATGAATGTTGGTTTCAGTTTTCTAATTCATCTTCCCATTCTGTGCCTCTGAATTGGCACATTTAGTCCATTGACATTGAGAGAGATTTTTGTGATTGGGATTTGTGCTCTCTTTATGTAGAATTTTTGTACTTGTGGGGATTGTCTTAGCTTAAAGTAGACCTGTTCATTCTTCTTGCAACAAAAATATGGAATGCTTTACAAGTTTGCATATCATCTCTGTGCAAGGACCATGCTCATCATTTTATCATTTCAATTTTAGTATATGTGTTAAACTTAGTAGGAGTTAATTTTTCCATATTTTTCTCTTCTTATTACTTTGAGTGTTGTCCTTCCTCACTCCTATGGCAGACAATGATTCCTAATCAAGGAATGTATTTCAAAGCAGCATGAATAAATAGATTTAGAAATTTAATGTCCCAGAAAGAAAAATATGGTTTTTACCATATTATCTTTTACCATACCCTAGGCATCAGTTTTACAAAATAATTCTTTTGGAAGATGGGATATGAGTTTGTTTAATGTCGTTCCCTGAAACCTTAATTAAGACCATTAAACTAGAGCCTTTTGCTTTTCTCGCCTCAGTCTCGTGTACATCTCCAGGAAAAGGTGGATGGTGTTGTCTGCACTTTGACCACCTTGAATGTATGTAGGATTTTTCTCCTGAAGGATGAGGTGAGAAGCATATTGATGATTTCATTCCACCTTATTACAAGTTCAACTTGAACGGAAGGTGAGACTCATGTGGCTCCTATAAAGGACAGAACAAAGGGTCTCAGTGAAGTTTAATGGCCAACTGATATTAACAACATAGATGACTCATAGTAACCTGTGTGCATCTTTGTGTATAGTGAGTTTCATATCTACTGATAGTGATTCTCAGTCATGACACATGGGCAAAACAGACCTGTAATTAAAAATCTAGTTCTCTTAGCAGAGTGGGCTCTCTGACGTGATTGAACAAGTTTGTAGTAATTTATTACTAAGCACATAAGTATTTTCAATGATGCGTACTTTTCGATCTAAAATTAATTCCAAATATGTCTAAAACAACAGTCTCCTGACCTCGCACCTGGCTTTCCTCACTGGGGCCCCTTGGAGATGGCGGGGTGAGATTCCCTCACCGCCCTGAGCATAGCCCCGGCAGCTGAAGACCTCTGCAACCAGCCATAGGTACGCTTAGAGACCACTCTTCCCAAGCTTGAAGGAGCCTCATGCATGAAGGAACTGGAAGAGGAACCCAAATGTGCGGGACCAGGGCATGAGATCTCCATGGCTGCTCAGATCAAGAATGTGCCCGCTCCTTCCAGATCCCCCATCTTCTAGTAATTAAGTGTTACAACCACGAACTACCCCTGGATCCATGTAATTCCCTCAATAGCCAACATCCAGAGACTGGATCTTATTTAGAAGACAGCAACTCTGATTGTCCAGTTCTCACTCTCAGAGAACCTGGTAGGCTTCTGCGAGTATCTTGCCCGCATGGTGGAGTCTTTGTTTCTGGTCAGTTTCTTTTGAGGTACAGAAGCTGCTTAATTTAAGATAGTTCCCTTTGTTTATCTCTGCTTCCAGTTGCTTGGCAAGTGGCGTGTTATATTTGAAGATACCTTTAGCTTCAATATCGTGGAGGGATTTGCCAACCTTGTCATCACTGTACCTGAGGGATTCTGGTGTGATGTTGAGGACTTTGACCTATTTTTATCTGACTTTTGTGCATGGTGTTAGGTAGAGGTCTGAGCTATTTTTTTTTTTGCATGCAGCTGTACAGTTTTTTCTGCACCGTTTGTTTAGAAGGACTCTCTTAAACCACTTCACGTTTCTTGCTCCCTTATCAAAGATTAGATGATTATATATTTGAGGGTGTGTGTCAGTATATTCAATCCTTTTCCATTGGTCTGCAGCTGAGCCTTTGTTTCAGTCCCATGCTGTTCTCATTATTATCGTTTGCAGTAGAGTTTGAGGTTGGGGAAGGTGTTGCCTCCATCGTCTTTCCCCCAAGAATTGCTTTAGCTATTCGTGTGCGTTTATTGTTCCATGTGAATTTCAGGAATGCTTGACCAATTTCTTTGAAGAATGTCATTCTTTGAAGAATACCCATGACATTCAATGGGATCAAGTTGAATTTTTACAATGCTTCTTGGAGAATGTCATTCTTTGAAGAATACCCATGACTTTCAATGGGATCAAGTTGAATTTTTACAATGCTTCTTGGAGAATTGCCATTTTGACAATGTTAATTCTCCCATTCCATAAGTAGTATATATGTTTCCATTTCCTCGTGTCGTTTTTAATTTCCTATTGTATAGGTCCTTTACCTCCTTAGTTAAGCTGATTCCAAGGTTCTTGATTTTCTGAGGCACGATTATGAATAGGATTGCTTTTTCATGTCACTTTCTTCTCTCTCATTATTTGCATATAAAAAATCCATAGACTTTTCGGTATTGAGTTTATAGCCTGCAATTTTACTATAAAAGTCTATTGCCTCTAGGAGTTTTTTCGCAGAGATTTTAGTATTCTCTAAATATTGTATGATATCTTCTGTGAATAGTGAGAGATTATTTCTACCTTTCATACATGAAAAACCCTTAATATCTTTTTCTTATCTATTTTCTCTTCCAAGTACTTCCAGTACTACATTGAACAGAAGAGCAAAATGAATTTTTACTTAGCACATTCTGTCTGTAAATTTCTATGCTAAGAACGGTGGAAGAAACAGTGATATCTTAGTAATTTACAAGTAAATTATGAAGACAGATAATTTAAAAGAATTTCTTTGTATAAATTTCCAAAATGTGTAGCTTTTATTAAATATATTAAAAATAAATCGTAGGTCTTGATTATACCATGAAGATTGTTTTCCTGTTAGAAGTTACCCTTCTAAAATGCAATAAAGAGACACATTTTGAAAATGTTGATTATTCGTTCATTCATTCAATGAATATTTGTTAGTCTGGTTGTGCAGTGCCTGCAGGAAGTCAACCTGTACCCTCAGGTGAGTGCATCAATAGTCTGATGGTGTCTTCATGCTTCCTGATAACCTCAAATCGCCACTGTGCCTCTGGCTGGCTCCCAACAACTCAGGACGACGTTTCCCGAGAAATTAAACTCCCGAAAGATATGTGGGGGCCATGTTCACAAACCTACCCCTGGCTCAGCTATACAAGCTAATGGATTGGTCTTGTTTCAGAGACCCATAGACAAATCTCGAAGATATCAACAGCCACAGTTAACCTTGGAACTGCAAAAGGCTGAAGACACTAGGGTAAATCGGAGGGAAGCAGTTTAGTTTGGTGCCCACCCAACCAGAACCCAGTGCAGCCACTTTCTCCCACAATACAAAATCGCCACCATGCCCTCCTCTGGTTTCCACCGTCTCAGGATGGCTCTCCCTGAAACATAACAGCTGAAAATTCGGATATGTGTGTTTTGTGACTGAAATCTCCAGGCTTTCTCTGGGCAGGATGGGCATCCCACACCCACTTCCCTGTACTTATGGAAGCCTCAGCAGTCATTTCCATACCTCAAAGCTACTCCAGGCTTACCTTCCTGATAAAAATGCTAAATTCCTTGAACAAACATGATGACCTCTTAGTACCTTTATGAGACCCTTAATGCACAAAATAAAAAGGAGACAAAGAGAAAGAATTAAATATCCTGCCATAGAGACAGGCTGGGGGTGGGGGTAGTTTGTTGGGGGATGGTTTTAGGGAACCAGGAATATTGGTTTTGGGAAATGTACACTAGAGGAAGGATGGAAGTTGGATCGTTGTATGACTGGAAGCAAATTATGAATAGATTTGTAATGGTCTATATCACAGATATTCAATAAATCATTAAAAATACTGATGTAACTTTAAAACCCAGCATAACTATTTTTGTGTTCTCTGTAGGAAAAAAATGTTACTCACCTGTGTGCCAATAGCTTGTAGAAAGCTAAACCCAAAGATATATCAATGACTGTCTTTGGCATGAATACTGTAATTGCAGCTATGGTATGTTTTAGAATCAGTTCGTGGACAAGACGCCAAGAGGAGCAGTGGCAAAGTGCATCAATGTTGAATGGATAATGTTTCAGAAGCTTGCAAGGGAGATGGGAAGATTTGGCATGAGAAAAGGGAAGAAACAGAAGAGTGAAGTACTAAAAGTATCATGAGAAAAATGCAAGGGAGGACATTTCCTGGCAAGTGTCACACTCTGTTGAGCTTTTGGTGAGGATAAGTATTAGAAAGTATCTTTCCCATTTAGTGGTAAAAAGGTTACTTTGATGGGTATATTTAAAATTTACTTTAACGATTAGAATCACTAAGATATACACAGTTACAAAGTTGCTCATAATTGAGTTTCAGTCATCTAATGTTCTAGAACCTTTCCAGTATATTGGGGCATTTTTGAAGGAATATCCCTGGTGCGAAGACTAGGGCATCTGAATCTTAACACATTTCACCAAATATATGATCTGTACTCACATGATTTACACTGTCTCCCCTGCTCTTTGATTTATGTTTTCATGCAATATTTCCTTGTGAACCTCACCTCAACTGAGGCTCCCTTTTTAAGACAAGTACATGTTTCTGGAGCATTACATATTTTTTGGTTTCTGGGAGAGTCTGTAAAGCAATGCTCAGGAGGTGTGGGGGCACTACAGACAATTTTCAGAAAACGTGGCCATGGTGCTTGGGGTCCTCTGAGTCTATGCAGCCTTTGAGACTCTGGCAATCATGTGGCGCTGGGAGTCAAATTGAGTGCATGTGAGACAAGTTTCATAAGCACTACACTATCTCTTGCGGCCCTGGGTATTAGATTTATGTCAGCATTCTGAGGTCCTCCCTTTTGTCAGAAAGCAGAGACTCGTGCAGGAGAAAGTGATAGAGACTTTAGGGTTTAGCTAGGTTGACTGAGTGGCTGGTGATACCATTAAGATTGGAACATAAAGTATAAATAAAACAAGAGCCCCGTGCTTTTTCCCGCTGAACTCGACACCCTCCACAGGGGGACAACTGCGGGGAACACCTGCAGCAGCTCCTTGGGACTGTCCATCACCTAATCAGCGCCTCCCCTCCAGCTGGGTAGGGGGAGCACAAGCCAGGTTCACCACTCCTCACCCGCAGCTCCCCGGGTTTTCCTGCAGAACTGGACACCCTCCAGAAGGGGACACCTGAGGCAGCTCAGGGGAAGTTATAGAGTTATGGAGAGGACAAAGGGGGAATACACAAGACTCTGAGAAAGATAAACTTGGTACAGGGTTATAAACCCATAAGAGGAGAAATTGCATGGGCCTGATGAATAGTGGGGTAGAGTCAGAGGAACAGTATTGCTGACAGGGCATTTTCTCTGCACGCAAGAAGGACCCAGTTCAATTCTTGCAATCCTTTATGGTCCTCAGAGAACCACCAGATGTGAAACTTGAGCGCAGAGCCAGGAGTAAGACCAGAGCACAGTCAAGTATGTCCCATCCCTGGTGTCCTCCAAAAAAAATGGGAGAAATGGGAGAGTCTGGGGATTAGGATTAAAAGAAAAAATTCGGAATAGGCTAAAGAAGAAAGATGAGTCAAAGGTGACCGGAAATAAAGTTAAAATTCTTTCATGGAGTCTGTGTTTATGCCTCATGGCCACTTTTGGAAAATAACGAAATTTGAGATACATCTCTAAAAGTTTCGGGTGGTCTAATCATAAATGATGGCTGGGGGTTGTGAACACATAGACTGGGGAATGAACCTTCCAGATGAGTGGTCAATGGCCTCAGAGTCATTCAAGGATGACTCTTAACAGGGACCAAGCCAAGAGAACTGTTGCAGCATGAAGCCTGAAGATGAGCTCCTGGGAGATGCAAAGATAAGTCACCATGTCCTCTGGCCCTCTGTTCAGCACCCCTAGCTGCACCATTTCCCTTATTCCTAACAATATTCAGAGTCGCTATCACGGTGACACTTTGCTAGCTAGTATCAACAATGAGGTCCATTGCCTCTGTAAGTCTTTGCATTTGTAAACTCCCCGCTGTGGGAAAGCCTGCTTTCAGGCAATGGCATCTGGACATTTCTGGCAGGGGGAGCTCAAATTATATTACCTTGAGGGGCTGCTCTGTGGTCTTCCATGGTTCCTGGTGCCTGTAGCCTTCTCTAAACATCGCTGTTAACTGCAGCTCACACAAGAACCAACGTTATCAGTGTCATTGGGGCTGCCTTGGGGGATGTACTGGACTAAGACATGCGCTCTAGGTCACCACGACCAAAGCGGTTGGTACCGCTTAACCTTGAGCCTGGAAGGTGGTGGTGGAAAGAGATGGTCCTGGGAGAGTTAATGGGGTGATGGATGGATGGCAAGGAAACCGGGAAAGGTAGGGAACTGGACAGCTGGTGATCATCATAGGAGAGTTGGTAGATGTGTTTTAATCACATTAATATGTTTTTCAGAAATGTTAAGCAAAACAAAAATATGAAAACAAGATAGGTTCCAAAGAACAGGTTACATATAAGACCGAGATAGCTGAAAGGGTTGGCATTCCTTCTGGAGCTTTCAATCATACCATTTACTAAGGTTGGTATTTTCACGTTACTTAGCTGTGGAGAGGAATAATGAGAAACAGAATGCCACCAGAAAAGCAAACTGGATGACCACCTTTCATAAAAGCCAGGTGAAAGGTGTTCACATGGATCCCAAATGCAAGTGGGTTAACAGGAACATATATTTAATTAAGTCTGCTTGGTACCAGTAACTACTTTTTTGGAAATGGAGGAAAACGAATACAGTTTCTGACACACTTGAGAATAAACTGCTAACAAATTTTCCCAGGAAAGGGTAGTTGACTGGCTGGGAACAGAAAAATTTGAAAAGTGTTTTGCTACCTTTCATGTATGGCTAAAGGAAAATGATCCCAGTAAACTCTCAAAATTAACAAGCTTCAACTCCCTTGAAGGAAAGTTGTATACAATGTGGAAAAAATGCTGGGAGAAAAGTCTGAAATGATGGGAAAAGAGACAATAAGTGCAGAAGGAAGGACTTGACATTTGGGTTCCTCTGAAAACAAAGCTTGAAACAACAAGATCTGGTGAGCACATGATTTACTGGGAATGGGATCTGAGAGGAAAATAGTGATATCAGGGATGTGAAAAAGGAACATCCAAATTAAGGAAGACTTAATTAGCTGATTACCACATGGGCAACATGGTTGCAAGACTACCAGAACTTACCAAGGAATTTACTTTAATTTTCTTTCTTTTATATGGTCAATTACAACATGTATTCTTTGCATAATTCAATGACAATTTGGAGTGTTCATTTCTTTCTCAATATTCTTGTCACTTGTGTAAGCATCTTAAACACCTGCTGTATAACAGAATTATTTGATCAGACTTAGTATTTACTATAATATTTAGTTGAGATTACTGAAAACTAGGTCTAAAATGAAGTTTGTTTTGATTAGTAGAAGTAGAATAGCGAGCACTAGGGATGGAATTAGTGATTATAGGGTATCACATTCAGTTCTTAATAAAACAAGTAAAAGAAAGTGTCCAAAAGAGACTATTGAAAAAGACATCCATCTCTGTTTAACATGTAAATTCAGCATTTTTTATATTAAATTGAAAATTAATTAATATTTCTGTATTTGGACTTTTAAAGACATTCAAGTTTGGTTAAGGAATCAAACACTGCCAATGAAATCATAAAAACTTAATCATAAAATCGTGATTACTACTTAAGTGTCCAAGGATGTCAGTGCTAAGAATTATTTCCGTTGATCTCACTTGTGCATATGATAGGCATATGAATACATACATCTGTGTGAATAAATAATTGATATCTAATTTAGAGTCTCACCATACATGGTTGTGGGTATTGTGAAATAGTTATATATATTTTCATAATTTTGCAATAACATCTCTGGGTGTGAATCCTTGAATCATAAATACCTTTTCGTATGTTCCAGCACTAGCTCCTCCCATATTAATTACTATATATATGACCTCCTAAGGAGTCATTTGCTTTTTTCACTTTGTTTTAGTCCTTCTCTCTCTATTTTCAAATGTGAGTTATCTGTATCAAATCAAGGTGCATGTATTTGGTGTGGCAATTTTAATCTTTATGAGTAATTTATATTTTATTCATTTATTTTTTAATTGAATCACCATAAGATGGGCTATTACAAAGCTATTTTATGCAGTTTACTTTTTAATCCTCTCAGTTAAGCCAGGGAAAATCTCTTACTCGGGAAATTCAGAATTTCCATATTTCAAGTGAATCAAAACGGATTGTTCTTGTATTTTTTATTTTTTATTATTTTTTTGATAGAAACGGGACCACCAAATAATGGGTGTTGGGAGGATCCTCCCAGGATGCATGCTGTTCTTTCAAGAAGCCAGAGAGACGTCTTCAGGCAGGAAGAGCAGCTCAGCAGCAGGGTCTCTTGGATGGGTTTGGTGCATTTTTATTTCAGAAATTGATTTAGGGTTTCTAACCAATCTGAAAATGGCTTGGGATTTAAAATGAAGGTCACATAAAGAACTGAGTGCTGAAAGGAGGAAAAGGATAAGCATGATAATCTTTCAGTACCTGTATTGCAAACCATAATGTGCAAAATGAAAGAATGGGGGGAACAGGAGAAAGAGACAGACAGCGAGACATACAGACACAGAGACAGACAGAGAGAGAGAGAGAGATAGACAGAGTCAAAGAGAGAAGAAAAGAGTCTGCCATCGATCACAGAGGCTGGCTGGGGGTGGGTGGCAGGAGGGAAAATGGGGACATTAGTGGTTGGAAATGTACACTGTCATGAAGGAATGGGTGTTGGAACACTATGATGGAAACTCAATCACAACTTTGTAGCTGTGTATCTGTGTAATTGTGCATTTAATTTAAACATTTTAAGGAAAAAATAAGATTTCAAATGAAAAATTATAGAGATTTCTGACGAAACAGGCATTCTGACAGAAACCTCACTGCTTGAGCAACAAAACTTTCAGAGAGGGCAATTTCAAAATTTCAAAAATTCCCATATTAAAGCAGTCAGAAGCAAAACCCCTGTTGTGTCCCCAGCCATAAGAGTGAGCTAAACACACTCTTTACGATAGCCAGAATCTGGGAAAAACCTGAGTGCCCCATAAATGAAGACTGGTTAAAGAAACATTGGTACATTGCCACAATGGAGTACTATGTAGGGGTTAGAAAAGATGAAGTCATGAAATTTACATACAAGTGGTACTATATAGAGAGTATCATGTTAAGCGAAACGAGTCAGAAAGAGAGGAACAGACAGGGCAAGATTGCATTCACCAGGAGAACATAAAATAACAAAATAGGAGACCAACTCCAAGAGTGGCCGAGGTTAGTGTCAGGAATTTTTCTTCATAGCTTGGAGACCAACCACACTCGCTAGCAGAAAAGGCAGCTCAGATAGAGAACGGAGCACCAAATAAAGGGTGTTGGGAGGATCCTCCCAGGATGGGAGAGCATGCTGAACATAGACTATTAGAACAAACATGATTGTCACTCAATGCCTCTTTTGCAAACCACAATGCCTAAAAAGGAGAGAGAGAACCAAGGGGAATGCCCTGCCACAGAGTCAGGGTGGGAGGAGGGGAAGGGGGATTGGAGCGATACTGGGACCCATTGGTGTTGGGAAATGGGCACTGGGGGAGGGATGGGTATTTTATCATTGTATAATTGAAACCCATGCACAAAAATTTGTAAGTCTACAACTGTACCTCATGGTGTCTCAGTAATAAAAATTTAGAAATTAAAAATAAAAAAAATTGGAACATAAAGTAAAAATGAAACAAGAGAAAGATCTAACAATAGCAAAGAGGACTATAGTACTCAAAACGTTGACAAACAGGCACATTGGCAAGTATTTTTAAATACGCATCCAGGAGAGAATATAGCATTGTTCATGAACAAATCTACTATATGGATTCCTCTCATCCTTGAAATGGAAAAGGACAATATGTTACAGTTACCAATTTGTAAATAAGATATATACCACCTATTGCTTGCTAGGTTTCTATGCTTTACCAAGTATTATTCTAATTTTTAAATTTACTTTAATGATTAAAACAGTGTTTGCCTGCATTAAACTTTTTAATTAAACGTTTTATTAGAAATGATTTTTAATTATTAAAAATGTTTTATTCACATTTCATTTTCTAAAAGAAACATATAGGCCAAAGAGCTAGTGCAGCATATAGAGGGTGTTTACCTTGTATGCAGCTAACCTGAGTTCAATTCCCAGAACCCTGAGCCCACCAGGGGTGATCTCTGGATACAGAGTCAGAAGTGAGCCCAGAGCTCATCTGGGTGCGGTCCCCTCCCCACATAAAAAGAAGAATAGAAAAGAAAAACATATAACTGATTCTTGAGTAACATAGAGCTTAAGGGTGGTAACTCCTCTATAACGTTTGAAAACCCCCAAATTTAATAGATAGTCTGCTCTTGACCAAGAAGATGGTTTTGTAATAGTATTTAATTCCATTGTCTGCAAGTACTGATATGTGTGGCCTGTCAATCTGTGAATTTTGATACATTTAAAAACTTATAATGGATTTTATAATAGACTTTAAAATAAATTTGTATTTTATGATAGTAAGTGATAATTTATAATTTTATTTTTGTGGGGTATTTGGGCCATAGTATGTGTTGCTTGGGACTTCAGACTCTGTGCTCAAGGGTCATTCCTGGTGGTGCCAGCCATTAATTTGGGTTGACTGTGTGCATGGTAAGTGCTTTAACCCCTATACTAAGTCTGGGTTTCAATCAAATAAACTATCCGCATATATTTTATACATGCATGGCATAATTTTCCTTAGATTTTTTTATATTTCTAGGATATATTGATCATCTTTAATTATTTTACATCCATACCAATATCCAAAAATTTTCAAAATATAATTATTGAAAAAATATCTCTCAGAAGTGCAAATTTGTATTGTTCATGGGATAACTATATTAAGAAGAAAATAGAACCACAATAAACATATAAGTAAAATGGAGGTACATTTTTTGGAGTCATTCAATTATGTATTTATATTAGTCTATATATAAGTATGATTTTTAAATAATCAATTTCAGTTAGTATAAAATGTTAATTGAGCTTTTATAATTGTAATGTTTACTGAGAAGATAACATTGATGTGAACTCTATATCTATTTGTCTACTTTTGTAATTGTTTACTTAAGATCAATTATTAAATTATAACTTACTTGTGACGTGATATGTCACTCAGGACAAAAGAACTTGGCTTGCATGTATGAAACTTTGGTTCTATTCTTCGCACTATAGAAACAAAGGCAAAGTCATGAACTGTGGTTGGAAATATGCCTCGGTGATAAAGTATTTGCCTCACATTTCTGAGGTTATGGGTTTGATCCCTGAATTTCCATAGACACACACAAAAGCTAACTTACAACAAAGTCTCACACTGGAGACCTGACTGGGGCCGCTCGAGAAAATCGATGAACAACGGGAGGACAGTGCCAGTGACAGTGACTTAAAGAACATTAAACTGCTTTAAAATATATATTGTCTAACTATTATACAGATTTAATGCTCAATCAAAGAGCTTGAAAAGGTCTTTTTTCTAGCACCTCTGCTAGGGAAAGATAGCACCTGATTTTTCAATATTTGTAATTTGGGGGGACATTTTAATTTCTCATTTTAATTTGTGCTCTTTGTCTACTAGTGAGCTTGAAAATTGCTCTTGTATGGTACTACATGGAAAATATTATGCTATGGGAAATGAGTCAGAAAGAGAGGGACAGACATAGAAAGATTGCATTTTTCTGGGTAACATAAAGGAACAAAATAAGAGTCTAACACCCAAGAACAGCTGTGATAAATACCAGGTTGTTCACTCCATGGCTTAGAGGCCAGCTGCACTGTCTAGGGGTAAAGGCAGCACTGATAGAGAATGGAGTACACAATAAAGGGTGCTGGGAAGATCTGCCCAGGATGGGAGATGCCTGCTGAAAGTAGTCTAAGGACCGAACAGGATTGCCACCCAATGTCTCTTCTGCAGACCACAGCACTCAAAGGGGGAGACAGAACAAAAGGGAGTGCCCTACCAAAGAGGCAGGCTGGGATGGGGGGTGGGGGGTGGGAGGGATACTGGGATTGGTGGGAATGGATATTGGGCACTGGTGGTGGGATGCGTATCGATCACTGTATAACTGAAACACAAGCGCAACAACTTGGAAGTCTATAACTGTACCTCACGGATTTTCACTAATAAAACAAAACAAAACAAAAATTTAAAAAAAAAAGAAAATTGTGCTTGTGTTTACTAGTCATTTACACTTCTTTCAATAGAGATTATATGATCATGGTTTATGCTTATTTTTTCGATTCAAGTTTAATAGCTAAATACTGATTTTTTTTAAAGCACAAATTTATTCAAAGCATTCATACTTGGCCCATCATATATCATATTAATTGCCAGTATTTGTTGGTTTTGCTTGTTTTTTGATCACTTAATTTGGTTTTTGTCCTTTTCTTTCAGATTGTAAAATTTTGAGACAAATGAGCGTATGTTTTTCTTTATCTTCTACAGTTTTAAACTGAGAACAACTGTTTGTTTTGTACAAATAAGATACCTGTGCATTTACTATTTCTTCTCATTTTATTTACATTTTAACACATCTCGATTCATCTACAACTTATCCTAGTAAGTGTTGTCATATTGAAAGAAAACACCATTTTTTCAATCAGAGCACTGTAGCCCTGTCCTCCAGCAGTTCTTCCATTTGCTGGAGCGGAACCAGTAATATCTTACAACAAATTGTGAGACTTGTTGTCACTGGTTTTGGCCTATCGAATAGGTCATGGGGAGCTTGCCAGGCTTTTGCTATGTGGACGAGATACTCTGGGTAGCTTGACCGACAGAGGAATCGGAATCAGGGCTGGCCTCCTTCAAGGCAAATGCCCGACCCGCTGTGCTGTGATCGTTATCTAAAATATACTAGTAGTACCAAATGTTGTTTCTTTAGCAGTGCAATATAAATGATTATTTCGCAATTTTCTTGATTTGTTAATGAGATATGTAAGCTCTTGAGTATAATAGGAGTATTTTTCTAAAACAAGAGTCTGAGGAATGTGAAACTGTTATAACTGTCTTGTAGGATTCCATCTCCCTAGCATGCTTCATTCTCCCCCGCTTTCTATCCAATCCGGTCTTCTTCTTGGGATTCTGACCTCCTGATTGGCTAGCCTCTACCTTTCACCTGCCTACTTTATGACATCATTCTCCCACCAAACCAACCACCAACTGGTAGAATCTTGGGGGTCCCATGCAGTTGTTTGTAAACAAATGTGAATCATCATGGTAAGTGACGAGTGACCAATGACCACTCACCAGTGAGCAGTCGTCTATACTGAACACTTGTGGTCTTAAACCGCTTCAGTGCTCAGACATACCGTTTCCTCTTCTCGTCTACCTTTCATCGGTATTTCCTCTTCTCTGACCATGTCAGGTAAGGATTTATTATACCTAAACTTAGCAGTCAAGTAAAAACAGCACGGAGTAATGAAAGAAAGTATTCAAGTAGAATTTTATAAGCCTCATTTTAGCTTGACTTTGACATTTGCTGTGTGATTTTAGACATTGACTTACTTTCTCTGACATACAAAGTGTTTTTCCTCATTGATTACATTATATTTTAGACATACTTAGGAGCTCAAATACACACATTCACAAACACACACACATATATATGAGTGTTGATTCTCTGTGTTTCTTTTTACTATTAATAGTAAATTTTACATGATATCCATTGAAAACAAGTAAATCAGAGACAGTATTTTTACAGAAACAGAAAATATAGATGCTGTTGAAAACTGTCAATATACACTAGCATGAGTTCTCTGTAATGGTCTCTCCACATGTATTTATACTTCAGTATTTTAAATATAGTGATATTACATAGTAATAATCATTGACCTTTGATTTTTCTATTTAAACCAGGTAATAAAAAATATGGGGCATTGGAAAGGTGTGGAGTGCTGAGCGGTAGGGTGGCAAGCCCTCAAAGGTAACAAAGTTTGGGATCACTTTCATCAAGAATTGACCAATAGTATCCAAGACGATATGGGGGACAATAAAATTGGAAAGAAAGAAAGAAAGAAAGAAAGAAAGAAAGAAAGAAAGAAAGAAAGAAAGAAAGAATAGGAACGTCAAGTATAAAGGAAAGGGAAAACGTTTGGAAAGAATGTTGAAGAGAACCAAAGATTTTAAATCAAAAAAGAAAGAATATATATTAAATATGCTGAGATAAATACACTGAGGGCAAGTCCAAGCAATATACTTCAATAAATGCCAGGACTAGAAAGGATATTATGCCTTGAATAGGGTACCATTAGGAAAAGCAGTTTATCAGAAAGCCATCCTTGCTGGTTTTTTCCCTTATTATCTCTTAGAACACAGTACTTGGTACTTGACAATTTGAGAATAAACATGCTTCAGAAATTATACTTCCCATGAATAGCTAATAGTGCTTCTCTAGGGTGGTGGAAGACACAGAATCTTCAATGTTATTATTACTTTCTGGTTTTTAAGTACATATACGCGCTGTCTGTTAAAATAAAAAAATGGTATATTCTAACTTGAATCAGGAGATTTAATTCATTTGTGTGGTAAGTAGGTTCCAGGTTAAAGCTGCTTGTCATCTTTACAAATATTATTTCATGTGATTTTTTCTTCCTAACATGAGAGTATTTTGATAATAGTGAACTTCTGTTTTTAGATCCTAAGAGTAAATAGAAAAATCAAGTCTCACATGTCTAATTACACATTTTTGTCATATTTGTGAATTATGATTTTTCCTACATTAAAGATAATTTATTAGATTTTGGTGCTCATTTATTAAACATTGAGAAGAACGTTTTCCTGGTTGATGAATATAATTCTAATCTAGGGTTTGAAAATAAATTTGCAATATTTTGTGATCACTTTTTAAATGGTCTTTTCTGTTTCTTGTGTGATCAAGTGAAATCCTCTGCTATGTTTAACACGTGTTGTTTGCTGTTTAATATTCAAAGGTACTGATGAGAATAATTTTTTGTACTTTCGAAATTTCTTTCTGAATTTTGCTCATTTCAAACATGTCTTGTCTCTGAAATACAATCACGATTACTCCTATTTTCTTTTTGTTATGTAGTTACTGGTAAATCCTTTCTCTTCAATGGAGTGGTAAAGTGTGCCCTCAAAAATCACCTTCTATTCCATTTTTTGGCTAGCAGTTTTTTCTAAAATAGAATACTGTCTTCATATTTTTTATGTGGAACAATTTATTAATAACCTTATTGTACTGTTTTATTTGGTTTTGTTTGGAATCACATCCACTGTTATTCAGGGCTTACTCTTGGCTCTGCTCTCCACAACTTACTGTACAATGCTGCTTGCTACAGAGCCCAGATTTCATTACTGTCTATATACTTCTTTTACAGTTCTGTGATACATATTTTTCATGATATTTTCTTTACACTTCCTCCTATGTAAATCATATGAAATAGAAAAATTATATTCATGTATGCATTATTATTCTCAGAATTATTAGTAACTTCACAGTAGATAAACAACGTAAGGCACAGAGTTTAAATAAAGTTTTCCTTCCAAAAACATTACTTGGGAGAAACTCAAGTAGTCATTTTTGAAGTGGATCAAAAATGAGGGTAACCGTCAGGGCATCCACAAGATTAAGTCGTATGTGAACCGAAAGTAACAGGTACTCATGGCACAAGTCAAATGGAAACCTGATGATTACAATGGTAATAGTTGTAAAGACCACAAATGCTTATATTAATGTAAGGTATCTTTCTTCCGGTTTCTGGCCTTGTAGTGATCATGCAGGGTCCTGGACAAAAGAACACATGCTTTAGTTTGTGTAACATGGAAATTCCTAAGGGACAGAGATATATAGTACTGGAGGGGATAACGCACTTGCCTTGTACACAGCCAATCCAGTTGAATCTCTGTCACAGCATACACTCTCCCGAATGTTATAAGGGGTTACTCCAGAGTGTAGAGCCAGGAAGAACCCAAGATCACTGTCAGTTATTGGTCCATACTCTACACCACCCTACGCCCCGCCCAACAAAATTTATTGGAATATATGAAATCTTTTTGCACCTCTGGGCCTCAGGTTTCTTCTTGTCCATAGACTTCCTATTTGAAAAAGCTTCTATTCTCGGAGATAGCATAGGAGTCAAATGGATAGCAAGCTACAGGCAT
Source organism: Sorex fumeus (assembly GCF_029834395.1). Classification (NCBI taxonomy): domain Eukaryota; kingdom Metazoa; phylum Chordata; class Mammalia; order Eulipotyphla; family Soricidae; genus Sorex; species Sorex fumeus. The sequence goes on from NW_026606203.1 coordinate 1,570,460, forward strand.
TTCTAGGGTAAGGAGAGACTATCTGTAAGCAAGAAATCCAGGTACAGACACAATCACCTGGTTCTTCTACAGTTCTGTGTTCACTTTGGGAGCATGATATCAAATACACAAAGTGACAAAAGGTTCCTGGCTTTGAATCACCCCAAATTGTTGGAATTTTGGAAATTCAGTTGACTGTTGGTACTAGAAGCATCTTGATGGCTTAAAATTTAAGTTCATATTGTTCCTCTCAGCGTTGAAGGAGATTATTATTCTCACAGATTTTGTTTACAACCCTCTTGTTCCTTACAGAAAATTTTCAAATTCCATCTTTATTGGGAAATGCACATACTCTGCAGCTTTCCTTTCCCATGGTTAACGATGCAGCTTCCGTAACAGGAAGTGTCTGCATATACTCCAGTGTATCTGCTTCAGCTGGTATTTCTGCTTGGCTCCTGCCCTCAGCCTCTGGCACCTCTTTCCAACCACTGATGGGTAGTGCCTATCTTTACCAACATTTCAGCACAACAATGCTATCTGGAGTGTTTCACCAGAGTCATATATCCACCTCAGCTGCTTCCTACCCGAGTGTTTTGGAATGGGATCTTGCAGGAAGTGCTGAAGAGAAGTCTTCCATGGGAGACTTTTCTGTGACTGTCCTTGCCCAAGACACCGCTGTCTCTTCCATGTCTATGGCAGCTCGCTATGAGAAAATCCTAGATACCAACAACACGGTGTCTGTGTACCCATCACTTTCTGCCAGTCTTGTTGAGAGAACACCATCTCTGGTTCCACATCAGAGTCGAAGCCTGTCACTTCCCTACCAGGAACGAAGTCATGTGTATTACAATCATCAAGGCACTCTGGTAACTCTCCTTTCTGGCCTGCAGTCCTATGACTCCATGTCATACATAGATCAAAATGTCTCTGCCCCCCAAGCTTACAGCAACTCATCTAGAGAAATATTTATGGCTCTGAAGGAGGTCCAGCCGCCAAATAACCAAATACCAGCCTCCTCCTCTGGAATCGACTTCTCTCTGTCTGCTCAATCCATCACAGAATCGAGTTATCAAGGTGAGTAAAACGGAGAGAAGGGAAGGAAAATTCAAAAATTGGGATCAAAAAAGAGGAAAACTGTCCGTAGACAGGTGGTATTCATATACACTGAGATTTTTAAGTTTATGAAAAGTACTTAACTAAACTCAGTTCATGCTTACTTCCGTAACTCCTTTTACAGCATGTTATTTTCACTCTCAACATAAGAGCTCCTAATGGAGATTGGAAGGTATGATGTTAAATAGACATCTAGGTTTCATATAATGAAACTTCAGGAGCACACAAAAGAATGCCACATTTTTCCCTAGTTATTTCATTTATTTTTTAATTTTTATTAGTTAAACATAAGGAGGGACAGATGTAGACTTAAAATTATTGTGCTTGTGTAGAAAGTAGACTATGGACTGAACATGTTTGCCACTCAATGCCTCTTTTGCAGACCACAACACCCGAAAGGAGAGAGAGAACACAGGGGATTGCCCTGCCACAGAGACAGGGGGGATGGGGGGATGGGGGTGGGAGGGATATTATTCATGGTGGTGGAAAATGGGCACTGGTGGAGGGATGGGTATCTGATCATTGTATAATTGAAACCAAAGCACAAAAAATTGTAAATCTACAACTTTAAAAAAAATAAAATAAAATAAAGGGAAAAAAATATTGTGCTTGGTTTCATTTATACAATGATGTAGTACCTATCCCTCCACCAGTGCCCATTCTCCAGCACCACGGTTCCCAGTATTCCTCCCACCACCATAACCCCCATCCCACTCAACCTCTGTGCAGGGAATGCCACATTTTTCACATTCTATTTCAGCAGTCCTCAAGAATTACCACACTAAATGTAAAATACATGTCTTAAACTAGTATTTCGTTATTTTCTTAAGAAGTTTCAGAACTCTTATTGTAATGGTACATTTTATCTTTCCCTTCCATTAATGAACAGCAAGGTTCTAAATACACTTGTGGTTCAGAGATTCTGACTCAAATCATGAAACCTAGAATCTGTACTCCAGCACAAATATCATGCTGAAGTAGTGCTTCATTCATACTCTTATTCTATGATATTAACGTCCTCTTATTTTTCCATGAAAGTGAATAAATTGAGAGTACAATACATTACAATGCTAAGCTCTGTATGGCATTTATTAGTTTGAAAATCTATAATTTGTTTTAAAAACCTTTTGTTTGTCGGACGCTGAAGTTGTGTCAGAGACCGAAGGGCTCAGGGATTACTCCTGGATCTGTGCTAGGGATCACTGCTGAAGATGCTTAGGAGATCATACGTGATACGAAAGATCAAACTGACGTCAGCTGTGCGCAGGGCCATTGCCTTACTAACTATACTATCCCTCTGTCCCAAGTCTCTTATTTTTCAAGTTAGTTTACACAGAAACTCTTTCAAAAACAAAGAAAACCAAAAAACAAGAACATCACATGACAAACAGTAAGAACTACAATATTTACCTCCAATCTTCAAGCACAGGGACTTGTCCATTTTCCTTAGAATAGCCAGTAACAATGCCTTGACTATTGCTGGTAGGTGCACTGTTGTTGCACCACTAGTTTTGTGGAGTGAATATCTCATTTCGCAGGCACTGATTTCTTCCATGGTTCTTTTAAGTGTTGAATTTCCTGGGGAGGAAGACTTCCCAGGCATCGCAACCTTCAGGGAAGACATTTGGTCTGCAACAAATTTCCGAATTGCCCCCATGTTGCAGTAGCAGGATTCAAAGACCTGAGTATAATCCAGCACCTGAGATTCAGGAAGTTCCCATAATATCTCCAGCCAAAGTAACCTGGCGCTGACCCCAACTCCAACTCAGTAACAAAAAGTTAAGAATTTTGATCAGATGAAAACTGGGCTTTCAAAACCTCTGGAGACCTACCAGATCCCAGTAGACTTAGATCAATGCAAAGATCTGCAGGTAATGAACACCACTGACACAATCACTCTGAAGCAGGTGCAAGAAAACTCAAGTGGAACTAAGGGGACCTCCCATGCAAAACAGAACAACAAAAAGGAGGCTTCTGAAACTCTTGAGGGAGAACCCAAGGCCAAAATCCAGCCAAACATCCGAGAATGCATGCTAAGTGGAGCGGGGATTTTTCGTAATGATGCAGTCAGTGATACGTGTCCTAAGACCAAAGCCAAAGCTAACAGCAAATCTCACAAAGCTGCCTCCAGCAGTATCAGCAAGACAAAGAGCCATGGGCAAGAGAAGATAAAAAACACCAGAGAAAACTCTAAGAAAGCTAAGGAGTGTAAGCAGCCAGGGAACAAGCTCAAGGCAGAAGAAAAGCCCACCATTGGCAAGAGGAAACGCAAGGAAGCTCAACCTGAGCTTTGCCAAGAGGCAGTTAAAAAGCCCTGCTGGTACCTAGGCATACACATGCTGGATTCTGTCCAAGTGTTTCATGCTTTGGGGAAGGAAAGTGATCCAAAACTTGGAATCACTTCCTCCCAGGTCCTGAGTACTCAAAGAAGCCTAAAGATGTCAAGCCATCCTCAGCTGTCAAGCTATGGCTAGGTGCTACACAGGAAGGAAAAGGCCTTGAGAAATCTCAGGTCAAAGCACACAAACCAAGTAGCAGTGCTGAAAAACGCTCATCGCCAGCAAAGTCTGAGCTGCCACATCCTGGGAAGGTCAAATTGGTACCTTTGCCTTTTCTTACCATGGAGAATCCACAAGCTGCACCTGTTCCTCGGAGACGACAATCTTTGTCCTCACATGGTCCTGCTGCAGCTTACCATGCCAAGCCTGGCTCTACCAATGCAGCTCAGCCAACCAGTGCCAATTCTTCCCGGTCAACCACTGCATTTTTGTCGGGTTCTGCTAAACCTGCTAAGTCCATTTCAACCAACCCATCTCGACCAGGTTTGCAGAACCCTAGTAGCCGACCTATTCGTCTCCCCACAGCTTCTAGACCTGCTCCCTACAACAGCACCTGGCACTTCTCTCCAGCGTGAACCTCCTCCAGTCTCTGTGAACCAGCGGCAGTCGTCACCCAAAGGTCAGAGTCAGTTTCTCCTCCAAGATTTCCGTTTCCAATCGATTCCATGGAGAAAGCCCAATGTTCCCGAGCCAGTCATATCAAAGCCCATCACCAAAGAGCAGAGACCAGAGCGTGAGGCTATGAAAAGGAAGGCTCTGCAGGAGCGTGAGAACGCTGCCAAACTCACCTCTTTGGGGGAAAGTGTAGTACTTTATTGAGAGGGAAAAGAGATGGACATCTCTCTCTACTATGGCTACGTAATGGGAGTAGCTGGAATGGTAGGTTCCATTTGAGGTACCAGATGGTTTTCCTAGGCAAACACTGACATGCCATACACCATTTATTTATTCTAATATATTTTTTCAAATTAAAGAGATGCATCATAGTTATTTGTTTGTTAATAAAAATTCTAAATTTTGAGATGCTGCCTCTTGTGGTTGTTTTGGGGAGTGGCTGGGGGTCGAAGGATGGGATGGGAAAGAATGGGAAGTTAGAGACAGGAAAAAGGATGAATAGACAAAACTCTACGAAATACAAACTTAGTCCAGGGTTATAAAGCCCATCATAGGAGAAATTGCATGGGCCTGATGAAGAGTGGGGTAGGGTCAGAGGAAAAGTATAGCTGACAGGGCATTTGGTCTGCAACCACGAAGGACTCATTTCATTTCGTGCAGACTTTGATGGTCCCCAGAGACCCACCAGATGTGGAACTTGAGCACAGAGCAGACAGTAAGACCAGAGTACAGTCAAGTATGCCTATCCCTGGTGTCCTCGAAAAAAAATGGGACAAGTGGCACAGTCTGCAGTTTTCGGTTAATAGAACAAATTTGGAATAGGCTGAGAAAGTCAGATGAGTCTAAGATGACCAGAAGAAAAGTAAAAATTCTTCAATGGACGCTCTGTTTACATCCCATGGCCACCTTTGGAAAATAACCAAATTTGAGACACATCACTAAAAGGTTTGGGTGGTCTATCAATAAATGATGGCTGGGGATGCGAACACAAACACTGGGGAATAAACCTACCAGATGAGTGATCAACGCCCTGAGAGTCATTTAAGTATGACTCTTAACAGGGACAAAGCCAAGAGAACAGTTGCAGCTTTAAGCCTGAATATCAGCTCCTGGGAAATGCAAAGATAAGTCACATGTCCTCAGGCCCTCTGTTCAGCACCCCTAGCTGCACCATTTCACTTATTCCCAACAATATTCAGAGTTGCTATCATGGTGACACTTTACTAGTGAGTTTCAACAATGCGGTACACTGCCTTTGTAAGTCTTTGGATTTGTAAACTCCCCAAGTTAGCCAAGCCAGCTTTCAGGAAATTTCTGGTGGGGGGAGCTCAAATTATATTAGCTTGAGGGGCTGGTCTTTGGTCTTCCATGGTTCCTGGTGCCTGTAGCTTTCTCTAAACATCGATTTTAACTGCAGCTCACAGAAGAACCAACTTTATAAATAGCGTTGTGGTTGCATTGCGGTAGGTACCATACTAAGACATGCGTCCTAGGTCACCACTCCCAAAGCAGTTGGTACCAGTTGACCTTGAGCCTGGAAGGTTGTGGTGGAAAGAGATGGCCCTAGGAGAGTTAATGGGGTGATGGATGGATGGAAAGGAAACCGGGAAGGGTAGGGAAGTGGAAAATTGGTGATCATCATGGAATAGTTTATGGATGTTTTTCAAATAAGTTAAAATATTTTTTGAAAGGAGATTCAAGACAAAAATACGAAAATAAGATAGGTTCCTAAGAACAGGTTACATATAAGACCGAGAGAGCTGAAAGGGCTGGCATTCCTTCTGGAGCTTTCAATCATACCATTTACTAAATATGTTATTTTCACATCACTTAGCTGTGGAGAGGAATAGTGAGAAAAAGAATGCCACCGGAAAAGCAAACTGGGAGACCACCTTCAATAAAACCAGGTGGAAGGTGTTCACATGGATCCCAAGTGCAAATATATGTCAACAGGATCACATATTTAACTAACTCTGCTTGGTACCAGTAACTTCTTTGTTGAATATGGGGGGAAATGAACGCAGTTTCTGATTGACCTGAGACTAACCAGTTAATAGATTTTCCCAGGAAAGGGTAGTTGACTGGCTGCGAACAGAAAAACGTGAAAAGTGTTCTGCTACCTTTAATGTATGGCTGGAGGGAATTGATCCCAGTAATCTCTTAAAACTAACAAGCTTCAACTCTCTTGAAGGAATGTTGTATTCACTGAGGAAAACATGTTGGGAGAAAAGTCTGAACTGATGGGAAAAGAGAAAATAAGTTTGAAAGGAGGGCTTGAAATTTGGGTTCCTCTGAAAAGAAAGCTTGAAACAACAAGATCTGGGGGTAACATGATATACTGGGATCTGAGCAGGAAAAGAGTGATATCAGGGATGTGAACAAGGGAAATCCAAGTTAAGGAAGACTTAGCTAGCTGACTACCCCATGGTCAACATGGTTCCAAGACTACGAGAAATTACAAGAAATTTACTTTAATTTTCTTTCTTTTATATGGTCAATTACAACATGAATTCTGTGCCTTCTTCAAGCAGAATTTTTCTTTCTCAATATTCTGTTCATTTGTGTAAGCATCTTAAACAACTTCTGGATAACAGAATTATTTGATGAGACTTATTTTTTACTTCAATGGTTAGTTGAGATTACTGAAAACTGGGCCTAAAGAGAAGTTTGTCCTGATTGGTACAAGTAGAGAATGGAGGTCTAGGGATGGAATTAGAGATTATAGGGTACCACATTCAGTTCCTAATAAAACAAGTAAAGGACAGTGTCCCAAATAGATTATTGAAAAAGATATTCATGTCTATTTAACATGTAAATTCAGCATTTTCTATATTTAATTAAAAATGAAAGAATGTTCCTATATTTGGTCTTTTAAAGACATTCCAGGTTGGTTAAGGAAACAAACACTGCCTATGAAATATAACAACTTAATCATAAAAACCTGATTACGACTTAAATTTACAAGAATGTCAGTGCTAAGAATTATTTCCCGGGATCTCACTAGTGTACATGATAGTCATATGAATACACCTGTGTGGATATATCGCTGGTATCTAATTTAGAGAATAGATATATAGAGATTAGATCACATAGCCGAGTGTGATCTCAACTTTTCTACACACTCCCATGCCCCACACACCCAAAGACTTCTACTAATCCTTATAGATCCATTACTTTTCCTCCTCCCCTCTCCCAGAGTCTATTAAAATTTCTTTTCAAATACTAATGTAATGCGCTTTAGAAAATATTGAGTTAAACTTAATTGTTGTCATTTAGCTTTTAGATAGAGAACAAAGAAAGTCTTATTAAAAGTGTATTTTGGTATTCTTTGAAAATGGTAATAAGTACATTATCATTGAGTCCCTGAATATACATTATATAAAGTATTTTGTGAGGAATTCCCTATACAAATCAGTACTCGAAGAAATAAATGACTTCTCTGAATGAGAATAAACTGGGACATTTCAAAGTATCAATCAGTGAATCAAAGATGAATCGTAGCATTCTATAGAAAAAATGATCTTGATGTAATCTAGTCAACACCATTACATTTTTTTCTTATACCAGCTGATAGTGCTTTTAATTTTTTAATTTTTATTTAATTATTTTTATTAGTGAAACACCATGAGGTGCAGTTGTAGACTTACATACCTTTGTGCTTGGGTTTCAGTTATACAAGAATCAAGTACCCATATCTCCACCAGTGCCCATTCTCCACCACCAGGGAACCCAGTGACCCTCCCACCCCCCATCTCCCCCACTCCGTCCCACCTCAGGGCATTCCCTTTTGCTTTTTCTTTGTTTTAGGGTGTTGTGGTTTGCAATGAAGGTCAATACTATTACATTTTCAAAGAAGAACATAGGCCCCTATATGTTCAAGACACTACTACTGTCATGCGGTTCTTCCCAGCATGTACCCTGCTCCAAGCCAGCCCTTTGGAAATATGCTGGGAAGGACAACTGGATGTTCCTTTCCTCACACTGACCTGCAAGACTCTTGCTGATTCTCAGCCACATCAACTATTTCATTTGTTGCCTGATATCACCTTCTGTCCTTTATTTTTTTTAAATATTTGATTTGTTTCTGGTATATAAAGAAAAAAATTAAATGGACGAATAAAACAAAAGCAAAATCAAACCTTTACACTCTGACATCAAAATCGTCCTTATCGGAGGGGATTTAAATGACTGAAATGGGTAGGGGAATGTTGTTAGTTGGTTGTGGACAGTAGCTGGATATTTGACAGTGCATGGAGAATGAATACAGAGTTGCTGAGATGAGGAACCCTGTACTTGAAGTGAATACAGTTTGTAAACTAGTCATCACAATTATATGTCCATATGAAATTTATCTACATATGCTTTGTGCCTTCCTTGCATGTATGTGTTATGCATTCCTTTTTCAGGGCCTCAGAAATGTATCTGAGGGCACTCGGAAAATAGTTGAGCCCCAAGTATGGGGAGAGAAATAGTAAATAACTGGAGGAGGAAGAAATATGAGTTGGAGCTTAAGAGCTGTGTAAGAGGAATATATAGATATGTATGTGTGTGTAAATACACATATATATGTATAAATATATATAAGGGCTGGAGCCATAGCACAGTGGGTAAGACATTTGCCTTGCATGCGGCCAACCTGGGTTCGATTGCTCTGCTCCTCTCAGAGAGCCCGGCAAGCTACTGAGAGTAACCCTCCCTCATGGCAAAGCCTGGCAAGCTACCTGTGAATTATTCGACATGCCAAGAACAGTAACAACAAATCTCACCATAGGGATGTTTCTGGTGCCTGCTCGAGCAAATCAGTGGACAATGGGAGGACAGTGCTACAGTGCTATGGTTAATTCAAACGTTGTTTATGCAAAATTTGAAAGAATCAAATAAATATTCTATAAAACTGATTACACCTATTAAATTAATACAACTTTAAATAGTGTTTAGAAATTAAGTTGAAGAATTTGAAGGCTATAGAAAGATATTGACAATATATCAAGAAACACGTGGATTTTTGAGGAGCAAGAACACGTAGCTGTTGTCCTTTCTTAAGGTTATTTATTTTGTATTTAATAGAATATGCTTTCCCTGAGTTTTGTTAATAGCTTCCGTTTTTTAGAAAGCATCATAATAAATTATATTTTTTAAAAAAGTAAAAAAAGTTGTCTTTGTGAGTGGATTCTGTAGGTTTGGAACCTGGGAAGTATTTTCCTATGTAAGTTACATTAAACATGAGAATTATAACAGAAATACCATCTGCAGTACTATTCATAATAGCCAGAAGAAACTATGGTATACCTACACAATTGAATACTACACAGTTGTCAGGAAACTGACATCATGAAATTTGCTTATAAATGGATGTACAGGGAAGAATATCATGCTCAATGAAATCAGTCAGACGGAAAGGGGTATACTGATTGGATTACCCCATTTTTTGGATAAAAAAAACCAGAATATGAGACTAATACCCAAGGATAGCAGAAACACAGGCCAGGAGAATTGGTCAATGGTTGGACGCTTGCCACAAGTGCTGAAGGCGAGCATTTGGAATAAAGAAGGGACCGCTCTGACAATGATAGTTGGAAGTGATTACTCTGGGTGAGAACTGAGTCCTGAAAGTAGGTAAAGGAATAAAGGTGAGAATCTCTCACTCTCTGTATTACAATCCATAATGCCCAAAGGATGAGAGAGAGAGAGAGAGAGAGAGAGAGAGAGAGAGAGAGAGGTGCCTGCAATAGTGTAGAGTAAGCAGGCTGTCAGGTGGGGTTTGGGGTTGGGAGAGGGAGTGGTGGGAGAGAAACTGGGGACATTAGCAATGGAACAGTATACTAGTGGAGGATAGGTGTTAAAATATCCTATGATTGAAACTGAATCATGAAAAGGTTTGTAATATGTGTCTCCTGCAGATTCAATACAAAAATATGCTATTTAGTTTCTACCACCATGACTAACCTATGAATTTGCTGAAATTTATTTTTATCTCCTTGGCTGGCTCATTACATGGATGTCTGTGTGGTAAAACTTTTTCCATTTTATGCGGACTGAAGAGACAAAAATCATAGGGTTGGGACTTCTGGTGGAAGGAGAGAAGAGCACAAAACACCCTGTTGACCACACCTCAGCAGGGTCACCTAACTTGCGTGATGACAGACCTCCTTCACTGATTACTTCTGTTGTAATGTGGAAAAATGAAAAGACTTTGCAGGCTGTCAAGAGGTTGTCTCCTCCAGTTCTCACTATTTTCTTTTCGATTAGAATTGTTTAAAGATTATTTGAAAAATTTGGAGCTTAATGATTTGTTCTTATATATTTCCCCTACATGGTGTCAGTGGGCATTGATCCAGGAAGGCCAGCATGAAAAAGTTGAGGTGTATGTCTTAACCACCAATGCCAACACTACTGTAAGTATGGAATCCAAAGTACAATAGTAAAACTTCAAAATGTGTTTGTCAAGGAAATCGGTGGGAATGCAGGGAGAAATGTGTAATCTGTTGGTGGAAGGATGCAGACACTGGTGGTGTGATTAGAATTGGAGTATTGTATGACAAATCTCCATTATAAATGACTTTGAAAATCAAAATTGCCTAAATTTTAAAAAAAAGAGAAGTCAACTTATATCTATATTTCAAGAAAGCTTGTCTTAGCAAATTTTGGCAGGGAGATCATAGTTGGTAGAAAGAGGGAGAAAGAAAGGGAGATTTGATAGTTGGGAAGAGAAGCCTGGATATCATGGAAGAGATGAAAGCTGATCTTAGAAGATTTGGAGCCATCAGAGTTTAGTGAGTTAAATGGTGAGATCATTGCAGTTTAGATACTTAAAGAGTGAGATTGGTTTCAGTCATCAGCACTGTATATATAGAAAGAGTTCAAAGACCTCACAGATATTCAGGCTATAATATCTAACAAGGGAAGCGTTTTTTTCCTGAAGCAATATGTAAGGATAATATATTGCCAGGAAAATGATAAAAAGTTGATTCTCTTTTTCACAGATTAATACATTAGAGATGAAAACTTTTATACAAAGGAATCTATCATCTTGTCCTGTTGCTCTGTTTTCTTGTCTTCATTCCATTCTCCACCATGACCCTACCTAATCGGGGCTCGCCACATTTCTCAGCAGTATCACCACATAGCCTAAGAGCATGTGTTAACTGTTGGTAGCTCACACTCTCATGATTGCCCCCAAATCCAAGCCAGAGCCATCCTTCTGAAACCATGGATATTTGCTGAAGGCCCGTTCTTTCTTGAAGTGGCAGTCATGGTTTACCTCTTCATAATCATTGTGTTTACAAATTTAGATGAATGTCACTATACTAGTGACAGGGATTTTCCAAACTATGGTAAGCATAAACATTTCCCTTTCCCCCACGAATTTTGGGCTAGTTATTTTCTATCCACTGCTAATAATTTGTGATAATGAGGAAACAGAACTGAACTAAAAACAGGGACATTTGTCAATTTAGTGCCATGACTAATCAGTCTTAGTATAAGTATATATTTCTAGAAAAAAAAAAGCAGAAGAAAAGGAGTTGGTTTCTAGCAAAGAATCCCAAACCTCTGCCAAGAAATCCTTTGAAAATAAAAATTCTGACTATGTACTGAACATGATTGGCACTCAATGCCTCTTTTGCAGACCACAACACCCGAAAAGAGAGAGAGAAAAAAAGGGAATGCCCTGCCACAGAGGCAGGGTTGGATGGGGGGTATTGGTGTGGGAGGGATACTGGAATCCATGGTGGTGAAAAATGGGCACTGGCGGAAGAATGGGCATGTGATCATTGTATAATCGAAACCCAAGCACAAAAATTTGTAAATGTACAACTGTACATCATGGTGTTTCACTAATAAAAATTTAAAAAAAAATAAAGTAAAATTTTTTTTTGTCTGTGAGAGATCAGCAGATGGGAACCTGAGTGAAGGCAAAAGATTAAATTGGTTGACTTTTATTTTTCCTTGAGTGTATAAATTTGATTTTGGAGTCAATTTATATGAGAGTTCATCAAGACACAGAAATTTTTAGCGCTTCTCTTGTTTAAAAGTATAGTGATAGTCCATATCTCTATCTCTCATGATTTTTATTTCTGATAGTTTGACACAAAAGATACGTCAAAATCATAGATAAATGTAAATTATTTAAATACTTTTTTGATTATGTAAAATTACCTTATAGAATTACATTATAGAATTTCATAAATTTTAGGATTGTGCAGAATCAACGTGCATGTATCATATTACACTCACTACTGAAAGGCCTACTCTGTCATTCACCATTGTTCAGTTTTTCCACTTTGATTAAACTTTTCGATCTGGTAACTAAATAGTCTCATAGTTCTAAAGTTTGTTTTTATTGCTTTGAAAAGATCAAAATTATGCAATTTTCAACATTGGATGAAACTAGAGGATATCATGCATGTAAAGTTAGCCTTAAGGATATGAAGAGATACAGAGAGATTTTTCTCATATGTGGGATGTAAAGAAACACAGCAAGGTAGAAACAAAGGTTCAAGAGCAATGTAAGGGGAGAACTGATCCACACAATTGAGTCAGGGGATTGAGAGTGAGGGATTCTGGGGGATTGGGGGAGAGGGAGGGTTTATTCTTTGAGAGAATGAGGAGTGTCATGTTGGAATTATGTGTATTAGAAACCATTACTAATTGAATTATAAATCATAGAATATAAATAATGTTTTAGACGTTTGTCTGTCTCATTTTATTCTATTAATTTGTTTTCTCTATATGTCACGTATGCCTGAATTTGTAGGATGCCTATCTTTCTCTGCCTGGTTTTTGTCACTAAACATAATTTCCACATGTTATCCATGTTATATACAAATAATAAGAAGATTTCACTTCATACAACTGAGTAGTATTCCATTGCTTTACCACCTTTCATTTTCAAAATTTGTGGTTTAAAAGATACAAATACTGGTTTTAACAATGCTCTGGTGTTTTAAAATTTTTAGTTTAGTGAAGCTAAATAGATTTTACTGAAAAACACTCAGAAACTTGTGAAACAGGTGTGGGGTGGAATGAAATATTTGTTCAAGCGAGAACTGTCATTTAACAAAGCAAGCAAAGAGAGACATAGAGAAAGAGAGCACGGTATTTCTTCTAATGAGAACAAAAGCTTGAGGACCAAGCCTACTCTGGTAGTTTAGGAATAAGAACTGGGAGTGGTATGAACTTAACTTGTGCACTTTAGGGGAGGACTTGTGTGAAACTATTAGAAGTACTTTCAGGAGCATGATAAACTGGAGACTGCACTTGGAGTGAGGTGGGTAGAGAGTTCTTTGGGGAGATCCGAACTATGGAGAACAGTAATATTATAACATTAATGATAGTATCTTACCGTGGGATTCCAAAAAAATCTGTAACAGTGGCGTCAGAAATGATAACATCCTTAGGTATTTGGATTTCCTGTGGAAACAACAGGAAAGCTGAGTTTTTGCTCTGGATGCCTCCACCTGAAACAAGGTCAAGAAATCATGTATGAAAAATTCCAAGTTACATGGATCAAGGATTCTGATCCCAGTGGAAGGCTAACTTTCGGGTGGACAATTTCTACTGATGGCCTGATGTAGGTTCTGATCCTGGGATACGTAACAGAAAGGAGGTAGTGACAGGTATCCTCAGAAGTGAAGCCTCTGAGACAGAATTCATTCATGACAACTTATGGGTTATCAAAGTTTGCTCATGGCTGCTACCATTATAACATGCCATTCAATGGTTCTGTGGTTTCAATTTACTGTATCAATGTAAAGATGAAGTTTCTATATGGAAGGTAAAAATCTGAGGCCCTCAGGATAATGAATTATGGGGAGGGGGGAGCTGGAGTGATAGTACAGCAGGTAGGGCATTTGCCTTGCACACGGCATACCCAGGTTAGATTCCCAGCATCCTGTATGGTCCCCCCAAGCACCGTGAGGAGTAAGTCCTTAGTGCAGAGCCAGGAGTAACCACTGTGCATCGCCACATGTGACCCAAAAAAGCAAGAAAATGATGATCTGGGATTGATCCTTAGCATTGCAAACAGCATTATTTTTTAATTTTTATTTTCTTTCTTTCTTTCTTTCTTTCTTTCTTTCTTTCTTGCTTGCTTTTTTGTTTCCCTTAGCTTTAATGTCATGAAGGGATCTTCCCACATTTTTCTCCATATATCTTAAGAATTCAGGTATGATAGTGAGGTCTTTAATACATTTGATCTGACTTTGCGCCTGGCAATATAAAGAGGTCTGAGTTCATTTTCTTTGAATGTTGCTGTCCAGTTTTCCCAGCACCAGTTGCTGTAGAGACTTCCTAGCTCAACTTCATATTTCTTGAGAATTTATGAAAGATTAGGTAATAATAATCTGAGGGCCAGCTTCAAGATATTAGACTATATTCCATTGATCTGAGGCCTGTCTTTATCTGAATATCATGTTATTTGGATGACTACAACTTTGTAGTAGGGATTGAAGTTGGGGAAGGTGTTCCCTTCTTCTTTTTACCAAAGATTTCTTTAGCTCTTCATGGGAGTTTATGGTTCTGTATGAGTTTCAAGAGTGTTTAATCTATTTACTTGAAAAATGTTATGTGTATCCTTATAGAAAGTGCATTAAATCTTTATAGAGCTTTGGTGTCTGTTGCCATTTTGACAGTGTTAAACCTCTCAATCCATGAGCATGGGATGTGATTCCATTTCCTCATATACTCTCTTATTTGTGAAGTAGTGTTTTGTAGGTTTTTTTTTCCCTTTATTTTATTTTATTTTTTTAAAGTTGTAGATTCACAATTTTTTGTGTTTTGGTTTCAATTATACAATGATCAGATACCCATCCCTCCACCAGTGCCCATTTTCCACCACCATGGATAATATCCCTCCCACCCCCATCCCCCCATCCCCCCTGTCTCTGTGGCAGGGCACTCCCCTGTGTTCTCTCTCTCCTTTTGGGTGTTGTGGTCTGCAAAAGAGGCATTGAGTGGCAAACATGTTCAGTCCATAGTCTACTTTCGACATGCATCTCCCCTCCTGGGAGGATCCTCCAAACATACTTTATTTGGTGCTCCCTTCTCTATCTGAACTGCCCTTTTCTCTAGGATACCTGGCTGGCCTCTAAGTTATGGAGTAATCCTCCTGGTGCTGATCTCAGCTATTCTTGGGTATTAATATCATACTTTGTTACTTTATATACCCCAGATGAATGCAATCTTTCTATGTCTATCCCTCTCTTTCTGACTCATTTCGCTTAGCATGATACTTTCCATATTGTACCACTTGTATGTAAAGTTCATGACTTCATCTTTTCTAAGAGCTACATAGTACTCCATTGTGTAGATGTACCAAAGTTTCTTTAACCAGTCATCTGTTCTTGGGCATTCAGGTTTCTTCCAGTTTCTGGCTATTGTAAAGAGTGCTGCAATGAACAAACAAGTGCAGATGTCACTTCGACTATACATTTTTGCCTCTCTGGGATATATTCCCAGGAGTGGTATTGCTGGGTCAAATGGGAGCTCAATTTCTAATTTTTTGAGAATCGTCCATACTGTTTTCCAGAAGGGCTGAACCAGTGGACATTCCCACCAACAGTGAAGGAGTGTCCCTTTCTCGCCACATCCACGCCAGCATCGGTTGCTTTTTTTCTTTTGAATGTGGGCCAGTCTCTGAGGTGTGAGATGGTATCTCATTGTGGTTTTGATCTGCATCTCCCTGATGATTAATGATGTAGAGCATTTTCTCATGTGCTTTTTTGCCATTCGGATTTCTTCTTTGGGAAAGTTTCTGTTCATTTCATTGCCCCATTTTTGGATGGGGTTGGATGTTTTCTTCTTGTGGAGTTTAACCAGTATTCTGTATATCCTGGATATCAACCCCTTGTCAGATGTGTATTCGGTGAATATCCTTTCCCATTCTGTAGACTGTCTTTGTATTTTGGTCACTGTTTCTTTGGAGGTGCAGAAGCTTCTTAGTTTAAGATAGTCCCATTTATCTATCTCTGTTTTCACTTGCTCAGCCAGTGGCGTGGCATCTTTGAAGATACCATTAGCTTCAATGTCATGGAGGGTTTTGCCAACTTTATCTTCAATGTACCTTATGGTTTCTGGTCTGATGTTGAGGTCCTTAATCCATTTTGATCTTACTTTTGTACATGGTGTTAGGCAGAGTTCTGAGCCTATTTTTTTGCATGTAGCCATCCAGTGATGCCAACACAATTTATTAAAGAGGCTTTCCTTACTCCACTTCACATTACTTGCACCTTTATCAAAGATTAGATGAGCATATGATTGAGGAGAGATGTCAGTGTATTCAACCCTGTTCCATTGGTCTGCAGTTCTGCCTTTGTTCCAGTACCATGCTGTTTTAATTATTACTGCTTTGTAGTACAGTTTGAAGTTCGGGAGGTTGATTCCTCCCATTTTCTTTTTCCCAAGAATTGCTTTAGCTATTCGTGGGGGCTTAGTGTTCCATATAAATTTCAAGAGTGTTTGCTCCATTTCTTTGAAGAATGTCATGGGTATCCTTATAGGGATTGCATTGAATTTATACAATGCTTTCGGTAGTATTGCCATTTTGACAATGTTAAGTCTCCCGACCCATGAGCAGGGGATATCTTTCCATTTCCTCATGTCCTCTTTTATTTCCTGAAGTAGCGTTTTGTAGTTTTCTTTGTACAGGTCCTTTACTTCCTTAGTTAAGCTGATTCCTAGGTACTTGATTTTCTGGGGCACAATTGTGAATGGGATTGTTTTTTTCATGTTGCTTTCTTCTCTCTCACTGTTTGCGTATAGGAAAGCCATGGACTTTTGGGTATTGATTTTATAACCTGCAACTTTACTATACGAGTCTATTGTTTCTAGGAGTTTTTTGGTGGAAGTTATTGGGTTCTCTAAGTAGAGTATCATATCATCTGTGAATAGTGAGAGCTTGATTTCTTCCTTTCCTACCTGAATGCCCTTAATATCTTTTTCCTGCCTAATCGCTATTGCAAGTACTTCCAGTACTATATTGAACAGCAGTGGAGATAGTGGGCATCCCTGTCTCGTCCCTGATCTTAGAGGGAAGGCTCTCAGATTTTCCCCATTGAGGATGATGCTTGCTGTAGGCTTGTGGTAGATGGCTTTAATTATGTTGAGGAAGGTCCCCTCTATACCCATTTTGGCTAGGGTTTTCATCATAAAGGGGTGCTGGATCTTATCAAATGCTTTCTCTGCATCTATTGATATGATCATATGCTTTTTATCTTTTCTTTTGTTGATATGGTGGATTATGTTGATTGATTTCCGAATGTTAAAACATCCTTGCATCCCTGGGATGAATCCTACTTGGTCATGGTGTATGATCTTTTTGATGAGTAGTTGGATTCTATTTGCTAGTAGTTTGTTGAGGATCTTTGCATCTGTGTTCATCGGGTATATTGGCCTGTAATTCTCTTTCTTTGTGGTATCTCTGTCTGCTTTTGGTATCAGTGTGATATTTGCTTCGTAGAAACTGTTCGGAAGTGTTTTTGATATTTCAATTTCGTGGAAAAGCTTAAAGAGCATCGGGAGTAAGTCCTCTTTAAAGATTTGGAAGAATTCACTAGTGAATCCATCCGGGCCAGGACTTTTGTGCTTGGGGAGACTTTTTATTCCCATTTCAATTTCCTTTATGGTGATAGGTCTGTTCAGGTATTCCAGGTCTTCTTGATTCAGCCTTGGGAGTCTGTAGGAGTCTAGGAATTTATCCATTTCCTCGAGGTTTTGATGTTCCGTGGCATAAAGCTTCTCAAAGTACTCCCTGAGGATCCTCTGAATTTCTGTGGTTTCTGTTGTAATGACCCCCTTTTCGTTTCTGATTCGGTTTATTAGGGTTTTCTCTCTCCCTTTCTTTGTGAGTTTTGCTAGAGGCTTATCGATCTTGTTAATTTTCTCGAAGAACCAGCTTTTGGTTTCATTGATCTTTCGGATTGTTTTTTGGGTTTCCATCTCGTTAATCTCTGCTCTCAGTTTTATTATTTCCTTTCTCCTGTTCGGGTTGTGCTCCTTTTTTTGGTCCTTCTCCAAGCTCTTAAGCTGTGAGGTTAGGTTACTTATGTGTGCTCGCTCCTCCTTCCTGTGGAATGCTTGTAGAGCTATAAACTTTCCTCTTAACACAGCCTTTGCTGTGTCCCATAAGTTTTGGTAACTCGTGTTCTCATTTTCATTCGTTTCTAGGAATCTTTTGATTTCCTCTTTGATTTCCTGTCTAATCCACTCGTTGTTCAATAGTGCGCTGTTTAATTTCCAGGTGTTTGATTTAGTTTTCTGTTTTTGTGTGTGATTTACTTCTAATTTCAGCGCATTATGGTCTGAGAAGATTGTTGATACAATCTCTACCTTCTTAATTTTATGGAGGCATGTTTTGTGGCTCAGCATGTGGTCTATCTTGGAGAATGTTCCATGTAGGCTTGAGAAGAATGTGTATTCAGCTTTTCGTGGATGAAGTGTCCTGTATATATCTACTAAGTCCCTTTCTTCCATTGTTTCCCTCAAATGAAGTATGTCCTTGCTAAGCTTGAGTCTGGTTGATCTATCAAGAGGTGACAAAGCAGTGTTGAAGTCTCCCACTAGTATTGTGTTGCTATTGATGTCGTTTTCCAAATCTATGAGTAGTTGTTTTAAGTACTTTGCTGGTCTCTCATTAGGTGCATATACATTTATTATTGTAAGTTCTTCCTGTTGTACAGATCCTCTGATCAATAAGAAATGGCCTTCACTGTCTCTTATGACCTTCCTCACTCTGAAATCGATGTGGTCTGATATAAGGATGGCTACCCGAGCTTTTTTATGGGAGCTGTTTGCCTGTAGGATTGTTTTCCAGCCTTTGACTCTGAGTCTGTGTTTGCTTTGACTATTGAGATGCGTTTCTTGCAGGCAGCAGAATGTTGGGTTCAATTTTCTAATCCATCCTGCCACTCTATGTCTTTTAATTGGTGCGTTTAGCCCATTGACATTGAGAGAGATTATTGTTATGGGATTTTGTCCCATTGTTCTGTTAAAGTTTGGTGTATTTGAGAGGCCTTTCTTGCCTTAAAGTAGCCCATTTAGTTGTTCTTGTAACCATGGTTTTGAGTCTATGAAGTTCCTGAGCTGTTGTTTGTCTGTGAAACTGTGTGTTGTTCCTTCTATTATGAATGAGAGTCTTGCTGGGAAAAGTATTTTTGGGGAGGCATTTATTTCATTGAGTTTTTTTACTATGTCCCACCACTGTTTTCGGGCCATGAGGGTTTCATCAGAAAAATCAGCTGTGAATTTTAAGGATGCTCCTTTGTAAGAGATTTCTTTCTTCGATCTTGCTGCTTTCAGAATTTTGTCTCTGTCTAAGGTTTTGGTCATTTTGATCAGAATGTGTCTTGGGGTATTTTTATTCGGATTTCTTCTAGCTGGTACCCTTCGGGCCTCCTGAATGTGGTCACAAGTTTTCTTCAGCTCTGGAAATGTTGCAGCAATGATTTCTTTGACAGTTTCTTCTTCATCGAGGTTTTCTTCCTTTCCCTCTGGGACTCCAATAATTCTTATGTTACCCCTCTTGGCTTCATCCCGATCTTCTCTTGCCATCTGTTCCCGAATTGTGAGTCTCTTTTCCATTTTCTGCTCTTTTCTGGAGAGTCTCTGAACTTCATCTTCGAGCTCACTGATTCTGTTCTCAGCCGCTCTTACTCTGCTGCTGAGGCCTTCTACTGAGCTTTTCAATTCGCCTACGAGATTTTTCAGGTCTGACATTTCTGATTGCATTTTCTTCATTTCTGCCTTTAGATCCTCTTGTCTTCTATTGGTATTGTTTTCCATTGTTTCCTTTAATTCCCTAAGCATCCTAAGTAGCTCCCTTCTGAATTCCTTGTCAGAGAGGTTGTCTAACACTACAATACTGTTGGTGTCATCTGGGCTCGACTCTTCAATATGAAAGTTTGGTGGGCTTTTGCGTTGCTTTACCATTGTGAGAGGTGTGGTTTAGTCCTTCACGTTCACTGTTACTATTCTGCTTGATATGCAGTGTGAGTTAAGATAGGCTTATGAGTTATTGGGTACTGTGTTTCTAGTGGCTGAGCTAAAATAGAGAAGTTTCCATCTAAGAAGTTAGCTTATGGTTCCTATGACATATGTAGTGGGAAAATATTTCACGGCCGCGTAAGCGGCCGCGACTCCGGAAAGAGTCCCTGGCACTGGGCGAGGAGTTGGGAAGGTCTCCTGTTTGGAATTGGAGCCGTTCAGCTTTGTTGCCCAGAGCTGGGCCTCTGTGCCCGTCCCACGCAGATCAGGGGTTGAAAACCGGCTGTCTAGGGGCTGTTTCTAGCTGCGCGTGCCCAGAAAGGGACCCATGCCCTTGGGGGCGGGCTGTACCTGTTGGAATTGCAGCCTTTCAGCTTTGTTGCCCAGAGCTGGGCCTCTGTGCCCGTCCCACGCAGATCAGGGGTTGAAAACCAGCTGTCTGGGGGCTGTTTCTAGATGCACATGCCCAGAAAGGGACCCAGGCCCTTGGGGGCAGGCTGTACCTGTTGGAATTGCAGCCGTTCAGCTTTGTTGCCCAGAGCTGGGCCTCTGTGCCCGTCAGGTTTTTTTTTTTTTTTTGGTATAGTTCCTTAACCTTTTTAGTTGATTCTATTATACTCTATTTTCTGAGGTATTATTGTGAATGGGATTGTTTTTCTCTATCTCTTTTTTCTCTTTCATTATTAATATATGGGAAAGCCATGTAGTACCAGATATTGATTTTGTAATATGCTACTTTACTAAACAAATCTATTGTTCCCAGGAGCTTTTTTGGAGATTCTTTGGGATTTTCTAAGTATAATATCATGTTATCTCCAAATAGTAAAAGCTTGAGTTCTTCCTTTTTTATATGGATGCCCTTGATATCTTTTTTTTTTTTTTACCAAAATCATATGGCAAGTACTTCAAGTACTATGAAGAATAGGAGTGCTGAGAGTGGGTAACTTGTTTTGTGCCTGATTGTATTCTGGAATTCTATTTCATTGATTTCTGCTCCAAGCCTTTGGTTTTTCCCCGTTGAGAATAATACTTGCTGTGGGTTTGTGGTAATTTGCTTTGACTAGATTGAGGAAACTACTTTCAACTCCCATTTTGTTGAGAGTTTTTCATCATGAATGGGTGCTGGATCTAATCAAATGCTTTATCTACATCTATTGATATGATCATATGACTTTTATCTTTATTTTATTGAGATGGTGTATTCTGTTGATTGACTAGAGAATGTTAAGCCATCCTTGCATCCCCAAGCTAAACCTACTTGGTCATAGTGTGTGATCTTTTGTTGAGTTTCTAGATTCTCTTTGCTGGTATTTTCTTGAAAATTTTTGTATCTGTATTCACAAAGGAAAAAGGTCTGCAATTTTCTGTTTTTGTGGTGTCTCTGTCGATTTGAGTATTAGGGTGATCTTTGCCTCATAGAAACTATTTGGGAGTATTTTTGTTTCTTCAATTTCCTGGAAAATCTTAAAAATGTTGGAAGCAGTTCCTCTTTAAAGGTTTGAAATAGTTCACTATTGAATCCATCTGGGCCCTGGATTCTGTTTGGGGGTATAATTTTGACCATCATTTCAATTTCCTTGGTAGTGATAGGTTCAAGTATTCCAAATCTTCTTGGTTCAGCCTTGGGAGGTAATTGGAATCCAATAATTTATCAATTTATTCAAGATTCTCTCATTTCCTGCTGCAAAGATTCTCAAAATAATCTCTGATGATCCTATGGATTTCTGTACTTTCTATTAGGATACTCCCCTTTGCATTTCTGATTTGATTTATTAGAATTCTTTCTCTTTGTTTCTTTGAGAGGCTTCTCATGGTTTATTGATCTTATTTATTTTCTCAAAGAACCAGTTTTTGTTCTTATTGGTCTTCTGGATTGTATTTTGGGATTCTAGCTCATTGATATCTGGTACAAGTTTTATTATTTCCTTCCTCCAGCCTAGTTTGGACTACTTTTGTTGGTTATTTTCCAAAATCTTTTTTTTTTTATTTTTTTATTTATTTTTTTTTATTTATTTATTGAATCACTGTGGGAAAGGTTACAAAGCTTTCAGGTTTAGGTCTCAGTCATGCAAATATCAAACACATTTCCCTTTACCAATACTTATTTTTTACCATGAAGAACCCCAATAAAACCCCACCCCCCACCCCTCCCCGTCCCTGTGAGGCAGATGAATTCTAGTTAACACTCTATCTGCTTTGATTAGATTCATTGTTTCAATAAAAGATTCACCACTATTATTTAGAGTTTACATCCCCCCCCCCAATCAGACATGCTGAAAAAGCATTGTGAAGTGATTTGCTTTCTACAGCTGGCTTCAAGAATTAAATGTTGGTTTTGGATTTCTGCTATTTTACCTATTGACCCTGGAAGTATTTCTACTGAAAGTCAGATAGTTAAGAAATTGGTTTCTGTGTTCTGGAGTCGTGGCCGTGCTGGAGAGCCGCTCGCGGGGGGCAACCGGTGGCCTCGGTAGGGCGTGAAGGGCGGAGCAAAACGCCCCCCTTCCCATGAGGTTTTAGTCGCCCCCACACTCCCGGCTCATACCTGCTGTCCACAAGGCTCCCATGTGGCCGCCATCATTTTTTCCAGAGAGGAGAGGGCGAATGGGGCAACACCCTTTCCCCTCCGGCAGACTTGATGGGCTGGATCAACGCATAGTCTGTTCACTTTTCTGCTCCAAGTTGCTGGGTTCTGCATTAAGTCCTTGTGCTTCTGGGGCCATGACCGTGCTGGAGAGCCGCTCGCGGGGGGCGACTGGTGACCTCGGTAGGGCGTGAAGGACGGACCGGAACGCCCCCCGACCCATGAGGTTTTAGTCGCCCCCACTCCCCCGGCTCATACCTGCTGTCCACAAGGCTCCCATGTGGCCGCCATCTTTCTTTCCAGAGGGAGCAGGGCAGAAGGGAGCAACACCCTTTCCTCTCTGGGCAGAAATGATTGCCTGGATTAACGCATAGTCCTTTCACTTTTCTGCTCCAAGCTGCTGGGTTCTGCATTAGGTCATTGTGCTTCTGGGGCTGTGGCCGTGCTGGAGAGCCGCTCGTGGGGGGCAACTGGTGGCCTCGGTAGGGCGTGAAGGGCGGACCGAAACGCCCCCCTTCCCATGAGGTTTTAGTCGCCCCCACACTCCCGGCTCATACCTGCTGTCCACAAGGCTCCCATGTGGCCGCCATCTTTCTTTCCAGAGAGGAGAGGGCGAATGGGCAACACCCTTTCCCCTCCAGCAGACTTGATGGCCTGGATCAATGCATAGTCCGTTCACTTTTCTGCTCCAAGCGGCTGGGTTCTGCATTAAGTCCTTGTGCTTCTGGGGCCGTGGCTGTGCTGGAGAGCCGCTCGTGGGGGGCAACTGGTGACCTCGGTAGGGCGTGAAGGACGGACCGGAATGCCCCCCTTCCCATGAGGTTTTAGTCGCCCCCACACCCCCGGCTCATACCTGCTGTCCACAAGGCTCCCATGTGGCTGCCATCTTTCTTTCCAGAGGGAGGAGGGCGGAAGGAAGCAACACCCTTTCCCCTCTGGGCAGAAATGATTGCCTGGATTAACGCATAGTCCTTTCACTTTTCTGCTCCAAGCTGCTGGGTTCTGCATTAAGCCCTTGTGCTTCTGGGACTGTGGCCGTGCTGGGGAGCCGCTCGTGGGGGGCAACTGTTGACCTCGGTAGGGCGTGAAGGACGGACCGGAACGCCCCCCTTCTCGTGAGGTTTTAGTCGCCCCCCCACACCCCCAGCTCATACCTGCTGTCCACAAGGCTCCCATGCGGCCGCCATCCTTCTTTCCAGAGAAGAGAGGGCGAATGGGGCAACACTCTTTCCCCTCTGGGCAGAAATGATGGCCTGGGTTAACTCATCGTCCGTTAACTTTTCTGCTCTAAGCTGCTGGGTTCTGCATTAAGTCCTTGTGTTTCTGGGGCTGTGGCCATGCTCCAAACTTAACTCTGATTTTCAGGGAGAGAGATTGGGTGGTTTACTTCTCATTGATCACTTTGTATATAGAGAGATGTCCACGCCGCCGCGCGGTTTTGAGAAAAAGTCCTCATTCCCGCATACTCGAGCTGTGTTTGTAGAGGCTTCTGGTCAGCAGGGTTCCATCTGGGGGAGGCGGGATGCGGCACCTACTCCATCTGGAACTTGCCGGTGGTCTCGGCTCTTTTTGGAACCTGTTTTTTCTTTTTTTTTTTTCCTCCGGGATCCCGCACCCTCCATGTGTTCCTTCTCTTATGCTGAACGCTTCAAAGATGGCGCTGGGGGGCAGGCTGTGGGCATGACTTCCGGGATCAGAGGTTACCTGGGAGGTGTAGTCCGGCAGATTTGAGGAAAAGTCCTCGTTTCCGCATACTCGAACTGTGTTTGTAGAGGATTCTGGTCACCGGATTCCATCTGGGGGGGGCGGGATGCGGCACCTACACCATCTGGAACTTGCCGGTGATCTCGGCTCTTTTTGGAACCTGTTTTTTCTTTTTTTTTTTTCCTCCGGGATCCCGCAACCTCCATGTGTTCCTTCTCTTATGCTGAACCTATTTTCCAAAACCTTGAGCTCTAATTTATTCAGGTAGGCCCTTTCTTTCTTCCTGATGAAATCTGGCAGAGCTATAATCTTTCCTCTTAACACTGCTTTTGCTGTGTCCCACAAGTTATGGTAGCTCGTGTCCTCATTCTCATTTGTTTATGGAAACTTTTTATTTCCTCTTTGATTTCTTCCCTAAGCCAACGGTTGTTCATTACTTCCCTTAAAGAAAATATTTCCTTGCTGAGCTTCAGTCTGTTTGATCTATCGAGAAGTGACAAAGAAGTGTTGAAATCTACTACTAGTATTGTGTTGCTATCAATGTTTTTCTATAAGTTTATTAGAAGTTGTTTTAACGTATTTTGCTGGTCTGTCATTAGGATCATATACATTGAGGAAGGTGAGTTCTTTCTGATGTACATATCCCATGATCATTAAGAAATGAACTTCACTGTCTCTGATAACCTTTAGCCTGAAGTCCATGTGGTCTGATACTAGTATGGCCACTCCAGCTTTGTGGAGGTGATATTTTCTTGAAAACTTGTTTCCCAGCCTTTTACCTTTAGCCCATGGGTGCTTTGATTGTTCAGACATGTTTCTTGCAGGAAGCAGAATGTTGGGTTCAGTTTTCTAATTCATCTTCCTATTCTGTGCCTCTGAATTGGCACATTTAGTCCATTGACATTGAGAGAGATTGTTGTTTTGGGGATTTGTGCTCTCTTTATGTAGAATTTTGGTACTTGTGGGGATTGTCTTACCTTAAAGTAGACCTATTCATTCTTCTTGCAACAAAAATATGGAATACTTTACAAGTTTGCATGTTATCTCTGTGCAAGGACCATGCTCATCATTGTATCATTTAAATTTTAGTATATGTGTTATCAAACCTAGTAGGAGTTAATTTTTCCATATTTTTCGCTTCTTATTACTTTGAGTGTTGTCCTTCATCACTCCTATGGCAGACAATGATTCCTAATCAAGGAATCTATTTCAAAGCAGCAAGAATAAATAGATTTAGAACTTTAATGTCCCAGAAATAAAAATATGGTTTTTACTATATTATCGTTTACCATACCCTAGGCATCAGTTTTACAAAATAATTCTTTTGGAAGATGGTATATGAGTTTGTTTAATGTTGTTCCCTGAATCCTTCATTAAGAACATTAAAATAGAGCCTTTTGCTGTTCTCACCTCAGTCCTGTGTACATCTCCAGGAAAAGGTGGATGGTGTTGTCTGCACTTTGACCACCTTGAATGTATGTAGGATTTTTCTCCTGAAGGATGAGGTGAGGATCATATTGATGATTTCATTCCACCTTATTACAAGTTCAACTTGAACGGAAGGTGAGACTCATGAGGCTCCTATAAAGGACAGAACAAAGGGTCTCAGTGAAGTTTAATGGCCAACTCACATTAACAACATAGATGACTCAAAGTAACCTGTGTGCATCTTTGTGTATAGTGAGTTTCATATCTACTGATAGTGATTCTCAGTCATGACACATGGGCAAAACAGACCTGTAATTAAAAATCTAGTTCTCTGAGCAGAGTGGGGTCTCTGAGGTGATTGAACAAGTGTGTAGTAATTTATTACTAAGCACATAAGTATTTTGAATGATGTGTACTTTTCGATCTAAAATTAATTCCAAATATGTCTAAAATGAGAGTGTCCTGACCTCGCACATGGCTTTCCTCACCGAGGCCCCTTGGAGGTGCCGGGGTGAATTTCCCTCACCGACCTGATTAAAGCCCCGGCAGCTGAAGACCTCTGCAACAAGCCATAGGTACGCTTAAGACCACCCTTCCCAAGCTTGAAGGAGCCTCATGCATGTAGGAACTGAAAGAGGAACCCAGATGTGCGGGACTGGGGGATGAGAACTCCATGGCTGCTCAGATCAAGACTGTGCCCCCTCCTTCCAGATCCCCCATCTTCTAATAATTAAGTGCTACAACCACGAACTGCCCCTGGATCCATGTAATGCCATTAATGGCCAACATCCTGAGACTGGATCTTATTTAGAAGACAGCAACTCTGATTGTCCAGTTCTCACTCTCAGAGGACCTGGTAGGCTTCTGTGAGTATTTTGCCCGCATGGCGGAGTCTTTGTTTCTGGTCACTGTTTCTTTTGAGGTACAGAAGCTGCTTAATTTAAGATAGTCCCCTTTGTTTTTCTCTGTTTCCAGTTGCTTGGCAAGTGGCGTGTTATATTTGAAGATACCTTTAGTTTCAATGTCGTGGAGGGATTTGCCGACCTTGTCATCAATGAACCTGAGGGATTCTGGTCTGATGTTGAGGCCTTTGACCCATTTTTATCTGACTTTTGTGCATGGTGTTAGGTAGAGGTCTGAGCCATTTTTTTTTCATGTAGCTTTCCAGTTTTTTCTGCAACGTTTGTTCAGGAGGACTCTCTTGATCCACTTCACATTTCTTGCTCCCTTATCAAAGATTAGATGATTATATATTTGAGGGTGTGTGTCAGTATATTCAATCCTTTTCCATTGGTCTGCAGCTCTGCCTTTGTTTCAGTCCCATGCTGTTCTCATTATTATCGTTTGTAGTAGAGTTTGCGGTTGGGGAAGGTGATGCCTCCATTATCTTTTCCCCAAGAATTGCTTTAGCTATTCGTGTGCGTTTGTTGTTCCATGTGAATTTCAGGAGTGCTTGATCAATTTCTTTGAAGAATGTCATGGGTATCTTTACAGGGATCAAGTTGAATTTTTACAATGCTTCGTGGAGAATTGCCATTTTGACAATGTTAATTCTCCCATTCCATATGCAGTATATATGTTTCCATTTCCTCGTGTCTTTTTAAATTTCCTGATGTATAGGTCCTTTACCTCTTTAGTTAAGCTGATTCCAAGGTTCTTGATTTTCTGCGGCACGATTGTGAATGGGATTGCTTTTTCATGTCACTTTCTTCTCTCTCATTACTTGCATATAAAAAAGCCATAGACTTTTGGGTATTGAGTTTATAGCCTGCAATTTTACTATAAATGTCTATTGTCTCTGGGAATTTTTCGTAGAGATTTTAGTATTCTCTGAATATAGTATGATATCTTCTGTGAATAGTGAGAGATGATTTCTAACTTTCAAACATGAAAAACCCTTAATATCTTTTTCTTATCTATTTTCTCTTCCAAGTACTTCCAGTACTACATTGAACAGAAGTGCCAAAATGAATTTTTACTTAGCACATTCTGTCTGTAAATTTCTATGCTAAGAACTGTGGAATAAACAGTGATATCTTAGTAATTTACAAGTAAATTATGAAGACAGATAATTTAAAAGAATTTCGTTGTATAAATTTCCAAAATGTGTAGTTTTTATTAAATATATTAAGAATAAATCGTAGGTCTTGATTATACCATGAAGATTATTTTCCTGTTAGAAGTTACCCTTCTAAAATGCAAGAAAGAGACACATTTTGAAAATGTTGATTATTCGTTCATTAATTCAAAGAATATTTGTTAGTCTGGTGGTACAGTGCCTGCAGGAAGTCAACCTGTACCCTCAGGTGAGTACATCAACAGTCTGATGGTGTCTTCATGCTTCCTGATAACCTCAAATGGCCACTGTGCCTCTGGCTGGCTTCCAACAACTCAGGACTACGTTTCCCGAGAAATTAAACTCCCAAAAGATATGTGGGAGCCATGTTCACAAACCACCCCTGGCTCAGCTATACAAGCTAATGCATTGGTCTTGTTTCAGAGACCCATAGACAAATCTGGAAGATATCAACAGCCACTGTTAACCTTGGACCTGCAAAAGGCTGAGCACACTAGGGTAAATCGGAGGGAGGCAGGTTAGTTTGGTGCCCACCCAACCAGAACCCAGTGCAGCCACTTGCTCCCACAATCCAAAATCGCCACCATGCTCTCCTCTGGTTTCCATCGTCTCAGGATGGCTCTCACTGAAATATAAAAGCTGAAAATTCGGATATGCGGGTTTTGTGACTGAAATCTCCAGGCTTTCTCTGGGCAGAATGGGAATCCCACCCCCACTGCCCTGTACTTATGGAAGCCTCAGCATTCATTTCCATACCTCAAAGCTACTCCAGGCTTACCTTCCTGATAAAAATGCTAAATTCCTTGAACAAACATGATGACCTCTTAGTACCTGTACGAGACCCTTAATGCACAAAATAAAAAGGAGACAGAGAGAAAGAATTAAAGAGCCTGCCATAGAGACACACTGGGGGTGGGTGTAGGGTGTTGGGCGATGGTTTTAGGGAACCAGGAATATTGGTTTTGGGAAATGTACACTAGAGGAGGGACGGATGTTGGATCGTTGTATGACTGGAAGCAAATTATGAATAGATTTGCAATGGTCTATCTCACAGATATTGGATAAAATATTAAAAATATATATCCTTCATTTGTACCTCAGAATACTGATGGAACTTTAAAACCCAGCATATGTATTTTTGTGTTCTCTGTAGGAAAAAAAAATGTTTCTCACCTGTGTGCCAATAGCTTGTAGAAATCTAAACCCAAAGAGATATCAATGACTGTGTTTGGCATGAATACTGTAATTGCAGCTATGTTATGTTTTAGAATCAGTTCATGCACAAGACCTCAAGAGGAGCAGTGGCAACGTGCACCAATGTTGAATGGATAATGTTTCAGGAGCTTACAAGGGAGATGGGAAGATTTGGCATGAGTAAAGGGAAGAAACAGAAGAGTGAAGTACTAATAAGTATCATGAGAAAAATGCAAGGGAGGACATTTCCTGGCAAGTGTCACACTCTGTTGAGCTTCTGGTGAGGATAAGTATTAGAAAGTATCTTTCACATTTAGTAGTAAAAAGGTAAATTTGATGGTTGTATTTAAAATTTACTTTAACGATTAGAATTACCAAGAGATACAAAGTTACAAAGTTGCTCATAATTGAGTTTCAGTCATCTAATGTTCTAGAACCTTTCCAATATATTGGGACATTTTTGAAGGAATATCCCTGGTGCGAAGACTAGGGCATCTGAATCTTAACACATTTCACCAATTATATGATCTGTACTCACATGATTTACACTGTCTCCCCTGCTCTTTGATTTATGTTTTCATGCAATATTTCCTTGTGAACCTCACCTCAAGTGAGGCTCCCTATTTAAGACAAGTACATGTTTCTGGAGCATTACATATTTTTTGGTTGCTGGGAGAGTCTGTAAAGCAATGCTCAGGAGGTGTGGGGGCCCCACAGACAATTTTCAGAAAACGTGGCCATGGTGCTTGCGGTCCTCTGAGGCTATATAGCCTTTGATACTCTGGCAATCAGGTGGTGCTGGGAGTCAAATTGAGTGCATGTGACACAAGTTCCATAAGCACTACACTATCTCCTGAAGCCCTGGGTATTAGATTTATGTCAGCATTCTGAGGTCCTCCCTTTTGTCAGAAAGCAGGGACTTGTGCAGGAGAAAGTGGAAGAGACTTTAGGGTTTAGCTAGGTTGACTGAGTAGCTGGTGATACCATTAAGATTGGAACATAAAGTAAAAATAAAACAAGAGCCCCGTGCCTTCTCCCGCTGAACTCGACACCCTCCACAGGAGTACACCTGCGGGGAAAACCTGCAGCAGCTCCTTTGGACTATCCATCACCTTATCAGACCCTCCCCTCCAGGTGCGTAGAGGGAGCACCAGCCGGTTCACCACTCCTCCACTCCTCGCCCCCAGCCCCCCGCCTTTTCCTGCAGAACTGGACACCCTCCAGCAGGGGAAACCTGAGGCAGCTACATGGGATTTTCCATTGCTCTTCCTACATTCCAGGATCCTGGGTGGGAGTGACCCTGGGATCAGAAAAGAGAGCCAAGAAAATACAAGAAGAAAAGAGAACAGAATTTTAAAAAGCTACAAAAAGAAGATTCACAAATAAAGGATTCAGTGGATGAAATTAGTAAGTTAGTAAGTGCCCTGAGCAATAGGATAAGTGCAGCTGACGAGAGGATCAGCGAGCTTGAAGATGAGCAACAGAAATCCCACTGGGAAGAACAAGCAATAGGAAAAGACCTCAAAATGGCTCTAAGTAGAATCAGAGACATAGTGGATGACGCCACGAGGAACAATATTACAATCATTGGTTTACCAGAAGGACAGGGAAACAACCCCAATGAAAAAGCTAGAGTAAAAGAAACCATTGCTGAAAAGTTCCCAGAGTTAAGGAAAGCAGACATCCAGATCCAAGGAGCCAGAAGGGTACCAGCTAAAAGAGACCCCAGAAAAAACACTCCAAGCATATCATAGTCAGAACGATGGATGCTGTGGACAGAGACACAATATTACAAGCAGCAAGGTCAAAGAAGGAAATTACATACAAAGGAGCACCCCTTAGATTCACAGCAGACCTATCAGTGGAAACCCGCAAAACCGAAGGCAATGGTTGTATATAGTGAAAAAATTCAAAGAAATGAACGCCTCACCGAGAATACTCTATCCAGCTAAACTCTCACTCAAATTCGATGGAACGATACACCACTTTTTAGATAAACACAAACTCAGGAACTTCATACACTCAAAACCAAATCTAAAAGAAGAACTAAAGGGGCTCCTGTAAGAAAAGAAGGAAAACACGTGCAAACACAATCAACTCCTACAGGAAGATGGCAGAAAACCCCATGACAATACTCTCCCTTAATGTCAATGTCTAAATGCACCAACCAAGAGACACAGAGTGGCAAAATGGATCCAGAAACTGAAACCAGCATTCTTCTATCTACAAGAAACTCATCTGAACAATCAGAGCAAACACAGACTCAAAGTGAAAGGATGGAAAACAATCCTGCAAGCAAACAGCTCCATCACAAAAGCTAGGATGGCCACACTAGTATCCGACAACATTAATGTCAGGCTGAAAAAGATTAGAAGGGACAGCCAAGGCCACTTTCTCTTCATCAAGTGATACATACACAGGAAGAAATCATACTCTTATATGTATAAGTACCTAATGAAGGAACAGCTAGATACTTAAAACAACTGCTAACAGATTATAAAGAGGAGAGTGCTAGCAACACAATATTAGTTGGAGACTTCAACATCGCCTTATCACCTCTGGATAGATCAACAAGAACAAAACTCAGCAAGGAAACATTGGCTTTGAATGAAGAAATAGAAGAGAAAGGACTTATAGACCTATACAGGGCTTTACACGCCCCAAAGAAAGAATACACATTCTTCTCCAGTGCTCCTGGAACATTTTCCAAAATCGGCTATGTGCTAGGCCACAAAACATACCTCAATAGAATCAGGAAGATAGAAAGAGTATCAACAATCTTTTCAGACCATGATGCACTGAGGATAGATGTGAATCACACACAGACACGGACAACCAAATCGAACACCTGGAAAATAACCAAGTCACTGCTGAACAATGTGTGGGTCAAGAAGGACGTCAAGGAAGAAATCAAAAGATACCTGGAAACAAATGAGAACGAAGACACGAACTACCAGAGCTTATGGGATGCAGCTAAAGCCCTATTAAGGGGAAAATTCATAGCTCTGCAAGCATATCTATGGACGGAAGAAAAGATGCACATAAGCAACTTATTTCACAGCTCAAGATCTTATAAAAGGATCAAGAAAAGGAGCCTAAATCGGGCAGAAGGACAGATATCATAAAACTTAGAGCAGAAATCAATGACATGGAAACCTAAGAAACAATCCAAAAGATCAATGAAACCAAGAGCTGCTTCTTTGAGAAAATAAACAAGATAGATAAACCACTAGCAACACTCACAAAGAAACAGAGAGAGAGAAAACTAATAAACCGAATCAGAAATAAAAATGGAGATATCACAATGGAAACCAAAGAAATTCAAAAGATCATCAGAGACTACTTTGAAAGTCTGTATGCCAAGAAAAAAGAGAAGTTAGAAGAAATGGATAAATTCCTGGATTCCTATAATTTCCCAAAAATGAGTCAAGAGGATATAAAATACCTGAATAGACCTAGTCATAAAAATGAAATTGAAACTGTAATCAAAATTCTTCCCAAAAACAAAAGCCCAGGTCCAGACAGATTCACTACCGAATTTTTCCAAACATTTAAAGAGGATCTACTGCCCGTCCTCCTCAAACTTTTCCAGGAAATTGAAAAAACAGAAACTCTCCCAAACAGTTTCTATGAATCCCATATCTCTCTAATACCAAATGGAAACTAAGACACCACGAGAGAAGAAAACTACAGGCCGATATCACTGATGAACACGGATGAGAAAATTCTGAACAAAACACTAGCAAGGAGAACTCAGCAGCTCATCAAAAAGATCTTACACCATGACCAAGTGGGATTCATCCCGGGGATGCAAGGATGGTTTAACATTCGGAAATCAATCAACATAATCCATCATATCAACAAAAGATAAAAATCATATGATCATATCAATAGATGTAGAGAAAGCAATTGAGAAGATCCAGCATCCGTTTATGATGAAAACCCTCGCAAAATTGGGGATAGAGGGGACTTACCCCAATATAGTTAAAGCCAGCTACCACAAGCATACAGCAAGCATCATCCTCAATGGGGAAAATCTGAGAGCATTCACCCTAAGATCAGCAACGAGATAAGGATTCCGACTCTCTCAACTGCTGTTGAACATAGTTCTGGAAATACTAGCAATAGCAATTAGGCAAGCAAAAGAGATTAAGGCCATCCAAATAGGAAAGGAAGAAATCAAGCTCTCACTATTCGCAAATGATATGATATTATACTTAAAGAACCCTAAAAACTCTACCAAGAAACTCCTAGAAATGATAGACTCGAGAGTAAAGTTACAGGTATAAAATAAATACCTAAAAGTCCATGGCTTTACTATACACAAATGCTGAGAGAGAAGAAAATGACAAGATGAAAACAATCCCATTCACATTTGTGTGCCAGAAAATCAACTACATAGGAATTAGTTTAACTAATGAAGTAGAGGAACTGTACAAAGAAAACTACAAAACGCTGCTTCTTGAAATAAAAGAGGAAGAGAGGAAATGGAAAAATATCCCCTGTTCATGGATCTGGAGAATTTATATTGTCAAAATGCCAATGCATCCAAAAGCACTGTACAAATTCAATGCGATCCCTATTAGGTTATGGATGACATTCTTCAAAGAATTGGAGCAAACACTCTTGAAATTTATATGGAACAATAAGCCCCCACGAAGAGCTAAAGCAAGTCTTGGTTAAAAGAAAATGGGAGGAATTAACCTCCCGAACCTCAAACTTTACTAAAAGTAGTAATAATTAAAACAGCATGATACTGGAAAAAAGGTAGAGCTCCAGAGCTATGGAATGGTGTTGAATATACTGACATCTCCCCTCAAACATATGACCATCTAATCTTTGAAAAAGGGGCAAGAAATGTGAAGTGGAGTAAGGAAAGTCTTTTTAACAAATGGTGCTGGCAAAACTGGAGGACTACGTGCAAACTACTGGGCTTCGATCTCTGCCTAACACAATGTACAAAAGTAAGATGAAAATGGATCAAAGACCTAAACATCAGACCGGAACCCATAAGGTACATTGAAGACAAAGTTGGCAAAACCCTCCAAGACATTGAAGCTAATGGTATCTTCATGGATGTCACATCACTGGCCAAGCAAGTGGGAATATCTTAAACTAAGAAGCTTCTGCACCTCAAAAGAAACAATGACTAAAATACAGAGAGAGTCTACAGAATGAGGAAGGATATTCTCCAAATACACATCTGAGAAGGGGTTGATATCAAATATATACAAAGTACTGATTGAACTCCACAAGAAGAAAACATCCAACCCCAACAAAAAATGGGGCAACGAAATGAACAGAGACTTAATCAAAGAAGAAATCCGAATGGCTAAAAGGCACATGAGAAAATGCTCTACATCTTTAATTATCAGGGAGATGCTGATCAAAACAACAATGAGATATCATTTCACACCACAGACACTGGCCCACATTCAAATAAACAAAGGCAACCTTTGTTGGCACGATGTGGCGACAAAGGGACCCTCCTTCACTGCTGGTGGTAATGCCGACTGGCTCAACCCTTTCGGAAAAAAGTAGAGATGATTCTCAAAAAATTAGAATTTCAGCTCCCATTTGACCCACCAATACCACTCCTGGGAATATACCTCGGAGAAGCAAAAAAGGATAGTCGAAGTGACCCCTGCACTTATTTTTTCATTGCAGTAAAGGTAAGGTAAAGGTAAAGGCCCTCCCGTTGATCGTCGATTTGTTCGAGCGGGCCCAGTAACGTCTCCATTGGAGACTTTGTTGTTACTGTGTCTGGCATATCGAATACACTCGGTAGCTTGCCGGGCTAGCTAGAATATGGAAAAAAAACCCGATTGCCTGAGAATAGATGACTGGTTACAGAAACGTTGGTACATCTACACAGTGGAGTACTATGTGGCAGTTAGAAAAAAATGAAGTCATGAAATTTTCTTACAAGTGGTACTGCATGGAAAATATTATGCTAAGCGAAATGAGTCAGAAAGAGAGGGACACACATAGAAAGACTGCATTCAACTGGTTAACATAAAGTAGCAAACTAAGAGAATAACAACAAGAACAGCTGTGATAAATACCAGGTTCTTCACTCCATGGCTTAGATACCAGCCTCATACTCTAGGGGTAAAGGCAGCTCAGATAGAGAAGGGAGCACCAAAAAAAGGGTGCTGAGAAGATCCACCCAGAATGGGAGATGCATGCTGACAGCAGTCTATAGACAGAACATGATTGCCACCCAAAGTCTCTCCTACAGATTATAGCACCGAAAAGGAAAGATAGAAGAAAAGGGAGTGCCCTGCCACAAAGGCAGGGCAGGATGGGGGATAGGGGGTGTGAGTGATACTGGGAGTGGTAGGGGTGAAGAATGGGCTCTGGTGTTGGGGTGGGTACTCAATCATTGTATAACTGAAACCCAAGCACACAACTTGTAAGTCCACAACTGTAACTCATGGTGTTTAATAAAACAAAACAAAACAAAATAAAACAAGAGAAAGGTCTAACAATGGCAAACAGGATTGTAGTACCCAAAACATTTGGAAACAGGAACATTGGCAAGTATTTTTAAATAAGCATCCAGGAGAGGATGTAGCATTGTGAGTGAACAAATCTACTGTATGGATTCATCTCATCCTCGAAATGGAAAATGACAATGTGTTACAGTTACAAATTTTCAAATAAGATATATACCATCAACTTTTTGCTGTGTTTCTATGCTTTACCAAGTATGATTCTAATTTTTAAATTTACTTCAATAATTAAAACAGTATTGGCCTGCATTAATCATTTTAATTAATGTTTTATTGAAATGTTTTTAAAATTATTAAAAATGTTTTATTAAAATGTCATTTTAAAAAACAAACATATAGTCCAAACAGCTATTGCAGTATGTAGAGGGTGTGTACCTTGTATGCAGATAACCTGAGCTCAGTCCCCAGAACCCTGAGCATGCCAGGAGTGATCTCTGGATACAGAGTGGGAAGTGAGCCCGGAGCACATCTAGGTGCACTCCCCTCCCCACAAAAAAGGAAGAAAAGAAAAGAAAAACATATAAATGATTCTTGAGTAACATAGAGAATAAGAGTGCTAACTCTTATAGAACTTTTGAAAATCGTCAAATTTAAGAGATAGTCTGCTATTGGTCAAGAAGATGGTTTTTTAAAATACAAATTATCGACCATCTATCTTCACTCCCATTCCTTCCCATTCCAGTCGTCGCATGATGTTCTCAAGGGTGGCAATGAGGAGTTTCGGTGAAATGGTATCACCCTGCCGCACCCCTCTCTTGACATCAATGATCACTACTTTGTAGAATGGTGAGATCCTGGTAGTGAATCCGCAATACAGCTTACGGAGGATCCTGATGTATTGGGCTTGAATACCCTGATTGGCTAGGGCTTCAATGACCGCTTCCATCTCAACAGAAGCAAAAGCCGTCTTTAAATCAATGAACATTAAACAGCGGCCTCTTCAACTCCCGAGAAACCTCAATGAGCTTGGTTATCGTGTGGATATGGTCGATGGTGCTGAATCCTTTGCGGAACCCTGCTTGCTCGTATGGTTGTCCTTCATCTAGTGTTCTGCCAATCCTATTTAGGATGACTCGAGTGAACAACTTGTAGATGACAGACAATAGGCAGATAGGGTGATAGTTGCCAATGTCATGGATGTCTCCCTTCTTGAACAGTAGTACGGTCCTGCTGGTTTTCCATTGGGACGGAATCTTGCATTCAGACAGGTAGCGAGTGAAGAGCCGAGCCAGTGTATTGATGAGTACTGACGGCAGGTTCTTCAGGTGTTCAGGTCTGACCTTGTCTGGGCCGGGTGCTGTTTCTTTCTTTACGTATGAAATGGAGTGTCGGATTTCAGAAGGGAGAACTTTGGGAACTACATATCCATCCTGTGGAATTTGGTATGTCGGCAAGTGGACATGGCTATCGAAGAGATTTGAGTAGAAGTCATGGATAATCTTCTCCATTGCCGTTCTGGAGGATGTGATGGATCCATCAGGATGTCGGAGGGCAGTCATCTTGGTCTTATAGTTGGCGAAGGACAGGCAGGCGTTACGAATACTTTTCCCGGCTTCTGCCGCATCTACCAGTACTTCTGCTCTTCTCTCTTTGAGGTCTTCCTTGTTCGCATCTCTGCACTGCTTTGCGAGCTTGGACATTAGCTTGCGGTTGCCTGAGGCATGCGCCAAACCACGCTGGCGAATTAGCTCAAGAGTTTTCGAAGATAGGCGATTTTTAGTGGCTATCTCTCTCTTGGCGTTCCTCGCACATTCATGGAGGTGCTGAACCAGTCGATCGTATTCCTCGTCAATGTTGTCAACAATGGCATCTTCCCATGTTGCCGCAATAGTAGCAAAGAGTTCCCAGTTGGTGGTCATTCTGGGAGTTCTCTTTTTGAACGTTTCAGCCCTTTCTCCCCGCTCTGTGAAGTAGAATTTTGCACGAAGGAGACGGTGGTCCGATCCCGTTCGAAATTTTGGGACAACAGCAACATCAGTCAGGCAAAACCATTGATTGAATATGATGTGATCTATTTCGTTGGGGAATCGTCCACCGGGGACTCCCATGTCCATCATTTAGATTCTGCCTCCTGGAACTGTGAGTTACCATGAATGGTCTTGGTCAACATGATGGATTCAGATAGTCTCTCACCCTGTTTGTTCCATTCTAGGCCATGGATCCCGATGTGAATTTCTTCACCTGATCTTCTCGGTCCTATCTTGGCATTAAAATCACCCACAATGATCTTGTAGAAGGTGTGGTCTTCTTTATAGAACTCCTCTAGCTCCATGTAGAACTTCTCGATTTCTCTTTCATCATAATGAGATGTTGGTGCGTAGACAACGAAGATAGTGTGGTGTGTAAACCTGGAAATTTGATACATTTAAAAATTTATAATGGATTTTACAATAGTCTTTCAATTATGTATTTACATTAGTCTATATACAAGCATGATTTTTAAACAATAAATTTCAGTGACAATAAAATTTTGGAGTTTTTCATAATTGTAATGATTTACTGCTCAGTCTATATTGATGTGAACATTTTTATCTATTTGTCTAATTTTCTGATTGTTTATTTAATATCAGTAGTTAACAGCTAAATTACCGATGACTGATTATGTGGCTCAGGGCTAAAGCACTTGGGTTGCGTGTATGAAACTTTGGGTTGGCCTCCTGCAAGGCAAATGCCCTACCCACTGTGCTGCAAAAGTTATATAAAATATACTAATAATAAGACCTAATGATGTTGGTGAAGAGTGCAATATAAATGATTATTTAGTAATTTTCTTGATTTGTTAATGAAATGTGTAAGCTCTTGATTATAATGGGAGTATTTTTCTAACATAAGAGTCTGAGGAAGGTGAAACTGTTATAACTGTCCTGTAGGATTCCATCTCCCTAGCCTGCTTCATTCTACCTCTCTCTCTATCCAATCCAGTCTTCTTCTTGGGAATCTGACCTCCTGATTGGCTAGCCTCTACCTTTCAACTGCCTACTTTATGACATCATTCTCCCACCCAACCAACCACCAACTGGTAGAATCTTGGGGTTGGTACCGCTTGACCTTGAGCCTGGAAGGTGGTGGCGGAAAGAGATGGTCCTAGGAGAGTTAATGGAGTGATGGATGGATGGGAAGGAAACCGGGAAGGGTAGGGAGTTGGACAGCTGGTGATCAGCATGGGAGATTTGGTAGATGTTTTCTAAATACTTTAACATGTTTTTCGTAAATGATATGCAAAACAAAAATACGAAAATCAGATAGGTTCCAAAGAAGAGGTTACATATAAGACCGAGAGAGCTGAAAGGGCTGGCATTCCTTCTGGAGCTTTCAATCATACCATTTACTAAAGATGATATTTTCACATCATTTAGCTGTGGAGAGGAATAGTGAGAAACAGAATGCCACCAGAAAAGCAATCTGGATGACCACCTTTCATAAATGCCAGGTGAAATGTGTTCACATGTATCCCAAGTGCAAGTGTATTAACTGGAACATATATTTCACTAAGTCTGCTTGGTACCAGTAACTTCTTTGGAGGACATGGAGGAAAACAAATGCAGTTTCTGACAGACCTGAGACTAAACTGCTAACAAATTTTCCCAGGAAAGGGTAGTTGACTGGCTGGGAACAGAAAAACTTGAAAAGTGTTTTGCTACATTTCATGTATGACCTGAGGAAAATGATCCCAGTCATCTCTCAAAACAAACAAGCTTCAACTCCCTTCAAGGACAGTTGTATTCAGTGAGGAAAAAATGCAGGGAGAAAAGTCTGAAATGATGGGAAAAGAGACAGTAAGTGCAAAAGGAAGGACTTGAAATTTGGGTTCCTCTGAAAACAAAGCTTGAAACCACAAGATCTGGTGAGCACACGTTTTACTGGGAATGGAATCTGAGGAGGATAGGAATGATATCAGGGATGTGAACAAGGAACATCCAAGTTAAGGAAGACTTAGCTAGCTGATTACACCATGGGCAACATGGTTCCAAGACTACCAGAACTTAGCAAGGAATTTACTTTAATTTTCTTTCTTTTATATGGTCACTTACAACATGTATTCTTTGACTTCTTCAACAGAATTTGCAAATGATTTTTAATTATTAAAAAAGTTTTATTAACATGTCTTTATTAAAAGGAAACATATAGGCCAAAGAGCTAGTGCAGTATGAAGAGGGTGTTTACCTTGTATGCAGCTAACCTGAGCTTAGTCCCCAGAACCCTGACCCTGCCAGGAGTGATCTCTGGATACAGAGTTAGAAGTGAGCCCAGAGCACATCTGGGTATGCTCCCCTCCCACAAAAAAGGAAGAAAAGAAAAGAAAAACATATAACTGATTCTTGAGTAACATAGAGGTTGAGGGTGCCAACTGCTATATAACTTTTGAAAACCCCCAAATTTAAGAGATAGTCTGCTGTTGACCAAGAAGATGGTTTTTTAATAATATTTACTCACATTGTCTGCAAGTAATGCTATTTGTGGCCTGTAAATCTGTAAATTTTGATACATTTTAAAAAAATTATAATAGACTTTATAATGGACTTTATAATGAATTTGTATTTTAGAGTAATAAGTGATAAATTGTCTTTCTGTTTTTGTGGGGTATTTTGGCCATAGTATGTGGTGCTTGGGACTTCTGACTCTGTGCTCAAGTGCCATTCCTGGTGATGCCAGCCATTAAGTTCAGTTGACTGTGTTCATGGTAAGTGCTTTAACCCCTCTACTAATTCTGGGGGCCCAATCAAATAAATTATCTGCATATATTTTATACATGCTTGGCATACTTTGTCTTAGATTTTTTGATATTTCGAGGATATATTGATCGTCTTTAATTATTTTACATCAATACCAATCTCCAAAAAAGTTTCAAAATATAATTATTGACAAAAAATCATATAGAGGTCCAAATTTGTATTGTTCATGGGATAACTATATTAAGAAGAAAATAGAACCACAATAAACATACAAGTAAAATGAAGGTACATTTCTTTGGAGTCTTTCAATTATGTATTTATATTTGTATATATACAAGTATAATCTTTGAAAAATAAATCTCAGATACTATAACATTTTATTGACTTTTTTTATAATTGCAATGTTTTATTGCTAAGATGATATTGTTGTGAACATTTATATCTATTTGTCTACTTTTCTGATTGTTAACTTAAGATCTGATATTAAAAGCTAACTTACTAGGGCTCGAGCCATAGCACAGCTGGTAGGATGTTTACCTTGCAAGCGGCCGACCTGGGTTCAATTCCCAGCATACCATATGTTTCCCTGAGCACCGCAAGGGGTAATTCCTGAGTGCAGAGCCAGGAGTAATACCTGTGCATCGCGAGGTGTGACCCAAAAAGAAAAAAAAAGCTAACTTACTTATGACTGGGTATGTAGCTCAGGGCTAAAGCACTTGGCTTGCAAGTATGAAATTTTGGGTTCTATTCCTCACACTATAGAAAAAAAAACCAAAATCACTGACTATGGTTGAAAACATATCTCAGTGGTAAAATATTTGCCTCACATTTGTGAGGTTATTGGTTTGATCCCTGAATTTCCATATACGCTCACAAAAGCTAATTTACTTAAAGAATATTAAACTGCTTAAACCCAAGTACATATTGCCATACTATTATACAGATTTCTTTGTCAATAAAATAACTTGAAAAGGTCTATTTTTAGCATCTTTGCTAGGAAAAGATGTTACCCGATTTTTAAATGTTTGTAATTTGGGGACACATTTTAATTTGTCATTTTATTTTTTGCTCTTTGTCTACTAGTGAGCTTGAAAATTGCTCTTGTGTTTACGAGGAATTTACACTTCTTTCAATAGAGATTATATGATCATGGTTTATGCTTATTTTTTCTATACAAGTTTAATAGCTAAATATTGATTTATTTCACAGCAGTAATTTATTAAAAACATTCATCATTTGCCTATCATATTAATTGCCATTAGTTGTTTGTTTTGCTTGTTTTTTGATCACTTAGTTTACATTTTATCTTTTCTTTCAGATTGTAAGATTTTCACACAAATGAGCATATGTTTTTCTTTATATTCTACAGTTTTAGATTGAGAACAACTGTTTGTTTTGTAAAATAAGATACTTGTGCATTTACAATTTCTTCTCATTATTTTTACATTTTAACACATCTCGATTCATCTACAATTTGTCATAGTAAGTGTTGTCATATTGAAAGAAACCATCATTATTTTCAATCATAGCACTGTAGCACTATCCTCCCGTGGTTCGTCCATTTGCTCGATTGGGCACCACTAACTTCTTACAACAGATTGTGAGACTTGTTGTTACTGGTTTTGGCCTATTGAATACGTCATGGGTAGCTTGCCAGGCTTTTGCTATGAGGGCAAAATATTCTGGGTATCTGGGTATCTTGCCGGGCAGAGGAATAGGAATCAGGTTTGGCCTCCTGCAAGGCAAATGCCCTACCCGCTGGATGTAAACGTTATATAAAAATACTAGGAATACCGAATGTTGTTTCTTTAACAGTGCAATAAAAATGATTATTTAGTAATTTTCTTGATTTATTAAAGAAATATGTAAGCTCTTGATTATAATGGGAGTAGTTTTCTAACACAATAGTCTGAGGAATTTGAAACTGTTATAACTGTTTTGTAGGATTCCATCTCCCTAGCCTGCTTCATTCTACCCCTCTCTCTTATCCAATCCGGTCTTCTTCTTGGGAATCGGACCTCCTGATTGGCCAGCCTCTATCTTTCAACTGCCTATTTTATGACATCATTCTCCCACCAAACCAACCACCAACTGGTAGAACCTTGGGGTTCCCATGCGGTTGTTTGTAAAAAATTCGAATCATCCTGGCAAGTGACCAGTGACCAATGACCAATCACCATTGACCAGTCATCTGTACTGGACACTTGTGGTCTTAAGCCGCTGCAGTTTACTGACTTACTCTCATACTGTCTCCTCGTCTCGTCTACCTTTCATCGTTATTTCCTCTTCTCTGACCATGTCAGGTAAGGAATAATACTTTTCAAAGCTTTTCATTAGATTTATCATCCCTAAACATAGCAGTCTAGTAAAAACAACATGTACTAGTGAAAGAAAGTATTCAAGTTGAATTTTATAAGGCTCATTTTAGTTGACTTTGACATTTGCTGTGTGATTTTATACATTGGCTTTCTTTCTCTCACATACAAACTGTTTTTCCTCATTGATTACTTTATATTTTAGACATATTTATGAGCTCAAATACAAACATATATATATGTTGATTCTCTGTGTTTCTTTTTACTTTTAATCGTGTATTTTACATAATATCCTTTGAAAAAAGCAAATCAGAGAGAATATTTTTACAGAAAAAGAAAATGTAGATGCTGTGGAATCCTGCTGAAATATACTCGCATGTTTTCTCTGTAATGGTCTCTCCTCATGTATTTGTACCTCAGTATTTTAAATATAGTACTATTACACAGTAATAATCATTTATCTTTGAATTTTCTATTTAAATCAGGTAATAAGAAAATTTGGGGCATGGGGAAGGTGTGGAGTGCTGAGCGATAGGGAGGCAAGCCCTCAAAGGTAAGAAAGTTTGGGATCACTTTCATCAAACATTGACCAATCTAAACCAAGACGATATGAGGGAGAATAAAATAGGAAAGAAAGAATGAAAGAATATGGATGGCAATTATCAAGGAAGGGGAAACCGTCTGGATTGAATGTTGAAGAAAACCAAGGATTTAAAATCAAAAAAGAAAGAATATATGTTAAATATGCTGAGGTAAATACACTGAGAGCAAGTCAAAGCAATTTACTTCAATAAATGCTAGGACTAGAAAGTATTCTGTTCCTTGAGTAGGGTACCAGAAGGAAAACCAGTATATCAGAAAGGCATCCTTTTTGACTTTTTCCCTTATTATCTCTTTGAACACAGTACTTGGTACTTGACAATTTGGAATATAAACATGCATCAGAAATGATGAATCCCATAAATAGCTAATAGTGGTTATCTAGGTGGGTGGAAGAAATAGAATCTTCAATGTTTTATGACATTCTGGTTTTTATGTACATGTACGCGTTGCCTGTTGAAATTTAAAAAATGATATTTTCTAACTTGATTCAGGAGATTTGATTCATTTTTGTGGTAATTACGT
Source organism: Sorex fumeus (assembly GCF_029834395.1). Taxonomy (NCBI): domain Eukaryota; kingdom Metazoa; phylum Chordata; class Mammalia; order Eulipotyphla; family Soricidae; genus Sorex; species Sorex fumeus. The sequence continues at coordinate 1,614,099 of NW_026606203.1, forward strand.
TCCAGGTTTAAGCTGCTTGTCATCTTTACAAATATTATTTCATGTGATTTTTTCTACCTAACATGAGAGTAGTTTGATAATAGTCAACTTCTGTTTTAGATCCTAAGAGGAAATAGGAAAATCAAGCCTCACATGTAGAATTACACATTTTTGTCATATTTGTTAATTTTGATTGTTCCTACATTAAAAATATTTAATGGGATTTTGGTGCTCATTTATTAAACATTGAGAAGAACGTTTTCCAGGTTAATAAAGTTAATTCTACTCTAGGTTTTGAAAGTAAATTTGCAATATTTTGTGATCATTTTTTATATGGTCTTTTATGTTGTTTGTGGGATAAACTGAAATCATATGCTATGTTTAAAACGTGTTGTTTGGTGGATAATATTCAGAGGTATTGATGAGAATAATTTTTGTAATTACAAAGTTTCTCTATTTTACTCATTTAAAACATTTCTTACCTATAAATACAATCACGTTTATTCTTATTTTCTTTTTGTTATGTAGTTACTGCTAAATCCTTTCTCTTTAATGGACTGGAAAGTTGTGTACTCAAAAATCAACTTCTATTCCGTTTTTTGGCTAGCAGTTTTTTCAAAAATAGAATACACTCTTCATATTGTATATGTGGAACAATTTATTAATAACCTTATTGGACTGTTTTATTTGGTTTTGTTTGAGACCACATCCACAGTTATTAAGGCTTTACTCTTGGGTCTGCTCTCCATAACTTACTGTACTATGCTGCTTGCTATAGAGTCCAGATTTCATTGATATCTATATACATCTTTTTCAGCTCTGTGGTACATATTTCTCACGATGTTTTCTTTATACTTCCTCCTATGTAAACCACATGACTTGGAAAAATTATATTTATGTATGCATAATTATTCTTAGAGTTATTAGTAACTACATTGTAGATAAACAATTTAAGACACAGAATTTAAATAAAGTTTTCCTTCCAAAACATTTCTTGGGAAAAACTCAAGTAGTCATTTTTGAAGTGGATCAAAAATCAGGGTAACCTTCTATGCATCAACAAGATTAAGTCATAAGTGAACCGTAACTAACAGATCTTCATTGCACAAGTCAAATGGAAACCTGTTGATTACAATGGTAAGAGTTGTAAAGACTCCAAATGCCTATATTAATGTAAGGTATCTTTCTAACCATTTCTGCATTGTAGTGACAATGCAGAGTCCTGGAAAAAAGTCCACATGCTTAGGTTCCCTAACTTGGAAATTCATAAGGGGAAGAGAGATAGTACTGTAGGGGATAAGGCACTTGCCTTGTACACAGCCAATCTGCTTGGATCTCTGTTACTGCATACACTCTTCTGAATGTTACAAGGGGTCACTCCAGAGTGCAGAGCCAGAAAGAACCCAAGATCACTGTCAGTTATTGGTCGAAACTATACTCCTTAAAATGCCCAATAAAAATTATTGGAAAACATGAAGTCTCTTTGTCATTTCTGGCCCTCAGGTTTCTTCTTGTCCAGAGAATGTTACCCACTCTTAGACTTCCTAGTTTAGAAAAGCTTGCCTTATAGGAAATAACATATGAGTCAATAGGAGAACAAGCTACAGGCATTGCTAGTGTAAGGAGAAACTATCTGTAAGCAAGAAATCCAAGAACAGACACGATCACCTGGTTCTTCTACAGTTCTGTGTTCACTTTGGGAGCACGATACCAAATACACAAATTGCCAAAAGGTTCCAAGCTTTGAATCACACTAAATTGTTGGAATTTTGGAAACTCAGTTGACTATTGGTACTAGAAGCATCTCGATGGCTTAAATTTTAAGTTCATATTGTTCCTCTCATCGTTGAAGGAGATTATAAGTCTCACAGATTTTTTCCATCACCCTCTTGTTCCTTACAGTAAATTTTTGAAAATCCTTCTGTATTGGGAACTGCCCATACTCTGCAGCTTTCCCTTCCCGTTGTGAATGATGCAGCTTCCCTAACAGGAAGTGTCTGCAACTACTCCAGAATATCTGCTCCTGCTGGTAGTTCTGCTTGGCTCCTGCCCTCAGCCTCTAGCACTTCTTTCCAAACAATGATGGGTAGTGCCTATCTTTACCAACATTTCAGCACAACAATGCTATCTGGAGTGTTTCACCAGAGTCATATATCCATCTCAGCTGCTTCCTACCTGAGTGTTTTGGAATGGGATATTGCAGGAAGGGCTGAAGAGAAGTCTTCCATGGGACACTTTTCTGTGACTGTCCTTGACCAAGACACCGCTGTCTCTTCCATGTCTAAGGCAGCTCGCTGTAAGAGTACACTGGACACGTACAACACGGTGTCTGTGTACCCATCACTTTCTGCCAGTCTTGTTGAGAGAACACCATCTCAGGTTCCACATCAGAGTCAAAGCCTGTCACTTCCCTAACAGGAACGAACCCAGGTGTAGTACAATCATCAAGGCACTCTGGGAACTGTCCTTTCTGGCCTGCAGTCCTATGACTCCATGTCATACATAGAGCAAAGTGGCTCTGCCCTCCAAGCTTACAGCAACTCATCTAGAGAAATGGTTATTGTTCTGAAGGAGGTCCAGCCCCCAAAATTACTAACCACCAACTTCCTCCTCTGGAATCCACTTCTCTGTGTCTGCTCAACCCCTCACAGAATCGAGATATCAAGGTGAGTTAAACTGAGAGAAGGGAAAGAAAACACAAAAATTGGGGTCAAAAAGAGGAAAACTGTCCATAGACAGGTGGTATTTAAATACATTGAGATTTTTAAGTTTATGAAATGAAGTTAACTAAGTTCATGTTTACACCCCTCACTCATTATACAGCATGTTATTTTTGCACTCAACATAAGAGCTCCTAATGGACATTGGAATATGTGATAGTATAATGGACAACTAGGTTTCATATTATGAAGTTCAGGAGCACACAAAAGAATGCCACATTTTTTCCCTAGTTATTTCAATTATTTTTTAATTTTTATTAGTTAAACATCATGAGGCACAGTTGTAGACTTACAAATTATTGTGCTTGGATTTCATTTATACAATGATGGAGTACCTATCCCTCCACCAGTGCCCATTCTCCACCACCACGGATCCCAGTATTCTGCCGACCACCTATACCCCATCCCACCCAGCCTCTGGGGCAGGGAATGCCACATTTTTCACTGTTCTATGTCAGAAATCCTCCAGAATTACGACACTAAATGCAAAATACATGTTTTAAACTAGTATTTTGTTATTTTCTTAAGAAGTTTCAGAACTCCTATTGTAATGGTACCACTTTAACTTTCCCTTCCATTAATGAACAGCAAGGTTCTGAATATACTTGTGTTTCAGAGATTTTATCTCAAATCTTCAAATTTAGAATCTGCACTTCAGCACAAATATCATGCTGAAGGAGTGCTTCATTCATACTCTTATTCTATGATATTAACGTCCTTTTATTTTTCTATGAAAGTGACTAAATTGAGAGTAAAACACATTACAATGCTAATTTCTCTATGGAACTTATTAGTTTAAAAATCTTTATTTTTTTTAAAAAAAAAGCTTTTGTTTGGAGGACATTGAATCTGCGTCATAGCACGAAGTGCTCAGGAATTACTCCTGGGTCTGTGCTAGAGATCACTGCTGAATGTGCTTAGGAGATCATACGTGATATGAAAGATCAAATGGAGGTCAGCTCTTCGCAGGGCCAGTGCCTTACCAAATGGACTATCCCTCTGTCCAAGTCTCTTATTTTTTAAGTTAGTTTATACAGAAACTCTTTCAAATACAAAGAAAACCAAAAAACAACAGCACCACATGACAAACAGTAAGAACTACAACAGTTACCTAAAATCTTCTAGCACAGGGCCTTGCCATGATCCGTAGAAGAGCCAGTAACAATTCCTTGTCTATTGATGGTAGGTGCACAGTTGTTGCAGCAGTAGTTTTGTGCAGGGAATATCTCATTTTGCAGGGACTGATTTCTTCCTCGGTTCCTTTTTAGTGATGAATTTCCTGGAGATGGAGACTTCCCTGGCATCGAACTTCAGGTCAGACATTTGGTCTGACAAAAATTTCCGAATTGCCCACATATTGCAGTAGAAGGATTCAAAGACTTGAGAGGTATCGACCACCTGACTTGGGAAAGTTCCCATAATATCTCCAACCCAAATTAACCTGTCGCTGACCCAACTCCAACTCAGGAAAAAAAAGTTATAAATTTTGATCAGATGAAATCTGGACTTTCAAAAGCTCTGGAGACGTACCAGATCCCAGTAGACCTAGATCAATGAAAAGATCTTCAGGTAATGAACACCACTGAGACCATCACTCTGAAGCAGGTGCAAGAAAATTCAAGTAGCACTAAGGGGACCTCCCATGCAAAACAGAAGAACAAAAAGGAGGCTTCTGAAACTCTTGAGGGAGAACCAAAGGCCAAAATCCAGACAAAAGTCCAAGAATGCTTGCTATGGGGAGCAGGGATTGTTCGTAATGCTGCAGTCAGTGATAGGTGTCCTGTGACCACAGCCAAAACTAACAGCAAACCTCAAAAAGCTGCCTCCAGCAGCATCAGCAAGACAAAGAGGCATGGGCAGGAGAAGTTAAAAAACACCAGAGAAAACTCTAAGAAAGCTAAGAAGTGTAAGCAGCCAGGGAACAAGGTCAAGGCAGAAGAAAAGCCCACCATTGGCAAGATGACACACAAGAAAAGTCAACCTGAGCTTTGCCAAGAGGCTGTTAAAAAGTCCCGTCACTACCTAGGCATACAGATGCTGGATTTTGTCAAAGTTTTTCATGCTCTGGGGAAGAAGAGTAATCCAAAAACTGGAATCTATTCCTTCCAGGTCCTGGGTAGCTCAAAGAGGCCTAAAGATGTCAAGCCACCCTCAGCTGTCAAGCCATGCCTAGGTGCTACATGGGATGGAAAAGTCCTTGAGAAAACTCAGGTCAAAACAAAGTACAGAAACCAAGTAACAGTGCCGAAAAACGCTCATATCCATCCCAGTCAGAGCTGCCACCTCCTGGGAAGGTCAAATTGGTACCTTTGACTTTTCTTACCATGGAGAGGCCGCAAGCTCGACCTGTTTCTCCGGACGACAATCTGTGGCCTCACATCATCCTGCTGCAGCTTACCCTGCCAAGCCTGGCTCTACCAATGCAGCTCAGGCAACTGCTGCCAATTCTTCCTGGTCAACCACTGCATTTTTGTCTGGTTCTGCCAAACCTGCTCAGTCCATTTCAACCAACCCATCTCGACCAGGTTTGCTGAACCCTAGTAGCCAGTGTGTTCTTCGTCCTGCAGCTTCTACACCTACTCCCTACAAGACAGCAGCTGGCACTTCTCTACATCGGGAGCCTTCTCCTGTATCTGTGAAGAAGCGACTCTCGCCACCCATACATCAGAGTCAGTTTCTCCTCCAAGACTTCCGTTTCCAACCGATTCCATGGAGAAAGCCCAATGTTCCCAGCCAGTCATGTCAAAGCCCATCACCAAAGAGCAGAGACCAAAGCGTGAGGCTATGAAAAGGAAGGCTCAGCAGGAGCTTGAGAACGATGCCAAACACACCTCTTTGGGGAAAGTGCAGTTCTTTATTGAGAGTGAAAAAGAGATGGACATCTCTCTCTAATATGGCTATGTAATGTGAGTAGCTGGAATGGTAGGTTCCACTTGAGGTACCAGATGGTTGCCTTAGACAAACACTGAAATGCCATACACAGTTTATTAATTCTAATACCTTTTTAACCAATTGATGAGATGCATCTTAGTTAATTGGTTGCTAATAAAGTTTCTGAAGTTTGAGATGCTGTCAAATGTGGTTGTTTTTGGGAGGGGCAGGGGTTGAAGGATGGCATGGGAAAGAATGGGAAGGTATAGAGAGGACAAAGGGGGAATAGACAAGACTATGAGAAAGAGAAACTTGGTCCAGGGTTCTAAAGCCCATCAGAGGAGAAATTGCATGGGCCTGATGAAGAGTGGGAAGCTCAAATTATATTACCTTGAGGGGCTTCTCTGTGGTCTTCCATGGTCCCGGGTGCCTGTAGCCTTCTCTAAACATCGCTGTTAACTGCAGCTCACACAAGAACCAACGTTATCAGTGTCGTTGGGGCTGCGTTGGGGGATGTACCGGCTAAGACATGCGCACTAGGTCACCACCCCCAAAGCAGTCGGTACCGCTTGACCTTGAGCCTGGAAGGTGGTGGCAGAAAGAGGTGGTCCTAGGAGAGTTAATGGGTTGAGGAACGGATGGCAGGGAAACCGGGAAGGGAAGATAACTGGACAGCTGGTGATCATCATAGGAGAGTTGGTGGATGTTTTTTTTAATTACGTTAACATGCTTTTCGTAATTGATAAGCAAAACAATAATACGAAAATAAGATAGGTTCTAAAGAACAGGTTACATATAAGACCGAGAGAGCTGAAAGGACTGGCATTCCTTCTGGAGCTTTCAATCATACAATTTACTAAAGATGGTATTTTCACATCACTTAGCTGCGGAGAGACAATGTGAGAAACAGAATGCCACCAGAAAAGCAAACTGGATGACCACGGTTCATAAAAGCCAGGTGGAAGGTGTTCACATGGATTCCAAGTGCCCGTGGGTTAACAGGAACATATATTTCACTAAGTCTGCTTGGTACCAGTAACTACTTTGGTGGAAATGGAGCAACACGGATGCAGTTTCTGACAGACCTGAGACTAAACTGCTAACAAATTTTCCCAGGAAAGGGTAGTTGACTGGCTAGGAACAGAACAACTTGAAAAGTGTTTTGCTACCTTTCATGTATGGCTAGAGGAAAATGATCCCAGTCAACTCTCCAAACGAACAAGCTTCAACTCCCTTGAAGGAAAGTTGTATTCACTGAGGAAAAAATGCTGGGAGAACAGTCTGAAATGATGGGAAAAGAGACAATAAGTGCAAAAGGAAGGACTTGAAATTTGGCGAAAACAAAGCTTGAAACAACAAGATCTGGTGAGCACATGATTTACTGGGAATGGGTTCTGAGGAGGAAAAGAGCGATATCAGGGATGTGAACAAGGAACATCCAAGTGAAGGAAGACTTTTAGCTAGCTGATTACCCCATGGGCAACATGGTTGCAAGACTACCAGAACTTCCCAAGGAATTGACTTTAAGTTTCTTTCTTTTATATGGTCACTTACAACATGTATTCTTTGCCTTCTTCAACGACAATTTGGAGTGTTCGTTTCTTTCTCAATATTCTGTTCACTTGTGTAAGCATCTTTAACAACTGCTGGATAACACAAGTATTTGATCAGACTTATTTTGTACTATCATCTTTAGTTGAGATTACTGACAACTAGGTCTAAAGTGAAGTTTGCTTTGATTGGTAGAAGTAGAGTAGCGAGGACTAGGGATGGAATCAGAGATTACAGGGTACCACATTCAGTTCCTAATAAAACAAGTCAAGGACAATGTCCCTAATAGACTATTGAAAAAGACATCCATCTCTGTTTAACATGTAAATTCAGCATATTATATATTAAATTATAAATGGATTAATATTCCTGTATTTGGTCTTTTAAAGACATTCAAGCTTGGTTCAGGAAACAAACACTGCCTATGAAATCATAACAACTTAATCATAAAAACCTGATTACTACTTGAGTTTCCAAGAATGTCAGTGCTAAGAATGATTTCCCTTGATATCCCTAGTGCATATGATAGGCATATGAATACATCTGTGTGAATAAATAATTGGTATCAAATTTCGAGTCTCACCCTACATGGTTGTGGGTATTGTGAAATAGTTTTATATATTTTCGTAATTTTGCAATAAGATCTCTGGGTGTCAATCCTTGAATCATAAATACCTTTTCGTATGCTCCAGCACCACCTCCTCCCACCTTGATTACTATATATATGACCTCCTAAGGAGTCATTTGCTTTGTCCACTTTGTTTTAGTCCTTCTCTCTCTCTCTCTCTTTTCAAAGGTGAGTTATCTGTTTCAAATCAAGGTGCATGTATTTTGTGTGGCAGTTTTAATCTTTATGAGTGATTTAAAATTTCTTCATTTATTTTTTAATTGAATCACCATGAGATGGTCCATTGCAAAGCTATTTTGTGCAATTTAATTTTTAATCCTTTCAGTGAAGCCAAGGAAAATCTCTTACACGTGAAATTCAGAATTTCCATATTTCATGTGAATCAAAACTGATTGTTCTTGTGTGTTTTTTTTATATTTTTATTATTTTTATTGATAGAAAAGGGATCACCAAATAATGGGTGTTGGGAGGATACTCCCAGGATGGGAGATGCATGCTGAAACTAGACTCTAGACCGAACATGATTGCCACTCAATACCTCTTTTGGTATGTTTTTTAGATAATTCTTCCCCTTCTCTGTTTGCTTAGGACCAGGAATTTGCCTCTCCCATCCCTGTTCTTTCAGGAAGCCAGAGAGACATCTTCAGGCAGGAAGAGCATGAAATTTACATAGAAGTGGTACTGCATGGACAGTATCATGTTAAGCGAAATGAGTCAGAAAGAGAGGGACAGACAGAGCAAGATTGCATTCACCTGTAGAACATAAAATAACAAAATAGGAGACGAACTCCCAAGAGTGGCCGAGATTAGTGTCAGGAATTTTTCTTCATAGCTTGGAGACCAACCACACACGCTAGCAGAAAAGGCAGCTCAGATAGAGAATGGAGCACCAAATAAAGGGTGTTGGGAGGATCCTCCCAGGATGGGAGAGAGTGCGGAACACAGACTAGAGACCAAGCATGATTGTCACTCAATGCCTCTTTTGCAAACCACAACACCTAAAAGGAGAGAGAGAGAACAAAGGGGAATGCCCTCCCACAGAGTCAGGGTGGGATGAGGGGATGGGGGGTGGGAGGCATACTGGGATCCCTGGTGGTGGGAAATGGGCACTGGTGGAGGGATGGGTATTTGATCATTGTATAAATGAAACCCACGCACAAAAATTCATATGTCTACAACCGTACCTCATGGTGTCTCACTAATAAAAATTTAAAAATTAAAAATAAAAAAATTGGAACATAAAGTAAAAATACAACAAGAGAAAGATCTAACAATAGCAAAGAGGGCTATAGTACTCAAAACGTTGAGAAACAGGCACATTGGCAAGTATTTTTAAATTCGCATCCAGGAGAGAATATAGCATTGTACGTGAACAAATCTACTCTATGGATTCATCTCATCCTTGAAATGGAAAAGGACAATGTGTTACAGTTTCCAATTTGCAAATAAGCTCTATAACATCTATTTTTTGCTATGTTTCTATGCTTTATCGAGTATTATCCTGATTTTTACTTTAAGGATTAAAACAGTATTTGCCTGCATTAAACTTTTTAATTAAATGTTTTATTAGAAATGATTTTTAATGATTAAGAATGTTTTATTCACATGTCCTTTTCAAAAAGAAACATATAGGCCAAAGAGCTAGTGCAGCATGTAGAGGGTGTTTACCTTGTATGCAGCTAACCTGAGTTCAATTCCCAGAACCCTGAGCTTGCTAGGGGTGATCTCTGGATACAGGGTCTGAAGTGAGCCCGGAGCACATCTGGGTGCGCTCCCCTCCACACATACAAGGAAGAAAAGAAAAGAAAAACATATAACTGATTCTTGAGTAACATAGACGTTAAGGGTGCTAACTCCTCTATAACTTTTGAAAACCCCCAAATTTAATAGATAGTCTGCACTTGACCAAGAAGATGGTTTTCTAATAGTATTTAATTCCATTGTCTGCAATTAGTACTATGTTGGCCTGTCAATCTGTAAATTTTGATACATTTAAAAACTTTTATGGATTTTATAATAGATTTATAATACATTTGTATTTTAAGGTAGTAAGTGATTATTTATATTTCTATTTGTGTGGGCTATTTGGGCCGTAGTATGTGGTGCTTGGGACTTCAGACTCTGTGCTCAAGGATCATTCCTGGTGGTGCCAGCCATTAATTTGGGTTGACAGTGTGCATGGTAAGTGCTTGAACCCCTATACAAAGTCTGGGGTCCAACCAAATCATTTATCTGCATATATTTTATACATGCATGGCATACTTTTCCTTAGATTTTTTTATATTTCTAGGATATATTGATTATCTTTAATTATTTCACATCCCTACCAATGTCCAAAAGTTTTCAAAATACAATTAATGAAAAATACCATATAGAAGTCCAAATTTGTATTGTTCATGGAATAACTATATTACAAAGAAAGTAGAACCACAATAAACATGCAAGTAAAATGCAGGTACATTTCTTTGGAGTCTTTCAATTATGCATTTATATTAGTCTCTATACAAGTATGATTTTTAAATAATCAATTTCAATTACTATACAATGTTTATTGAGACTTTTTAATTGTAATGTTTTACTGCTAAGATGACATTGATGTGAACATTTATATCTATTTGTCTACTTTTCTAATTGTTTACATGAGATCAATTCTTTTTTTTTTAAATTTATTTATTTTATTTTTGTTTTTTACAGTTGTAGATTTACAATGTTTTGTGCTTGGGTTTCAATTATACAATGATCAGATACCCATCCCACCACCAGTGCCCGTTTTTCACCACCATGGATAATATCCCTCCCACCCCCATCCCCCCATCCCCCCCTGCCTCTGTGGCAGGGCAATCCCCTGTGTTCTCTCTCTCCGTTTGGGTGTTGTGGTCTGCAAAAGAGGCATTGAGTGGCAAACATGTTCAGTCCATAGTCTACTTTCGACATGCATCTCCCCTCCTGGGAGGATCCTCCAAACATCTTTTATTTGGTGCTCCCTTCTCTATCTGAACTGCCCTTTCCTCTAGGATACCCAGCTGGCCTCTAAGTTATGGAGTAATCAACCTGGTGCTGAAATGAGATCAATTCTTAACAGCTAACTTACTTGTGACCAGATATGTAGCTCAGGACAAAAGAACTTGGCCTGCGTGTATGAAACTTTGGTTTCTGTTCTTCGCACTATAGAAACAAAAGCAAAACCATTAACTGTGGTTGGAAATAGGCCTCGGTGGTAAAATATTTGCCTCACATTTCTGAGGTTCTGGGTTTGATCCCTGAATTTCCATCTACACACACAAAAGCTAACTTACAACAAAGTCTCACACTGGAGACCTAACTGGGCCCCTCAAGAAAATCGATGAACAATGGGAGGAGAGTGACAGTGACACTGACTTAATGAACATTAAACTGCTTTAAGCTATATATTGCCTAACTATTAAAAGGATTTAATTCTCAATAAAATAGCTTGGAAAGGTCTTTTTTCTAGCACCTCTGCTAGGGAAAGATAGCACCTGATTTTTCAATATTTGTAATTTGGGGGGACATTTTAATTTCTCATTTTAATTTGTGCTCTTTGTCTACTAGTGAGCTTGAAAATTGCATTTGTTTGGTACAACATGGAAAATATTATGCTATGGGAAATGAGTCAGAAAGAGAGGGACAGACATAGAAAGACCGCATGCATCTGGGTAACATAAAGTAACAAAACAAGAGACTAACACCCAAGAACAGCTGTGTTAAATACCAGGTTGTTCACTCCATGGCTTAGAGGCCAGGTGCACTGTCTAGGGGTAAAGGCAGCGCAGATAGAGAAGGGAGCACCCAATAAAGGGTGCTGGGAAGATCTGCCCAGGATGGGAGGTGCCTGCTGAAAGTGGTCTATGGACCGAACAGGATTGCCACCCAATGTCTCTTCTGCAGACCACAGCACCCAAAAGGAGAGATAGAACAAAAGGGAGTGCCCTACCAAAGAGGCAGGGTGGGATGGGGGATGGGGCTGGTGGTGGGATGGGCACTCCATCACTGTATAACTGAAACCCAAGCGCAACAACCTGTAAGTCTACAACTGTACCTCATGGTGTTTCACTATTAAAACAAAACAGAACAAAACAAAAATTTAAAAGAAATTGCTCTTGTGTTTACTAGTCATTTACACTTCTTTCAATAGAGATTATGTGATCATGGTTTATGCTTATTTTTTCTATTCAAGTGTAATAGCTCAATACTGATTTATTTCACAGCACTAATTTTTTAAAACCATTCATCCTTGGCCTATCATATTAATTGCCAGTATTTGTTGGTTTTGCTTGTTTTTTGATCACTTAATTTGGTTTTTGTTCTTTTCTTACATATTGTAAAATTTTGACACAAATGAGCATATGTTTTTCTTTATTTTCTACAGTTTTAAACTGAGAACAACTGTTTGTTTTGTATAAATAAGATACCTGTGCATTTACTATTTCTTCTCATTTTATTTACGTTTTAACACATCCTGATTCATCTACAACTTATCCTAGTAAGTGTTGTCATATTGAAAGAAACCACCAATTTTTTCAATCATAGCATTGTAGCACTGTCCTCCCGCGGTTCATCCATTTGCTCGAGCGGGAACCAGTAACAACTTACAACAAATTGTGAGACTTGTTGTCACTGGCTTTGGCCTATCGAATACGTCATGGGTATCTTGCCAGGCTCTTGCTATGTGGACGAGATACTCTGGGTAGCTTGCGGGGCAGAGGAATCGGAATCAGGGTTGGGCTCCTGCAAGGCAAATGCCCTACCCGCTGTGCTGTAAATGTTATCTAAAATATACTAGTAATACCAAATGTTGTTTCTTTAACAGTGCAATATAAAGGATTATTTTGTAATTTTCTTGATGTGTTAATGAAATAGCTAAGCTCTTGAGTATCATAGGAGTATTTTTCTAACACAAGAGTCTGACGAAGGTGAAACTGTTATAACCGTCTTGTAGGATTCCATCTCCCTAGCCTGCTTCATTCTACCCCGCTCTCTATCCAATCCGGTCTTCTTCTTGGGATTCTGACCTCCTGATTGGCTATCCTCTACCTTTCAACTGCCTACTTTATGACATCATTCTCCTACCAAACCAACCACCAACTGGTAGAATCTTGGGGGTCCTATGTAGTTGCTTGTAAACAAATTTGAATCATCATGGCAAGTGACGAGTGACCAATGACCAATCACCAGTGAGCAGTCGTCTGTACTGAACACTTGCGGTCTTAAGCTGCTTCAGTGTTCAGACGTACTCTCGTACCTTCTCCTCTTCTCGTCTACCTTTCATCGGTATTTCCTCTTCTCTGACCATGTCAGGTAAGGAATCATACTTTTCAAAGCTTTTCATTAGATTTATCATCCCTAAACTTAGCAGTCAAGGAAAAACAGCACGTAGTAATGAAAGAAAGTATTCAAGTAGAATTTTATAAGCCTCATTTTAGCTTGACTTTGACATTTGCTGTGTGATTTTAGACACTGGATTACTTTCTCTCACATACAAAGTGTTTTTCCTCATTGATCACATTATATTTTAGACATACTTAGGAGCTCAAATACACACACACACACACATATAAATATATATGAGTGTTGATTCTCTGTGTTTCCTTTTTCCTTTTAATAGTGAATTTTACATGATATCCATTGAAAACAAGTAAATCAGAGACAGTAATTTTACAGAAACAGAAAATAGAGATGCTGCGGAAAACTGTTAATATATTCTAGCGTGTGTTCTCTCTAATGGTCTCTCCACTTGTATGTATACTTCAGTATTTTAAATATAGTGATATTACAAAGTAATAATCATTGATCTTTGAGATTTCTATTTAAACCAGGTAATAAGAAAATATGGGGCATGAGGAAGGTGTGCAGTGCTGAGCGGCAGGAAGGGCTTACCAAGCCCTCAAAGGTAAGAAAGTTTGGGATCACTTTCATCAAACATTGACCAATTGAAACCAAGACGATATGAGGGAGAAATAAATAGGAAAGAAAGAACGAACGAAAGAAAGAAAGATAGAAAGATAGAGTGAAGAAAGAAAGAAAGAAATAGGGACGTCGATTATAAGGAAGGGGAAAACATTTGGACAGAATGTTGAAGAGAACCAAAGGTTTAAAATAAAAAAAGAAAGAATATATATTAAATATGCTCATCTAAATACACTGAGAGCAAGTCAAAGCAATTTACTTCAATAAATGCCAGGACTAGAAAGTATACTATGCCTTGAATAGGGTTCCAGTAGGAAAAGCAGTTTATCAGAAAGCCATCCTTGCTGGCTTTTTTCCTGATTATCTCTTAGAACACGGTACTTGGTTCTTAACAGTTTGGAGTATATACACGCTTCAGAAATGATGCTTCCCATAAATCGCTAATAGTGCTTATCTAGGGCGGTGGAAGACACAGAATCTTCAATGTTTTTATTACGTTCTGGTTTTTAAGTACATGTACGCGCTGCCTGTTAAAATAAAAAAAATGGTATATTCTAACTTGAATCAGGAGATTTGATTCATTTGTGTGGTAAGTAGGTTCCAGGTTAAAGCTTCTTGTAATCTTTACAAATATTATTTCATATGATTTTTTCTTCCTAACATCAGAATATTTTGATAATAGTCAACATCTGTTTTTAGATCCTAAGAGGAAATAGAAAAATCAAACCTCACATGTCTAATTACACATTTTTGTCATATTTGTGAATTATGATTTTTCCTACATTAAAGATAATTTATAGGATTTTGTTGCTCATTTATTAAACATTGAGAAGAACGTTTTCCTGGTTGATAAATATAATTCTAATGTAGGGGTTGAACGTAAATTTGCAATATTTTGTGATCACTTTTTAAATGGTCTTTTCTGTTTCTTGTGTGATAAAGTGAAATCCTATGCTATGTTGAACACGTGTTGTTTTCTGGTTAATATTCAAATGTACTGATGAGAATAATATTTTGTACTTTCGAAGTTTCTGTATTTTACTCATTTAAAACTTTTCTTGTCTATGAAATACAATCACGTTTACTCGTATTTTCTTTTTGTTATGTAGTTACTGGTAAATCCTTTCTCTTTAATCGAGTGGTAAAGTGTGCACTCAAAAATCACCTTCTATTCCATTTTTTGGCTAGCAGTTTTTTTCTAAAATAGAATACTGTCTTCATATTGTATATGTGGAACAATTTATTAATAATCTTATTGTACTGTTTTATTTGGTTTTGTTTGGAATCACATACACTGTTTTTTTCAGGGCTTACTCTTGGGTCTTCTCTAACATAACTTACTGTACTATGCTGCTTGCTACAGACACCAGATTTCATTAATGTCTATATACTTATTTTTCAGTTCTGTGATACATATTTTTCATGATGTTTTCTTTACAGTTCCTCCTATATAAATCACATGAAACAGAAAAATTATATTCATGTATGCATTATTATTCTCAGAATTATTAGTAACTACATTGTAGATAAACAACGTATGGCACAGAGTTTAAATAAAGTTTTCCATCCAAAAACATTTCTTGGGAAAAACTCAACTAGTCATTTTTGAAGTGGATCAAAAATGAGGGTAACCTTCAGTGCATCAACAAGATTAAGTCGTATATGAACCGAAAGTAACAGGTACTCATGGCACAAGTCAAATGGAAACCTAATGATTACAATGGTAATAGTTGTAAAGACCCCAAATGCTGATATTAATGTAAGGTATCTTTCTTCCGGTTTCTGGCCTTGTAGTGATCATGAAGTGTCCTGGCCAAAAGTCCACATGCTTTAGGTTGTGTAACCTGGAAATTCTTAACGGACAGAGAGAGATAGTACGGGAGGGGATAAGGCACTTGCCTTGTACACAGCCAATCCAATTGAATCTCTTTCATGGCATACACATTACCGAATGTTCTAAGGGGTCACTCCAAAGTGCAGAGCCAGGAAGAACCCAAGATCACTGTCAGTTGTTGGTCCAAACTCTACACCACCCCACACCCCGCCCTGTAAAAATTATTGGAATATAGGAAATCTCTTTGCCATCTCTGGGCCTCAGGTTTCTTCTTGTCCAGAGAATGTTTCCCATTCTCTTAGACTTCCTAGTTTGAAAAAGCTTCCATTATCGGAAATAGCATAGGAGTCAATAGGATAGCAAGCTACAGGCAATTCTAGGATAAGGAGAAACTATCTGTAAGCAAGAAATCCAGGTACAGACACGATCACCTGGTTCTTTTACAGTTCTTTGTTCACTGTGGGAGCACGATACCAAATACACAAAGTGCCAAAAGGTCCCCATCTTTGAATCACCCCAAATTGTTGGAATTTTGGAAATTCAGTTGACTGTTGGTACTAGAAGCATCTCGATGGCTTAAATTTTAAGTTCATATTGTTCCTCTCAGCGTTGAAGGAGATTATTAGTCTCACAGATTTTTTTCATCACCCTCTTGTTCCTTACAGTAAATTTTCAAAATCCATCTGTATTGGGAACTGCACATACTCTGCAACTTTCCCTTCCCATGGTGAATGATGCAGCTTCCGTACTAGGAAGTGTCTGCAAATACTCCAGTGTATCTGCTCCAGCTGGTAGTTCTACTTGGCTCCTGTCCTCAGCCTCTGGCACCTCTTTCCAAACACTGATTGGTAGTGCCTATCTTTACCAACATTTCAGCACAACAATGCTATCCGGAGTGTTTCACCAGAGTCATATATCCACCTCAGCTACTTCCGACTGGAGTGTTTTGGAATGGGATATTGCAGGAAGTGCTGAAGAGAGGTCTTTGATGGGAGACTTTTCTGTGAATGTCCTTGAGCAAGACACCGCTGTCTCTTCCATGTCTATGGCGGTTCGCTATGAGAAAATCCTAGATACCAACAACACGGTGTCTGTGTACCCATCACTTTCTGCCAGTCTTGTTGAGAGAACACCATCTCTGGTTCCACATCAGAGACGAAGCCTGTCACTTCCCTACCAGGAACGAAGTCAGGTATATTACAATTATCAAGGCACTCTGGTAACTCTCCTTTCTGGCCTGCAGTCTTATGACACCATGTCATACATAGGTCAAAATGGCTCTGCCCCCCAAGCTTACAGCAACTCATCTAGAGAAATATTTACGGTTCTGAAGGAGGTCCAGCCGCCAAATAACCAAATACCCGCCTCTTCTCCTGGAATCGACTTCACTCTGTCTGCTCAACCCATCACAGAATCGAGTTATCAAGGTGAGTAGAACTGAGAGAAGGGAAAGAAAATTCAAAAATTGGGGTCAAAAAAGAGGAAAACTGTCCGTAGACAGGTGGTATTCATATACACTGAGATTTTTAAGTTTATGAAAAGAACTTAACTAAACTCAGTTTATGTTTACTCCCCTCACTCATTTTACAGCATGTTATTTTCACAGTCAACATAAGAGCTCCTAATGGAGATTGGAAGGTATGATAGTAAATGGACATCTAGGTTTCATATAATGAAACTTCAGGAGCACACAAAAGAATGCCACATTTTTCCCTAGTTATTTCATTTATTTTTTAATTTTTATTAGTTAAACATAAGGAGGGACAGATGTAGACTTAAAATTATTGTGCTTGGTTTCATTTATACAATGATGGAGTACCTATCCCTCCACCAGTGCCCATTCTCCAGCACCACGGTTCCCAGTATTCCTCCCACCACCATAACCCCCATCCCACTCTGCCTCTGTGGCAGGGAATGCCACATTTTTCACTGTTCTATTTCAGCAGTACTCAAGAATTACCACACTAAAAGTAAAATACATGTCTTAAACTAGTATTTTTTTTATTTTCTTAAGAAGTTTCAGAACTCTTATTGTAATGGTACCACTTTAACTTTCCCTTCCATTAAGAACTGCAAGGTTCTGAATACACTTGTGGTTCAGAGATTCTGACTCAAATCATGAAACCTAGAATCTGTACTTCAGCACAAATATCATGCTGAAGTAGTGCTTCATTCATACTCTTATTCTATGATATTAACGTCCTTTTATTTTTCCATGAAAGTGAATAAATTGAGAGTACAATACATTACAATGCTACGCTCTGTATGGCATTTATTAGTTTGAAAATCTATAATTTTTTTAAAAAAAAACATTTTGTTTGGAGGACGTTGATTCTGTCTCATAGACCGAAGTGCTCAGGGATTACTCCTGGATCTGTGCTGGGGATCACTGCTGAAGACGCTTAGGAGATCATAGGTGATACGAAAGATCAAACTGAGGTCAGCTGTGTGCAGGGCCATTGCCTTACCAAATGTACTTTCCCTCTGTCCCAAGTCTCTTATTTTTCAATTCAATTTACACAGAAACTCTCTCAAATACAAAGAAAACCAAAAATCAAGAGCTCCACATGACAAACAGTAAGAACTACAACATTTACCTCCAATCTTCGAGCACAGGGCCTTGTCCATTTTCCTTAGAATAGCCAGTAACAATGCCTTGCCTATTGCTGGTAGGTGCATGGTTGTTGCACCACTAGTTTTGTGGAGTGAATATCTAATTTCGCAGGCACTGATTTCTTCCATGGTTCTTTTAAGTGTTGAATTTCCTGGGGAGGAAGACTTCCCAGGCATCACAACCTTCAGGGAAGACATTTGGTCTACAACAAATTTCCGAATTGCCCCCATGTTGCAGTACCAGTATTCAAAGACCTGAGAGTAGTCCAGCACCTGAGCTTCGGGAAGTTCCCATAGTATCTCCAGCCAAAGTAACCTGGCGCTGACCCCAACTCCAACTTAGGAACAAAATGTTAAGAATTTTGATTAGGTGAAAACTGGGCTTTCAAAACCTCTGGAGACCTACCAGATCCCAATAGACGTAGATCAATGCAAAGATCTACAGGTAATGAACACCAATGACACCATCACTCTGAAGCAGGTGCAAGAAAACTCAGGTGGAACT
Organism: Sorex fumeus; assembly: GCF_029834395.1. NCBI lineage: Eukaryota > Metazoa > Chordata > Mammalia > Eulipotyphla > Soricidae > Sorex > Sorex fumeus. The sequence goes on from NW_026606203.1 coordinate 1,632,725, forward strand.
TAGGGGACCTCCCATGAAAACAGAACAACAAAAAGGAGGTTTCTGAACCTCTGGAAGGAGAACCCAAGGCCAAAATCCAGCCAAACGTCTGAGAATGCATGCTAAGCGGAATGGGGATTTTTCGTAATGCTGCAGTCAGTGATAGCTGTCCTGTGGCCACAGCCAAAACTAACAGCAAACCTCTCAAAGCTGCCTCCAGCAGTATCAGCAAGACAAAGAGCCATGGCCAGGAGAAGATAAAAAACACTAGAGAAAACTCTAAGAAAGCTAAGGAGTGTAAGCAGCCAGGGAACTAGGTCAAGGCAGAAGAAAACCCCACCATTGGCAAGATGAAACGCAAGGAAACTCAACCTGAGCTTTGCCAAGAGGCAGTTAAAAAGCCCCGCTGCTACCTAGGCATACACATGCTGGATTCTGTACAAGTGTTTCATGCTCTGGGGAAGGAGAGTGATCCAAAACTTGGAATCTCTTCCTCCCAGGTCCTGAGTACTCAAAGATGCCTAAAGATGTCAAGCCATCCTCAGCTGTCAAGCTATGGCTAGGTGCTACACAGGATGGCTACGTGCTACACAGGCCTTGAGAAAACTCAGGTCAAAGACAACAAACCAAGTAACAGTGCTGAAAAACGCTCATCTCGAGCAAAGTGTGAGCTGCACATCCTGGGAAGGTCAAATTGGTACCTTTGCCTTTTCTTACCATGGAGAATCCGCAATCTCGACCTGTTCCTCTGAGAAGACAATCTGTGTCCTCACATGGTCCTGCTGCAGCTTACCATGCCAAGCCTGGCTCTACCAATGCAGAACAGCCAACTACTGCCAATTCTTCCCAGTCAACCACTGCATTTTTCTCGGGTTCTGCCAAACCTGCTAAGTCCATTTCAACCAACCCATCTCGACCAGGTTTGCAGAACCCTAGTAGCCGACCTATTCGTCACCACACAGCTTCTAGACCTGCTCCCTACAACAGCAGCTGGCACTTCTCTCCAGCGTGAACCTCCTCCAGTCTCTGTGAACAAGCGACAGTTGCCACCCAAATGTCAGAGTCAGTTTCTTCTCCAAGACTTCTGTTTCCAACTGATTCCATGGAGAAAGCCCAGTGTTCCTGAGCCACACATGTCAAAGCCCTTCACCAAAGAGCAGAGACCAGAGCGTGAGGCTATGAAAAGGAAGGCTCTGCAGGAGCGTGAGAAGCCTGCCAAACACACCTCTTTGGGGAAAGTGCAGTACTTTATTGAGAGGGGAAAGAGATGGACATCTCTCTCTACTATGGCTACGTAATGGGAGTAGCTGGAATGGTAGGTTCCACTTGAGGTACCCGATGTTTTTCCTAGGCAAACACTGACATGCCATACACCTTTTATTTATTCTAATATATTTTTTCAAAGTAAAGAGATGCATCACAGTTAATTGGTTGTTAATAAAAGTTCTGAATTTTGAGATGCTGCCAACAGTGGTTGTTTTTGAGAGTGGCTGGGGGTTGAAGGATGGAATGGGAAAGAACGGGAAGTTCGAGACATGAAAAAGGGTGAATAGACAAGACTCTCCAAAATACAAACTTGGTCCAGGTTTATAAAGCCCATCAGAGGAGAAATTGCATGGGCCTGATGAAGAGTGGGCTAGGGTCAGAGGAAGAGTATAGCTGACAGGGCATTTGCTCTGCAAACAAGAAGGACTCAGTTCATTTCTTGCAGTCTTTTATGTTCCCCAGAGACCCACTTGATGTGAAATTTTAGCACAGAGCCTGGAGTAAGACCAGAGCACAGTCAAGTATGACTATCCCTGGTGTCCTCAGAAAAAAATGGGAGAAATGGCACAGTCTGCGGTTTTCGGTTAAAAGAATAAATTTGGAATAGGCTGAGAAAGTAAGATGAGTCTAAGATGACCAGAAGGAAAGTAAAAATTCTTCCATGGAGGCTGTGTTTACGCCTCATGGCCACCTTTGGAAAATAACCAAATTTGAGACACATCACTAAAAGATTTGTGTGGTCTATCAATAAATGATGGCTGGGGGATGCAAACACAAACACTGGGGAATAAACCTACCAGATGAGTGATCAACGCCCTCAGAGTCATTCAAGTATGACTCTTAACAGGGACAAAGCCAAGAGAACAGTTGCAGCTTTAAGCCTGAATATCAACTCCTGGGAGATGCAAAGGTAAGTCACCATGTCCTCAGGCCCTCTGTTCAGCACCCCTAGCTGCACCATTTCACTTATTCCCAAAAACATTCAGAGTTGCTATCATGGTGAGACTTTATTAGGGAGTTTTAACAATGCGGTCCATTGCCTTTGTAAGTCTTTGAATTTGTAATCTCCCCAAGGTAGCCAAGCCAGCTTTCAGGAAATTTCTGGTGGGGGGAGCTCAAATAATGTTAGCTTGAGGGGCTGGTCTTTGGTCTTCCATGGTCCCTGGTGCCTGTAGCTTTCTCTAAACATCGCTTTTAACTGCAGCTCACACAAAAATCAACTTTATAAATGGCATTGTGGCTGCATTGCGGTAAGTACCATACTAAGACATGCGTCCTAGGTCACCACTCTGAAAGGAGTTGGTATTGGTTGACCTTAAGCCTGGAAGTTTGTGGTGGAAAGAGATGGTCCTAGGAGAGTTAATGGGGTGATGGATGGATGGAAAGGAAACTGGGAAGGGTAGGGAAGTGGAAATCTGGTGATCATCATGGAATAGTTGGTGGATGTTTTTCAAATAAGTTAAAATATTTTTTGTAAATGAGATTCAAGACAAAAATACGAAAATAAGATAGGTTCCAAAGAACACGTTACATATAAGACCGATAGAGCTGAAAGGGCTGGCATTACTTCTGGAGCTTTCAATCATACCATTTACTAAAGATGGTATTTTCATATCACATAGCTGTGGAGAGGAATAGTGAGAAACAAAATGCCACCAGAAAAGCAATCTGGGTGACCACCTTCAATATAAGCCAGGTGGAAGGTGTTCACATGGATCCCAAGTGAAAACATATGTTAACAGGAACTCATATTTAACTAACTCTGCTTGGTACCAGTAACTACTTTGTTGAAAATGGGGGGAAATGAATGCAGTTTCTGATTGACCTGAGACAAACCAGTTAATAGATTTTTCCCAGAAAAGGGTAGTTGACTGGCTGTGAACAGAAAACGTGAAAAGTGTTTTGCTACCTTTAATGTATGGCTGGAGGGAATTGATCCCAGTAATCTCTTAAAACTAACAAGCTTCAACTCTCTTGAAGGAATGTTGTATTCACTGAGGAAAAAATATTGGAAGAAAAGTCTGAACTGATGGGAAAAGAGACAATAAGTGTAAAAGGAGGGCTTGAAATTTGGGTTCCTCTGAAAACAAAGCTTGAAACAAGAAGATCTGTGGGTAACATGATCTACTGGAAATGGGATCTGAGGAGGAAAAGAGTGATATCAGGGATGTGAACAAGGGAAATCCAAGTTAAGGAAGACTTAGTTAGCTGACTACCCCATGGTCAACATGGTTCCAAGACTACCAGAAATTACCAAGAAATTTACTTTAATTTTCTTTGTTTTATATGGTCAATTACAACATGTATTCTGTGCCTTCTTCAAACAGAGTTTTTCTTTCTCAATATTCTGTTCATTTGTGTAAGCATCTTAAACAACTGCTGGATAACAGAATTATTTGAGCAGACTTATTTTTTACTTTAATGTTTAGTTACTGTGTCTGGCATATCGAATACTCTCGGTAGCTTGCCGGGCTCTCCGAGAAGGGCGGAGGACTCGAACTCGGGTCGGCCATGTTGGCTGTGTGCAAGGCAGACGCCCTACCCACTGTGCTATCGCTCCAGCAAATGTTTAGTTGAGATTACTGAAAACTGGGCCTAAATTGAAGTTTGTCTTGATTGGTACAAGTAGAGAAGGAGATCTAGGCATGGAATTAGAGATCATAGGTTACCACATTCAGTTCCTAATAAAACAAGTAAAGGACAGTGTCCCAAATAGATTATTGAAAAAGATATTCATCTCTATTTAACCTGTAAATTCAGCATTTTCTATATTAAATTAAAAATGAAAGAATGTTCCTATATTTGGTCTTTTAAAGACATTCCACGTTGGTTAAGGAAACAAACACTGCCTATGAAATCATAACAACTTAATCATAATAACCTGATTACTACTTAGATTTACAAGAATGTCAGTGCTAAGAATTATTTCCCTGGATCTTAATAGTGTACATGATATTCATATGAATACATCTGTGTGGAAACATCGCTGGTATCTAATTTAGAGAATAGATATATAGAGATTAGATCACATAGCTGAGTGGGATCTCAACATTTCTAGACACTCCCCTACCCCACACACACCCAAAGACTTGTACTAATCCTTATGGATCCATGACTTTTCCTCCTCCCCTCTCCCAGAATCTTTTAAAATTTCTTTTCAAGTACTAATGTAATGCGCTTTAGAAAATATTGAGTTAAACTTAATTGTTGTCATTTAGCTTTTGGAGAACCGAGAAAATCTTATTAAAAGTGTATTTTTGTATTCTTTGAAAATGGTAATAAGAACATTATCATTGAGTCCCTGAATATACATTATATAAAGAATTTTCTGAGAAATTCCCTGTACAAATCAATACTCAAAGAAATAAATGACTTCTCTGAATGAGAATGAACTGGGACATTTCAAAGTATCAATCAGTGAATCAAAGATGAATCATAGCATCCTATAGATAAAAATGATCTTGATGTAATCTAGTCAACACCATTACATTTTTTTTCTTATACCAGCTGATAGCACTTTTAATTTTTTAGTTTTTATTTATTTATTTTTATTAGTGAAACACCATGAGGTACAGTTGTAGACTTACATACCTTTGTGCTTGGGTTTCAGTTATACAAGTATCAAGTAACCATCCCTCCACCAGTGCCCATTCTCCACCGCCAAGGAACCCAGTGACCCTCCCACCCCCCATCTCCCCAAATCCGCCCCGCCTCAGGGCATTCCCTTTTGGTTTTTCTTTGCTTTGGGGTGTTGTGGTTTGCAATTGAGGTCAATACCATTACATTTTCAAAGAAGAAAATAGGCCCCAAGATGTTCAAGACACTGCTAGTGTCCTGGGCTTCTTCCCAGCATGTACCCTGCTCCAAGCCCGCCCTTTGGAAATATGCTGGGAAGGAAAACTGGATGTTCCTTTCCTCACACTGACCTGAAAGACTCTTCCTGATTCTCAGCCAGATCAACTATTTCATTTGTTGCCTGATATCACCTCCTGTCCTTTATTTAAAAAAAAAAACATTTGATTTTTTCTGGAATATAAAGAAAAAAACTGAATGGAGTAATAAAACAAAAGCAAAATTAAACCTTTACACTCTGACATCAGAATAGTCCTTACAAGAGGGGAAGTAAATGACTGAAATGGGTAGGGGACTGCTGTTAGTTGGTTGTGCACAGTAGCTGGATATTTGAAAGTGCATGGAGTATGAATACACAGTTGCTGAGATGAGGAAGTCTGTATTTGAAGGGAATACAGTTTGTTAACTAGTCATCACAATTACATGATTGCCACTCAATGCCTCTTTTCGTATGTTTTTTAGATAATTCTTCCCCTCCTCTGTTTGCTTAGGACCGCACATTGTCTCTCCCCTCGTGTTCTTTCAGGAAGCCAGAGAGAAGTCTTCAGGCAGGAAGAGCATGAAATTTACATAGGAGTGGTACTACCTGGACTGTATCATGTTCAGCGAAATGAGTCAGGAAGAGAGGGACAGAACGAACAAGATTGCATTCACCCGGAGAACGTAAAATAACAAAACAGGAGACTAACTACCAAGAGTGGCCGAGATTAGTGTCAGGAATTTTTCCTCATAGCTTGGAGACCAACCACACAGGCTAGCAGAAAAGGCAGCTCAGATAGAGAATGGAGCACCAAATAAAGGGTGTTGGGAGGATCCTCCCAGGATGGGAGAGCATGCTGAACATAGACTATAGACCAAACATGGTTGTCACTCAATGCCTCTTTTGCAAACCACAACACCTAAAAGGAGAGAGAGAACAAAGGGGAATGCCCTCCCACAGAGTCAGGGTGGGATGAGGGGATGGGGGGTGGGAGGCATACTGGGATCCCTGGTGGTGGGAAATGGGCACTGGTGGAGGGATGGGTATTTGATCATTGTATAAATGAAACCCACGCACAAAAATTCATATGTCTACAACCGTACCTCATGGTGTCTCACTAATAAAAATTTGAAAATTAAAAATAAAAAAATTGGAACATAAAGTAAAAATAAAACAAGAGAAAGATCTAACAATAGCAAAGAGGCCTATAGTACTCAAAATGTTAAGAAATAGGCACATTGGCAAGTATTTTTAAGTACGCATCCAGGAGAGAATATAGAATTTTTTGTGAACAAATCTACGCTATGGATTCATCTTATCCTTGAAATGGAAAAGGACAATGTGTTACAGTTACCAACTTTCAAAAAATATATATATCATCTATTTTTGCTATGTTTCTATGCTTTACCGAGTATTATCCTGATTTTTAAATTTACTTTAAGGATTAAAACAGTATTTGCCTGCATTAAACTTTTTAATTAAATGTTCTATTAGAAGTGATTTTTAATTATTAAAAATGTTTTATTCACATGTAATTTTCTAAAAGAAACATATAGGCCAAATAGCTAGTGCAGCATGTAGAGGGTGTTTACCTTGTATGTAGCTAACCTAAATTCAATCCCCAGAACCCTGAGCCTGCTAGGGGTGATCTCTGGATACAGAGTCAGAAGGGAGCCCGGAGCACATCTGGGTGCACTCCACTCCCCACATAAAGGGAAGAATAGAAAAGAAAAACATATAACTGATTCTTGAGTAACATAGAGCTTAACGATGCTAACTCATCTATAATGTTTGAAACCCCCAAATTTAATAGATAGTCTGCTTTAACCAAGAACATGGTTTTCTAATAGTATTTAATTCCATTGTCGGCAAGTAGTGCTATGTGTGGCCTGTCCATCTGCAAATTTTGATACACTTCAAAACTTTAATCGATTTTATAATAGACTATATAATACATCTGTATTTGATGTTATTAAGTGATAATTTATATTTCTATTTTTGTGGGGTATTTGGGCCATAGTATGTGGTAAATGGGACTTACTTCACAATCTGTGCTCACGGATTATTCCTGGTGGTGCCAACCATTAATTTGGGTTGACTGTGTGCATGGTAAGTGCTTTAACCCCTATATTAAGTCTGGGGTCCAACCAAATCATTTGTCTGCATATATTTTATACATGCATGCATGGCATACTTTTTCTTAGATTTTTTTATATTTCTAGGATATATTGATCATCTTTAATTATTTCACATCCATACCAACGTCCAAAAATTCTCGAAATGTAATTATTGAAAAATATAATATAGAAGTTCAAATTTGTATTGCTAATTGGATAACTATATTAAGAAGAAAATAGAACCACAATAAACATACAATTAAAATGGACATGCATTCTTTGGAGTCTTTCAATTATGCATTTATATTAGTCTATATACAAGTATGATTTTTAAATAAAAAATTTCTGTTACTATAAAATGTTTATTGAGATTTTATAATTGTAATGTTTTCCAGCTAAGATGACATTGATGTGAACATTTATATCTATTTGTCTACTTTTCTAATTGTTTCCTTAATATCAATTCTTAAAAGCTAACATACTTATGACCCGATATGTAGCTCAGGACAAAAGAACTTGGCTTTCATGTATGAAATTTTGGTTTCTATTCTTCGCACTATAGAAGCAAAAGCAAAATCATTAACTCTGGTTGGAAAAATAGCTCGGTGGTAAAATATTTACCTCACATTTCTGAGGTTATGGGTTTGATCCCTGAATTTCCATATACACACACAAAAGCTAACTTACAACAAAGTCTCACACTCGATACGTAACTGGACCCGCTCCAGAAATTCGATGAACAATGGGAGGACAGTGACAGTGACAGTGACTTAATGAACATTAAACTGCTTTAAGCTATATATTGCCTAAATATTATACAGATTTAACTCTCAATAAAATAACTTGAAAAGATCTATTTTCTAGCATCTTTGCTAGGGAAAGATAGCACCTGATTTTTCAATATTTGTTATTTGGGGGGAAATTTTAATTTCTCTTTTTAATTTGTGCTCTTTGTCTACTAGTGAGCTTGAAAATTGCTCTTGTGTGGTACTACATGGAAAATATTATGCTATGGGAAATGAGTCAGAAAGAGGGGCACAGACATAGAAAGATTGCATTCCTCTGGGTAACATAAAGGAACAAAATAAGAAACTAACACACAAGAACAGCTGTGATAAATACCAGGTTGTTCACTCCATGGCTTAGAGGTCAGCTGTACTGTCTAGGGGTAAAGGCAGCGCAGATAGAGAAGGGAGCACCCAATAAAGGGTGCTGGGAAGATCTGCCCAGGATGGGAGATGCCTGCTGAAAGTAGTCTATGGACCGAACAGGATTGCCACCCAATGTCCATTCTGCAGACCATAGCACCCAAAAGGAGAGATAGAACAAAAGGTAGTGCCCTACCAAAGAGGCAGGTGAGATGGGGGATGGGGAGTAGGAGGGATTCTTGGATTGGTGGGAGTGGAGATTGGTCACTGGTGGTGGAATGGGTACTCGATCACTGTATAACTCAAACCCAAGTGCAACAACTTGTAAGTCTTCAACTGTACCTCATGGTGTTTCACTAATAAAACAAAACAAAACAAAATTTCAAAAAAAAGAAAACTGCTCTTGTGTTTACTAGTCATTTAAACTTCTTTCAATAGACATTATATGATCATGTTTTATGCTTATTTTTTCTATTCAAATTTAATAGCAAAATACTGATTTATTTCACAGCACTAATTTTTTAAAACCTTTCATCCTTGGCCTATCATATTAATTGCCACTATTTGTTGGTGTTGCTTGTTTTTTGATCACTTAATTTGGTTTTTGTCCTTTTCTTTCAGATTGTAAAATTTTGGACAAATGAGCATATGTTTTTCTTTATCTTCTACAGTTTTACACTGAGAACAACTGTTAGTTTTGTACAAATAAGATACCTGTGCATTTACTATTTCTTCTCATTTTATTTATTTTAACTCATCTCGATTCATCTACAACTTATCCTAGTAAGTGTTGTCATATTGAAAGAAACCACAATTTTTTTCAATCATAGCACTGTAGCACTGTCCTCCCGCGGTTCATCCATTTGCTCGAGAGGGAACCAGTAACATCTTACACCAAATTGTGAGACTTGTTGTCACTGCTTTTGGCCTATCGAATAGGTCATGGGGAGCTTGCCAGGCTTTTGCTATGTGGATGAGATACACTGGGTAGTTTGCCGGGCAGAGGAATCGGAATCAGGGTTAGCCTCCTGCAAGGCAAATGCCCTACCTGCTGTGCTGTAAACGTTATCTAAAATATACTAGTAATACCAAATGTTGTTTCTTTAACAGTGCAATATAAACGATTATTTCGTAATTTTTTTGATTTGTTAATGAAATATATAAGCTCTTGAGTATAATGAGAATATTTTTCTAACACAAGAGTCTGACAAAGGTGAAACTGTTATAACTGTCTTGTAGGATTCCATCTCCCTAGACTGCTTCATTCTACCATGCTCTCTATCTAATCCGGTGGTCTTCTTGGGATTTTGACCTCCTGATTGGCTAGGCTCTACCTTTCAACTGCCTACTTTATGACATCATTCTCCCACCAAACCAACCACCAACTGGTAGAATCTTGGGGGTCCCATGTAGTAGTTTGTAAACAAATTTGAACCATCGTGGCAAGTGACGAGTGACCAATGACCAATCACGTGTGAGCACTCATTTGTACTGAACACTTGTGGTCTTAAGCCGCTTCAGTGTTCAGACGTACTCTCGTACCATCTCCTCTTCTCGTCTACCTTTCATCGGTATTTCCTCTTCTCTGACCATGTCAGGTAAGGAATCATACTTTTCAAAGCTTTTCATTAGATTTATCATCCATAAACTTAGCAGTCAAGTAAAAACAGCACGTAGTAATGAAAGTAAGTATTCAAGTAGAATTTTATAAGCCTCATTTGAGCTTGACTTTGATATTTGCTGTGTGATTTTAGACATTGGCTTACTTTCTCTCACATACAAAGTGTTTTTCCTCATTGATTACATTATATTTTAGACATACTTAGGAGCTCATATACACACACATACTTAAATATATATATATATGAGTGTTGATTCTCTGTGTTTCTTTTTCATTTTAATAGTGAATTTTTCATGATTTCCATTGAAAATAAGTAAATCAGAGACAGTATTTTCACAGAAACCGAAAATATAGATGCTGTGGAAAACTGTTAATATATACTAGCATGTTTTATCTGTAATGGTCTCTCCACTTGTATTTATAATTCAGTATTTTTAATATAATGATATTACAAAGTAATAATCATTGATCTTTGAGATTTGATTTTAGCCAGGTAATAAAAATATATGGGGCATGAGTAAGTTGTGGAGTGCTGAGGGTAGGGAGTCAAGCACTCAAAGTTAAGAAAGTTTGGGATCACTTTCATCAAACATTGACCAATCGAAACCTAGACGATATGAGGGAGAAATAAATAGGAAAGAAAAAAAGAAAGACAGAAAGAAAGAAAGAAAGAAAGAAAGAAAGAAAAGCAAGCAAGCAAGCATAGGGATGTCGATTATCAAGGAAGGGGAAAACGTTTGTACAGAATGTTGAAGAGAACCAAAGATTTAAAATCAAAAAAGAAAGGTACCAGTAGGAAAAGCAGTTTATCAGAAAGCCATCCTAGCTGGCTTTTTTCCTTATTATCTCTTAGAACACAGTACTTGGTACTTGACAATTTGAGTATAAACACGCTTCAGAAATGATGCTCCCCATAAATAGCTAATAGTGCTGGTCTAGGGCGGTGGTAGACAAAGAATCTTCAATGTTTTTATTACGTTCTGGTTTTTAAGTACATGTATGCGCTGCCTGTTAAATAAAAAAATGGTATATACTAACTTGAATCAGGAGATTTGATTCATTTTTGTGGTCAGTAGGTTCCAGGTTAAAGCTGCTTGTAATCTTTACAAATATTATTTTATGTGATTTTTTCTTCCTAACATCAGAGTATTTTGATAATAGTCAACTTCTGTTTTAAATCCTAAGAGGAAATAGAAAAATCAAGTCTCACAGGTCTAATTACACATTTTTGTCATATTTGTGAATTATGATTTTTCCTACATAAAAGATATTTTATTGGAATTCGGTGCTCATTTATTAAACATTGAGAAGAATGTTTTCCAGGTTGATAAATATAATTCTAATGTAGGGGTTGAAAGTAAGTTTGCAATATTTTATGATCACTTTTTAAATGGTCTTTTCTGTTTCTTGTGTGATCAAGAGAAATCCTCTGCTATGTTTAACACGTGTTGTTTGCTGGTTAATATTCAAAGGTACTGATGAGAATAATTTTTTGTACTTTCGAAATTTCTTTCTGTATTTTACTCATTTAAAACATTTCTTGTCTATGAAATACAATCACGTTTACTTCTATTTTCTTTTTGTTATGTAGTTACTGGTAAATCCTTTCTCTTTAATGGAGTGGTAAAGTGTGCACTCAAAAATCTCCTTCTATTCCATTTTTTTGCTAGCAGTTTTTTCTAAAATAGAATACTGTCTTCATATTGTATATGTGGCACAATTTATTAATAAACTTATTGGACTCTTTTATTTGGTTTTGCTTGGGCTCACATCCACTGTTATTCAAGGCCTACTCTTGCGTCTGCTCTCCATAACTTACTGTAATATGCTGCTTGCTACAGAGCCCAGATTTCATATTCTCCTTTTTCAGTTCTGTGATACATATTTTTCATGATGTTTTCTTTACACTTCCTCCTATGAAAATCACATGAAATAGAAAAATAATATTCATGTATGCATTATTTTTCTTAGAATTATTAGTAACTACATTGTAGATAAACAACTTAAGACACAGAGTTTAAATAAAGTTTTCCTTCCAAAAACATTTCTTGGAAAAAACTCCAGTAGTCCTTTTTGAAGTGGATCAAAAATGAGGGTAAACTTCAATGCTTCCACAAGATTAAGTCGTATGTGAACCATAAGTAACAGGTACTCATGGCACAGGTCAAATGGAAACCTGATGATTACAATGGTAATAGTTGTAAAGAACCCAAATGCCTAAATTAATGTAAGGTATCTTCCTTCTGGTTTCTGGCCTTGTAGTGATCATGCAGGATCCTGGCCAAAAAAACACATGCTTCAGTTTATGTAACCTGGAAATTCTTAAGGGACAGAGAGAGATAGTACTGGAGGGGATAAGGCACTTGCCTTGTATACAGCCAATCCAGTTGAATCTCTGTCACGGCATACACTCTCCCCAATGTTCTAAGGGGTCACTCCAGAGTGTAGAGCGAGGAAGAACCCAAGATCACTGTCAGTTGTTGGTCCAAACTCTACACCACCCCAAGCCCCGCCCAATAAAAATTATTGGAATATATGAAATCTCTTTGCCATCTCTGGGCCTCAGGTTTCTTCTTGTCAATTGAATGTTTGCCTTTCTCTTAGACTTCCTAGTTTGAAAAAGCTTCCATTCTAGGAAATAGTATAGGACTCAATAGGAGGCAAGCTACAGGCATTTCTAGGGTAAGGAGAATTATCTGTAAGCAAGAAATCCAGGTACAGACACCATCACCTGGCTCTTCTACAGTTCTGTGTTCACTTTGGGAGCACGATAGCAAATGCACTAAGTGCCAAAAAGTTCCAGGCTTTGAATCACCCCAAATTGTTGGAATTTTGGAAACTCAATTGACTTTTAGTACTAGAAGCATCTCGATGGCTTAAATTTTAAGTTCAGATTGTTCCTCTCAGCGTTGAAGGAGATTATTAGTCTCACAGATTTTTTCATCACCCTCTTGTTCCTTACACAAAATTTTCAAAATCCATCTGTATTGGGAACTGCACATGCTCTGCAGCTTTCCCTTCCTGTGGTGAACGATGCAGGTTCCCTAACAGGAATTGTCTGCAACTACTCCAGAGTATCTGCTCCAGCTGGTAGTTCTGCTTGGCTCCTGCCCTCAGCCTCTGGCACCTCTTTCCAACCACTGATGGGTAGTGCTTATCTTTACCAACATTTCCGCACAACAATGCTATCTGGAGTGTTTCACCAGAGTCATATATCTACCTCAGCTGCTTCCTACCCAAGTGTTTTGGAATGGGATATTGCAGGAAGTGCTGAAGTGATGTCTTCCGTGGGAGACTTTTTTCTGACTATTGTTGACCAAGACACCGCTGTCTCTTCCATGTCTATGGCAGCTCGCTATGAGAAAACACTAGTTACCAACAACACGGTGTCTGTACCCATCACTTTCTGCCAGTCTTGTTGAGAGAAGACCATCTCAGGTTCCACATCAGAGTCAAAGCCTGTCACTTCCCTACAAGGAAGGAAGCCAGGTGTATTACTATCATCAAGGCACTCTGGGAACTCTCCTTTCCGGCCTGCAGTCCTATGACTCCATGTCATACACAGGGCTAAATGGCTCTGCCCCCCAAGCTTACAGCAACTCATCTTGAGAAATGGTTAAGGTTCTCAAGGAGGTCCAGCCCCCAAATAACCAAATACCAGCCTCTTAGTCTGGAATCGACTTCTCTCTGTCTGCTCAACCCATCACAGAATCGAGTTATCAAGGTGAGTAAAACGGAGAGAAGGGAAAGAAAATTCTAAAATTGGGGTCAAAAAAGAGGAAAACTTTTCGTAGACAGGTAGTATTCATATACACTGAGATTTTTAAATTAAAAAAAAACTCAGTTCATGTTTATTCCCCTCACTCATTTTACAGCATGTTATTTTCACACTCAATATAAGAGCTCCTAATGGAGATTGGAAGTTATGATAGTATAATGGACATCTAAGTTTCTTATAATGAAACGTTAGGAGCAGAGAAAAAAATAGCGCATTTTTCCCTTATTATTTCATTTTTTTAATTTTTATTAGTTAAACGTCATGAGGGACAGTTGTAGACTTACAAATTGTTGTGATTCGATTTCATTTTTACAATGAGGGAGTACTTATCCCTCCACCAGTGCCCATTCTCCAGCACCACGGTTCCCAGTATTTCTCCCACCACCCATACCCCCATCCCACTCAGCCTCTGTGGCAGGGAATGCCACATTTTTCACTGTTCTATTTCAACAGTCCTCCAGAATTACCACACTAAAAGTAAAATACATGTCTTAAACTTGTATTTTGTTATTTTCTTAAGAAGTTACAGAACTCTAATTGTAATGGTACCACGTTAACTTTCTCTTCCATAAATGAACAGCAAGGTTCTGAATACACTTTTGGTCAGAGATTCTGACTCAAATCATGAAACCTAGAATCTGTACCTCAGCACAAATATCATGATGAAGTAGTGCTTCATTCATACTCTTATTCTATGATATTAACGCCCTTTTATTTTTCCATGAAAGTGAATAAATTGACAGTACAATACATTACAAATCTAAACTCTGTATGGCACTTATTAGTTTGAAAATCTTTAATTATTTTTTAAAAAACCTTTTGTTTGGAGGACATTGAATCTGTGTCATAGACCGAAGTGCTCAGGGATTACTCCTGGATCTGTGCTGGGGATCACTGCTGAAGATGCTTAGGAGATCATAAGTGATACAAAGGATCAAATTGAGGTCAGGTGTGCGCAGGGCCATTGCCTTAACAAATGTAATATTGCTCTTCCCAAGTCTCTTATTTTTCAAGTTAGTTTACACAGAAATTCTTTCAAATACAAAGAAAACCAAAAAACAAGAGCAACACATGAAAAACAGTAAGAACTACAACATTTACCTCCAATCTTTGAGCACAGGACTTGTCCATTATCCGAAGAATACCCAGTAATAACCCATTGCCTATTGCTGGTAGGTGCACAGTTGTTGCACCACTAGTTTTGTGGACCGAATATCTCATTTTGAAAGCACTGATTTCTTCCTTGGTTCCTTTTTAGTGATGAATTTCCTGGGGATGGAGACTTCCCTGCCATCGCTACCTTCAGGTCAGACATATGGTCTGACACAAATTTCCGAATTGCCCACATCTTCCAGTAGCAGGATTCAAAGACCTGAGAGTAATCCAGCACCTGAGCTTCGGGGAAGTTCCCATAATATCTCCAGCCCAAAGTAACCTGGCGCTGAACCCAACTCCAACTCAGGAACAAAAACCTAGGCAAACACTGACATGCCATACACCTTTTATTTATTCTAATATATTTTTTCAAATTAAAGAGAAGCATCATAGTTAATTGGTTGTTAATAAAAGCTATGAATTTTGAGATGCTGTCAACTGTGGTTGTTTTTGGGAGTGGCTGGGTGTTGAAGTATGGGATGGGAAAGAATGGGAAGTTAGAGATAGGAAAAAGGGTGAATAGACAAGACTCTACGAAATACAAACCTGGTCCAGGGTTATAAAACCCATCAGATGAGAAATTGCATGGGCCTGATGAAGAGTGTGGTAGGGTCAGAGGAAGAGTATAGCCTACAGGGCATTTGCTCTGCAAACAAGAAAGACTCAGTTCATTTCTTGCAGTCTTTTATGGTCCCCAGAGACCCACCAGATCTGAAACTTGAGCACAGAATCAGGAATAAGACCAGAGCACAATCAAGTATGCCCCATACCTGGTTTCCTCCACAAGAAATTGGGAGAAATGGCATGGTCTGCAGTTTTTGGTTAAAAGAATAATTTTGGAATAGGCTGAGGAAGGCAGATGAGTCTAAGATGACCAGAAGAAAAGTAAAAATTCTTCCATGGAGGCTGTGTTTACGCCTCATGGCCACTTTTGGAAAATAACCAAATTTGAGACACATCACTAAAAGGTTTTTGTGGTCTATCCATAAATGATGCCTGGGGGATCCGAACTCATACACTGGGGAATAAACCTACCAGCTGAGTGATCAATGCCCTCAGAGTCATTCAAGGATGACTCTTAACAGGGACAAAACCAAGAGAACAATTGAAGCATGAAGCCTGAAGATCAGCTCCTGGGAGATGCAAGGATAAGTCACCATTTCCTCGGGCCCTCTGTTCAGCACCCCTAGCTGCAACATTTCACTTATTCCCAGCAATATTCAGAGTTGCTATTACGGTGACACTTCACTAGCGTGTTTTCACAATGCGGTCCATTGCCTCTGTAAGTCTTTGGATTTGTAAACTCCCCAAGGTAGCCAAGCCAGTTATCAGGAAATGTCTGGTGGGGGGAGCTCAAATTATATTAGCTTGAGGGGCTGGTCCTTGGTCTTCCATGGTCCCTGGTTCCCGTAGCCTGCTCTAAACATCGCTGTTAACTGCAGCTCACACAAGAACCAACGTTATAAATGGCTTTGGGGCTGCGTTGCCGGAAGTACCAGACTAAGACATGCGCACTAGGTCCCACTTCCAAAGCAGTAGGTACCGGTTCTCCTTCAGCCGGGAAGGTCTTGGTGGAAAGAGATGGCTCTAGGAGACGCAATGGGGTGATGGATGAATGGAAAGGAAACCGGGACGGGTAGAGAACTGGACAGCTGGTGATCGTCATGGGATGGTTGGTGGATGTTTTTCAAATGAGTTAAAATATTATTTGTAAATAAGATTCAAAACAAAAATACGAAAATAAGGTTCCAAAGAACAAGTTACATATAAGACCGAGAGAGCTGAAAGGGCTGGCATTCATTCTGGAGCTTTCAATCATACTATTTACTAAATATGTTACTTTCACATCACTTAGCTGTGAAGAGGAATAGTGAGAAACAGAATGCCACCAGAAAAGCAAACTGGATAACCACCTTCAAAAAAAGCCAGGTGGAAGGTGTTCACATGGATCCGAAGTGCAAATATACGTTAACGGGAACATAATTTTAACAAACTCTGTTTGGTACCAGTAACTACTTGGTTGAAAATGGGGGGAAATGAACGCTGTTTCTGACTGACCTGACACTAACCAGTCAATAGATTTTCCCAGGAAAGGGTAGTTGACTGGCTGGGAACAGAAAAACGTGAAAAGTGTTTTGCTACCTTTAATGTATGGCTAGAGGAAAATGATCCCAGTCAACCCTAAAAACTAACAAGCTTCAACTCCCTTGAAAGAAAGTTGTATTAACTGAGGAAAAAATGCTGGGAGAATAGTCTGAAATGATGGGAAAAGAGACAATAAGTGCAAAAGAAGGACTTGAAATTTGGCGAAAACAAAGCTTGAAACAACAAGATCTGGTGGGAACATGATTTACTGGGAATGGGATCTGAGGAGGAGAAGAGTAATATCAGGGACGTGAACAAGGAAAATCCAAGTTAAGGAAGACTTAGCAAGCTGACTACTCCATGGGCAACATGGTTCCAAGAATACCAGAACTTACCAAGGAATTTACTTTAATTTTCTTTCTTTTATATGGTCAATTACAACATGTATTCTTTGCCTTCTTAAAACACAATTTGGAGTGTTCATTTCTGTCTCAATATTCTGTTCATTTGTGTAAGCATCTTAAACAACTGCTGGAAAACAGAATTATTTGATCAGACTTATTTTTTACTTTAATGTTTAGTTGAGTTTACTGAAAACTAGCTCTAAAATGAAGTTTGTCTTGATTGGTACAAGTAGAGAAGGGAGGACTAGGGATGGAATTAGAGATTATAGGGTACCACATTTAGTTCCTAATAAAACAAGTAAAGCACAGTGTCCCAAATAGACTATTGAAAAAAATATTCATGTCAATTTAACCTGTAAATTCAGCATTTTCTATATTAAATTAAAAATGAAAGAATGTTCCTACATTTGGTCTTTTAAAGACATTCCAGGTTGGTTAAGGAAACAAACACTGCCTATGAAATCATAGCAACATAACGATAAAAACCTGATTACTACTTAAATTTCCAAGAATGTCAGTGCTAAGAATTATTTCCCTGGATGTCCTTAGTGTACATGATAGTCATATGAATACACCTGTGTGAATATATCGCTGGCATCTAATTTAGAGAATAGATATATAGAGATTAGATCACATAGCTGAGTGTGATCTCAACTTTTCTACAAACTCCCATGCCCCACACACCCAAAGACTTGTACTAATCTTTATAAATCCATGACTTTTCCTCCTCCCATCTCCCAAAGTCTTTTAAAATTTCTTTTCAAGTACTAATGTGATGCGCTTTAGAAAATGTTGAGTTAAACTTAATTGTTGTCATTTAGCTTTTAGATAGAGTTCCAAGAAAATCTTATTAAAAGAGTATTTTTGTATTCTTTGAAAATGGTAATAAGAACATTATCCTTGAGTCCCTCAATCGACATTATATAAAGAATTTTGTGAGGAATTCCCTGTACAAATCAATACTCGAAGAAATAAATGACTTCTCTGAATGAATCTCTCCCACTTTGCCCCAACTCAGGGCATTCATTTTTGCTTTTTCTTTGTTTTAGGGTGTTGTGGTTTGCAATGGAGGTCAATACCATTACATTTTCATAGAAGAACATAGGCCCCTATATGTTCAAGACACTACTACTGTCCTGCGGTTCTTCCCACCATGTACCTTGCTCCAAGACAGCCTTTTGGAAATATGCTGGGAAGGACAACTGGATGTTCCATTCCTCACACTGACGTGGAAGACTCTTGCTGATTCTCAACCACATCAACTATTTAATTTGTTGACTGATATCACCTCCTGTCCTTTATTTTTTTAAAAAAATATTTGATTTGTTTCTGGAATATAAAGAAAAAATAAAATGGACCAATAAACAAAAGCAAAATCAAACCTTTACACTCTGACATCAAAATCGTCCTTATAGGAGGGGAAGTAAATGACTGAAATTGGTAGGGGAGTGTTGTTACTTAGTTGTGGACAGTAGCTGGATATTTGACAGTGCATGGAGTATGAATACAGTTCCAGAGATCAGGAACTCTGTACTTGAAGCGAATACAGTTGGCAAACTTGTCATCACAATTATATGTCCATATGAAATTTATCTACATATGCTTTGTGCTTTCCTTGCATGTATGTGTTATGCATTCTTTTATCATGGCCTCAGAAATGCATCTGAGGGGACTCGGAAAATTAGTTGAGCCCCAAGTATGAGGAGAGAAGTAGTAAAGAATTGGAGGAGGAAGAAATATGCGTTGGAGCTTAAGAGCCGTGTAAGAGGAATATATAGATATGTATGTGTGTAAATACACATATATATGTATAAATATATATATGGGCTGGAGCCATAACACAGTGGGTAAGATGTTTGCCTTACACGTGGCCAACCTGAGTTCGATTGCTCTCCTCCACTCAGAGAGCCCGGCAAGCTACTGAGAGTAACCCTCCCTCATGGCAAAGCCTGGCAAGCTACCTGTGAAGTATTCGACATGCCAAGAACAGTAACAACAAGTCTCACCATAGGGACGTTTCTGGTGCCTGCTCGAGCAAATCAGTGAACAATGGGAGGACAGTGCTACATTGCTATGGTTAATTCAAACGTTGTTTATGTAAAATATGAAAGAATCAAATAAATATTCTATAAAGCTGATTACACCTATTAAATTAATATAACTTTAAATAATGTTTAGAAATTAAGTTGAAGAATTTTAAGGCTATCGAAAGATATTGAAAATATATCAAGAAACACATGGATTTTTGAGGACGAAGAACACGTAGCAGTTGTCCTTTCTTAAGGTTATTATTTTTGGCATTTATAGAATATGCTTTCCCTGAGTTTTTGTTAATAGCTTCCGTTTTTTAGAAAGCATCATAATAAACTATATTTTTTGAAAAAATTAAAAAAAAGCTCTGTTAGTGAGTGGATTCTGTATGTTTGGAACGTGGGAAGTATTTTCCTATGTAATTTACATTAAACATGATATTTATAACAGAAATACCATCTGCAATACTATTCACAATAGCCAGAAGAAACTATGGTATACCTACACAATTGAATACTACGCAGTTGGCAGGAAACTGAAATCATGAAATTTGCTTATAAATGGATGTACAGGGAAGAATATCATGTTCAATAAAATCAGTCAGAAGGAAAGGGGTATACTGATTGGACTACCCCATTTTTTGGATATAAAAAACCAGATTGTGAGACTAATACCCAAGGATAGCAGAAACACAGGCCAGGAGAATTGGTCAATGGTTTGACGCTTGCCACAAGTGCTGAAGGCGAGTATTTGGAATAAAGAAGGGACCACTGTGACAATGATAGTTGGAAGTGATTACTCTGGATGAGAACTGAGTCCTGAAAGTAGGTTAATGAATAAACGTGAGAACCTCTCACTCTCTGTATTACAATCCATAATGCCCAAAGGATGTGTGTGTGTGAGAGAGAGAGAGAGAGAGATAGAGAGAGAGAGAGAGAGAGAGAGAGAGAGAGAGAGAGAGAGAGAGAGAGGTGCCTGCAATAGTGTAGAGACAGCAGGCTGTCAGGTGGGGTTTAGGGTTGGGAGAGGTTGTGGTGGGAGAGAAACTGGGGACATTAGCAATGGAACTGTATAGGCAAATGCCCTACCCACTGTGCTGTAAACGTTGTATAAAATATACTAATAATAAGACATAATGATGTTGGTGAACAGTGCAATATAAATGATTACTTAGTAATTTTCTTGATTTATTAATGAAATATGTAAGCTCTTGAGTATAATGGGAGTATTTTTCTAACGTAAGAGTCTGAGGATGGTGAAACTGTTATAACTGTACTGTAGGATTCCATCTCCCTAGCCTGCTTCATTCTACCTCTCTCTCTACCCAATCCGGTATTCTTCTTGGAAATCTGATTGGCTAGCCTCAACCTTTCAACTGCCTATTTTATGACATCATTCTCTCATCAAAGCAACCAACAGCTGGTAGAATCTTGGTGTTCCCATGCAGGTGTTTGTAAACAAATTTGAAACATCATGTCAAGTGACCAGTGACCAATAGCTGGAATGGTGGGTACCACTTTAGGTACCAGATGGTTACCTTAGACAAACACGGAAATGCCATACAAATTTTATTTATTCTAATATATTTTTAACAAATTGAAGAGATGCATCATAGTTAATTGGTTGTTAATAAAAGTTATGAAGTTTGAGAAGCTGTGGTTGTTTTGGGGAGAGGCCAGGGGTTGAAGGATGGCATGGGAAAGAATAGGAAGTTATAGAGAGGACAAAGGAGGAATACACAAGACTCTAAGAAAGATATACTTGGTCCAGGGTTCTAAAGCCCATAAGAAATTGCATGGGCCTGATGAAGAGTGGGGTAGAGTCAGAGGAATAGTATTGCTGACAGGGCATTTGCTCTGCAAGCAAGAAGAACCCAGTTCAATTCTTGCAATCCTTTAGGGTCCCCAGAGACCCACCAGATGTGAAAGTTGAGCGCAGAGCCAGGAGTAAGACCAGAGCACAGTCAAGTATGCCCCTTCCCTGGTGTCCTCCAAAAAAAAATGGGAGAAATGACACAATCTGGGGATTAGGATTAAAAGAAAAAAAAATGGAATAGGCTAAAGAAGGCAGATGAGTCAAAGGTGACCCGAAATAAAGTTAAAATTCTTTCATGGAGGCTGTGTTTATGCCTCAGGGCCACTTTTGGAAAATAATGAAATTTGAGACACATCTCTAAAAGGTTTGGGTGGTCTAATCATAAATGATGCCTGGGGGTTGTGAACACATACACTGGGGAATGAACCTTCCAGATGAGTGGTAAACGCCCTCAGAGTCATTCAAGGATGACTCTTAACAGGGACCAAGCCAAGAGAACAGTTGCAGCATGAAGCCTGAAGATGAGCTCCTGGGAGATGCAAAGATAAGTCACCATGTCCTCTGGCCCTCTGTTCAGCACCCCTACCTGCACCATTTCCCTTATTCCCAACAATATTCAGAGTCTCTATCACGGTGACACTTTGCTAGCTAGTATCAACTATGAGGTTCATTGCCTCTGTAAGTCTTTGCATTTGTAAACTCCCTGCTGTGGTCAAGCCTGCTTTCAGGCAATGGCATCTGGACATTTCTAGCAGGGGGAGCTCAAATTATATTATCTTGAGGGGCTGCACTGTGGTCTTCCATGGTCCCTGGTGATTGTAGCCTTCTCTACACATCGCGTTTAACTGCATCTCACACAAGAACCAACGTTATAAGTGTTGTTGGGACTGTGTTGGGGGATGTACCGGACTAAGACATGCGCACTAGGTCACCACTCCCAAAGCGGTTGGTACCGCTTAACCTTGATCCTGGAAGTTGGTGGTGGAAAGAGATGGTCCTAGGAGAGTTAATGGGGTGATGGATGGATGGATGGCAAGGAAACCGTGAAGGGTAGGGAACTGCACAGCTGGTGATCATCATAGGAGAGTTGGTAGATGTGTTTTAATTACGTTAATGTTTTTTGAAAAAGATAAGCAAAACAAAAATATGAAAACATGATAGGTTCCAAAGAACAGGTTACATATAAGACCGAGAGAGCTGAAAGGGCGGTCATTCCTTCTGGAGCTTTCAATCATAACATTTACGAAAGTTTGTATTTTCACGTTACTTAGCTGTGGAGAGGAATAATGAGAAATAGAATGCCACCAGAAAAGCAAATTGAATGACCACCTTTCATAAAAGCCAGGTGAAAGGTGTTCACATGGATCCCAAATGCAAGTGGGTTAACAGGAACATATATTTAATTAAGTCTGCTTGGTACCAGTAACTACTTTTGTGGAAATGAAGGAAAACGAATGCAGTTTCTGACACACTGAGAATAAACTGCAAACAAAATTTCCCAGGAAAGGGTAGTTGACTGGTTGGGAACACAACAACTTGAATAGTGTTTTACTAACTTTCATGTGTGGCTAGAGGAAAATGATCCCAGTAAACTCTCAAAACTAACAAACTTCAACTCCCTTGAAGGAAAGTTGTATTCAGTGAGGAAAAAATGCTGAGAGAAAAGTCTGAAATGATGGAAAAGGAGACAATAAATGGAAAAGGAAGGACTTGACATTTGGGTTCCTCTGAAAACAAAGCTTGAAACAAAAGATCTGGTCAGCACATGATTTACTGAGAACGGGATCTGAGAGGAAAAGAGTGATATCAGGGATGTGAACAAGGAACATCCAAATTAAGGAAGACTTTGCTAGCTGATTACCCCATGGGCAACATGGTTCCAAGACTACCAGAACTTACCAAGGAATTTACTTTAATTTTCTTTCTTTCATATGGTCAATTACAACATGTTTTTTTGCATAATTCAATGACACTTTGGAGTGTCCATTTCTTTCTCAATATTATTTTCACTTGTGTAAGCATCTTAAACAGCTGCTGGATAACAGAAGTATTTGATCAGACTTATTTTTTTACTATAAGTTTAGTTGAGATTCCGGAAAACTAGATCTAAAGTGAAGTTTGTTTTGATTAGTAGAAGTAGAATAGCGAGGACTAGGGATGGAATTAGAGATTATAGTGTACCATAATCAGTTCCTAATAGAAGAAGTCAAGGACAGTGTCCCAAATAGACTATTGAAAAAGATATCCATCTCCATTTAACATGTAAATTCAGCATATTTTATATTAAATTAAAAATGAATTAATATTCCTGTATTTGGTCTTTTAAAAACATTCAAGGTTGGTTAAGGAATCAAACACTGCATTTGGAATAAAGAAGGGACCGCTATGACAATGATAGTTGGAAGTGATTACTCTGGGTGAGAACTGAGTCCTGAAAGTAGGTAAAGGAATAAACGTGAGAACCTCTCCCTCTCTCTATTACAATCCATAATAGCTAAAGGATGTGTGAGTGTGTGTGTGTGTGAGAGAAAGAGAGAGAGAGAGAGAGAGAGAGAGAGAGAGGTGCCTGCAATAGTGTAGAGACAGAAGGCTGTCAGGCGGGGTTTGGGGTTGGGACAGGGAGTCTTGGGAGAGAAACTGGGGACATTAGCAATGGAACTGTATACTAGTGGAGGTTAGGTGGAGGTTAGGTGTTAAAATATCCTATGATTGAAACTGAACCATGAAAAGGTTTGTAATATGTGTCTCCTGCAGATTCAATACAAAAACATGATATTAGATTCTACTACCATGACTAACCTATGAATTTGCTGAAAATTATTTTTATCACCTTGGCTGGGCTCATTGCATGGATGTCTGTGTGGTAAAACTTTTTCATTTTATGCGGACTGAAGAGACAAAAATCATAGGGTTGGGACTTCTGGTGGAAGGAGAGAAGAGCACAAAACACCCTGTTGACCACACCTCAGCAGGGTAACCTAACTTGCCTAATGACAGACCTCCTTCACTGATTTCTTCTTTTGTAATGTGGAAAAATTAAAAGACTTTGCAGGCTGACAAGGGGTTGTCTCCTCCAGTTCTCACTATTTTCCTTTCGATCAGAATTGTTTAAAGATTATTTGAAAAATTTGGAGCTTAATGATTTGTTCTCATATATTTCCCCTACATGGTGTCAGTGGGCATTGATCCAGGAAGGCCAGCATGAAAAAGTTGAGGTGTTTGTCTTAACCACCAATGCCAAGACTACTGTAAGTATGGAATCCAAAGTACAATAGTAAAAATTCAAAATGTGTTTGTCAAGGAAATCAGTGGGAATGCAGGGAGAAATGGGTAATTTTTTGGTGGAGGGATGCAGACACTGGTTGTGTGATTAGAATTGAAATATTGTATGACAAATCTCCAATATAAATGACTTTGAAAATCAAAATTGCCTAAATTTTAAAAAAAAGGAGAAGTCAACTTATGTCTATATTTCAAGAAGGCTTGTCTTGGCAAATTTTCGCAGGGAGACCATAGTTGGTAGAGAGAGGGAGAAAGAAAGGAACAGTTGACAGTTGGGAAGAGAAGCCTGGATATCATGGAAGAGATGAAAGCTGATCTCAGAAGATTTGGAGCCATCAGAGTTTAGAGAGTTAAATGGTGAGAACATTGCAGTTTAGATACTTAAATAGTGAGATTGGTTTCATTCATCAGCACTGTATACATAGAAAGAGTTCAAAGACCTCACAGATATTCAGGCTATAATAACTAAAAGGGAAGAGTTTTTTTGCCTGAAGCACTATGTAAGGATAATATATTGCCAGGAAGAATGATAAGAAGTTGTTTCTCTTTTTCACAGATTAATATATTAGAGATGAAAACTTTTATACAAAGGAATCTATGATCTTGTCCTGTTGCTCTGTTTTCTTGTCATCATTCCATTCTCCCCCATGACCCTACCTAATCAGGGCTCTCGACATTTCTCAGCAGTGTCACCACATAACCTCAGAGCATATGTTAACTGCAGGTAGCTCACAGCTCTCATGTTTGACACCATCCAAGCCAGAGCCATCCTTCTGAAATCAAGGATATTTGCTGAAGGCCCGTTCTTCCTTGAAGTGGCAGTCATGGTTTACCTCTTCTTAATCATATTCTTTACAAATTTAGATGTATGTCACTATACTAGTGACAGGGATTTTCCAAACTATGGAAAGCATAAACATTTCCATTTCCCCCACGAATTTTGGGCTAGTTATTTTCTATCCACTGCTAATAATTTGTGATAATGAGGAAACAGAACTGAAGTAAAAACAGGGACATTTGTCAATTTGATCCCATGACTAATCATTCTTAGTATAAGTATATATTTCTAGAAAAAAAATGCAGAAGAAAATGAGTTGGTTGCTAGCAAAGAATGCCAAACCTCTGCCAAGAAATCCTTTGAAAATAAAAATTCTGACTATGGACTGAACATAATTACAATTTAATGCCTCTTTTGCAGACTACAACACCCAAAAGGAGAGAGAGAACAAAAGGGAATGCCCTGCCACAGAGTCAGGGTGGGATGGGGGGGATTGGTGTGGGAGGGATACTGGAATACATGGTGGTGGAAAATGGGCACTGGCGGAAGAATGGGCATGTGATCATTGTATAATCAAAACCCAAGCACAAAAATTTGTAAATGTACAACTGTACATCATGGTGTTTCAGTAATAAAAATTTTAAAAAAATAAAATAAAATAAAAATTGTTTCATCTGCCAGAGTTCAGCAGATGGGAACCTGAGTGAAGGCAAAAGATTAAATTGGTTGACTTTTATTTTTCCTTGAGTATAGTAATTTGATTTTGGAGTCAATTTATATGAGAGTTCATCAAGATACAGAAATTTTTAGCGCTTCTCTTGTTTAAAAGTATAGTGATACACCATATCTCTATCTCACATTCTTTTTATTTCTGATAGTTTGACACAAAAGATACGTCATAATCATAGATAAATGTAAATTATTTAAATACTTTTTTGATTGTTTAAAATTACCTTATAGAATTACATTATAGAATTTCATAAATTTTAGGATTATGCAGAATCAACTTGCATGTATCATATTACACTCACTACTGAAAGGCCTACTCTGTCATTCACCATTGTTCAGTTTTTCCACTTTGATTAAACTTTTCGATCTGGTAACTAAATAGTCTCATAGTTCTAAAGTTTGTTTTTATTGCTTTGAAAAGATCAAAATTATGTAATTTTCAACATTGGATGAAACTAGAGGATATCATGCATGTAAAGTTAGCCTTAAGGAAAGGAACAGATACAGAGAGATTTTTCTCATATGTGGGATGTAAAGACACACAGCAAGGTAGCAACAAAAGTTCAAGAGCAATGTAAGGGGAGAACTGATCCACACAATTGGGTCAGGGGATTAGGAGGGAGGGATTCTGGGGGATTGGGTGAGAGGGAGGGTTTGTTCTTTGAGAGAATGCGGAGTGTCATGTTGGAATTATGTGTATGAGAAACCATTGTTAATTGAATTATATATCATAAAATATAAATAATGTTTAGAGGTTTGTCTGTCTCATTTTATTTTTTTAATTTGTTTTCTCCATATTCCACATATGCCTGAATTTGTAGGATGCCTATCTTTCTCTGCCTGGTTTTTGTCAATAAACATAATTTCCTCATGTTATACATTTTATATACAAATAATAAGAAGATTTCACTTCATACAACTGAGTAGTATTCCATTGCTTTACCACCTTTCATTTTCAAAATTTGTGGTTTAAAAGATACAAATATTGGTTTTAAGAATGCTCTGGGGTTTTAAAATTTTAGTTTAGTGAAACAAAATATATTTTATTGAAAAACGCTTAGAAACTTGTGAAACATTTGTAGGGTGGAATGGAATATATGTTCAAGCGAGAACAGTCATTTAACAAAACAAGCAAAGAGAGACATAGAGAAAGGAAGCACGGTATTTCTTCAAGGGAGAACACAAGTTTGAGGAACAAGCCCACTCTGGTAGTTTAGGAATAAGAACTTGGATTGGTATGAACTTAACTTGTGCACTTTAGGGGAGAACCTGAGTGAAACTATTATAAGTATGTTCAGGATCATTATACACTGGAGTCTGCACTTGGACTGAGGAGGGTAGAGATTTATTTGGGGAGACCGGACTATAGAGAACAGTAATATTATAACATTAATGATAGTATCTTACCGTGGGATTCCAAAAAATCTGTAACAGTGGCGTCAGAAATGATAACATTCTTAGGTATTTGGGTTTCCTGTGGAAACAACGGGAAAGCTGAGTTTATGCTCTGGATGCCTCCAACTGAAACAAGGTCAACAAGTCATGAATGAAAAATTTCAAGTTAAATGGATCAAGGATTCTGATCCCAGTGGAAGGCTAGCTTTCGGGTGGACAATTTCTACTGATGGCCTGATGTAGGTTCTAATCCTGGGATACGTAACAGAAAGGAGGTAGTGACAGGTATCCTCAGAAGTGAAGCCTCTGAGACAGAATTCATTCATGCCAACTTATGGGTTATCAATGTTTGCTCATGGCTGCTACCATTATAACATGCCATTCAATGGTTCTGTGGTTTCAATTTACTGTGTCAATGTAAAGATGAAGTTTCCAAATGGAAGGTAAAAATCTGAGGCCCTCAAGATGATGAATTATGGGGAGGGGGGGAGCTGGAGCTATAGTACAGCAGGTAGGGCATTTGCCTTGCACACGGCATACCCAGGTTAGATTCCCAGCATCCTGTATGGTCCCCCCAAGCACTGTGAGGAGTAATTCCTGAGTGCAGAGCCAGGAGTAACCACTGTGCATCGCCACGTGTGACCCAAAAACGCAAAGAATGATGATCTGGGATTGATCCTTAGCATTGCAAACGGCATTATTTTTTAATTTTTAATTTTTTTCTTTCTTTCTTGCTTGCTTGCTTCCTTGCTTGCTTTTTTGTTTTTTGGGTCGCACCTGGGTATGTATAGGGATTATTTTTTATTTTTAAAAAAACTTAAAAGTTTACCTTTTTACCTGTGGTTTAAAAGTAAATCTAAAATATTTTAGAATAAATATATGTGAAGAAGAATAAAATTCACGGGAACTATTTAGTGTTCTTAATGATACAGGAGTCAGAATTTTGAGCTTAATTGTATGGGTATTGCATAAATAATTTTCCCCATTATGTGGACTGTCTTTCGATCATGGTCACCATTTTTTCTGAGTTGCAGAAACTTCTTACTTTAATGTAGTCTCATTTGTTTATCTTCACTTCCTCTTCCTTGGTCAGTGGTGTTTCATTCTAGAAGTTTCCCTTAGCTTTAATGTCATGAAGGGATCTTCCCACATTTTTCTCCATATATCTTAAGAATTCAAGTATGATAGTGAGGTCTTTAATACATATTATTCTGAGTTTGTGCCTGGCACTATAAAGAGGTCTGAGTTCATTTTTTTTGCATATTGCTGTCCAGTTTTCCCAGCACCAGTTGCTGAAGAGACTTCCTAGCTCAACTTCATATTTCTTGAGCCTTTAAGAAAGATTAGGTAATAATAATCTGAGGGCCAGCGTCAGGATAGTTGACTATATTCCATTGATCTTAGGCCTGTCTTTATCTGAATATCATGATATTTTGATTACTAAAACTTTGTAGTAGTGTTTGTAGTTGGGGAAGGTGTTCCCTTCTTCTTTTTACCAAAGATTGCTTTAGCTCTTTATGGGAGTTTATGGTTTTGTATGAGTTTCAAGAGTGTTTAATCTATTTATTTGAAAAATGTTATGGGTATCCTTATAGAAAGTGCATTAAATCTTTATAGAGCTTTGGGGTGTATTGCCATTTTGACAGTGTTAAACCTCTCAATCCATGAGCATGGGATGAGATTCCATTTCCTCATAATACTCTCTTATTTCGTGAAGTAGTGTTTTGTAGGTTTTTTTTTTTTTGGTATAGTTCCTTAACCTTTTTAGTTGATTCTATTATACTCTATTTTCTGAGGTATTATTGTGAATGGGATTGTTTTTCTCTATCTCTTTTTTCTCTTTCATTATTAATATATGGGAAAGCCATGGAGTACCAGATATTGATTTTGTAATATGCTACTTTTCTAAACAAATCTGTTGTTCCCAGGAGCTTTTTTGTAGATTCTTTGGGATTTTATAAGTATAGTATCATGTCATCTCCAAATAGTAAAAGCTTGAGTTCTTCCTTTTTTATATGGATGCCCTTGATATCTTTTTTTTTTTTTACCGAAATCATATGGCAAGTACTTTAAGTACTATGTTGAATAGGAGTGGTGAGAGTGGGTAAATTGTTTTGTGCCTGATTGTATTCTGGGATTCTATTGCATTGATTTCTGCTCCAAGACTTTGGATTTTCCCCCTTGAGAATAATGCTTGCTGTGGGTTTGTGGTAATTTGCTTTGATTAGATTGAGGAAAGTACTTTCAACTCCAATTTTGTTGAGAGTTTTTCATCATGAATGGGTGCTGGATCTTATCAAATGCTTTATCTACATCTATTGATATAATCATATGACTTTTATCTTTATTTTATTGAGATGGTGTATTCTGTTGATTGACTAGAGAATGTTAAGCAATCCTTGCATCCCCAAGATAAACCTACTTGGTCATAGTGTGTGATCTTTTGTTGAGTTTCTGGATTCTCTTTGCTGGTATTTTCTTGAAAATCTTTGTATCTGTATTCATCAAGGAAATAGGTCTGTAATTTTCTTTTTTTGTGGTATCTCTATCGATTTGAGTATTAGGGTGATCTTTGCCTCATAAAAACTATTTGGGAGTATTTCTGTTTCTTCACTTTCCTGGAAAATCTTAAAAATGTTGGAAGCAGTTTCTCTTTAAAGGTTTGAAGTAGTTCAATATTGAATCCATCTGGGCCATGGATTCTGTTTGCAGGTGTACTTTTGACCATCATTTCAATTTCCTTGTTAGTGATAGGTTCAAGTATTCCAAATCTTCTTGGTTCAGCCTTGGGAGGCAATTGGAATCCAATAATTTATCAAATTTTTTCAAGATTCTCTCATTTCATGCTGCAAAGATTCTCAAAATAATCTCTGATGATCCTATGGATTTCTGTACTTTCTATTAGGATACTCCCCTTTGCATTTCTGATTCGATTTATTAGAATTCTTTCTCTTTGTTTCATTGAGAGGCTTCTCATGGTTTATTGATCTTATTTATTTTCTCAAAGAACCAGCTTTTGCTTTTATTGGTCTTTTGGATTGTATTTTGGGATTCTAGCTCATTGATGTCTGGTACAAGTTTTATTATTTCCTTCCTCCAGCCTAGTTTGGACTACTTTTCTTGGTCCTTTTCCAAAATCTTGAGCTCTAATTTATTCATGTAGGCCCTTTCTTTCTTCCTGATGAATTCTGGCAGATCTATAATCTTTCCTCTTAACACTGCTTTTGCTGTGTCCCACAAGTTCTGGTAGCTCGTGTCCTCATTCTCATTTGTTTCTGGAAACATTTTATTTCCTCTTTGATTTCTTTTCTAAGCCAATGGTTGTTCATTACTTCCCTTAAAGAAAAGATTTCCTTGCTGAGATTCAGTCTGTTTGATCTATGGAGAAGTGACAAAGAAGTGTTGAAATCTCCTTCTAGTATTGTGTTGCTATCAATGTTTTTCTATAAGTCAATTAGAAGTTGTTTTTAAGTATTTTGCTGGTCTGTCATTAGGATCATATACATTGAGGAGGGTGAGTTCTTTCTGATGTACATATCCCATGATCATTAAGAAATGACCTTCACTGTCTCTGATAACCTTTAGCCTGAAGTCCATGTGGTCTGATACTAGTATGGCCACTCCAGCTTTGTGGAGGTCATATTTTCTTGAAAGCTTATTTCCCACTCTTTTACTTTTAGCCCATGGGTGCTTTGATTGTTCAGACGTGTTTCTTGCAGGCAGCAGATCGTTGGTTTCAGTTTTCTAATTCATCTTCCTATTCTGTGCCTCTGAATTGGCACATTTAGTCTATTGACATTGAGAGAGATTGTTGTGATGGGGACTTTTGCTCTCTTTATGTAGAATTTTTGTACTTGTGGGGATTTTCTTAGCTTAAAGTAGACCTGTTCATTCTTCTTGCAACAAAAATATGGAATGCTTTACAAGTTTGCATATCATCTCTGTGCAAGGACCATGCTCATCATTTTATCATTTCAATTTTAGTAAATGTGTTAAACTTAGTAGGAGTTAATTTTTTCATATTTTCTCTTCTTATTACTTTGAGTGTTGTCCTTCCTCACTCCTATGGCAGACAATGATTCCTAATCAAGGAATGTATTTCAAAGCAGCATGCATAAATAGATTTAGAAATTTAATGTCCCAGAATGAAAAATATGTTTTTTACCATATTATCTTTTACCATACCCTAGGCATCAGTTTTACAAAATAATTCTTTTGGAAGATGGTATATGAGGTTGTTTAATGTCGTTCCCTGAAACCTTAATTAAGACCATTAAACTAGAGCCTTTTGCTGTTCTCACCTCAGTCCCCTATACATCTCCAGGAAAAGGTGGATGGTGTTGTCTGCACTTTGACCACCTTGAATGTATGTAGGATTTTTCTCCTGAAGAATGAGGTGAGAAGCATATTGATGATTTCATTCCACCTTATTACAAGTTCAACTTGAACGGAAGGTGAGAATCATGTGGCTCCTATAAAGGACAGAACAAAGGGTCTCAGTGAAGTTTAACGGCCAACTCACATTAACAACATAGATGACTCATAGTAACCTGTGTGCATCATTCTGTATAGTGAGTTTCATATCTACTGATAGTGATTCTCAGTAATGACACATGGTCAAAACGGATCTGTAATTAAAAATCTAGTTCTCTGAGCAGAGTGGGGTCTCTGACGTGATTGAACAAGTGTGTAGTAATTTATTACTAAGCACATAAGTATTTTCAATGATGTGTACTTTTCGATCTAAAATTAATTCCAAATATGTCTAAAACAACAATCTCCTGACCTCGCACCTGGCTTTCCTCACTGGGGCCCCTTGGAGGTGGCGTGGTGAGATTCCCTCACCGCACTGAGCAGAGCCCCGGCAGCTGAAGACCTCTGCAACCAGCCATAGGTACGCTTAAGACCACTCTTCCCAAGCTTGAAGGAGCCTCATGCATGAAGGAACTGGAAGAGGAACCCAAATGTGCGGGACCGGGGGATGAGATCTCCATGGCTGCTCAGATCAAGACTGTGCCCCCTCCTTCCAGATCCCCCATCTTCTAGTAATTAAGTGTTACAACCACGAACTACCCCTGGATCCATGTAATGCCATCAATAGCCAACATCCAGAGACTGGATCTTATTTAGAAGACAGCAACTCTGATTGTCCAGTTCTCACTCTCAGAGAACCTGGTAGGCTTCTGCGAGTGTCTTTCCCGCATGGTGGAGTCTTTGTTTTTGGTCACTGTTTCTTTTGAGGTATAGAAGCTGCTTAATTTAAGATAGTTCCCTTTGTTTATCTCTGTTTCCAGTTGCTTGGCAAGTGGCGTGTTATATTTGAAGATACCTTTTGCTTCAATGTCGTGGAGGGATTTGCCGACCTTGTCATCGCTGTACCTGAGGGATTCTGGTATGATGTTGAGGACTTTGACCTATTTTTATCTGACTTTTGTGCATGGTGTTAGGTAGAGGTCTGAGCCTTTTTTTTTTTTGCATGTAGCTGTCCAGTTTTTTCTGCATAGTTTGTTAAAGAGGACTCTCATGCTCCACTTCACATTTCTTGCTCCCTTATCAAAGATTAGATGATTATATATTTTAGTGTGTGTGTCAGTATATTCAATCCTTTTCCATTGGTCTGCAGCTGAGCCTTTGTTTCAGTCCCATGCTGTTCTTATTATTATCGTTTGTAGTAGAGTTTGAGGTTGGGGAAGGTGATGCCTCCATCGTCTTTTCCCCAAGAATTGCTTTAGCTATTCGTGTGCGTTTGTTGTTCCATGTGAATTTCAGGAGTGCTTGATCAATTTCTTTGAAGAATGTCATGGGTATCTTTATAGGGATCAAGTTGAATTTTTACACTGGTTCTTGGAGAATTGCCATTTGGCAATGTTAATTCTCCCATTCCATAAGCAGTATATATGTTTCCATTTCCTCGTGTCCTTTTTAATTTCCTATTGTATAGGTCCTTTACCTCCTTAGTTAAGCTGATTCCAAGGTTCTTGATTTTCTGAGGCACGATTCTGAATGGGATTGCTTTTTCATGTCACTTTCTTCTCTCTCATTACTTGCATATAAAAAAAGCCATAGAATTTTGGGTATTGAGTTTATAGCTTGCAATTTTACTATAAAAGTCGATTGCCTCTAGGAGTTTTTTCGTAGAGATTTTAGTATTCTCTAAATATAGTATGATATCTTCTGTGAATAGTGAGAGATTGTTTCTACCTTTCATATACGAAAAACCCTTAATATCTTTTTCTTATCTATTTTCTATTCCAAGTACTTCCAGTACTACTTTGAAGAGAAGTGCCAAAATGAATTTTTACTTAGCACATTCTGTCTGTAAATTTCTATGCTAAGAACGGTGGAAGAAACAGTGAAATCTTAGTAATTTACAAGTAAATTATGAAGACAGATAATTTAAAAGAATTTCTTTGTATAAATTTCCAAAATGTGTAGCTTTTATTAAATATATTAAGAATAAATCGTAGGTCTTGATTATACCATGAAGATTATTTTCCTGTTAGAAGTTACCCTTCTAAAATGCAAGAAAGAGACACATTTTGAAAATGTTGATTATTCGTTCATTCATTCAATGAATATTTGTTAGTCTGGTTGTGCAGTGCCTGCAGGAAGTCAACCTGTACCCTCAGGTGAGTGCATCAACAGTCTGATGGTGTCTTCATGCTTCCCGAAAACCTCAAATGGCCACTGTGCCTCTGGCTGGCTCCCAACAACTCAGGACTACGTTTCTCGAGAAATTAAACTCCCTAAAGATATGTGGGAGCCATGATAACAAACCACCCCTGGCTCAGCTATACAAGCTAGTGCATTGGTCTTGTTTCAGAGACCCATAGACAAATCTGGAAGATATCAACAGCCACAGTTAACCTCGGAACTGCAAAAGGCTGAAGACACTAGCGTAAATCGGAGGGAGGCAGGTTAGTTTGGTGCCCACCCAACCAGAACCCAGTGCAGCCACTTTCTCCAACAATCCAAAATCGCCACCATGCCCTCCTCTGGTTTCCACCGTCTCAGGATGGCTCTCACTGAAACATTACAGCTGAAAATTCGGATATGTGTGTTTTGTGACTGAAATCTCCGGGCTTTCTCTGGGCAGGATGGGCATCCCACACCCACTGCCCTGTACTTATGGAAGCCTCAGCAGTCATTTCCATACCTCAAAGCTACTCCAACCTTACCTTCCTGATAAAAATGCTAAATTCCAACAAACATGATGACCTCTTAGTACCTGTATGAGACCCTTAATGCACAAAATAAATAGGAGATAGAGAGAAAGAATTAAAGATCCTGCCATAGAGACAGGCTGGGGGTGGGGGTAGTTTGTTGGGGGATGGTTTTAGGGAACCAGAAATATTGGTTTTGGTAAATGTACACTAGAGGAAGGATGGAAGTTGGATCGTTGTATGACTGGAAGCAAATTATGAATAGATTTGTAATGGTCTATATCACAGATATTCAATAAAACATTAAAAATACTGATGGAACTTTAAAACCCAGCATAACTATTTTTGTGATCTCTGTAGGAAAAAAATGTTACTCACCTGTGTGCCAATAGCTTGTAGAAAGCTAAACCCAAAGATATATCAATGACTGTCTTTGGCATGAATACTGTAATTGCAGCTATGTTATGTTTTAGAATCAGTTCGTGGACAAGACGTCAAGAGGAGCAGTGGCAAAGTGCATCAATATTGAATGGATAATGTTTCAGGAGCTTGCAAGGGAGATGCGAAGATTTGGCATGAGAAAAGGGAAGAAACAGAAGAGTTAAGTACTAATAAGTATCATGAGAAAATGCAAGGGAGGACATTTCCTGGCAAGTGTCACACTCTGTTGAGCTTTTGGTGAGGATAAGTATTAGAAAGTATCTTTCCCATTTAGTGGTAAAAAAGTTACTTTGATGGGTATATTTAAAATTTACTTTAACGATTAGAATCACTAAGAGATACACAGTTACAAAGTTGCTCATAATTGAGTTTCAGTCATCTAATGTTCTAGAACTTTTCCAGTATATTGGGGCATTTTTGAATGAATATCCCTGGTGCGAAGACTAGGGCATCTGAATCTTAACACATTTCACCAAATATATGATCTGTACTCACATGATTTACACTGTCTCCCCTACTCTTTGATTTATGTTTTCATGCAATATTTCCTTGTGAAACTCACCTCAAGTGAGGCTCCCTATTTAAGACAAGTACATGTTTCTGGGGCATTACGTATTTTTTGGTTGCTGGGAGAGTCTGGAAAGCAATGCTCAGGAGGTGTGCGGGCCCTACAGACAATTCTCAGAAAACGTGGCCATGGTGCTTGGGGTCCTCTGAGGCTATACAGCCTTTGATACTCTGGCAATCATGTGGTGCTGGGAGTCAAATTGAGTGCATGTGAGACAAGTTCCATAAGCACTACACTATCTCCTGCGGCCCTGGGTATTAGATTTATGTCAGCATTCTGAGGTCCTCCCTTTTGTCAGAAAGCAGAGACTTGTGCAGGAGAAAGTGGAAGAGACTTTAGGGTTTAGCTAGGTTGACTGAGTGGCTGGTGATACCATTAAGATTGGAACATAAAGTAAAAATAAAACAAGAGCCCCGTGCCTTTTCCCGCTGAACTCGACACCCTCCACAGGGGGACACCTGCGGGGAACACCTGCAGCAGCTCCTTGGGACTGTCCATCACCTAATCAGCCCCTCCCCTCCAGGTGGGTAGGGGGAGCACAAGCCAGGTTCACCACTCCTCACCCCCAGTCCCCCGCGTTTTCCTGCAGAACTGGACACCCTCCAGAAGGGGACACCTGAGGCAGCTCCATGGGATTTTCCATCGCTCCTCCTACATTCCAGGATCCTGGGTGGGAGTGACCCTGGGATGGGCCAGGGGCATGGCCACCATATAGGGAGTGTGTCCTCCCAGAAGTGGGCGTGGCCTTCTCCTGGGTGGCCAGCCGCAGTTATATTTCACAATCTGGGCACTCAGGACTTTCATCTCTCACTTTGTCACCTAATACCAACTAAAAATTTCTGACCACCTCTACTAGAATACAACATTCCACTCGCCTACTCCATTTCTAACAAAATACCTGTATGAAATATGCTGTAAAAGCTCAAAACTAAAAAGTACCTCCTCCAAAGCGCAAATCTCCACCACAAGGAGAATATGAAGAAAAGAAACATCCTCAATCGAGGTTGTCCACAATTGCGCTCTTATTGATAAAGAATTCCAGGATAAAATGCAGAGGGTATTCAAGGATCTACTCAAAGAATCAATGGAAGAGATATCCAATGACTAAAATAAGAAATGAAAGAAACAATAGAACAGAGAGTCAAGAAAATACAGGAAAAAAAGAGAACAGAATTTTAAAA
Organism: Sorex fumeus; assembly: GCF_029834395.1. Classification (NCBI taxonomy): domain Eukaryota; kingdom Metazoa; phylum Chordata; class Mammalia; order Eulipotyphla; family Soricidae; genus Sorex; species Sorex fumeus. The sequence continues at coordinate 1,669,493 of NW_026606203.1, forward strand.
AGCTACAAAAAGAAGAGTCACAAATAAAGAATTCAGTGGATGAAATTAAAAACTCAGTAAGTGCCCTTAGCAATAGGATAAGTGCAGCTGAAGAGAGGATCATCGAGCGTGAAGATGAGCAACATAACTCGCACTGGGAAGAACAAGCAATAGGAAAAGACATCAAAATGGCTCTAAGGAGAATCAGAGACCAAGTGGATGACGCCAAGAGGAAGAACATTAGAATCATTGGAGTACCAGAAGGACAGGGAAACAACCCCAATGAAAAAGCTAGAGTAAAAGAAACCATTGCTGAAAAGTTCCCAGAGTTAAGGAAAGCAGACATCCAATTCCAAGGAGCCAGAATGGTACCAGCTAAAGGAGACCCCAGAAAAAACACTCCAAGCATATCATAGTAAGAACGATGGATGCTGTGGACAGAGACACAATATTACAAGCAGCAAGGTCAAAGAAGGAAATTACATACAAAGGAGCACCCCTTAGATTCACAGCAGACCTATCAGTGGAAACCCTCCAAACCCGAAGGCAATGGTTGTATATAGTGAAAAAATTCAAAGAAATGAACGCCTCACCGAGAATACTCTATCCAGCTAAACTCTAACTCAAATTCGATGGGAACGATACACCACTTTTTAGATAAACACAAGCTCAGGAACTTCATTCACTCAAAACCAAATCTAAAAGAAGAAGTAAAGGGGCTCCTGTAAGATAAGAAGGAAAACACGTGTAAATCAACTCCTAAAGGAAGATGGCACAAAACCCCATGACAATAATCTCCCTTAATGTCAATGTTCTAAATGCACACAGAGTGGCAATATGGATTCAGGAACTGAAACCAGCATTCTGCTGTCTACAAGAAACTCATCTGAACAATCAGAGCAAACACAGATTCAAAGTGAAAGGATGGAAAACAATCCTGCAAGCAAACAGCTCCCTCAAAAAAGCTGGGGTGGCCACACTAGTATCCGACAACATTAATTTCAGGCTGAAAAAGATTAGAAGGGACAGCGAAGGCCACTTTCTCTTCATCAAGGGATACATTCCAGAGGAAGAAATCATACTCTTAAATGTATACGTACCTAATGAAGGAACAGCTAGATACCTAAAACAACTGCTAACAGATTTTAAAGAGGACAGTGCTAGCAACACAATAGTAGATGAAGACTTCAACAACGCCTTATCACCTCTGGATAGATCAACAAGAACAAAACTCAGCAAGGAAACATTGGCTTTGAATGAAGAAATAGAAGAGAAAGGACTTATAGACCTATACAGGGCTTTACACCCCCAAAGAAAGAATACACATTCTTCTCCAGTGCGCATGGAACATTTTCCAAAATCGACTATGTGCTAGGCCACAAAACATACCTCAATAGAATCAGGAAGATACAAAGAGTATCAACAATCTTTTCAGACCATGATGCAGTGAGTATAGATGTGAATCACACACAGACACGGACAACCAAATCGAACACCTGGAAACTAAACAAGTCACTGCTGAACAATGTGTGGGTCAGGAAGGACGTCAAGGAAGAAATCAAATGATACCTGGAAACAAATGAGAACGAAGACACGAACTACCAGAGCTTATGGGATGCAAATAAACCCCTATTAAGGGGAAAATTCATAGCTCTGCAAGCATATCTACGGATGGAAGAAAAGATGCACTTAAGCAACTTATTTCACAGCTCAAGTTCTTATAAAAGGATCAAGAAAAGGAGCCTACATCGGGAAGAAGGAAAGAGATCTAAAACTTAGAGCAGAAATCAACGACATGGAAACCTAAGAAACAATCCGAAAGATCAATGAAACCAAGAGATGGTTCTTTGAGAAAATAAACAAGGTAGATAAACCACTAGCAACACTCACAAAGAAACAGAGAGAGAAAACACTAATAAACCAAATCAGAAATAAAAATGGAGATATCACAATGGAAACCAAAGAAATTCAAAAGATCATCAGAGACTACTTTGAAAGTCTGTATGCCAAGAAAAAAGAGAAGTTAGAAGAAATGGATAACTTCCTGGATTACTATAATCTCCCAAAGATGAGTCAAGAAGATATAAAATACCTGAATAGACCTAGTCACATAAATGAAATTGAAACTGTAATCAAAATCTTCCCCAAAACAAAAGCCAGGTCCAGATGGATTCACTACCGAATTTTTCCAAACATTTAAAGAGGATCTACTGCCCGTCCTTCTCAAACTTTTACAGGAAATTGAAAAAACAGAAACTCTCCCAAACAGTTTCTATGAAGCCCATCTCTCTCTAATACCAAATGGAAACAAAGACACCATGAGAGAAGAAAACTACAGGCCGATATCACTGATGAACCCGGATGAGAAGATTCTGAACAAAATACTAGCAAATAGAATTCAACAACTCATCGAAAAGATCATACACCATGACCAGGTGGGATTCATCCCGGGAGATGCAAGGATGGTTTAACATTCGGAAATCAATCAACATAATCCATCATATCAACAAAAGAAAAGATAAAAATCATATGATCATATCAATAGATGTAGAGAAAGCAATTGACAAGATCCAGCATCCGTTTATTATGAAAACCCTCGCCAAACTGGGGATAGAGGGGACTTACCCCAATATAATTAAAGCCAGCTAGCACAAGCATACAGCAAGCATCATCCTCAATGGGGAAAATCTGAGAGCGTTCCGCCTAAGATGAGGAACGAGATAAGGATTCCGACTCTTTCAACTGGTGTTGAACATAGTACTAGAAATACTAGCAATAGCAATTAGGCAAGCAAAAGAGATTAAGGCCATGCAAATAGTTAAGGAAGAAATCAAACTCTCACTATTCGCAAATGATATGATACTATACTTAAAGAACCATAAAACCTCTACCAAGAAACTCCTAGAAATAATACACTCGAGAGTAAAGTTAAAGGTATAAAATAAATACCAAAAAATCCATGGCTTTACTATACACAAATAGTGAGAGAGAAGAAAATGACAAGATGAAAACAATCCCATTCACAATTGTGTGCCAGAAAATCAACTACCTAGGAATTAATTTAACTAAGCAAGTAAAGGAACTGTACAAAGAAAACTACAAAACGCTGCTTCTTGAAATAAAAGAGGACACGAGGAAATGGAAAAATATCCCCTGTTCATGAATCTGGAGAATTAATATTGTCAAAATGGCAATACATCCAATAGCACTGTACAAATGCAATGTGATCCCTATTAGGATACCCATGACATTCTTCAAAGAATTGGAGCAAACACTCCTGAAATTTATATGGAACAATAAACCCCCAGGATGAGCTAAAGCAATTCTTGGGAAAAAGAAAATGGGAGGAATTAACCTCCCGAACCACAAACTTTACTAAAAGTAGTAATAATTAAAACAGCATGATACTTGCTACATGCATAGCATACTTTTTCTTAGATTTTTTGATTTTTCTAGGACATATTGATCATCTTTTTTTTAAATTTTTTTTATTAGTGAAACATCATGAGGTACAGTTGTAGACTTACAATTTTTTGTGCTTGGGTTTGATTATACAATGATCAGATACCCATCCCTCCACCATTGCCCAATTTCCACCACCATGGATAATATCCCCCCCACCCCCATACCCCCATCCCTCCTGCCTCTGTGGCAGGGCAATCCCCTGTGTTCTCTCTCTCCTTGTGGGTGTAGTGGACTGCAAAAGAGGCATTGATTGGCAAACATGTTCAGTCCATAGTCCACTTTCGACATGCATCTCCCCTCCTGGGAGGAGGATCCTCCAAACACCCTTTATTTGGTGTTCCCTTCTCTGTCTGAGCTGCCCTTTCCTCTAGAATGCCCGACTGGCCACTAAGCTATGTAGTAATCCTCCTGGTGCTGATCTCAGCTATTCTTGGGTATTAATCTCATATTTTGTTACTTTATATCCCCCAGATGAATGCAATCTTTCTATGTCTATCCCTCTCTTTCTGACTCATTTCGCTTAGCATGATACTTTGCATGTTGTACCAGTTGTATGTAAATTTCATGACTTCATCTTTTCTAAGAGCTACATAGTACTCCAATGTGTAGATGTACCAAAGTTTCTTTAACCAGTCATATGTTCTTGGGCATTCAGGTTTCTTCCAGTTTCTGGCTATTGTAAAGAGTGCTACAATGAACAAACAAGTGCAGATATCACTTCGACTATACATTTTTGCCTTTCTGGGATATATTCCCAGGAGTGGTATTGCTGGCCAAAAGGGAGCTCAATTTCTAATTTTTTGAGAATCGTCCATACTGTTTTCCAGAAGGGCTGAACCAGTCGACATTCCCACCAACAGTGAAGGAGAGTCCCTTTCTCGCCACATCCGTGCCAGCATCAGTTGCTTTTGTTCTTTTGAATGTGGGCCAGTCTCTGAGGTGTGAGATGGTATCTCATTGTGGTTTTGATCTGCATCTCCCTGATGATTAATGATGTAGAGCATTTTCTCATGTGCTTTTGTAGCATTCGGATTTCTTCTTTGAGAAAGTTTCTGTTCATTTCATTGTCCCATTTTTGCATGGGGTTGGATGTTATCTTCTTGTGGATTTTAACCAGTATTTTGTATATCCTGGATATCAACCCCTTGTAAGATATGTATTCGACGAATATCCTTTCCCATTCTGTAGACTGTCTTTGTATTTTGGTCACTGTTTCTTTGGAGGTGCAGAAGCTTCTTAGTTTAAGATAGTCCCATTTATCTATCTCTGTTTTCACTTGCTCGGCCAGTGGCGTGGCATCTTTGAAGATACCATTAGCTTCAATGTCATGGAGGATTTTGCCAACTTTGTCTTCAATGTACCTTATGGTTTCTGGTCTGATGTTGAGGTCTTTAATCCACTTTGATCTTACTTTTGTACACGGTGTTAGGCAGAGTTCTGAGCCCATTTTTTTGCATGTAGCCGTCCAGTGATGTCAGCACAATTTGTTAAAGAGGCTTTCCTTACTCCACTTCACATTACTTGCACCTTTATCAAAGATTAGATGATCATATGATTGAGGGGAGATATCAGTGTATTAAACCCTGTTCCATTGGTCTGGAGTTCTGTCTTTGTTCCAGTACCAAGCTGTTTTAATTATTACTGCTTTGTAGTACAGTTTGAAGTTCGGGAGGTTGATTCCTCCCATTTTCTTTTTCCCAAGAATTGCTTTAGCTATTCGTGGGGGCTTATTGTTCCATATAAATTTCAGGACTGTTTGCTCCATTTCTTTGAAGAATGTCATGGGTATCCTTATGGGGATTGCATTGAATTTATACAATGCTTTCGGTAGTATTGCCATTTTGACAACATTAAGTCTCCCAACCCATGAGCAGGGGATATCTTTCCATTTCCTCATGTCCTCTTTTATTTCCTGAAGTAGCGTTTTGCAGTTTTCTTTGTATAGGTCCTTTACTTCCTTAGTTAAGCTGATTCCTAAGTATTTGATTTTCTGGGGCACAATTGTGAACAGGATTGTTTTATTCATGTTGCTTTCTTCTCTCTCACTGTTTGCATATAGCAAAGCCATGGACTTTTGGGTATTGATTTTATAGCCTGCAACTTTACTATACGAGTCTATTGTTTCTAGGAGTTTTTTGGTGGAGGTTATTGGGTTCTCTAAGTATATTGTCATATCATCTGCGAATAGTCAGAGCTTGATTTCTTCCTTTCCTACCTGAATGCTCTTAATATCTTTTTCTTGCCTAATCCCTATTACAAGTACTTTCAGTACTATATTGAACAGCAGTGGAGAGAGTGGGCATCCTTGTCTCGTCCCTGATCTTAGAGGGAACACTCTCAGTTTTTCCCCATTGAGGATGATGCTTGCTGTAGGCTTGTGGAAGATGGTTTAATTATGTTGAGGAAGGTCCCCTCTATACCCATTTTGGCTAGGGTTTTCATCATAAAGGGGTGCTGGATCTTGTTAAATGCTTTCTCTGCATCAATTGATATAATCATATGCTTTCTATGTTTTCTTTTGTTGATATGATGGATTATGTTGATTGATTTCCGAATGTTGAACCATCCTTGCATCCCTGGGATGAATCCTACTTGGTCATGGTGTATGATCTTTTTGATGAGTAGTTGGATTCTATTTGCTAGTAGTTTGTTGAGGATCTTTGCATATATGTTCATCAGGGATATCGGTTTGTAAATTCTCTTTCTTTGTGGTATCTCTGTCTGCTTTTTGTATCAGTGTGATATTTGCTTCGTAGTAACTGTTTGGAAGTGTTTTTGATATTTCCATTTCGTGGAAAAGCTTAAAGAGGATTGGGAGTAAGTCTGCTTTAAAGATTTGGAAGAATTCACTAGTGAATGCATCCGTACCAGGACTTTTGTGCGTGGAGAGACTTTTTATTACCATTTCAATTTCCTTGACGGTGATAGGTCTGTTCAGGTATTCCAGGTCTTCTTGATTCAGCCTTGGGAGTCTGCAGAAGTCTAGGAATTTATCCATTTCCTCGAAGTTTTGATGTTCTGTGGCATACAGTTTCTCAAAGTACTCCCTGAGGATTGTTTGAATTTCTGTAGTTTATGTTGTAAGACCCCCTTTTCATTTCTGATTCGGTTTATTAGGGTTTTCTCTCTCCTTTTCTTTGTGAGTTTTGCTAGAGGCTTATCAATCTTGTTAATTTTCTCGAAGAACCAGCTCTTGGTTTCATTGATCTTTCGGATTTTTTTTGGGTTTCCATCTCGTTAATCTCTGCTCTGAGTTTTATCATTTCCTTTCTCCTGTTCGGGTTGTGCTCCTTTTTTTGGTCCTTCTCCAAGCTCTTAAGCTGTAACGTTAGGGTACTTATGTGTGCTCACTCCTCCTTCCTGAGGAATGCTTGTAGAGCTATAAACTTTCCTCTTAACACAGCTTTTGCTGTGTCCCATAAGTTTTGGTAACTCGTGTTCTCATTTTCATTCGTTTCTAGGAATCTTTTGATTTACATTTTGATTTCCTGTCTAAGCCACTCGTTGTTTAGTAGAGCAGGTGTTTCATTTAGTTTTCGGTTTTTGTATGTGATTTCCTTCTAATTTCAGCGCATTATGGTCTGAGAAGATTGTCGATACAATCTGTATCTTCTTAATTTTTTGGAGGCATGTTTTGAGGCTCAGCATGTGGTCTATCTTGGAGAATGTTCCATGTACGCTTGAGAAGAATGTGTATTCAGCTTTTTGTGGATGAAGTGTCCTGTATATATCTATTAAGTCCCTTTCTTCCATTGTTTCCCTCAGATGAAGTATGTCCTTGCTAAGCTTGAGTCTGGTTGATCTATCAAGAGGTGACAAAGCAGGGTTGAAGTCTCCCACTAGTATTGTGTTGCTGTTGATGTCTTTTTCAAATCTATGAGTTTTAAGTACTTTGCTGGTCTCTCATTAGGTGCATATACATTTATTATTGTAAGTTCTTCCTGTTTTACAGATCCTTTGATCAATAAGAAATGGCCTTCACTGTCTCTTATGACCTTCCTCACTCTGAAATCGATGTGGTTTGATATTAGGATGGCTACCCCAGCTTTTTTATGGGAGCTGTTTGCCTGTAGGATTGTTTTCCAGCCTTTGACTCTGAGTCTGTGTTTCCTTTGACTATTTAGATGTGTTGCATGCAGGTATCAGAATGTTCGGTTCAATTTTCTAATCGATCCTGCCACTCTATATCTTTATTTGGTGCGTTTAGCCCATTGACATTGAGAAAGATTATTGTTATGGGATTTTGTCCCATTGTTCTGTTGAAATTTGGTGTATTTGAGAGGCCTGTCTTGCCTTAAAGTAGCCCATTTAGTTGTACTTGTAACCATGGTTTTGAGTCCATGAAGTTCCTTAGCTCTTGTTTGTCTGTGAAACTGTGTGTTGTTCCTTCTAGTATGAATGAGAGTCTCGCTGGGTAAAGTATTTTTGGGGAGGCATTTATTTCATTGAGTTTTTTCACTATGTCCCACCACTGTTTTTGGGCCATAAAGGTTTCATCAGAAAAATCAGCTGTGAATTTTAAGGATGCTCCTTTGTAAGAGTTTTCTTTCTTCGATTTTGCTGCTTTCAGAATTTTGTCTTTGTCTAAGGTTTTGGTCATTTTGATCAGTATGTCTCTTGGGGTATTTTTATTCGGATTTCTTCTAGCTGGTACCCTTCGGGCCTCCTGAATATGGTCACAAGTTTTCTTCAGCTCTGGAAACGTTGTAGCAATGATGTCATTGACAGTTTCTTCTTCATCAAGGTTTTCTTCCTGTACCTCTGGGACTCCAATAATTCTTATGTTACCCCTCTTGGCTTCATCACGATCATCTCTTGCCATCTGTTCCCGAATTGTGAGTCTCTTTTTCATTTTCTGTTCTTTTCTGGAGAGTCTCTGAACTTCATCTTTGAGCTCACTTATTCTGTTCTCAGCAGCTCTTACTCTGCTGCTGAGGCCTTCCACTGAGTTTTTCAATTCGCCTGCGTGATTTTTCAGGCCTGACATTTCTGATTGCATTTTCCTTATTTCTGCCTTCAAATCCTCTTGTCTTCTATTGGCATTGCTTTCCATTGTTTCTTTTACTTCCCGAAGCATCCTAAGTAGCTCCCTCCTGAATTCCTTGTCAGAGAGGTTGTCTAACACTGCAGTACTGTTGGTGTCATCTGGGCTAGACACTTCAATAAGAAAGTTTGGTGGGCTTTTGCGTTGCTTTACCATTGTGAAAACTGTGGTTTAGTCCTTAACATTCACTGTTACTATTCTGCTTGATATGCAGTGTGAGTTAAGATAGGCTTATGAGTTATTGGCTACTGTGTTTCTAGTGACTGAGCTAGACTAGAGAATTTTCCATCGAAGAAGGTTGCTTATGGTTCCTATGGCATATGTAGTGGGAAAATATTTCGCGGCCGCTAATGCGGCCGCGGCTCCGGAAAGAGTCCCTGGCACTGAGCGAGGAGTTGGAAACGATGATGGAGCTGGCTGTGCATGCGCAGAGAGGGTCCCAGGCCCTTGGGGGCGGGCTCCACCTGGTTGAAATCGGAGCCGTTCAGCCTGGTTGCCCAGAGCTGGGCCTGCGTGCCCATCCCGCGCAGATCAGGGGTGAAACAGGCTTTCTAGGAGGTGGAGCTAGCTGTGCATGCGCACAGAGGGTCCCAGGCCCTTGGGGGCAGGCTGTACCTGGTTGTAATAGGAGCCGTTCAGCTTGGTTGACCAGAGCTGGGCCTCCGTCCCCGTCCCCATATTGATCATCTTTAATTATTCCACATCAATACCAATGTCCAAAAATGTTTCAAAATGTAATTATTGAAAAAAATCATATAGAAGTTCAAATTTGTATTGTTCGTGGGATAACTATATTAAGAAGAAATAGAACCACAAGAAACATACAAGTAAAATGAAGCTACATTTCTTTGGAGTCTTTCAATTATGTATTTACATTAGTCTATATACAAGCATGATTTTTAAAAAATAAATTTCAGTGACTATAAAATTTTGGAGTTTTTCATAATTGAAATGTTTTACTGCTAAGTCTATATTGATGTGAAGTTTTTTATCTACTTGTCTAATTTTCTGATTGTTTACTTAAGATCAGTAGTTAAAAGCTAACTGGCTGATGACTGATTATGTGGCTAAGGGTTAAAGCACTTGGCTTGCGTGTATGAAACTTTGGGTTGGCCTCCTGCAAGGCAAATGGCCTACCCACTGTGCTTTAAAATTTATATAAAATATACTACTAATAAAACCTAATGATGTTGGTGAACAGTGCAAAATAAATGATTATTTAGTAATTTTATTTATTTGTTAATGAAATATGTAAGCTCTTGAGTATAATGGGAGTAGTTTTCTAACATAAGAGTCTGAGGATGGTGAAACTGTTATAACTGTCGTGTAGGATTCCATCTCCCTAGCCTGCTTCATTCTACCTCTCTCTCTATCCAATCTGGTCTTCTTCTTGGGAATCTGACCTCCTGATCGGCTTGCCTCTACCTTTCAACTGCCTACTTTATGACATCATTCTCCCACTCAACCAACCACAAACTGGTAGAATCTTGGGGTTGGTACCGCTTGACCTTGAGCCTGGAAGGTGGTGGTGGAAAGAGATGGTCCTACGAGAGTTAATGGAGTTAAGGATGTATGGGAAGGAAACCGGGAAGGGTAGGGAACTGACAGCTGGTGATCAGCATGGGAGAGTTGGTAGATATTTTCTAAGTACGTTAACATGTTTTTCGTAAATGATAAGCAAAACAAAAATACTAAAATAAGATAGGTTCCAAAGAACAGGTTACATATAAGACCGAGAGAGCTGAAAGGGCTGGCATTCCTTCTGGAACTTTCAATCATATCATTTACTAAAGATGGTATTTTCACATCACTTAGCTGTGGAGAGGAATAGTGAGAAACAGAATGCCACCAGAAAAGCAATCTGGGTGACCACCTTCAATAAAAGCCAGGTGGAAGGTGTTCACATGGATCCCAAGTGCAAGTGGATTAACAGGAACATATATTATACTAAGTCTGCTTGGTACCAGTAACTTCTTTGGTGGAAATGGAGGAAAACAAATACGGTTTCTGACAGACCTGAGACTAAACTGCTAATCAATTTTCCCAGGCAAGGGTAGTTGACTGGCTGGGAACAGAACAACTTGAAAAGTGTTTTGCTACCTTTCATGTATGGCTAGAGGAAAATGTTCCCAGTCATCTATTAAAACTAACAAGCTTCAACTCTCTCGAAGGACAGTTGTATTCAGTGAGGAAAAAATGCTGGGAGAAAAGTCTGAAATGATGGGCATAGAGACAATAAGTGCAAAAGGAAGGACTTGAAATTTGGGTTCCTCTGAAAACAAAGCTTGAAACAACAAGATTTGGTGAGCACATGATTTACTGGGAATGGGATCTGAGGAGGAAAAGAGTGATATCAGGGATGTGAACAAGGGAAATCCAAGTTAAGGAAGACTTAGCTAGCTGACTACCCCATGGGCAACATGGTTCCAAGACTACGAGAACTTACCAAGGACTTTACTTTAATTTTCTTTCTTTTATATGGTCACTTACAACATGTATTCTTTGCCTTCTTCAAAAACAATTTGGAAATGATTTTTTAAAATTTTTTTTATTAGTGAAACACCATGAGGTACAGTTGTAGATTTACAATTTTTTGTGCTTGGGTTTGATTATACAATGATCAGATACCCATCCCTCCACCAGTGCCCATTTTCCACCACCATGGATAATATCCCCCCCACCCCCATCCTCTCATCCCCCCCTGCCTCTGTGGCAGGGAAATCCCCTGTGTTCTCTCTCTCCTTTTGGGTTTTGTGGTCTGCAAAAGAGGCATTGAGTGGCAAACATGTTCAGTCCATAGTCCACTTTCGACATGCATCTCCCCTCCTGGAAGGATCCTCCAAACACCCTTTATTTGGTGTTCCCTTCTCTGTCTGAGCTGCCCTTTCCTCTAGAATGTCCGACTGGCCACTAAGCTATGGAGTAATCCTCCTGGTGCTGATCTTAGCTATTCTTGGGCATTAATCTCATATTTTGTTACTTTATATCCCCCAGATGAATGCAATCTTTCTATGTCTATCCCTCTCTTTCTGACTCTTTTCGCTTAGCATGATACTTTCCCTGTTGTACCACTTGTATGTAAATTTCATGACTTCATCTTTTCTAAGAGCTACATAGTACTCCATTGTGTAGATGTACCAAAGTTTCTTTAACCAGTCATCTGTTCTTGGGCATTCAGGTTTCTTCCAGTTTCTGGCTATTGTAAAGAGTGCTGCAATGAACAAACAAGTGCAGATGTCACTTCGACTATACATTTTTGCCTCTCTGGGATATATTCCCAGGAGTGGTATTGCTGGGTCAAACGGGAGCTCAATTTCTAATTTTTTGAGAATCGTCCATACTGTTTTCCAGAAGGGCTGAACCAGTCGACATTCCCACCAACAGTGAAGGAGTGTCCCTTTCTCGCCACATCCGCGCCAGCATCGGTTGCTTTTGTTTGGAAATGATTTTTCATTAAAAAAATGTTTTATTAACATGTCATTATTAAAAAGAAACATATAGGCAAAAGAGTTAGTGCAGTATGTAGAGGGTGTTTACCTTGTATGCGGCTAACCTGAGTTCAGTTCCCGGAACCCTGAGCCTGCCAGGAGTGATCTCTGGATACAGAGTTAGAAGTGAGCCCAGAGCACATCTGGGTGCGCTCCCCTACCACAAAAAAGTTAGAAAAGAAAATAAAAGAAAAACATATAACTGATTCTTGAGTGATATAGTGGTTAATGGTGCTAACTGGTATATAACTTTTGAAAACCCCCAAATTTAAGAGATAGTCTGCTGTTGACCAAGAAGATGGTTTTTTAATAGTATTTACTCACATTGTCTGCAATTAGTGCTATTTGTGGCCTGTAAATCTGTAAATTTTGATACATTTAAACAAATTATAATGGATTTTATAATGGACTTTATAATGAATTTGTATTTTAGAGTAATAAGTGATAAATTGTATTTTTGTTTTTGTGGGGTATTTGGGCCATAGTATGTGGTGCTTGGGACTTCTGACTCTGTGCTCAAGGGTCATTACTGGTGATGCCAGCCATTAAGTTCAGTTGACTGTGTTCATTGTAAGTGCTTTAACCCCTCTACTAATTCTGGGGGGCCAATCAAATAAATTATCTGCATATATCTTATACATGCATGGCATACTTTATCTTAGATTTTTTGATATTTCTAGGACATATTGATCATCTTTAATTATTTCTCATGAATACCAATCTCCAAAAAAGTTTAAAAATATAATTATTGACAGAAAATCATATAGAAGTCCAAATTTGTATTGTTCATGGGATAACTAAATTAAGAAGAAAATAGAACCACAATAAACATACAAGTAAAATGCAGGAGTCTTTCAATTATGTATTTATATCTGTATATATACAAGTATAATCTTTAAAATATAAATCTCAGATACTTTCTCTGCATCTATTGATATGATCATATGCTTTTTACCTTTTCTTTTGTTGATATGGTGGATTATGTTGATTGATTTCCGAATGTTAAACCATCCTTGCATCCCTGGGATGAATCCTACTTGGTCATGGTGTATGATCTTTTTGATGAGTAGTTGGATTCTATTTGCTAGTAGTTTGTTGAGGATCTTTGCATATATGTTCATCAGAGATATCGGTTTGTAAATTCTCTTTCTTTGTGGCTTTCCTATACGCAAACAGTGAGAGAGAAGAAAGCAACATGAAAAAAACAATCCAGTTCACAATTGTGCCCCAGAAAATCAAGTACCTAGGAATCAGCTTAACTAAGGAAGTAAAGGACCTGTACAAAGAAAACTACAAAACGCTACTTCAGGAAATAAAAGAGGACATGAGGAAATGGAAAGATATCCCCTGCTCATGGGTCGGGAGACTTAACATTGTCAAAATGGCAATACTACCGAAAGCATTGTATAAATTCAATGCAATCCCTATAAGGATACCCATGACATTCTTCAAAGAAATTGAGCAAACACTCCTGCAATTTATATGGAACAATAAGCCCCCTCGAATAGCTAAAGCAATTCTTGGGAAAAAGAAAATGGGAGGAATCAACCTCCCGAACTTCAAACTGTACTACAAAGCAGTAATAATTAAAACAGCATGGTACTGGAACAAAGGCAGAACTGCAGACCAATGGAACAGGGTTGAATACACTGACATCTCTCCTCAATCATATGCTCATCTAATCTTTGATAAAGGTGCAAGTAATGTGAAGTGGAGTAAGGAAAGCCTCTTTAATAAATTGTGTTGGCATCACTGGACGGCTACATGCAAAAAAATAGGCTCAGAACTCTGCCTAACACCATGTACAAAAGTAAGATCAAAATGGATTAAAGACCTCAACATCAGACCAGAAACCATAAGGTACATTGAAGATAAAGTTGGCAAAACCCTCCATGACATTGAAGCTAATGGTATCTTCAAAGATGCCACGCCACTGGCCGAGCAACTGAAAACAGAGATAGATGAATGGGACTATCTTAAACTAAGAAGCTTCTGCACCTCCAAAGAAACAGTGACCAAAATACAAAGACAGTCTACAGAATGGGAAAGGATATTCACCGAATACACATCTGACAAGGGGTTGATATCCAGGATATACAGAATACTGGTTAAACTCCATAAGAAGAAAACATCCAACCCCATCCGAAAATGGGGCAATGAAATGAGCAGAAACTTTCTCAAAGAAGAAATCCGAATGGCAAAAAAGCACATGAGAAAATGCTCTACATCATTAATCATCAGGGAGATGCAGATCAAAACCACAATGAGATACCATCTCACACCTCAGAGACTGGCCCACATCCAAAAGAACAAAAGCAACCAATGCTGGCGTGGATGTGGCGAGAAAGGAACACTCCTTCACTGTTGGTGGGAATGTCCACTGGTTCAGCCCTTCTGGAAAACAGTATGGACGATTCTCAAAAAATTAGAAATTGAGCTCCCATTTGACCCAGCAATACCACTCCTGGGAATATATCCCAGAGAGGCAAAAATGTATAGTCGAAGTGACATCTGCACTTGTTTGTTCATTGCAGCGCTCTTTACAATAGCCAGAAACTGGAAGAAACCTGAATGCCCAAGAACAGATGACTGGTTAAAGAAACTTTGGTACATCTACACAATGGAGTACTATGTAGCTCTTAGAAAAGATGAAGTCATGAAATTTACATACAAGTGGTACAATATGGAAAGTATCATGCTAAGCGAAATGAGTCAGAAAGAGAGGGATAGACATAGAAAGATTGCATTCATCTGGGGGATATAAAGTAACAAAGTATGAGATTAATACCCAAGAATAGCTGAGATCAGCACCAGGAGGATTACTCCATAACTTAGAGGCCAGCCAGGTATCCTAGAGGAAAGGGCAGTTCAGATAGAGAAGGGAGCACCAAATAAAGTATGTTTGGAGGATCCTCCCAGGAGGGGAGATGCATGTCGAAAGTAGACTATGGACTGAACATGTTTGCCACTCAATGCCTCTTTTGCAGACCACAACACCCAAAAGGAGAGAGAGAACACAGGGGATTGCCCTGCCACAGAGACAGGGGGGATGGGGGGATGGGGGTGGGAGGGATATTATCCATGGTGGTGGAAAATGGGCACTGGTGGAGGGATGGGTATCTGATCATTGTATAATTGAAACCAAAGCACAAAAAATTGTAAATCTACAGCTTTAAAAAAATAAAATAAAATAAAGGGGAAAAAAAATAAAAAATAAAAATAAAAAAATAAAAAAGAATATAAATCTCCGATACTACAACATTTTATTGAGTTTTTTATAATTGCAATGTTTTACTGCTAAGATGATATTGTTGTGAACATTTATATCTATTTGTCTACATTTCTGATTGTTTACTTAAGATCTGATATTAAAAGCTAACTTACTAGGGCTCGAGCGATAGCACAGCTGGTAGGATGTTTACCTTGCAAGCGGCTGACCTGGGTTCAATTCCCAGCACAGCATATGTTCCCCTGAGCACTGCAAGGGGTAATTCCTGAGTGCAGAGCCAGGAGTAATCCCTGTGCATCGCGAGGTGTGACCCAAAAAGAAAAAAAAAAGCTAACTTACTTATGACTGGGTATGTAGCTCAGGGCTAAAGCACTTGGCTTGCAAGTATGAAATTTTGGGTTCTATTCCTCACACTATAGAAAAAAAAACAAAATCACTAACTGTGGTTGAAAACATATATCAGTGGTAAAATATTTGCCTCACATTTGTGAGGTTATGGGTTTGATCCCTGAATTTCCATATACGCTCACAAAAGCTAATTTACTTAAAGAATATTAAACTGCTTTAAACCAAGGACATATTGCCGTACAATTATACAGATTTAATTCTCAATAAAATAACTTGAAAAGATCCATTTATAGCATCTTTGCTAGGAAAAGATGTTACCTGATATTAAATGTTTGTAATTTGGGGACACATTTTAATTTGTCATTTTAATTTGGGATCTTTGTCTACTAGTGAGCTTGAAAATTGCTCTTGTGTTTACGAGGAATTTACACTTCTTTCAATAGAGATTATATGATCATGGTTTATGCTTATTTTTTCTATACAAGTTTAATAGGTAAATATTGATTTATTTCACAGCAGTAATTTATTAAAAACATTCATCATTTGCCTATCATATTAATTGCCATTAGTTGTTTGTTTTGCTTCTTTTTTGATCACTTAATTTACTTTTTATCTTTTCTTTCAGATTGTAAGATTTTCACACAAATGAGCATATGTTTTTCTTTATATTCTACAGTTTTAGATTGAGAACAACTGTTTGTTTTGTAAAATAAGATACTTGTGCATTTACAATTTCTTCTCACTATTTTTACATTTTAACACATCTCGATTCATCTACAACTTATCACAGTAAATGTTGTCATATTGAAAGAAACCACCATTTTTTTCAATCATAGCACTGTAGCACTATCCTCCCGTGGTTCGTCCATTTGTTCGAGTGGGCACCAGTAACATCTTACAACAGATTGTGAGACTTGTTGTTACTGGTTTTGGCCTATTGAATACGTCATGGGTAGCTTGCTAGGCTTTTGCTATGAGGGCAAGATATTCTGGGTATCTGGGTATCTTGCCGGGCAGAGGAATAGGAATCAGGGTTGGCCTCCTGCAAGGCAAATGCCCTAACCGCTGTGATGTAAACGTTATATAAAAATACTAGGAATACCAAATGTTGTTTCTTTAACAGTGCAATAAAAATGATTATTTAGTAATTTTCTTGATTTATTAATTAAATATGTAAGCTCTTGAGTATAATGGGAGTAGTTTTCTAACACAATAGTCTGAGGAATTTGAAACTGTTATAACTGATTTGTAGGATTCCATCTCCCTAGCCTGCTTCATTCTACCCCTCTCTCTATCCAATCCAGTTTTCTTCTTGGGAATCTGACCTCCTGATTGGCTAGCCTCTACCTTTCAACTGCCTACTTTATGACATCATTCTCCCACCAAACCAACCACCAACTGGTAGAACCTTGGGGTTCCCATGCGGTTGTTTGTAAAAAATTTGAATCAACCCGGCAAGTGACCAGTGACCAATGACCAATCACCATTGACCAGTCATCTGTACTGGACACTTGTGGTCTTAAGCTGCTGTAGTTTACTGACTTACTCTCGTACTGTCTCCTCTTCTTGTCTACCTTTCATCAGTATTTCCTCTTCTCTGACCATGTAAGGTAAGGAATAATACTTTTCAAAGATTTACATTAGATTTATCATCCGTAAACTTAGCAGTCTAGTAAAAACAACATGTAGTAGTGAAAGAAAGTATTCAAGTTGAATTTTATAAGCCTCATTTTTGTTGACTTTGACATTTGCTGTGTGATTTTAGACATTGGCTTTCTTTTTCTCACATACAAACTCTTTTTCCTCATTGATTACTTTATATTTTAGACATATTTATGAGCTCAAATACAAACATATATATATATGTTGATTCTCTGGGATTCTTTTTACTTTTCATCGTGTATTTTACATAATATCCTTTAAAAAAGTAAATCAGAGACAGTATTTTTACAGAAAAAGAAAATGTAGATGCTGTGGAAACCTGCTAATTCATACTCGCACGTTTTCTCTGTAATAGTCTCTCCTCTTGTATTTATACTTCAGTATTTTAAATATAGTGCTATTACACAGTAATAATCATTTTTCTTTGAGTTTTCTATTGAAACCAGGTAATAAGAAAATTTGGGGGATGGGGAAGGTGTGGAGTGCTGAGAGATAGGGAGACAAGCCCTCAAAGGTAAGAAAGTTTGGGATCACTTTCATCAAACATTGACCAATCTAAACCAAGACGATATGAGGGAGAATAAAATAGGAAAGAAAGAATGAAAGAATATGGACGGCATTTACCAAGGAAGGGGAAACCGTCTGGATTGAATGTTGAAGAAAACCAAGGATTTAAAATCAAAAAAGAAAGAATATATGTTAAATATGATGAGGTAAATACACTGAGAGCAAGTCAAAGCAATTTACTTCAATAAATGCCAGGACTAGAAAGTATACTGTTCCTTGAGTAGGGTACCAGTAGGAAAACCAGTATATCAGAAAGCCATCCTTGGTGACTTTTTTCCTTACTATCTCTTAGAACACTGTACATGGTACTTGACAATTTGGAATATAAACATGCATCAGAAATGATGCATCCCATAAATAGCTAATAGTGGTTATCTAGGTGGGTGGAAGAAATAGAATCTTCAATGTTTTATGACGTTCTGGTTTTTAAGTACATGTACGCGTTGCCTGTTGAAATTAAAACAATGGTATTTTCTAACTTGATTCAGGAGATTTGATTCATTTGTGTGGTAATTAGGTTCCAGGTTAAAGTTGCTGTCGTCTTTACAAATATTATTTCATGTGATTTTTTTCTTCCTAATATGAGAGTATTTTGATAGTAGTCAACTTCTGTTTTAGATCCTAAGAGGAAATAGGAAAATCAAGCCTCACATGTCGAATTACACATTTTTTGTCATATTTGTTAATTTTGATAGTTCCTACATTAAAAATATTTAATGGGATTTGGGTGGTCATTTATTAAACATTGAGAAGAACGTTTTCCAGGTTAATAAAGTTAATTCTACTCTAGGTTTTTAAAGTACATTTGCAATATTTTGTGATCATTTTTTCTATGGTCTTTTCTGTTGTTTGTGTGACAAACTGAAATCATATGCTATGTTTAAAACGTGTTGTTTGGTGTTTAATATTCAGAGGTATTGATGAGAATAATTTTTTGTAATTACAAAGTTTCTCTATTTTACTCATTTAAAACATTTCTTACCTATAAATACAATCACGTTTATTCCTATTCATTTTGTTATGTAGTTACTGCTATATCCTTTCTCTTTAATGGACTGGTAAAGTGTGCACTCAAAAATCACCTTGTATTCCGTTTTTTGGCTAGCAGTTTTTTCTAAAATAGAATACAATCTTCATATTGTATATGTGGAACAATTCATTAATAACCTTATTGGACTGTTTTATTTGGTTTTGTTTGAGACCACATCCACAGTTATTAAGGGTTTACTCTTGGGTCTGCTCTCCATAACTTACTGTACTATGCTGCTTGCTACAGAGCCCAGATTTCATTGATATCTATATACTACTTTTTCAGTTCTATGATACATATTTTTCACGATGTTTTCTTTATACTTCCTCCTATGTAAACCACATGACATGGAAAAATTTTACTTATGTATGCATAATTATTCTTAGAGTTATTAGTAACTACATTGTAGATAAACAATTTAAGACACAGAATTTAAATAAAGTTTTCCTTCCAAAAACATTTCTTGGGAAAAACTCAAGTAATCATTTTTGAAGTGGATCAAAAATCAGGGTAACCTTCAATGCATCAACAAGATTAAGTCATAAGTGAACCGTACTAGCAGATATTCATTGCACAAGTCAAATGGAAACCTGATGATTACAGTGGTAATAGTTGTAAAGACCCCAAATGCCTATATTAATGTAAGGTATCTTCCTTCCGGTTTTTGGCCTTGTAGTGATCATGCAGAGTCCTGGAAAAATTTCCACATGCTTAGGGTCCGTAACTTGGAAATTCATAAGTGGCAGAGATATAGTACTGGAGGGGATAAGGCACTTGCCTTGTACACAGCCAATCTGTTGGATCCCTATTACTGCAGACACTCTTCTGAATATTACAAGGGATCACTCCACAGTGCAGAGCCAGAAAGAACCCATGATCACTGTCAGTTATTGGTCGAAACTATACTCCTTACAATGCCCATTAAAAATTATTGGAAAACATGAAGTCTCTTTGTCATTACTGACCCTCAGGTTTCTTCTTGTCCAGAGAATGTTACCCATTCTCTTAGACTTCCTAGTTTGGAAAAGCTTGCCTTATAGGAAATAACATATGAGTCAATAGGAGAACAAGCTACAGGCATTGCTAGGGTAAGGAGAAACTATCTATATATAGCTAGCTATGTATAGCTAGGTTGACTGAGAAGATGGTGGTACCATTAAGATTGGAACATAAAGTAAAAATAAAACAAGAGAAATATCTAACAATAGCAAAGAGGGCTATAGTACTCAAAAAAATTAGAAACAGGCACATTAGCAATTAGTTTTAAAAAGCATCAAGGAAAGTATATAGTATTGTGAGTGAACAAATCTACTCTATGGATTAATCTCATCCTTGAAATGGAAAAGGACAATGTGTTACAGTTAGAAATTTACAAATAAGATATATAACATCTATTTCTGCTGTGTTCCTATGCTTTGCAAAGTATTATTCTAATTTTATATTTAATTTAATGATTAAAACAGTATTTGCCAACATTAAACTTTTAATGGAATGTTTTATTAAAAATGTTTTTTAAAAATTTTTTAAAAATGTTTTATTAAAATGTTATTTAAAGGTATTTTCAAAGATGTCACACCACTGTCTGAGCAAGTGAAAACAGAGATAGATAAATGGGACTATCTTAAACTAAGAAGCTTCTGCACCTCCAAAGAAACAGTGACCAAAATACAAAGACAGTCTACATAATGGGAAAGGATATTCACCGAATACACATCTGACAAGGGGTTGATATCAAGGATATACAAAATACTGGTTGAACTCCACAAGAAGAAAACATCCAACCCCATCAAAAAATGGGGCAATAAAATGAACAGAAACTCTCTCAAAGAAGAAATCCGAATGGCAAAAAAGCACATGAGAAAATGTTCTGCATCATTAATCATCAGGGAGATGCAGATCAAAACCACAATGAGATACCATCTCACACCTCAGAGACTGGACCACATTTAAAAGAACAAAAGCAACCAATGCTGGAGGGGATGTGGCGAGATAGGGAAACTCCTTCACAGTTGGTGGGAATGCCGACTAGTTCAGCCCTTTTGGAAAACAGTATGGACGTTTCTCAAAAAATTAGAAATTGAACTCCAATTTGACCCAGTGACAGCACTCCTGGGAATATATCCCAGAGAGGTATAACTGTGTAGTCGAAATGACATCTGCATTTATTTGTTCATTGCAGCACTCTTTACAATAGCCAGAAACTGGAAGAAACCTGAGTGCCCAAGAACAGATGACTGGTTAAAGAAACTTTGGTACATCTACACAATGGAGTACTATGTAGCTCTTAGAAAAGATGAAGTCATGAAATTTACATACAAGTGGTACAACATGGAAAGTATCATGCTAAGCGAAAAGAGTCAGAAAGAGAGGGATAGACATAGAAAAATTGCATTCAAATGGGGGATATAACGTAACAAAATATGAGATTATTACCCAAGAATAGCTGAGATCAACAACAGGAGGATTACTCCATATCTTAGAGGCCAGCCAGGTATTCTAGGGGAAAGGGCAGTTCAGGTAGAGCAAGGAGCACCAAATGAAGGGTGTTTGGAGGATCCTCCAAGGAGGGGAGATGCATGTTAAAAGTAGACTATGGACTGAACATGTTTGCCACTCAATGCCTCTTTTGCAGACCACAACATCCAAAAGAAGAGAGAGAACAAAAGAGGATGCCCTGCCAAAGAGGCAGGGTGGGGGGATGGGGGGGATATTATCCATGGTGGGTACTGGTGGAGGTATGGGTATTTGATCATTGTATGACTGAAACCCAAGCACAAAGATTCGTAAATCTACAACTGTACATCATGGTGCTTCACTATTAAAAAAAATTTTTAAAAGTTATTAAAAAAAGAAACATATGGGGCCAAGAGCTAGTGCAGTGTGTAGAGGGTGTTTACATTGTATGCAGCTAATCTGAGTTAAATCCACAGAACCCTGAGCCTGCCAGAAGTAATTCTGGATAGAAAATCAGAAGTGAGCCCGAAGCACATCTAGGTGCACTCCCCTCCCCACAAAAAAGGAAGAAAAGAAAAGAAAACATATAACTGTTTCTTGAGTAAAATAGAGATTAAGGGTGCTAACTCCTATATAACGTTTGAAAACCCCCAAATTTAATAGAGAGTCTGCTATTGACCAAGAAGATGGTTTATTAATAGTATTTACTTACATTGTCTGCTAGTGGTGCTATCTGTGGTCTGTAAATCTGTAAATTTGATACATTTAAAAAATTTATAATGGATTTTATAATAGACTTTAAAATACATTGGTATTTTATGTTTAATAAGTGATAAATTATATCTCTACTTTGTGGGTTATTTGGGCCATAGTATTTGGTGCTTGGGATTTCTGACTCTGTGCTCAATGGTCATTTCTGGTGGAGCCAGCCATTATTTGGGTTGACTGTGTGCATGGTACGTGCTTTAACCCCTATACTAAACCTGGGGTCCAATCAAATCAATTATCTGCATATATTTTATACATGCATGCCATAATTTTCTTAGATTTTTAATTATTCTAGAATATACTGATCATCTTTAATTATTCCACATCAATACTAATGTCCAAAAATATTTCAAAATATAATTATTGAAAAAAATCATATAGAAGTTCAAATTTCTGTTGTTCGCAAGATAACTATATTAAGAAGAAATAGAACCACAAGAAACATACAAGTAAAATGAAGGTACATTTCTTTGGAGTCTTTAAATTATGTATTTATATTAGTATATATACATGTGAAATTTTTAAAAAATAAATTTCAGTGACAATAAAATTTTGGAGTTTTGTTAATTGTAATGTTGTACTGCTAAGTCTATATTTATGTGAACATTTATATATATATTTGTCTATTTTTCTGATTGTTTACTTAAGATCTGTAGTTAAAAGCTAACTGACTGATAACAGGGTATGTGGCTCAGGGCTAAAGCACTTGGGTTGCATGTATAAAACATTAGGTTGGCAGCCTGCAAGCAAATGCCCTACCCACTGTGCTGTAAACGTTATATAAAATATACTAATAATAAGACCTAATGATGTTGGTGAACAGTGCAATATAAATGATTATTTAGTAATTTTCTGGATTTATTAATGAAATATGTAAGCTCTTGAGTATAATGGGAGTAGTTTTCTAACACAATATTCTGAGGAATTTCAAACTATTATAACTGTCTTGTAGGATTCCATCTCACTAGCATGCTTCATTCTACCCCTCTCTCTATCCAATCTGGTCTTCTTCTTGGGAATCTGACCTCCTGATTGGCTAGCCTCTACCTTTCAACTGCCTACTTTATGACATCATTCTCCCACCAAACCAACCACCAACTGGAAGAACCTTGGGGTTCCCATGCGGTTGTTTGTAAAAAATTTGAATCATCCTGGCAAGTGACCAGTGAACAATAGTTGGAATAGTGGGTTCCACTTTAGGTACCAGATGGTTACCTTAGACAAACACTGAAATGCCATACAAATTTTACTTATTCTAATATAATTTTAACAAACTGAAATGATGCATCGTAGTTAATTGGTTGTTAATAAAATTATGAAGTTTGAGATGCTGTGGTTGTTTTTGGGAAAGGCTGGGGGTTGAAGGATGGCATGGGAAAGAATGGGAAGTTATAGAGAGGACAAAGGGGGAATACACAAGACTCTAAGAAAGATAAACTTGGTACAGGGTTATAAACCCATAAGAGGAGAAATTGCATGGGCCTGATGAAGAGTGGGAGAGTAAGAGGAACAGTATTGTTGACAGGGCATTTGCTCTGCAAGCAAGAAGGACCCAGTTCAATTCTTGCAAGCCTTTCTGGTCCTCAGAGAACCACCAGATGTGAAACTTGAGCACAGAGCCAGGAGTAAAACCAGAGCACAGTCAAGTATGCCCCATCCCTGGTGTCCTCCAAAAAAAAAAATGGGAGAAATGCCACAGTCTGGGGATTAGGATTAAAAGAAAAAATTCGGAATAGGCTAAAGAAGGCAGATGAGTCAAAGGTGACCGGAAATAAAGTTAAAATTCTTTCATGGAGTCTGTGTTTATGACTCAATGCCACTTTTGGAAAATAACGAAATTTGAGACACATCTCTAAAAGGTTCGGGTGGTCTAATCAAAAATGATGGCTGGGGGTTGTGAACACATAGACTGGGGAATGAACCTTCCAGATGAGTGGTCAACGGCCTCAGAGTCATTCAAGGATGACTCTTAACAGGGACCAAGCCAAGAGCACTGTTTCAGCATGAAGCCTGAAGATGAGCTCCTGGGAGATGCAAAGATAAGTCACCATGTCCTCTAGCCCTCTTTTCAGCACCCCTAGATGCACCATTTCCCTTATTCCCAACAATATTCAGAGTCGCTATCACGGTGACATTTTGCTAGCTAGTATCAACAGTGAGGTCCATTGACTCTGTAAGTCTTTGCATTTTAAACTCCCCGCTGTGGGCAAGCCTGCTTTCAGGCAATGGCATCTGGATATTTCTGGCAGGGGAAGCTCCAATTATATTACCTTGAGGGGCTGCTCTGTGGTCTTCCGTGGTCCCTGGTGCCTGTAGCCTTCTCTAAACATCGCTGTTAACTGGAGCTCACACAAAAACCAACGTTATCAGTGTCGTTGGGGCTGCCTTGGGGGATGTACTGGACTAAGACATGCGCACTAGGTTACCACGACCAAAGCGGTTGGTACCGCTTAACCTTAAGCCTGGAAGGTGGTGGTGGAAAGAGATGGTCCTGGGAGAGTTAATGGGGTGATGGATGGATGGCAAAGAAACCGGGAAGGGTAGGGAACTGGACAGCTGGTGATCATCATAGGAGAGTTGGTAGATGTGTTTTAATTACGATAATATGTTTTTCAGAAATGATAAGCAAAACAAAAATATGAAAGCAAGATAGGTTCCAAAGAACAGGTTACATATAAGACAGAGATAGCTGAAAGGGCTGGCATTCCTTCTGGAGCTTTCAATCATACCATTTACTAAAGTTGGTATTTTCACGTTACTTAGCTGTGGAGAGGAATAGTGAGAAACAGAATGCCACCAGAAAAGCAAACTGGATGACCACCTTTCATAAAAGCCAGGTGAAAGGTGTTCACATGGATCCCAAATGCAAGTGGGTTAACAGGAACATATATTTAATTAAGTCTGCTTGGTACCAGTAACTACTTTTGTGGAAATGGAGGAAAACGAATACAGTTTCTGACAGACTTGAGACTAAACTGCTAACAAATTTTCCCAGGAAAGGGTAGTTGACTGGCTGGGAACAGAAAACCTTGAAAAGTGTTTTGCTACCTTTCATGTATGGCTAAAGGAAAATGATCCAAGTAAACTCTCAAAATTAACAAGCTTCAACTCCCTTGAAGGAAAGTTGTATACAATGTGGAAAAAATGCTGGGAGAAAAGTCTGAAATGATGGGAAAAGAGACAATAAGTGCAAAAGGAAGGACTTGACATTTGGGTTCCTCTGAAAACAAAGCTTGAAACAACAAGATCTGGTGAGCACATGATTTACTGGGAATGGGATCTGAGAGGAAAATAGTGATATCAGGGATGTGAACAAGGAACATCCAAATTAAGGAAGACTTAATTAGCTGATTACCCCATGGGCAACATGGTTCCAAGACTACAAGAACTTAACAAGGAATTTACTTTAATTTTCTTTCTTTTATATGGTCAATTACAACATGTATTCTTTGCATAATTCAATGACAATTTGGAGTGTTCATTTCTTTCTCAATATTCTTTTCACTTGTGGAAGCATCTTAAACAGCTGCTGGATAACAGAATTATTTGATCAGACTTACTATTTCCTATAATATTTAGTTGAGATTACTGAAAACTAGGTCTAAAATGAAGTTTGTTTTGATTAGTAGAAGTAGATTAGCGAGGACTGGGATGGAATTAGTGATTATAGGGTACCACATTCAGTTCCTAATAAAACAAGTAAAAGACAGTGTCCAAAATAGCATATTGAAAAAGACATCCATCTCTATTTAACATGGAAATTCAGCATATTTTATATTAAATTAAAAATGAATTAATATTCCTGTATTTGGTCTTTTAAAGACATTCAAGGTTGGTTAAGGAATCAAACACTGCCAATGAAATCATAACAACTTAATCATAAAATCCTGATTACTACTGAAGTGTCCAAGGATGTCAGTGCTAAGAATTATTTCCGTTGATCTCACTAGTGCATATGATAGGCATATGAATACATCTGTGTGAATAAATAATTGGTATCTAATTTAGAGTCTCACCATACATGGTTGTGGGTATTGTGAAATAGTTATATATATTTTCTTAATTTTGCAATAACATCTCTGGGTGTGAATCCTTGAATCATAAATACCTTTCCATATGTTCCAGCACTAGCTCCTCCCACATTAATTACTATATATATGACCTCCTAAGGAGTCATTTGCTTTTTTCACTTTGTTTTAGTCCTTCTCTCTCTATTTTCAAATGTGAGTTATCTGTATCAAATCAAGGTGCATGTATTTGGTGTGGCAGTTTTAATCTTTATGAGTGATTTATATTTTATTCATTTATTTTTTAATTGAATCACCATAAGATGGGCCATTACAAAGCTTTTTTTATGCAATTTAATTTTTAATCCTCTCAGTTAAGCCAGGGAAAATCTCTTACTCGGGAAATTCAGAATTTCCATATTTCAAGTGAATCAAAACTGATTGTTTTTGTATTTTTTTTATTTTTTATTATTTTTTTGATAGAAACGGGACCACCAAATAATGGGTGTTGGGAGGATCCTCCCAGGATGCATGCTGTTCTTTCAAGAAGCCAGAGAGACGTCTTCAGGCAGGAAGAGCAGCTCAGCAGCAGGGTCTCTTGGATGGGTTTGGTGCAATCTTATTTCAGAAATTGATTTAGGGTTTCTTACCAATCTGAAAATGCCTTGGGATTTAAAATGAAGGTCACATAAAGAACTGAGTGCTGAAAGGAGGAAAAGGATAAGCATGATAATCTTTCAGTACCTGTATTACAAACCATAATGTGCAAAAGGAAAGAATGGGGGGGGCAGGAGAAAGAGACAGACAGCGAGACATACAGACACAGAGACAGACAGAGAGAGATAGACAGAGTCAGAGAGAGAAGAAAAGAGTCTGCCATAGAGCACAGAGGCTGGCTGGGGGTGGGTGGCAGGAGGGAAAATGGGGACATTATAGGTTGGAAATGTACACTATCATGAAGGAATGGGTGTTGGAACACTATGATGGAAACTCAATCACAACTTTGTAGCTGTGTATCTGTGCAATTGTGCATTTAATTTAAAAATTTTAAGGAAAAAAATAAGATTTCAAATGAAAAATTTGAGAGATTTCTGACGAAACAGGCATTCTGGCAGAAACCTCACTGCTTGAGCAACAATACTTTCAGAGAGGTCAATTTCAAAATTTCAAAAATTCCCATATTGAAGCAGTCAGAAGCAAAACCCCTGTTGTGTCCCCAGCCATAAGAGTGAGCTGCACACACTCTTTACGATAGCCAGAATCTGGGAATAACCTGAGTGCCCCATAAATGAAGACTGGTTAAAGAAACATTGGTACATTGCCACAATGGAGTACTATGTAGGGGTTAGAAAAGATGAAGTCATGAAATTTACATACAATTGGTACTACATGGAGAGTATCATGTTAAGCAAAACGAGTCAGAAAGAGAGGAACAGACAGGGCAAGATTGCATTCACCAGGAGAACATAAAATAACAAAATAGGAGACCAACTCCAAGGGTGGCCGAGGTTAGTGTCAGGAATTTTTCTTCATAGCTTGGAGACCAACCACACTCGCTAGCAGAAAAGGCAGCTCAGATAGAGAACGGAGCACGAAATAAAGGGTGTTGGGAGGATCCTCCCAGGATGGGAGAGCATGCTGAACATAGACTATTAGACCAAACATGATTGTCACTCAATGCCTCTTTTGCAAACCACAACACCTAAAAAGGAGAGAGAGAACCAAGGGGAATGCCCTACCACAGAGTCAGGGTGGGATGAGGGGATGGGGGATTGAAGCTATACTGGGACCCATTGGTGGTGGGAAATGGGCACTGGGGGAGGGATGGGTATTTTATCATTGTATAATTGAAACCCATGCACAAAAATTTGTAAGTCTACAACTGTACCTCATGGTGTCTCAGTAATAAAAATTTAGAAATTAAAAATAAAAAAAATTGGAACATAAAGTAAAAATAAAACAAGAGAAAGATCTAACAATAGCAAAGAGGACTATAGTACTCAAAACGTTGAGAAACAGGTACTTTGGCAAGAATTTTTAAATAAGTATCCAGGAGAGAATATAGCATTGTGAGTGAACAAATCTACTCTATGGATTCCTCTCATCCTTGAAATGGAAAAGGACAATGTGTTACAGTTACCAATTTGCAAATAAGATATATGCCACCTATTGCTTGCTAGTTTTCTATGCTTTACCAAGTATTATTCTAATTTTTAAATTTAATGATTAAAACCGTATTTGCCTGCATTAAACTTTTAAATTAAAAGTTTTATTAGAAATGATTTTTAATTATTAAAAATGCTTTATTCACATGTAATTTTCTAAAAGAAACATATAGGCCAAATAGCTAGTGCAGCATGTAGAGGGTGTTTACCTTGTATGCAGCTAACCTGAGTTCAAGACCCAGAACCCTGAGCCCACCAGGGGTGATCTCTGGATACAAAGTCAGAAGTGAGCCCGGAGCTCATCTGGGTGCGGTCCTCTCCCCACATAAAAGGAAGAATAGAAAAGAAAAACATATAACTGATTCTTGAGCAACTCAGATCTTAAGGGTGCTAACTCCTCTATAACGTTTGAAAACCCCCAAATTTAATAGATAGTCAACTATTGACCAAGAAGATGGTTTTCTAATAGTATTTAATTCCATTGTCTGCAAGTACTGATATGTGTGGCCTGTCAATCTGTGAATTTTGATACATTTAAAAACTTATAATGGATTTTATAATAGACTTTAAAATAAATTTGTATTTTATGATAGTAAGTGATAATTTATAATTCTATTTTTGTGGGGTATTTGGGCCAAAGTATGTGTTGCTTGGGACTTCAGACTCTGTGCTCAAGGGTCATTCCTGGTGGTGCCAGCCATTAATTTGGTTGACTGTGTGCATGGTAAGTGCTTTAACCCCTATACTAAATCTGGGTTTCAATCAAATAAACTATCTGAATATATTTTATACATGCATGGCATAATTTTCCTTAGACTTTTTATATTTCTATGATATATCGAGAAGTTCTACATGGAGCTAGAGAAGTTCTATAAAGAAGACCACACCTTCTACAAGATCATTGTGGGTGATTTTAATGCCAAGATAGGACCGAGAAGATCAGCTGAAGAACTTCACATTGGGACCCATGGCCTAGAATGGAACGAAGAGGGTGAGAGACTGTCTGAGTTCATCATGTCGACCAAGACCATTCATGGTAACTCACAGTTCCAGAAGGCAGAGTCTAAACGATGGACATGGGAGTCTCCCGGTGGACGATTCCACAATGAAATAGACCACATCATATTCAATCGACGGTTTTGCCTGACTGATGTCGCTGTTGTCCCAAAATTTCGAACGGGATTGGACCACCGTCTCCTTCGTGCAAAATTCTACTTCACAGAGCGGGGAGAAAGGGCTGCAAAGTTCAAAAAGAGAACTCCCAGAATGACCACCAACTGGGAACTCTTTGGTACTATTACAGCAACATGGGAAGATGCCATTGTTGACAACATTGACGAGGAATACGATCGACTGGTTCAGCACCTCCATGAATGTGCGAGGAACGCCAAGAGAGAGATAGCCACAAAAAGTCGCCTATCTTCGAAAACTCTTGAGCTAATTCGCCAGCGTGGTTTGGCGCATGCCTCAGGCAACCGCAAGCTAAAGTCCGAGCTTGCAAAGCAGTGCAGAGATGCGATCAAGGAAGACCTCAAAGAGAGAAGAGCAGAAGTACTGGTAGATGCGGCAGGAGCCGGGAAAAGTATTCGTAAGGCCCGCCTGTCCTTCGCCAACTATAAGACCAAGATGACTGCCCTCCGACGTCCTGATGGATCCATCACATCCTCCAGAATGGCAATGGAGAAGATTATCCATGACTTCTACTCAAATCTCTTCGATAGCCATGTCCACTTGCCGACATACCAAATTCCACAGGATGGGTATGTCGTTCCTAACGTTCTCCCTTCCGAAATCCGACAAGCCATTTCGTTGGTAAAGAAGCAAACAGCACCCGGCCCAGACAAGGTCAGACCTGAACACCCGAAGAACCTGTCATCAGTACTCATCAATACACTGGCTCGGCTCTTCACTCGCTACCTGTCTGAATGCAAGGTTCCGCCCCAATGGAAAATCAGCAGGACCGTACTACTGTTCAAGAAGGGAGACATCCATGACATTGGCAACTATCGCCCGATCTGCCTATTGTCTGTCACCTACAAGCTGTTCACTCGAGTCATCCTGAATAGGATTGGCAGAACACTAGATGAAGGGCAACCATGCGAGCAAGCCGGGTTCCGCAAAGGATTCAGCACCATCGACCATATCCACACGGTAACCAAGCTCATTGAGGTTTCTCGGGAGTTCAAGATGCCGCTCTGCTTAACGTTCATTGATTTAAAGAAGGCCTTTGCTTCTGTTGAGATGGAAGCGGTCATTGAAGCCCTAGCCAATCAGGGCATTCAAGCCCTATACATCAGGATCCTCCATGAGCTGTATTGCGGATTCACTACCAGGATCTCACCATTCTACAAAGAAGTGATCGTTGATGTCAAGAGAGGGGTGCGGCAGGGTGATACCATTTCACCGAAACTCTTCAGTGCCACCCTCGAGAACATCATGCGACGACTGGAATGGGAAGGAATGGGAGTGAAGTTAGATGGTCGGCAACTACACCACCTCCGCTTTGCTGATGACATTGTTTTAATAACACCAAACATCAGCCAAGCTGCACAAATGCTGGCCGACTTTGACCGTGAGTGTGGAAAGGTAGGACTACAGCTGAATCTTACGAAGACAATGTTTATGAGAAACAGCCTTGTTCCTGACGCCCCATTCGCTCTCAATGGAACGACCATCTCCGAATGCAACAGCTATGTGTACCTAGGTCGAGAGGTCAACATGAGAAATGACCTGGCGCCCGAGCTGCGCAGGAGGAAGAGAACGGCTTGGAACGGCTTCAAGAACATCGAAGAAATAGCTAAGAGGACGAAGAACCTCTGG
This sequence comes from Sorex fumeus, assembly GCF_029834395.1. Classification (NCBI taxonomy): domain Eukaryota; kingdom Metazoa; phylum Chordata; class Mammalia; order Eulipotyphla; family Soricidae; genus Sorex; species Sorex fumeus. Next base: position 1,700,519 of record NW_026606203.1, read on the forward strand.
CTCCGGGCACATCTCTTTGATTCCACTGTTCTTCCTGCATTAACATATGCCTCAGAGACCTGGGCCCTATGCAAACAAGATGAGAATGCCATTCAGGTCTCCCAAAGAAGAATAGAAAGAGCTGTGCTTGGAATATCACGTTTCACTCAAAGGAGAGAATGAATCCGGAGTTCTGACATCCGTGGACGATCAAGGATCAGGGACGCTGTCTCATATGCCAAGGTGTCGAAAATCAGATGGGCTGGTCATGTAATGAGATTTAAAGACGACCGTTGGACTAGAGCTGTTACTGATTGGATTCCACCGGATGTCAAGAGACCGCGTGGCCGCCCACCTACCAGATGGTCAGACTTCTTTGTCAAGATCATGAATGATTGGTTTGAGGCCCTCCATGTTCCCGGAGCGAAGAGATGCCATTGGGCTACACTAGCATGCGACAGAGACAAATGGAGACGTTACTGGCGCCCGCTCAAGCAAATCGAAGACTAACGGGAAGTTAAGTGATTAAGTGAAGTGAAGGATATATTGATCATCTTTAATTATTTCACATCCATACCAATGTCAAAAATTTTTAAAATATAATTATTGAAAAAAAATCTCACAGAAGTGCAAATTTGTATTGTTCATGGGATAACTATATTAAGAAGAAAATAGAACCACAATAAACATATAAGTAAAATGGAGGTACATTTTTTGGAGTCTTTCAATTATGTATTTATATTAGTCTATATATAAGTATGATTTTTAAATAATCAATTTAGTTAGTATAAAATGTTAATTGAGCTTTTATAATTGTAATGTTTTACTGAGAAGATAACATTGATGTAAACTCTACATCTATATCTATATGTCTACTTTTGTAATTGTTTAGTTAAGATCAATTATTAAAATATAACTTACTTGTGACGTGATATGTAGCTCAGGACAAAAGAACTTGGCTTGCATGTATGAAACTTTGGTTTCTATTCTTCGCACTATAGAAACAAAGGCAAAATCATGAACTGTGGTTGGAAATATGCCTCGGTGATAAAGTATTTGGCTCACATTTCTGAGGTTATGGGTTTGATCCCTGAATTTCCATAGACACACACAAAAGCTAACTTACAACAAAGTTTCACACTGGAGACCTAACTGGGCCCGCTCGAGAAAATCGATGAACAACGGGAGGACAGTGCCAGTGACAGTGACTTAAAGAACATTAAACTGCTTTAAACTATATATTGCCTAACTATTATACAGATTTAATTCTCAATAAAATAAATTTAAAAGGTCTATTTTCTAGCATCTTTGCTAGGGAAAGATAGCACCTGATTTTTCAATATTTGTAATTTGGGGGACATTTTAATTTCTCATTTTAATTTGTGCTCTTTGTCGACTAGTGAGCTTGAAAATTGCTCTTGTGTGGTACTACATGGAAAATATTATGCTATGGGAAATGAGTCAGAAAGAGAGGGACAGACATAGAAAGATTGCATTTTTCTGGGTAACATAAAGGAACAAAATAAGAGTCTAACACCCAAGAACAGCTGTGATAAATACTAGGTTGTTCACTCCATGCCTTAGAGGCCAGCTGCACTGTCTAGGGGTAAAGGCAGCGCAGATAAAGAATGGAGTACACAATAAAGCGTGCTGGGAAGATCTGCCCAGGATGGGAAATGCCTGCTGAAAGTAGTCTAAGGACCGAACAGGATTGCCACCCAATGTCTCTTCTGCAGACCACAGCACCCAAAAGGAGAGATAGAACAAAAGGGAGTGCCCTACCAAAGAGGCAGGCTGGGATGGGGGTTGGGGGGTGGGAGGGATACTGGGATTGGTGGGAATGGAGATTGGGCACTGGTGGTGGGATGCGTACTCGATCACTGTATAACTGAAACACAAGCGCAACAACTTGGAAGTCTATAACTGTACCTCATGGTTTTTCACTAATAAAACAAAACCAAAAAAAAAATTAAAAAAAAAAAGAAAATTGCGCTTGTGTTTACTAGTCATTTACACTTCTTTCAATAGAGATTATATGATCATGGTTTATGCATATTTTTTGATTCAAGTTTAATAGCTAAATACTGATTTTTTTTAAAGCATAAATTTATTAAAACCATTCATACTTGGCCCATCATATATCATATTAATTGCCAGTATTTGTTGGTTTTGCTTGTTTTTTGATCACTTAATTTGGTTTTTGTCCTTTTCTTTCAGATTGTAAAATTTTGAGACAAATGAGCGTATGTTTTTCTTTATCTTCTACAGTTTTAAACTGAGAACAACTGTTTGTTTTGTACAAATAAGATACCTGTGAATTTACTATTTCTTCTCATTTTATTTACATTTTAACACATCTCGATTCATCTACAATTTATCCTAGTAAGTGTTGTCATATTGAAAGAAACCACCAATTTTTTCAATCATAGCACTGTAGCACAGTCCTTCAGCGGTTCTTCCATTTGCTGGAGCGGAACCAGTAATATCTTACAACAAATTGTGAGACTTGTTGTCACTGGTTTTGGCCTATCGAATAGGTCATGGGGAGCTTGCCAGGCTTTTGCTATGTGGACAAGATACTCTGGGTAGCTTGACCGACAGAAGAATCGGAATCAGGGTTGGGCTCTTGCAAGGCAAATGCCCTGCCCTCTGTGCTGTGAATGTTAACTAAAATATACTAGTAATACCAAATGGTGTTTCTTTAACAGTGAAATATAAACAATTATTTTGTAATTTTCTTGATTTGTTAATGAGATATGTAAACTCTTGAGTATAATGGGAGTATTTTTCTAACACAAGAGTCTGAGGAAGGTGAAACTGTTATAACTGTCTTGTATAGGATTCCATCTCCCTAGCATGCTTCATTCTAACCCGTTCTCTATCCAATCCGGTCTTCTTCTTGGGATTCTGACCTCCTGATTGGCTAGCCTCTGCCTTTCAACTGCCTACTTTATGACATCATTCTTTCACCAAACCAACCACCAACTGGTAGAATCTTGGGGGTCCTATGCAGTTGTTTGTAAACAAATGTGAATCATCATGGCAAGTGACGAGTGACCAATGACCAATCACCAGTGAGCAGTCGTCTGTACTGAACACTTGTGGTCTTAAGCTGCTTCAGTGTTCAGACGCACTCTTGTACCGTCTCCTCTTCTCGTCTACCTTTTATTGGTATTTCCTCTTCTCTGACCATGTCAGGTAAGGATTTATTATCCCTAAACTTAGCAGTCGGCGCCAAATTCCAGTAGGCGGGGGTCACACCCACCACCTGGCCCCCTGGCGCCGTGTAATCCCATCAGCGGCCAAGACTCAGAGACTATAAAATCCAGATCCCGGACGAGAGCAGTGCAGTCTCTGCCCCCGCGCTTCGGTGTTCCTTCCCGGAGTCCCTTGGAGGGGAGCGGGTTGAGCTTTCCTCCCCGCCCCGGCCAGGGCTACGGCAGCTGGAGACCTCCAGGACCAGCCACCACCATGCTGAGACCACTCTCCGCACACCTGAAGGTACTGGCAGAGGGACAAAGCCACGCGGGTTCCGGGGCCGAGACCTCCAAGCCTACTCGAATTGGAGTCGAGCATCTTCCACCCAGATCCTCCAAATTCCAGTAGGCGGGGGTCACACCCACCACCTGGCCCCCTGGCGCCGTGTAATCCCATCAGCGGCCAAGACTCAGAGACTATAAAATCCAGATCCCGGACGAGAGCAGTGCAGTCTCTGCCCCCGCGCTTCGGTGTTCCTTCCCGGAGTCCCTTGGAGGGCAGCGGGTTGAGCTTTCCTCCCCGCCCCGGCCAGGGCTACGGCAGCTGGAGACCTCCAGGACCAGCCACCACCATGCTGAGACCACTCTCCGCACACCTGAAGGTACTGGCAGAGGGACAAAGCCACGCGGGTTCCGGGGCCGAGACCTCCAAGCCTACTCGAATTGGAGTCGAGCATCTTCCACCCAGATCCTCCAAATTCCAGTAGGCGGGGGTCACACCCACCACCTGGCCCCCTGGCGCCGTGTAATCCCATCAGCGGCCAAGACTCAGAGACTATAAAATCCAGATCCCGGACGAGAGCAGTGCAGTCTCTGCCCCCGCGCTTCGGTGTTCCTTCCCGGAGTCCCTTGGAGGGGAGCGGGTTGAGCTTTCCTCCCCGCCCCGGCCAGGGCTACGGCAGCTGGAGACCTCCAGGACCAGCCACCACCATGCTGAGACCACTCTCCGCACACCTGAAGGTACTGGCAGAGGGACAAAGCCACGCGGGTTCCGGGGCCGAGACCTCCAAGCCTACTCGAATTGGAGTCGAGCATCTTCCACCCAGATCCTCCAAATTCCAGTAGGCGGGGGTCACACCCACCACCTGGCCCCCTGGCGCCGTGTAATCCTATCAGCGGCCAAGACTCAGAGACTATAAAATCCAGATCCTGGAACCGCGCGGCCGCATTCGCGGCCTCGCGACATCTTATTATCTCATTCCTACTTTGGACAAACTTGCAGGCTGTCGAATGTAGCCTGCCCACAGGGCAGAGTCTGGCAAACTCCCCGTGGCCTACCAAATATGCCAAATACCAGTAACAATGATGGGTCTCATTCTCCTAAAGAGCCCTGAATATAATCTCAGGGCTAGGATGAAAGAGACGTTACTGGGGCCTGCTCGAGGCAATCGACGATTAACAGGATGATGAAATGAAAAAAAATGAAATGAAAACTTAGCAGTCAAGTAAAAACAGCACGGAGTAATGAAAGAAAGTATTCAAGTAGAATTTTATAAGCCTCATTTGAGCTAGACTTTGACATTTGCTGTGTGATTTTAGACATTGGCTTACTTTCTCTCACATACAAAGTGTTTTTCCTCATTGATTACATTATATTTTAGACATACTTAGGAGCTCAAATACACACATTCACAAACACACACACACATATATATGAGTGTTGATTCTCTATGTATCTTTTTACTATTAATAGTAAATTTTACATGATATCCATTGAAAACAAGTAAATCAGAGACAGTATTTTTACAGAAATAGAAAATATAGATGCTATGGAAAACTGTCAATATATACTAGCATGAGTTCTCTGTAATGGTCTCTCCACTTGTATTTATACTTCAATATTTTAAATATAGTGATATTACATAGTAATAATCATTGACCTTTGATTTTTCTATTTAAACCAGGTAATAAAAAATATGGGGCATTGGAAAGGTGTGGAGTGCTGAGCGGTAGGGAGGCAAGCCCTCAAAGGTAACAAAGTTTGGGATCACTTTCATCAAGAATTGACCAATAGTATCCAAGATGATATGAGGGACAATAAAATTGGAAAGAAAGAAAGGAAGAAAGAAAGAAAGAAAGAAAGAAAGAAAGAAAGAAAGAAAGAATAGGAACGTCAAGTATGAATGAAAGGGAAAACGTTTGGAAAGAATGTTGAAGAGAACCAAAGATTTAAAATCAAAAAAGAAAGAATATATATTAAATATGCTGAGATAAATACACTGAGAGCAAGTCCAAGCAATATACTTCAATAAATGCCAGCACTAGAAAGGATACTATGCCTTGAATAGGGTACCATTAGGAAAAGCAGTTTATCAGAAAGCCATCCTTGCTGGTTTTTTCCCTTATTTTCTCTTAGAAAACAGTACTTGGTACTTGACAATTTGAGTATAAACATGCTTCAGAAATGATACTTCCCATAAATAGCTAATAGTGCTTCTCTAGGGTGGTGGAAGATACAGAATCTTCAATGTTTTTATTACTTTCTGGTTTTTAAGTACATGTACGCGCTGTCTGTTAAAATAAAAAAATGGTATATTCTAACTTGAATCAGGAGATTTGATTCATTTGTGTGGTAAGTAGGTTCCAGGTTAAAGCTGCTTGTCACTTTTACAAATATTATTTCATGTGATTTTTTCTTCCTAACATGAGAGTATTTTGATAATAGTCAACTTCTGTTTTTAGATCCTAAGAGGAAATAGAAAAATCAAGTCTCACATGTCTAATTACACGTTTTTGTCATATTTGTGAATTATGATTTTTCCTACATAAAAGGTAATTTATTAGATTTTGGTGCTCATTTATTAAACATTGAGAAGAACGTTTTCCTGGTTGATGAATATAATTCTAATCTAGGGGTTGAAAATAAATTTGCAATATTTTGTGATCACTTTTTAAATGGTCTTTTCTGTGTCTTGTGTGATCAAGTGAAATCCTCTGCTATGTTTAACACGTGTTGTTTGCTGGTTAATATTCAAAGGTACTGATGAGAATAATTTTTTGTACTTTCAATATTTCTTTCTGTATTTTACTCATTTCAAACATTTCTTGTCTTTGAAATACAATCACGATTACTCCTATTTTCTTTTTGTTATGTAGTTACTGGTAAATCCTTTCTCTTTAATGGAGTGGTAAAGTGTGCCCTCAAAAATCACCTTCTATTCCATTTTTTGGCTAGCAGTTTTTTCTAAAATAGAATACTGTCTTCATATTGTGTATGTGGAAAAATTTATTAATAACCTTATTGTACTGTTTTATTTGGTTTTGTTTGGAATCACATCCACTGTTATTCAGGGCTTACTCTTGGGTCTGCTCTCCATAACTTACTGTACTATGCTGCTTGCTACAGAGCCCAGATTTCATTACTGTTTATATACTTCTTTTTCAGTTCTGTGATACATATTTTTCATGGTATTTTCTATACACTTCCTCCTATGTAAATCATATGAAATAGAAAAATTATATTCATGTATGCATTATTATTCTCAGAATTATTAGTAACTTCACAGTAGATAAACAACGTAAGGCACAGAGTTTAAATAAAGTTTTCCTTCCAAAAACATTTCTTGGGAGAAACTCAAGTAGTCATTTTTGAAGCGGATCAAAAATGAGGGTAAACTTCAGTGCATCCACAAGATTAAGTCGTATGTGAACCGAAAGTAACAGGTACTCATGGCACAAGTCAAATGGAAACCTGATGATTAGAATGGTAATAGTTGTAAAGAGCACAAATGCTTATATTAATGTAAGGTATCTTTCTTCCGGTTTCTGGCCTTGTAGTGATCATGCAGGGCCCTGGCCAAAAGAACACATGCTTTAGTTTGTGTAACATGGAAATTCCTAAGGGAGAGAGAGATATAGTACTGGAGGGGATAACGCACTTGCCTTGTACACAGCCAATCCAGTTGAATCTCTGTCACAGCATACACTCTCCCGAATGTTATAAGGGGTTACTCCAGAGTGTAGAGCCAGGAAGAACCAAGATCACTGTCAGTTATTGGTCCATACTCTACACCAACCCATGCCCCTCCCAATAAAAATTATTGGAATATATGAAATCTTTTTACCATCTCTGGGCCTCAGGTTTCTTCTTGTCCAGAGAATGTTTCCCATTCTCTTAGACTTCCTAGTTTGAAAAAGCTTCCATTCTCGCAGATAGCATAGGAGTCAATAGGATAGCAAGCTACAGGCATTTCTAGGGTAAGGAGAGACTATCTGTAAGCAAGAAATCCAGGTACAGACACAATCACCTGGTTCTTCTACATGTCTGTGTTCACTTTGGGAGCACGATACCAAATACACAAAGTGCCAAAAGGTTCCCGGCTTTGAATCACCCCAAATTGTTGGAATTTTGGAAATTCAGTTGACTGTTGGTACTAGAAGCATCTTGATGGCTTAAAATTTAAGTTCATATTGTTCCTCTCAGCGTTGAAGGAGATTATTATTCTCGCAGATTTTGTTTATCACCCTCTTGTTCCTTACAGAAAATTTTCAAATTCCATCTTTATTGGGAAATGCACATACTCTGCAGCTTTTCCTTTCCATGGTTAATGATGCAGCTTCTGTAACAGGAAGTGTCTGCAAATACTCCAGTGTATCTGCTTCAGCTGGTATTTCTGCTTGGCTCCTGCCCTCAGCCTCTGGCACCTCTTTCCAACCACTGATGGGTAGTGCCTATCTTTACCAACATTTCAGCACAACAATGCTATCTGGAGTGTTTCACCAGAGTCATATATCCACCTCAGCTGCTTCCTACCCGAGTGTTTTGGAATGGGATATTGAAAGAAGTGCTGAAGAGAAGTCTTCCATGGGAGACTTTTCTGTGACGGTCCTTGCCCAAGACCCCGCTGTCTCTTCCATGTCTATGGCAGCTCGCTATGAGAAAATCCTAGATACCAACAACACGGTGTCTGTGTACCCATCACTTTCTGCCAGTCTTGTTGAGAGAACACCATCTCTGGTTCCACATCAGAGTCAAAGCCTGTCACTTCCCTACCAGGAACGAAGTCAGGTGTATTACAATCATCAAGACACTCTGGTAACTCTCCTTTCTGGCCTGCAGTTCTATGACTCCATGTCATACATAGGTCAAAATGGCTCTGCCCCCCAAGCTTACAGCAACTCATCTAGAGAAATATTTTTGGCTCTGAAGGAGGTCCAGCCCCCAAATAACCAAATACCAGCCTCCTCCTCTGGAATCAACTTCTCTCTGTCTGCTCAACCCATCACAGAATCGAGTTATCAAGGTGAGTAAAACGGAGAGAAGGGAAGGAAAATTCAAAAATTGGGATCAAAAAAGAGGAAAACTGTCCGTAGACAGGTGGTATTCATATACACTGAGATTTTTAAGTTTATGAAAAGAACTTAACTAAACTCAGTTCATGCTTACTTCCGTAACTCCTTTTACAGCATGTTATTTTCACTCTCAACATAAGAGCTCCTAATGGAAATTGGAAGGTATGATGTTAAATAGACATCTAGGTTTCATATAATGAAACTTCAGGAGCACACAAAAGAATGCGACATTTTTCCCTAGTTATTTCATTTACTTTTAATATTTATTAGTTAAACATAAGGAGGGACAGATGTAGACTTAAAATTATTGTGCTTGGTTTCATTTATACAATGATGGAGTACCTATCCCTCCAGCAGTGCCCATTCTCCAGCACCACAGTTCCCAGTATTCCTCCCACCACCATAACCCCCATCCCACTCAACCTCTGTGGCAGGGAATGCCACATTTTTCACATTCTATTTCAGCAGTCCTCAAGAATTACCACACTAAATGTAAAATACATGTCTTAAACTAGTATTTTGTTATTTTCTTAAGAAGTTTCAGAACTCTTATTGTAATGGTACACTTTAACATTCCCTTCCATTAATGAACAGCAAGGTTCTGAATACACTTGTGGTTCAGAGATTCTGACTCAAATCATGAAACCTAGAATCTGTACTCCAGCACAAATATCATGCTGAAGTAGTGCTTCATTCATACTCTTATTCTATGATATTAACGTCCTCTTATTTTTCCATGAAAGTGAATAAATTGAGAGTACAATACATTACAATGCTAAGCTCTGTATGCATTTATTAGTTTGAAAATCTATATATTTTTTTAAAAAACCTTTTGTTTGGAGGACGTTGAAGTTGTGTCAGAGACCGAAGGGCTCAGGGATTACTCCTGGATCTGTGCTAGGGATCACTGCTGAAGATGCTTAGGAGATCATACGTGATACGAAAGATCAAACTGAGGTCAGCTGTGCGCAGGGCCATTGCCTTACTAACTGTACTATCCCTCTGTCCCAAGTCTCTTATTTTTCAAGTTAGTTTGCACAGAAACTCTTTCAAAAACAAAGAAAACCAAAAAAACAAGAGCACCACATGACAAACAGTATGAAATACAATATTTACCTCCAATCTTCAAGCACAGGGACTTGTCCATTTTCCTTAGAATAGCCAGTAACAATGCCTTGCCTATTGCTGGTAGGTGCACTGTTGTTGCACCACAAGTTTTGTGGAGTGAATATCTCATTTTGCAGGCACTAATTTCTTTCATGGTTCTTTTAAGTATTGAATTTCCTGGGGAGGAAGACTTCCCAGGCATCGCAACCTTCAGGGAAGACATTTGGTCTGCAACAAATTTCCGAATTGCCCCCACGTTGCAGTAGCAGGATTCAAAGACCTGAGTGTAATCCAGCACCTGAGCTTCGGGAAGTTCCCATAATATCTCCAGCCAAAGTAACCTGGCGCTGACCCCAACTCCAACTCAGGAACAAAAAGTTAAGAATTTTGATCAGATGAAAACTGGGCTTTCAAAACCTCTGGAGACCTACCAGATCCCAGTAGACTTAGATCAATGCAAAGATCTGCAGGTAATGAACACCACTGACACAATCACTCTGAAGCAGGTGCAAGAAAACTCAAGTGGAACTAAGGGGACCTCCCATGCAAAACAGAACAACAAAAAGGAGGCTTCTGAAACTCTTGAGGGAGAACCCAAGGCCAAAATCCAGCCAAACGTCCGAGAATGCATGCTAAAGCGGAGCGGGGATTTTTCGTAATGCTGCAGTCAGTGATAGGTGTCCTAAGACCAAAGCCAAAACTAACAGCAAATCTCACAAAGCTGCCTCCAGCAGTATCAGCAAGACAAAGAGCCATGGGCAGGAGAAGATAAAAAACACCAGAGAAAACTCTAAGAAAGCTAAGGGGTGTAAGCAGCCAGGGAACAAGGTCAAGGAAGAAGAAAAGCCCACCATTGGCAAGAGGAAATGCAAGGAAACTCAATCTGAGCTTTGCCAAGAGGCAGTTAAAAAGCCCTGCTGCTACCTAGGCATACACATGCTGGATTCTGTCCAAGTGTTTCATGCTTTGGGGAAGGAAAGTGATCCAAAACTTGGAATCTCTTCCTCCCAGGTCCTGAGTACTCAAAGAAGCCTAAAGATGTCAAGCCATCCTCAGCTGTCAAGCTATGTCTAGGTGCTACACAGGATGGGAAAGGCCTTGAGAAATCTCAGGTCAAAGCACACAAACCAAGTAGCAGTGCTGAAAAACGCTCATCGCCATCAAAGTCTGAGCTGCCACATCCTGGGAAGGTCAAATTGGTTCCTTTGCCTTTTCTTACCATGGAGAATCCACAAGCTCGACCTGTTCCTCGGAGACGACAATCTGTGTCCTCACATGGTCCTGCTGCAGCTTACCATGCCAAGCCTGGCTCTTCCAATGCAGCTCAGCCAACCGCTGCCAATTCTTCCCGGTCAACCACTGCATTTTTGTCGGGTTCTGCTAAACCTGCTAAGTCCATTTCAACCAACCCATCTCGACCCCTGTTTGCAGAACCCTAGTAGCCGACCTATTCGTCTCCCCACAACTTCTAGACCTGCTCCCTACAACAGCACCTGGCACTTCTCTCCAGCGTGAACCTCCTCCAGTCTCTGTGAACCAGCGGCAGTCGCCACCCAAACGTAAGTCAGTTTCTCCTCCAAGACTTCCGTTTCCAACCGATTCCATGGAGAAAGCCCAATGTTCCCGAGCTAGACATGTCAAAGCCCATCACCAAAGAGCAGAGACCAGAGCGTGAGGCTATGAAAAGGAAGGCTCAGCAGGAGCGTGAGAACGCTGCCAAACTCAACTCTTTGGGGGAAAGTGTAGTACTTTATTGAGAGGGAAAAGAGATGGACATCTCTCTCTACTATGGCTACGTAATGGGAGTAGCTGGAATGGTAGATTCCATTTGAGGTACCAGATGGTTTTCCTAGGCAAACACTGACATGCCATACACCATTTATTTATTCTAATATATATTTTCAAATTAAAGAGATGCATCATAGTTAATTGTTTGTTAATAAAAATTCTGAATTTTGAGATCCTGCCTATTGTGGTTGTTTTTGGGAGTGGCTGGGTGTCGAAGGATGGGATGGGAAAGAATGGGAAGTTAGAGACAGGAAAAAGGATGAATAGACAAGACTCTACGAAATACAAACTTAGTCCAGGGTTATAAAGCCCATCATAGGAGAAATTTCATGGGTCTGATGAAGAGTGGGGTAGGGTCAGAGGAAGAGTATAGCTGACAGGGCATTTGCTCTGCAACCAAGAAGGACTCAGTTCATTTCTTGCAGACTTTGATGGTCCCCAGAGACCCACCAGATGTGGAACTTGAGCACAGAGCAGGGAGTAAAACCAGAGTACAGTCAAGTATGCCTATCCCTGGTGTCCTCGAAAAAAAATGGGACAAATGGCACAGTCTGCGGTTTTTGGTTAATAGAATAAATTTGGAATAGGCTGAGAAAGTCAGATGAGTCTAAGATGACCAGAAGAAAAGTAAAAATTCTTCAATGGATGCCCTGTTTACGTCTCATGGCCACCTTTGGAAAATAACCAAATTTGAGAAACATCACTAAAAGGTTTGGGTGGTCTATCAATAAATGATGGCTGGGGGATGCGAACACAAACACTGGGGAATAAACCTACCAGATGAGTGATCAACGCCCTCAGATTCATTTAAGTATGACTCTTAACAGGGACAAAGCCAAGAGAACAGTTGCAGCTTTAAGCCTGAATATCAGCTCCTGGGAGATGCAAAGGTAAGTCACCATGTCCTCAGGCCCTCTGTTCAGCATCTGTAGCTGCACCATTTCACTTATTCCCAACAATATTCAGAGTTGCTATCATGGTGACACTTTACTAGTGAGTTTCAACAATGCGGTCCACTGCCTTTGTAACTCTTTGGATTTGTAAACTCCCCAATTTAGCCAAGCCAGCTTTCAGGAAATTTCTGGTGGGGGGAGCTCAAATTATATTAGCTTGAGGGGCTGGTCTTTGGTCTTCCATGGTTCCTGGTGCCTGTAGCTTTCTCTAAACATCACTTTTAACTGCAGCTCACACAAGAATCAACTTTATAAATGGCGTTGTGGCTGCATTGCGGTAGGTACCATACTAAGACATGCGTCCTAGGTGACCACTCCCAAAGCAGTTGGTACCGGTTGACCTTGAGCCTGGAAGGTTGTGGTGGAAAGAGATGGCCCTAGGAGAGTTAATGGGGTGATGGATGGATGGAAAGGAAACCGGGAAGGGTAGGGAAGTGGAAAATTGCTGATCATCATGGGATAGTTTGTGGATGTTTTTAAATAAGTTAAAATATTTTTTGTAAAGGAGATTCAAGACAAAAATACAAAAATAAGATAGGTTCCAAAGAACAGGTTACATATAAGACCAAGAGAGCTAAAAAGGTCTGGCATTCCTTCTGGAGCTTTCAATCATACCATTTACTAAAGATGGTATTCTCACATCACTTAGCTGTGGAGAGGAATAGTGAGAAAAAGAATGCCACCGGAAAAGCAAACTGGGAGACCACCTTCAATAAAAGCCAGGTGGAAGGTGTTCACATGGATCCCAAGTGCAAATATATGTCAACAGGATCAAATATTTAACTAACTCTGCTTGGTACCAGTAACTACTTTGTTGAAAATGGGGGGAAATGAACGCAGTTTCTGATTGACCTGAGACTAACCAGTTAATAGATTTTCCGAGGAAAGGGTAGTTGACTGGCTGGGAACAGAAAAACGTGAAAAGTGTTTTGCTACCTTTAATGTATGGCTGGAGGGAATTGATCCCAGTAATCTCTTAAAACTAACAAGCTTCAACTCTCTTGAAGGAATGTTGTATTCACTAAGGAAAAAATGTTGGGAGAAAAGTCTGAACTGATGGGAAAAGAGACAATAAGTGTGAAAGGAGGGCTTGAAATTTGGGTTCCTCTGAAAACAAAGCTTGAAACAACAAGATCTGGGGGTAACATGATATACTGGGAATGGGATCTGAGCAGGAAAAGAGTGATATCAGGGATGTGAACAAGGGAAATCCAAGTTTAGGAAGACTTAGCTAGCTGACTACTCCATGGTCAACATGGTTCCAAGACTACAAGAAATTACAAGAAATTTACTTTAATTTTCTTTCTTTTAAATGGTCAATTACAAAATGAATTCTGTACCTTCTTCAAGCAGAATTTTTCTTTCTCATTATTCTGTTCATTTCTGTAAGCATCTTAAACAACTGCTTGATAACAGAATAATTTGATGAGACTTATTTTTTACTTTAATGTTTAGTTGAGATTACTGAAAACTGGGCCTAAAGTGAAGTTTGTCCTGATTGGTACAAGTAGAGAATGGAGGACTAGGGATGGAATTAGAGATTATAGGGTACCACATTCAGTTCCTAATAAAACAAGTAAAGGACAGTGTCCCAAATAGATTGTTGAAAAAGATATTCATCTCTATTTAACATGTAAATTCAGCATTTTCTATATTAAATTAAAAATGAAAGAATGTTCCTATATTTGGTCTTTTAAAGACATTCCAGGTTGCTTAAGGAAACAAACACTGCCTATGAAATCATAACAACTTAATCATAAAAACCTGATTACTACTTAAATTTACAAGAATGTCAGTGCTAAGAATTATTTCCCTGGATCTCACTAGTGTACATGATAGTCATATGAATAGACCTGTGTGGCTATATCGCTGGTATCTAATTTAGAGAATAGATATATAGAGATTAGATCACATAGCTGAGTGTGATCTCAACTTTTCTACACACTCCCATGCCCCACACACCCAAAGACTTGTACTAATCCTTATAGATCCATTACTTTTCCTCCTCCCCTCTCTCAGAGTCTATTAAAATTTCTTTTCAAGTACTAATGTGATTCGCTTTAGAAAATATTGAGTTAAACCTAATTGTTGTCATTTAGCTTTTAGATAGAGAACCAAGAAAAACTTATTAAAAGTGTATTTTGGTATTCTTTGAAAATGTTAAGAAGTACATTATCATTGAGTCCCTGAATATACATTATATAAAGTATTTTGTGAGGAATTCCCTATACAAATCAGTACTCGAAGAAATAAATGACTTCTCTGAATGAGAATGAACTGGGAAATTTCAAAGTATCAATCAGTGAATCAAAGATGAATCATAGCATTCTATAGAAAAAATAATCTTGATGTAATCTAGTCAACACCATTACATTTTTTCTTATACCAGCTGATAGTACTTTTAATTTTTTAATTTTTATTTATTAATTTCTATTAGTGAAACACCATGAGGTGCAGTTGTAGACTTACATACCTTTGTGCCTGGGTTTCATTTATACAAGAATCAAGTACCCATATCTCCACCAGTGCCCATTCTCCACCACCAAGGAACCCAGTGATCCTCCCACCCCCCACTCGCCCCACCTCTGGGCATTCCCTTTTGCTTTTTCTTTGTTTTACAGTGTTGTGGTTTGCAATGGAGGTCAATACTATTACATTTTCAAAGAAGAACATAGGCCCCTATATGTTCAAGACACTACTACTGTCCTGCAGTTCTTCCCAGCATGTACCCTACTCCAAGCCAGCCCTTTGGAAATATGCTGGGAAGGACAACTGGATGTTCCATTCCTCACACTGACCTGCAAGATTCTTGTTGATTCTCAGCCACATCAACTATTTCATTTGTTGCCTGATATCACCTCCTGTCCTTTATTTTTTTTTAAATATTTGATTTGTTTCTGGAACATAAAGAAAAAAATTAAATGGATGAATAAAACAAAAGCAAAATCAAACCTTTACACTCTGACATGAAAATATTCCTTATAGGAGGGGAATTAAATGACTGAAATGGGTAGGGGAATGTTGTTAGTTGGTTGTGGACAGTAGCTGGATATTTGACAGTGCATGGAGTATGAATACAGAGTTGCTGAGATGAGGAACTCTGTACTTGAAGCGAATACAGTTTGTAAACTAGTCATCACAATTATATGTCCATATGAAATTTACCTACATATGCTTTGTGCCTTCCTTGCATGTATATGTTATGCATTCCTTTATCATGGCCTCAGAAATGTATCTGAGGGCACTCGGAAATTAGTTGAGCCCCAAGTATGGGGAGAGAGGTAGTAAAGAATTGGAGGAGGAAGAAATATGAGTTGGAGCTTAAGAGCCGTGTAAGAGGAATATATAGATATATATGTGTGTATAAATACACATATATATGTATTAATACATATATGGGCTGGAGCCATAGCACAGTGGGTAAGACATTTGCCTTGCATGCGGCCAACCTGGGTTTGATTGCTCTGCTCCTCTCAGAGAGCCCGGCATGCTACTGAGAGTAACCCTCCCTCATGGCAAAGCCTGGCAGGCTACCTGTGATGTATTCAACATGCCATGAACAGTAACAACAAGTCTCACCATAGGGACGTTTCTGGTGCCCACTCGAGCAAATCAGTGAACAATGGGAGGACAGTGCTACGGTGCTATGGTTAATTCAAACGTTGTTTATGCAAAATTTGAAAGAATCAAATAAATATTCTATAAAACTGATTACACCTATTAAATTAATATAACTGTAAATAGTGTTTAGAAATGAAGTTGAAGAATTTTAAGGCTATAGAAAGATATTGACAATATATCAAGAAACACTTGGATTTTTGAGGAGCAAGAACACATAGCTGTTGTCCTTTCTTAAGGTTATTTTTTTGTCTTTAATAGAATATGCTTTCCCTGAGTTTTGTTAATAGCTTCCGTTTTTTAGAAAGCATCATAATAAATTATTTTTTTAAAAAAAGTAAAAAAAACTTGTGTTTGTGAGTGGATTCTGTATGTTTGGAACCTGGGAAGTATTTTCCTATGTAAGTTACATTAAACATGATATATATAACAGAAATACCATCTGCAGTACTATTCACAATAACCAGAAGAAACTATGGTATGCCTACACAATTGAATACTACACAGTTGGCAGGAAAATCACATCATGAAGTTTGCTTATAAATGGATGTACAGGGAAGAATATCATGCTCAATGAAATCAGTCAGAAGGAAAGGGGTATACTGATTGGACTACCCCATTTTTTGGATATAAAAAACCAGAATATGAGACTAATACCCAAAGATAGCAGAAACACAGGCCAGGAGAACTGGTCAATGGTTTGACGCTTGCCACAAGTGCTGAAGGCGAGCATTTGGAATAAAGAAGGGACCGCTATGATAATGATAGTTGGAAGTGATTACTCTGGGTGAGAACTGAGTCCTGAAAGTAGGTAAAGAAATAAACGTGAGATCCTCTCATTCTCTGTATTACAATCCATAATGCCCAAAGGATGAGAGAGAGAGAGAGAGAGAGAGAGGTGACTGCCATAGTTTAGAGACAGCAGGCTGTCAGGTGGGGTTTGGGTTTGGGAGAGGGAGTGATGGGAGAGAAACTGGGGACATTAGCAATGGAACTGTATACTAGTGGAGGTTAGGTGTTAAAATATCCTATGATTGAAACTGAGACATGAAAAGGTTTGTAATATGTGTCTCCTGCAGATTCAATATTAAAACATGATATTTTGTTTCTACCAACATGACTAACCTATGAATTTGCTGAAATTTATTTTTATCAACTTGGCTGGGCTCATTATATGGATGTCTGTGTGGTAAAATTTTTTTTCATTTTATGCGGACTGAAGAGACAAAAATCATAGGGTTGGGACTTCTGGTGGAAGGAGAGAAGAGCACAAAACACCCTGTTGACCACACCTCAGCAGGGTCACCTAACTTGAGTGATGACAGACCTCCTTCACTGATTTCTTCTTTTGTAATGTGGAAAAATGAAAAGACTTTGCAGGCTGACAGGGGGTTGTCCCCTCCAGTTCACACTGTTTTCATTTCGATCAGAATTGTTTAAAGATTATTTGAAAAATTTGGAGCTTAATGATTTGTTCTCACATATTTCCCCTACATGGTGTCAGTGGGCATTGATCCAGGAAGGCCAGCATGAAAAAGTTGAGGTGTATGTCTTAACCACCAATGCCAACACTACTATAAGTATGGAACCCAGAGTACAATAGTAAAACTTCAAAATGTGTTTGTCAAGGAAATCGGTGGGAATGCAGGGAGAAATGGGTAATTTGTTGGTGGAGGGATGCAGACACTGGTGGTGTGATTAGAATTGGAATATTTTATGACAAATCTCCATTATAAATGACTTTGAAAATCAAAATTGCCTATATTTAAAATAAAAGAGAAGTCACCTTATGTCTATAATTCAAGAAAGCTTATCTTGGCAAATTTTGGCAGGGAGACCATAGTTGGTAGAGAGAGGGAGAAAGAAAGGGAGAGTTGACAGTCGGGAAGAGAAGCCAGGATATAATGGAAGAGATGAAAACTGATCTTAGAAGATTTGGAGCCATCAGAGTTTAGAGAGTTAAATGGTGAGAACATTGCAGTTTAGATACTTAAATAGTGAGATTGGTTTCATTCATCAGCACTGTATACATAGAAAGAGTTCAAACACCTCACAGATATTCATGCTATAATAATTAACAAGGGAAGCGTTTTTTCCTGAAGCTCTATGTAAGGATAATATATTGCCAGGAAGAATGATAAGAAGTTGTTTCTCTTTTTCACAGATTAATACATTAGAGATGAAAACTTTTATACAAAGGAATCTATGATCTTGTCCTGTTGCTCTGTTTTCTTGTCATCATTCCATTCTCCCCCATGACCCTACCTAATCAGGGCTCTCGACATTTCTCAGCAGTGTCACCACATAGCCTCAGAGCATGTGTTAACTGCAGGTAGCTCACAGCTCTCATGTTTGCCCCCCATCCAAGCCAGAGCCATCCTTCTGAAACCAAGGATATTTGCTGAAGGCCAGTTCTTCCTTGAAATGACAGTCATGGTTTACCTCTTCTTAATCATTGTGTTTACATATTTAGATGAATGTCACTATACTAGTGACAGGTATTTTCCAAACTAAGAAAAGCATAAACATTTCCCTTTCCCCCACGAATTTTGGGCTAGTTATTTTCTATCCACTGCTAATTATATGTGATAATAAGGAAATAGATCTGAAGTAAAAACAAGTACATTTGTCAATTTGGTGCCATGACTAGTCAGTCTGAGTATAAGTATATATTTCTAGAAAAAAAAAAGCAGAAGAAAAGGAGTTGGTTGCTAGCAAAGATTGCCAAACCTCTGCCAAGAAATCCTTTGAAAATAATAATTCTGACTATGGACTGAACATGATTGCCACTCAATGCCTCTTTTGCAGATCATAACACCCAAAAGGAGAGAGAGAAAAAAAGGAAATGCCCTGCCACAGAGGCAGGGTGGGATGGGGGGGATCTGTGTGAGAGGGATACTAGAATACATGGTGGTGGAAAATGGGCACTGGCGGAGGAATGGGCATTTGATCATTGTATAATCGAAACCCAAGAACAAAAATTTGTAAATGTACAACTGTACATTATGGTGTTTCACTAATAAAAATTTAAAAAAATAAAATAAAATAAAAATTGTTTCGTCTGCCAGAGATCAGCAGATGGGAACCTGAGTGAAGGCAAAAGATTAAATCGGTTGACTTTTATTTTTCCTTGAGTATATTAATTTGATTTTGGAGTCAATTTATATGACAGTTCATCAAGACACAGAAATTTTCAGCACTTCTCTTGTTTAAAAGTATAGTGTTACACCATATCTCTCTCACATTATTTTTATTTCTGATAGTTTGACACAAAAGATAAGTCAAAATCATAGATAAATGTAAATTATTTAAATACTGTTTTGATTATTTAAAATTACATTATAGAATTACTAGAATTTCATAAATTTTAAGATTATGGATAATCAACATGCATGTATCATATTACACTCACAATTGAAAGGCCTCCTCTGTCATTCACTATTGTTCAGTTTTTCTACTTTGATTACACCTTTCCATCTGGTAACTAAATAGTCTTATAGTTCTAAAGTTTGTTTTTATGGCTTTGAAAAGATCCAAATTATACAATTTTTAACATTGGATGAAACTAGAGTATATCATGCATGTAAAGTTAGCCTTAAGGAAAGGAACAGATACAGAGAGATTTTTCTCATATGTGGGATGTAAAGACACACAGCAAGGTAGCAACAAAGGTTCAAGGACAATGTAAGGGGAGAACTGATCCACACAGTTGAGTCAGGGGTTTGGGAGGGAGGGATTCTGGGGGTTTGGTGGAGAGGGAGGGTTTATTTTTTGAGACAATGAGGAGTGTCATGTTGTAATAATGTGTATGAGGAACCATTGTTAATTGAATTATAAATCATAGAATATTAATATTGTTTTAGACGTTTGTCTGTCTCATTTTATTCTTTTAATTTGTTTTCTCCATATGCCACATATGCATGAACTTGTATGATGCCTATCTTTCCCTGCCTGGCTTATGTCACTAAACATATTATCCTCATGTTATGCTTTTTTATACAAATAATAAGAAGATTTCACTTCATATAACTGAATATGATTCCATTGCTTTACACCCTTTCATTTTCAAAATTTGGGGTTTAAAACATACAAATATTGATTTTAACAATGCTCTGGTGTTTTAAAATTTTTAGTTCAGTGAAGAAAAGGTAAAGGCCCTCCCGTTGATCGTCGATTTACTCGAGCGGGCCCAGTAACGTCTCCATTGGAGACTTTGTTGTTACTGTGTTTGGCATATCGAATACTCTCGGTAGCTTGACGGGCTCTCTGAGAGTGGCAGAGGAATCGAACTCGGGTCGGTCATGTTGGCCGCTTGTAAGGTGAACGCCCTACCGCTGTGAAGAAAAATAGATTTTATTGAACAACACTTAGAAACTTGTGAAACAGGCATAGGGTGGAATGGAATATATGTTCAAGAGAGAACACTTGTTTTACAAAGCAAGCAAGGAGTGACATACAGAAAGGAAGTACGGTATTTCTTTAAGGAAGAACACAAGATTGAGGACCAAGCCCACTCTGGTAGTTTAGGAATAAGAACTTGGAGTGGTATGAACTTAACTTGTACACTTTAGGGGAGAACCTGAGTGAAACAAATAGAAGTACGTTCAGAAGAATGATAAACTGGAGTCTATACTTTGAGTGAGGAGGGTAGACAGTTCTTTGGGGAGATCTGGACTATGGAGAACAGTAATATTATAACATTAATGATAGTATCTTACCGTGGGATTCCAAAAAAAATCTTTAAGAGTGGCGTCAGAAATGATAACATTCTTAGGTATTTGGATTTCCTGTGGAAACTACTGGAAAGCTGAGTTTATGCTCTGGATGCCTCTGCCTGAAACAAGGTCAACAAATCATGAATGAAAAATTACAAGTTACATGCATCAAGGATTCTGATCCCAGTGGAAGGCTAGCTTTTGGGTGGACAATTTCTACTGCTGGCCTGATTTAGATTCTGATCCTGGGATACGTAACAGAAAGGAGGTAGTGACAGGTATCCTCAGAAGTGAAGCCTCTGAGACAGAATTCATTCATGCCAACTTATGGGTTATCAATGTTTGCTCATGGCTGCTACCATTATAACATGCCATTCAATGATTCTGTGGTTTCAATTTACTGTGTCAATGTAAAGATGAAGTTTCTAAATGGAAGGTAAAAATCTGAGGCCCTCAAGATGATGAATTATGGGGAGGCGGGTGGAGCTGGAGCTATAGTACAGCAGGTAGGGCATTTGCCTTGCACACGGCCTACCCAGGTTAGGTTCCCAGCATCCTGTATGGTCCCCCCAAGCACCGTGAGGAGTAATTCCTGACTGCAGAGCCAGGAGTAACCCCTGTGCATCGTCAGGTGTGACCCAAAAACGCAAAAACAAAAAGATGATGCCTTACCTTTAGATATTTTGAAGTCAAGTAGAAAGAGCCAGGAAGCTCACCAGAAAAGAGTTCTCCTGGGTCGAAAACATCATCACCTCTTGCGTGAGAGCATAGAGAAAATAACGTTTCCATTTTATGCCATGTTAAAGCAAGCCAGACATGATCTTGGAAAGTTTGTCAAAGGAAAGCATGGCTATAGGAAGGATAAGATGACAACTGAATCTTAGAGGTAAAATATACAAGTGAAGAAAAGGTCAAGAAGTAGGCGGTACGATGGCGACCAGGTATACTAAGAAAAGCATTTTTTAAAAAATAAAATGCAATGAGACATCAAAAAAGACCTTTTTAAATGTTTAAGATCAGGGATATAACTCAGGGATAGAGCATTTGCCTTCCATTGTATGATGATCTGGGATTGATCCTTAGCATTGCAAACAGCATTATTTTTTAATTTTTAATTTCTTTCTTTCTTGCTTATTTGCTTGCTTGTTTTTCTTGTTTTTTTTTTTTTTGGATCGCACCTGGCTATGCATAGGGGTTATTTTTAATTTTAAAAAAATTATAATTTTTATTTTTTACCTGTGGTTTAAAATGAAATCTAAAATATTTTAGAGTAAATATATGTGAAGAAGAATAAAATTCACGGGAACTATTTAGTGTTCTTAACGATACAGCAGTCAGAATTTTGAGGTTAATTTTATGGGTAGTGCATAAATAATTTTTCCCCATTATGTGGGCTGTCTTTTTATGATGGTCACCATTTTTTCTAAGTTGCAGCAACGTCTTAGTTTAATGTAGTCTCATTTGTTTATCTTCATTTCCTCTTCCTTGGTCAGTGGTGTTTCATTCTAGAAGTTTCCCTTAGCTTTAATGTCATGGAGGGATCGTCCCACATTTTTCTCCATATATCTTAAGAATTCAGGTATGTGCTTATAATAAAGTTGTTTTGAAATTTTTATCTTTGGAGATAGCTTGAAATTCAAGTGATAGTGGTGGCATTGGAATTATAGGTGATAGTGATGGTATGTTTGATATTCTTTTTCTTTAAAAAATTTATTATAGGTAAGGTCATATATTTAAAATGGTATTAACATTTATACTCTTGGTATAAAGTTACCTCATAGCAACACCAGCAAAGTGTCTATTACTCTTCACCCCCGTGATACTATATCAGACCCTATCCTAATAAATGCCTGTATCAGTCCTTTAGAGACCAAGTTGATGAAAATGGTACATATCTAAGTTTATGTACAAGATCCATTCTGCAAAGGTGCTACTTTGAGAATCTATCTCTAAACTGGAGCCAGTTTCAATATATCACTGTTATATATTTTTTCTTTGCTTTTGGAAGTCGTAGGAAGCAAACATTCCCTCCACAGTAGAGTTCCATTCTTGTATACTTGACAAGGAAGGAACTTGACATCATGCTCCTTATAAGATAGTTCACATGAGATGTGGGAGGGGAATAAGTCTTTGAAGTATTTGTCTGGAAAAAGCGAAAACGTGAGAGTGTGAAAGGAAGAGAAAGAGAGAGAGAGAGAGAGAGACATAAAGAGAGAGAGAGAGAGACAGAGGGGGGATGGAAAGAAAATGTCTGCCACAGAGCCTAGAGGTAGGTTGGGGAAGTTGACAGGAGGGAAACTGGGGCCATTGGTCGTGGAAAATGGGCACTGGGAGAGGGATGGGTGTTGGATTATTGTATGACTGAAACCTGATTAGGAATAGCTTTGTATCTGTATCTCATTGGTGACTCAATTTAAAAAAATAAAAAAATAAATATATAAATAAAAACAACAAGAACAAAAAAATTTTAAAAAGATTAGGATCAATGTTGAGGTTAAAAAATTCTTGTCATGGGAAAAGTGATTAGATATATTAAATAACCAGAGTTTATGTGAGGATGATATAGCAGCAAAGTTCTTATGTTCTTGAGGGTGAGGGTATATACTTCTCTGTTTTATCATTTATAGTAGCAGTTCATCTCTCCTTGTTTGCACACCTGAAGCAATATGACTTTTCAGTCTTTTCTCTCAAGATGTGTATTCTATTAAGTCATCTCTTGTTTCTATAACGTTTCCAGAGCTGAAGAAAACTTGTGACCACATTCAGGAGGCCCCAAGGGTACCAGCTAGAGGAAATCCAAATAAAAATACCCCACAACACATCCTGATCAAAATGACCAAAACCTTAGACAGAGACAAAATTCTGAAAGCAACAAGATCAAAGAAAGAAATCTCTTACAAAGGAGCATCCTTAAAATTTACAGCTGATTTTTCTGATGAAACCCACATGGCCCGAAAACAGTGGTGGGACATAGTGAAAAAACTCAATGAAATAAAGTTTAAATAAAAAAAAAGAATTTAGGTATGATATTGAGGTTTTTAATACATTTGATCTGACTTTGTGCCTGGCACTATAAAGAGGTCTGAGTTCAATTTTTTTTTTTTTTGCCTGTTGCTGTCCAGGTTTCCCAGCACCACTTGTTGAAGAGACTTCCTTGCTCAACTTCATATTTCTTGAGCCTTTATGAAAGATTAGGTAATAATAATCTGAGGGCCAGCGTCAGGATATTTGACTATATTCCATTGATGTGAGGCCTGTCTTTATCTGAATATCATGATATTTTGATTACTACGACTTTGTAGTAGAGTTGCAAGTTGGGGAAGCTGTTCCCTTCTTCTTTTTAACAAATATTGCTTTAGCTTTTCATGGGAGTTTATTGTTGTGTATGAGTTTCAAGAGTATTTAATCTATTTCTTTGAAAAATGTTATGGCTATCCTTATAGGAAGTGCAGTAAATCTTTATAGAGCTTTGGTGTGTATTGCCATTTTGACAGTGTTAATCCTCTCAATCCATGAGCATGGGATGTGATTCCATTTCCTCATATACTCTATTATTTCGTGAAGTAGAGTTTTTAGGGTTTTTTTTGTATAGTTCCTTAAAATTTTATCATTTATCACTTAACTTCCCCTTAGTCGTCGATTTGCTCGAGCGGGCGCCAGTAACATCTCCATTTGTCCCTGTCGAGTGCTAGTGTAGCCCAATGGAATCTGTTCGAACCGGGAACATGAAGGGCCTCAAACCGATCGTTCATGATCTTGACGAAGAAGTCTGACCATCTGGAAGGTGGGCGGCCACGCGGTCTTTTGACATCCCGGGGAATCCAGTCAGTAACAGCTCTAGTCCAACGGTCGTCTTTAAATCTCATTACGTGACCAGCCCATCCAATTTTCGACAACTTGGCATAAGAGACAGCGTCCCTGATTCTTGATCGGCGAAAGATGTCAGAACTCCGGATTATCTCTCTCATTTGAGTGAAACCTGATATTCCAAGCATAGCTCTTTCTATTCTTCTTTGGGAGACCTGAATACCATTCTCATCTTGTTTGCGTAGGGCCCAGGTCTCTGAGGCATATGTTAATGCAGGAAGAACAGTGGAATCAAAGAGATGTGCCCGGAGCCGGAGGTTCTTCTTCCTCTTAGCTATTTTTTCGACGTTTTTGAAGGCATTCCAAGCCGCTCTCTTCCTCCTGCACAGCTCGGGTGCCAGGTCATTTGTCATGTTGACCTCTCGACTTAGGTACACATAGCTGTTGCATTCGGAGACAGTCATTCCATTGAGAGCGAATGGGGCATCAGGAACAAGGCTGTTTCGCATAAACATTGTCTTCGTAAGATTCAGCTGTAGTCCTACCTTTCCACACTCACGGTCAAAGTCGGCCAGCATTTGTGCTGCTTGGCTGATGTTTGGTGTTATTAAAATAATGTCATCAGCAAAGTGGAGGTGGTGTAGTTGCCGAGCATCTATCTTCAGTCCCATTACGTCCCATTCCAGTCGTCGCATGATGTTCTCGAGGGTGGCACTGAAGAGTTTTGGTGAAATGGTATCACCCTGCCGCACCCCTCTCTTGACATCAACGATCACTTCTTTGTAGAATGGTGAGATCCTGCTAGTGAATCTGTAATACAGCTCACGGAGGATCCTGATGTACTGGTCTTGAATGCCCTGATTGGCTAGGGCTTCAATGACCACTTCCGTCTCAACAGAATCAAAGGCCTTGTTTAAATCAATGAACATTAAACAGCGGCATCTTGAACTCCAGAGAAACCTCAATGAGCTTGGTTATCGCGTGGATATGGTCGCTGGTGCTGAATCCTTTGCGGAACCCTGCTTGCTCGTATGGTTGTCCTTCATCTAGTGTTCTGCCAATCCTATTTAGGATGACTCGAGTGAACAACTTGTAGATGACAGACAATAGGCAGATCGGGCGATAGTTGCCAATGTCATGGATGTCTCCCTTCTTGAACAGTAGTACGGTCCTGCTGGTTTTCCATTGAGACGGAAACGTGCATTCAGACAGGTAGCGAGTAAAGAGCCGAGCCAGTGTATTGATGAGTACTGACGGCAGGTTCTTCAGGTGTTCAGGTCTGACCTTGACTGGGCAGGGTGCTGTTGGTTTCTTTACCAACGAAATGGCGTGTCGGATTTCGGAAGGGAGAACTTTGGGAAGGACATATCCATCCTGTGGAATTTGGTATGTCGGCAAGTGGACATGGTTATCGAAGAGATTTGAGTAGAAGTCATGGTAATCTTCTCCATTGCCGTTCTGGAGGATGTGATGGATCCATCAGGACGTCGGAGGGCAGTCATCTTGGTCTTATAGTTGGCGAAGGACAGGCGGGCGTTACGAATACTTTTCCTGGCTTCTGCCGCATCTACCAGTACTTCTGCTCTTCTCTCTTTGAGGTCTTCCTTGATCGCATCTCTGCACTGCTTTGCGAGCTCGGATGTTAGCTTGCGGTTGCCCTGAGGCATGCGCCAAAACACGCTGGCAAATTAGCTCAAGAGTTTTCGAAGATAGGCCATTTTTTGTGGCTATCTCTCTCTTGGCTTTCCTCACACATTCATGGAGGTGCTGAACCAGTGGATCGTATTCCTCGTCAATGTTGTCAACAATGGCATCTTCCCATGTTGCCGCAATAGTACCAAAGTATAGTTCCTTAACATTTTAGTTGATTCTAATATAATATACTCGATTTTCTGAGGTATTATTGTGAATGGGATTGTTTTTCTCTATCTCTTTTTTTCTCTTTCATTTGAAATATATGGGAAAGCCATGGACTACCGGATATTCATTGTGTAATATGCTACTTTACTAAACAAATCTATTGTTCCCAGGAGCTTTTTTGTAGGTTCTTTGGGATTTTCCAAGTATAGTATCATGTCATCTCCAAATAGTAAAAGCTTGAGTTCTTCCTTTTTTATATGAATGCCGTTGATATCTTTTCTTTTTACCGAAATCCTATGGCAAGTACTTCAAGTACTATGTTGAATAGGTGTGGTGAGAGTGGGTAACTTCTTTTGTGCCTAATTGTATTCTGGGATTCTAGCTCATTGATTTCTGCTCCAAACCTTTAGTTTTCTCCCCGTTGAGAATAATGCTTGCTGTGGGTTTGTGGTAGTTTGCTTTGACTAGATTGAAGAAAGTACTTTCAACTCCCATTTTCTTGAGAGTTTTTCACCATGAATGGGTGCTGGATCTCATCAAATGCTTTATCTACATCTATCGATATGATGATATGACTTTTATCTTTATTTTATTGAGATGGTGTATTCTGTTGATTGACTAGAGAATGTTAAGCCATCCTTGCATCCCCAAGATAAACCTACTTGGTCATAGTGTGTGATATTTTGTTGAGTTTCTGGATTCTCTTTGCTGGTATTTTCTTGAGAATCTGTGTATCTGTATTCATCAAGGAAATAGGTCTGTAATTTTCATTTTTTGTGGTGTCTCGGTCTGTTTTGAGTATTAGGGTGATCTTTGCCTCATAGAAGCTATTTGGGAGCATTTCTGTTTCTTCAATTTCCTGGAAAATCTTAAAAATGTTGTCAGCAGTTCCTCTTTAAAGGATTGAAATATTTCACTATTGAATCCATCTGGGCCAAGGATTCTGTTTGGGGGGATATTTTGACCATCATTTCAATTTCCTTGGTAGTGATAGGTTCAAGTATTCCAAATCTTCTTGGTTCAGCCTTGGGAGGTAATTGGAATCCATTAATTTATCAATTTGTTAAAGATTCTCTCATTTCCTGCTGCAAATTTTCTCAAAATAATCTCTGATGATCCTATGGATTTCTGTAGTTTCTATTAGGATACCCCCCTTTGCGTTTCTGATTCGATTTATTAGAATTCTTTCTGTTTCTTTGAGAGGCTTCTAGAGGTTTATTGATCTTGTTTATTTTCTCAAAGAAACAGCTTTTGCTTTTATTGGTCTTCTGGATTGTATTTTGGGTTTCTAGCTCATTGATTTCTACTATAAATTTTATTATTTCCTTGCTCCAGCCTAGTTTGCACTCCTTTTGTTGGTCATTTTCCAAAATCTTGAGCTCTAATTTATTCGTGTAGGCCCTTTCTTTCTTCCTGATAAATTCTGGCAGAGGTATAATCTTTCCTCTTAACACTGCTTTTGCTGTGTCCCACAAGTTCTGGTAGCTCGCGTCCTCATTCTCATTTGTTTCTGGAACCTTTTTATTTCCTCTTTGATTTCTTCTCTAAGCCAACGGTTGTTCATTACTTCACTTAAGTAAAATATTTCCTTGCTGAGATTTATTCGGTTTGATCTATTGAGAAGTGACAAAGTAGTGTTGAAATCTCCACCTAGTACTGTTTTGCTATCAATGTTTTTCTATAAGTCTATTAGAAGTTGTTTTTAAGTATTTTGCTGGTCTGTCATTGAGCATCTACATTGAGGAGGGTGAGTTCTTTCTGATGTAAAGATCCCATGATCATGCAGAAATGACATTCACTGTCTCTTATAACCTTTAGCCTGAAGTCCATGTGGTCTGATACTAGTATGGCTACTCCAGCTTTGTGGAGGTGTTCTTTTCTTGAATACTTGTTTTCCAGCCTTTTACTTTTAGCCCATGGTTGCTTTGATTGCTCAGATATGTTTCTTGCAGGTATCAGAATGTTGGGTTCAGTGTTCTAATTCATCTTCCTATTCTGTGCCTCTGAATTGGCACATTTAGTCCATAGACATTGAGAGAGATTGTTGTTATGGGGATTTGTGCTATCTTTATGTAGAATTTTTGTACTTGTGGGAATTGCCTTAGCTTAAAGTAGCCATGTTAGTTCTTCTTGCAACAAAAATATGGAACTCTTTACAAGTTTGCATGTCATCTCTGTGCAAGGACCATGCACATCATTGTATCATTTCAATTTTAGTATATGTGTAACCAAACCTAGTAGGAGTTATTTTTTCTGTTCTGATTAATTTGAGTGTTGTCCTTACTTACCCTATGGCAGACAGTGGTACCTAATCAAAGAAAGTATTTCAAAGCAGCTTGATAGATTTAGAACTTTAATGTCCCAGAAAGAAAAATATGGTTTTTACCATATTATCTTTTACCATAATCAAGGCATCAGTTTTACAAAATAATTCTTTTGGAAGATGTTATATGAGTCCTGTTTAATGCACTTCCCTGAAACCTTCATTAAGACCATTAAACTAGAGCCTTTTGCTGTTCTCACCTCAGTCCCGTGTACATCTCCAGGAAAAGGTGGATGGTGTTGTCTGCACTTTGACCACCTTGAATATAAGTAGGATTTTTCTCCTGAAGGAAGAGGTGAGGATCATATTGATGATTTCATTCCACATTATTATAAGTTCAACTTGAATGGAAGTTGACACTTATGAGGCTCCTGTAAAGGACAGAATAAAGGGTCTCAGTGAAGTTTAATGGCCAACACACATTAACAACACAGATGACTCAAAGCAGCCTGTGTGCATCTTTGTGTATAGTGAGTTTCATATCTAATGATAGTGATTCTCAGTCATGACACACAGGCAAAACAGACCTATAATTAAAAATCTAGTTATCTGAGCAGAGTGGGGTTTCTTAGGTGATTGAACAAGTGTGTAGTAATTTATTACTAAGCACATACGTAGTTAGAATGATGTGTACTTTTTGATCTAAAATTAATTCCAAATATGTCTAAAATGACAGTCTCCTGACCCCACACCTGGCTTTCTTCACCAGGGTCCCTTGGAGGCGGTGTGTTGAGTTTCCCTCACCGCGCCGAGCAGAGCCCCGGCACCTGAAGACCTCTGCAACCAGCCATAGGTACGCTTTAGACCACTCTCCCCAAGCTTGAAGAAGCCTCATGCATGAACGAATCTGACAGAGGAACCCAGGTGTGCGCAACCGGGGGATGAGATCTCCAAGGCTGCTCAGATCAAGACTGGGCCCCCTCCAACCAGATCCCCCATCTCCTAGTAGCTAAGTGTTACAACCATGAACTGCCCCTGGAGCCATGTAATCCCATCAATGGCCAAGATACAGAGACTGGATTTTGTTGATAAGACAACAATTATTGTCCAGTTCTCACTCTGAGAGAACCTGGTAGGCATTTGCGAGTGCCTTGCCCTTGTGTTTACCAGTCATTTACACTTCTTTCAATACATTTTATATATGATCATGGTTTATGCTTATTTTTAATATTGAAGTTTAATAGCTAAATACTGATTTTTTTCACAGCACTAATTTATTAAGAACATTCATCCTTGGCCTATCATATTAATTGCCAGTATTTGTTAGTTTTGCTTGTTTTTTGATTACTTAAATTGGTTTTGGTCCTTTTCTTTCAGGTTGAAAAATTTTGACACAAATGAGTATATGTTTTTCTTTATCTTCTACAGTTTTAAACTGAGAACAACTGTTTGTTTTGTACAAATAAGATACCTGTGCATTTACTATTTCTTCTCATTTTATTTACATTTTCACACATCTCGATTCATCTACAACTTAACCTAGTAAGTGTTGTCATATTGAAAGAAACCTCCAATTTTTTCAATCATAGCACTGTAGCACTGTCCTCCCGTGGTTCATCCATTTGCTCGAGCGGGAACCAGTAACATCTTACAACAAATTGTGAGACTTGTTGTCACTAGCTATGGCCTATCGAATAGGTCATGGGTAGCTTGCCAGGCTCTTGCTATGTGGACGAGATATTCTGGGTAGCTAGCCGGGCAGAGGAATCGGAATCAGGGTTGGTCTCCTACAAGGCAAATGCCCAACCCGCTGTGCTGTAAACGTTATCTAAAATATACTAGTAATAACAAATGTTGTTTCTTTAACAGTGCAATATAAACAATTATTTAGTAATTTTCTTGATTTGTTAATGAAATAGCTAAGCTCTTGAGCATCATGGGAGTATTTTTCTAACACAAGAGTCTGACGAAGGTGAAACTGTTATAACCGTCTTGTAGAATTCCATCTCCCTAGCCTGCTTCATTCTACCCCACTCTCTATCCAATCCGGTCTTCTTCTTGGGATTCTGACCTCCTGATTGGCTAGCCTCTACCTTTCACCTGCCTACTTTATGACATCATTCTCCCACCAAACGAACCACCAACTGGTAGAATCTTGGGGGTCCCATGTAGTTGTTTGTAAACAAATTTGAATCTTCATGGCAAGTGACGAGTGACCAATGACCAATCACCAGTGAGCAGTCGTCTGTACTGAACACTTGTGGTCTTAAGCTGCGTCAGTATTCAGACGTAATCTCCTACTGTCTCCTCTTCTCGTCTACCTTTCATCGGTATTTCCTCTTCTCTGACCATGTCAGGTAAGGAATAATACTTTTCAAAGTTTTTCATTAGATTTATCATCCCTAAACTTAGCAGTCAAGTAAAAACAGCACGTAGTAATGAAAGAAAATATTCAAGTAGAATTTTATAAACCTCATTTTAGCTTGACTTTGACATTTGCTGTGTGATTTTAGACACTGGCTTACTTTCTCTCACATACAAAGTGTTTTTCCTCATTGATTACATTATATTTTACACATACTTAGGAGCTCAAATACACAAACAAACATACACACACGAACATATATATTTATATATATGTATATATATATATATATGAGGTTTGATTCTCTGTGTTTCTTTTTCCTTTTAATATTGAATTTTACATGATATTCACTGAAAACAAGTAAATCAGAGACAGTATTTTTACAGAAATAGAAAATATAGATGCTGTGAAAAACTGTTAATATATACTAGCATGTGTTCTCTGTAATGGTCTCTCCACTTGTATTTATACTTCAGTATTGTGAATATAGTGATATTACAAAGTAATAATCATTGATCTTTGAGATTTCTATTTAAACCAGGTAATAAGAAAATATGGGGCATGGGGAAGGTGCGGAGTGCTGAGCATTAGGGAGGCAAGACCTCTAAGGTAAGCAAGTTTGGGATCACTTTCATCAAACATTGACCAATCGACACCAAGACAATATGAGGGAGAAAAAAATAGGAAAGAAAGAAAGAAGGATAGAAAGAAAGAAAGAAAGAAAGAAAGAAAGAAAGAAGGAAAGAAGGAAAGAAAGAAAGAATAGGGACTTCGATTATCAAGGAAGAGGAAAACGTTTGGACATAAAATTGAAGAGAACCAAAGACTTAACATCAAAAAAGAAAGAATATATATATGAAATATGCTGAGAATAATTCACTGAGAGCAAGTCAAAGAATTTTACTTCAATAAATGTCAGGACTAGAAATATACTATGCCTTCAATAGGGTACCAGTACGAAAAGCTCTTTATCAGAAAGCTATCCTTCCTGGCTTTTTTCCTTATTATTTCTTAGAACACAGTACTTGGTACTTGACAATTTGGAGTATAAACACGCTTCAGAAATGATGCTCCCCATAAATAGCTAATAGTGCTTATCTAGGGCGGTGGAAGACACAGAATCTTCAATGTTTTTATTACATTCTGGTTTTTAAGTTCATGTATGCGCTGCCTGTTAAAATAAAAAAAAATGGTATATTCTAACTTGAATCAGGAGGTTTGATTCATTTGTGTGGTCAGTAGGTTCCAGGTTAAAGCTGCTTGTCATCTTTACAAATATTATTTCATGTGATTTTTTCTTCCTAACATGAGAGTACTTTGATAATAGTCAAGTTTTGTTTTTAGGTCCTAAAAGGAAATAGAAAAATCAAGTCTCACATGACTAATTACACATTTTTGTCATATTTGTGAATTCTGAGTTTTCCTACATAAAGATATTTTATGGGATTTTGGTGCTCATTTATTAAACATTGAGAAGAAAGTTTTCCTGTTTGATAAAGATAATTCTAATCTAGGCGTTGAAAGTAAATTTGCATTATTTTGTGATCACTTTTTAAATGGTCTTTTCTGTTTCTTGTGTGATCAAGTGAAATCCTCTGCTATGTTTAACACATGTTGTTTGCTGGTTAATATTCAAAAGTACTGATGAGTATAATTTTTTGTAATTTCGAAGTTTCTTTCTGTGTTTTACTCATTTAAAACATTTCATCTCTATGAAATACAATCACGTTTATTCCTATTTTCTTTTTGTTATGTAGTTACTGATAAATCCTTTCTCTTTAATGGACTGGTAAAGTGTCACTCAAAAATCACCTTCTATTCCATTTTTTGGCTAGCATTTTTTACTAAAATAAAATAGAGTCTTCATATTGTATATGTGGAACAATTTAGTAATAACCTTATTGTACTGTTTTATTTGGTTTTGTTTGGGATGCCATCCACTGTTATTCAAGGCTTACTCTTGGGTCTGTTCTCCATAACATACTGTACTATGCTGCTTGCTACAGAGCCCAGATTTCATTAATATCTACATAATTCTTTTTCAGTTCTGTGATACATATTTTTCATGATGTTTTCTTTACACTTCCTCCTATGTAAATCACATTGAATAGAAAAATTATATTCGTGTATGCATTATTATTCTTAGAGTTATGAGTAACTACATTGTTGATAAACAACTTAAGACACAGAATTTAAATAAAGTTTTCCTTCCAAAAATATTTCTTGGGAAAAACTCAAGTAATGATTTTTGAAGTGGATCAAAAATCAGGGTAACCTTCAATGCATCAACAAGATTAAGTTGTATGTGAACCATAAGTAACAGGTACTCACCTGATCTTGGGGAAGTTCCCATAATATCTCCAGCCCAAAGTAACCTGGCGCTGACACCAACTCCAACTCAGGAACAAAAAGGTAAGAATTTTGATCAGATGAAAAGTGGGCTTTCAAAACCTCTGGAGACCTACCAGATCCCAGTAGACCTAGATCATGCAAAGATCTGCAGGTAATGAACACCACTGACAACATCACTCTGAAGCAGGTGCAAAGAAAATTCAAGTGGCACTAAGCGGACCTCCCATGCAAAAGGGAAGAACAAAAAGGAGGCTTCTGAACCTCTTGAGGGATAACCCAAGGCCAAAATCCAGCCAAAATTCTGAGAATGCTTGCTGAGGGGAGCAGGGATTGTTTGTAATGCTGCAGTCAGTGAGAGGTGTCCTGTGACCACAGCCAAAACTAACAGCAAATCTCACAAATCTGCCTCCAGCAGGATCAGCAAGACAAAGAGCCATGGGCAGGAGAAGATAAAAAACACCAGAGAAAACTCTAAGAAAGTTAATGAGTGTAAGCAGCTAGGGAACAAGTTCAAGGCAGAAGAAAAGCCCACCATTGGCAAGATGAAACGCAAGAAAAGTCAACGTGAGCTTTGTCAAGAGGCCTTTAAAAAGCCCCGCAGCTGCCTAGGCATGCACATGCTGGAGTCTGTGCAAGTGTTTCATGCTCTGGGGAAGAAGAGTGATCCAAAACCTGGAATCTCTTCCTCCCAGGTCCTGGCTAGCTCCAAGAACCCCAAAGATGTCAAGCCATCCTCAGCTGTCAAGCCATGGCTAGGTGCTACCCGGGATGGAAAAGGCCTTGAGAAAACTCAGGTCAAAGCACAGAAACCAAGTAGCCCTGCTGAAAAACACTTATCTCCAACCCAGTCTGAGCTGCCACCTCCTGGGAAGGTCAAATTGGTACCTTTGCCGTTTCTGACCATGGAGAGGCCTCAAGCTCGACCTGTTCCTCGGAGACCACAGTCTGTGGCCTCACATCGTCCTGCTGCAACTCACCCTGCCAAGCCCGGCTCTACCAATGCAGCTCAGCCAACTGCTGCCAATTCTTCCCGGCCAACCACTGCATTTTTGCCTGGTCCTGCCAAACCTGCTCAGTCCATTTCAACCAACCCATCTCGACCAGGTTTGCTGAACCCTACTAGCCGGCCCTTTACTTAGGATGCAGCTTCTAAACCTGCTCCCTACAAGACAACAGCTAGCACTTCTCTCCGGAGGGAGGCTCCTCCTGTCTCTGTGAACAAGCGCCAGTCTCCACCCAAACG
Organism: Sorex fumeus; assembly: GCF_029834395.1. Taxonomy (NCBI): domain Eukaryota; kingdom Metazoa; phylum Chordata; class Mammalia; order Eulipotyphla; family Soricidae; genus Sorex; species Sorex fumeus. Next base: position 1,735,118 of record NW_026606203.1, read on the forward strand.
TCAGAGTCAGTTTCTCCTTCAAGACTTCCGTTTCCAACCGATTCCATGGAGAAAGCCCAATGTTCCCGAGCCAGTCGTGTCAAAGCCCATCACCAAAGAGCAGAGACCAGAGCGTGAGGCTATGAAAAGGAAGGCTCAGCAGGAGCGTGAGAATGCTGCCAAACACACCTCTTTGGGGAAAGTGCAGTTCTTTATTGAGAGAGAAAAAGAGATGGACATCTCTCTCTACTATGGCTACGTAATGTGAGTAGCTGGAATGGTAGGTTCCACTTGAGGTACCAGATGGTTGCCTTAGACAAACACAGAAATACCATACACAGTTGGTTTATTCTAATAAATTTTTAACAAATTGAAGAGATGCATCGTAGTTAATTGGTTGCACTCAAAAATCACCTTCTATTCCATTTTTTGGCTAGCAGTTTTTTCTACAATAGAATACTGTCTTCATAGGGTATACGTGGAACAATTTATTAATAACCTTATTAGACTGTTTTATTTGCTTTTTTGGGGGGAACCCATCTACTGTTATTCAAGGCTTACTCTTTGGTCTGTTCTCCATAACATACTGTACTATGCTGCTTGCTACAGAGCCCAGATTTCATTAATATCTATATACTTCTTTTTCAGTTCTGTGATACTTATTTTTCATGATGTTTTCTTTACACTTCCTCCTATGTAAATCACATGATAGAAAAATTATATTTGTGTATGCATTATTATTCTTATTGTTATGTGTACCTACATTGTTGATATACAACTTAAGACACAGAATTTAAATAAAGTTTTCCTTCCAAAAATGTTTCTTGGGAAAAACTCAAGTAGTTATTTTTGAAGTGGATCAAAAATCAGGGTAACCTTCAATGCATCAACAAGGTTAAGTCGTATTGAACCGTAAGTAACAGGTACTCATGGCACAAGTCAAATGGAAACCTGATGATTACAGTGATAATAGTTGTAAAGACCCCAAATGCCTATATTAATGTAAGGTATATTCCTTCTGGTTTCTGGCCTTGTAGTGATCATGCAGGGTCCTGGCCAAAAGTCCACATGCTTTAGGTTGCTTAACCTGGAAATTCATAAGGGATAGAGAGAGAGAGTACTGGAGGGGATAAGGCACTTGCCTTGTACACAGCCAATTCAGTTGAATCTCTGTCACAGCATACACTCTCCTGAATGTTTTAAGGGGTCACTCCCGAGTGTAGAGCCAGGAAAAGCCCAAGATCACTGTCAGTTTTTGGTCCAAACTCTATACCACCCCACGCCCAATAAGAATTATTGGAATATATGAAATCTCTTTGCCTTCTCTGGGCCTCAGATTTCTTTTTGTTGAGAAAATGTTACCCATTCTCTTAGACTTCCTAGTTTGAAAAAGCTTCCATTCTAGGAAATAGCATAGGAGTCAATAGGAGAGCAAGCTAAGGAGAAACTATCTGTAAGCAAGAAATCCAGGTACAGACACGATCACCTGGTTCTTCTACAGTTCTGTGTTTACTTTGAGAGCACGATACCAAATACACAAAGTGCCCAAAGGTTCCAGGCTTTGAATCACCCCAAGTGGTTGGAATTTTGGAAACTCAGTTGACTGTTTGTAGTAGAAGCATCCTGAGGCTTAAATTTTAAGTTCATATTGTTCCTCTCAGCGTTGAAGGAGATTATTAGTCTCACAGATTTTTTTCATCACCCTCTTGTTCCTTACAGAAAATTTTCAAAATCCATCTGTATTGGGAACTGCACATACTCTGCAGCTTTCCCTTCCCATGGTGAACAATGCAGCTTCACGAACAGGAAGTGTCTGCAACTACTCCAGAGTATCTGCTCCAGCTGGTAGTTCTGCTTGGCTCCTGCCCTCAGCCTCTGGCACCTCTTTCCAACCACTGATGGGTAGTGCCTATCTTTACCAAAATTTCAGCACAGCAATGCTGTCTGGAGTGTTTCACCAGAGTCATATATCCACCTCAGCTGCTTCCTACCCGAGTGTTTTGGAATGGGATATTGCAGGAAGTGCTGAAGAAAAGTCTTCCATGGGAGACTTTTCTGTGACTGTCCTTGACCAAGACCCCGCTGTCTCTTCCATGTCTATGGCAGCTCGCTATGAGAAAATCCTAGATACCAACAACACGGTGTCTGTGTACCCATCACTTTCTGCCAGTCTTGTTTAGAGAACACCATCTCTGGTTCCACATCAGAGTCAAAGCCTGTCACTTCCCTACCAGGAAGGAAGCCAGGTGTATTACTATCATCAAGGAATTCTGGGAACTTTCCTTTCTGGCCTGCAGTCCTATGACTCCATGTCATACACAGGGTAAAAGGGCTCTGCCCCACAAACTTACAGCAACTCATCGCGAGAAATGGTTATGTTTCTCAAGGAGGTCCAGCCCCCAAATAACCAACCACCAGGCTTCTTCTCTGGAATCGACTTCTCTCTGTCTGCTCAACCCATCACAGAATCGAGTTATCAAGTTGAGAACACTAAGAAAAGGGAAAGAAATTTAAACAATTGGGGTCAAAAGAGAGGAAAACTGTCCATAGTTAGGTGGTATTTAAATACACTGAGATTTTTAAATTTAAAAAAAAAAAAACTCAGTTCATGTTTACTCCCCTCACTCATTTTACAGCATGTTATTTTCACACTCAACATAAGAGCTCCTAATGGAGATTGGAAGGTATGATAGTATAATGGACATCTAGCTTTCATATCATGAAATTTTAGGAGCACACAAAAAGATTCCACATTTTTCCCTAGTTGTTTCATTTATTTTTTAATTTTTATTAGTTAAACATCATGAGGCACAGTTGTAGACTTACAAAACATTGTGCTTGGATTTCATTTATACAATGATGGAGTACCTATCCCTCCACCAGTTCCCATTCTCCACCACCATGGATCCCAGTATTCCTCAGACCACCAATACCCCCCATGCCACCCAGCCTGCCACATTTTTCACTGTTCTATGTCAGCAGTCCTCCAGAATTACCACACTAAAAGTAAAATACATGTCTTAAACTAGTATTTTTTTTATTTTTTACGAAGTTTCAGAACTCTTATTGTAATGGTACCACTTTAACTTTCCCTTCTATTAATGAACAGCAAGGTTCTGAATAAACTTGTGGTTCAGAGATTCTGTCTCAAATCATCAAACCTAGCATCTGTACTTCAGAACAAATATCATGCTGAAGTAAAGCTTCATTCATACTCTTATTCTATGATATTAACGTCCTTTTATTTTTCCATGATAGTGAATAAATTGAGAGTAAAATTCATTACAATGTTAAGCTCTGTATGGCACTCATTAGTTTAAAAATCTCTAATATTTTTTTTAAAAAGCTTTTGTTTGGAAGAGTTTGAATCTGTGTCATAGCCCAAAGTGCTCAGGGATTACTCCTGGGTCTCTTCTAGGGATTACTGCTGATGATGCTTAGGAGATCATATGATATGAAAGATCAAACAGAGGTCAGCTCTGCGCAGGGCCAGTGCCTTACCAAATGGACTATCCTTCTGTCCCATGTCTCTTAGTTTTAAATGCAGTTTACACAGAAACTCTTTCAAATACAAATAAAACTAAAAACAGCAGCAACACATGACAAACAGGAAGAACTACAACATTTACCTCCAATCCTTGAGCACAGGGCCTTGTCCATTATCCGTAGAATACCCAGTAACAATGCCTTGCCTATTGCTGGTAGGTGCACAGTTGTTGCAAATATATGTTAACAGGAACATATATTTAATTAACTCTGCTTGGTACCAGTAACTACTTTGTTGTAAATGGGGGGGAAAAGAACGCAGTTTCTGACTGACCTGAGACTAACCAGTTAATAGATTTTCCCAGGAAAGGGTACTTGACTGGCTGGGAACAGAAAAACGTGAAAAGTGTTTTGCTACCTTTAATGTGGAAATTGATCCCAGTAATCTCTTAAAAATAACAAGCTTCAACTCTCGAAGGAATGCTGTATTCACTGATGAAAGAATGTTGGGAGAAAAGTCTGAAATGATGGGAAAAGAGACAATAAGTGCAAAAGGAAGGGCTTGAAAGTTGGGTTCCTCTGAAAACAAAGCTTGAAACAACAAGCTCTGGTGGGAACATGATCTACTGCGAATGGGATCTGAGGAGGAAAAGAGTGATATCAGCGATGTGAACAAGGGAAATCCAAGTTAAGGAAGACTTTTAGCTAGCTGACTACCCCATGGGCAACATGGTTCCATGATGACCAGAAATTACCAATTAATTTACTTTAATTTTCTTTCTTTTATATGGTCAATTACAACATGTATTCTGTGTCTTCTTCAAACAGAATTTGGAGTATTCATTTCATTCTCAATATTCTGTTCATTGTGGTAAGCATCTTTAACAACTGCTGGATAACAGAATTATTTGATCAGACTTATTTTTTACTTTAATGTTTAGTTGAGATTACTGAATATTAGGTCTAAAGTGAAGTTTGTTTTGATTGGTAGAATTAGAGTAGCGAGGAGTAGGGATGGAATTAGAGTTTATGGGGTACCACATTCAGTTCCTAATAAAATAAGTAAAGGACAGTGTCCCAAATAGACTATTGAAAAAGATATTCATCTCCATTTAACCTGTAAATTCAGCATTTTCTATATTTAATTAAAAATGAAAGAATGTTCCTATATTTTGTCTTTTAAAGACATTCCAGATTGGTTAAGGAAACAAACACTGCATATGAAATCATAACAACGTAACCATAAAAACCTGATTACTGCTTAAATTTCCAAGAATGTCAGTGCTAAGAATTATTTCCCTGGATCTCCTTAGTGTACATGATAGTCATATGAATACACCTGTGTGGATATATCACTGGTATCTAATTTAGAGAATAGATATATAGTGATTAGATCACATAACTGAGTGTGATCTCAACTTTTCTACACACTCCCATGCCCCACACACCCAAAGACTTGTACTAATCCTTATAGATCCATGACTTTTCCTCCTCCCTTCTCCCAGAGTCTTTTAAAATTTCTTTTCAAGTACTAATGTAATGTGCTTTAGAAAATATTGAGTTAAACCTAATTGTTGTCATTTAGCTTTTAGATAGAGAACCAAGAAAATCTTATTAAAAGCGTATTTTTGTATTCTTTGAAAATGGTAATAAGAACATTATCCTTGAGTCCTCAATAGACATTATATAAAGTATTTTGTGAGGAATTCCCTGTACAAATCAATACTCGAAGAAATAAATGACTTCTCTGAATGAGAATGAACTGGGACATTTCAAAGTATCAATCAGTGAGTCAAAGATGAATCATAGCATCATATAGCTAAAAATGATCTTGATGTAATCTAGTGAACACCATTACATTTTTTTCTTATACCAGATTGTAGCACTTTTAATTTTTTAAATTATTATCCATTTATTTTTATCAGTGAAACACCATGAGGTACAGTTGTAGACTTACAAACTTTTGTGCTTGGGTTTCAGTTATACAAGTATCAAGTACCAATCCCTCCACCAGTGCCCATTCTCCACCACCAAGGAACCCAGTGACCCTCCCACCCCCCAACTCCCCCACTCTGCCCCAACTCAGGGCATACCCTTTTGCTTTTCCTTTACTTTAGGGTGCTGTGGTTTGAAATGAAGGTCAATATCATTACATTTTCAAAGAAGAAAATAGACCCCTAGATGTTCAAGACCCTGCTAGTCTCCTGGACTTCTTCCCAGCATGTACCCTGCTCCACGCCCGCCCTTTGGAAATAAGCTGGGAAGGAAAACTGGATGTTCCTTTCCTCACACTGACCTGAAAGACTCTTGCTGATTCTCAGCCACATCAACTATTTCATTTGTTTCCTGATATCACCTCCTGTCTTTTATTTTTTATTTTATTTATTTATTTATTTATTTATTTTTTCTTTTTTATTAGTGAAACACCATGAGGTACAGTTGTAGATTTACAAATTTTTGTGCTTGGATCTCGGTCATACCACGATCAAATACCCATCCCTCCACGAGTGCCCATTTTCCACCACCAGGATAATATCCCTCCCCCCCCCATCCTCCCATCCCCCCATCCCCCCCTGCCACTGTGGCAGGGCATTCCCCCCTGTTCTCTCTCTCCTCCTGGGCGCAGTGATCAGCCAAAGAGGCATTGAGTGGCGAACATGTTCAGTCCAGTCTACTTTCAACCTGCATCTCCCCTCCTGGGAGGATCCTCCAAACACCCTCCACTTGGTGTTCCCCTTTCTATATGAATTGTCCTTTCCCCTAGAATACCCAGCTGGCCTCTAAGTTATGGAGTAATTCTCCTGGTGTTGCTCTCAGCTATTCTTGGGTATTAATCTCATATTTTATTATTTTATATCCCCCAGATGAATGCTATCTTTCTATGTCTATCCCTCTCTTTCTGACTCATTTCGCTTAGCATGATACTTTCCATATTGTACCACTTGTCCAGGTTGGTTGGAGGACCCGAGCGGAGTCTTTTATTTTTTTTAAAAAATATTTGATTTGTTTCTGGAATAGAAAGAAAAAAACTAAATGGACTAATAAAACAAAAGCAAAATCAAACCTTTACACTCTGACATCAGAATAGTCCTTACAAGAGGGGAAGTAAAAGACTAAAATGGGTCGGGGAGTGTTGTTAGTTGGTTGTGGACAGTAGCTGGATATTTGACAGTGCATGGAGCATGAAGACAGAGTTGCTGAGATGAGGAAGTCTGTACTTGAAGCGAATACACTTTGTAAACTAGTCATCACAATTATATGTCCATATGAAATTTATCTACATATGCTTTGTGCCTCCCTTGCATTTATGTGTTATGCATGCCTTTATCCAGGGCTCAGAAATGCATCTGAGGGCATTCGGAAAATTAGATGAGGCCCATGTAGGGGGAGAGAATTAGTAAATAATTGGAGGAGGAAGAAATATGAGTTGGAGCTTACGAGATGTGTAAGAGGAATATATAGATATGTATGTATGTGTAAATACACATATATATGCATAAAAATATATATGGGCGGGAGTGATAGCATAGTGGGTAAGTTTGCCTTGCACGCTCAACCTGGGTTTGATTCCTAGGCCCCTCTCAGAGAGCCCGGCAAGCTACTGAGAGTAACCCTCCCGCATGGCAAAGCCTGGCAAGCTACATGTGATGTATTCCCTGAGTTTTTGTTAATAGCTTCCGTTTTTTAGAAAGCATCATAATAAATTATATTATTTAAAAATAAATAAGTTGGGTTTGTAAGTGGATTCTGTATGTTTGGAACCTGGGATGTATTTTCCTATGTAAGCTACATTAAACATGATATTTATAACAGAAATCCCATCTGCAGTACTATTCACAATAGCCAGAAGAAACTATGGTATGCCTACACAATTGAATACTACACAGTTGGCAGGAAACTGACATCATGAAATTTGCTTATAAATGGATGTACAGGCAAGAATATCATGCCCAATGAAATCAGTCACAAGGAAAGGGGTATAGTGATAGGACTACCCCTTTTTTGGATATAATAAACCAGAATATGAGACTAATACCCAAGGATAGCAGAAATACAGGCCAGGAGACTTGGTCAATCTTTGGACGCTTGCCACGAGTGCTGAAGGCGGGCATTTGGAATAAAGAAGGGACAGTTATGACAATGATAGTTGGAAGTGATTACTCTGGGTGAGAACTGAGTGCTGAAAGTAGGTAAAGGAATAAACGTGAGAACCTCTCAATATCTGTATTACAATCCATAATGCCCAAAGGATGAGAGAGAGAGAGAGAAAGAGAGAGAAAGAGGTGCCTGCCACAGTGTAGAGATAGCAGGCTGTCAGGGGGGGAGGGGTTTGAGGTTGGGAGAGGGAGTGGTGGGAGAGAAACTGGGGACATTAGCAATGGAACTGTATACTAGTGGAGGTTGGGTGTTGAAATATCCTATGAATGAAACTGAATCATGAAAAGCTTTGTAATGTGTGTCTCCTGCAGATTCAATACAAAAACATGATATTTAGTTTCTACCACCAAGACTAACCTATGAGTTTGCTGAAATGTATTTTTATCACCTTGGCTGGTCTCATTACATGGGTGCCTGTGTGGTAATTTTTTTTTATTTTATATAGACTGAAGATACAAAACTAATAGGGTTGGGACTTATGGTGGAAGGGGAGAAGAGCACAAAAACCCTGTTGACCACAGCTCAGCAGGGTCAGCTAGCTTTCGTGAAGACAGAACTCCTTCACTGATTTCCTCTTTTTAATGTGGAAAACTGAAAAGACTTTGCAGGCTGTCAGTGTGTTGTCCCCTCCAGTTCACACTATTTTCTTTTCGATCAGAATTGTTTAAAGATTATTTGAAAAATTTGGAGCTTAATGATTTGTTCTCATATATTTCCACTACATGGTGTCAGTGGGCATTGATCCAGGAAGGCCAGCATGAAAAAGTTGAGTTGTATGTCTTAACCACCAATGCCAACACTACTGTAAGTATGGAACCCAAAGTACAATAGTTAAACTTCAAAATGTGTTTGTCAAGGAAATAGGTGGGAATGCAGGGTGAAATAGGTCATTTGTTGGTGGAGGGTTGCAGACACTGGTAGTGTAATTAGAATTGGAATATTATATGACAAAACTCCATTATAAATGATTTTGAAAATCAAAATTGCCTAAATTTAAAAAAAGAGAAGTCAACTTATGTCTATATTTCAAGAAAGCTTGTCTTAGCAAATTTTGGCAGGGAGACCATACTTGGTAGAGAGAGGGAGAAAGAAAGGGACAGTTGACAGTTGGGAAGAGAAGCCTGGATATCATGGAAGAGATGAAAGCTGATCTTAGAAGATTTGGGGCCATCAGAGTTTAGAGAGTTAAATGGTGAGACCATTGCAGTTTAGATAGTTAAATAGAGAGATTGGTTTCAGTCATCAGCAGTGTATACATAGAGAGAGCTCACAGATATTCAGGCTATATTACCTAACAAGGGGAGCGTTTTTTTCCTGAAGCACTATGTAAGGATAATATTTTGCCAGGAAGAATGATAAAAAGTTGGTTCTCTTTCACAGATTAATACATTAGAGATGAAAACTTTTATACAAAGGAATCTATCATCTTGTCCTGTTGCTCTATTTTCTTGTCATCATTCCATTCTCCCCCACAACCCTACCTAATCAGGGCTCTCGACATTTCTCAGCAGTGTCACCACATAGCCCCAGAGCATGTGTTAACTGCTGGTAGCTCACAGCCCTCATGTTTGTCCCCCATCCAAGCCAGAGCCATACTTCTGAAACCAGGGATATTTGCTGAAAGCCCGTTCTTCCTTGAAGTGGCAGTCATGGTTTACCTCTTCTTAATCATTTTGTTTACAAATTTAGATGAATGTCACTATAATAGTGACAGGGATTTTCCAAACTAAGAAAAGCATAAACATTTCCCTTTCCCCGAAGAAATTTGGGCTAGTTATTTTCTATCCACTGCTAATAATACGTGATAATTAGGAAACAGAACTGAAGTAAAAACAGGTACATTTGTCAATTTGGTGCCATGACTAGTCAGTCTGAGTATAAGTATGTATTTCTAGAAAAAAAAGCAGAAGAAAAGGAGTTGGTTGCTAGCAAAGAATGCCAAATCTCTGCCAAGAACTCCTTTGAAAATAAGAATTGTGACTATGGACGGAACATAATTGCAACTCAATGCCTCTTCTGTAGACCACAACACCCAAAAGGAGAGAGAGAACAAAAGGGAATGCCTGCCACAGTAGCAGGGTGGGAATGGGGGGATCAGTGTGGGAGGAATACTGGAATCCATGGTGGTGGAAAATGGGGACTGGTGGAGGAATGGGCATTTGATCAATGTATAATCGAAACCCAAGAACAAAAATTTGTAAATGTAGAACTGTACCTCATGGTGTTTCACTAATAAAAATTTTAAAAAATAAAATAAAATAAAAATTGTTTTGTCTGCCAGACATCAGCAGATGGGAACCTGAGTGAAGGTAAAAGATTAAATTAAGATTAAATTGGTTGACTTCTATTTTTCCTTGAGTACATTAATTTGATTTTGGAGTCAATTTATATGACAGTTCATCAAGGCACAGAAATTTTAACACTTCTCTTGTTTAAAAGTATAGTGATACACCATGTCTGTATCTCACATTATTTTTATTTTTGATAGTTTGACACAAAAGATACGTCAAAATCATAGATAAATGAAAATTATTCAAATAATTTTTGATTATTTAAAATTACTTTATAGAATTATATTATAGAATTTCATAAATTTTCGGATTATGCAGAGTCAAAGTACATGTATCATATTACACTCACTACTGAAAGGCCTACTCTGTCATTCACCGTTGTTCAGTTTTTCCACTTTGATTACACCTTTCCATTTGGAAACTAAATAGTCTCATAGTTCTAAAGTTTGTTTTTATTGCTTGGAAAGATCAGAATTATGCAATTTTCAACATTGGATGAAACTAGAGGATATCATGCATGTAAAGTTAGCCTTAAGGAAAGGAACAGATACAGAGAGATTTTTCTCATATGTGGATTTTAAAGACAAACAGCAAGGTAGCAACAAAGGTTCAAGAGCAATGTAAGGGGAGAACTGATCCACACAATTGAGTCAGGGGATTGGGAGTGAGGGATTCTGGGGTTTTGGGGGGATAGGGAGGGTTTATTATTTGAGAGAATGAGGAGTGTCATGTTGGAATTATGTGTATGAGAAACCATTATTAATTGAAATATACATCATAGAATATAAATAATGTTTTAGACGTTTGTCTGTCTCATTTTATTCTATTAATTAGATTTCTCCATATGCCACATATGCATGAACTTGTTGGATACCTATCTTTCTCTGCCTGGTTTATGTCACTAAACATAATATCCTCATGTTATCCATTTTTATACAAATAATAAGAAGATTTCACTTCATACAACTGAGTAGTATTCCATTGCTTTACCACCGTTCATTTTCAAAATTTGTGGTTTAAAAGATACAAACATTGGTTTTAACAATGCTCTGGTGTTTTAAAATTTTTAGTTTAGGGAAGCAAAATAGATTTTACTGAAAAACACTTAGAAACTTGTGAAACAGGTGTAGGGTGGAATGGAATATATGTTCAAGGAGAACACTTGTTTAACAAAGCAAGCAAAGAGAGACATAGAGAAAGGAAGCACGGTATTTCTTCAAGGGAGAACACAAGCTTGAGGACCAAGCCCACTCTGGTAGTTTAGGAATAAGAACTTCGAGTGGTATGAACTTAACTTGTGCACTTTACGGGAGAACCTGAGTGAAACTATTAGAAGTACGTTCAGGAGCATGATAAACTGGAGTCTGCACTTGGAGGGAGGAGGGTAGAGATTTCTTTGGGGAGATCCGGACTATGGAGAACAGTAATATTATAACATTAATGATAGTATCGTACCGTGGGATTCCAATAAAATCTTTAACAGTGGCGTCAGATATGATATCATTCTTAGGTATTTGGATTTTCTGTGGAAACAACGGGAAAGCTGAGTTTATGCACTGGATGCCTCAGCCTGAAACAAGGTCAACAAGTCATGAATGAAAAATTTCAAGTTAGATGGATCAAGGATTCTGATCCCAGTGGAAGGCTAGCTTTCGGGTGGACAATTTCTACTGATGGCCTGATGTAGATTCTGATCCTCGGACATGTAACAGAAAGGAGGTAGTGACAGGTATCCTCAGAAGTGAAGCCTCTGAGACAGAATTCATTCATGCCAACATACGGGTTATCAATGTTTGCTCATGGCTGCTACCCTTATAACATGTCATCCAATGGTTTTATGGTTTCAATTTACTGTGTAAATGTAAAGATGAAGTTTCTAAATGGAAGGTAAAAATCTGAGGCCCTCAAGATGATGAATTATGGGGATGCGGGGGGGGGGGGGGAGCTGGAGCTATACAGCATGTAGGGCATTTACCTTGCACACGGCCTACCCAGGTTAGATTGCCAGCATCCTGTATGTTCCCCCCCAAGCACCGTGAGGTGTAATTCCTGAGTGCAGAACCAGGAGTAAACCCTGTGCATCGCCACGTGTGACCCAAAAACACACACAAAAAAAGATGATGACTTGCCTTTAGATATTTTGAAGTCAAGTAGAAACAGCCAGAAATCTCCCCAGAAAAGAGTTCTCCTGGGTCGAAAACATCATCACCTCTAGCGTGAGAAGATACAGAAAATAAGGTTTCCATTTTATGCCAAGTTAAAGCAAGCCAGACATGATCTTGGAAAGTTTGGCAAAGGAAAGCATGGCTATAGGAAGGATAAGGTGACAACTGAGGCTTAGAGGTAAAATATACAAGAGAAGCAAAGGTCAAGAAGTAGGCGGTACAGTGGCGACAAGGTATACTAAGAAGAGCATTTTTTAAAAAATAAAATGCAATGACACATCAAATAAGACCTTTTTAAATGTTTCAGAACAGGGATATAACTCAGTGATAGAGCATTTGCCTTCCATTGTATGATGATCTGGGATTGATACTTAGCATTGCAAACAGCATTATTTTTTAATTTTTAATTTCTTTCTTGCTTGCTTCCTGGCTTGCTTGCTTTTTTGGTTTTTTGGGTCGCACCTGGCTATGTATAGTGGTTATTTTTTATTTTTAAAAAGACTTATAATTTTACCTTTTTACCTGTGGTTTAAAAGGAAATCTAAAATATTTTAGAGTAAATATATTTGAGGAAGAATAAAATTCACAGGAACTACTTAGTGTTCTTAATGATACAGGAATCAGAATTTTGAGGTTAATTGTATGGGTATTGCATAAATAATTTTTCCCCATTACGTGGGCTCTCTTTTTATCATGGGCACCATTTTTTCTAAGTTGCAGAAACTTCTTAGTTTAATGTAGTCTCATTTGTTTATCTTCACTTCCTCTTCCTTGGTCAGTGGTGTTTCATTCTAGAAGTTTCCATTAGCTTGAATGTCATGAAGGGATCTTCCCACATTTTTCTCCATATATCTTAAGAATTCAGGTATGATATTGAGGTCTTTAATACATTTGATCTGACTTTGTGCCTGGCACTATAAAGAGATCTGAGTTCATTTTTTTTGCATGTTGCTGTCCAGTTTTCCCAGCACCAGTTGCTGAAGAGAGTTCCTAGCTCAACTTCATATTTCTTGAGCCGTTATGAAAGATTCGGTAATAATAATCTGAGGGCCAGCGTCAGGATATTTGACTATATTCCATTGTTCTGAGGCCTGTCTTTATATGAATGTCATGATATTTTGATTACTACAACTTTGTAGTAGGGTTTGAAGTTGGGGAAGGTGTTCCCTTCTTCTTTTTACCAAAGATTGCTTTAGCTCTTCATGGGAGAGAAGGTTGTGTATGAGTTTCAAGAGTGTTTAATCAATTTCTTTGAAAAATATCATGGGTATCCTTATAGAATGTGCATTAAATCTTTATAGAGCTTTGGGGTGTATTGCCATTTTGACAGTACTGAATCTCTCAATCTGTGAGCATGGGATGTGATTCCATTTCCTCATATACTCTCTTTTTTCGTGAAGTAGTGTTTTGTAGTTTTTTTTTTGGTATAGTTCCTTAACCTTTTTAGTTGATTCTAATATACTAGATTTTCTGAGGTATTATTGTGAATGGGATTGTTTTTCTCTATCTCTTTTTTCTCTTTCATTATTAATATATGGGAAAGCCATGGAGTACCGGATATTACTTTTGTAATATGCTACTTTACTAAACAAATCTATTGTTCCCAGGTGCTTTTTTGTAGATTCTTTGGGATTTGCTAAGTATAGTATCATGTCGTCTCCAAATAGTAAAAGCTTGAGTTCTTCCTTTTTTATCTGGATGCCCTTGATATCTTTTTTTTTTTTTTTACCGAAATCATATGGCAAGTACTTCAAGTACTATGTTGAATAGGAGTGGTGAAAGTGGGTAACTTGTTTTGTGCCTGATTGTATTCTGGGACTCTAGCTCATTGATTTCTGCTCCAAGCCTTTAGTTTTTCCCCATTGAGAATAACGCTTGCTTTGGGTTTGTGGTAATTTGCTTTGACTAGATTGAGGAAAGTACTTTCAACTCCCATTTTGTTGAGAGTTTTTCATCATGAAGAGGTGCTGGATGTCATCAAATGCTTTATCTACATATATTGATATGATCATATGACTATCTTTATTTTATTGAGATGGTGTATTCTGTTGATTGACTAGAGAATGTTAAGCCATCCTTGCATCCCCAAGATAAACCTACTTGGTCATAGTGTGTGATCTTTTGTTGAATTACTGGATTCTCTTTGCTGGTATTTTCTTGAGAATCTGTGTATCTGTATTCATCAAGGAAATAGGTCTGTAATTTTCAATTTTTGTGGTGTCTCTGTCTGTTTTGAGTATTAGGGTGATCTTTGCCTCATAGAAACTATTTGGGAGTATTTCTGATTCTTCAATTTCCAGGAAAATCTTGAAAAATGTTGGCAGCATTTCCTCTTTAAAGGTTTGAAATATTTCACTATTGAATCCATCTGGGCCAGGGATTCTGTTTGGGGGGGATACTTTTGACCATCATTTCAATTTCCTTGGTAGTGATAGGTTCAAGTATTCCAAATCTTCTTGGTTCAACGTTGGGAGGCAATTGGAATCCAAAAATTTATTAATTTATTCAAGATTCTCTCATTTCCTGCTGCAAAGTTTCTCAATATAATCTCTGATGATCCTATGGATTTCTGTAGTTTCTATTAGGATATGCCCATTTGCATTTCTGATTTGATTTATTAGAATTCTTTCTCTTTGTTAATTTGAGAGGCTTCTCGTGGTTTATTGATCTTATTTATTTTCTCAAAGAACCAGCTTTTGCTCTTATTGGTCTTTTGGATTGTATTTTGGGATTCTAGCTCATTGACGTCTGGTACAAGTTTTATTATTTCCTCCCTCCAGCCTAGTTTGGACTACTTTTGTTGGTCATTTTCCAAAATCTTGAGCTCTAATTAATTCATGTAGATCCTCTCTTTCTTCCTGATGAATTCTGGCAGAGCTATACTCTTTCCTATTAACACTGCTTTTGCTGTGTCCCACAAGTTCTGGTAGCTCGTGTACTCATTCTCATTTGTTTCTGGAAACTTTTTATTTCCTCTTTGATTTCTTCTCTAAGCCAACAGTTGTTCATTACTTCCCTTAAAGAAAATATTTCCTTGCTGAGCTTTAGTCTGTTTGATCTATTGAGAAGTGACAAAGTAGTGTTGAAATCTCCAACTAGTATTGTGTTGCTATCAATGTTTTTCTTTAAGTCAATTAGAAGTTGTTTTTAAGTATTTTGCTGGTCTGTCATGAGGAGAATCTACATTGAGGAGGGTGAGTTTTTTCTGATGTACAGATCCCATGATCATGAAGAAATGACCTTCACTGTCTCTTATAACCTATAGCCTGAAGTCCATGTGGTCTGATACTAGTATGGCCACTCCAGCTTTGTGGAGGTGTTCTTTTCTTTCTTGAAGAATTGTTTTCCAGCCTTTGAATTTGAGCCCATGGTTGCTTTGATTGTTCAGAAGTGTTTCTTCAGGCAGCAGAATGTTGGGTTCAGTTTTATAATTCATCTTCCCATTCTGTGCCTCTGAATTGGAACATTTAGTCCATTGACATTGAGAGAGATTGTTGTGATGGGGATTTGTGCTATCTTTATGTAGAATTTTTGTACTTGTGCGGATTGTCTTAGCTTAAAGTAGCCCTGTTAATTCTTCTTGCAACAACAATATGGAACACTTTACAAGTTTGCATGTCATCTCTGTGCAAGGACAATGCTAATCTATGTATCATTTCAATTTTAGTATATATGTCATCAAATATAGTATGAGTTAATTTTTCCATATTTTTCTCTACTTATTAATTTGAGGGTTGTCCTTACTCACTCCTATGGCAGACAGTGATTCATAAGCAAGGTATGTATTTCAAAGCAGGTTGAATAGATAGATTTAGAACTTTAATGTCCCAGAAAGAAAAATATGGTTTTTACCATATTATCTTTTTCCATACCCAAGGCATCAGTTTTACAAAATAATTCTTTTGGAAGATAGTATATGAGTCTTGTTTAATGCCCTTCCCTGAAACCTTCATTAAGACCATTAAACTAGAGCCTTTTGCTGTTCTCACCTCAGTCCCTTGTACATCTCCAGGAAAAGGTGGATGGTGTTGTCTGCAATTTGACCACCTTGAATGTAAGTCGGATTTTTCTCCTGAATGAAGAGGTGAGGAGCATATTGATGATTTCATTCCACCTTATTACAAGTTCAACTTGAAAGGAAGGTGAGACTCATGAGGCTCCTGTAAAGGACAGAAAAAAGGGTCTCAGTGAAGTTTAATGGCCAACACATAGTAGCAACACAGATGACTCAAAGTAGCCTGTGTGCATCTTTGTGTATAGTGAGTTTCATATCTACTGATAGTGATTCTCAGTCATGACACACAGGCAAAACAGACCTGTAATTAAAAATCTAGTTCTCTGAGCAGAGTGGGGTCTCTGAGGTGATTGAACAAGTGTATAGTAATTTATTACTAAGCACATAAGTAGTTTGAATGATGTGTACTTTTCGATCTAAAATTAATTCCAAATATGTCTAAAATTACAGTGTCCTGACCCCGCACCTGGCTTTCCTCACCTGGGCACCTTGGAAGGGTCGGGGTTAGTTTCCCTCACCTCCTGATTAGAGCCCCGGTAGCTGATGAACTCTGCTACCAGCTATAGGTACGCTTAAGACCACTCTCCCCAAGCTTGAAGGAGCCTCATGCATGAAGGAATTGGAAGCAGAACCTGTGTAAACACACAAAAAATAAAAGGCCGGTGGTCTGGCCGTTTCCCCACTCCACGAAGGTCAATGGCGATGGTCAGGAGATGGAAGGAAATGGGGGCCAGGCTGGTTGTTCCTAGCAGCAGGTTATTACATGGAAGAGATGTATGACATGGAGGCCTCAGGAATCCTCAAGCACGTGCGCGCACTGTGAGCCCGGAAGTTCCCCTTATATAGATCATAGAACCTCTAAAAGGCGCATTACAGTGAATTCATAAAAGGAGTTACAGAAAGAACATTGAGGCAGCAATCCATATGTTGTTTCTTTACATCCACATTGTTTCCTTACATCAGCAGGCCAGTAATACTGGCCTCTAGAAAGAAGATACAAAGCCAAACTGAAACCTTTCACAAGCACTTTCACAAGCTGTAAGCACCTTGATTTGCATCCCAAAGAACAGCCTGGCTAGAGCTGGGAATCTATATCCCAAAGATCAGTCCTGACTAGCACCTGAGATCTGCAGATCTAAGACCAGCTAGGTTTCTGAGAGAAAAGGCAAACTGTCTCATTATACTGAAATCATTTACTGAAGGCAGTTTGAAGGGGAGAAACAGTCTCATCCAAGCTAGTCAGGACACACAGGAAAACAGCTTCTAGGAGGTGTTTCTCCTCTCCTTGTCCAACCAACATATAAGCATATATAATATTAATCATTTTGTATGAACACAGTAAGAAATGCATTGAGCTTATAGAATTGCTCTTCTAGGGCCATTTCAATCTCAGACTGCAGTGCTCAGGCCAGATATCTTTCCTATTCCTAGCAGCAGGGCCCCTAATGTCGTCGTTACTTTTGGATCATGACATCATTTGCCTATGATCCATCTCTTAACTTATAGTTAAGAATCGTGGCACCTTGGCCTGGCCCATCGCGATGCCAGGGTAGCACATAACTTACCGGCTTGCCCTTGTTCCATCCAGTCCCACGTCGGGACCCTGCCCTTGGGGTACTAGGAAGTGAGGGCAACTGAGGCTTAAGTTGAGAAGGCAGAT
The DNA here is from genome assembly GCF_029834395.1 of Sorex fumeus. Taxonomy (NCBI): domain Eukaryota; kingdom Metazoa; phylum Chordata; class Mammalia; order Eulipotyphla; family Soricidae; genus Sorex; species Sorex fumeus. Next base: position 1,752,872 of record NW_026606203.1, read on the forward strand.
GCCCAGGAGTGAATAATATTCAAAGCCAATCAATTCCTAAGTTACAAAGCATATTAAGTAATTGTCTTCCTGTACCAATACAAAAGGACATTGCATTAAGGTAAACTGTTCAAAACACACAAGGAGACGGAGGAAGGCAATATTAACTTACAGTATAGCTTCAGTGTCTAAGAAGGAGGAGACCTTACAAATTGGTTGGGGAAGAGAGCATAGAAGTGGTTACAGACAGACAAAGTAATGGGAGTGTCTCGGGAGCACTGTGATGGGTGCAATTTGATAAACCTAAGCTCCATATACTCCAACAGAACCCAGGTGTATGGGAACAGGGGATGAGATCTCCAAAGCTGCTCAGATCAAGAATGGACCCCCTCCATCAAGATCCACCATCTTCTAGTAGCTAAATGTTACAACCACGAACTGCCCCTGGAGCCATGTCATCCCATCAATGGCCAAGATCCAGAGACTGGATATTGTTGATAAGATAACAACTCTTATTGTTCAGTTCTCACTCCCAGAGAACCTGGTAGGCTTCTGCGAGTATCATGCCTGCATGGCAGAGTCTGTGTTTCTGGTCACTGTTTCTTTTGAGGTACAGAAGCTGCTTAATTTAAAATAGTCCCCTTTGTTTATCTCTGTTTCCAGTTGCTTGGCAAGTGGCGTGTTATCTTTGAAGATACCTTTAACTTCAATGTCGTGGAGGGATATGCCGACCTTGTATTCAATGTACATGAGGGATTCTGGTCTGATTTTGAGGACTTTGACGCATTTTTATCTGACTTTTGTGCATGGTCTTAGGTAGAGGTCTGAGCCATTTTTTTTCCATGTAGCTGTCCAGTTTTTTTCTGCACCGTTTGTTGAAGAGGACTCTCTTGCTCCACTTTACATTTCTTGCTCCCTTATCAAAGATTAGATGATTATATATTTGAGGGTGTGTGTCAGTATATTCAATCCTTTTCCAATGGTCTCCGGCTCTGCCTTTGTTCCAGTACCATGCTGTTCTCATTATTATCACTTCATAGTAGAGTTTGAGGTTGGGGAAGGTGATGCCCCATCGTTTTTTCCCCAAGATTTGCTTTAGCTATTCGTGGGCGTTTGTTGTTCCATTCGAATTTCAGGAGTGCTTGATCAATTTCTATGAAGAATGTTATGGGTATCTTTATAGGGATCACATTGAATTTGTACAATGCTTTGGGGAGTATTGCCATTTTGACAATGTTAATTCTCCCATTCCATAAGCAGGAGATATGTTTCCATTTCCTCGTGTCCTTTGTTATTTCCTGTTGTATAGGTCCTTTACCTCCTTAGGTTAGCAGATTCCAAGGTTCTTGATTTTTCTGAGGCACGATTGTGAATGGAATTGTTTTATCATGTCACTTTCTTCTCTCTCATTATTTGCATATAAAAAAGCCATAGACTTTTGGGTATTGGTTTTATAGCCTGCAATTTTACTATGAAAGTCTATTGTTTCTAGGAACTTTTTTGGTAGAGGTTTTAGTATTCTTTAAATAGAGTATGATATCTGCTGTGAATAGTGAGAGCTTATTTCTACCTTTCGTACATGAAAAATCCTTAATATCTTTTTCTTACCTTATTTCTATTGCAAGTACTTCCAGTACCACCTTGAACAGAAGTGCCAAAATGAACTTTTACTTAGCACTTTTTGTCTGTAAATTTCTATGCTAAGAACAGTGGAATAAACAGTGATATCTTAGTAATTTACAAGTAAATTATGAAGACAGATAATATAAAATAATTTCTTTGTACAAATTTCCAAAATGTGTCGCTTTTATTAAATACATTAAGAATAAATCGTAGATCTTGATTATACCCTGAAGATTATTTACTTGTTAGAAGTTACCTTTCTAAAATGCAATAAAGTGACACATTTTGAAAATGTTGATTATTCGCTCATTAATTCAATGAATCTTTGTTAGTCTGGTGGTGCATTGCCTCCAGGAAGTCAACCTGTACCCTCAGGTGAGTGCATCAACAGTCTGATGGTGTCTTCATGATTCCTGATAACCTCAAATGGCCACTGTGCCTCTGGCTGGATCCCAAAACCTCAGTACTACGTTTCCCGAGAAATTAAACTCCCAAAAGATATGTGGGAGCCATGTTCACAAACCACCCCTGGCTCAGTTATACAAGCTAATGGATTGGTCTTGTTTCAGAGACCCATAAACAAATCTTGAAAGAGATCAAAAGCCACAGTTAACCTTGGACCTGCAAAAGGATGAACACACTAGGGTAAATCGAGGGAGGCAGGTTAGTTGGGTGCCCACCCAACCAGAACCTAGTGCAGCCACTTGCTCCCACAATCCAAAATCGCCACCATGCCCTCGTCTGGTTTCCAAATTCTCAGGATGGCTCTCACTGAAATATAACAGCTGAAAATTCAGATATGCGGGTTTTGTGACTGAAATCTCCAGGCTTTCTCTGGGTCACAATGGGAATCCCATCCCCACTGCCCTGTACTTATGGAAGCCTCAGCAGTCATTTCCATACCTCAAAGATACTCCAGCCTTAGCTTCCTGATAAAAACACTAAATTCCTTGAACAAACATGATGAACAAACACGAGACCCATGATGCACAAAATAATAAGGAGACAGAGAGAAACAATTAAAGACCCTGCCATAGAGACAGGCATGGGGTGTGGGTAGGGTGTTGGGGGATGGTTTTACGGAACCAGGAACATTGGTGGTGGGAAATGTACAATAGTGGAGGGATGGATGTTGGATCGTTGTATGACTGGAAGCAAATTATTAATAGATTTGTAATAGTCTATCTCACAGATATTGAATAAAACATTAAAAATATATATGCTTCATTTGTACCTCAGACCACTGATAGAACATTAAAACCCAGCATATCTATTTATGTGTTCTCTGTAGGAAAAAACATGTTACTCACCTGTGTGCCAATAGCTTGAAGAATGCTATACCCTAAGATACATCCTTGACTGTCAATAACATGAATAAGTAATTGCAGCTATGTTATGTTTTAGAATCAGTTCATGGACAAGAAATCAAGAGGAGGAAGTGGAAAAGAGCATCAGTTTTGAATGGATAATGTTTATAATGTTTGACGAGCATGCAAGGGAGACTAAAGATTTGGCATGAGAAGAGGGAAGAAACAGAAGAGTGAAGTACTAATAAGTATCATGAGAAAAATGCAAGGGAGGACATTTCCTGGCAAGTGTCACACTTTGTTGAGATTTTGGTGAGGATAAGTATTAGAGAGTATCTTTCCCATTTAGTGGTAAAAAGGAAACTTTGATGTGTGCATTTAAAAATTACTTTAAAAATTAGAATCACCAAGAGATACACAGTTACAAAGTTGCTCATAATTGAGTTTCAGTCATGTAATGTTCTAGCACCCTTCCAGTATAATGGGGGCATTTTTGAAGGAATATCCCTGGTGGGAAGACTAGGGCATCTGAATCTTAACACATTTCACCAAATATATGATCTCTTCTCACATGATATACCCTTTCTCCCCTGCTTCTTTGATTTATGTTTTCATACAATATTTCCTTGTGAAACTCACCTCAAGTAAGGGTCCCTATTTAAGACAAGTACATGTTTCTGGGGCATTACATATTTTTCAGTTGCTGGAAGAGTCTCTATAGCAATGCTCAGGAGGTGTGGGGGCCCCAAAGACAATTCTCAGAAAACGTGGTCATGGTGGTTGGGGTCCTCCTATGCTATACAGCCTTTGATACTCTGGCAATCAGGTGGTGCTGGGAGTCAAATTGAGTGCATGTGAGGCAAGTTCCATAAGCACTACACTATCTCCTGCGGCCCTGGGTATTAGATTGATGTCAGCATTCGAGGTCCTCCCTTTTGTCAGAAAGCAGAAACTTGTGAAGGAGAAAGTGGAAGAGACCTTAGGGTATAGCTAGGTTGACTGAGTACATGGTGGTACCATTAAGATTGGAACATAAAGTAAAAATAAAACAAGAGAAATATCTAACAATAGCAAAGAGGGCTATAGTACTCAAAAAATATATATTCTTAAACTAAGAATCTTCTGGACCTCCAAAGAAACAGTGACCAAAATACAAAGACAGTCTACAGAATGGGAAAGGATATTCACCGAGTACACATCTGACAAGGGGTTCATATCAATGATATACAAAATACTGGTTGAACTCGACAAGAAGACAACATCCAACCCCATCAAAAAATGGGGCAATGAAATGAACAGAAACTTTCTCAAAGAAGAAATCCGAATGGCAAAAAAGCACAAGAGAATATGTTCTACATCATTAATCATCAGGGAGATGCAGATCAAAACCACAATGAGATACCATCTCACACCTCAAAGACTGGACCACATTCAAAAGAACAAAAGCAACCAATGCTGGAGCGGATGTGGCGAGATAGGGACACTCCTTCACAGTTGGTGGGAATGCCGACTAGTTCAGCCCTTTTGGAAAACAGTATGGACGTTTCTCAAAAAATTAGAAATTGAGGTCCAATTTGACCCAGCGACACCACTCCTGGGAATATATCCCAGAGAGGTATAAATGTGTAGTCGAAGTGACATCTGCACTTATTTGTTCATTGCAGCACTCTTTACAATTGCCAGAAACTGGAAGAAACCTGAGTGCCCAAGAAGAGATGACTGGTTAAAGAAACTTTGGTACATCTACACAATGGAGTACTATGTAGCTCTTAGAAAAGATGAAGTCATGAAATTTACATAAAAGTGGTACAATATGGAAAGTATCATGCTAAGGAAAATGAGTCAGAAACAGAGGGATAGACATAGAAAGATTGCATTCATCTGGGGGATATAAAGTAACAAAATATGAGATTAATACCCAAGAATAGCTGAGATCAACACCAGGAGGATTACTCCATAGCTTAGAGGCCAGCCAGGTATTCTAGGGGAAAGGGCAGTTCAGGTAGAGAAAGGAGCACCAAATGAAAGGTGTTTGGAGGATCCTCCCAGGAGGGGAGATGCATGTTGACAGTAGACTATGGACTGAACATGTTTGCCACTCAATGCCTCTTTTGCAGACCACAACATCCAAAAGAAGAGAGAGAACAAAAGGGAATGCCCTGCCAAAGAGGCAGGGTGGGGGTGTTGGGGGGATATTATCCATGGTGGTGGAAAATGGGTACTGGTGGAGGGATGGGTATTTGATCATTGTATGACCGAAACCCAAGCACAAAGATTTGTAAATCTACAACTGTACATTATGGTGCTTAACTATTAAAATTTTTTTGAAAAGTTATTAAAAAAAGAAACATATGGGGAAAAGAGCTAGTGCAGTGTGTAGAGGGTGTTTACATTGTATGCAGCTAATCTGAGTTAAATCCCCAGAACCCTGAGCCTGCCAGAAGTAATTCTGGATGGAAAATCAGAAGTGAGCCCGGAGCACATCTAGGTGCACTCCCCTCCCCACAAAAAAGGAAGAAAAGAAAAGAAAACATATAACTGATTCTTGAGTAAAATAGAGATTAAGGGTGCTAACTACTATATAACGTTTGAAAACCCCCAAATTTAATAGCGAGTCTGCTATTGACGAACAAGATGGTTTATTAATAGTATTTACTTACATTGTCTGCTAGTGGTGCTATATGTGGTCTGTAAATCTGTAAATTTGATACATTTAAAAATTTTATAATGGATTTTATAATAGACTTTATAATACATTGGTATTTTGTGTTTAATAAGTGACAAATTATATCTCTACTTTGTGGGTTATTTGGGCCATAGTGTGTGGTGCTTGGGACTTCGGACTCTGTGCTCAATGGTCATTTCTGGTGGTGCCAGCCATTAATTTGGGTTGACTGTGTGCATGGTACGTGCTTTAACCCCTATACTAAGTCTGGGGTCCAATCAAATTAATTATCTGCATATATTTTATACATGCATGGCATAATTTTCTTAGATTTTTGATTATTCTAGGATATACTTATCATCTTTAATTATTCCACATCAATACCAATGTCCAAAAATGTTTCAAAAAATAATTATTGAAAAAAAATCATATAGAAGTTCAAATTTGTGTTGTTCGTGAGATAACTATATTAAGAAGAAATAGAACCACAAGAAACATACAAGTAAAATGAAGGTACATTTCTTTGGAGTCTTTAAATTATGTATTTATATTAGTATATATACAAGTATAATTTTTAAAAAATAAATTTCAGTGAAAATAAAATTTTTGAGTTTTGTTAATTGTAATGTTGTACTGCTAAGTATATATTTATGTGAACATTTATATATATATTTGTCTATTTTTCTGATTGTTTACTTAAGATCTGGAGTTAAAAGCTAACTTACTGATGACAGGGTATATGGCTCAGGGCTAAAGCACTTGGCTTGCATGTATAAAACTTTGGGTTGGCCTCCTGCAAGGCAAATGCCCTACCCACTGTGCTGTTAACGTTATATAAAATATACTAATAATAAGAGCTAATGATGTTGGTGAACAGTGCAATATAAATGATTACTTAGTAATTTTCTTGATTTATTAATGAAATATGTAAGCTCTTGAGTATAATGGGAGTATTTTTCTAACGTAAGAGTCTGAGGAATGTGAAACTGTTATAACTCTACTGTAGGATTCCATCTCCCTAGCCTGCTTCATTCTACCTCTCTCTCTATCCAATCCGGTAATCTTCTTGGAAATCTGACCTCGTGATTGGCTAGCCTCAACCTTTCAACTGCCTATTTTATGACATCATTCTCTCATCAAACCAACCAACAACTGGTAGAATCTTGGGGTTCCCATGCAGGTGTTTGTAAACAAATTTGAAACATCATGTCAAGTGACCAGTGACCAATAGCTGGAATGGTGGGTACCACTTTATTTACCAGATGGTTACCTTAGACAAACACGGAAATGCCATACAAATTTTATTTATTATAATATATTTTTAACAAATTGAAGAGATGCATCATAGTTAATTGGTTGTTAATAAAAGTTATGAAGTTTGAGGTGCTGTGGTTGTTTTGGGGAGAGGCCGGGGGTTGAAGGATGGCATGGGAAAGAATAGGAAGTTATAGAGAGGACAAAGGGGGAATACACAAGACTCTAAGAAAGATAAACTTGGTCCAGGGTTCTAAAGCCCATAAGAAATTGCATGGGCCTGATGAAGAGTGGGGTAGAGTCAGAGGAATAGTATTGCTGACAGGGCATTTGCTCTGCAAGCAAGAAGGACCCAGTTCAATTCTTGCAATCCTTTAGGGTCCCCAGAGACCCACCAGATGTGAAACTTGAGCGCAGGGCCAGGAGTAAGACCAGAGCACAGTCAAGTATGCCCCATCCCTGGTGTCCTCCAAAAAAAATGGGAGAAATGACACAGTCTGGGGATTAGGATTAAAAGAAAAAAATTGGAATAGGCTAAAGAAGGCAGATGAGTCAAAGGTGACCCGAAATAAAGTTAAAATTCTTTCATGGAGGATGTGTTTATGCCTCAGGGCCACTTTTGGAAAATAATGAAATTTGAGACACATCCTAAAAGGTTTGGGTGGTCTAATCATAAATGATGGCTGGGGGTTGTGAACACATATACTGGGGAATGAACCTTCCAGATGAGTGGTAAACGCCCTCAGAGTCATTCAAGGATGACTCTTAACAGGGACCAAGCCAAGAGAACAGTTGCAGCATGAAGCCTGAAGATGAGCTCCTGGAAGATGCAAAGATAAGTCACCAAGTCCTCTGGCCCTCTGTTAAGCACCCCTACCTGCACCATTTCCCTTATTCCCAACAATATTCAGAGTCGCTATCACGGTGACCCTTTGCTAGCTAGTATCAACAATGAGGTTCATTGCCTCTGTAAGTCTTTGCATTTGTAAACTCCCCGCTGTGGTCAAGCCTGCTTTCAGGCAATGGCATCTGGACATTTCTAGCAGGGGGAGCTCAAATTATATTACCTTGAGGGGCTGCACTGTGGTCTTCCATGGTCCCTGGTGCCTGTAGCCTTCTCTACACATCGCGTTTAACTGCAGCTCACACAAGAACCAACGTTATAAGTGTCGTTGGGGCTGTGTTGGGGGATGTACCGGACTAAGACATGCGCACTAGGTCACCACTCCCAAAGCGGTTCGTACCGCTTAACCTTGATCCTGGAAGTTGGTGGTGGAAATAGATGGTCCTAGGAGAGTTAATGGGGTGATGGATGGATGGCAAGGAAACCGTGAAGGGTAGGGAACTGGACAGCTGGTGATCATCATAGGAGAGTTGGTAGATGTGTTTTAATTACGTTAATGTTTTTCGAAAAAGATAAGCAAAACAAACATATGAAAACATGATAGGTTCCAAAGAACAGGTTACATATAAGACCGAAAGAGCTGAAAGGGCTGTCATTCCTTCTGGAGCTTTCAATCATAACATTTACGAAAGTTTGCAATTTCACGTTACTTAGCTGTGGAGAGGAATAACGAGAAACAGAATGCCACCGGAAAAGCAAACTGAATGACCACCTTTCATAAAAGCCAGGTGAAAGGTGTTCACATGGATCCCAAATGCAAGTGGGTTAACAGGAACATATATTTAATTAAGTCTGCTTGGTACCAGTAACTACTTTTGTGGAAATGGAGGAAAACGAATGCAGTTTCTGACACACTGAGAATAAACTGCAAACAAATTTTCCCAGGAAATGGTAGTTGACTGGCTGGGAACAGAGCAACTTGAATAGTGTTTTGCTACCTTTCATGTATGGCTAGAGGAAAATGATCCCAGTAAACTCTCGAAAGTAACAAACTTCAACTCCCTTGAAGGAAAGTTGTATTCAGTGAGGAAAAATTGCTGAGAGAAAAGTCTGAAATGATGGAAAAAGAGACAATAAGTGCAAAAGGAAGGACTTGACATTTGGGTTCCTCTGAAAACAAAGCTTGAAATAAAAGATCTGGTGAGCACATGATTTACTGAGAATGGGATCTGAGAGGAAAAGAGTGATATCAGGGATGTGAACAAGGAACATCCAAATTAGGAAGACTTTGCTAGCTGATTACCCCATGGGCAACATGGTTCCAAGACTACCAGAACTTACCAAGGAATTTACTTTAATTTTCTTTCTTTCATATGGTCAATTACAACATGTATTTTTTGCATAATTCAATGACACTTTAGAGTGTCCATTTCTTTCCCAATATTCTTTTCACTTGTGTAAGCATCTTAAACAGCTGTTGGATACAGAATTATTTGATCAGACTTATTTTTTTACTATAAGTTTAGTTGAGATTCCGGAAAACTAGATCTAAAGTGAAGTTTGTTTTGATTAGTAGAAGTAGAATAGCGAGGACTAGGGATGGAATTAGAGATTATAGTGTACCATATTCAGTTCCTAATAGGACAAGTCAAGGACAGTGTCCCAAATAGACTATTGAAAAAGATATCCATCTCTATTTAACATGGAAATTCAGCATATTTTATATTAAATTAAAAATGAATTAATATTCCTGTATTTGGTCTTTTAAAAACATTCAAGGTTGGTTAAGGAATCAAACATTGCCGATGAAATCATAACAACTTAATCATAAAATCCTGATTACTACTTAAGTGTCCAAGAATGTCAGTGCTAAGAATTATTTCCGTTGATCTCACTAGTACATATGATAGGCATATGAATAAATCTGTGTGGATAAATAATTGGTATCTAATTTAGAGTCTCACCATACATGGTTGTGGGTATTGTGAAATATATTTTCATAATTTTGCAATAAGATCTCGGGGTGTGAATCCTTGAATCATAAATACCTTTTAGTATGTTCCAGCACTACCTCCTCCCACGTTAATTACTATATATATGACCTCCTAAGGAGTCATTGCTTTTTTCACTTTGTTTTAGTCTTTCTCTCTTTATTTTCAAATGTGAGTTATCTGCATCAAATCAACGTGCATGTATTTGGTGTGGCAGTTTTAATCTTTATGAGTTATTTATATTTTATTCATTTATTTTTTAATTGAATAACCATAAGATGGGCCATTACAAAGCTATTTTATGCAATTTAATTTTTAATCCTTTCAGTGAAGCCAGGGAAAATCTCTTACTCGGGAAATTCAGAATTTCCATATTTCAAGTGAATCAAAACAGATTGTTTCTGTATTTTTTTTAATTTTTTTATTATTTTTTGATAGAAAAGGGACCACCAAATAATGGGTGTTGGGAGGATCCTCCCAGGATGGGAGATGCATGCTGAAATTAGACTCTAGACCGAACATGATTGCCACTCAATGCCTCTTTTGGTATTTTTTTAGATAATTGTTCCCCTCTTCTGTTTGCTTAGGTCCAGGACTTGGCCTCTCCCCTTGCTGTTCTTTCAAGAAGCCAGAGAGACGTCTTTAGGCAGGAAGAGCAGCTCAGCGGCAGGGTCTCTTGGATGGGTTTGGTGCCATCTTCTTTCAGAAATTGATTTAGTGTTTCTTACCAATCTGAAAATGGCTTGGGATTTAAAATGAAGGTCACGTAAAGAACTGAGTGTTGAAAGGAGGAAAAGGATAAGCATGATAACCTTTCAGTACCTGTATTGCAAACCATAATGTGCAAAAGGAAAGAATGGGGGAGGGCAGGAGAAAGAGACAGACAGCGAGACAGACAGACACAGAGACAGAGAGAGACAGACAGACAGACAGAGTCAGAGAGAGAAGAAAAGTGTCTGCCATAGAGCACAGAGGCTGGCTGGGTGTGGGTGGCAAGAGGGAAAATGTGGACATTGGTGGTTGGAAATGTACATTGTCATGAAGGAATGGGTGTTGGAACACTATGATGGAAACTCAATCACAACTTTGTAGCTGTGTATCTGTGTAATTATGCATTTAAGTTAAAAATTTTAAAGAAAAAAATAAGATTTCAAATGAAAAATTTGAGACATTTCTGAAGAAATAGGCATTCTGGCAGAAACCTCACTGCTTGAGCAACAAAACTTTCAGACAGGGCAATTTCAAAATTTCAAAAATTCCCATATTAAAGCAGTCAGAAGCAAAACCCCAGTTGTGTCCCCATCCATAAGAGTGAGCTGCACACACTCTTTACCATAGCCAGAATCTGGGAAAAACCTGAGTGCCCCAGAAAAGAAGACTGGTTAAAGAATCATTGGTACATTGCCACAATGGAGTACCATGTCGGGGTTAGAAAAGATGAAGTCATGAAATTTACATACAAGTGGTACTACATGGAGAGTATCATGTTAAGCGAAACGAGTCAGAAATAGAGGGACAGACAGAGCAAGATTGCATTCACCCGGAGAACATAAAATAACAAAATAGTAGACCAACTCCAAGAGTGGCCGAGGTTAGTGTCAGGAATTTTTCTTCATAGCTTTGAGACCAACCACACACGCTAGCAGAAAAGGCAGCTCAGATAGAGAATGGAGCACCAAATAACGGGTGTTGGGAGGATCCTCCCAGTATTGGAGAGCATGCTGAACATAGAATATAGACCAAACATGATTGTCACTCAATGCCTCTTTTGCAAACCACAACACCTAAGAGGAGAGAGAGAACCAAGGGGAATGGCCTGCCACAGAGTCAGGTTGGGATGAGGGAATGGGAGATGGGAGGGAGACTGGGGCACATTGGTGGTTGGAAATGGGCACTGGTGATGGGATGGGTATTTGATCATTGTATCATTGAAACCCAAGCACAAAAATTTGTAAGTCTACAACTGTACCTCATGGTGTCTCAGTAATAAAAATTTAGAAATTAAAAATAAAAAAATTGGAACTTAATCACTTAATCACTTAACTTTCCGTTAGTCGTCGATTTGCATGAGCATACGCCAGTAACATCTCCATTTATCCCTGTCGCGTGCTAGTGTAGCCCAATGCCATCTGTTCGCTCCAGGAACATGAATGGCCTCAAACCGATCGTTCATGATCTTGATGAAGAAGTCTGACCATCTGGAAGGTGGGTGGCCACGCGGTCTTCTGACATCCCATGGAATCCAGTCGGTAACAGCTCTAGTCCAGCAGTCATCTTTAAATCTCATTACGTGACCAGCCCATCTGACACCTTGGAAAATGAGACAGCGTCCCTGATTCTTGATCTTAGAAGGATGTCAGAACTGTGGATTCTTTCTCTCATTTGAGTGAAACGTGATATTCCAAGCATGGCTCTTTCTATTCTTCTTTGGGTGACCTGAATAGCGTTCTCATCTTGTTTGTGTAGGGCCCAGGTCTCTGAGGCATATGTTAATGCAGAAGAACAGTGGAATCAAAGAGATGTGCCCGGAGCCAGAGGTTCTTCGTCCTCTTAGCTATTTCTTCGACTTTCTTGAAGGTGTTCCACGCCTCTGTCTTCCTCCTGTGCAGCTCGGGTGCCAGGTCATTTGTCCTGTTGACCTCTGGACCTAGGTACACATAGCTGTTGCAATCAGAGATGGTCCTTCCATTGAGAGCGAATGGGGCGTCAGGAACAAGGCTGTTTCTCATAAACATTGTCTTCGTAAGATTCAGCTGTAGTCCTACCTTTCCACACTCACAGTCAAAGTCGGCCAGCATTTGTGCAGCTTGGCTGATGTTTGGTGTTATTGAAACAATGTAATCAGCAAAGCGGAGGTGGTGTAGTTGCCGACCATCTATCTTCACTCCCATTCCTTCCCATTCCAGTCGTCGCATGATGTTCTCAAGGGAGGCTCTGAAGAGTTTCGGTGAAATGGTATCACCCTGCCACACCCCTCTCTTGACATCAACGATCACTTCTTTGTAGAATGGTGAGATCCTGGTAGTGAATCCGCAATACAGCTCTCGGAGGATCCTGATGTATTGGGCTTGAATGCCCTGATTGGCTAGGGCTTCAATGACCGCTTCCGTCTCAACAGAATCAAAGGCCTTCTTTAAATCAATGAATGTTGAACAGAGCAGCATCCTGAACTACCGAGAAACCTCAATGAGCTTCGTTATTGTGTGGATATGGTCGATGGTGCTGAATCCTTTGCGGAACCCTGCTTGTTCTCATGGTAGTCCTTTATCTAGTGTTCTGCCAATCCTATTCAGGATGACTCGAGTGAACAACTTGTAGATGACAGACAATAGGCAGATCGGGTGATAGTTGCCAATGTCATGGATGTCTCCCTTCATAGAAGTCATGGATAATCTTCTCCATTGCCGTTCTGGAGGATGTGATGGATCCATCAGGACGTCAGAGGGCAGTCATCTTGGTCTTATAGTTGGTGAAGGACAGGCGGGCCTTACAAATACGTTTCCTGGCTTCTGCCGCATCTACCAGTACTTCTGCTCTTCTCTCTTTGAGGTCTTCCTTGATCGCATCTCTGCACTGCTTTACGAGCTCGGACGTTAGCGTGCGGATGCCTGAGGCATGCGCCAAACCACGCTGGCGAATTAGCTCAAGAGTTTTCGAAGATAGGCGGTTTTTTTGTGGCTATCTCTCTTTTGGCGTTCCTCACAAATTCATGGAGGTGCTGAACCAGTTGATCGTATTCCTAGTCAATGTTGTCAACAATGGCATCTTCCCATGTTGCCGCAATTGTACCAAAGAGTTCCCAGTTGGTGGTCATTCTGGGAGTTCTGTTTTTGAACTTTGCAACCCTTTCTCCCTGCTCTGTGAAGTAGAATTTTGCACGAAGGTGACAGTGGTCCGATCCCGTTCGAAATTTTGGGGCAACAGCGACATCAGTAAGGCAAAACCGTCGATTGAATATGATGTGGTCTATTTCGTTGTGGAATCATCCACCGGGAGACTCCCATGTCCATCATTTAGATTCTGCCCTCTGGAACTGTGAGTTACCATGAATGGTCTTGGTCGACATGATGAAGTCAGAAAGTCTCTCACCCTGTTCGTTCCTTCCTAGGCCATGGGTCCCCATGGGAAGTTCTTCAGCTGATCTTCTTGTTCCTATCTTGGCATTAAAATCACCCACAATGATCTTGTAGAAGGTGTGGTCTTCTTTATAGAACTTCTCTAGCTCCATGTAGAACTTCTCGATTTCTCTTTCATCATAATGAGATGTTGGTGCGTAGACAACGAAGATAGAAACTGCAGGCAGTGAGTCACATCTATTCAAATGAAAACGTCCGATTCGGATTGTTAGGCATTCGAATGTATCAATGCTCTTGGCCAAGTTTGTGTTGACAAGGACACCGATGCCTCCAACACCACTTTTATCACATGTTCCGAGCAAGAATTCTTCTCCAGTGTCGAAAATGGCATGGTGAGATTCGTGTCTTCTTGTCTCGGTCAGACCAATGATGTCGTACTTGATCATTCGCGCTTGTAACATCAGGTCCTCAATGGATGCATCTGATGCTAGCGTACGTACATTGAAAGTGGTGGGAAATGGGCACTGGTGAAGGGATGGGTATTTGATCATTGTATCATTGTACATTGTATCATTGAAACCCAAGCACAAAAATGTGTAAGTCTACAACTGTACCTCATGGTGTCTCAGTAATAAAAATTTAGAAATGAAAAATAAAAAAATTGGAACATAATGTAAAAATAAAACAAGAGAAAGATCTAACAATAGCAAAGAGGGCTATAGTATTCAAAACGTTGAGAAACAGGCACTTTGGCAAATATTTTTAAGTAAGCATCCTGGAGAGAATATAGCATTTTGAGTGAACAAATCTACTCTATGGATTCCTCTCATCCTTGAAATGGTAAAGGACAATGTGTTACAGTTACCAATTTGCAAATAAGATATATAGCACCTATTGCTTGCTAGGTTTCTATGCTTTATCAAGTTTTATTCTAATTTTAAATTTACTTTAATAAATAAAACAGTATTTGCCTGCATGAAACTTTTTAATTAAACTTTTTATTAGAAATGAGTTTTAATTATTAAAAATGCTTTATTCACATGTAATTTTCTAAAAGAAACATATAGGCCAAAGAGCTAGTGCAGCATGTAGAGGGTGTTTACCTTGTATGCAGCTAACCTGAGTTCAATTACCAGAACCCTGAGCCCACCAGGGGTGATCTCTGGATACAGAGTCAGAAGTGAGCCAAGAGCTCATCTGGGTGCGCTCCCCTCCCCACATAGAAGTAAGAATAGAAAAGAAATACATATAACTGATTCTTGAGTGACACAGATCATAAGGGTGCTAACTCCTCTATAACGTTTGAAAACCCCCAATTTAATAGATAGTCTGCTATTGACGGGCTGGAGCGATAGCACAGCGGTAGGGGGTTTGCCTTGCAGGCAGCCAACATGGCTGACCTGAGTTCAATTCCTCCGCCCCTCTTGGATAGCCCGGCAAGCTACCAAGAGTATCTCACCCACACGGCAGAGCCTGGCAAGCTCCCAGTGACGTAATCGATATGCCAGACACAGTAACAACAAAGTCTCCAATGGAGACGTTACTGGGCCCACTCGAGCAAATCGATGATCAACGGGAGGGCCTTTACCTTTACCTTTACCTGCTATTGACCAAGAAGATGGTTTTCTAATAGTATTTAATTCCATTGTCTGCAAGTAGTGATATGTGTGGCCTGTCAATCTGTGAATTTTAATAAATTTAAAAACTTATAATGAATTTTATAATAGACTTTATAATAAATTTGTATTTTATGGTAGTAAGTGATAATTTATAATTCTACTTTTGTGGGGTATTTGGGCCATAGTATGTGGTGCTTGGGACTTCAGACTCTGTGCTCAAGGGTCATTCCTGGTGGTGCCAGCCATTAATTTTGGTTGACTGTGTGCATGGTAAGTGCTTTAACCCCTATACTAAGTCTGGGGTCCAATCAAATAAACTATCTGCATATATTTTATACATGCATGGCATACTTTTTCTTAGATTTTTTTTATAATTTTAGGTTATATTGATCATCTTTAGTTATTTCACATCATACCAATGTCTAAATATTTTCAAAATATAATTATTAAAAAAAGTCTCACATAAGTCCAAATTTGTATTGTTCTTGGGATAACTATATTAAGAAGAAAATAGAACCACAATAAACATATAAGTAAAATGGAGGTACATTTTTTGGAGTCTTTCAATTATGTATTTATATTAGTCTATATATAAGTATGATTTTTAAATAATCAATTTCAGTTACTATAAAATGTTTATTGTGATTTTATAATTGTAATGTTTTACTGCGAAGATAACACTGATGTGAACTCTATATCTATTTGTCTACTTTTGTAATTGTTTACTTAAGATCAATTCTTAAAAGCTAACTTACTTGTGACGTGATATGTAGCTCAGGACAAAAGAACTTGGCTTGCATGTATGAAACTTTGGTTTCTATTCTTCGCACTACAGAAACAAAAGCAAAATCATTAACTGTGATTGGAAATATGCCTCGGTGGTAAAATATTTGCCTCACATTTCTGAGGTTATGGGTTTGATCCCTGAATTTCCATATACACACACAAAAGCTAACTTACAACAAAGTCTCACGCTGGAGACATTACTGGGCCCGCTCTAGAAAATCGATAAAAAACGGGAGGACAGTGACAGTGACAGTGACTTAAAAAACTTTAAACTGCTTTAAACTATATATTGCCTAACTATTATACAGATATAATTCTCAATAAAATAACTTTAAAAGGCCTATTTTCTAGCATCTTTGCTAGGGAAAGATAGCACCTGATTTCCCAATATATGTAATTTGGGGGGAAATTTTAATTTCTCATTTTAATTTGTTCTCTTTGTTTACTAGTGAGCTTGAAAATTCCTCTTGTGTGGTACTACATGGAAAATATTATGCTATGGGAAATGAGTCTTAAAGAGAGGGACAGACTTAGAAAGATTGCATTCATCTGGGTAACATAAAGGAACAAAATAAGAGTCTAACACCCAAGAACAGCTGTGATACATAACAGGTTATTCACTCCATGGCTTAGAGGCCAGCTGCACTGTCTAGGGGTAAAGGCAGCGCAGATAGAGAAGGGAGCACCCAATAAAGGGTGCTGGGAAGATCTGCCCAGGATGGGAGATGCCTGCTGAACGTAGTCTAAGGACCGAACAGGATTGCCACCCAATGTCTCTTCTGCAGACCACAGCACCCAAAGGGAGAGATAGAACAAAAGGTAGTGCCCTACCAAAGAGGCAGGCGGGGATGGGGGATGGGGGGTGGGAGGGATACTGGGATTGGTGGGACTGGAGATTGGGCACTGGTGGTGTTGATGGGTACTTGATCACTGTATAACTGAAACACAAGCACAACAACTTGTAAGTCTACTACTGTACCTCATGGTTTTTCACTAATAAAACAAAACAAAACAAAAATTAAAAAAAAAGAAAATTGCTCCTGTGTTTACAAGTCATTTACACTTCTTTCTTTTTTTTTTCCCTTTATTGATTTTATTTTTTTTTAAAGTTGTAGATTTACAATTTTTTGTGTTTTGGTTTCAATTATACAATGATCAGATACCCATCCCTCCACCAGTGCCCATTTTTCACCACCATGGATAATATCCCTCCCACCCCCATCCCCCCATCCCCCCTGTCTCTGTGGCAGGGCAATCCCCTGTGTTCTCTCTCTCCTTTTGGGTGTTGTGGTCTGCAAAAGAGGCATTGAGTGGCAAACATGTTCAGTCCATAGTCTACTTTCGACATGCATCTCCCCTCCTGGGAGGATCCTCCAAACATCCTTTATTTGGTGCTCCCTTCTCTATCTGAACTGCCCTTTCCTCTAGGATACCCGGCTGGCCTCTAAGTTATGGAGTAATCCTCCTGGTGCTGATCTCAGCTATTCTTGGGTATTAATCTCATACTTTGTTACTTTATATCACCCAGATGAATGCAATCTTTCTATGTCTATCCCTCTCTTTCTGACTCATTTCGCTTAGCATGATACTTTCCATATTGTACCACTTGTATGTAAATTTCATGACTTCATCTTTTCTAACAGCTACATAGTACTCCATTGTGTAGATGTACCAAAGTTTCTTTAACAAGTCATCTGTTCTTGGGCATTCAGGTTTCTTCCAGTTTCTGACTATTGTAAAGAGTGCTGCAATGAACAAACAAGTGCAGATGTCATTTCGATTATACATTTTTGCCTCTCTGGGATATATTCCCAGGAGTGGTATTGCTGGGTCAAATGGGAGCTCAATTTCTAATTTTTTGAGAATCGTCCATACTGTTTTCCAGAAGGGCTGAACCAGTGGACATTCCCACCAACAGTGAAGGAGTGTCCCTTTCTCGCCACATCCACGCCAGCATCGGTTGCTTTTGTTCTTTTGAATGTGGGCTAGTCTCTGAGGTGTGAGATGGTATCTCATTGTGGTTTTGATCTGCATCTCCCTGATGATTAATGATGTAGAGCATTTTCTCAAGTGCTTTTTTGCCATTCGGATTTCTTCTTTGAGAAAGTTTCTGTTCATTTCATTGCCCCATTTTTGGATGGGGTTGGATGATTTCTTCTTGTGGAGTTTAACCAGTATTTTGTATATCCTGGATATCAACCCCTTGTCAGATGTGTATTCGGTGAATATCCTTTCGCATTCTGTAGACTGTCTTTGTATTTTGGTCACTGTTTCTTTGGAGGTGCAGAAGCTTCTTAGTTTAAGATAGTCCCATTTATCTATCTCTGTTTTCACTTGCTCGGCCAGTGGCGTGGCATCTTTGAAGATACCATTAGCTTCAATGTCATGGAGGGTTTTGCCAACTTTATCTTCAATGTACCTTATGGTTTCTGGTCTGATGTTGAGGTCTTTAATCCATTTTGATCTTACTTTTGTACATGGTGTTAGGCAGAGTTCTGAGCCTTATTTTTTGCATGTAGCCATCCAGTGATGCCAACACAATTTATTAAAGAGGCTTTCCTTACTCCACTTCACATTACTTGCACCTTTATCAAAGATTAGATGAGCATATGATTGAGGAGAGATGTCAGTGTATTCAACCCTGTTCCATTGGTCTGCAGTTCTGCCTTTGTTCCAGTACCATGCTGTTTTACTTATTACTGCTTTGTAGTACAGTTTGAAGTTCGGGAGGTTGATTCCTCCCATTTTCTTTTTCCCAAGAATTGCTTTAGCTATTCTTGGGGGCTTATTGTTCCATATAAATTTCAGGAGTGTTTGCTCCATTTCTTTGAAGAATGTCATGGGTATCCTTATAGGGATTGCATTGAATTTATACAATGCTTTTGGTAGTATTGCCATTTTGAGAATGTTAAGTCTCCCGACCCATGAGCAGGGGATATCTTTCCATTTCCTCATGTTCTCTTTTATTTCCTGAAGTAGCGTTTTGTATTTTTCTTTGTACAGGTCCTTTACTTCCTTAGTTAAGCTGATTCCAAGGTACTTGATTTTCTGGGGCACAATTGTGAACGGGATTGTTTTTTTCATGTTGCTTTCTTCTCTCTCACTGTTTGCGTGTAGGAAAGCCATGGACTTTTGGGTATTGATTTTATAACCTGCAACTTTACTATACGAGTCTATTGTTTCTAGGAGTTTTTTGGTGGAAGTTATTGGGTTCTCTAAGTAGAGTATCATATCATCTGCGAATAGTGAGAGCTTGATTTCTTCCTTTCCTACCTGAATGCCCTTAATATATTTTTCTTGCCTAATCGCTATTGCAAGTACTTGCAGTACTATATTGAACAGCAGTGGAGAGAGTGGGCATCCCTGTCTCGTCCCTGATCTTAGAGGGAAGGCTCTCAGTTTTTCCCCATTGAGGATGATGCTTGCTGTATGCTTGTGGTAGATGGCTTTAATTATGTTGAGGAATGTCCCCTCTATACCCATTTTGGCTAGGGTTTTCATCATAAAGGGGTGCTGGATCTTATCAAATGCTTTCTCTGCATCTATTGATATGATCATATGCTTTTGATCTTTTCTTTTGTTGATATGGTGGATTATGTTGATTGATTTCCGAATGTTAAACCATCCTTGCATCCCTGGGATGAATCCTACTTGGTCATGGTGTATGATCTTTTTGATGAGTAGTTGGATTCTATTTGCTAGTAGTTTGTTGAGGATCTTTGCATCTGTGTTCATCAGGGATATCGGCCTGTAATTCTCTTTCTTTGTGGTATCTCTGTCTGCATTTGGTATCAGTGTGATATTTGCTTCGTAGAAACTGTTCGGAAGTGTTTTTGATATTTCAATTTCGTGGAAAAGCTTAAAGAGCATCGGGAGTAAGTCCTCTTTAAAGATTTGGAAGAATTCACTAGTGAATCCATCCGGGCCAGGACTTTTGTGCTTGGGGAGACTTTTTATTACCATTTCAATTTCCTTGATGGTGATATGTCTGTTCAGGTATTCGAGGTCTTCTTGGTTCAGCCTTGGGAGTCTGTAGGAGTCTAGGAATTTATCCATTTCCTCGAGGTTTTGATGTTCCGTGGCATAAAGCTTTTCAAAGTACTCCCTGAGGATCCTCTGAATTTCTGTGATTTCTGTTGTAATGACCCCCTTTTCATTTCTGATTCGGTTTATTAGGGTTTTCTCTCTCCCTGTCTTTGTGAGTTTTGCTAGAGGCTTATCGATGTTGTTAATTTTCTCGAAGAACCAGCTTTTGGTTTCATTGATCTTTCGGATTGTTTTTTGGATTTCCATCTCGTTAATCTCTGCTCTGAGTTTTATTATTTCCTTTCTCCTGTTCGGGTTGTGCTCCTTTTTTTGGTCCTTCTCCAAGCTCTTAAGCTGTGAGGTTAGGTTACTTATGTGTGCTCGCTCCTCCTTCCTGAGGAATGCTTGTAGAGCTATAAACTTTCCTCTTAACACAGCCTTTGCTGTGTCCCATAAGTTTTGGTAACTCGTGTTCTCATTTTCATTCGTTTCTAGGAATCTTTTGATTTCCTCTTTGATTTCCTGTCTAATCCACTCGTTGTTCAATAGTGCACTGTTTAATTTCCAGGTGTTTGATTTAGTTTTCTGTTTTTGTGTTTGATTTACTTCTAATTTCAGCGCATTATGGTCTGAGAAGATTGTTGATACAATCTCTACCTTCTTAATTTTATGGAGGCATGTTTTGTGACTCAGCATGTGGTCTATCTTGGAGAATGTTCCATGTATGCTTGAGAAGAATGTGTATTGAGCTTTTTGTGGATGAAGTGTCCTGTATGTATCTACTAAGTCCCTTTCTTTCATTGTTTCCCTCAAATGAAGTATGTCCTTTCTAAGCTTGAGTCTGGTTGATCTATCAAGAGGTGACAAAGCAGTGTTGAAGTCTCCCACTAGTATTGTGTTGCTATTGATGTCGTTTTCCAAATCTATGAGTAGTTGTTTTAAGTACTTTGCTGGTCTCTCATTAGGTGCATATACATTTATTATTGTAAGTTCTTCCTGTTGTACAGATCCTTTGATCAATAAGACATGGCCTTCACTGTTTCTTATGGCCTTCCTCACTCTGAAATCGATGTGGTCTGATATAAGAATGCCTACCCCAGCTTTTTTATGGGAGCTGTTTGCCTGTAGGATTGTTTTCCAGCCTTTGACTCTGAGTCTGTGTTTGCTTTGACTATTGAGATGCGTTTCTTGCAGGCAACAGAATGTTGGGTTCAATTTTCTAATCCATCCTGCCACTCTATGTCTTTTAATTGGTGCGTTTAGCCCATTGACATTGAGAGAGATTATTGTTATGGGATTTTTTCCCATTGTTCTGTTAAAATTTGGTGTATTTGAGGGGCCTTTCTTGCCTTAAAGTAGCCCATTTAGTTGTTCTTGTAACCATGGTTTTGAGTCTATGAAGTTCCTGAGCTGTTGTTTGTCTGTGAAACTGTGTGTTGTTCCTTCTATTATGAATCAGAGTCTTGCTGGGAAAAGTATTTTTGGGGAGGCATTTATTTCATTGAGTTTTTTTACTATGTCCCACCACTGTTTTCGGGCCATGAGGGTTTCATCAGAAAAATCAGCTGTGAATTTTAAGGATGCTCCTTTGTAAGAGATTTCTTTCTTCGATCTTGCTGCTTTCAGAATTTTGTCTCTGTCTAAGGTTTTGGTCATTTTGATCAGAATGTGTCTTGGGGTATTTTTATTCGGATTTCTTCTAGCTGGTACCCTTCGGGCCTCCTGAATGTGGTCACAAGTTTTCTTCAGCTCTGGAAATGTTGTAGCAATGATGTCTTTGACAGTTTCTTCTTCATCGAGGTTTTCTTCCTGTCCCTCTGGGACTCCAATAATTCTTATGTTACCCCTCTTGGCTTCATCACGATCTTCTCTTGCCATCTGTTCCCGAATTGTGAGTCTCTTTTCCATTTTCTGCTCTTTTCTGGAGAGTCTCTGAACTTCATCTTCGAGCTCACTGATTCTGTTCTCAGCAGCTCTTACTCTGCTGCTGAGGACTTCCACTGAGCTTTTCAATTCGCCTATGAGATTTTTCAGGTCTGACATTTCTGATTGCATTTTCCTCATTTCTGCCTTCAGATCCTCTTGTCTTCTATTGGCATTGCTTTCCATTGTTTCTTTTAATTCCCAAAGCATCCTAAGTAGCTCCCTTCTGAATTCCTTGTCAGAGAGGTTGTCTAACACTACAGTACTGTTGGTGTCATCTGGGCTAGACTCTTCAATATGAAAGTTTGGTGGGCTTTTGCGTTGCTTTACCATTGTGAGAGGTGTGGTTTAGTCCTTCAGGTTCACTGTTACTATTCTGCTTTGATATGCAGTGTGAGTTAAGATAGGCTTATGAGTTATTGGCTACTGTGTTTCTAGTGGCTGAGGTAAAATAGAGAAGTTTCCATCTAAGAAGTTAGCTTATGGTTCCTATGGCATATGTAGAGGGAAAATATTTCGCGGCCGTGGCTCCGGAAAGAGTCCCTGGCACTAGGCGAGGAGTTGGGAAAGTCTCCTGTTTGGAATTGGAGCCATTCAGCTTTGTTGCCCAGAGCTGGGTTTCTGTGCCCGTCCCACACAGATCCGGGGTTGAAAACTGGCTGTCTAGGGGCTGTTTCTAGCTGCGCGTGCCCAGAGAGGGACCCGAGCCCTTGGGGGCGGGCTGTACCTGTTGGAATTGGAGCCTTTCAGCTTTGTTGCCCAGGGCTGGGCCTCTGTGCCCGTCCCACGCAGATCAGGGGTTGAAAACCGGCTGTCTAGGGGCTGTTTCTAGCTGCGCGTGCCCAGAGAGGGACCCGAGCCCTTGGAGGCGGGCTGTACCTGTTGGAATTGGAGCCGTTCAACTTTGTTGTCCAGGGCTGGGCCTCTGTGCCCGTCCCACGCAGATCAGGGGTTGAAAACCGGCTGTCTAGGGGCTGTTTCTAGCTGCGCGTGCCCAGAGAGGGACCCGAGCCCTTGGGGGCGGGCTGTACCTGTTGGAATTTACACTTCTTTCAATAGAGATTATATGATCATGGTTTATGTTTATTTTTTCTATTCAAGTTTAATAGCTAAATACTGATTTATTTCACAGCACTAATTTATTAAAACCATTCATCCTTGGCCTACCATATTAATTGCCAGTATTTGTTGGTTTTGCTTGTGTTTTGATCACTTAATTTGGTTTTTGTCATTTTCTTTCAGATTGTAAAATTTTGAGACAAATGAGCATATGTTTTTCTTTATCTTCTACAGTTTTAAACTGAGAACAACTGTTTGTTTTGAACAAATAAGATAACTGTGCATTTACTATTTCTTCTCATTTTATTTACATTTTAACACATCTGGATTCATCTACAACTTATCCTAGTAAGTGTTGTCATATTGAAAGAAACCAACCTTTTTTTTCAATCATAGCACTGTAGCACTGTCCTCCCGCGATTCATCCATTTGCTCGAGCGGGAACCAGTAACATCTTACAACAAATTGTGAGACTTGTTGTCACTGGTTTTCGCCTATGGAATAGGTCATGGGTAGCTTGCCAGCCTTTTGCTATGTGGACGAGATACTCTGGGTAGCTTGCCGGACAGAGGAATCGGAATCAGGGTTGGCCTCTTGCAAGGCAAATGCCCTGCCGTCTGTGTTGTGAATGTTATCTAAAATATACTAGTAATACCAAATGGTGTTTCTTTAACAGTGAAATATAAACGATTATTTTGTAATTTTCTTGATTTGTTAATGAGATATATAAGCTCTTGAGTATAATGGGAGTATTTTTCTAACACAAGAGTCTGAGGAAGGTGAAACTGTTATAACTGTCTTGTAGGATTCCATCTCCCTAGCATGCTTCATTCTACCCCGTTCTCTATCCAATCCGGTCTTCTTCTTGGGATTCTGACCTCCTGATTGGCTAGCCTCTGCCTTTCAACTGCCTACTTTATGACACCATTCTTTCACCAAACCAACCACCAACTGGTAGAATCTTGGGGGTCCCATGCAGTTGTTTGTAAACAAATGTGAATCATCATGGCAAGTGACGAGTGACCAATGACCAACCACCAGTGAGCAGTCGTCTGTACTGAACACATGTGGTCTTAAGCTGCTTCAGTGTTCAGACGTACTCTGGCACCGTCTCCTCTTCTCGTCTACCTTTTATCGGTATTTCCTCTTCTCTGACCATGTCAGGTAAGGATTTATCATACTTAAACTTAGCAGTCAAGTAAAAACAGCACGGAGTAATGAAAGTAAGTATTCAAGTACAATTTTACAAGCCTCATTTGAGCTTGACTTTGACATTTGCTGTGTGATTTTAAACATTGGCTTACTTTCTCTCACATACAAAGTGTTTTTCCTCATTGATTACATTATATTTTAGACATACTTAGGAGCTCAAATACACACATTCACACACACACACGCACACACACACACTTAATCACTTAATCACT
The DNA here is from genome assembly GCF_029834395.1 of Sorex fumeus. Lineage (NCBI taxonomy): Eukaryota > Metazoa > Chordata > Mammalia > Eulipotyphla > Soricidae > Sorex > Sorex fumeus. Next base: position 1,777,451 of record NW_026606203.1, read on the forward strand.
TAATCCCCGTTATTCATCGATTTATTCGAGCGGGTGCCAGTAAAGTCTCCATTCATCCCGGTTGCGTGCTAGCGTAGCCCAATGGTATCTGTTCGTTTTAGGAACATGTAGAGCCTCAAACCTATCATTTAGGGTCTTGTCGAAGAAGTCTGACCATCTTATAGGTGGGCGTCCACGTGATCTTTTGATGTCTCGTGGAATCCAATCAGAAATGGCTCTAGTCCAGCGGTTGTCTGTAAACCTCATTACGTGTCCAGCCCATCTGATTTTTGATGTCTTGGCAAATGAGACAGCGTCCCTGATTCTTGAGCGTTGATGAAGATCAGAACTCCGGATTCTATCTCTCATTTGAGTGAATCGTGATATTCCAAGCATAGTTCTTTCGATTCCTCTTTGAGAGACCCGAATGGTGTTCTCATCCTGTTTTCATAGGGTCCAGGTCTCTGAGGCATATGTTAATGCGGGAAGAATAGTGGAATCAAAGAGATGTGCTCGTAGCTGGAGGTTCTTTGTCATTTTAGTTATTTCTTCAATGCTCTTGAAGGCATTCCTAGCCGCTCTCTTCCTCCTGCCCAACTCAGGTGCCAGGTCATTCATCATGTTGATTTCTCGACCTAGGTATATATAACTGTTGCATTCGGAGATGGTGGTTCTGTTGAGAGCAAATGGAGCGTTAGGAACAAGGCTGTTTCTCATAAACATTGTCTTCGTAAGATTCAGCTGTAGTCCGACCTTTCTACATTCACGGTCAAAGTCGTTCAGCATTTGTGCTGCTTGGTTGATGTTTGGTGTTTTTAGAACAATGTCATCAGCAAAGCGGAGGTGGTGTAGTTGCCGACCATCTATCTTCACTCCCATGTTTTCCCATTCCAGTCATCGCATGATGTTCTCGAGGGTGGCACTGAAGACTTTTGGTGAAATGCTATCACCCTGCCAAACCCCTCTCTTGATATGGATGATTACTTCTTTGTAGAATGGTGAGATCTTGGTAGTGAATCCGCAATAGAGCTCACGAAGGATCCTGATGTATTGAGTTTGTATGCCCTGATTGGCTAGGGCTTCCATGACCGCTTCTGTCTCAACAGAATCAAAGGCCTTCTTTAAATCGATGAACATTAGACAGAGCAGCATCTTGAAATCCCGACATACCTCAATGAGCTTGGTTATTGTGTGGATATGGTCGATGGTACTGAATCCTTCTCGGAATCCAGCTTGTTCACATGGTTGTCCCTTCATCTAGTGTTCTGCTAATCCTATTCAGGATGACTCGAGTGAATAGTTTGTAGATGACAGACAATAGGCAGATTGGGCGATAATTGCCAATGTCGTGGATGTCTGCTTTCTTTCACACACACACACACACACACACACACACACACACACACATATATATGAGTGTTGATTCTCTGTGTTTCTTTTTCCTTTTCATAGTGAATTTTACATGATATCCATTGAAAACAAGTAAATCAGAGACAATATTTTTACAGAAACAGAAAATATAGATGCTGTGGAAAACTGTCAATATATACTCGCACGAGTTCTCTGTAATGGTCTCTCCACTTGTATTTATACTTCAGTATTTTAAATATAGTGTTATTACAAAGTAATAATCATTAACCTTTGAGTTTTCTATTTAAACCAGGTAATAAGAAAATATGGGGCATGGGGAAGGTGTGGAGTGCTGAGCGGTAGGGAGGCAAGCCCTCAAAGGTAAGAAAATTTGGGATCACTTTCATCAAACATTGACCTATCGAAACCAAGACGATATGAGGGACAATAAAATTGGAATGAAAGAAAGAAGAAAGAAAGAAAGAAAGAAAGAAAGAAAGATAGAAAGAAAGAAAGAAAGAAAGAAAGAAAGAAAGAAAGAAAGAAAGAAAGAAAGAACAGGGACGTCAAGTATCAAGGAAGGGGGAAAAGTTTGGAAAGAATGTTGAAGAGAACCAAAGATTTAAAATCAAAAGAGAAAGAATATATATTAAATATGCTGAGATAAATACACTGAGAGCAAGTCCAAGCAATTTACTTCAATAAATGCCCGGACTAGAAAGGATACTATGCCTTGAATAGGGTACCAGTAGGAAAAGCAGTTTCTCAGAAAGCCATCCTTGCTGTCTTTTTTCCTTATTATCTCTTAGAACACAGTACTTGGTACTTGACAATTTGAGTATAAACATCCTTCAGAAATGATGCTTCCCATGAATAGATAATAGTGCTCATCTAGGACGGTGGAAGACACAGAATCTTCAATGTTTTTATTACGTTCTGGTTTTTAAGTACATGTACGCGCTGTCTGTTAAAATAAAAAAAATGGCATATTCTAACTTGAATCAGGAGATTTGATTCATTTGTGTGGTAAGTAGGTTCCAGGTTAAAGCTGCTCGTAATCTTTACAAATATTATTTCATGTGACTTTTTCTTCCTAACATGAGAGTATTTTGATAATAGTTAACATCTGTTTTTAGATCCTAAGAGGAAATAGAAAAATCAAGCCTCACATGTCTAATTACACATTTTTGTCATATTTGTGAATTATGATTTTTCCTACATTAAAGATAATTTATTGTATTTTGTTGCTCATTTATTAAACATTGAGAAGAACGTTTTCCTGGTTGATAAATATAATTCTAATGTAGGGGTTGAAAGTAAATTTGCAATATTTTGTGATCACTTTTTAAATGGTCTTTTCTGTTTCTTGTGTGATCAAGTGAAATCCTATGCTATGTTTAACACGTGTTGTTTTCTGGTTAATATTCAAATGTACTGATGAGAATAATTTTTTGTACTTTCGAAGTTTCTTTCTGTATTTTACTCATTTAAAACTTTTCTTGTCTATGAAATACAACCACGTTTACTCCTATTTTCTTTTTGTTATGTAGTTACTGGTAAATCCTTTCTCTTTAATCGAGTGGTAAAGTGTGCACTCAAAAATCACCTTCTATTCCATTTTTTGGCTAGCAGTTTTTTCTAAAATATAATACTGTCTTCTTATTGTATATGTGGAACAATTTATTAATAACCTTATTGTACTGTTTTATTTGGTTTTGTTTGGAATCACATACACTGTTTTTTCAGGGCTTAATCTTGGGTCTTCTCTAACATAACTTACTGTACTATGCTGCTTGCTACAGAGACCAGATTTCATTAATGTCTATATACTTATTTTTCAGTTCTGTGATACATATTTTTCATGATGTTTTCTTTACACTTCCTCCTATGTAAATCACATGAAATAGAAAAATTATATTCATGTATGCATTATTATTCTCAGAATTATTAGTAACTTCACAGTAGATAAACAAAGTAAGGCACAGAGTTTAAATAAAGTTTTCCATCCAAAAACATTTCTTGGGAAAAACTCAAGTAGTCATTTTTGAAGTGGATCAAAAATGAGGGTAACCTTCAGTGCATCAACAAGATTAAGTCGTATATGAACTAAAAGTAACAGGTATTCATGGCACAAGTCAAATGGAAACCTGATGATTACAATGGTAATAGTTGTAAAGACCCCAAATGCTGATATTAATGTAAGGTATCTTTCTTCCGGTGTCTGGCCTTGTAGTGATCATGCAGGGTCCTGGCCAAAAGAACACATGCTTTAGTATGTGTAACCTGGAAATTATTAAGGGACAGAGAGAGATAGTACGGGAGGGGATAAGGCTCTTGCCTTGTACACAACCAATCCAATTGAATCTCTTTCACGGCATACACACTCCCGAATGTTCTAAGGGGTCACTCCAGAGTGCAGAGCCAGGAAGAACCCAAGATCACTATCAGTTATTGGTCCAAACTCTACACCACCCCACGCCCCGCCCAATAAAAATTATTGGAATATAGGAAATCTCTTTGCCATATCTGGGCCTGAGGTTTCTTCTTGTCCAGAGAATGTTTCCCATTCTCTTAGACTTCCTAGTTTGAAAAAGCTTCCATTCTCGGAAATAGCATAGTAGTCAATAGGATAGCAAGCTACAGGCAATTCTAGGGTAAGGAGAAACTATCTGTAAGCAAGAAATCCAGGTACAGACACGATCACCTGGTTCTTCTACAGTTCTGTGTTCACTGTGGGAATACGACACCAAATACACAAAGTGCCAAAATGTTCCCATCTTTGAATCACCCCAAATTGTTGGAATTTTGGAAATTCAGTTGACTGTTGTTACTAGAAGCATCTCGATGGCCTGAAATTTAAGTTCATATTGTTCCTCTCAGCGTTGAAGGAGATTATTAGTCTCACAGATTTTTTTCATCACCGTCTTGTTCCTTACAGAAAATTTTCAAAATCCATCTGTATTGGGAACTGCACATACTCTGCAGCTTTTTCTTCCCATGGTGAATGATGCAGCTTCCGTACTAGGAAGTGTCTGCAAATACTCCAGTGTATCTGCTCCAGCTGGTAGTTCTACTTGGCTCCTGCCCTCAGCCTCTGGCACCTCTTTCCAACCACTGATTGGTAGTGCCTATCTTTACCAACATTTCAGCACAAAAATGCTATCTGGAGTGTTTCACCAGAGTCATATATCCACCTCAGCTACTTCCGACCAGAGTGTTTTGGAATGGGATATTGCAGGAAGTGCTGAAGAGAGGTCTTCCATGGGAGACTTTACTGTGACTGTCCTTGAGCAAGACACCGCTGTCTCTTCCATGTCTATGGCAGCTCGCTATGAGAAAATCCTAGATACCAACAACACGGTGTCTGTGTACCCATAACTTTCTGTCAGTCTTGTTGAGAGAACACCACCTCTGGTTCCACATCAGAGAAGAAGCCTGTCACTTCCCTACCAGGAACGAAGTCAGGTGTATTACAATCATCAAGGCACTCTGGTAACTCTCCTTTCATGCCTGCAGTCTTATGACACCATGTCATACATAGGTCAAAATGGCTCTGCCCCCCAAGCTTACAGCAACTCATCTAGAGAAATATTTATGGTTCTGAAGGAGGTCCAGCCGCCAAATAACCAAATACCCGCCCTTCCCCTGGAATCGACTTCTCTCTGTCTAATCAACCCATCACAGAATCGAGTTATCAAGGTGAGTAGAACTGAGAGAAGGGAAAGAAAATTCAAAAATTGGGGTCAAAAAAGAGGAAAACTGTCCGTAGACAGGTGGTATTCATATACACTGAGATTTTTAAGTTTATGAAAAGAACTTAAATAAACTCAGTTTATGTTTACTCCCCTCACTCATTTTACAGCATGTTATTTTCACACTCAACATAAGAGCACCTAATGGAGATTGGAAGGTATGGTAGTAAATGAACATCTAGGTTTCATATAATGAAACTTCAGGAGCACACAAAAGAATGCCACATTTTCCCCTAGTTATTTCATTTATTTTTTAATTTTTATTAGTTAAACATCATGAGGGACAGTTGTAGACTTAAAATTATTGTGCTTGTTTTCATTTATACAATGATGGAGTACTTATCCCTCCACCAGTGCCCATTCTCCAGCACCACGGTTCCCAGTATTCCTCCCACCACCATAACCCCCTTCCAACTCTGCCTCTGTGGCAGGGAATGCCACATTTTTCACTGTTCTATTTCAGCAGTCCTCAAGAATTACCACACTAAAAGTAAAATACGTGTCTTAAACTAGTATTTTGTTATTTTCTTAAGAAGTTTCAGAACTCTTATTGTAATTGTACCACTTTAACTTTCCCTTCCATTAAGAACAGCAAGGTTCTTAATACACTTGTGGTTCAGAGATTCTGATTCAAATCATGAAACCTAGAATCTGTACTTCAGCACAAATATCATGCTGAAGTAGTGATTCATTCAAAGTCTTATTCTATGATATTAACGCCCTTTTATTTTTCCATGAAAGTGAATAAATTGAGAGTACAATACATTACAATGCTACGCTCTGTATGGCATTTATTAGTTTGAAAATCTATAATTTTTTTTTAAAAAAACATTTTGTTTGGAGGAAGTTGATTCTGTCTCATAGACCGAAGTGCTCAGGGATTACTCCTGGATCTGTGCTGGGGATCACTGCTGAAGATGCTTAGGAGATCATAGGTGATACGAAAGATCAAACTGAGGTCAGCTGTGCGCAGGGCCATTGCCTTACCAAATGTACTTTCCCTCTGTCCCAAGTCTCTTATTTTTCAATTCAATTTAAACAGAAACTCTCTCAAATACAAAGAAAACCAAAAATCAATAGCACTACATGACAAACAGTAAGAACTACAACATTTACCTCCAATCCTCGAGCACAGGGTCTTGTCCATTTTCCTTAGAATAGCCAGTAACAATGTCTTGCCAATTGCGGGTAGGTGCACTGTTGTTGCACCACCAGTTTTGTGGACCGAATATCTCATATCGCAGGCACTGATTTCTTCCATGGTTCTTTTTAGTGATGAATTTCCTGGGGATGGAGACTTCCAAGGCATCGCAACCTTCAGGTCAGACATTTGGTCTGACACAAATTTCCGAATTGCCCACATCTTCCAGTAGCTGAATTCAAAGACCTGAGAGTAATCCAGCACCTGAGCTTCAGGAAGTTCCCATAATATCTCCAGCCAAAGTAACCTGGCGCTGACCCCAACTCCAACTCAGGAACAAAATGTTAAGAATTTTGATTAGATGAAAACTGGGCTTTCAAAACCTCTGGAGACCTACCAGATCCCAGTAGACTTAGATCAATGCAAAGATCTACAGGTAATGAACACCACTGACACCATCACTCTGAAGCAGTTGCAAGAAAACTCAGGTGGAACTTAGGGGACCTCCCATGAAAACAGAACAACAAAAAGGAGGCTTCTGAACCTCTGGAGGGAGAACCCAAGGCCAAAATCCAGCCATACATCCGAGAATGCATGCTAAGCGGAGCGGGGATTTTATGTAATGCTGCAGTCAGTGATACGTGTCCTGTGGCCACAGCCAAAACTAACAGCAAACCTCACAAAGCTGCCTCCAGGAGTATCAGCAAGACAAAGAGCCAAGGCCAGGAGAAGATAAAAAACACTAGAGAAAACTCTAAGAAAGCTAACGAGTGTAAGCAGCCAGGGAACAAGGTCAAGGCAGAAGAAAACCCAACCATTGGCAAGATGAAATGCAAGGAAACTCAACCTTAGCTTTTCCAAGAGGCAGTTAAAAAGCCCCGCTGCTCCCTAGGCATACATATGCTGGATTCTGTACAAGTTTTTCATGCTCTGGGGAAGGAGAGTGATCCAAAACTTGGAATCTCTTCCTCCCAGGTCCTGAGTACTCAAAGAAGCCTAAAGATGTCAAGATATCCTCAGCAGTCAAGCTATGGCTAGGTGCTACACAGGATGGCTAGGTGCTACACAGGCCTTGAGAAAACTCAGGTCAAAGACAACAAACCAAGTAGCAGTGCTGAAAAACGCTCATCTCGAGCAAAGTGTGAGCTGCACATCCTGGGAAGGTCAAATTGGTACCTTTGCCTTTTCTTACCATGGAGAATCTGCAAGCTCGACCTGTTCCTCTGAGAAGACAATCTGTGTCCTCACATGGTCCTGCTGCAGCTTACCATGCCAAGCCTGGCTCTACCAATGCAGAACAGCCAACTACTGCCAATTCTTCCCAGTCAACCACTGCATTTTTCTTGGGTTCTGCCAAACCTGCTAAGTCCATTTCAACCAACCCATCTCGACCAGGTTTGCAGAACCCTAGTAGCCGACCTATTCGACTCCCCACAGCTTCTAGACCTGCTCCCTACAACAGCACCTGGCACTTCTCTCCAGCGTGAACCTCCTCCAGTCTCTGTGAACAAGCGACAGTTGCCACCCAAATGTCAGAGTCAGTTTCTTTTCCAAGATTTCCGTTTCCAACCGATTCCATGGAGAAAGCCCAATGTTCCTGAACCACACATGTCAAAGCCCATCACCAAAGAGCAGAGACCAGAGCGTGAGGCTATGAAAAAGAAGGCTCTGCAGGAGCGTGAGAAGCCTGCCAAACACCCCTTTTTGGGGGAAAGTGCAGTACTTTATTGAGAGGGAAAAGAGATGGACATCTCTCTCTACTATGGCTACGTAATGGGAGTAGCTGGAATGGTAGGTTCCACTTGAGGTACCAGATGTTTTTCCTAGGCAAACACTGACATGCCATACACCTTTTATTTATTCTAATATATTTTTTCAAAGTAAAGAGATGCATCATAGTTAATTGGTTGTTAATAAAAGTTCTGAATTTTGAGATGCTGCCAACAGTGGTTGTTTTTGGGAGTGGCTGGGGGTTGAAGGATGGAATGGGAAAGAACGGGAATTTAGAGACAGGAAAAAGGGTGAATAGACAAGACTCTCCAAAATACAAACTTATCCAGGTTTATAAAGCCCATCAGAGGAGAAATTGCATGGGCCTGATGATGAGTGGGCTAGGGTCAGAGGAAGAGTATAGCTGACAGGGCATTTGCTCTGCAAACAAAAAGGACTCAGTTCAGTTCTTGCAGTCTTTTATGGTCCCCAGAGACCCACTAGATGTGAAATTTTAGCACAGAGCCAGGAGTAAGACCAGAGCACAGTCAAGTATGACTATCCCTTGTGTCCTCGGAAAAAAATGGGAGAAATGGCATAGTCTGCGGTTTTCGGTTAAAAGAATAAATTTGGAATAGGCTGAGAAAGTAAGATGAGTCTTAGATGACCAGAAGGAAAGTAAAAATTCTTCCATGGAGTCTGTGTTTACGCCTCATGGCCACCTTTGGAAAATAACCAAATTTGAAACACATCACTAAAAGGTTTGTGTGGTCTATCAATAAATGATGGCTGGGGGATGCAAACACAAACACTGGGGAATAAACCTACCAGATGAGTGATCAACGCCCTCAGAGTCATTCAAGTATGACTCTTAACAGGGACAAAGCCAAGAGAACAGTTGCAGCTTTAAGCCTGAATATCAACTCCTGGGAGATGAAAAGATAAGTCACCATGTCCTCAGGCCCTCTGTTCAGCACCCGTAGCTGCACCATTTCACTTATTCCCAACAATATTCAGAGTTGCTATCATGGTGACACTTTACTAGGGAGTTTTAACAATGCGGTCCATTGCCTTTGTAAGCCTTTGAATTTGTAAACTCCCCAAGGTAGCCAAGCCAGCTTTCAGGAAATTTCTGGTGGGGGGAGCTCAAATTATATTAGCTTGAGGGGCTGGTCTTTGGTCTTCCATGTTCTCTGGTTCCTGTAGCTTTCTCTAAACATCGCTTATAACTGCAGCTCACACAAGAATCAACTTTATAAATGGCATTGTGGCTGCATTGCGGTAGGTACCATACTAAGACATGCGTCCTAGGTCACCACTCCGAAAGCAGTTGGTATCGGTTGACCTTGAGCCTGGAAGTTTGTGGTGGAAAGAGATGGTCCTAGGAGAGTTAATGGGGTGATGGATGGATGGAAAGGAAACTGAGAAGGGTAGGGAAGTGGAAATCTGGTGATCATCATGGGATAGTTGGTGGAAATTTTTCAAATAAGGTAAAATATTTTTTCTAAATGAGATTCAAGACAAAAATATGAAAATAAGATAGTTTCCAAAGAACAGGTTACATATAAGACCGAGAGAGCTGAAAGGGCTGGCATTCGTTCTGGAGCTTTCAATCATACCATTTACTAAAGATGGTATTTTCACATCACTTAGCTGTGGAGAGGAATAGTGAGAAACAGAATGCCACCACAAAAGCAATCTGGGTGACCACCTTCAATAAAAGCCAGGTGGAAGGTGTTCACATGGATCCCAAGTGAAAATATATGTTAACAGGAACACGTATTTAACTAACTCTGCTTGGTACCAGTAACTACTTTGTTGAAAATGGGGGGAAATGAACGCAGTTTCTGATTGACCTGAGACAAACCAGTTAATAGATTTTTCCCAGAAAAGGGTAGTTGACTGGCTGTGAACAGAAAACGTGAAAAGTGTTTTGCTACCTTTAATGTATGGCTGGAGGGAATTGATCCCAGTAATCTCTTAAAACTAACAAGCTTCAACTCTCTTGAAGGAATGTTGTATTCACTGAGGAAAAAATGTTGGGAGAAAAGTCTGAAATGATGGGAAAAGAGACAATAAGTGTAAAAGGAGGGCTTGAAATTTGGGTTCCTCTGAAAACAAAGCTTGAAACAACAAGATCTGTGGGTAACATGATCTACTGGAAATGGGATCTGAGGAGGAAAAGAGTGATATCAGGGATGTGAACAAGGGAAATCCAAGTTAAGGAAGACTTAGTTAGCTGACTACCCCATGGTCAACATGGTTCCAAGACTACCAGAAATTACCAAGAAATTTACTTTAATTTTCTTTCTTTTATATGGTCAATTACAACATGTATTCTGTGCCTTCTTCAAACAGAATTTTTCTTTCTCAATATTCTGTTCATTTGTGTAAGCATCTTAAACAACTGCTGGATAACAGAATTATATGAGCAGACTTATTTTTTACTTTAATGTTTAGTTAATGTGTCTGGCATATCGAATACTCTCGGTAGCTTGCCGGGCTCTCCGAGAGGGGTGGAGGACTTGAACTCGGGTCGGCCATGTTGGCTGCGTGCAAGGCAGACGCCCTACCCACTGTGCTATCGCTCCAGCAAATATTTAGTTGAGATTATTGAAAACTGGGCCTAAATTGAAGTTTGTCTTCATTGGTACAAGTAGAGAATGGAGGTCTAGGCATGGAATTAGAGATCATAGGTTAACACATTCAGTTCCTAATAAAACAAGTAAAGGACAGTGTCCCAAATAGATTATTGAAAAAGATATTCATCTCTATTTAACCTTTAATTTCAGCATTTTCTATATTAAATTAAAAATGAAAGAATGTTCCTATATTTGGTCTTTTAAAGACATTCCACATAGGTTAAGGAAACAAACACTGCCTATGAAATCATAACAACTTAATCATAAAAACCTGATTACTACTTAAATTTACAAGAATGTCAGTCCTAAGAATTATTTCCCTGGATCTCACTAGTGTACATGATATTCATATGAATACATCTGTGTGGAAACATCGCTGGTATCTAATTTAGAGAATAGATATATAGAGATTAGATCACATAGCTGAGTGTGATCTCAACTTTTCTAGACACTCCCCTACCCCACACACACCCAAAGACTTGTACTAATCCTTATGGATCCATGACTTTTCCTCCTCCCATCTCCAAGAATCTTTTAAAATTTCTTTTCAAGTACTAATGTAATGCGCTTTAGAAAATATTGAGTTAAACTTATTTCTTGTCATTTATCTTTTAGATAGAGAACCAAGAAAATCTTATTAAAAGTGTATTTTTGTATTCTTTGAAAATGGTAATAAGAACATTATTATTGAGTCCCTGAATATACATTATATAAAGAATTTTCTGAGAAATTCCCTGTACAAATCAATACTCGAAGAAATAAATGACTTCTCTGAATGAGAATGAACTGGGACATTTCAAAGTATCAATCAGTGAATCAAAGATGAATCATAGCATCATATAGCTAAAAATGATCTTGATGTAATGTAGTCAACAACATTATATTTTTTTCTTATACCAGCTGATAGCACTTTTAATTTTTTTGTTTTTATTTATTTATTTTTATTAGTGAAACACCATGAGGTGCAGTTGTAGACTTACAAACCTTTGTGCTTGGGTTTCAGTTATACAAGTGTCAAGTACCCATCCCTCCACCAGTGCCCATTCTCCAACACCAAGGAACCCAGTGACCCTCCCACCCCCCATCTCCCCAAATCCGCCCCACCTCAGGGCATTCCCTTTTGGTTTTTCTTTGCTTTGGGGTGTTGTGGTTTGCAATTGAGGTCAATACCATTACATTTTCAAATAAGAAAATAGGCCCCAAGATGTTCAAGACACTGCTAGTGTCCTGGGCTTCTTCCCAGCATGTACCCTGCTCCAAGCCCGCCCTTTGGAAATATGCTGGGAAGGACAACTGGATGTTCCTTTCCTCACACTGACCTGAAAGACTCTTGCTGATTCTCAGCCAGATCAACTATTTCATTTGTTGCCTGATATCACCTCCTGTCCTTTATTTTTTTTTTTTAAAAAAAAAAAAAAAAACATTTGATTTGTTTCTGGAATATAAAGAAAAAAACTGAATGGAGTAATGAAACAAAAGCAAAATCAAACCTTTACACTCTGCCATCAGAATAGTCCTTACAAGAGGGGAAGTAAATGACTGAAATGGGTAGGGGACTGCTGTTAGTTGGTTGTGCACAGTAGCTGGATATTTGAAAGTGCATGGAGTATGAATACACAGTTGCTGAGATGAGGAAGTCTGTATTTGAAGGGAATACAGTTTGTTAACTAGTCATCACAATTACATGATTGCCACTCAATGCCTCTTTTCGTATGTTTTTTAGATAATTCTTCCCCTCCTGTGTTTGCTTAGGACAGCACATTGTCTCTCCCCTCCCTGTTCTTTCAGGAAGCCAGAGAGAAGTCTTCAGGCAGGAAGAGCATGAAATTTACATAGGAGTGGTACTACCTGGACTGTATCATGTTCAGCGAAATGAGTCAGAAAGAGAGGGACAGAAAGAACAAGATTGCATTCACCCGGAGAACATAAAATAACAAAACAGGAGACTAACTCCCAAGAGTGGCCGAGATTAGTGTCAGGAATTTTTCCTCGTAGCTTGGAGACCAACCACACACGCTAGCAGAAAAGGCATCTCAGATAGAGAATGGAGCACCAAATAAAGGGTGTTGGGAGGATCCTCCCAGGATGGGAGAGCATGCTGAACATAGACTATAGACCAAACATGATTGTCACTCAATGCCTCTTTTGCAAACCACAACACCTAAAAGGAGAGAGAGAACAAAGGGGAATGCCCTGCCACAGAGTCAGGGTGGGATGAGGGGATGGGGGGTGGGAGGCATACTGGGATCCCTGGTGGTGGGAAATGGGCACTGGTGGAGGGATGGGTATTTGATCATTGTATAAATGAAACCCACGCACAAAAATTCATATGTCTACAACCGTACCTCATGGTGTCTCACTAATAAAAATTTGAAAATTAAAAATAAAAAAATTGGAACATAAAGTAAAAATGAAACAAGAGAAAGATCTAACAATAGCAAAGAGGCCTATAGTACTCAAAATGTTGAGAAATAGGCACTTTGGCAAGTATTTTTAAATACGCATTCAGGAGAGAATATAGCATTTTTTGTGAACAAATCTACGCTATGGATTCATCTTATCCTTGAAAAGGAAAAGGACAATGTGTTCCAGTTACCAACTTTCAAAAAAGATATATATCATCTATTTTTTGCTATGTTTCTATGCTTTACCAAATAGTATTCTAATTTTTAAATTGACTTTAATGATTAAAACAGTATTTGCCTGCATTAAACTTTTTAATTAAATGTTTTATTAGAAGTGATTTTTAATTATTAAAATGTTTTATTCACATGTAATTTTCTAAAAGAAACATATAGGCCAAAGAGCTAGTGCAGCCTGTAGAGGGTGTTTACCTTGTATGCAGCTAACCTGAATTCAATCCCCAGAACCCTGAGCCTGCCAGGGGTGATCTCTGGATACAGAGTCAGAAGGGAGCCCGGAGCACATCTGGGTGCACTGCACTCCCCACATAAAGGGAAGAATAGAAAAGAAAAACACATAACTGATTCTTGAGTAACATAGAGCTTAACTATGCTAACTCCTCTATAATGTTTGAAAACCCCCAAATTTAATAGATAGTCTGCTATTAACCAAGAACATGGTTTTCTAATTGTATTTAATTCCATTGTCTGCAACTAGTGCTATGTGTGGCCTGTCCATCTGTAAATTTTGGTATACTTCAAAACTTTAATCGATTTTATAATAGACTATATAATACATCTGTATTTGATTTTATTAAGTGATAATTTATATTTCTATTTTTGTGGGGTATTTGGGCCATAGTATGTGGTAAATGGGACTTCAGAATCTGTGCTCACGGTTTATTCCTGGTAGTGCCAACCATTAACTTGGGTTGACTGTATGCACGGTAAGTGCTTTAATCCCTATATTAAGTCTGGGGTCCATTCAAATCAATTATCTGCATATATTTTATACATGCATGCATGGCATACTTTTTCTTAGATTTTTTTAATATTTCTCGGATATATTGATCATCTTTAATTATTTCACATACATATCAACGTCCAAAAATTCTCGAAATATAATTATTGAAAAATATAATATAGCAGTCCAAATTTGTATTGCTAATGGGATAACTATATTAAGAAGAAAATAGAACCACAATAAGCATACAATTAAAATGGACATACATTTCTTTGGAGTCTTTCAATTATGCATTTATATTAGTCTATATACAAGTATGATTTTTAAATAGACAATTTCTGTTACTATAAAATGTTTATTGAGATTTTATAATTGTAATGTTTTCCAGCTAAGATGACATTGATGTGAACATTTATATCTATTTGTCTACTTTTCTAATTGTTTCCTTAATATCAATTCTTAAGAACTAACTTACTTATGACCCGATATGTAGCTCAGGACAAAAGAACTTGGCTTTCACGTATGAAATTTTGGTTTCTATTCTTCGCACTATAGAAGCAAAAGCAAAATTATTAACTGTGGTTGGAAAAATAGCTCGGTGGTAAAATATTTGCCTCACATTTGGGAGGTTTTGGGTTTGATCCCTGAATTTCCATATACACACACAAAAGCTAACTTACAACAAAGTCTCACACTCGATACCTAACTGGACCCTCTCCAGAAATTCGATGAACAACGGGAGGACAGTGACAGTGACAGTGACTTAATGAACATTAAACTGCTTTAAGATATATATTGCCTAAATATTATACAGATTTAACTCTCAATAAAATAACTTGAAAAGATCTATTTTCTAGCATCTTTGCTAGGGAAAGATAGCACCTGATTTTTCAATATTTGTTATTTGGGGGGAAATTTTAATTTCTCTTTTTAATTTGTGCTCTTTGTCTACTAGTGAGCTTGAAAATTGCTCTTGTGTGGTACTACATGGAAAATATTATGCTATGGGGAATGAGTCAGAAAGAGAGGAACAGATATAGAAAGATTGCATTCATCTGGGTAACATAAAGGAACAAAATAAGAAATTAACACACAAGAACAGCTATGATAAATACCAGGTTGTTCACTCCATGGCTTAGAGGTCAGCTGCACTGTCTAGGGGTAAAGGCAGCGCAGATAGAGAAGGGAGCACCCAATAAAGGGTGCTGGGAAGATCTGCCCAGGATGCGAGATGCCTGCTGAAAGTTGTCTAAGGACCAAACAGGATTGCCACCCAATGTCCCTTCTGCAGACCATAGCACCCAAAAGGAGAGATAGAACAAAAGGTAGTGCCCTACCAAAGAGGCAGGTGAGATGGGGGATGGGGAGTAGGAGGGATACTTGGATTGGTGGGAGTGGAGATTGGTCACTGGTGGTGGAATGGGTACTCGATCACTGTATAATTCAAAACCAAGTGCAACAACTTGTAAGTCTACAACTGTACCTCATGGTGTTTCACTAATAAAACAAAACAAAACAAAACAAAAATTCAAAAAAAAGAAAATTGCTCTTGTGTTTACTAGTCATTTACACTTCTTTCAATAGACATTATATGATCATGTTTTATGCTTATTTTTTCTATTCAAATTTAATAGAAAAATACTGATTTATTTCACAGCACTAATTTTTTAAAACCTTTCATCCTTGGCCTATCATATTAATTGCCACTATTTGTTGGTGTTGCTTGTTTTTTGATCACTTAATTTGGTTTTTGTCCTTTTCTTTCAGATTGTAAAATTTTGCACCAATGAGCATATGTTTTTCTTTATTTTCTACAGTTTTAAATTGAGAACAACTGTTAGTTTTGTACAAATAAGATACCTGTGCATTTACTATTTCTTCTCATTTTATTTGTTTTAACACATCGCGATTCATCTACAACTTATCCTAGTAAGTGTTGTCATATTGAAAGAAACCACAATTTTTTTCAATCATAGCACTGTAGCACTGTCCTCCCGCGGTTCATCCATTTGCTCGAGCGGGAACCAGTAACATCTTAAACCAAATTGTGAGACATGTTGACACTGGTTTTGGCCTATCGAATAGGTCATGGGGAGCTTGCCAGGCTTTTGCTATGTGGATGAGATACACGGGTAGTTTGCCGGGCAGAGGAATCAGAATCAGGGTTGGCCTCCTGCAAGGCAAATGCCCTACCTGCTGTGCTGTAAAAGTTATCTAAAATATACTAGTAATACCAAATGTTGTTTCTTTAACAGTGCAATATAAACGATTATTTAGTAATTTTTTTGATTTGTTAATGAAATATGTAAGCTCTTGAGTATAATGAGAATATTTTTCTAACACAAGAGTCTGACGAAGATGAACCTGTTATAACTGTCTTGTAGGATTCCATCTCCGTAGCCTGCTTCATTCTACCGTGCTCTCTATCCAATCCGGTGGTCTTCTTGGGATTCTGACCTCCTGATTGGCTAGGCTCTAACTTTCAACTGCCTACTTTATGACATCATTCTCCCACCAAACAAACCTCCAACTGGTAGAATCTTGGGGGTCCCATGTAGTAGTTTGTAAACAAATTTGAAACATCATGGCAAGTGACGAGTGACCAATGACCAATCACGTGTGAGCACTCATTTGTACTGAACACTTGTGGTCTTAAGCCTCTTCAGTGTTCAGACGTACTCTCCTACCATCTCCTCTTCTCGTCTACCTTTCATCGGTATTTCCTCTTCTCTGACCATGTCAGGTAAGGAATAATACTTTTCAAAGCTTTTCATTAGATTTATCATCCATAAACTTAGCAGTCAAGTAAAAACAGCACGGAGTAATGAAGGTAAGTATTCAAGTAGAATTTTATAAGCCTCATTTTAGCTTGACTTTGACATTTGCTGTGTGATTTTAGACATTGGCTTACTTTCTCTCACATACAAAGTGTTTTTCCTCATTGATTACATTATATTTTAGACATACTTAGGAGCTCAAATAAAGACATTTGAGTAATCCACCACCTGAGCTTATGGACTAATAAAACAAAAGTAAAATAAAACCTTTACACTCTGACATCAAAATCGTCCTTATAGGAGGGGAAGTAAATGACTGAAATGGGTAGGGGATTGTTGTTAGTTAGTTGTGGACAGTAGCTGGATATTTGACGGTGCATGGAGTATGAATACACAGTTCCAGAGATCAGGAACTCTGTACTTGAAGCAAATACAGTTTGTAAACTTGTCATCACAATTATATGTCCATATGAAATTTATCTACATATGCTTTGTGCCTTCCTTGCATGTATGTGTTATGCATTCCTTTATCATGGCCTCAGAAATGCATCTGAGGGGACTCGGAAAATTAGTTGAGCCCCAAGTATGGGGAGAGAAGTAGTAAAGAATTGGAGGAGGAAAAAATATGAGTTGGAACTTAAGAGCCGTGTAAGAGGAATATATCAATATGTATGTGTCTGTAAATACACATATATATGTATAAATATATATATGGGCAGGAGCCATAGCACAGTGAGTAAGACGTTTGCCTTACACATGGCCAACCTGGGTTCGATTGCTCTCCTCCTCTCAGAGAGCCCAGCAAGCTACTGAGAGTAACCCTCCCTCATGGCAAAGCCTGGCAAGCTACCTGTGAAGTATTCGACATGCCAAGAACAGTAACAACAAGTCTCACCATAGGGACGTTTCTGGTGCCTGGTCGAGCAAATCAGTGAACAATGGGAGGACAGTGCTACAGTGCTCTGGTTAATTCAAACGTTGTTTATGTAAAATATGAAAGAATCAAATAAATATTCTATAAAGCTGATTACACCTATTAAATTAATATAACTTTAAATAGTGTTTAGAAATTAAGTTGAAGAATTTTAAGGCTATCGAAAGATATTGAAAATATATCAAGAAACACATGGATTTTTGAGGAGCAAGAACACGTACCTGTTGTCCTTTCTTAAGGTTATATTTTTTCGCTTTTATAGAATATGTTTTCCCTGAATTTTTGTTAATAGCTTCCCTTTTTTAGAAAGCATCATAATAAATTATATTTTTTTAAAAAATTAAAAAAAGCTCTGTTAGTGAGTGGATTCTGTATGTTTGGAACGTGGGAAGTATTTTCCTATGTAATTTACATTAAACAAGATATTTACAACAGAAATACCATCTGCAGTACCATTCACAATAGCCAGAAGAAACTATGGTATACCTACACAATTGAATACTACGCATTTGGCAGGAAACTGACATCATGAAATTGGCTTACAAATGGATGTACAGGGAAGAATATCATGCTCAATGAAATCAGTCAGAAGGAAAGGGGTATACTGATTGGACTACCCCATTTTTTGGATATAAAAAACCAGAATGTGAGACTAATACCCAAGGATAGCAGAAACACCGGCCAGGAGAAATGGTCAATGGTTGGACGCTTGCCACAAGTGCTGAAGGCGAGCATTTGGAATAAAGAAGGGACTGCTATGTTTTCTTCTTGTGGAGTTTAACCAGTATTTTGTATATCCTGGATATCAACCCTTTCTCAGATGTGTATTCGGTGAATATCCTTTCCCATTCTGTAGACTGTCTTTGTATTTTGGTCACTGTTTCTTTGGAGGTGCAGAAGCTTCTTAGTTTAAGATAGTCCCATTTATCTATCTCTGTTTTCACTTGCTCGGCCAGTGGCGTGGCATCTTTGAAGATACCATTAGCTTCAATGTCATGGAGGGTTTTGCCAACTTTATCTTCAATGTACCTTATGGTTTCTGGTCTGATGTTGAGGTCTTTAATCCATTTTGATCTTACTTTTGTACATGGTGTTAGGCAGAGTTCTGAGCCTATGTTTTTGCATGTAGCCGAAGAAGGGACCGCTATGACAATGATAGTTGGAAGTGATTACTCTGGGTGAGAACTGAGTCCTGAAAGTAGGTAAAGGAATAAACGTGAGAACTTCTCCCTCTCTGTATTACAATCCATAATGCCCAAAGTATGTGAGAGAGAGAGAGAGAGAGAGAGAGAGAGAGAGAGAGAGAGAGAGAGAGAGAGAGGTGCCTGCCATAGTGTAGAGACAGCAGGCTGTCAGGTGGGGTTTGGGGTTGGGAGAGGGAGTGGTGGGAGAGAAACTGGGGACATTAGCAATGGAAATGTATACTAGTGGAGGTTAGGTGTTAAAATATCCTATGATTGAAACTGAATCATGAAAAGGTTTGTAATATGTGTCTCCTGCATATTCAATACAAAAATATGATATTTAGATTCTACCACCTTGAATAACCTATGAATGTGCTGAAATTCATTTTTATCACCTTGGCTGGGCTCATTGCATGGATGTCTGTGTGGTAAAACTTTTTCATTTTATGCGGACTGAAGAGACAAAAATCATAGGGTTGGGACTTCTGGTGGAAGGAGAGAAGAGCAC
Source organism: Sorex fumeus (assembly GCF_029834395.1). NCBI lineage: Eukaryota > Metazoa > Chordata > Mammalia > Eulipotyphla > Soricidae > Sorex > Sorex fumeus. The sequence goes on from NW_026606203.1 coordinate 1,796,794, forward strand.
AAAACACCCTGTTGAACACATCTCAGCAGGGTCACCTAAGTTGCGTGATGACAGACCTCCTTCACTGATTTCTTCTTTTGTAATGTGGAAAAATGAAAAGACTTTGCAGGCTGACAAGGGGTTGTCTCCTCCAGTTCTCACTATTTTCTTTTCGATCAGAACTGTTTAAAGATTATTAGAAAAATTTGGAGCTAAATGATTTGTTCTCATATATTTCCCCTACATGGTGTCAGTGGGCATTGATCCAGTAAGGCCAGCATGAAAAAGTTGAGGTTTATGTCTTAACCACCAATGCCAACACTACTGTATGTATCAACCCAAAGTACAATAGTAAAACTTCAAAATGTGTTTGTCAAGGAAATCGGTGGGAATGCAGGGAAAAATGGGTAATTTGTTGGTGGAGGGATGCAGACACTGGTGGTGTGATTAGAATTGGAATATTGTATGACAAATCTCCAATATAAATGACTTTGAAAATCAAAATTGCCTAAATTTAAAAAAAAGGAGAAGTCAACTTATGTCTATATTTCAAGAAGGCTTGTCTTGGCAAATTTTGGCAGGGAGACCATAGTTGGTAGAGAGAGGGAGAAAGAAAGGGAGAGTTGACAGTTCAGAAGAGAAGCCTGGATATCATGGAAGAGATGAAAGCTGATCTTAGAAGATTTGGAGCCATCAGAGTTTAGAGAGCTAAATGGTCTGAACATTGCAGTTTAGATACTTGAATAGTGAGATTGGTTTCAGTCATCAGCACTGTATATATAGAAAGAGTTCAAAGACCTCACAGATATTCAGGCTATAATAACTAACAAGGGAAGCGTTTTTTTCCTGAAGCATTATGTAAGGATAATATATTGCCAGGAAGAATGATAAGAAGTTGGTTCTCTTTTTCACAGATTAATACATTAGAGATGAAAACTTTTATTCAAAGGAATCTATGATCTTGTCCTGTTTCTCTGTTTTCTTGTCATCATTCCATTCTCCCCCATGACCCTACCTAATCAGGGCTCTCGACATTTCTCAGCAGTGTCACCACATAGCCTCAGAGCATGTGTTAACTGCAGGTAGCTCACAGCTCTCATGTTTGCCCCCAATCCAAGTCAGAGCCATCCTTCTGAAACCAAGGATATTTGCTGAAGGCCCATTCTTCCTTGAAGTGGCAGTCATGGTTTACCTCTTCTTAATCATTTTGTTTACAAATTTAGATGTATGTCACTATACTAGTGACAGGGATTTTCCAAACTATGGAAAGCATAAACATTTCCATTTCCCCCACGAATTTTGGGCTAGTTATTTTCTATCCACTGCTAATAATTTGTGATAATTAGGAAATAGAACTGAAGTAAAAACAGGGACATTTGTCAATTTGGTGCCATAACTAATCAGTCTTAGTATAAGTATATATTTCTAGAAAAAAAAATGCAGAAGAAAATGAGTTGGTTGCTAGCAAAGAATGCCAAACCTCTGCCAAGAAATACTTTGAAAATAAAAATTCTGACTATGGACTGAACATGATTGCAATTTAAGGCCTCTTTTGCAGACCACAACACCCAAAAAGAGAGAGAGAAAAAAAAGGGAATGCCCTGCCACAGAGGCAGGGTGGGATGGGGGGGGGGGGGATTGGTGTGGGAGGGATACTGGAATACATGGTGGTGGAAAATGGGCACTGGCGGAAGAATGGGCATTTGATCATTGTATAATCAAAACCCAAGCACAAAAATTTGTAAATGTACAACTGTACATCATGGTGTTTCACTAATAAAAATTTTAAAAAAATAAAATAAAATAAAAATTGTTTCGTCTGCCAGAGATCAGCAGATGGGAACCTGAGTGAAGGCAAAAGATTAAATTGGTTGACTTTTATTTTTCCTTGAGTATATTAATTTGATTTTGGAGTCAATTTATATGAGAGTTCATCAAGACACAGAAATTTTTAGCGCTTCTCTTGTTTAAAAGTATAGTGATACACCATATCTCTATCTCACATTCTTTTTATTTCTGATAGTTTGACACAAAAGATTCGTCATAATCATAGATAAATGTAAATTATTTAAATACTTTTTTGATTATTTAAAATTACCTTATAGAATTACATTATAGAATTTCATAAATTTTAGGATTATGCAGAATCTACTTGCATGTATCACATTACACTCACTACTGAAAGGCCTACTCTGTCATTCACCATTGTTTAGTTTTCCCACTTTGATTATACTTTTCGATCTGGTAACTAAATAGTCTCATAGTTCTAAAGTTTGTTTTTATTGCTTTGAAAAGATCAAAATTATGTAATTTTCAACATTGGATGAAACTAGAGGATATCATGCATGTAAAGTTAGCCTTAAGGAAAGGAACAGATACAGAGAGATTTTTCTCATATGTGGGATGAAAAGACACACAGCAAGGTAGCAACAAATGTTCAAGAGCAATGTAAGGGGAGAACTGATCCACACAATTGGGTCAGGGGATTAGGAGGGAGGGATTCTGGGGGATTGGGGGAGAGGGAGGGTTTGTTCTTTGAGAGAATAAGGAGTGTCTTGTTGGAATTATGTGTATGAGAAACCATTGTTAATTGAATTATAAATCATAGAATATAAATAATGTTTTAGACGTTTGTCTGTCTCATTTTATTCTTTTAATTTGTTTTCTCCATATGCCACATAGGCATGAACTTGTAGGATGCCTATCTTTCTCTGCCTGGTTTTTGTCACTAAACATAATTTCCTCATGTTATACATTTTATATACAAATAATAAGAAGATTTCACTTCATAAAACTGAGTAGTATTCCATTGCTTTACCACCTTTCATTTTCAAAATTTGTGGTTTAAAAGATACAAATACTGGTTTTAACAATGCTCTGGTGTTTTCAAAGTTTTAGTTTAGTGAAACAAAATATATTTTATTGAAAAACTCTTAGAAAATTGTGAAACAGTTGTAGGGTGGAATGGAATATATGTTCAAGCGAGAACAGTCATTTAACAAAACAAGCAAAGAGAGACATAGAGAAAGGAAGCACGGTATTTCTTCAAGGGAGAACACAAGCTTGAGGAACAAGCCCACTCTGGTAGTTTAGGAATAAGAACTTGGATTGGTATGAACTTAATTTGTACACTTTAGGGGAGAACCTGAGTGAAACTATTATAAGTACGTTCAGGATCATGATACACTGGAGTCTGCACTTGGAGTGAGGAGGGTAGAGAGTTCTTTGGGGAGACCGAACTATAGATAACAGTAATATTATAACACGAATGATAGTATCTTACCGTGGGATTCCAAAAAAATATTTAAGAGTGGCGTCAGAAATGATAACATTCTTAGGTATTTGGGTTTCCTGTGGAAACAACGGGAAGCTGAGTTTATGCTCTGGATGCATCCACCTGAAACAAGGTCAACAAGTCATGAATGAAAAATTTCAAGTTAGATGGATCAAGGATTCTGATCCCAGTGGAAGGCTAGCTTTCGGGTGGACAATTTCTACTGATGGCCTGATGTAGGTTCTGATCCTGGGATATGTAACAGAAAGGAGATAGTGACCGGTATCCTCAGAAGTGAAGCCTCTGAGACAGAAGTCATTCATGCCAACTAATGGGTTATCAATGTTTGCTCATGGCTGCTACCATTATAACATGCCGTTCAATGGTTCTGTGGTTTCAATTTACTGTGTCAATGTAAAGATGAAGTTTCCAAATGGAAGGTAAAAATCTGAGGCCCTCAAGATGATGAATCACAGGGAGGGGGGGAGCTGGAGCTATAGTACAGCAGGTAGGGCATTTGCCTTGCACACGGCATACCCAGGTTAGATTCCCAGCATCCTGTATGGTCCCCCCAAGCACCGTGAGGAGTAATTCCTGAGTGCAGAGCCAGGAGTAACCACTGTGCATCGCCACGTGTGACCCAAAAACGCAAAGAATGATGATCTGGGATTGATCCTTAGCATTGCAAACGGCATTATTTTTTAATTTTTAAATTTTTTCTTGCTTGCTTGCTTGCTTGCTTTTTTGTTTTTTGGGTCGCACCTGGCTATGTATAGGGGTTATTTTTTATTTTTAAAAAAACTTATAATTTTTCCTTTTTACCTGTGGTTTAAAAGTGTATCTAAAATATTTTAGAGTAAATATATGTGAAGAAGAATAAAATTCACAGGAACTATTTAGTGTTCTTAATGATACAGGAGTCAGAATTTTGAGGTTAATTGTATGGGTATTGCATAAATAATTTTTCCACATTATGTGGGCTGTCTTTCGATCATGGTCACCATTTTTTCTGAGTTGCAGAAACTTCTTAGTTTAATCTAGTCTCATTTGTTTATCTTCACTTCCTCTTCCTTGGTCAGTGGTGTTTCATTCTAGAAGTTTCCCTTAGCTTTAATGTCATGAAGGGATCTTCCCACATTTTTCTCCATATATCTTAAGAATTCAGGTATGATAGTGAGGTCTTTAATACATTTGATCTGACTTTGTGCCTGGCACTATAAAGAGGTCTGAGTTCATTTTTTTTGCATATTGCTGTCCAGTTTTCCCAGCACCAGTTGCTGAAGAGACTTCCTAGCTCAACTTCATATTTCTTGAGCCTTTAAGAAAGATTAGGTAATAATAATCTGAGGGCCAGCGTCAGGATATTTGACTATATTCCATTGATCTGAGACCTGTCTTTATCTGAATATCATGGTATTTTGATTACTAAAACTTTGTAGTAGGGTTTGAAGTTGGGGAAGGTGTTCCCTTCTTCTTTTTACCAAAGATTGCTTTAGCTCTTCATGGGAGTTTATGGTTTTGTATGAGTTTAAGAGTGATTAATCTATTTCTTTGAAAAATGTTATGGGTATCCTTATAGAAAGTGCATTAAATCTTTATAGAGCTTTGGGGTGGATTGCCATTTTGACAGTGTTAAACCTCTCAATCCATGAGCATGGGATGTGATTCCATTTCCTCATATACTCTCTTATTTCGTGAAGTAGTGTTTTGTAGGTTTTTTTTTTTTTTTGGTATAGTTCCTTAACCTTTTTAGTTGATTCTATTATACTCTATTTTCTGAGGTATTATTGTGAATGGGATTGTTTTTCTCTATCTCTTTTTTCTCTTTCATTATTAATATATGGGAAAGCCATGGAGTACCAGATATTGATTTTGTAATATGCTACTTTACTAAACAAATCTATTGTTCCCAGGAGCTTTTTTGTAGATTCTTTGGGATTTTATAAGTATAGTATCATGTCATCTCCAAATAGTAAAAGCTTGAGTTCTTCCTTTTTTATCTGGATGCCCTTGATATCTTTTTTTTTTTTTACCGAAATCATATGGCAAGTACTTTATGTACTATGGTGAATAGGAGGTGTGAGAGTGGGTAACTTGTTTTGTGCCTGATTGTATTCTGGGATTCTAGTTCATTGATTTCTGCTCCAAGTCTTTGGTTTTTCCCCCTTGAGAATAATGCTTGCCGTGGGTTTGTGGTAATTTGCTTTGACTAGATTGAGGAAAGTACTTTCAAATCCAATTTTGTTGAGAGTTTTTCATCATGAATGGGTGCTGGATCTTATCAAATGCTTTATCTACATCTATTGATATGATCATATGACTTTTATCTTTATTTTATTGAGATGGTGTATTCTGTTGATTGACTAGAGAATGTTAAGCCATCCTTGCATCCACAAGCTAAACATATTTGGTCATAGTGTGTGATCTTTTGTTGAGTTTCTGGATTCTCTTTGCTGGTATTTTCTTGAAAATCTTTGTATCTGTATTCATCAAGGAAATAGGTCTGTAATTTTCTTTTTTTGTGGTGTCTCTATCGATTTGAGTATTAGGGTGATCTTTGCCTCATAGAAACTATTTGGGAGTATTTCTGTTTCTTCAATTCCTGGAAAATCTTAAAAATGTTGGAAGCAGTTCCTCTTTAAAGGTTTGAAATAGTTCACTATTGAATCCATCTGGGCCATGGATTCTGTTTGCAGGGATACTTTTGACCATCATTTCAATTTCCTTGTTAGTGATAGGTTCAAGTATTCCAAATCTTCTTGGTTCAGCCTTGGGAGGTAATTGGAATCCAATAATTTATCAATTTATTCAAAATTCTCTCATTTCCTGCTGCAAAGAATCTCAATATAATCTCTGATGATCCTATGTATTTCTGTAGTTTCTATTAGGATAACCCCCTTTGCATTTCTGATTTGATTTATTAGAATTCTTTCTCTTTGTTTTTTTGAGAGGCTTCTCATGGTTTATTGATCTTATTTATTTTCTCAAAGAACCAGCTTTTGCTTTTATTGGTCTTTTGGATTGTATTTTGGGATTGTAGCTCATTGATGTCTGGTACAAGTTTTATTATTTCCTTCCTCCAGCCTATTTTGGACTACTTTTGTTGGTCATTTTACAAAATCTTGACCTCTAATTTATTCATGTAGGCCCTTTCTTTCTTCCTAATGAATTCTGGCAGATCTATAATCTTTCCTCTTAACACTGCTTTTGCTGTGTCCCACAAGTTATGGTAGCTCGTGTCCTCATTCTCATTTGTTTCTGGAAATTTTTTATTTCCTCTTTGATTTCTTCCCTAAGCCAATGGTTGTTCATTACTCCCCTTAAAGAAAATATTTCCTTGCTGAGCTTCAGTCTGTTTGATCTATGGAGAAGTGTCAAAGAAGTGTTGAAATCTCCTTCAGTATTGTGTTGCTATCAATGTTTTTCTATAAGTCAATTAGAAGTTGTTTTTAAGTATTTTCCTGGTCTGTCATTAGGATCATATACATTGAGGAGGGTGAGTTCTTTCTGATGTACATATCCCATGATCATTAAGAAATGACCTTCACTGTCTCTGATCATCTTTAGCCTGAAGTCCATGTGGTCTGATACTAGTATCGCCACTCCAGCTTTGTGGAGGTGATATTTTCTTGAAAACTTGTTTCCCAGACTTTTACTTTTAGCCCATGGGTGCTTTGATTGTTCAGACGTGTTTCTTGCAGGCAGCAGAATGAATGTTGGTTTCAGTTTTCTAATTCATCTTCCCATTCTGTGCCTCTGAATTGGCACATTTAGTCCATTGACATTGAGAGAGATTGTTGTGGTGTGGATTTGTGCTCTCTTTATGTAGAATTTTTGTACTTGTGGGGATTGTCTTAGCTTAAAGTAGACCTGTTCATTCTTCTTGCAACAAAAATATGGAATGCTTTACAAGTTTGCATATCATCTCTGTGCAAGGACCATGCTCATCATTTTATCATTTCAATTTTAGTATATGTGTTAAACTCAGTAGGAGTTAATTTTTCCATATTTTTTCTCTTCTTATTACTTTGAGTGTTGTCCTTCCTCACTCCTATGGCAGACAATGATTCCTAATCAAGGAATGTATTTCAAAGCAGCATGAATAAATAGATTTAGAAATTTAATGTCCCAGAAAGAAAAATATGGTTTTTACCATATTATCTTTTACCATACCCTAGGCATCAGTTTTACAAAATAATTCTTTTGGAAGATGGTATATGAGTTTGTTTAATGTCGTTCCCTGAAACCTTAATTAAGACCATTAAATTAGAGCCTTTTGCTGTTTTCACCTCAGTCCCGTGTACTTCTCCAGGAAAAGGTGGATGGTGTTGTCTGCACTTTGACCACCTTGAATGTATGTAGGATTTTTGTCCTGAAGGATGAGCTGAGAAGCATATTGATGATTTCATTCCACCTTATTACAAGTTCAACTTGAACGGAAGGTGAGACTCATATGGCTCCTATAAAGGACAGAACAAAGGGTCTCAGTGAAGTTTAATGGCCAACTCACATTAACAACATAGATGACTCATAGTAACCTGTGTGCATCTTTGTGTATAGTGAGTTTCATATCTACTGATAGAGATTCTCAGTCATGACACATGGGCAAAACGGATCTGTAATTAAAATCTAGTTCTCTGAGCAGAGTGGGGTCTCTGACGTGATTGAACAAGTTTGTAGTAATTTATTACTAAGCACATAAGTATTTTCAATGATGCGTACTTTTCGATCTAAAATTAATTCCAAATATGTCTAAAACAACAGTCTCCTGACCTCGCACCTGGCTTTCCTCACTGGGGCCCCTTGGAGATGGCGGGGTGAGATTCCCTCACCGCCCTGAGCATAGACCCGGCAGCTGAAGACCTCTACAACCAGCCATAGGTACGCTTAAGACCACTCTTCCCAAGCTTGAAGGAGCCTCATGCATGAAGGAACTGGAAGAGGAACCCAAATGTGCGGGACCGGGGGATGAGATCTCCATGGCTGCTCAGATCAAGACTGTGCCCCCTCCTTCCAGATCCTCCATCTTCTAGTAATTAAGTGTTAAAACCACGATCTACCCCTGGATCCATGTAATGCCATCAATAGCCAACATCCAGAGACTGGATCTTATTTAGAAGAGAGTAACTCTGATTGTCCAGTTCTCACTCTCAGAGAACCTGGTAGGCTTCTGCGAGTATCTTGCCCGCATGGCGGAGTCTTTGTTTCTGGTCACTGTTTCTTTTGAGGTACAGAAGCTGCTTAATTTAAGATAGTTCCCTTTGTTTATCTCTGTTTCCAGTTGCTTGGCAAGTTGCATGTTATATTTGAAGATACCTTTAGCTTCAATGTCGTGGAGGGATTTGCCGACCTTGTCATCACTGTACCTGAGGGATTCTGGTGTGATGTTGATGACTTTGACCTATTTTTATCTGACTTTTGTGCATGGTGTTAGGTAGAGGTTTGAGCCATTTTTTTTTTTTTGCATATAGCTGTCCAGTTTTTTCTGCACCGTTTGTTTAGAAGGACTCTCTTGAACCACTTCACATTTCTTGCTCCCTTATCAAAGATTAGATGATTATATATTTGAGGGTGTGTGTCAGTATATTCAATCCTTTTCCATTGGTCTGCAGCTGAGCCTTTGTTTCAGTCCCATGCTGTTCTCATTATTATCGTTTGTAGTAGAGTTTGAGGTTGGGGAAGGTGATGCCTCCATCGTCTTTTCCCCAAGAATTGCTTTAGCTATTCGTGTGCGTTTGTTGTTCCATGTGAATTTCAGGAGTGCTTGATCAATTTCTTTGAAGAATGTCATGGGTATCTTTATAGGGATCAAGTTGAATTTTTACAATGCTTCTTGGAGAATTGCCATTTTGACAATGTTAATTCTCCCATTCCATAAGCAGGAGATATGTTTCCATTTCCTCGTGTCATTTTTTAATTTCTTATTGTATAGGTCCTTTACCTCCTTAGTTAAGCTGATTCCAAGGTTCTTGATTTTCTGAGGCACGATTGTGAGTGGGATTGCTTTTTCATGTCACTTTCTTCACTCTCATTATTTGCATATAAATAAGCCATAGACTTTTGGGTATTGAGTTTATAGCCTGCAATTTTACTATAAAAGTCTATTGCCTCTAGGAGTTTTTTCGTAGAGATTTTAGTATTCTCTAAATATAGTATGATATCTTCTGTGAATAGTGAGAGATTATTTCTACCTTTCATACATGAAAAACCCTAAATATCTTTTTCTTATCTATTTTCTATTCCAAGTACTTCCAGTACTACATTGAACAGAAGTGCCAAAATGAATTTTTACTTAGCACATTCTGTCTGTAAATTTCTATGCTAAGAACAGTGGAAGAAACAGTGATATCTTAGTAATTTACAAGTAAATTATGAAGACAGATAATTTAAAAGAATTTCTTTGTATAAATTTCCAAAATGTTTAGCTTTTATTAAATATATTAAGAATAAATCATAGGTCTTGATTATACCGTGAAGATTATTTTCATGTTAGAAGTTACCCTTCTAAAATGCAAGAAAGAGACACATTTTGAAAATGTTGATTATTCGTTCATTCATTCAATGAATGTTTGTAGTCTGGTTGTGCAGTGCCTGCAGAAAGTCAACCTGTACCCTCAGGTGAGTGCATCAACAGTCTGATGGTGTCTTCATGCTTCCCGATAACCTCAAATGGCCACTGTGCCTCTGGCTGGCTCCCAACAACTCAGGACTACATTTCCCGAGAAATTAAACTCCCGAAAGATATGTGGGAGCCATGTTAACAAACCACCCCTGGCTCAGCTATACAAGCTAATGGATTGGTCTTGTTTCAGAGACCCATAGACAAATCTGGAAGATATCAACAGTCACAGTTAACCTTGGAACTGCAAAAGGCTGAAGACACTAGGGTAAATCGGAGGGAGGCAGGTTAGTTTGGTGCCCACCCAACCAGAACCCAGTGCAGCCACTTTCTCCCACAATACAAAATCGCCACCATGCCCTCCTCTGTTTTCCACCGTCTCAGGATGACTCTCACTGAAACATAACAGCTGAAAATTCGGATATGTGTGTTTTGTGACTGAAATCTCCAGGCTTTCTCTGGGCAGGATGGGCATCCTACACTCACTGCCCTGTACTTATGGAAGCCTCAGCAGTCATTTCCATACCTCAAAGCTACTCCAACCTTACCTTCCTGATAAAAATGCTCAATTCCTTGAACAAAGATGATGACCTCTTAGTACCTGTATGAGACCCTTAATGCACAAAATAAAAAGGAAACAAAGAGAAAGAATCAAAGATCCTGCCATAGAGACAGGCTGGGGGTGGGGGTAGTTTGTTGGGGGATGGTTTTAGGGAACCAGGAATATTGGTTTTGGGAAATGTACACTAGAGGAAGGATGGAAGTTGGATCGTTGTATGACTGGAAGCAAATTATGAATAGATTTGTAATGGTCTATATCACAGATATTCAATAAAACATTAAAAATACTGATGGAACTTTAAAACCCAGCATAACTATTTTTGTGTTCTCTGTAGGAAAAAAAAATGTTACTCACCTGTGTGCCAATAGCTTGTAGAAAACTAAACCCAAAGATATATCAATGACTGCCTTTGGCATGAATACTGTAATTGCAGCTATGTTATGTTTTAGAATCAGTTCATGGACAAGACGCCAAGAGGAGCAGTGGCAAAGTGCATCAATGTTGAATGGATAATGTTTCAGGAGCTTGCAAGGGAGATGCGAAGCTTTGGCATGAGAAAAGGGAAGAAACAGAAGAGTGAAGTACTAATAAGTATCATGAGAAAAATGCAAGGGAGAACATTTCCTGGCAAGTGTCACACTCTGTTGAGCTTTTCGTGAGGATAAGCATTAGAAAGTATCTTTCCCATTTAGTGGTAAAAAGATTACTTTGATGGGTATATTTAAAATTTACTTTATCGATTAGAATCACTAAGAGATACACAGTTATAAAGTTGCTCATAACTGAGTTTCAGTCATTTAATGTTCTAGAACCTTTCCAGTATATTGGGGCATTTTTGAAGGAATATCCCTGGTGCGAGGACTAGGGCATCTGAATCTTAACTCATTTCACCAAATATATGATCTGTACTCACATGTTTTACACTGTCTCCCCTGCTCTTTGATTTATGTTTTCATGCAATATTTCCTTGTGAACCTCACTTCAAGTGAGGCTCCCTATTTAAGACAAGTACATGTTTCTGGGACATTACATATTTTTTTGGTTGCTGGGAGAGTCTCTAAAGCAATGCTCAGGAGGTGTGGGGGCCCTACAGACAATTCTCAGAAAACGTGGCCATGGTGCTTGGGGTCCTCCTATGCTATACAGCCTTTGATACTCTGGCAATCATGTGGTGCTGGGAGTCAAATTGAGTGCATGTGACACAAGTTCCATAAGCACTACACTATCTCCTGCAGCCCTGGGTATTAGATTTATGTCAGCATTCTGAGGTCCTCCCTTTTGTCAGAAAGCAGAGACTTGTGCAGGAGAAAGTGGAAGAGACATTAGGGTTTAGCTAGGTTCACTGAGTAGCTGGTGATACCATTAAGATTGGAACATAAAGTAAAAATAAAACAAGAGCCCCATGCCTTTTCCCGCTGAACTCGACACCCTCCACAGGGGGACACCTGCGGGGAACACCTGCAGCAGCTCCTTGGGACTGTCCATCACCAAATCAGCGCCTCCCCTCCAGGTGGGTAGGGGGAGCACAAGCCAGGTTCACCACTCCTCACCCCCAGCTCCCCGCATTTTCCTGCAGAACTGGACACCCTCCAGAAGGGGACACTTGAGGCAGCTCCATGGGATTTTCCATCCCTCCTCCTACATTCCAGGAACCTGGGTGGGAGTGACCCTGGGATGGGCCAGGGGCGTGGCCACCATATAGGGGTGTGTCCTCCCAGAAGTGGGCGTGGCCTTCTCCTGGGTGGCCAGCCGCAGTTATATTTCCCAGTCTGGGCACTCAGGACTTTCATCTCTCACTTTGTCGCCTAATACCGACTAAAAATGTCTGACCACCTCTACTAGAATACAACAACATTCCACTCGCCTACTCCATTTCTAAGAAAAGACCTGTATGAAATGTGCTGTACAAGCTCAAAACTAAAAAGTACCTCCTCCAAAGCGCAAATCTCCACCACAAGGAGAATATGAAGAAAAGAAAAATTCTCAATCGAGGTTGTCCACAATTGCGCTCTCATTGATAAAGAATTCCAGGATAAAATGCAGAGGGTGTTCAAGGATCTACTCAAAGAATCAATGGAAGAGATATCCAATGACTAAAATAAGAAATGAAAGAAACAATAGAACAGAGAGTCAAGAAAATACAGGAAGAAAAGAGAACAGAATTTTAAAAAGCTACAAAAAGAAGAGTCACAAATAAAGGATTCAGTGGATGAAATTAAAAAGTTAGTAAGTGCCCTTAGCAATAGGATAAGTGCAGCTGAAGAGAGGATCAGCGAGCTTGAAGATGAGCAACAGAACTCCCACTGGGAAGAACAAGCAATAGGAAAAGACATCAAAATGGCTCTAAGGAGAATCAGAGACCTAGGGGATGACGCCAAGAGGAACAAAATTACAATCATTGGAGTACCAGAAGGAAAGGGAAACAACCCCAATGAAAAAGCTAGAGTAAAAGAAACCATTGCTGAAAAGTTCCCAGAGTTAAGGAAAGCAGACATCCAGTTCCAAGGAGCCAGAAGGGTACCAGCTAAAGGAGACCCCAGAAAAAAACACTCCAAGCATATCATATTCAGAACGATGGATGCTGTGGACAGAGACACAATATTACAAGCAGCAAGGTCAAAGAAGGAAATTACATACAAAGGAGCACCCCTTAGATTCACAGCAGACCTATCAGTGGAAATCCTCCAAACCCGAAGGCAATGGTTGTATATAGTGAAAAAATTCAAAGAAATGAACGCCTCACCGAGAATACTCTATCCAGCTAAACTCTAACTCAAATTCGATGTGAACGATACACCACTTTTTAGATAAACACAAACTCAGGAACTTCATACACTCAAAACCAAATCTAAAAGAAGAAGTAAAGGGGCTCCTGTAAGATAAGAAGGAAAACACGTGTAAATCAACTCCTAAAGGAAGATGGCACAAAACCCCATGACAATAATCTCCCTTAATGTCAATGGTCTAAATGCACCTACAAAGAGACACAGAGTGGCAAAATGGGGTCAGGAACTGAAACCAGCATTCTGCTGTCTACAAGAAACTCATCTGAACAATCAGAGCAAACACAGACTCAAAGTGAAAGGATGGAAAACAATCCTGCAAGCAAACAGCTCCCTCACAAAAGCTGGGATGGCCATACTAATATCCGACAACATTAATTTCAGGCTGAAAAAGATTAGAAGGGACAGCGAGGGCCACTTTCTCTTCATCAAGGTATACATTCCACATGAAGAAATCATACTCTTAAATGTATATGTACCTAATGAAGGAACAGCTAGATACCTAAAACAACTGCTAACAGATTTTAAAGAGGACAGTGCTAGCAACACCATAGTAGATGAAGACTTCAACATCGCCTTATCACCTCTGAATAGATCAACAAGAACAAAACTCAGCAAGGAAACATTGTCTTTGAATGAAGTAATAGAAGAGATAGGACTTATAGACCTATACAGGGCTTTACACGCCCCAAAGAAAGAATACACATTCTTCTCCAGTGCGCATGGAACATTTTCCAAAATCGACTATGTGCTAGGCCACAAAACATACCTCAATAGAATCAGGAAGATAGAAAGAGTATCAACAATCTTTTCAGACCATGATGCACTGAGGATAGATGTGAATCACACACAGACACGGACAACCAAATCGAACACCTGGAAACTAAACAAGTCACTGCTGAACAATGTGTGGGTCAGGAAGGACGTCAAGGAAGAAATCAAATGATACCTGGAAACAAATCAGAACGAAGACACGAACTACCAGAGCTTATGGGATGCAGCTAAACCCCTATTAAGGGGAAAATTCATAGCTCTGCAAGCATATCTAAGGACGGAAGAAAAGATGCACATAAGCAACTTATTTCACAGCTCAAGTTCTTATAAAAGGATCAAGAAAAGGATCCTACATTGGGCAGAAGGAAAAAGATCTAAAACTTAGAGCAGAAATCAACGACATGGAAACCTAAGAAACAATCCGAAAGATCAAAGAAACCAAGAGCTGGTTCTTTGAGAAAATAAACAAGGTAGATATACCACTAGCAACACTCACAAAGAAACAGAGAGAGAAAACACTAATACACCGAATCAGAAATAAAAATAGAGATATCACAATGGAATCCAAAGAAATTCAAAGGATCATCAGATACTACATTGAAAGTCTGTATGCCAAGAAAAAAGAGTAGTTAGAAGAAATGGATAACTTCCTGGATTACTAAAATCTCCCAAAGATGAGTCAAGAAGATATAAAATACCTGAATAGACCTAGTCACATAAATGAAATTGAAACTGTAATCAAAATTCTTCCCAAAAACAAAAACCCAGGTCCAGATGGAATCACTACCGAATTTTTCAAAACTTTTAAAGAGGATCTACTGCCCGTCCTTCTCAAACTTTTCCAGGAAATTGAAAAAACAGAAACTCTCCCAAACAGTTTCTATGAAGCCCATATCTGTCTAATACCAAATGGAAACAAAGACACCATGAGAGAAAAAAACTACAGGCCGATATCACTGATGAACACGGAGGAGAAGATTCTGAACAAAATACTAGCAAATAGAATTCAACAACTCATCAAAAAGATCATACACCATGACCAAGTGGGATTCATCCCGGGCGATGCAAGGATGGTTTAACATTCGGAAATCAATCAACATAATCCATCATATCAACAAAAGAAAAGATAAAAATCATATGATCATATCAATAGATGCAGAGAAAGCAATTGACAAGATCCAGCATCCGTTTATTATGAAAACCCTCGCCAAATTGGGGATAGAGGGGACTTACCCCAATATATTTAAATCCAGCTACCACAAGCATACAGCAAGCATCATCCTCAAAGGGGAAAATCTGAGAGCGTTCCGCCTAAGATCAGGAACGAGATAAGGTTCCGACTCTTTCAACTGGTGTTGAACATAGTACTGGAAATACTAGCAATAGCAATTAGGCAAGCAAAAGAGATTAAGGCCATCCAAATAGTTAAGGAAGAAATCAAGCTCTCACTATTCGCAAATGATATGATACTATACTTAAAGAACCATAAAACCTCTACCAAGAAACTCCTAGAAATAATACACTCGAGAGTAAAGTTAAAGGTATAAAATAAATACCAAAAAATCCATGGCTTTACTATACACAAATAGTGAGAGAGAAGAAAATGACAAGATGAAAACAATCCCATTCACAATTGTGTGCCAGAAAATCAACTACCTAGGAATTAATTTAACTAAGCAAGTAAAGGAACTTTACAAAGAAAACTACAAAACGCTGCTTCTTGAAATAAAAGAGGATGCGAGGAAATGGAAAAATATCCCCTGTTCATGGATCTGGAGAATTAATATTGTCAAAATGGCAATACATCCAATAGCACTGTAGAAATTCAATGTGATCCCTATTAGGATACGCATGACATTCTTCAAAGAATTGGAGCAAACACTCCTGAAATTTATATGGAACAATAAACCCCCATGATGAGCTAAAGCAATTCTTGGGAAAAAGAAAATGGGAGGAATTAACCTCCTGAACCGCAAACTTTACTAAAAGTAGTAATAATTAAAACAGCCTGATACTTGCTACATGCATAGCATACTTTTTCTTAGATTTTTTGATTTTTCTAGGATATATTGATCATCTTTTTTTAAAATTTTTTTTATTAGTGAAACACCATGAGGTACAGTTGTAGATTTACAATTTTTTGTGCTTGGGTTTGATTATACAATGATCAGATACCCATCCCTCCACCAGTGCCCAATTTCCACCACCATGGATAATATCCCCCCAACCACCATACGCCCATCCTCCCTGCCTCTGTGGCAGGGCAATCCCCTGTGTTCTCTCTCTCCTTTTGGGTGTTGTAGTCTGCAAAAGAGGCATTGAGTGGCAAACATGTTCAGTCCGTAGTCCACTTTCGACACGCATCTCCCCTCCTGGGAGGATCCTCCAAACACCCTTTATTTGGTGTTCCCTTCTCTATCTGAACTGCCCTTTCCTCTAGAATGCCCGACTGGCCACTAAGCTATGGAGTAATCCTCCTGGTGCTGATCTCAGCTATTCTTGGCTATTAATCTCGTATTTTGTTACTTTATATCCCCCAGATGAATGCAATCTTTCTGTGTCTATCCCTCTCTTTCTGACTCATTTCTCTTAGCATGATACTTTCCATGTTGTACCACTTGTATGTAAATTTCATGACTTCATCTTTTCTAAGAGCTACATAGTACTCCAATGTGTAGATGTACCAAAGTTTCTTTAACCAGTCATCTGTTCTTGGGCATTCAGGTTTCTTCCAGTTTCTGGCTATTGTATAGAGTGGTGCAATGAACAAACACGTGCAGATATCACTTCGACTATACATTTTTGCCTTTCTGGGATATATTCCCAGGAGTGGTATTGCTGGGTCAAATGGGAGCTCAATTTCTAATTTTTTGAGAATCATCCATACTGTTTTCCAGAAGGGCTGAACCAGTCGACATTCCCACTAACAGTGAAGGAGAGTCCCTTTCTCGCCACACCCGCGCCAGCATCAGTTGCTTTTGTTCTTTTGAATGTGGGCCAGTCTCTGAGGTGTGAAATGGTATCTCATTGTGGTTTTGATCTGCATCTCCCTGATGATTAATCATGTAGAGCATTTTCTCATGTGCTTTTTTTGCCATTCGGATTTCTTCTTTGAGAAAGTTTCTATTCATTTCATTGCCCCATTTTTTGATGGGGTTGGATGTTTTCTTCTTGTGGATTTTAACCAGTATTTTGTATATCCTGGATATCAACCCCTTGTCACATGTGTATTCGGCGAATATCCTTTCCCATTCTGTAGACTGTCTTTTTATTTTGGTCACTGTTTCTTTGGAGGTGCAGAAGCTTCTTAGTTTAAGATAGTCCCATTTATCCATTTATCTATCTCTGTTTTCACTTGCTCAGACAGTGGCGTGGCATCTTTTTTTTTCACTATTAGGATTTTATTTGATTTTTAACAACTGCAAACTTTTTGCATAGTAAAAATTCCCTCAAATTTATGCACTTTTGTATTTTTTTTGCAATTTTTTTAACATGAACTATTACATTATATACTTATTGCTGGAGCTATAGCCCAGCGGTAGGGCATTTGCACTGCAAGTGGCCGGCCTGGCCAATCTGGGTTAAATTCCTCTGTCCCTCTTAGAGAGCCCGACAAGCTACCGAGAGTATCTCGCCAGCATGGTGAAGCCTGGTAAGCTACCCATGACGTATTCAGTATGATTTTGCAAAGCCTTCATAGAAGATTCCATGAATCTCGCAATCCTCCCAGGAAAAAGTTCTTTCCTCTGGAGCCTGATATTGCCAGAGAAGGCATTTAAGAGAATGAGGCTCTCAGGATATACTGAAAATATTCCTGCAAATACAGTAACAACAAGTCTCACAATGGAGATGTTACCGGGCCTGCTAGAGCTAATCGATGAACAACTGGAGGACAGTGCTATAGATCTACTTACTCTTATTAGGATTATATTTATATTATATGCCTGAAGTTATGTCTACTTTTTTCCCGTTTATTTTATTTTATTTTTTTTTACAGTTGTAAATTTACAATTTTTTGTGCTTTGGTTTCAATTATACAATGATCAGATACCCATCCCTCCACCAGTGCCCATTTTCCACCACCATGGATAATATCCCCCCCGACCCCCATCCCCCCATCCCCCCCTACCTCTGTGGCAGGGCAATCCCCTGTGTTCTCTCTCTCCTTTTGGGTGTTGTGGTCTGCAAAAGAGGCATTGAGTGGCAAACATGTTCAGTCCATAGTCCACTTTCGACATGCATCTCCCCTCCTGGGAGAGTCCTCCAAACACCCTTTATTTGGTGCTCCCTTCTCTGTCTGAGCTGCCTTTTTCTCTAGAATGCCCGACTGGCCACTAAGCTATGGAGTAATCCTCCTGGTGCTGATCTCAGCTATTCTTGGCTATTAATCTCATATTTTGTTACTTTATATCCCCCAGATGGATGCAATATTTCTATGTCTATCCCTCTCTTTCTGACTCATTTCGCTTAGCATGATACTTTCCATGTTGTACCACTTGTATGTAAATTTCATGACTGCATCTTTTCTAAGAGCTACATAGTACTCCATTGTGTAGATGTACCAAAGTTTCTTTAACCAGTTATCTGTTCTTGGGCATTCAGGTTTCTTCCAGTTTCTGGCTATTTTAAAGAGTGCTGCAATGAACAAACAAGTGCAGATATCACTTCGACTATACATTTTTGCCTTTCTGGGATATATTCCCAGGAGTGGTATTGCTGGGTCAAATGGGAGTTCAATTTCTTTTTTTTATTTATTTTTTTATTTTTTTAATAAATTTATTTTTTTTATTAGTGAAACACCATGAGGTGCAGTTGTAGACTTACAAATTTTTGTGCTTGGGTTTCCTTAGAATTTTTTTTTCCCTTTATTTTATTTTATTTTTTTTTACAGTTGTAGATTTACAGTTTTTTGTGCTTTGGTTTCAATTATACAATGATCAGATACCCATCCCTCCACCAGTGCCCATTTTCCACCACCATGGATAATATCCCTCCCACCCCCATCCCCCCATCCCCCCTGTCTCTGTGGCAGGGCAATCCCCTGTGTTCTCTCTCTCCTTTTGGGTGTTGTGGTCTGCAAAAGAGGCATTGAGGGGCAAACATGTTCAGTCCATAGTGTACTTTCAACATGCATCTCCCCTCCTGGGAGGATCCTCCAAACATCCTTTATTTGGTGCTCCCTTCTCTATCTGAACAGCCCTTTCCTCTAGGATACCCGGCTGGCCTCTAAGTTATGGTGTAATCCTCCTGGTGCTGATCTCAGCTATTCTTGGGTATTAATCTCATACTTTGTTACTTTATATCCCCCAGATGAATGCAATCTTTCTATGTCTATCCCTCTCTTTCTGACTCATTTCGCTTAGCATGATACTTTTCATATTGTACCACTTGTATGTAAATTTCATGATTTCATCTTTTCTAAGAGCTACATAGTACTCCATTGTGTAGATGTACCAAAGTTTCTTTAACCAGTCATCTGTTCTTGGGCATTCAGGTTTCTTCCAGTTTCTGGCTATTGTAAAGAGTGCTGCAATGAACAAACAAGTGCAGATGTCACTTCGACTATACATTTTTGCCTCTCTGGGATATATTCCCAGGAGTGGTATTGCTGGGTCAAATGGGAGCTCAATTTCTAATTTTTTGAGAATCGTCCATACTGTTTTCCAGAAGGGCTGAACCAGTCGACATTCCCACTAACAGTGAAGGAGAGTCCCTTTCTCGCCACATCCGCACCAGCATCAGTTGCTTTTGTTCTTTTGAATGTGGGCCAGTTTCTGAGGTGCGAGAAGGTATCTCATTGTGGTTTTGATCTGCATCTCCCTGATGATTAATGATGTAGAGCATTTTCTCATGTGCTTTTTTGCCATTCGGATTTCTTCTTTGGGAAAGTTTCTGTTCATTTCATTGCCCCATTTTTTGATGGGGTTGGATGTTTTCTTCTTGTGGAGTTTAACCAATATTTTGTATATCCTGGATATCAACCCATTGTCATATGTGTATTCGGCGAATATCCTTTCCCATTCTATAGACTGTCTTTGTATTTTGGTCACTGTTTCTTTGGAGGTGCAGAAGCTTCTTAGTTTAAGATAGTCCCATTCATCTATCTCTGTTTTCACTTGCTCTGCCAGTGGCGTGGGGTCTTTGAAGATACGATTAGCTTCAATGTCATGGAGGGTTTTGCCAACTTTGTCTTCAATGTACCTTATGGTTTCTGGTCTGATCTTTAGGTCTTTAATCCATTTTGATCTTACTTTTGTACACGGTGTTAGGCAGAGTTCTGAGCCCATTTTTTTGCATGTAGTCGTCCAGTGATGCCAGCAAAATTTGTTAAAGAGGCTTTCCTTACTCCACATCACATTACTTGCACCTTGACCAAAGATTAGATGATCATATGATTGAGGGGAGATATCAGTGTATTCAACCCTGTTCCATTGGTCTGCAGTTCTGCCTTTGTTCCAGTACCATGCTGTTTTAATTATTACTGCTTTGTAGTACAGTTTGAAGTTCGGGAGGTTGATTCCTCCCATTTTCTTTTTCCCAAGAATTGCTCTAGCTATTCGTGGGGGCTTATTGTTCCATATAAATTTCAGGAGTGTTTGCTCCATTTCTTTGAAGAATGTCGTGGGTATCCTTATAGGGATTGCATTGAATTTATACAATGCTTTTGGTAGTATTGCCATTTTGACAATGTTAAGTCTCCTGACCCATGAGCAGGGGATATCTTTCCATTTCCTCATGTCCTCTTTTATTTCCTGAAGTAGCGTTTTGTAGTTTTCTTTGTACAGGTCCTTGACTTCCTTAGTAAGATGATTCCTGGATACTTGATTTTCTGGGGAACAATTGTGAACAGGATTGTTTTTTGCATGTTGCTTTCTTCTCTCTCACTGTTTGCATATAGCAAAGCCATGGACTTTTGTGTATTGATTTTATAGCCTGCAACTTTACTATACGAGTCTATTGTTTCTAGGAGTTTTTTGGTGGAGGTTATTGGGTTCTCTAAGTATAGTGTCATATCATCTGCGAATAGTGAGAGCTTGATTTCTTCCTTTCCTACCTGAATGCACTTAATATCTTTTTCTTGCCTAATCGCTATTACAAGTACTTCCAGTACTATATTGAACACCAGTGGAGAGAGTGGGCATCCTTGTCTCGTCCCTGATCTTAAAGGGAAGGCTCTCTGTTTTTCCCCATTGAGGATGATGCTTGCTGTAGGCTTGTGGTAGATGGCTTTAATTATGTTGAGGAAGATCCCCTCTATACCCATTTTGGCTAGGGTTTTCATCATAAAGGGGTGCTGGATCTTGTCAAATGCTTTCTCTGCATCAATTCATATAATCATATGCTTTCTACATTTTCTTTTGTTGATATGATGGATTATGTTGATTGATTTTCGAATGTTGAACCATCCTTGCATCCCTGGGATGAATCCTACTTGGTCATGGTGTATGATCTTTTTGATGAGTAGTTGGATTCTATTTGCTAGTAGTTTGTTGAGGATCTTTGCATCTATGTTCATCAGGGATATCGGTTTGTAATTCTCTTTCTTTGTGGTATCTCTGTCTGCTTTTGGTATCAGAGTGATATTTGCTTCGTAGAAACTGTTCGGAAGTGTTTTTGATATTTCAATTTCGTGGAAAAGCTTAAAGAGGATTGGGAGTAAGTCCTTTTTAAAGATTTGGAAGAATTCACTAGTGAATCCATCCGGACCAGGACTTTTGTGCTTGGGGAGACTTTTTATTACCATTTCAATTACCTTGATGGTGATAGGTCTGTTCAGGTATTCCAGGTCTTCTTGGTTCAGCCTTCGGAGTCAGTAGAAGTCTAGGAATTTATCCATTTCCTCGAGGTTTTGATTTTTTGTGGCATACAGTTTCTCAAATTATTCCCTGAGGATCCTTTGAATTTCTGTAGTTTCTGTTGTAAAGACACCCTTTTCATTTCTGATTCGGTTTATTAGGGTTTTCTCTCTCCCTTTCTTTGAGTTTTGCTGAAGGCTTATCAATCTTGCTAATTTTCTCGAAGAACCAGCTCTTGGTTTCATTTATCTTTCGGATTGTTTTTTGGTTTTCCATCTCGTTAATCTCTGCTCTGAGTTATATTATTTCCTTTCTCCTGTTCGGGTTGTGCTCCTTTTTTTGGTCCTTCTCCAAGCTCTTAAACTGTGACATTAGGTTTCTTATGTGTGCTCACGCCTCCTTCCTGAGGAATGCTTGTAGAGCTATAAACTTTCCTCTTAACACAGCTTTTGCTGTGTCCCATAAGTTTTGGTAACTCGTGTCCTCATTTTCATTCGTTTCTAGGAATCTTTTGATTTCATTTTTGATTTACTGTCTAAGCCACTCGTTGTTGAGTTGAGCACTGTTTAATTTCCAGGTGTTTCATTTTGTTTTCTGTTTTTGTATGTGATTTACTTCTAATTTCAGCGCATTATGGTCTGGGAAGATTGTCGATACAAACTCTATCTTCTTAATTTTTTGGAGACATGTTTTGTGGCTCAGCATGTGGTCTATCTTGGAGAATGCTCCATGTACGCTTGAGAAGAATGTGTATTCAGCTTTTTGTGGATGAAGTGTCCTGTATATATCTACCAAGTCCCTTTCTTCCATTGTTTCCCTCAGATGAATTATGTCCTTGCTTAGCTTGAGTCTGGTTGATCTATCAATTGGTGACAAAGCAGTGTTGAAGTCTCCCACTAGTATTGTGTTGCTGTTGACGGCTTTTTCCAAATCTATGAGTAGTTGTTTTAAGTTCTTTGCTGGTCTCTCATTAGGTGCATATATATTTATTATTGTAAGTTCTTCCTGTTTTACAGATCCTTTGATCAATAAGAAATGGCCTTCACTGTCTCTTATGACCTTCCTCACTCTGAAATCGATGTGGTCTGATATTAGGATGGCTTCCCCAGCTTTTTTATGGGAGCTGTTTGCCCGTAGGATTGTTTTCCAGTCTTTGACTCTGAGTCTGTGTTTGCTTTGACTATTGAGATGTGTTTCTTGCAGGCAGCAGAATGTTGGGTTCAATTTTCTAATCCATCCTGCCACTCTATGTCTTTTAATTGGTGCGTTTAGCCCATTGACATTGAGAGAGATTATTGTTATGGGATTTTGTCCCATTATTCTGTTGAAATTTGGTGTATTTCAGAGGCCTGTCTTGCCTTAATGTAGCCCATTTAGTTGTACTTGTAAACATGGTTTTGAGTCTATGAAGTTCCTGAGCTGTAGTTTGTCTCTGAAACTGTGTGTTGTTCCTTCTATTATGAATAAGAGTCTCGCTGGGTAAATATTTTTGGGGAGGAATTTATTTCATTGAGTTTTTTTCACTATGTCCCACCACTGTTTTCGGGCCATGAGGGTTTCATCAGAAAAATCAGCTGTGAATTTTAAGGATGCTCCTTTGTAAGTGATTTCTTTCATCGATCTTGCTGCTTTCAGAATTTTGTCTCTGTCTAAGGTTTTGGTCATTTTGATCAGAATGTGTCTTGGGGTATTTTTATTCGGATTTCTTCTAGCTGGTACCCTTCGGGCCTCCTGAATATGGTCACAAGTTTTCTTCAGCTCTGGAAACGTTTTAGCAATGATGTCTTTGACAGTTTCTTCTTCATCAAGGTTTTCTTCCTGTACCTCTGGGACTCCAATAATTCTTATGTTACCCCTCTTGGCTTCATTACGATCTTCTCTTGCCATCTGTTCCCGAATTGTGAGTCTCTTTTCCATTTTCTGCTCTTTTCTGGAGAGTCTCTGAACTTCATCTTCGAGCTCACTGATTCTGTTCTCAGCAGCTCTTACTCTGCTGCTGAGGCCTTCCACTGAGCTTTTCAATTCGCCTACGAGATTTTTCAGGTCTGATATTTCTGATTGCATTTTCCTCATTTCTGCCTTCAAATCCTCTTGTCTTCTATTGGCATTGCTTTCCATTGTTTCTTTTAATTCCCTAAGCATCCTAAGTAGCTCCCTCCTGAATTCCTTGTCAGAGAGGTTGTCTAACACTACAGTACTGTTTGTGTCATCTTGGCTAGACTCTTCAATATGAAAGTTTGGTGGGCTTTTGCATTGCTTTACCATTGTGAGAGGTGTGGTTTAGTCCTTCACGTTCACTGTTACAATTCTGCTTGATATGCAGTGTGAGTTAAGATAGGCTTATGAGTTATTGGCTACTGTGTTTCTAGTGGCTGAGCTAAAATAGAGAAGTTTCCATCTAAGAAGTTAGCTTATGGTTCCTATGGCATATGTAGTGGGAAAATATTTCGCGGCCACGACAGCAGCCGCGGCTCCGGAAAGAGTCCCTGGCACTGGGCGAGGAGTTGGGAACGTCTCCTGTTTGGAATTGGAGCTGTTCAGCTTTGTTGCCCAGAGCAGGGCCTCTGTGCCCATCCCACGCAGATGAGGGGTTGAAAACCGGCTGTCTAGGGGCTGTTTCTAGCTGCGCGTGCCCAGAGAGGGACCCAGGCCCTTGGGGGCGGGCTGTACCTGTTGGAATTGGAGCCGTTCAGCTTTGTTGCCCAGAGCTGGGCCTCTGTGCCCATCCCACCAATTTTCTTTCTTTTATATGGTCACTTAAAACATGAATTCTTTGCTTCTTCAAATACATTTTGGAAATGATTTTTTAAAATTTTTTTATTAGTGAAACACCATGAGGTACAGTTGTAGATTTACAATTTTTTGTGCTTGGGTTTGATTATACAATTACCAGATACCCATTCCTCCACCAGTGCCCATTTTCCACCACCATGGATAATATCCCCCCCACCCCCTTCCTCCCATCCCCCCCTTCCTCTGTGGCAGGGCAATCCCCTGTGTTCTCTCTCTCCTTTTGGGTGTTGTGGTCTGCAAAAGAGGCATTGAGTGGCAAACATGTTCAGTCCATAGTCCACTTTCGACATGCATCTCCCCTCCTGGGAGGGTCCTCCAAACATCCTTTATTTGGTGCTCCCTTCTCTGTCTGATCTGCCCTTTCCTCTAGAATGCCCGATGGCCACTAAGCTATGGAGTAATCCTCCTGGTGCTGATTTCAGCTATTCTTGGCTATTAATCTCATATTTTGTTACTTTATATCCCCCAGATGAATGCAATCTTTCTATGTCTATCCCTTCTTTCTGACTCATTTCGCTTAGCATGATACTTTCCTTATTGTACCACTTGTATGTAAATTTCATGACTTCATCTTTTCTAACAGCTACATAGTACTCCATTGTGTAGATGTACCAAAGTTTCTTTAACCAGTCATCTGTTCTTGGGCATTCAGGTTTCTTCCAGTTTCTGGCTATTGTAAAGAGTGCTGCAATGAACAAACAAGTGCAGATGTCACTTCGACTATACATTTTTGCCTCTCTGGGATATATTCCCAGGAGTGGTATTGCTGGGTCAAATGGGAGCTCAATTTCTAATTTTTGATAATCGTCCATACTGTTTTCCAGAAGGCCTGAACCAGTCGACATTCCCACCAAAAGTGAAGGAGTGTCCCTTTCTCACCACATCCGCGCCAGCTTCGTTTGCTTTTGATTGGAAATGATTTTTAATTAAAAAAATGTTGTATTAACATGTCATTATTAAAAAGAAACATATAGCCAAAGGAGTTAGTGCAGTATGTAGAGGGTGTTTACCTTGTATGCGGCTAACCTGAGTTCAGTCCCCGGAACCCTGATCCTGCCAGGAGTGATCTCTGGATACAGAGTTAGAAGTGAGCCCAGTGCACATCTGGGTGCGCTCCCCTACCACAAAAAAGAAAGAAAAGAAAAGAAAAGAAAAGAAAAACATATAACTGATTCTTGAGTGACATAGTGGTTAATGGTGCTAACTGGTATATAACTTTTGAAAATCCCCAAATTTAAGAGATAGTCTGCTGTTGACCTAGAAGTTGGTTTTTTAATAGTATTTACTCACATTGTCTGCAATTAGTGCTATTTGTGGCCTGTAAATCTGTAAATTTTGATACATTTTAAAAAATTATAATGGATTTTATAATGGACTTCATAATGAATTGGTATTTTAGAGTAATAAGTGATAAATTGTATTTCTGTTTTTGTGGGGTATTTTGGCCATAGTATGTGGTGCTTGGGACTTCTGACTCTGTGCTCAAGGGTCATTCCTGGTGATGCCAGCCATTAAGTTCGGTTGACTATATGCATGGTAAGTGCTTTAACCCCTCTACTAATTCTGGGGGCCAATCAAATAAATAATCTGCATATACCTTATACATGCATGGCATACTTTGTCTTAGATTTTTTGATATTTCTAGGATATATTGATCATCTTTAATTATTTCACATCAATACCAATCTCCAAAAAAGTTTCAAAATATAATTATTGACATAAAATCATATAGAAATCCAAATTTGTATTGTTCATGGGATAACTATATTAAGAAGAAAATAAAACCACAATAAACATACAAGTAAAATGCAGGAGTCTTTCAATTATGTATTTATATCTGTATATATACAAGTATAATCTTTAAAATATAATTCTCAGATACTATAACATTTTATTGAGTTTTTTATAATTGCAATGTTTTACTGTTAAGATGATATTGTTGTGAACATTTATATCTATTTGTCTACTTTTCTGATTGTTTACTTAAGATCTGATATTAAAAGCTAACTTAAGCACAGCGGGTAGGGCGTCTGCCTTGCACGCAGCCAACATAGCTTACCCGAGTTCGATTCCTCCGCCCCTCTCGGAGAGCCTGGCAAGCTACCGAGAGTATTCGATATGCCAGACACAGTAACAACAAGTCTCCAATGGAGACGTTACTGGGCCCGCTCGAGCAAATCGACGATCAACGGGAGGGCCTTTACCTTTACCTTTACCTTACTAGGGCTTGAGCGATAGCACAGCTGGTAGGATGTTTACCTTGCAAGCGCCCGACCTGGGTTCAATTCCCAGCATACCATATGTTTCCCTGAGCACCGCTAGGGGTAATTCCTGAGTGCAGAGCCAGGAGTAATCCCTGTGCATCGCGAGGTGTGACCCAAAAAGAAAAAAAAAAAAGCTAACTTACTTATGACTGGGTATGTAGCCCAGGGCTAAATCACTTGGCTTGCAAGTATGAAATTTTGGGTTCTATTCCTCACACTATAGGAAAAAAAAAACAAAATCACTAACTGTGGTTGAAAACATATCTCAGTGGTAAAATATTTGCCTCACATTTGTGAGGTAATGGGTTTGATCCCTGAATTTCCATATACGCTCACAAAAGCTAATTTACTTAAAGAATATTAAACGGCTTTAAACCAAGTATATATTGCCGTACTATTATACAGATTTAATTCTCAATAAAATAACTTGAAAAGATCCATTTATAGCATCTTTGCTAGGAAAAGATGTTACCTGATATTTAAATGTTTGTAATTTGGGGACACATTTTAATTTGTCATTTTAATTTGTGCTCTTTGTCTACTAGTGAGCTTGAAAATTGCTCTTGTGTTTATGAGGAATTTACACTTCTTTCAATAGAGATTATATGATCATGGTTTATGCTTATTTTTTCTATACAAGTTTAATAGCTAAATACTGATTTATTTCACAGCAGTAATTTATTAAAAACATTCATCATTTGCCTATCATATTAATTGCCATTAGTTGTTTGTTTTGCTTGTTTTTTGATCACTTAATTTTCTTTTTATGTTTTCTTTCAGATTGTAAGATTTTCACACAAATGAGCATATATTTTTCTTTATATTCTACAGTTTTACATTGAGAACAACTGTTTGTTTTGTAAAATAAGATACTTGTGCATTTACAATTTCTTCTCATTATTTTTACATTTTAACACATCTCGATTCATCTACAACTTATCACAGTAAATGTTGTCATATTGAAAGAAACCACCATTTTTTTCAATCATAGCACTGTAGCACTATCCTCCCGTGTTTCATCCATTTGCTGGAGTGGGCACCAGTAACATCTTACAACAGATTGTGAGACTTGTTGTTACTGGTTTTGGCCTATTGAATACGTCATGGGTAGCTTGCCAGGCTTTTGCTATGAGGGCAAGATATTCTGGGTATCTGGGTATCTTGCCGGGCAGAGGAATAGGAATCAGGGTTGGCCTACTGCAAGGCAAATGCCCTACCCGCTGTTATGTAAACGGTATATAAAAATACTAGGAATACCGAATGTTGTTTCTTTCACAGTGCAATATAAATGATTATTTAGTAATTTTCTTGATTTATTAATGAAATATGTAAGCTCTTGAGTATAATGGGAGTAGTTTTCTAACACAATAGTCTGAGGAATTTGAAACTGTTCTAACTGTTTTGTAGGATTCCATCTCCCTAGCCTGCTTCATTCTACCCCTCTCTTTATCCAATCCGGTCTTCTTCTTGGGAATCTGAACTCCTGATTGGCTAGCCTCTACCTTTCAACTGCCTACTTTATGACATCATTCTCCCACCAAACCAACCACCAACTGGTAGAACCTTGGGGTTCCCATGCGGTTGTTTGTAAAATATTTGAATCATCCCGGCAGGTGACCAGTTTCCAATGACCAATCACCATTGACCAGTCATCTGTACTGGACACTTGTGGTCTTAAGCCGCTGCAGTTTACTGACTTACTCTCGTACTGTCTCCTCTTCTTGTCTACCTTTCATCAGTATTTCTTCTTCTCTGACCATGTAAGGTAAGGAATAATACTTTTCAAAGATTTAATTAGATTTATCATCCGTAAACTTAGCAGTCTAGTAAAAACAACATGTAGTAGTGAAGGAAAGTATTCAAGTTGAATTTTATAAGCCTCATTTTTGTTGACTTTGACATTTGCTGTGTGATTTTAGACATTGGCTTTCTTTCTCTCACATACAAACTGTTTTTCCTCATTGACTACTTTATATTTTAGAAATATTTATGAGCTCAAATACAAACATATATATATATATGTTGATTCTCTGTGTTTCTTTTTACTTTTCATCGTGTATTTTACATAATATCCTTTGAAAAAAGTAAATCAGAGACAGTATTTTTACAGAAAAAGAAAATGTAGATGCTGTGGAAACCTGATAATACATACTCGCACGTTTTCTCTGTAATAGTCTCTCCTCTTGTATTTATACTTCAGTATTTTAAATATAGTGCTATTACACAGTAATAATCATTTTTCTTTGAGTTTTCTATTGAAACCAGGTAATAAGAAAATTTGGGGCATGGGGAAGGTGTGGAGTGCTGAGCGATAGGGAGGCAAGCCCTCAAAGGTAAGAAAGTTTGGGATCACTTTCATCAAACATTGACCAATCGAAACCAAGACGATATGAGGGAGAATAAAATAGGAAAGAAAGAATGACAGAATATGGACGGCAATTATCAAGGAAGGGGAAACTGTCTGGATTGAATGTTGAAGAAAACCAACGATTTAAAATCAAAAAAGAAAGAATATATGTTAAATATGATGAGGTAAATACACTGAGAGCAAGTCAAAGCAATTTACTTCAATAAATGCCAGGACTAGAAAGTATACTGTTCCTTGAGTAGGGTACCAGTAGGAAAACCAGTATATCAGAAAACCATCCTTGGTGACTTTTTTCCTTACTATCTCTTAGAACACTGTACATGGTACTTGACAGTTTGGAATATAAACATGCATCAGAAATGATGCATCCCATAAATAGCTAATAGTGGTTATCTAGGTGGGTGGAAGAAATAGAATCTTCAATGTTTTATGACGTTCTGGTTTTTAAGTACATTTACGTGATGCCTGTTGAAATAAAAAAAAATGGTATTTTCTAACTTGATTCAGGAGATTTGATTCATTTGTGTGGTAGTTAGGTTCCAGGTTAAAGTTGCTGTCATCTTTACAAATATTATTTCATGTGATTTTTTTCTTCCTAATATGAGAGTATTTTGATAGTAGTCAACTTCTGTTTTAGATCATAAGAGGAAATAGGAAAATCAAGCCTCCCATGTCGAATTACACATTTTTGTCATATTTGTTAATTTTGATTGTTCCTACATTAAAAACATTTAATGGGATTTTGGTGGTCATTTATTAAACATTGAGAAGAACGTTTTCCAGGTTAATAAAGTTAATTCTACTCTAGGTTTTTAAAGTACATTTGCAATATTTTGTGATCATTTTTTATATGGTCTTTTCTGTTGTTTGTGTGATAAACTGAAATCATATGCTATGTTTAAAACGTGTTGTTTGGTGGTTAATATTCAGAGGTATTGATGAGAATAATTTTTTGTAATTACAAAGTTTCTCTATTTTACTCATTTAGAACATTTCTTACCTATAAATACAATCACGTTTATTCCTATTCTATTTGTTATGTAGTTACTGCTAAATCCTTTCTCTTTAATGGACTGGTAAAGTGTGCACTCAAAAATCACCTTCTATTCCGTTTTTTGGCTAGAAGTTCTTTCTAAAATAGAATACACTCTTCATATTGTATATGTGGAACAATTCATTAATAACCTTATTGGACTGTTTTATTTGGTTTTGTTTGAGACCACATCCACAGTTATTAAGGGTTTACTCTTGGGTCTGCACTCCATAACTTACTGTACTATGCTGCTTGCTACAGAGCCCAGATTTCATTGATATCTATATACTTCTTTTTCAATTCTATGATACATATTTTTCCACGATGTTTTCTTTATACTTCCTCCTATGTAAACCACGTGACATGGAAATATTATATTTATGTATGCATAATTATTCTTAGAGTTATTAGTAACTACATTGTAGATAAACAATTTAAGACACAGAATTTAAATAAAGTTTTCCTTCCAAAAACATTTCTTGGGAAAAACTCAAGTAATCATTTTTGAATTGGATCAAAAATCAGGGTAACCTTCAATGCATCAACAAGATTAAGTCATAAGTGAACCGTACTAGCAGATATTCATTGCACAAGTCAAATGGAAACCTGATGATTACAATGGTAATAGTTGTAAAGACCCCAAATGCCTATATTAATGTAAGGTATCTTCCTTCCGGTTTTTGGCCTTGTAGTGATCATGCAGAGTCCTGGAAAAATGTCCACATGCTTAGGGTCCATAACTTGGAAATTCATAAGTGGCAGAGATATAGTACTGGAGGGGATAAGGCACTTGCCTTGTACACAGCCAATTTTTTGGGTCTCTGTTACTGCAGACACTCTTCTGAATATTACAAGGGGTCACTCCACAGTGCAGAGCCAGAAAGAACCCAAGATCACTGTCAGTTATTGGTCGAAACTATACTCCTTACAATGCCCAATAAAAATTATTGGAAAACATGAAGTCTCTTTGTCATTTCTGACCCTCAGGTTTCTTCTTGTCCAGAGAATGTTACCCATTCTCTTAGACTTCCTAGTTTGGAAAAGTTTGCCTTATAGGAAATAAGATATGAGTCAATAGGAGAACAAGCTACAGGCATTGCTAGGGTAAGGAGAAACTATCTATATATAGGTAGGTTGTATAGCTAGCTATGTATAGCTAGCTATGTATAGCTAGGTTGACTGAGTAGATGGTGGTACCATTAAGATTGGAACATAAAGTAAAAATAAAACAAGAGAAATATCTAACAATAGCAAAGAGAGTTATAGTACTCAAAAAAATTAGAAACAGACATATTGACAATTAGTTTTAAAAAGCATCAAGGAGAGTATATAGTATTGTGAGTGAACAAATCTACTCTATGGATTAATCTCATCCTTGAAATGGAAAACGACAATGTGTTACATTTACAAATTTACAAATAAGATATATACCATCTATTTCTGCTGTGTTCCTATGCTTTACGAAGTATTATTCTAATTTTATATTTAATTTAATGATTCAAAGAGTATTTGCCAACATTAAACTTTTAATGGAATGTTTTATTAAAATTTTTTTAAAAAAATTTTAAAAAATGTTTTATTAAAATGTTATTTAAAGGTATTTTCAAAGATGTCACGCCACTGTCTGAGCAAGTGAAAACAGAGATAGATAAATGGGACTATCTTAAACTAAGAAGCTTCTGCACCTCCAAAGAAACACTGACCAAAATACAAAGACAGTCTACAGAATGGGAAAGGATATTCACCGAATACACATCTGACAAGGGGTTGATATCAAGGATATACAAAATACTGGTTGAACTCCACAAGAAGAAAACATCCAACCCTATCCAAAAATGGGGCAATGAAATGAACAGAAACTCTCTCAAAGAAGAAATCCGAATGGCAAAAAAGCACATGAGAAAATGTTCTACATCATTAATCATCAGGGAGATGCAGATCAAAATCCAATGAGATACCATCTCACACCTCAGAGACTGGACCACATTCAAAATAACAAAAGCAACCAATACTAGCGCAGATGTGGCGAGATAGGGACACTCCTTCGCAGTTGGTGGGAATGCCGACTGGTTCAGCCCTTTTGGAAAACAGTATGGACGTTTCTCAAAAAATTAGAAATTGAGCTCCAATTTGACCCAGCGACACCACTCCTGGGAATATATCCCAGAGAGTTATAAATGTGTAGTCGAAGTGACATCTGCACTTATTTGTTCATTGCAGCACTCTTTACAATAGCCAGAAACTGGAAGAAACCTGAGTGCCCAAGAAGAGATGACTGGTTAAAGAAACTTTGGTACATCTACACAATGGAGTACTATGTAGCTCTTAGAAAAGATGAAGTCATGAAATTTACATACAAGTGGTACAACATGCAAAGTATCATGCTAAGCGAAAAGAGTCAGAAAGAGTGGGATAGAAATAGAAAGATTGCATTCATCTGGGGGATATAAAGTAACAAAATATGAGATTAATACCCAAGAATAGCTGAGATCAACACCAGGAGGATTACTTCATAGCTTAGAGGCCAGCCGGGTATTCTAGGGGAAAGGGCAGTTCAGGTAGAGAAAGGGGCACCAAATGAAGGGTGTTTGGAGGATCCTCCAAGGAGGGGAGATGCATGTTAAAAGTAGACTATGGACTGAACATGTTTGCCACTCAATGCCTCTTTTGCAGACCACAACATCCAAAAGAAAGAGAGATCAAAAGAGGATGCCCTGCCAAAGAGGCAGGGTGGGGGGGGGGGGGTGGGGGGATATTATCCATGGTGGGTACTGGTGGAGGGATGGGTATTTGATCATTGTATGACCGAAACCCAAGCACAAAGATTCGTAAATCTACAACTGTACATCATGATGCTTCACTATTAAAAAAATTTAAAAATTTATTAAAAAAAGAAACATATGGGGCAATGAGCTAGTGCAGTGTGTAGAGGGTGTTTACATTGTATGCAGCTAATCTGAGTTAAATCCCCAGAACCCTGAGCCTGCCAGAAGTAATTCTGAATAGAAAATCAGACGTGAGCCCGGAGCACATCTAGGTGCACTCCCCTCCCCACAAGAAAGGAAGAAAAGAAAAGAAAACATATAACTGATTCTTGAGTAAAATAGAGATTAAGGGTGCTAACTCCTATATAACGTTTGAAAACCCCCAAATTTAATAGAGAGTCTGCTATTGACCAAGAAGATGGTTTATTAATAGTATTTACTTACATTGTCTGCTAGTGGTGCTATGTGTGGTCTGTAAATCTGTAAATTTGATACATTTAAAAAATTTATAATGGATTTTATAATAGACTTTAAAATACATTGGTATTTTATGTTTAATAAGTGATAAATTATATCTCTACTTTGTGGGTTATTTGGGCCATAGTATGTGGTGCTTGGGATTTCTGACACTGTGCTCAATGGTCATTTCTGGTGGAGCCAGCCATTAATTTGGGTTGACTGTGTGCATGGTACGTGCTTTAACCCCTATACTAAGCCTTGGGTCCAATCAAATCAATTATCTGCATATATTTTATACATGCATGCCATAATTTTCTTAGATTTTTGATTTTTCTAGGATATACTGATCATCTTTAATTATTCCACATCAATACCAATGACCAAAAATGTTTCAAAATATAATTATTGAAAAAAAATTATATAGAAGTTCAAATTTGTGTTGTTCATGAGATAACTATATTAAGAAGAAATAGAACCACAAGAAACATACAAGTAAAATGAAGGTACATTTCTTTGGAGTCTTTAAATTATGTATTTATATTAGTATATATACAAGTATAATTTTTAAAAAATAAATTTCAGTGACAATAAAATTTTTGAGTTTTGTTAATTGTAATGTTGTACTGCTAAGCCTATATTTATGTGAACATTTATATATATATATATATTTGTCTATTTTTCTGATTGTTTACTTAAGATCTGTAGTTAAAAGCTAACTTACTGATGACAGGGTATGTGGCTCAGGGCTAAAGCACTTGGGTTGCATGTATAAAACTTTAGGTTGGCCTCCTGCAAGGCAAATGCCCTACCCACTGTGCTGTAAACGTTATATAAAATATACTAAAAATAAGAGCTAATGATATTGGTGAACATTGCAATATAAATGATTATTTAGTAATTTTCTGGATTTATTAATGAAATATGTAAGCTCGTGAGTATAATGGGAGTAGTTTTCTAACACAATATTCTGAGGAATTTCAAACTATTAAAACTGTCTTGTAGGATTCCATCTCACTAGCATGCTTCATTCTACCCCTCTCTCTATCCAATCCGGTCTTCTTCTTGGGAATCTGACCTCCTGATTGACTAGCCTCTACCTTTCAACTGCCTACTTTATGACATCATTCTCCCACCAAACCAACCACCAACTGGAAGAACCTAGGGTTCCCATGCGGTTGTTTGTAAAAAATTTGAATCATCCTGGCAAGTGACCAGTGAACAATAGTTGGAATAGTGGGTTCCACTTTAGGTACCAGATGGTTACCTTAGACAAACACTGAAATGCCATACAAATTTTATTTATTCTAATATAATTTTAACAAATTGAAATGATGCATCGTAGTTAATTGGTTGTAAATAAAAGTTATGAAGTTTGAGATGCTATGGTTGTTTTGAGGAAAGGCTGGGGGTTGAAGAATGGCATGGGAAAGAATGGGGAGTTATAGAGAGGACAAAGGGGGAATACACAAGACTCTAAGAAAGATAAACTTGGTACAGGGTTATAAACCCATAAGAGGAGAAATTGCATGGGCCTGATGAAGTGTGGGGTAGAGTCAGAGGAACAGTATTGCTGACAGGGCATTTTCTCTGCAAGCAAGAAGGACCCAGTTCAATTCTTGCAATCATTTATGGTCCTCAGAGAACCACCAGATGTGAAACTTGAGCGCAGAGCCAGGAGTAAGACCAGAGCACAGTCAAGTATGCCCCATCCTGGTGTCCTCCAAAAAAAAAATGGGAGAAATGGCACAGTCTGGGGATTAGGATTAAAAGAAAAAATTTGGAATAGGCTAAAGAAGGCAGATGAGTCAAAGGTGACCGAAAATAAAGTTAAAATTCTTTCATGGAGTCTGTGTTTATGCCTCATGGCCACTTTTGGGAAATAACGAAATTTGAGACACATCTCTAAAAGGTTCGGGTGGTCTAATCATAAATGATGGCTGGGGGTTGTGAACACATAGACTGGGGAATGAACCTTCCAGATGAGTGGTCAACCGCCTCAGAGTCATTCAAGGATGACTCTTAACAGGGACCAAGCCAAGAGAACTGTTGCAGCATGAAGCCTGAAGATGAGCTCCTGGAAGATGCAAAGATAAGTCACCGTGTCCTCTGGCCCTCGGTTCAGCACCCCTACCTGCACCATTTCCTTTATTCCCAACAATATTCAGAGTCGCTATCACGGTGACACTTTGCTAGCTAGTATCAACAATGAGGTCCATTGCCTCTGTAAGTCTTTGCATTTGTAACCTTCCCGCTGTGGGCAAGCCTGCTTTCAGGCAATGGCATCTGGACATTTCTGGCAGGGGGAGCTCAAATTATATTACCTTGAAGGGCTGCTCTGTGGTCTTCCATGGTCCCTGGTGCCTGTAGCCCTCTCTAAACATCGCTGTTAACTGGAGCTCACACAAGAACCAACGTTATCAGTGTCGTTGGGACTGCCTTGGGGGATGTACTGGACTAAGACATGCGCACTAGGTCACCACGACCAAAGCGGTTGGTTCCGCTAAACCTTAAGCCTGGAAGGTGGTAGTGGAAAGAGATGGTCCTGGGAAAGTTAATGGGGTGATGGATGGATGGCAAGGAAACCGGGAAGGGTAGGGAACTGGACAGCTGGTGATCATCATAGGAGAGTTGGTAGATGTGTTTTAATTACGATAATATGTTTTTCAGAAATGATAAGCAAAACAAAAATATGAAAACAAGATAGGTTCCAAAGAACAGGTTACATATAAGATCGAGATAGCTGAAAGGGCTGGCATTCCTTCTGGAGCTTTCAATCATACCATTTACGAAATTTGGTATTTTCATGTTACTTAGCTGTGGAGAGGAATAGTGAGAAACAGAATGCCACCAGAAAAGCAAACTGGATGACCACCTTTCATAAAAGCCAGGTGAAAGGTGTTCACATGGATCCCAAATGCAAGTGGGTTAACAGGAACATATATTTAATTAAGTCTGCTTGGTACCAGTAACTACTTTTGTGGAAATGGAGGAAAACGAATACAGTTTCTGACAGACTTGAGAATAAACTGCTAACAAATTTTCCCAGGAAAGGGTAGTTGACTGGCTGGGAACAGAAAACCTTGAAAAGTGTTTTGCTACCTTTCATGTATGGCTAAAGGAAAATGATCCAAGTAAACTCTCAAAATTAACAAGCTTCAACTCCCTTGAAGGAAAGTTGTATACAATGTGGAAAAAATGCTGGGAGAAAAGTCTGAAATGATGGGAAAAGAGACAATAAGTGCAAAAGGAAGGACTTGACATTTGGGTTCCTCTGAAAACAAAGCTTGAAACAACAAGATCTGGTGAGCACATGATTTACTGGGAATGGGATCTGAGAGGAAAATAGTGATATCAGGGATGTGAACAAGGAACATCCAAATTAAGGAAGACTTAATTAGCTGATTACCCCATGGGCAACATGGTTCCAAGACTACCAGAACTTAACAAGGAATTTACTTTAATTTTCTTTCTTTTATATGGTCAATTACAACATGTATTCTTTGCATAATTCAATGACAATTTGGAGTGTTCATTTCTTTCTCAATATTCTTTTCACTTGTGTAAGCATCTTAAACATCTGCTGGATAACAGAATTATTTGATCAGACTTGATCAAATATCAAATCAAAAAAAATTGATCAGACTTGATCAAATTTCAAATCAAAAAAAAGGGTGCTAACTCCTCTATAATGTTTGAAAACCCCCAAATTTAATAGATAGTCTGCTATTGACCAAGAAGATGGTTTTCTAATAGTATTTAATTCCATTGTCTGCAAGTACTGATATATGTGGCCTGTCAATCTGTGAATTTCGATACATTTAAAAACTTATAATGGATTTTATAATAGACTTTAAAATAAATTTGTATTTTATGATAGTAAGTGATAATTTATAATTCTATTTTTGTGGGGTATTTGGGCCATAGTATGTGTTGCTTGGGACTTCAGACTCTGTGCTCAAGGGTCATTCCTGGTGGTGCCAGCCATTAATTTGGGTTGACTGTGTGCATGGTAAGTGCTTTAACCCCTATACTAAATCTGGGTTTCAATCAAATAAACTATCTGCATATATTTTATACATGCATGGCATACTTTTCCTTAGATTTTTTTATATTTCTAGGATATATTGATCATCTTTAATTATTTCACATCCATATCAATGTCCAAAAATTTATAAAATATAATTATTGAAAAAAAATCTCACAGAAGTGCAAATTTGTATTGTTCCTGGGATAAATATATTAAGAATAAAATAGAACCACAATAAACATATAAGTAAAATGGAAGTACATTTTTTGGAGTCTTTCAATTATGTATTTATATTAGTCTATATATAAGTATGATTTTTAAATAACCAATTTCAGTTAGTATAAAATGTTAATTGAGCTTTTATAATTGTAATGTTTTACTAAGAAGATAACATTGATGTGAACTCTATATCTATTTGTCTACTTTGTAATTGTTTACTTAAGATCAATTCTTAAAAGCTAACTTACTTGTGACGTGATATATCGCTCAGGACAAAAGAACTTGGCTTGCATGTATGAAACTTTGGTTTCTATTCTTCGCACTATAGAAACAAAGGCAAAATCATGAACTTCGGTTGGAAATATGCCTCGGTGATAAAGTATTTGGCTCACATTTCTGAGGTTATGGGTTTGATCCCTGAATTTCCATAGACACACACAAAAGCTAACTTACAACAAAGTCTCACACTGGAGACCTAACTGGGCCCACTCGAGAAAATCGATGAACAACGGGAGGACAGTGCCAGTGACAGTGACTTAAAGAACATTAAACTGCTTTAAACTATATATTGCCTAACTATTATACAGATTTAATTCTCAATAAAATAACATTAAAAGGTCTATTTTCTAGCATCTTTGCTAGGGAAAGATAGCTCCTGATTTTTCAATATTTGTAATTTGGGGGGACATTTTAATTTCTCATTTATTTTGTGCTCTTTGTCGACTAGTGAGCTTGAAAATTGCTCTTGTGTGGTACTACATGGAAAATATTATGCTATGGGAAATGAGTCAGAAAGAGAGGGACAGACATAGAAAGATTGCATTTTTCTGGGTAACATAAAGGAACAAAACAAGAGACTAACACCCAAGAACAGCTGTGATAAATACCAGGTTGTTCACTCCATGGCTTAGAGGTCAGCTGCACTGTCTAGGGGTAAAGGCAGCGCAGATAGAGAATGGAGTACACAATAAAGGGTGCTGGGAAGATCTGCCCAAGGTGGGAGATGCCTGCTGAAAGTAGTCTATGGACCGAACAGGATTGCCACCCAATGTCTCTTCTGCAGACCACAGCACCCAAAGGGGGAGACAGAACAAAAGGGAGTTCCCTACCAAAGAGGCAGGCTGGGATGGGGGATGGGGGGTGGGACGGATACTGGGATTGGTGGGAATGGAGATTGGGCACTGGTGGTGGGATGCGTACTCGATCACTGTATAACTGAAACACAAGCACAACAACTTGTAAGTCTATAACTGTACTTCATGGTTTTTCACTAATAAAACAAAACAAAACAAAAATTAAAAAAAAAGAAAATTGCGCTTGTGTTTACTAGTCATTTACACTTTTTTCAATACAGATTATATGATCATGGTTTATGCTTATTTTTTCGATTCAAGTTTAATAGCTAAATACTGATTTTTTAAAGCACAAATTTATTCAAAGCATTCATACTTGGCCCATCATATATCATATTAATTGCCAGTATTTGTTGGTTTTGCTTGTTTTTTGATTACTTAATTTGGTTTTTGTCCTTTTCTTTTAGATTGTAAAATTTTGAGACAAATGAGCGTATGTTTTTCTTTATCTTCTACAGTTTTAAACTGAGAACAACTGTTTGTTTTGTACAAATAAGATACCTGTGCATTTACTATTTCTTCTCATTTTATTTACTTTTTAACACATCTCGATTCATCTACAACTTATCATAGTAAGTGTTGTCATATTGAAAGAAACCACCATTTTTTCAATCAGAGCACTGTAGCCCTGTCCTCCAGCGGTTCTTCCATTTGCTGAAGCAGGAACCAGTAATATCTTACAACAAATTGTGAGACTTGTTGTCACTGGTTTTGGCCTATCGAATAGGTCATGGGGAGCTTGCCAGGCTTTTGCTATGTGGACGAGATACTCTGGGTAGCTTGACCGACAGAGGAATCGGAATCAGGGCTGGCCTCCTTCAAGGCAAATGCCCGACCCGCTGTGCTGTGAACGTTATCTAAAATATACTAGTAATACCAAATTGTGTTTCTTTAGCAGTGCAATATAATCGATTATTTAGTAATTTTCTTGATTTGTTAATGAGATATTTAAGCTCTTGAGTATAATGGGAGTATTTTTCTAACAGAAGAGTCTGAGGAATGTGAAACTGTTATAACAGTCATGTAGGATTCCATCTCCCTAGCATGCTTCATTCTACCCCGCTCTCTATCCAATCCGGTCTTCTTCTTGGGATTCTGACCTCCTGATTGACAAGCCTCTACCTTTCAACTGCCTACTTTATGACATCATTTTTTCACCAAACCAACCACCAACTGGTAGAATCTTGGGGGTGC
Source organism: Sorex fumeus (assembly GCF_029834395.1). Lineage (NCBI taxonomy): Eukaryota > Metazoa > Chordata > Mammalia > Eulipotyphla > Soricidae > Sorex > Sorex fumeus. Next base: position 1,836,836 of record NW_026606203.1, read on the forward strand.
CATGCAGTTGTTTGTAAACAAATGTGAATCATCATGGCAAGACATGAGTGACCAATGACCAATCACCAGTGAGCAGTCGTCTGTACTGAACTCCTGTGGTCTTAAGCCGCTTCAGTGCTCAGATGCACTCTCGTACCGTCTCCTCTTCTCGTCTACCTTTTATCGGTATTTCCTCTTCTCTGACCATGTCAGGTAAGGATTTATTATCCCTAAACTTAGCAGTCAAGTAAAAACAGCACGGAGTAATGAAAGAAAGTATTCAAGTAGAATTTTATAAGCCTCACTTTAGCTTCACTTTGACATTTGCTGTGTGATTTTAGACATTAGCTTACTTTCTCTCACATACAAAGTGTTTTTCCTCATTGATTACATTATATTTTAGACATACGTAGGAGCTCAAATACACACATTCACAAACACACACACATATATATGAGTGTTGATTCTCTGTGTTTCTTTTTACTATTAATAGTAAATTTTACATGATATCCATTGAAAACAAGTAAATCAGAGACAGTATTTTTACAGAAACAGAAAATATAGATGCTGTGGAAAACTGTCAATATATACTAGCATGAGTTCTCTGTAATGGTCTCTCCACTTGTATTTATACTTCAGTATTTTAAATATAGTGATATTACATAGTAATAATCATTGACCTTTGATTTTTCTATTTAAACCAGGTAATAAAAAATATGGGGCATTGGAAAGGTGTGGAGTGCTGAGTGGTAGGGAGGCAAGCCTTCAAAGGTAACAAAGTTTGGGATCACTTTCATCAAGAATTGACCAATAGTATCCAAGACGATATGAGGGACAATAAAATTGGAAAGAAAGAAAGAAAGAAAGAAAGAAAGAAAGAAAGAAAGAAAGAAAGAAAGAGAGAAAGAATAGGAACGTCAGGTATGAAGGAAAGGGAAAACGTTTGGAAAGAATGTTGAAGAGAACCAAAGATTTAAAATCAACAAAGAAAGAATATATATTAAATATTCTGATATAAATACACTGAGGGTAAGTCCAAGCAATATACTTCAATAAATGCCAGGACTAGAAAGGATACTATGCCTTGAATAGGGTACCATTAGGAAAAGCAGTTTATCAGAAAGCCATCCTTGCTGGTTTTTTCCCTTATTATCTCTTAGAACACAGTACTTGGTACTTGACAATTTGAGTACAAACATGCTTCAGAAATGATACTTCCCATGAATAGCTAATAGTGCTTCTCTAGGGTGGTGGAAGATACAGAATCTTCAATGTTTTTATTACTTTCTGGTTTTTAAGTACATGTACGCACTGCCTGTTAAATAAAAAAATGGTATATTCTAACTTGAATCAGGAGATTTGATACATTTGTGTGGTAAGTAGGTTCCAGGTTAAAGCTGCTTGTCATATTTCCAAATATTATTTCATGTAATTTTTTCTTCCTAACATGAGAGTATTTTGATAATAGTCAACTTCTGTTTTTAGATCCTAAGAGGAAATAGAAAAATCAAGTCTCACATATCTAATTACACATTTTTGTCATATTTGTTAATTATGATTTTTCCTCATTAAAGATATTTTATTAGATTTTGGTGCTCATTTATTAAACATTGAGAAGAACGTTTTCCTGGTTGATGAATATAATTCTAATCTAGGGGTTGAAAATAAATTTGCAATATTTTGTGATCACTTTTTAAATGGTCTTTTCTGTTTCTTGTGTGATCAAGTGAAATCCTCTGCTATGTTTAACACGTGTTGTTTGCTGGTTAATATTCAAAGGTTCTGATGAGAATAATTTTTTGTACTTTCGAAATTTCTTTCTGTATTTTACTCATTTCAAACATTTCTTGTCTCTGAAATACAATCACGATTACTCCTATTTTCTTTTTGTTATGTAGTTACTGGTAAATCCTTTCTCTTTAATGGAGTGCTAAAGTGTGCCCTCAAAAATCACCTTCTGTTCCATTTTTTGGCTAGCAGTTTTTTCTAAAATAGAATACTGTCTTCATATTGTATATGTGGAACAATTTATTAATAACCTTATTGTACTGTTTTATTTGGTTTTGTTTGGAATCACATCCACTGTTATTCAGGGCTTTCTCTTGGGTCTGCTCTCCATAACTTACTGTACTATGCTGCTTGCTACAGAGCCCAGATTTCATTACTGTCTATATACTTCTTTTTCAGTTCTATGATACATATTTTTCATGATATTTTCTGTACACTTCCTCCTATGTAAATCATATGAAATAGAAAAATTATATTCATGTATGCATTATTATTCTCAGAATTATTAGTAACTTCACAGTAGATAAACAACGTAAGGCACAGAGTTTAAATAAAATTTTCCTTCCAAAAACATTTCTTGGGAGAAACTCAAGTAGTCATTTTTGAAGTGGATCAAAAATGAGGGTAACCTTCAGTGCATCCACAAGATTAAGTCATATGTGAACCGAAAGTAACAGGTACTCATCGCACAAGTCAAATGGAAACCTGATGATTACAATGGTAATAGTTGTAAAGACCACAAATGCTTATATTAATGTAAGGTATCTTTCTTCCGGTTTCTGGCCTTGTAGTGATCATGCAGGGTCCTGGACAAAAGAACACATGCTTTAGTTTGTGTAACATGGAAATTCCTAAGGGACAGAGATATATAGTACTGGAGGGGATAATGCACTTGCCTTGTACACAGCCAATCCAGTTGAATCTCTGTCACAGCATACACTCTCCTGAATGTTATAAGGGGTTACTCCAGAGTGTAGAGCCAGGAAGAACCAAGATCACTGTCAGTTATTGGTCCATACTCTACACCACCCCATGCCCCTCCCAATAAAAATTATTGGAATATATGAAATCTTTTTGCCATTTCTGGGCCTCAGGTTTCTTCTTGTCCCTTGAATGTTTCCCATTCTCTTAGACTTCCTAGTTTGAAAAAGCTTCCATTCTCAGAGATATCATAGGAGTCAATAGGATAGCAAGCTACAGGCTTTTCTAGGGTAAGGAGAGACTATCTGTAAGCAAGAAATCCAGGTACAGACACAATCACCTGGTTCTTCTACAGTTCTGTGTTCACTTTGGGAGCACGATACCAAATACACAAAGTGCCAAAATGTTCCCGGCTTTGAATCACCCCAAATTGTTGGAATTTTGGAAATTCAGTTGACTGTTGGTACTAGAAGCATCTTGATGGCTTAAAATTTAAGTTCATATTGTTCCTCTCAGTGTTGAAGGAGATTATTATTCTCACAGATTTTGTTTATCACCCTCTTGTTCCTTACAGAAAATTTTCAAATTCCATCTTTATTGGGAAAAGCACATACTCTGCAGCTTTCCCTTCCCATGGTTAAGGATGCAGCTTCCATAACAGGAAGTGTCTGCAAATACTCCAGTGTATCTGCTTCAGCTGGTATTTCTGCTTGGCTCCTGCCCTCAGCCTCTGGCACCTCTTTCCAACCACTGATGGGTAGTGCCTATCTTTACCAACATTTCAGCACAACAATGCTATCTGGAGTGTTTCACCAGAGTCATATATCCACCTTAGCTGCTTCCTACCCGAGTGTTTTGGAATGGGATCTTGCAGGAAGTGCTGAAGAGAAGTCTTCCATGGGAGACTTTTCTGTGACTGTCCTTGCCCAAGACACCGCTGTCTCTTCCATGTCTATGGCAGCTCGCTATGAGAAAATCCTAGATACCAACAACACGGTGTCTGTGTACCCATCACTTTCTGCCAGTCTTGTTGAGAGAACACCATGTCTGGTTCCACATCAGAGACGAAGCCTGTCACTTCCCTACCAGGAACGAAGCCAGGTGTATTACAATCATCAAGGCACTCTGGTAACTCTCCTTTCTGGCCTGCAGTCCTATGACTCCATGTCATACATAGGTCAAAATGGCTCTGCCCCCCAAGCTTACAACATCTCATCTAGAGAAATATTTATGGCTCTGAAGGAGGTCCAGCCGCCAAATAACCAAATACCAGCCTCCTCCTCTGGAATCGACTTCTCTCTGTCTGCTCAACCCATCACAGAATCGAGTTATCAAGGTGAGTAAAACGGAGAGAAGGGAAGGAAAATTCAAAAATCGGGATCAAAAAAGAGGAAAACTGTCCTTAGACAGTTGGTATTCATATACACTGAGATTTTTAAGTTTATGAAAAGAACTTAACTAAACTCAGTTCATGCTTACTTCCGTAACTCCTTTTAGAGCATGTTATTTTCACTCTCAACATAAGAGCTCCTAATGGAGATTGGAAGGTATGATGTTAAATAGACATCTAGGTTTCATATCATGAAACTTCAGGAGCACACAAAAGAATGCGACATTTTTCCCTAGTTATTTCATTTATTTTTTTAATTTTTATTAGTTAAACATAAGGAGGGACAGATGTAGACTTAAAATTATTGTGCTTGGTTTCATTTATACAATAATGTAGTGCCTATCCCTCCACCAGTGCCCATTCTCCAGCACCACGGTTCCCAGTATTCCTCCGACCACCATAACCCCCATCCCACTCAACCTCTGTGGCAGGGAATGCCACATTTTTCACATTCTATTTCAGCAGTCCTCAAGAATTACCACAATAAATGTAAAAAACATGTCTTAAACTAGTATTTCGTTATTTTCTTAAGAAGATTCAGAACTCTTATTGTAATGGTACACTTTAACTTTCCCTTCCATTTATGAATAGCAAGGTTCTGAATACACTTATGGTTCAGAGATTCTGACTCAAATCATGAAACCTAGAATCTGTACTCCAGCACAAATATCATGCTGAAGTAGTGCTTCATTCACACTCTTATTCTATGATATTAACGTCCTCTTATTTTTCCATGAAAGTGAATAAATTGAGAGTACAATACATTACAATGCTAAGCTCTGTATGGCATTTATTAGTTTGAAAATCTATAATTTTTTAAAAAAAACCTTCTGTTTGGAGGACGTTGAAGTTGTGTCAGAGACCGAAGGGCTCAGGAATTACTCCTGGATCTGTGCTAGGGATCACTGCTGAAGATGCTTAGGAGATCATAAGTGATACGAAAGATCAAACTGAGGTCAGCTGTGTGCAGGGCCATTGCCTTACTAACTGTACTATCCCTCTGTCCCAAGTCTCTTATTTTTCAAGTTAGTTTACACAGAAACACTTTCAAAAACAAAGAAAACCAAAAAACAAGAGCACCACATGACAAACAGTAAGAACTACAATATTTACCTCCAATCTTCAAGCACAGGGACTTGTCCATTTTCCTTAGAATAGCCAGTAACAAAGCCTTGCCTATTGCTGGTAGGTGCACTGTTGTTGCACCATTAGTTTTGTGGAGTGAATATCTCATTTCGCAGGCACTGATTTCTTCCATGGTTCTTTTAAGTGTTGAATTTTCTGGGGAGGAAGACTTCCCAGGCATTGCAACCTTCAGGGAAGACATTTGGTCTCCAACAAATTTCCGAATTGCCCCCATGTTGCAGTAGCAGGATTCAAAGACCTGAGTGTAATCCAGCACCTGAGCTTCGGGAAGTTCCCATAATATCTCCAGCCAAAGTAACCTGGCGCTGACCCCAACTCCAACTCAGGAACAAAAAGTTAAGAAATTTGATCAAATGAAAACTGGGCTTTCAAAACCTCTGGAGACCTACCAGATGCCAGTAGACTTAGATCAATGCAAAGATCTGCAGGTAATGAACACCACTGACACAATCACTCTGAAGCAGGTGCAAGAAAACTCAAGTGGAACTAAGGGGACCTCCCATGCAAAACAGAACAACAAAAAGGAGGCTTCTGAAACTCTTGAGGGAGAACCCAAGGCCACAATCCAGCCAAACGTCCGAGAATGCATGCTAAGAGGAGCGGGGATTTTTCGTAATGCTGCAGTCCGTGATAGGTGTCCTAAGACCAAAGCCAAAACTAACAGCAAATCTCAAAAAGCTGCCTCCAGCAGTATCAGCAAGACAAAGAGCCATGGGCAGGAGAAGATCAAAAAAAACCAGTGAAAACTCTATGAAAGCTAAGGAGTGGAAGCAGCCAGGGAACAAGGTCACGGCAGAAGAAAAGCCCACCATTGGCAAGAGGAAACGCAAGGAAACTCAATCTGAGCTTTGCCAAGAGGCAGTTAAAAAGCCCTGTTGCTACCTAGGCATACACATGCTGGATTCTGTCCAAGTGTTTCATGCATCGGGGAAGGAAAGTGATCCAAAACTTGGAATCTCTTCTTCCTAGGTCCTGAGTACTCAAAGAAGCCTAAAGATGGCAAGCCATCCTCAGCTGTCAAGCTATGGCTACGTGCTACACAGGATGGAAAAGGCCTTGAGAAATCTCAGGTCAAAGCACACAAACCAAGTAGCAGTGCTGAAAAACGCTCATCGCCCGCAAAGTCTGACCTGCCATATCCTGGGAAGGTCAAATTGGTACCTTTGCCTTTTCTTACCATGGAGAATCCACAAGCTGGACCTCTTCCTCGGAGACGACAATCTGTGTCCTCACATGGTCCTGCTGCAGCTTACCATGCCAAGCCTGGCTCTACCAATGCAGCTCAGCCAACCGCTGCCAATTCTTCCTGGTCATCCACTGCATTTTTGTCGGGTTCTGCCAAACCTGCTCAGTCCATTTCAACCAACCCATCTCGACAAGGTTTGCAGAACCCTAGTAGCCGACCTATTCGTCTCCCCACAGCTTCTAGACCTGCTCCTTACAACAGCATCTGGCACTTCTCTCCAGCGTGAACCTCCTCCAGTCTCTGTGAACCAGCGGCAGTAGCCACCCAATAGTCAGAGTCAGTTTCTCCTCCAAGACTTCCGTTTCCAACCGATTCCATGGAGAAAGCCCAATGTTCCCGAACCAGACATGTCAAAGCCCATCACCAAAGAGCATAGACCAGAGCGTGAGGCTATGAAAAGGAAGGCTCAGCATGAGCGTGAGAACACTGCCAAACTCACCTCTTTGGGGGAAAGTGTAGTACTTTATTGAGAGGGAAAAGAGATGGAAATCTCTCTCTATTATGGCTACGTAATGGGAGTAGCTGGAATGGTAGGTTCCATTTGAGGTACCAGATGGTTTTCCTAGGCAAACACTGACATGCCATACACCATTTATTTATTCTAATATATTTTTTCAAATTAAAGAGATGCATCATAGTTAATTCTTTGTTAATAAAAATTCTAAATTTTGAGATGCTGCCTATTGTGGTTGTTTTTGGGAGTGGCTGGGGGTCGAAGGATGGGATGGGAAAGAATGGGAAGTTAGAGACAGGAAAAAGGATGAATAGACAAGACTCTACGAAATACAAACTTAGTCCAGGGTTATAAAGCCCATCATAGGAGAAATTGCATGGGCCTGATGAAGAGTGGGGTAGGGTCAGAGGAAGAGTATAGCTGACAGGGCATTTTCTCTGCAACCAAGAAGTTCTCAGTTCATTTCTTGCAGACTTTAATGGTCCCCAGAGACCGACCAGATGTGGAACTTGAGCACAGAGCAGGGAGAAAGTACAGTCAAGTATGCCTATCCCTGGTGTCCTCGAAATAAAATTGGACAAATGGCACAGTCTGCAGTTTTCGGTTAATAGAATAAATTTGGAATAGGCTGAGAAAGTCTGATGAGTCTAAGATGACCAGAAGAAAAGTAAAAATTCTTCAATGGACGCTCTGTTTACGTCTCATGGCCACCTTTGGAAAATAACCAAATTTGAGACACATCACTAAAAGGTTTGGGTGGTCTATCAATAAATGATGGCTGGGGGATGCGAACACAAACACTGGGGAATAAACCTACCAGATGAGTGATCAATGCCCTCAGAGTCATTTAAGTATGACTCTTAACAGGGACAAAGCCAAGAGAACAGTTGCAGCTTTAAGCCTGAATATAGCTCCTGGGAAATGCAAAGATAAGTCACATGTCCTCAGGCCCTCTGTTCAGCACCCCTAGCTGCACCATTTCACTTATTCCCAACAATATTCAGAGTTGCTATCATGGTGACACTTTACTAGTGAGTTTCAACAATGCGGTCCACTGCCTTTATAAGTCTTTGGATTTGTAAACTCCCCAAGTTAGCCAAGCCAGCTTTCAGGAAATTTCTGGTGGGGGGAGCTCAAATTATATTAGCTTGAGGGGCTGGTCTTTGGTCTTCCATGGTTCCTGGTGCCTGTAGCTTTCTCTAAACATCGCTTTTAACTGCAGCTCACAGAAGAACCAACTTTATAAATAGCGTTGTGGCTGCATTGCCATAGGTACCGTACTAAGACATGCGTCCTAGGTCACCACTCCCAAAGCAGTTGGTACCGGTTGACCTTGAGCCTGGAAGGTTGTGGTGGAAAGAGATGGCCCTAGGAGAGTTAATGGGGTGATGGATGGATGGAAAGGAAACCGGGAAGGGTAGAGAAGTGGAAAATTGGTGATCATCATGGGATAGTTTGTGGATGTTTTTCAAATAAGTTAAAATATTTTTTGTAAAGGAGATTCAAGACAAACATACAAAAATAAGATAGGTTCCAAAGAACAGGTTACATATAAGACCGAGAGAGCTAAAAAGGGCTGGCATTCCTTCTGGAGCTTTCAATCATACCATTTACTAAAGATGTTATTTTCACATCACTTACCTGTGGAGAGGAATAGTGAGAAACAGAATGCCACCGGAAAAGCAAACTGGGAGACCACCTTCAATAAAAGCCAGGTGGAAGGTGTTCACATGGATCCCAAGTGCAAATATATGTCAACAGGATCACATATTTAACTAACTCTGCTTGGTACCAGTAACTACTTTGTTGAATATGGGGGGAAATGAACGCAGTTTATGATTGACCTGAGACTAACTAGTTAATAGATTTTCCCAGGAAAGGGTAGTTGACTGGCTGGGAACAGAAAAACGTGAAGAGTGTTTTGCTACCTTTAATGTATGGCTGGAGGGAATTGATCTCAGTAATCTCTTAAAACTAACAAGCTTCAACTCTCTTGAAGGAATGTTGTATTCACTGAGGAAAAAATGTTGGGAGAAAAGTCTGAACTGATGGGAAAAGAGACAATAAGTGTGAAAGGAGGGCTTGAAATTTGGGTTCCTCTGAAAACAAAGCTTGAAACAAGAAGATCTGGGGGTAACATGATACACTGGGAATGGGATCTGAGCAGGAAAAGAGTGATATCAGGGATGTGAACAAGGGAAATCCAAGTTAAGGAAGACTTAGCTAGCTGACTACCCCATGGTCAACATGGTTCCAAGACTACAAGAAATTACAAGAAATTTACTTTAATTTTCTTTCCTTTATATGGTCAATTACAACATGAATTCTGTGCCTACTTCAAGCAGAATTTTTCTTTCTCAATATTCTGTTCATTTGTGTAAGCATCTTAAACAACTGCTGGATAACAGAATTATTTGATGAGACTTATTTTTTACTTTAATGTTTAGTTGAGATTACTGAAAACTGGGCCTAAAGTGAAGTTTGTCCTGATTGGTACAAGTAGAGAATGGAGGTCTAGGGATGGAATTAGAGATTATAAGGTACCACATTCAGTTCCTAATAAAACAAGTAAAGGACAGTGTCCCAAATAGATTATTGAAAAAGATATTCCTCTCTATTTAACATGTAAATTCAGAATTTTCTATATTAAATTAAAAATGAAAGAATGTTCCTATATTTGGTCTTTTAAAGACATTCCAGGTTGCTTAAGGTAACAAACACTCCCTGTGAAATCATAACAACTTAATCATAAAAAACAGATTACTATATAAATTTCCAACAATGTCAGTGCTAAGAATTATTTCCCTGGATCTCACTAGTGTACATGATAGTCATATGAATACACCTGTGTGGATACATCGCTGGTATCTAATTTAGAGAATAGATATATAGAGATTAGATCACATAGCTGAGTGTGATCTCAACTTTTCTACACACTCCCATGCCCCACACACCCAAAGACTTGTACTGATCCTTATAGATCCATGACTTTTCCTCCTCCCCTCTCCCAGAGTCTATTAAAATTTCTTTTCCAGTACTAATGTAATACGCTTTAGAAAATATTGAGTTAAACTTAATTGTTGTCATTTAGCTTTTAGATAGAGAACCAAGAAAATCTTATTAAAAGTGTATTTTGGTATTCTTTGAAAATGGTAATAAGTACATTATCATTGAGTCCCTGAATATGCATTATATAAAGTATTTTGTGAGGAATTCCATATACAAATCAGTACTCGAAGAAATAAATGACTTCTCTGAATGAGAATGAACTGGGACATTTCAAAGTATCAATCAGTGAATCAAAGATGAATCATAGCATTCTATAGAAAAAATGATCTTGATGTAATCTAGTCAACACCATTACATTTTATACTTATACCAGCTCATAGTACTTTTAATTTTTTAATTTTTATTTATTTATTTTTATTAGTGAAACACCATGAGGTGCAGTTGTAGACTTACATACCTTTGTGCTTGGGTTTCAGTTATACAAGAGTCAAGTACCCATCTCTCCACCAGTGCCCATTCTCCACCACCAAGGAACACAGTGATCCTCCCACCCCCCATCTCCCCCACTCCGCCCCACCTCAGGGCATTCCCTTTTGCTTTTTCTTTGTTTTAGGGTGTTGTGGTTTGCAATGGAGGTCAATACTATTACATTTTCAAAGAAGAACATAGGCTCCTATATGTTCAAGACACTACTACTGTCCTGCGGTTCTTCCCAGCATGTACCATGCTCCAAGCCAGCCCTTTGGAAATATGCTGGGAAGGACAACTGGATGTTAATTTCCTCACTCTGAAAGACTCTTGCTGATTCTCAGCCACATCAACTATTTCATTTGTTGCCTGATATCACCTCCTGTCCTTTATTTTTTTTTTTAAATATTTGATTTGTTTCTGGAATATAAAGAAAAAAATTAAATGGACGAATAAAACAAAAGCAAAATCAAACCTTTACACTCTGACATCAAAATCGTCCTTATAGGAGGGAAATTAAATGACTGAAATGGGTAGGGGAATGTTGTTATTTGGTTGTGGACAGTAGATGGATATTTGACAGTGCATGGAGTATGAATACAGAGTCGCTGAGATGAGGAACTCTGTACTTGAAGCGAATACAGTTTGTAAACTAGTCATCACAATTATATGTCCATATGAAATTTATCTACATAGGCTTTGTGCCTTCCTTGCACGCATGTGTTATGCATTCCTTTATCATGGCCTCAGAAATGTATCTGAGGGCACTCGGAAATTAGTTGAGCCCCAAGTATGGGGAGAGCCCTCCCTCATGGCAAAGCCTGGCAGGCTACCTGTGATGTATTCAACATGCCACGAACAGTAACAAAAAGTCTCACCATAGGGACGTTTCTGGTGCCTGCTCGAGCAAATCAGTGAACAATGGGAGGACAGTGCTACGGTGCTATGGCTAATTCAAACGTTGTTTATGCAAAATTTGAAAGAATCCTATAAATATTCTATAAAACTGATTACACCTATTAAATTAATATAACTTTAAATAGTGTTTAGAAATGAGGTTGAAGAATTTTAAGGCTATAGAAAGATATTGACAATATATCAAGAAACACATGGATATTTGAGGAGGAAGAACACGTAGCAGTTGTCCTTTCTTAAGGTTATTTTTATTGTCTTTAATAGCATATGCTTTCCCTGAGTTTTGTTAATAACTTCCGTTTTTTAGAAAGCATCATAATAAATTATATTTTTTAAAAAAGTAAAAAACTTTGTGTTTGTGAGTGGATTCTGTATGTTTGGAACCTGGGAAGTATTTTCCTATGTAAGTTACATTAAACATGATATTTATAACAGAAATACCATCTGCAGTACTATTCACAATGGCCAGAAGAAACTATGGTATACCTACACAATTGAGTACTACGCATTTGGCAGGAAACTTACATCATGAAATTTGCTTCTAAATGGATGTACAGGGAAGATTATCATGCTCAATGAAATCAGTCAGAAGGAAAGGGGTATACTGATTGGACTGCCTCATTTTTTGTATATAAAAATCCAGAATATGAGACTAATACCCAAAGATAGCAGAAACACAGGCCAGGAGAATTGGTCAACGGTTGGACGCTTGCCACAAGTGCTGAATGCGGCATTTGGAATAAAGAAGGGACCACTATGACAATGATAGTTGGAAGTGATTACTCTGGGTGGGAACTGAGTCCTGAAAGTAGGTAAAGGAATAAACGTGATAACCTCTCCCTCTCTGTATTACAATCCATAATGCTCAAAGGATGAGAGAGAGAGATAAAGAGAGAGAAAGAAGTGCCTGCCATAGTGTAGAGACAGCGTGCTGTCAGGTGGGGTTTGGGGTTGGGAGAGGGAGTGGTGGGAGAGAAACTGGGGACATTAGCAATGGAACTGTATACTAGTGGAGGTAAGGTGTTAAAATATCCTATGATTGAAACTGAATCATGAAAAGGTTTGTAAGTTGTGTCTCCTGCAGATTCAATATAAAAACATGATATTTTGTTTCTACCACCATGATTAACCTATGAATTTGCTGAAATTTATTTTTATCACCTTGGCTGGGCTCATTTCATGGATGTCTGTGTGGTAAATTTTTTTTTCATTTTATGCGGACTGAAGAGACAAAAATCATAGGGTAGGGACTTCTGGTGGAAGGAGAGAAGAGCACAAAACACCCTGTTGACCACACCTCAGCAGGGTCACCTAACTTGAGTGATGACAGACCTCCTTCACTGATTTCTTCTTTTGTAATGTGGAAAAATGAAAAGACTTTGCAGGCTGACAGGGGGTTGTCCCCTCCAGTTCACACTGTTTTCATTTCGATCAGAATTGTTTAAAGATTATTTGAAAAATTTGGAGCTTAATGATTTGTTCTCACATATTTCCCCTACATGGTGTCAGTGGGCATTGATCCAGGAAGGCCAGCATGAAAAAGTTGAGGTGTATGTCTTAACCACCAATGCCAACACTACTGTAAGTATGGAACCCAGAGTACAATAGTAAAACTTCAAAATGTGTTAGTCAAGGAAATCGGTGGGAATGCAGGGAGAAATGGGTAATTTGTTGGTGGAGGGATGCAGACACTGGTGGTGTGATTAGAATTGGAATATTGTATGACAAAGCTCCATTTTAAATGACTTTGAAAATCAAAATTGCCTAAATTTAAAATAAAAGAGAAGTCAACTTATGTCTATATTTCAAGAAAGCTTGTCTTGGCAAATTTTGGCAGGGAGACCATAGTTGGTAGAGAGAGAGAGAAAGAAAGGGAGAGTTGACAGTTGGGAAGAGAAGCCTGGATATAATGGAAGAGATAAAAGCTGATCTTAGAAATTTGGAGCCATCAGAGTTTAGAGAGTTAAATGGTGAGAACATTACAGTTTAGATACTTAAATAGTGAGATTGGTTTCAGTCATCAGCACTGTATACATATAAAGATTTCAAACACCTCACAGATATTCAGGCTATAATAACTAACAAGGGAAGCCTTTTTTTCCTGAAGCTCTATGTAAGGATAATATATTGCTAGGAACAATGATAAGAAGTTGGTTCTCTTTTTCACAGATTAATACATTAGAGATGAAAACTTTAATACAAAGGAATCCATCATCTTGTCCTGTTTCTCTGTTTTCCTGTCATCATTCCATTCTCCCCCATGACCCTACCTAATCATGGCTCTCCACATTACTCAGCAGTGTTACCACATAGCCTCAGATCATGTGTTAACTGCTGGTACCTCACAGTTCTCATGTTTGCCCCCCATCCAAGCCAGAGCCATCCTTCTGAAACCAAGAATATTTGCTGAAGGCCCGTTCTTCCTTGAAATGGCAGTCATGGTTTACCTCTTCTTAATCATTGTGTTTACATATTTAGATGAATGTCACTATACTAGTGACAGGTATTTTCCAAACTAAGAAAAGCATAAACTTTTCCCTTTCCCCCACGAATTTTGGGCAAGTTATTTTCTATCCACTGCTAATTATATGTGATAATAAGGAAATAGATCTGAGGTAAAAACAAGTACATTTGTCAATTTGGTGCCATGACTAGTCAGTCTGAGTATAAGTATATATTTCTAGAAAAAAAAGCAGAAGAAAAGGAGTTGGTTGCTAGCAAAGAATGCCAAACCTCTGCCAAGAAATCCTTTGAAAACAAAAATTCTGATTATGGACTGAACATGATTACCACTCAATGCCTCTTTTGCAGACCACTACACCCGAAAGGAGAGAGAGAAAAAAAGGGAATGTCCTGCCACAGAGGCAGGTTGGGATGGGGGGGATCTGTGTGGGAGGGATACTGGAATACATGGTGGTGGAAAATGGGCACTGGCGGAGGAATGGGCATTTGATCATTGTATAATCGAAACCCAAGAACAAAAATTTGTAAATGTACAACTGTACATTATGGTGTTTCACTAATAAAAATTTTTAAAAAATAAAATAAAATAAAAATTATTTCGTCTGCCAGAGATCAGCAGATGGGAACCTGAGTGAAGGCAAAAGATTAAATCGGTTGACTTTTATTTTTCCTTGAGTATATTAATTTGATTTTGGAGTCAATTTATATGACAGTTCATTAAGACACAGAAATTTTCAGCACTTCTCTTGTTTAAAAGTATAGTGTTACACCATATCTCTCTCACATTATTTTTATTTCTGATAGTTTGACACAAAAGATAAGTCAAAATCATAGATAAATGTAAATTATTTAAATACTGTATTGATTATTTAAAATTACATTATAGAATTACTAGAATTTCATAAATTTTAAGATTATGGATAATCAACATGCATGTATCACATTACACTCACAATTGAAAGGCCTCCTCTGTCATTCATTATTGTTCAGTTTTTCCACTTTGATAACACCTTTCCATCTGGTAACTAAATAGTCTTATAGTTCTAAAGTTTGTTTTTATGGCTTTGAAAAAATCCAAATTATACAATTTTTAACATTGGATGAAACTAGAGGATATCATGCATGTAAAGTTAGCCTTAAGGAAAGGAACAGATACAGAGAGATTTTTCTCATATGTGGGATGTAAAGACACACAGCAAGGTCGCAACAAAGGTTCAAGGGCAATGTAAGGGGAGAACTGATCCACACAATTGAGTCAGGGGATTGGGACTGAGGGTTTCTGGGGTTTTGGGGGGAGAGGGAGGGTTTATTTTTTGAGAGAATGAGGAGTGTCATGTTGGAATAATGTGTATGAGGAACCATTGTTAATTGAATTATAAATCATAGAATATTAATATTGTTTTAGACGTTTGTCTGTCTCATTTTATTCTTTTAATTTGTTTTCTCCATATGCCACATATGCATGAACTTGTATGATGCCTATCTCTCTCTGCCTGGCTTATGTCACTAAACATAATATCCTCATGTTATGCTTTTTTATACAAATAATAAGAATATTTCACTTCATACAACTGAGTAGGATTCCATTGCTTTACACCCTTTCATTTTCAAAATTTGGGGTTTAAAACATACAAATATTGATTTTAACAATGCTCTGGTGTTTTAAAATTTTTAGTTCAGTGAAGAAAAGGTAAAGGCCCTCCCGTTGATCGTCGATTTGCTCGAGCGGGCCCAGTAACGTCTCCATTGGAGACTTTGTTGTTACTGTGTTTGGCATATCGAATACTCTCGGTAGCTTGCCGGGCTCTCTGAAAGTGGCAGAGGAATCGAACTCGGGTCGGTCATGTTGACCGCTTGTAAGGCGAATGCCCTACCGCTGTGAAGAAAAATAGATTTTATTGAACAACACTTAGAAACTTGTGAAACAGGCATTGGGTGGAATGGAATGGAATATATGTTCAAGAGAGACCACTCGTTTTACAAAGCAAGCAAAGAGTGACATACAGAAAGAAAGCACGGTATTTCTTTAAGGAAGAACACAAGCTTGAGGACCAAGCCCACTCTGGTAGTTTAGGAATAAGAACTTCGAGTGGTATGAACTTAACTTGTACACTTTAGGGGAGAACCTGAGTGAAACAAATAGAAGTACGTTCAGGAGAATGATAAACTGGAGTCTATACTTGGAGTGAGGAGGGTAGAGAGTTCTTTGGGGAGATCTGGACTATGGAGAACAGTAATATTATAACATTAATGATAGTATCTTACCGTGGGATTCCAAAAAAATCTTTAACAGTGGTGTCAGAAATGATAACATTCTTAGGTATTTGGATTTCCTGTGGAAACTACTGGAAAGCTGAGTTTATGCTCTGGATGCCTCTGCCTGAAACAAGGTCAACAAATCATGAATGAAAAATTACAAGTTACATGGATCAAGGATTCTGATCCCAGTGGAAGGCTAGCTTTTGGGTGGACAATTTCTACTGCTGGCCTGATGTAGATTCTGATCCTGGGATACGTAACAGAAAGGAGGTAGTGACAGGTATCCTCAGAAGTGAAGCCTCTGAGACAGAATTCATTCATACCAACTTATGGCATGAATGTTTGCTCATGGCTGCTACCATTATAACATGCCATTCAATGATTCTGTGGTTTCAATTTACTGTGTCAATGTAAAGATGAAGTTTCTAAATCGAAGGTAAAAATCTGAGGCCCTCAAGATGATGAATTATGGAGAGGGGGGTGGAGCTGGAGCTACAGTACAGCAGGTAGGGCATTTGCCTTGCACATGGCCTACCCAGGTTAGATTCCCAGCATCCTGTATGGTCCCCCCAAGCACCGTGAGGAGTAATTCCTGACTGCAGAGCCAGGAGTAACCCCTGTGCATCGTCAGGTGTGACCCAAAAACGCAAAAACAAAAAGATGATGCCTTACCTTTAGATATTTTGCAGTCAAATAGAAACAGCCAGGAAGCTCACCAGAAAAGAGTTCTCCTGGGTCGAAAACATCATCACCTCTGGCGTGAGAGCATAGAGAAAATAACGTTTCCATTTTATGCCATGTTAAAGCAAGCCAGACATGATCTTGGAAAGTTTGTCAAAGGAAAGCATGGCTATAGGAAGGATAAGATGACAACTGAATCTTAGAGGTAAAATATACAAGTGAAGAAAAGGTCAAGAATTAGGCGGTACGATGGTGACCAGGTATACTAAGAAAATCATTTTTTAAAAAATAAAATGCAATGAGACATCAAAAAAGACCTTTTTAAATGTGTAAGAACAGGGATATAACTCAGGGATAGAGCATTTGTCTTCCATTGTATGATGATCTGGGATTGATCCTTAGCATTGCAAACAGCATTATTTTTTAATTTTTAATTTCTTTCTTTCTTGCTTATTTGCTTGCTTGTTTTTCTTGTTTTTTTTTTTTTGGATCGCACCTGGCTATGCATAGGGGTTATTTTTAATTTTTAAAAAAATTATAATTTTTATTTTTTACCTGTGGTTTAAAATGAAACCTAAAATATTTTAGAGTAAATATATGTGAAGAAGAATAAAATTCACGGGAACTATTTAGTGTTCTTAACGATACAGCAGTCAGAATTTTGAGGTTAATTTTATGGGTAGTGCATAAATAATTTTTCCCCATTATGTGGGCTGTGTTTTTATGATGGTCACCATTTTTTCTAAGTTGCAGAAACGTCTTAGTTTAATGTAGTCTCATTTGTTTATCTTCATTTCTTCTTCCTTGGTTAGTGGGGTTTCATTCTAGAAGTTTCCCTTAGCTTTAATGTCATGGAGGGATCGTCCCACATTTTTCTCCATATATCTTAAGAATTCAGGTATGATATTGAGGTTTTTAATACATTTGATCTGACTTTGTGCCTGGCACTATAAAGAGGTCTGAGTTCATTTTTTTTTTTTTGCCTGTTGCTGTCCAGGTTTCCCAGCACCACTTGTTGAAGAGACTTCTTTGCTCAACTTCATATTTCTTGAGCCTTTATGAAAGATTAGGTAATAATAATCTGAGGGCCAGCGTCAGGATATTTGACTATATTCCATTGATGTGAGGCCTGTCTTTATCTGAATATCATGATATTTTGATTACTACGACTTTGTAGTAGGGTTGCAAGTTGGGGAAGCTGTTCCCTTCTTCTTTTTAACAAATATTGCTTTAGCTTTTCATGGGAGTTTATTGTTGTGTATGAGTTTCAAGAGTATTTAATCTATTTCTTTGAAAAATGTTATGGCTATCCTTATAGGAAGTGCAGTAAATCTTTATAGAGCTTTGGTGTGTATTGCCATTTTGACAGTGTTAATCCTCTCAATCCATGAGCATGGGATGTGATTCCATTTCCTCATATACTCTCTTATTTCGTGAAGTAGAGTTTTTAGGGTTTTTTTTTGTATAGTTCCTTAAAATTTTATCATTTATCACTTAACTTCCCCTTAGTCGTCGATTTGCTCGAGCGGGCGCCAGTAACATCTCCATTTGTCCCTGTCGCGTGCTAGAGTAGCCCAATGGAATCTGTTCGAACCGGGAACATGAAGGGCCTCAAACCGATCTTTCATGATCTTGACGAAGAAGTCTGACCATCTGGAAGGTGGGCGGCCACGCGGTCTTTTGACATCCCATGGAATCCAGTCGGTAACAGCTCTAGACCAGCGGTCGTCTCTAAATCTCATTACGTGACCAGCCCATCTGATTTTCGACTCCTTGGCATAAGAGACAGCGTCCCTGATTCTTGATCGGCAACGGATGTCAGAACTCCAGATTATCTCTCTCATTTGAGTGAAACCTGATATTCCAAGCATAGCTCTTTCAATTCTTCTTTGGGAGACCTGAATACTGTTCTCATCTTGTTTGCATAGGGCCCAGGTCTCTGAGGCATATGTTAATGCAGGAAGAACAGTGGAATCAAAGAGATGTGCCCAGAGCCGGAGGTTCTTCTTCCTCTTAGCTATTTCTTTGACGTTTTTGAAGGCGTTCCAAGCTGCTCTCTTCCTCCTGCACAGCTCGGGTGCCAGGTCATTTGTCTTGTTGACCTCTCGATCTAGGTACACATAGCTGTTGCATTCGGAGATAGTCCTTCAATTGAGAGTGAATGGGGCATCAGGAACAAGGCTGTTTCGCATAAACATTATTTTCCTAAGATTCAGCTGTAGTCCTACCTTTCCACACTCACGGTCAAAGTTGGCCAGCATTTGTGCCGCTTGGCCGATGTTTGGTGTTATTAAAACAATGTCATCAGCAAAGTGGAGGTGGTGTAGTTGCCGACCATCTATCTTCATTCCCATTCCTTCCCATTCCAGTCGTCGCATGATGTTCTCGAAGGTGGCACTGAAGAGTTTCGGTGAAAGGGTATCACCCTGCCACACCCCTCTCTTGACATCAACGATCACTTCTTTGTAGAATGGTGAGATCCTGCTAGTGAATCTGCAATACAGCTCACGGAGGATCCTGATGTACTGGTCTTGAATGCCCTGATTGGCTAGGGCTTCAATGACCACTTCCGTCTCAACAGAATCAAATGCCTTCTTTAAATCAATGAACGTTAAACAGCGGCATCTTGAACTCCAGAGAAACTTCAATGAGCTTGGTTATCATGTGGATATGGTCGATGGTGCTGAATCCTTTGCAGAACCCTGCTTGCTTGCATGGTTGTCCTTCATCTAGTGTTCTGCCAATCCTATTTAGGATGACTCCAGTGAACAACTTGTAGATGACAGACAATAGGCAGATCCGGCGATAGTTGCCAATGCCATGGATGTCTCCCTTCTTGAACAGTAGTACGGTCCTGCTGGTTTTCCTTTGGGATGGAAACTTACATTCAGACAGGTAGCGAGTGAAGAGCCGAGCCAGTGTATTGATAAGTACTGACTGCAGGTTCTTCAGGTGTTCAGGTCTGACCTTGTCTGGGCCGAGTGCTATTTGTTTCTTTACCAACGAAATGGCGTGTCAGATTTCGGAAGGGAGAACATTGGGAACAACATATCCATCCTGTGGAATTTGGTATGTAGGCAAGTGGACATGGCTATTGAAGAGATTTGAGTAGAAATCATGGTAATCTTCTCCACTGCCGTTCTGGAGGATGTGATGGATCCATCAGGACGTCGGAGGGCAGTCATCTTGGTCTTATAGTTGGCGAAGGACAGGCAGGCATTAGGAATACTTTTCCTGGCTTCTGCCGCATCTACCAGTACTTCTGCTCTTCTCTCTTTGAGGTCTTCCTTGATCGCATCTCTGCACTGCTTTGCGAGCTCGGATGTTAGCTTGCGGTTGCCCTGAGGCATGCGCCAAAACACGCTGGCAAATTAGCTCAAGAGTTTTCGAAGATAGGCCATTTTTTGTGGCTATCTCTCTCTTGGCTTTCCTCACACATTCATGGAGGTGCTGAACCAGTGGATCGTATTCCTCGTCAATGTTGTCAACAATGGCATCTTCCCATGTTGCCGCAATAGTACCAAAGTATAGTTCCTTAACATTTTAGTTGATTCTAATATAATATACTCGATTTTCTGAGGTATTATTGTGAATGGGATTGTTTTTCTCTATCTCTTTTTTTCTCTTTCATTTGAAATATATGGGAAAGCCATGGACTACCGGATATTGATTTTGTAATATGCTACTTTACGAAACAAATCTATTGTTCCCAGGAGCTTTTTTGTAGATTCTTTGGGATTTTCCAAGTATAGTATCATGTCATCTCCAAATAGTAAAAGCTTGAGTTCTTCCTTTTTTATATGGATGCCCTTGATATCTTTTCTTTTTACCGAAATCCTATGGCAAGTACTTCAAGTACTATGTTGAATAGGTGTGGTGAGAGTGGGTAACTTGTTTTGTGCCTAATTGTATTCTGGGATTCTAGCTCATTGATTTCTGCTCCAAGCCTTTAGTTTTCTCCCCGTTGAGAATAATGCTTGCTGTGGGTTTGTGGTAGTTTGTTTTGACTAGATTGAAGAAAGTACTTTCAACTCCCATTTTGTTGAGAGTTTTTCATCATGTATGGGTGCTGGATCTCATCACATGCTTTATCTACATCTATCGATATGATGACATGACTTTTATCTTTATTTTATTGAGATGGTGTATTCTGTTGATTGACTAGAGAATGTTAAGCCATCCTTGCATCCCCAAGATAAACCTACTTGGTCATAGTGTGTGATCTTTTGTTGAGTTTCTGGATTCTCTTTGCTGGTATTTTCTTGAGAATCTGTGTATCTGTATTCATCAAGGAAATAGGTCTGTAATTTTCATTTTTTGTGGTGTCTCTGTCTGTTTTGAGTATTAGGGTGATCTTTGCCTCATAGAAACTATTTGGGAGCATTTCTGTTTCTTCAATTTCCTGGAAAATCTTGAAAAATGTTGGCAGCAGTTCCTCTTTAAAGGATTGAAATATTTCACTATTGAATCCATATGGGCCACGGATTCTGTTTGGGGGGATATTTTGACCATCATTTCAATTTCCTTGGTAGTGATAGGTTCAAGTATTCCAAATCTTCTTGGTTCAGCCTTGGGAGGTAATTGGAATCCATTAATTTATCAATTTATTCAAGATTCTCTCATTTCCTGCTGCAAAGATTCTCAAAATAATCTCTGATGATCCTATGGATTTCTGTAGTTTCTATTAGGATACCCCCCTTTGCATTTCTGATACGATTTATTAGAATTCTTTCTGTTTCTTTGAGAGGCTTCTAGAGGTTTATTGATCTTGTTTATTTTCTCAAATAACAAGCTTTTGCTTTTATTGGTCTTCTGGATTGTATTTTGGGATTCTAGCTCATTGATTTCTACTACAAATTTTATTATTTCCTTGCTCCAGCCTAGTTTGCACTCCTTTTGTTGGTCATTTTCCAAAATCTTGAGCTCTAATTTATTCATGTAGGCCCTTTCTTTCTTCCTGATGAATTCTGGCAGAGCTATAATCTTTCCTCTTAACACTGCTTTTGCTGTGTCCCACAAGTTCTGCTAGCTCGCGTCCTCATTCTCATTTGTTTCTGGAACCTTTTTATTTCCTCTTTGATTTCTTCTCTAAGCCAACGGTCGTTCATTACTTCCCTTAAATACAATATTTCCTTACTGAGATTTAGTCTGTATGATCTATTGAGAAGTGACAAAGTAGTGTTGAAATCTCCACCTAGTACTGTTTTGCTATCAATGTTTTTTTTTAAGTCTATTAGAAGTTGTTTTTAAGTATTTTGCTGGTCTGTCATTGAGCATCTACATTGAGGAGGGTGAGTTCTTTCTGATGTAAAGATCCCATGATAGTGAAGAATGACATTCACTGTCTCTTATAACCTTTAGCCTGAAGTCCACGTGGTCTGATACTAGTATGGCTACTCCAGCTTTGTGGAGGTGTTCTTTTCTTGAAGACTTGTTTTCCAGCCTTTTACTTTTAGCCCATGGTTGCTTTGATTGCTCAGATGTGTTTCTTGCAGGCATCAGAATGTTGGGTTCAGTTTTCTAATTCATCTTCCTATTCTGTGCCTCTGAATTGGCACATTTAGTCCATAGACATTGAGAGAGATTGTTGTTATGGGGATTTGTGCTATCTTTATGTAGAATTTTTGTACTTGTGGGGATTGCCTTAGCTTAAAGTAGCCGTGTTAGTTCTTCTTGCAACAAAAATATGGAGCTCTTTACAAGTTTGCATGTCGTCTCTGTGCAAGGACCATGATAATCTCTGTATCATTTCAATTTTAGTATATGTGTAACCAAACCTAGTAGGAGTTAATTTTTCTCTTCTGATTACTTTGAGTGTTGTCCTTACTTACCCTATGGCAGAGAGTGGTACCTAATCAAGGAAAGTATTTCAAAGCAGCTTGATAGATTTAGAACTTTAATGTCCCAGAAAGAAAAATATGGTTTTTACCATATTATCTTTTACCATAATCAAGGCATCAGTTTTACAAAATAATTCTTTTAGAAGATGTTATATGAGTCCTGTTTAATGCACTTCCCTGAAACCTTCATTAATACCATTAAACTAGAGCCTTTTGCTGTTCTCACCGCAGTCCCGCGTACATCTCCAGGAAAAGGTGGATGGTGTTGTCTGCACTTTGACCACCTTGAATGTAAGTAGGATTTTTCTCCTGAAGGAAGAGGTGAGGAGCATATTGATGATTTCATTCCACATTATTATAAGTTCAACTTGAACGGAAGTTGAGACTCATGAGGCTCCTGTAAAAGACAGAAAAAAGGGTCTCAGTGAAGTTTAATGGCCAACACAAATTAACATCACAGATGACTCAAAGCAGCCTGTGTTCTTCTTTGTGTATAGTGAGTTTCATACCTAATGATAGTGATTCTTAGCCATGACACACGGGCAAAACAGACCTATAATTAAAAATCTAGTTCTCTGAGCAGAGTGGGGTTTCTTAGGTGATTGAACAAGTGTGCAGTAATTTATTACTAAGCACATATGTAGTTTGAATGATGTGTACTTTTTGATCTAAACTTAATTCCAAATATGTCTAAAATGACAGTCTCCTGACCCCGCACCTGGCTTTCTTCACCGGGGTCCCTTGGAGGGGGTGTGTTGAGTTTCCCTCACCGCGCCGAGCAGAGCCCTGGCACCTGAAGACCTCTGCAACCAGCCATAGGTACGCTTTAGACCACTCTCCCCAAGCTTGAAGGAGCCTCATGCATGAACGAATCTGACAGAGGAACCCAGGTGTGCGCAACCGGGGGATGAGATCTCCAAGGCTGCTCAGATCAAGACTGGGCCCCCTCCAACCAGATCCCCCATCTCCTAGTAGCTAAGTGTTACAACCACGAACTGCCCCTGGAGCCATGTAATCCCATCAATGGCCAAGATACAGAGACTGGATTTTGTTGATAAGACAACAACAATTATTGTCCAGTTCTCACTCTGAGAGAACCTGTTAGGCATCTGCGAGTATCTTGCCCTTGCGTTTACCAGTCATTTACACTTCTTTCAATACAGATTATATGATCATGGTTTATGCTTATTTTTACTATTGAAGTTTAATAGCTAAATACTGATTTTTAACAGCACTAATTTATTAAAAACATTCATCCTTGGCCTATCATATTAATTGCCAGTATTTGTTGGTTTTGCTTGTTTTTTGATTACTTAAATTGGTTTTGATCCTTTTCTTTCAGGTTGAAAAATTTTGACACAAATGAGTATATGTTTTTCTTTATCTTCTACAGTTTTAAACTGAGAACAACTGTATGTTTTGTACAAATAAGATACCTGTGCATTTACTATTTCTTCTCATTTTATTTACATTTTAACACATCTCGATTCATCTACAAATTATCCTAGTAAGTGTTCTCATATTGAAAGAAACCACCAATTTTTTCAATCATAGCACTGTAGCACTGTCCTCCCGCGGTTCATCCATTTGCTCGAGCGGGAACCAGTAACATCTTACAACAAATTGTGACACTTGTTGTCACTGGCTTTAGCCTATCGAATACGTCATGGGTAGCTTGCCAGGCTCTTGCTATGTGGACGAGATATTCTGGGTAGCTTGCCGGGCAGAGGAATCGGAATCAGGATTGGCCTCCTGCAAGGCAAATGCCCAACCCGCTGTGCTGTAAACGTTATCTAAAATATACTAGTAATAACAAATGTTGTTTCTTTAACAGTGCAATATAAACAATTATTAGGTAATTTTCATGATTTGTTAATGAAATAGCTAAGCTCTTGAGTATAATGGGAGTATTTTTCTAACACAAGAGTCTGACGAAGGTGAAACTGTTATAACCGTCTTGTAGGATTCCATCTCCCTAGCCTGCTTCATTCTACCCCGCTCTCTATCCAATCGGGTCTTCTTCTTGGGATTCTGACCTCCTGATTGGCTAGCCTCTACCTTTCACCTGCCTACTTTATGACATCATTCTCCCACCAAACCAACCACCAACTGGTAGAATCTTGGGGGTCCCATGTAGTTGCTTGTAAATAAATTTGAATCATCATGGCAAGTGACGAGTGATCAATGACCAATCACCAGTGAGCAGTCGTCTCTACTGAAGACTTGCGGTCTTAAGCCGCTTCAGTGTTCAGACGTACTCTCGTACCGTCTCCTCTTCTCGTCTACCTTTCATCGTTATTTCCTCTTCTCTGACCATGTCAGGTAAGGAATAATACTTTTCAAAGCTTTTCATTAGATTTATCATCCCTAAACTTAGCAGTCAAGGAAAAACAGCACGTAGTAATGAAAGAAAGTATTCAAGTCGAATTTGATAAGCCTCATTTTAGCTTGACTTTGACATTTGCTGTGTGATTTTAGACACTGGCTTACTTTCTCTCACATACAAAGTGTTTTTCCTCATTGATTACATTCTATTTTAGACATACTTAGGAGCTCAAATACACAAACACACATACACACACACGCATATATATATATGGGTTGATTCTCTGTGTTTCTTTTTTCTTTTAATAGTGAATTTTACATGATATTCACTGAAAACAAGTAAATCAGAGAAAGTATTTTTACAGAAAAAGAAAATATAGATGCTGTGAAAAACTGTTAATATATACTAGCATGTGTTCTCTGTAATGGTCTCTCCACTTGTATTTATACATCAGTATTTTGAATATAATGGGCTGGAGCGATAGCACAGCGGGTAGGGCGTTCGCCTTACAAGCGGCCAACATGGCCGACCCGAGTTCGATTCCTCCACCCCTCTCGGAGAGCCCGGCAAGCTACCGAGAGTATTCGATATGCCAGACACAGTAACAACAAAGTGTCCAATGGAGACGTTACTGGGCCCGCTCGAGCAAATCGACGATCAACGGGAGGGCCTTTACCTTTACCTTTACAAAGTAATAATCATTGATCTTTGAGTTTTCTATTTAAACCAGGTAATAAGAAAATATGGGGCATGGGGAAGGTGTGGAGTGCTGAGCGTTAGGGAGGCAAGCCCTCTAAGGTAAGCAAGTTTGGGATCACTTTCATAAAACATTGACCAATCGACACCAAGACAATATGAGGGAGAAAAAATAGAAAAGAAAGAAAGAAAGAAGGATAGAAAGAAAGAAAGAAAGAAAGAAAGAAAGAAAGAAAGAAAGAAAGAAAGAAAGAAGAATAGGGACTTCGATTATCAAGGAAGGGGAAAACCTTTGGACATAAAGTTGAAGAGAACCAAAGACTTAACATCAAAAAAGAAAGAATATATATGAAATATGCTGAGAATAATCCACTGAGAGCAAGTCAAAGAATTTTACTTCAATAAATGTCAGGACTAGAAAATATACTATGCCTTCAATAGGTTACCAGTAGGAAAAGCTCTTTATCAGAAAGCCATCCTTGCTGGATATTTTCCTTATTATTTCTTAGAACACAGTACTTGGTACTTGACAATTTGGAGTATAAACACGCTTAATAAATGATGCTCCCCATAAATAGCTAATAGTGCTTATCTAGGGCGGTGGAAGACACAGAATCTTCAATGTTTTTTATTATGTTCTGGTTTTTAAGTTCATGTATGCGTTGCCTGTTAAAATAAAAAAAATGGTATATTCTAACTTGAATCAGGAGATTTGATTCATCGGTGTGGTCAGTAGATTCCAGGTTAAAGCTGCTTGTCATCTTTACAAATATTATTTCATGTGATTTTTTCTTCCTAACATGAGAGTAGTTTGATAATAGTCAACTTTTGTTTTTAGATCCTAAGAGGAAAGAGAAAAGTCAAGTCTCACATGACAAATTACACATTTTTGTCATATTTCTGAATTCTGAGTTTTCCTACATAAAGATATTTTATGGGATTTTGGTCCGCATTTATTAAACATTGAGAAGAAAGTTTTCCTGTTTGATAAAGATAATTCTAATCTAGGCATTGGAAGTAAATTTGCAATATTTTGTCATCACTTTTTAAATGGTCTTTTCTGTTTCTTCTGTGATCAAGTTAAATCCTCTGCTATGTTTAACACATGTTGTTTGCTGGTTAATATTCAAAGGTACTGATGAGTATAATTTTTTGTAATTTCGAAGTTTCTTTCTCTATTTTACTCATTTAAAACATTTCTTGTCTGGGAGAAGGGAGGGAGGAGAGCGAGGATCCCCAGCGACCCCAAACCCCAGCGCGCGTCCAGATCCGGAGCAGCGCACCCGGCAGCACACCGGCCCCTCCCATCCAGGTGGGTTGGAGGACCCGAGCGGAGCCCCGCCCCTGAACCCAGATGCGTGGCCCGCGGAGCGAGCCCAGCCGGAGAAGGGAGGGAGGAGAGCGAGGATCCCCAGCGACCCCAAGCCCCAGCGCGCGTCCAGATCCGGAGCAGCGCGTCCGGCAGCACACCGGCCCCTCCCATCCAGGTATATCACTCACTTCAATCAACTTGGACCTGCATCCTTTCATCCTTTTCATCAACTTGTTACCTAATACCAAACAAAATTTCTCACCTCTTCTACTACAATTCAACAAAATCCCACTCGCCTACTCCATTTCCAACAAAAGTTCAGTTCGAAAACAGCTATACAAGTTCAGTAGTAAATAGTAACGCCTCCAAAAGTTTCACTCAATGTCAGTTATAAAACAAAGAATAACGCCTGATTGAGAAGAAGGTCAGACTCAGAAAGGTAAAGAGGCGCATCTAGCAGCAACAAAGCTGGACGGCTCCTGGCAGCCTCTCCTCACTCAACTAGAACAGTAGCAGCGAGTGTGACGGACCAAACCACACTGGTCACAATGGTAAAGCAACGCAAAAGCCCACCAAACTTTCTTATTCACGAGGCTAGCCCAGACGACACCAACAGTACTATAGCGATAGACAACCTCTCTGACAAGGAATTCAGAATGGAGCTACTCAGGATGCTTAGGGAACTAAAAGAAACAATGGAAACCAATGGCAATAAAAGACAAGAGGATTTGAAGGCAGAAATGAGGAAAATGCAATCGGAAATGTCGGACCTGAAAAACCTGGTAACTGAATTGAAAACCTCAGTGGAAGGCCTCAGCAGCAGAGTAACAGCGGCTGAGAACAGAATCAGTGAGCTCGAAGATCAAGTTCAGAGTCTTGTCAGAAAAGAGCAGAAAATGGAAAAGAGACTCACAGTTCGAGAACAGATGGCAAGAGAAGATCGTGATGAAGCCAAGAGGGGTAACATAAGAATTATTGGAGTCCCAGAGGGACGGGAAGAAAACCTTGATGAAGAAGAAACTGTCAAAGAAATCATTGCTACAGCGTTTCCAGAGCTGAAGAAAACTTCTGACCACATCCAGGAGGCCCGAAGGGTACCGGCTAGAAGAAATCCGAATAAGAATACCCCAAGACACATCCTGATCAAAATGACCAAAACTTTAGACAGAGACAAAATTCTGAAAGCAGCAAGATCGAAGAAAGAAATCTCTTACAAAGGAGCATCCTTAAAACTCACTGTTGATTTTTCTGATGAAACCCTCAGGGCCCGAAAACAGTGGTGGGACATAGTGAAAAAACTCAATGAAATAAATGCCTCCCCAAAAATACTTTACCCAGCGAGACTCTCATTCATAATAGAAGGAACAACACACAGTTTTACGGACAAACAACAGCTCAGGAACTTCATAGACTCAAATCCATGGTTACAAGTACAACTAAATGGGCTACTTTAAGGCAAGACAGACCTCTCAAATACACCAAATTTCAACAGAACAATGGGACAAAATCCCATAACAATAATCTCTCTCAATGTCAATGGGCTAAACGCACCAATTAAAAGACATAGAGTGGCAGGATGGATTAGAAAATTGAGCCCAACATTCTGCTGCCTGCAAGAAACACATCTCAATAGTCAAAGCAAACACAGACTCAGAGTCAAAGGCTGGAAAACAATCCTACAGGCAAACAGCTCCCAGAAAAAAGCTGGGGTCGATATCCTAATATCAGACCACATCGATTTCAGAGTGAAGAAGGTCATAAGAGACAGCGAAGGCCATTTCCTATTGACCAAAGGATCTGTACAACAGGAAGAACTTACAATAATAAATGTATATGCACCTAATGAGAGACCAGCAAAGTACTTAAAACAATTACTCATAGATTTGGAAAAAGACATCGATAGCAACACAATACTAGTGGGAGACCTCAACACCGCTTTGTCACCTCTTGATAGATCAACCAGACTCAAGCTTAGCAAGGACATACTTCATCTGAGGGAAACAATGGAAGAAAGGGGCTTAGTAGATATATACAGGACACTTCATCCACAAAAAGCTCAATACACATTCTTCTCAAGCGTACATGGAACGTTCTCCAAGATAGACCACATGCTGAGCCACAAAACATGCCTCCATAAAATTAAGAAGATAGAGATTATATCAACAATCTTCTCAGACCATAATGCGCTGAAATTAGAAGTAAATCACACACAAAAACAGAAAAGTAAATTAAACACATGGAAATTAAACAGTGCGCTATTAAACAACGAGTGGCTTAGACAGGAAATTAAAGAGGAAATCAAAAGAGTCCTAGAAACGAATGAAAATGAGGACACGAGTTACCAAAACCTATGGGACACAGCAAAAGCAGTCTTAAGAGGAAAGTTTATAGCTCTACAAGCATTCCTCAGGAAGGAGGAGCGAGCCCACATAAATAAACTAACCTCACAGCTTAAGAACTTGGAGAAAGACCAACAAAAGGAGCACAACCCGAACAGGAGGAAGGAAATAATAAAACTCAGAGCAGAGATTAACGAGATGGAAACCCAGAAAACAATCCGAAAGATCAATGAAACCAAGAGCTGGTTCTTTGAGAAAATTAACAAAATCGATAAGCCCCTAGCAAAACTCACAAAGATAGGGAGAGAGAAAACCCTAATAAACCGAATCAGAAATGAAAAGGGGGTCATTACAACAGAAACTACAGAAATTCAAAGGATCCTCAGGGAGTACTTTGAAAAGCTTTATGCCACAGAACATCAAAACCTCGAGGAAATGGATAAATTCCTAGACTCCTACAGACTCCCAAGGCTGAACCAAGAAGACCTGGAATACCTGAACAGACCTATCACCATCAAGGAAATTGAAATGGTAATAAAAAGTCTCCCCAAGCACAAAAGCCCTGGCCCGGATGGATTCACCAGTGAATTCTTCCAAATCTTTAAAGAAGACTTACTCCCAATCCTCTTTAAGATTTTCCATGAAATTCAAATATCAAACACACTCCCGAACAGTTTCTATGAAGCAAATATCACACTGATACCAAAAGCAGACAGAGATAACACAAAGAAAGAGAACTACAGGCTGATATCCCTGATGAACACAGATGCAAAGATCCTCAACAAACTACTAGCAAATAGAATCCAACTACTCATCAAAAAGATCATACACCATGACCAAGTAGGATTCATCCCAGGGATGCAAGGATGGTTCAACATTCGGAAATCAATCAACATAATCCATCATATCAACAAAAGAAAAGATAAAAAGCATATGATCATATCAATAGATGCAGAGAAAGCATTTGACAAGATCCAGCACCCCTTTATGATGAAAACCCTAGCCAAAATGGTCATAGAGGGGACTTTCCTCAACATAGTTAAAGCCATCTACCACAAGCCTACAGTAAGCATCATCCTCAATGGGGAAAAACTGAGAGCCTTCCCTCTAAGATCAGGGACGAGACAAGGATGCCCACTCTCTCCACTGCTGTTCAATATAGTACTGGAAGTACTTGCAATAGCGATTAGGCAAGAAAAAGACATTAAGGGCATTCAGGTAGGAAAGGAAGAAATAAAGCTCTCACTATTCGCAGATGATATGATACTATACCTAGAGAACCCAATATCCTCCCCCCAAAAACTCCTAGAAACAATAGACTTGTATAGTAAAGTTGCAGGTTATAAAATCAATACCCAAAAGTCCATGGCTTTCCTATATGCAAACAGTGAGAGAGAGGAAAGCTACATGAAAAATCAATCCCGTTCACAATTGTGCCCCAGAAAATCAAGTACCTAGGAATCAGCCTAACTAAGGAAGTAAAGGACCTGTACAAAGAAAACTACAAAACGCTACTTCAGGAAATAAAAGAGGACCTGAGGAAATGGAAAGACATCCCCTGCTCATGGGTCGGAAGACTGAACATTGTCAAAATGGCAATACTACCGAAAGCACTGTACAAATTCAATGCAATCCCTATAAGGATACCCATGACGTTCTTCAAAGAAATGGAGAAAACACTCCTGAAATTTATATGGAACAATAACCCCCACGACTAGCTAAAGCAATTCTGGGGAAAAAGAAAATGGGAGGAATCAACCTCCCGAACTTCAAACTTAACTACAAAGCGGTAATAATCAAAACAGCATGGTACTGGAACAAAGGCAGAACTGCAGACCAATGGAACAGAGTTGAATACACTGACATCACCCCCCAATCATATGATCATCTAATCTTTGATAAAGGTGCAAAAAATGTGAAGTGGAGTAAGGAAAGCCACTTTAACAAATTGTGCTGGCATCACTGGACGGCTACATGCAAAAAAATGGGCTCAGAACTCTGCCTAACACCATGTACAAAGGTAAGATCAAAATGGATTAAAGACCTCAACATCAGACCAGAAACCATAAGATACATTGAAGACAAAGTTGGCAAAACCCTCCATGACATTGAGGCTAATGGTATGTTCAAAGATGACACGCCACTGGCTGAGCAAGTGAAAACAGAGATAGATAAATGGGACTATCTTAAAATAAGAAGCTTCTGTAACTCCAAAGAAACAGTGACCAAAATACAAAGACAGCCTACAGAATGGGAAAGAATATTCGCCGAATTCACATCTGACAAGGAATTGATATCAAGGATATACAAAATACTGGTTGAACTCCACAAGAAGAAAACATCCAACCCCATCCAAAAATGGGGCAATGAAATGAACAGAAACTTTCTCAAAGAAGAAATCCGAATGGCAAAAAAGCACATGAGAAAATGCTCTACATCATTAATCATCAGGGAGATGCAGATCAAAACCACAATGAGATACCATCTCACACCTCAGAGACTGGCCCACATTCAAAAGAACAAAAGCAACCGTTGCTGGCGCGGATGTGGCGAGAAAGGGATACTCCTTCACTGTTGGTGGGAATGTCCACTGGTTCAGCCCTTCTGGAAAACAGTATGGACGTTCCTCAAAAAATTAGAAATTGAGCTCCCATTTGACCCAGCGATACCACTCCTGGGAATATATCCCAGAGAGGGAAAAACGTGTAGCCGAAGTGACATCTGCACTTGTTTGTTCATTGCAGCACTCTTTACAGTAGCCAGAAACTGGAAGAGACCAGAGTGCCCAAGAACAGATGACTGGTTAAAGAAACTTTGGTACATCTACACAATGGAGTACTATGTGGCTCTTAGAAAAGATGAAGTCATGAACTTTACATACAAGTGGTACAATATGGAAAGTATCATGCTAAGCGAAATGAGTCAGAAAGAGAGGGATAGACATAGAAAGATAGCATTTATCTGGGGGATATAAAATAATAAAATATGAGATTAATACCCGAGAATAGCTGAGAGCAACACCAGGAGAATTACTCCATAACTTAGAGGCCAGCTGGGTATTCTAGGGGAAAGGACAATTCATATAGAAAGGGGAACACCAAGTGGAGGGTGTTTGGAGGATCCTCCCAGGAGCGGAGATGCAGGTTGAAAGTAGACTGGACTGAACATGTTCGCCACTCAATGCCTCTTTGGCTGATCACAGCGCCCAGGAGGAGAGAGAGAACAGGGGGGAATGCCCTGCCACAGTGGCAGGGGGGGGATGGGGGGATGGGAGGATGGGGGGATGGGAGGATGGGGGGGAGGGATATTATCCTGGTGGTGGAAAATGGGCACTGGTGGAGGGATGGGTATTTGATCGTGGTATGACCGACATCCAAGCACAAAAATTTGTAAATCTACAACTGTACCTCATGTCGTTTCACTAATAAAAAAGAAAAAAAAATTCTTGTCTATGAAATACAATCACGTTTATTCCTATTTTCTTTTTGTTATGTAGTTACTGATAAATCCTTTCTCTTTAATGGACTGGTAAAGTGTCACTCAAAAATCACCTTCTATTCCATTGTTTGGCTAGCAGTTTTTACTAAAATAAAATAGAGTCTTCATATTGTATATGTGGAACAATTTAGTAATAACCTTATTGTCCTTTTTTATTTGGTTTTGTTTGGGATGCCATCCACTGTTATTCAAGGCTTACTCTTGGGTCTGTTCTCCATAACATACTGTACTATGCTGCTTGCTACAGAGACCAGATTTCATTAATATCTACATAATTCTTTTTCAGTTCTGTGATACATATTTTTCATGATGTTTTCTTTACACTTCCTCCTATGTAAATCACATGAAATAGAAAAATTATATTCGTGTATGCATTATTATTCTTAGAGTTATGAATAACTACATTGTTGATAAACAACTTAAGACACAGAATTTAAATAAAATTTTCCTTCCAAAAATATTTCTTGGGAAAAACTCAAGTAGTGATTTTTGAAGTGGATCAAAAATCAGGGTAACCTTCAATGCATCAACAAGATTAAGTTGTATGTGAACCATAAGTAACAGGTACTCACCTGATCTTGGGGAAGTTCCCATAATATCTCCAGCCCAAAGTAAACTGGCGCTGACGCCAACTCCAACTCAGGAACAAAAAGTTAAGAATTTTGATCAGATGAAAACTGGACTTTCAAAACCTCTGGAGACCTACCAGATCCCAGTAGACCTAGATCATGCAAAGATCCGCAGGTAATGAACACCACTGACACCATCACTCTGAAGCAGGTGCGAGAAAATTCAAGTGGCACTAAACGGACCTCCCATGCAAAATGGAAGAACAAAAAGGAGGCTTCTGAACCTCTTGAGGGATAAACCAAGGCCAAAATCCAGCCAAAAGTCTGAGAATGCTTGCTAAGGGGAGCAGGGATTGTTTGTAATGCTGCAGTCAGTGAGAGGTGTCCTGTGACCACAGCCAAAACTAACAGCAAATCTCACAAAGCTGCCTCCAGCAGGATCAGCAAGACAAAGAGCCATGGGCAGGAGAAGATAAAAAACACCAGAGAAAACTCTAAGAAAGCTAATGAGTGTAAGCAGCTAGGGAACAAGTTCAAGGCAGAAGAAAAGTTCACCATTGGCAAGATGAAATGCAAGGAAACTCAACCTGAGCTTTGCCAAGAGGCAGTTAAAAAACCCCGCTGCTACCTAGGCATACACATGCTGGATTCTGTCCAATTGTTTCATGCTCTGGGGAAGAGTGATCCAAAACTTGGAATCTCTTCCTCCCAGGTCCTGAGTAGCCCAAAGATGTCAAGCCATCCTCAGCTGTCAAGCCATGGCTAGGTTCTACACGGGATGGAAAAGGCCTTGAGAAAACTCAGGTCAAAGCACAGAAACCAAGTAGCAGTGCTGAAAAACGCTCATCCCCATCCCAGTCTGAGCTGCCACCTCCTGGGAAGGTGAAATTGGTACCTTTGCCGTTTCTTACCATGGAGAATCCACAAGCTGGACCTGTTCCTCGGAGACGAAAATCTGAAGCCACACATCTTCCTGCTGCAGCTTACCCTGCCAAGCCTGGCTGTACCAATGCAGCTCAGCCAAATGCTGCCAATTTTTCCCCGTCAACCACTGCATTTTTGCCTGGTCCTTCCAATCCTGCTAAGTCCATTTCAACCAACCTATCTCGACCAGGTTTGCAGAACCCTAGTAGCCGGCCTATTCATCAGCCTGCAGCTTCTAGACCTGCTCCCTACAAGGCAGCAGCTGGCACTTCTCTACAGCGGGAGCCTCTTTCTGTCTCTGTGAACAAGCGGCATTCACCACCCAAACGTCAGAGTCACTTTCTCCTCCAAGACTTCCGTTTCCAACCGATTCCATGGAGAAAGCCCAATGTTCCCGAGCCAGACATGTCAAAGCCCATCACCAAAGAGCATAGACCAGAGCGTGAGGCTATGAAAAGGAAGGCTCAGCATGAGCGTGAGAACACTGCCAAACTCACCTCTTTGGGGGAAAGTGTAGTACTTTATTGAGAGGGAAAAGAGATGGACATCTCTCTCTATTATGGCTACGTAATGGGAGTAGCTGGAATGGTAGGTTCCATTTGAGGTACCAGATGGTTTTCCTAGGAAAACACTGACATTCCATACACCTTTTATTTATTTTATTATTTTTTTTCAAATTAAAGAGATGCATCGAACTCGGGTCGGCCATGTTGGCTGTGTGCAAGGCAAATGCCCTACCGCTGTGCTATCACTCCAGAGATGCATCATAGTTAATTGATTGTTAATAAATGTTCTGAATTTTGAGTTGCTGTCAACTGTGGTTGATTTTGGGAGTGGCTGGGTGTTGAAGGAGGAGATGGGAAAGAATGGGAAGTTAGAGAGAGGAAAAAGGGGGAATAGACAAGACTCTAAGAAATACAAACATGGTCCAGGGTTATAAAGCCCTTAAGAGGAGAAATTGCATGGGCCTGATGAAGAGTGGGGTAGGGTCAGAGGAAGAGTAAGCTGACAGTGCATTTGTTCTGCAAAGCAGAAGGACACAGTTCAATTCTTGCAATCTTTTATGGTCCCCAGAGACCCACGAGATGTGAAACTTGAACACAGAGCCAAGAGTAAGACTAGAGCACAGTCAAGTATGCCCATCACTGGTGTCCTCGAAAAAAATGGGAGAAATGGCACGGTTTGCGGTTTTCAGTTAAAATAATAAATTTGCAATAGGCTGAGGAAGGCAGATGAGTCTAAGATGATGAGAAGAAAAGTAAAAATTCTTCCATGGAGGCTGTGTTTACACCTCATGGCCTCCTTTGGAAAGGAAGCAAATTTGAGACACATCACTAAAAGGTTTTCTGTGGTCTATCCATAAATGATGGTTGGGGAATGCGAACACATACACTGTGGAATAAACCTACCAGATGAGTGATCAAAGCCCTCAGAGTCATTCAAGGATGACTCTTAACAAGGAAAAAGCCAAGAGAACAGTTGACGCATGAAGCCTGAAGATCAGCTCCTGGTAGATGATAAGATAAGACACCATGTCCTCGAGCCCTCTTTTCAGCACCCCTAGCTGCACAATTTCAATTATTCCCAACAATATTCAGAGTTGCTATCGTGGTGACACTTTATCGTGGTGAGTTTCAACAATGTGCTACATTGCCTATGTAAGTCTTTGGATTTGTAAACTCCCCAAGTTAGCCAAGCCAGCTTTCAGGAAATTTCTGGTGGC
Source organism: Sorex fumeus (assembly GCF_029834395.1). Classification (NCBI taxonomy): domain Eukaryota; kingdom Metazoa; phylum Chordata; class Mammalia; order Eulipotyphla; family Soricidae; genus Sorex; species Sorex fumeus. The sequence continues at coordinate 1,872,782 of NW_026606203.1, forward strand.
GGGAGCTCAAATTATATTAGCTTGAGGGGCTGGTCTTTGGTCTTCCATGGTCCCTGTTGCCTGTAGCTTTCTCTAAACATCGCTTTTAACTGCAGTTCACACAAGAACCAACTTTATAAATGGCATTGTGGCTGCATTGCAGTAGGTACCATACTAAGACATGCGTTCTAGGTCACCACTCCCAAAGCAGTTAGTACGAATTGACCTTGAGTCTGGAAGTTTGTGGTGGAAAGAGATGGTCCTAGGAGAGTTAATGGGGTGATGGATGGTTGGAAAGGAAACCGGGAAGGGTAGGGAAGTGGAAATCTGGTGATCATCATGGGATAGTTGGTGGATGTTTTTCAAATACATTAAAATATTTTTTGAAAATGAGATTCAAGACAAACATACGAAAATAAGATAGGTTCCAATGTACAGTTTACATATAAGACCCAGAAAGCTTAAAGGGCTGGCATTCCTTCTGGAGCTTTCAATCATACCGTTTACTAAATATGTTATTTTCACATCAATTACCTGTGGAGAGGAATAGTGAGAAAGAGAATGCCACCGGAATAGCAAACTGGATGACCACCTTCATTAAAAGCCAGGTGGAAGGTGTTCACATGGATCCCAAGTGCAAATATATGTTAACAGGAACATATATTTAACTAACTCTGCTTGGTACCAGTAATAACTTTGTTGAAAATGGGGGGAAATGAAAGCAGTTTCTGACTGACATGAGACTAACCAGTTAATAGATTTTCTCAGGAAAGGGTAGTTGACTGGCTGGGAACAGAAAAACATGAAAAGTGTTTTGCTACCTTTAATGTATGGCTGGAGGTAATTGATCCCAGAAATCTCTTAAAACTAACAAGCTTCAACTCTCTTGAAGGAATTTTGTATTCTTTTTTTTTCCCTTTATTTTATATTATTTTTTTTAAAGTTGTAGATTTACAATTTTTTGTGCTTTGGTTTCAATTATACAATGATCAGATACCCATCCCTCCACCAGTGTCCATTTTCCACCACCATGGATAAAATCCCTCCCACCCCCATCCCCCCATCCCTCCTGTCTCTGTGGCAGGGCAATCCCCTGTGTTCTCTCTCTCCTTTTGGGTGTTGTGGTCTGCAAGAGAGGCATTGAGTGGCAAACATGTTCAGTCCATAGTCTACTTTCGACATCCATCTCCCCTCCCGGGAGGATCCTCCAAACATCCTTTATTTGGTGCTCCCTTCTCTATCTGAGCTGCCCTTTCCTCTAGGATACCCTGCTGGCCTCTAAGTTATGGAGTAATCCTCTTGGTGCTGATCTCAGCTATTCTTGGGTATTAATCTCATACTTTGTTACTTTATATCCCCCAGATGAATGCAATCTATGTCTATCCCTCTCTTTCTGACTCATTTCGCTTAGCATGATACTTTCCATATTGTACCACTTATATGTAAATTTCATGACTTAATCTTTTCTTTTTTTTTTCCCCCATTTATTTTATTTTATTTTTTTTAAAGTTGTAGATTTACAATTTTTTGTGCTTTGGTTTCAATTATACAATGATCAGATACCCATCCCTCCACCAGTGCCCATTTTCCACCACCATGGATAATATCCCTCCCACCCCCATCCCCCCATCCCCCCGTCTCTGTGGCAGGGCAATCCCCTGTGTTCTCTCTCTCCTTTTGGGTGTTGTGGTCTGCAAAAGAGGCATTGAGTGGCAAACATGTTCAGTCCATAGTCTACTTTCGACATGCATCTCCCCTCCTGGGAGGATCCTCCAAACATCCTTTATTTGGTGCTCCCTTCTCTATCTGAGCTGCCCTTTCCTCTAGGATACCCGGCTGGCCTCTAAGTTATGGAGTAATCCTCCTGGTGCTGATCTCAGCTATTCTTGGGTATTAATCTCATACTTTGTTACTTTATATCCCCCAGATGAATGCAATCTTTCTATGTCTATCCCTCTCTTTCTGACTCATTTCGCTTAGCATGATACTTTCCATATTGTACCACTTGTATGTAAATTTCATGACTTCATCTTTTCTAAGAGCTACATAGTACTCCATTGTGTAGATGTACCAAAGTTTCTTTAACCAGTCATCTGTTCTTGGGCATTCAGGTTTCTTCCAGTTTCTGGCTATTGTAAAGAGGGCTGCAATGAACAAACAAGTGCAGATGTCACTTCGACTATACATTTTTGCCTCTCTGGGATATATTCCCAGGAGTGGTATTGCTGGGTCAAATGGGAGCTCAATTTCTAATTTTTTGAGAATCGTCCATACTGTTTTCCAGAAGGGCTGAACCAGTGGACATTCCCACCAACAGTGAAGGAGTGTCCCTTTCTCGCCACATCCACGCCAGCATCGGTTGCTTTTGTTCTTTTGAATTTGGGCCAGTCTCTGAGGTGTGAGATGGTATCTCATTGTGGTTTTGATCTGCATCTCCCTGATGATTAATGATGTAGAGCATTTTCTCATGTGCTTTTTTGCCATTCGGATTTCTTCTTTGGGAAAGTTTCTGTTCATTTCATTGCCCCATTTTTTGATGGGGTTGGATGTTTTCTTCTTGTGGAGTTTAACCAGTATTTTGTATATCCTGGATATCAACCCCTTGTCAGATGTGTATTCGCTGAATATCCTTTCCCATTCTGTAGACTGTCTTTGTATTTTGGTCACTGTTTCTTTGGAGGTGCAGAAGCTTCTTAGTTTAAGATAGTCCCATTCATCTATCTCTGTTTTCACTTGCTCTGCCAGTGGCGTGGGATCTTTGAAGATACCATTAGCTTCAATGTCATGGAGGGTTTTGCCAACTTTGTCTTCAATGTACCTTATGGTTTCTGGTCTGATGTTGAGGTCTTTAATCCATTTTGATCTTACTTTTGTACACGGTGTTAGGCAGAGTTCTGAGCCCATTTTTTTGCATGTAGTCGTCCAGTGATGCCAGCACAATTTGTTAAAGAGGCTATTCAATCGACGGTTTTGCCTGACAGATGTCACTGTTGTCCCAAAATTTCTAACGGGATCGAAGCACCGTCTCCTTTGTGCAAAATTCTACTTCACAGAGCAGGGAGAAAGGGCTACAAAGTTCAAAAAGAGAACTCCCAGAATGACCACCAACTGGGAACTCTTTGGTACTATTGCGGCAACATGGGAAGATGCCACTGTTGACAGCATTGACAAGGAATACGATCGACTGGTTCAGCACCTCCATGAATGTGCGAGGAATGCCAAGAGAGAGATAGCCACAAAAAATCGCCTATCTTCGAAAACTCTTGAGCTAATTTGCCAGCGTAGTTTGGCGCATGCCTCAGGCAACCACAAGCTAACATCCAAGCTCGCAAAGCAGTGCAGAGATGCGAACAAGGAAGACCTCAAAGAGAGAAGAGCAGAAGTACTATTAGATGCGGCAGAAGCTGGGAAAAGTATTCATAACGCCCGCCTGCCTTTGTCAACTATAAGACGAAGATGATTGCCCTCCGATGTCCTGATGGATCCATCACATCCTCCAGAATGGCAATGGAGAAGATTATCCATGACTTCTTCTCAAATCTCTTCGATAGCAATGTCCACTTGCTGACATACCAAATTCCACAGGATGGATATGTCCTTCCCAATGTTCTCCCTTCCGAAATCCGACACGTCATTTCGTCGGTAAATAAACAAACAGCACCTGCCCCAGACAAGGTCAGACCTGAACACCTGAAGAACCTGCAGTCAGTATTCATCAATACACTGGCTCGGCTCTTCACTGGCTACCTGTCTGATTGCAAGTTTCCGTCCCAATGGAAAACCAGCAGGACCGTACTACTGTTCAAAAAGGAAGACATCCATGACATTGGCAACTATCGCCCGATCTGCCTATTGTTTGTCATCTACAAGTTGTTCACTGGAGTCATCCTAAATAGGATTGGCAGAACACTAGATGAAGGACAACCATGCGAGCAAGCAGGGTTCTGCAAAGGATTCAGCACCATCGACCATATCCACACAATAACCAAACTCATTGAGGTTTCTCGGGAGTTCAAGATGCCTTCTGTTTAAAGTTCATTGATTTAAAGAAGGCCTTTGATACTGTTGAGATGGAAGCGGTCATTGAAGCCCTAGCCAATCAGTGCATTCAAGCCCAATACATCAGGATCGTCCGTGAGCTGTATTGTGGATTCACTACCAGGATCTCACCATTCTACAAAGAAGTGATCTTTGACGTCAAGAGAGGGGTGCGGCAGGGTGATAAGATTTCACCTAAAATCTTCAGTGCCACCCTCGAGAACATCATGCGAGGACTGAATGGGAAGGAATGGGAGTGAAGATAGATGGTCAGCAACTACACCACCTCCGCTTTGCTGATGACATTGTTTTAATAACACCAAACATCAGTCAAGCAGCACAAATATTGCCCGACATTCACCGTTGTATTCACTTAGGAAAAAATTTTGGGAGAAAAGTCTGAAATGATGGGAAAAGAGACAATAAGTGCAAAAGGAAGGGCTTGACATTTGGGTTCCTCTGAAAACAAAGCATGAAACAACAAGATCTGGTGGGAACATGATTTACTGGGAATGGGATCTGAGGAGGAAAAGAGTGATATCAGGGATGTGAACAAGGGAAATCCAAGTTAAGGAAAACTTAGCTAGCTGACTACCCCATGGGCAACATAGTTCCAAGACTACCAGAAATTACCAAGGAATTTACTTTAATTTACTCTCTTTTATATGGTCAATTACAACATGTATTCTGTGCCTTGGGCTGGAGCGATAGCACAGCGGGTAGGGCGTTCGCCTTACAAGCGGCCAACATGGCCGACCCGAGTTCGATTCCTCCGCCACTCTCGGAGAGCCCGGCAAGCTACCGAGAGTATTGGATATGCCAGACACAGTAACAACAAAGTCTCCAATGGAGACGTTACTGGGCCCGCTCGAGCAAATCGACGATCAACGGGAGGGCCTTTACCTTTACCTTTACCTATTCTGTGCCTTATTCAAACAGAATTTGGAGTATTCATTTTTTTCTCAATATTCTGTTCATTTGTATAAGCATCTTAAACAACTGCTGGATAACAGATTTATTTGATCAGAGTTATTTATTACTTTAATGTTTAGTTGAGATTACTGAAAACTAGGTCTAAAGTGAAGTTTGTCTTGATTGGTACAAAGAGAGAAGGGAGGTCTAGGGATGAAATTAGAGATTATAGTGTACTACATTCAGTTCCTAATAAAACAAATAAAGGACAGTTTCCCAAATAGACTATTGAAAAAGATATTCATCTCTATTTAACCTCTAAATTCAGAATTTTCTATATTTAATTAAAAATGAAAGAATGTTCCTATATTTGGTCTTTTAAAGACATTCCAGGTTGGTTACAGAAACAAACACTGCCTATGAAATCATAACAACTTAATCATAAAAACCTGATTACTACTTAAATGTCCAAGAATGTCAGTTCTAAGAATTATTTCCCTAGATCTCACTAGTGTACATGATAGTCATATGAATACATCTGTGTGGATACATCGCTGGTATCTAATTAGAGAATAGATATATAGAGATTAGATCACATAGCTGAGTGTGCTCTCAACTTTTCTAGTCACTCCCCTGCCCCCCACACACCCAAAGACTTGTAGGAATCCTTATTTATCCATGACTTTTCCTCCTCCCCTTTCCCAGAATCTTTTAAAATTTCTTTTCCAGTACTAATGTAATGCACTTTAGAAAATCTTGAGTTAATCTTAATTCTTGTCATTTAGCTTTTATATAGAGAACCAAGAAAATCTTATTAAAAGTGTATTTTTGTATTCTTTGAAAATGGTAATAAGAACTTTATCATTGAGTCCCTGTATATACATTATGTAAAGAATTTTCTGAGAAATTCCCTGTATAATTCAATACTTGAAGAAATAAATGACTTCTCTGAATGAGAATGAACTGGGACATTTCAAAGTACCAATCAGTGAATCAAAGATGAATCATAGCATCCTATAACTAAAAATGATCTTGATGTACTCTAGTCAACACCATTACATTTTTTTCTTATACCACCTGATAGCACTTTTAATTTTTTAAATTATTTTCCATTTATTTTTATTAGTGAAACACCATGAGGTACAGTTGTAGACTTACATACCTTAGTGCTTGGGTTTCAGTTATACAAGTATCAAGTACCCATCCCTCCACCAGTTCCCATTCTCCACTACCAATGAACCCAGTGAGCCTCCCACCCCCCATCTCCCCCACCCCCCCCACCTCAGGGCATTCCCTTTTGCTTTTTCTTTGCTTTTGTGTGCTGTGGTTTGCAATGGAGGTCAATACCACTAAATTTTCAAAGAAGAAAATAGGCCCCTAGATGTTCAAGACACTGCTATTCTCCTGGGCTTCTTCCCAGTATGTACCCTGCTCCAAGCCAGGCTTTGGAAATATTCTGGGAAGGAAAACTGGATGTTCCTTTCCTCACACTGACCTGAAAGACTCTTGCTGATTCTCAACGACATCAACTATTTCATTTGTTGCCTGATATCACCTCCTGTCCTTTATTTAAAAAAAAATGATTTGTTTCTGGAATATAAAGAAAAAAACTGAATGGAGTAATAAAACAAAAGCAAAGTCAAACCTTTACACTCTAACATCAGAATTGTCCTTACAAGAGGGGAAGTAAAGGATTGAAATGGGTAGGGGAATGTTGTTAGTTGGTTGTGGACAGTAGCTGGATATTTAACAGTGCATGGAGTATGAATACACAGTGGCTGAGATGAGGAAGTCTGTACTTGAAGCGAATACAGTTTGTTAACTAGTCATCATAAATACATGATTGCCATTCAATGCCTCTTTTCATATGTATTTAGATAATTCTTCCCCTCCTCTGTTTGCTTAGGATCAGGACTTTGCCTCTCCCCTCCCTGTTCTTTCAGGAAGACAGAGAGAATTCTTCAGGCAGGAAGAGCATGAAATTTACATAGGAGTGGTACTACATGGACAGTATCATGTTAAGCGAAATGAGTCAGAAAGAGAGGGACAGACAGAGCAAGATTGCATTCACCGGGAGAACATAAAATAAAAAAACAGGAGACTAACTCCCAAGAGTGGACAGGATTAGTGTAAGGAATTTGTCGTCATATCTTGGAGACCAACCACACATGCTAGCAGAAAAGGCAGCTGAAATAGAGAATGGAGCACCAAATAAAGGGTGTTGGGAGGATCCTCCCAGGATGGGAGAGGATGCTGAACATAGACTATAGACCAAACATGTTTGTCACTCAATGCCTCTTTTCCAAACCGCAACACCTAAAAGGAGAGAGAGAACAAAGGCGAATGCTCTGCCACAGAGTCAGGGTGGGATGAGGGGATGGGGCTGGGAGGGATACTGGGATCCGTGGTGGTGGGAAATGGGCACTGGTGGAGGGATCGGTATTAGATCATTGTATAATTGAAACCAAAGCACAAAAATTTGTAAGTCTACAACTGTACCTCATGGTGTCTCACTAATAAAAAATTGAAAATTAAAAATAAAAAATTGGAACATAAAGTAAAAATAAAACAAGAGAAAGATCTCACAATAGCAAAGAGGACTATAGTACTCAAAACGTTGAGAAACAGGCACTATGGCAAGTATTTTTAAATACGCATTCAGGAGAGAATATAGAATTGTTCGTGAACAAATCTACTCTATGGATTCATCTTATCCTTGAAATGGAAAAGGACAATGTGTTACAGTTACCAAATTACAAAAAAGATATATATCATCTATTTTTTGCTATGTTTCTATGCTTTACCAAATATTATTCTAATTTTTAAATTGACTTTAATGATTAAAACAGTATTTGCCTGCATTAAACTTTTTAATTAAATGTTTTATTAGAAGTGATTTTTAATTATTAAAAAAGTTTTATTAACATGTCATTTTCTAAAAGAAACATATAGACCAAAGAGCTAGTGCAGCATGCAGATGGTGTTTACCTTGTATGCAGCTAACCTGAGTTCAATCCCCAGAACCCTGTGCCTGCCAGGGGTGATCTCTGTATAGAGTCAGAAGTGAGCCCAGAGCACATCTGGGTGTGCTCCACTCCCCACATAAAAGGAAGAATAGAAAAGAAAACCATATAACTGATTCTTGAGTAACATAGAGCTTAAGGGTGCTAACTCCTCTATAATGTTCGAAAACCCCCAAATTTAATAGATAATCTGCTATTGACCAAGAAGATGGATTTCTAATAGTACTTAATTCCATTGTCTGCAAGTAGTGCTATATGTGGCCTGTCCATCTGTAAATTTTGATACATTTTAAAACTTTAATCTATTTTATAATAGACTTTATAATACATATGTATTTTATGGTAGTAAGTGATAATTTATATTTCTATTTTGGTGGGGTATTTGGGCCATAGTATTTGGTGCTTGGGACTTCCGACTCTGTGCTCAAGAGTCATTCCTGGTGGTGCCAGCCATAAATGTGGGTTGACTGTGTGCATGGTAAGTGCTTTAACCCCTATACTAAGTCTGGGGTCCAATCAAATCAATTATCTGCATATATTTTATACATACATGGCATACTTTTTCTTAGATTTTTTTTATATTTCTAGGATATATTGATCATCTTTAATTATTTCACATGCATACCAATGTCCAAAAATTCTTAAAATATAATTATTGAAAAATATCATATAGAAGTCCAAATTTGTATTGTTCATGGGATAACTATATTAAGAAGAAAATAGAACCACAATAAACATACAAGTAAAATGGAGGTACATTTCTTTGGAGTCTTTCAATTATGCATTTATATTAGTCTATATACATGTGATTTTTAAATAAACAATTTCTGTTACTATAAATTGTTTATTGAGATATTATAATTGTAATGTTTTTAAGCTAAGATGACATTGATGTGGACATTTATATCTATTTGTCTACTTTACTAATTGTTTCCTTAATATCAATTCTTAAAAGCTAACTTACTTATGACTGGATATGTAGCTCAGGACAAAAGAACTTGTCTTGCAGGTATGAAATTTTGGTTTCAATTTTTCGCAGTATAGAAGCAAAAGCAAAATCATTAACTGTGTTTGGAAATATGCCTCAGTGGTAAAATATTTGCCTCACATTTCAGAGGTTATGGGCTTGATCCTTGAATTTTCATATACACACACAAAAGCTAATTTACAACAAAGTCCCACACTGGAGACCTAACTGGGCCTGTCAAGAAAATTGATGAACAATGTGAGGACAGTGACAGTGATATTGACTTAATGAACATTAAACTGCTTTAAGCTATATATTGCCTAACTATTATACAGATTTAATTCTCAATAAAATAACTAGAAACGATCTATTTTCTAGCATCTTTGCTAGGGAAAGATAGCAACTGATATTTCAATATTTGTAATTTGGGGGACATTTTAATTTATCATTTTAATTTGTGCTCTGTCTACCAGTGAACTTGAAAATTGCTCTTGTGTGGTACTACATGGAAAATATTATGCTATGGGAAATGAGTCAGAAACAGAGGGACAGACATAGAAAGATTGCATTCATCTGGGTAATATAAAGTAACAAAATAAGACACTAACACACAAGCACAACTGTCATAAATACCAGGTTGTTCACTCCATGTCTTAGAGGCCAGCTGTACTCTCTAGGGGTAAAGGCAGTGCAGATAGAGAATGGAGCACCCAATAAAGGGTGCTGGGAAGATCTGCCGAGGATGGGAGATGCCTGCTGAAAGTAGTCTATGGACCGAACAGGATTGCCACCCAATGTCCCTTTTGTAGACCATAGCACCCAAAAGGAGAGAGAGAACAAAAGGTAGTGCCCTACCAAAGAGGCAGGGTAGGATGGGGGATGGGGAGTAGGAGGGTTACTTGGATTGGTGGGAGTGGAGATTGGCCACTGGTGGTGGGATGGGTACTCAATCACTGTATAACTGAAACCCAAGTGCAACAACTTGTAAGTCTAAACTACACCTCATGGTGTTTCATAATAAAACAAAACAAAACAAAACAAATTTCAAAAAAGAAGAAAATTGCTCTTGTGTTTACTAGTCATTTACACTTCTTTCAATAGACATTATATGATCATGGTTTATGTTTATTTTTTCTATCAAGTTTAATAGCGAAATACTGATTTATTTCACAACACTAATTTTTTAAAACCATTCATCCTTGGCCTATCATATTAATTGCCAGTATTTGTTGGTGTTGCTGGATTTAGATCACTTAGTTTGCTTTTTGTCCTTTTCTTTCAGATTGTAAAATTTTGGACAAATGAGCATATGTTTTTCTTTATCTTCTACAGTTTTAAAATGAGAAAAATTGTTAGTATTGTACAAATAAAATACCTGTGCATTTACTATTTCTTTTCATTTTATTTACTTTAACACATCTAGATTCATCTACAATTTATCCTAGTATGTGTTGTAATATTGAAAGAAACCACCATTTTTTTCAATCATAGCCCTGTAGCACTGTCCTCCCGCGGTTCATCCATTTGCTGGAGCGGGAACCAGTAACATCTTACACCAAATTGTGAGACTTGTTGTCACTGGTTTTGGCCTATCGAATAGGTCATGGGGAGCTTGCAAGGCTTTTGCTATGTGGACGAGATACTTTGGGTAGTTTGCCGGGCAGAGGAATCGGAATCAGGGTTGGCCTCCTGCAAGGCAAATGCCCTACCCGCTGTGCTGTGAACGTTATCTAAAATATACTAGTAATACCAAATGTTGTTTCTTTAACAGTGCAATATAAACGATTATTTAGTAATTCTCTTGATTTGTTAATGAAATAACTAAGCTCTTGAGTATCATGGGAGTATTTTTCTAACATAGGAGTCTGAGGAAAGTGAAACTGTTATAACTGTCTTGTAGGATTCCATCTCCCTAGCCTGCTTCATTCTACCCTGCTCTCTATCCATTCCGGTCTTCTTCTTGGGATTTTGACGTCCTAATTGGCTAGCCTCTACCTTTCAACTGCCTACTTTATGACATCATTCTCCCACCAAACCAACCACCAATTGATAGAATCTTGGCCGTCCCATGTAGTAGTTTGTAAACAAATTTGAATCATCATGGCAAGTGACGAGTGACCAATGACCAATCACCAGTGAGCAGTCGTTTGTACTGAACACTTGTGGTCTTAAGCCGCTGCAGTGTTCAGACGTACTCTCGTACCGTCTCCTCTTCTCGTCTACCTTTCATCGGTATTTCCTCTTCTCTGACCATGTCAGGTAAGGAATAATACTTTTCAAAGCTTTTCATTAGATTTATCATCCATAAACTTACCAGTCAAGGAAAAACAGCACGTAGTAATGAAAGAAAGTATTCAAGTAGAATTTTAAACCCTCATTTTAGCTTGACTTTGATATTTGCTGTGTGATTATAGACATTGGCTTACTTTCTCTCACATACAAAGTGTTTTTCCTCATTGATTACATTATATTTTAGACATACTTAGGAGCTCAAATACACACACATACATAAATACATATATATATATATATATATGAGTGTTGATTCTCTGTGTTTCTTTTTCCTTTTAGTAGTGAATTTTACATGATATCCATTGAAAACAAGTAAATCAGAGAGTTTTTTTACAGAAACAAAATATAGATGCTGTGGAAAACTGTTAATATATACTAGTATGTGTTCTCTGTAATGGTCTCTCCACTTGTATGTATACTTCAGTACTTTAAATATAGTGATATTACAAAGTAATAATCATTGATCTTTGAGATTTGATTTTAGCCAGGTAATAAGAAAATATGGGGCATGAGTAAGGTGTGGAGTGCTGAGGGTAGGGAGGCAAGCCCTCAAAGGTAAGAAAGTTTGGGATCACTTTCATCAAACATTGACCAATTGAAAACTAGACGTTATGAGGGAGAAATAAATACGAAAGAAAGAACGAAAGAAAGAAAGAAAGAAAGAAAGAAAGAAAGAAAGAAAGAAAGAAAGAAGGAAGGAAAGAAATCAAGCAAGCAAGCATAGGGACGTCGATTATCAAGGAAGGGGAAAACGTTTGTTCAGAATGTTGAAGAGAACCAAAGATTTAAAATCAAAAAAGAAAGGTACCAGTAGGAAAAGCAGATTATCAGAAAGCCATCCTTGCTGGCATTTTTCCTTATTATCTCTTAGAACACAGTACTTGGTTCTTGACAATTTGAGTATAAACACGCTTCAGAAATGATGCTTCCCATAAATAGCTAATAGTGCTTATCTAGGGCGGTGGAAGACACATAATCTTCAATGATTTTATTATGTTATGGTTTTAAGTACATGTACGCGCTGCCTGTTAAAATTAAAAATTGGTATATTCTAACTTGAATAAGGAGATTTGATTCATTTGTGTGGTAAGTAGGTTCCAGGTTAAAGCGGCTTCTCATCTTTACAAATATTATTTCATGTGATTTTTTCTTCCTAACTTGAAAGTATTTTGATAATAGTCAAATTCTGTTTTAAATCCTAAGAGGAAAAATAAAAATCAAGTCTCACAGGTCTAATTACACATTTTTGTCATATATGTGAATTAAGATTTTTCCTACATTAAAGATATTTTATTGGGTTTAGGTGCTCATTTATTAAACATTGAGAAGAACGTTTTTCTGGTTGATAAACATAATTCTAATCTAGGGGTTGAAAGTAAATTTGCAAATTTTGTGATCACTTTTTAAATGATCTTTTCTGTGTCTTGTGTGATCAAGAGAAATACTATGCTATGTTTAACACGTGTTGTTTGCTGGTTAATATTCAAAGGTTCTGATGAGAATAATTTTTTGTACTTTCGAAATTTCTTTCTATAATTTACTCATTTACAACATTTCTTGTCTATGAAATACAATCACGCTTACTCCTGTTTTCTTTTTGTTATGTAGTTACTGGTAAATCCTTTCTCTTTAATGGACTGGTAAAGTGTGCACTCAAAAACCACCTTCTATTCCATTTTTTGGCTAGCAGTTTTTTGTAAAATAGAATACTGTCTACATATTGTATATGTGGAAAAATTTATTAATAAGGTTATTGTACTGTTTTATTTGGTTTTGTTTGGGATAACATCCACTGTTATTCAAGGCCTACTCTTGGGTCTGCTCTCCATAACTTACTGTACTATGCTGCTTGCCTACAGAGTCCAGATATCATTAATATCTATATTCTTTTTCAGTTATGTGATACATATATTTCATGATGTTTTCTTTACCCTTCCTCCTATGTAAATCACATGAAATAGAAAAATTATATTCATGTATGCATTATTTTTCTTAGAATTATTAGTAACTACATTTTAGACAAACAATTTAAGACACAGAGTTTAAATAAAGTTTTCCTTCCAAAAACATTTTTTTGAAAAAACTCAAGCAGTCATTTTTGAAGTGGATCAAAAATGAGGGTAACCTTCAATGCATCCACAAGAGTAAGTTGTATGTGAACCGTAAGTAACAGGTACTCATGGCACAAGTAAAATGGAAACCTGATGACTACAATGGTAATAGTTGTAAAGATCCCAAATGCCTAAATTAATGTAAGGTCTTCCATGGGAGACTTTTTTGTGACTATTCTTGACCAAGACACCGCTGTCTCTTCCATATCTATGGCAGCTCGCTATGAGAAAATCCTAGATACCAACAACATGGTGTCTGTGTACCCATCACTTTCTGCCAGTCTTGTTGAGAGAACACCATCTCTGGTTCCACATCAGAGTCAAAGCCTGTCACTTCCCTACCAGGAAGGAAGCCAGGTGTATTACTATCATCCAGGCACTCTGGGAACTCTCCTTTCCGGTCTGCAGTTCTATAACTCCATTTCTTACACAGGGCTAAATGGCTCTGCCCCCAAGCTTACAGCAACTCATCGCGAGAAATGGTTATGGTTCTCAAGGAGGTCCAGCCCGCAAATAACCAAATACCAGACTCCTACTCTGGAATCGACGTCTCTCTGTCTGCTCAACCTATCACAGAATCGAGTTGTCAAGGTGAGTAAAACGGAGAGAAGAGAAAGAAAATTTAAAAATTGGGGTCAAATAAGAGGAAAACTGTCCGTAGAGAGGTGGTATTCATATACACTGAGATTGTTAAATTAAAAAAAAACTCAGTTCATGTTTACTCCCCTCACTCATTTTACAGCATGCTATTTTCACACTCAATATAAGAGCTCCTTATGGAGATTGGAAGTTATGATAGTATAATGGACATTTAAGTTTCTTATAATGAAAAGTCAGGGGCAGAGAAAACAATGTCACATTTTTTCCCTTGTTATTTCATTTTTTTAATTTTTATAAGTTAAACATCATGAGGGACAGTTGTAGACTTACAAATTATTGTGATTCTATTTCATTTATACAATGATGGAGTACGTATCCCTCCACCACCAGTGCCCATTCTCCAGCACCACGGTTCCCAGTATTCCTCCCACCACACATACCCCCCATCCCACTCAGCCTCTGTGGCTGGAAATGCCACATTTTTCACTGTTCTATGTCAGCAGGCCTCAAGAATTACCACACTAAAAGTAAAATACATGTCTTAAACTAGTATTTTGTTATTTTCTTAAGAAGTTTCAGAACTCTAATTGTAATGGTACCACATTAACTTTCCCTTCCATAAATGAACAGCAAGGTTCTGAATACACTTGTGGTTCAGAGATTCTGACTCAAATCATGAAACCTAGAATCTGTACCTCAGCACAAATATCATGCTGAATTAGTGCTTCATTCATACTCTTATTCTCTGATATTAACGCCCTTTTATTTTTCCATGAAAGTGAATAAATTGACAGTACAATACATTACAAAGCTAAGCTCTATATGGCACTTATTAGTTTGTAAAAGTAAAGTAAAGGCCCTCCCGTTGATCATCAATTTGCTCGAGCGGGCCCAGTAACATCTCCATTGGAGACCTTGTTTTTACTGTGTCTGGCATATCGAATACTCTTGGCAGCTTGCCGGGCTCTCCGAGAGGGCCAGAGGAATCGAACTCGGGTCGGCCATGTTGGCTGCGTGCAAGGCAAATGCCCTACCCGCTGTGCCATCGCTCCAGCGGTATTAGTTTGAAAATCTATAATTACTTAAAAAAAAAAACTTTTGTTTGAAGGACGTTGAATCTGTGTCATAGACCGAAGTGCTCAGGGATTACTCCTGGATCTGTGCTGGGTATCACTGCTGAAGATGCTTAGGAAATCATAGGTGATGCGAAAGATCAAACTGAGGTCAGGTGTGCGCAGGGCCATTGCCTTAACAAATGTACTATCACTCTTCCCAAGTCTCTTATTTTTCAAGTTATTTTACACAGAAATTCTTACAAATACAAAGAAAACCAAAAAACAACAGCACTACATGACAAACAGTAAGAACTACAACATTTACCTCCAATCTTCGAGCACAGGACTTGTCCATTATCTGTAGAATACCCAGTAACAATCCACTGCCTATTGCTGGTAGGTGCACATTTGTTGCACCACTAGTTTTGTGGACCGAATATCTCATTTAGCAGGCACTGATTTCTTCCTTGGTTCCTTTTTAGTGACGAATTTCCTGGGGATGGAGACTTCCCTGATATCACAACCTTCAGGTAAGACATTTGGTCTGACACAAATTTCTGAATTGCCCACAACTTGCAGTAGCAGGATTCAAAGATCTGTGAGTAATCCACCACCAGAGTTTTGGGAAGTTCCCATAATATCTCCAGCCAAAGTAACCTGGCGCTGACCCCAACTCCAACTCAGGAACAAAAAGTTAGGAATTTTGATCAGATGAAAACTGGGCTTTCAAAACCTCTGGAGACCTACCAGATCCCCGTAGACCTAGAACAATGCAAAGATCTGTAGGTAATGAACACCACTGACACCATCACTCTGAAGCAGGTGCAAGAAAATTCAAGTGGCACCAAGGGGACCTCCAATGCCGAATGGAAGAACAAAAAGGAGGCTTCTGAAACTCTTGAGGGAGAAGCCAAGGCCAAAATCCAGCCAAAAGTCCGAGAATGCTTGCTAGGGGGAGGGGGGATTTTTCGTAATGCTGCAGTCAGTGATAGGTGTCCTGTGACCACGGCCAAAACTAACAGCAAACCTCACAAAGCTGCCTACAGGAGGATCAGCAAGAAAAAGAGGCATGGGCAGCAGAAGACAAAAAACACCAGAGAAAAGTCTAAGAAAGATAATGAGTGTAAGCAGCCGGGGAACAAGGTCAAGGCAGAAGTAAAGCCCACCATTGGCAAGATGAAATGCAAGAAAAGTCAACCTGAGTTTTTCCAAGAGACCGTTAAAAAGCCCCGCCGCTACCTGAGCGTACACATGCTGGATTCTGTCCAAGTGTTTCATGCTCTGGGGAAGAAGAGTGATCCAAAACCTGGAATCTCTTCCTCCCAGGTCCTGAGTAGCTCAAAGAAGCCTAAAGATGTCAAGCCATCCTCAGCTGTCAAGTCATAGCTAGGTGCTACAGGGGATGGAAAAGGCCTTGAGAAAACTCAGGTCAAAGCACAGAAACCAAGTAGCCGTGCTGAAAAACGCTCATCTCCATCCAAGTCTGAGCTGCCACCTCCTGGGAAGTCAAATTGTTACCTTTGCCGTTTCTTACCATGGAGTGTCCCCAAGCTAGACCTATTCCTCAGAGACGAAAATCTGTGGACTCACATCGTCCTGCTGCAGCTTACCCTGCCAAGTCCGGCTCTACCAATGCAGCTGAGCCAACTACTGCCAATGCTTCCCGGTCAAACACTCCATTTTTGTCGATTCTCCCAAACTTGCTCAGTCCATTTCAACCAACCCATTTCGACCAGGTTTGCAGAACCCTACTAGCCGGTCTATTCGTGACCCCACAGCTTCTAGACCTCCTCCCTACAACAGGAGCTGGCATTTTCCTCCAGCTGGAACCTCCTCCTGTGTTTGTGGACAAGCGGCAGTTGCCAACCAAACGTCAGAGTCAGTTTCTCCTCCTAGACTTCCATTTCCAACCGATTCCATGGAGAAAGCCCAATGTTCCCGAGCCAGTCATATCAAAGCCCATCACCAAAGAGCAGAGACCAGAGCGTGAGGCTATGAAAAGGAAGACTCAGAAGGAGCGTGAGAATGCTGCCAAACATACATCTTTGGGTGAAAGTGCAGAACTTTATTGAGAGGGAAAAATAGATGGACATCTCTTTCTACTATGGCTACGTAATGGGAGTAGATGCAATGGTAGTTTCCACTTTGGGTACAGGATGGTTTTCCTAGGCAAACACTGACATGCCATACACATTTTATTTATTCTAATATATATTTTCAAATTAAAGAGATGCATCATATTTAATTGGTTGTTAATAAAAGTTATGAATTTTTAGATGCTATCAACTGTGGTTGTTTTTGGGAGTGCCTGGGGGTTGAAGGATGGGATGGGAAAGAATGGGAAGTTAGAGACAGGAAAAAGGGTGAATAGACAAGACTCTAAGAAATACAAACTTGGTCCAGGGTTATAACGCCCATAAGAGGAGAAATTGCATGGGCCTGATGAACAGTGTGGTAGGGTCAGAGGAAGAGTATAGCCTACAGGGTATTTGCTCTGCAAACAAGAAAGACTCAGTTCATTTCTTGCAGACTTTTATGGTCCCCAGAGACCCACCAGATGTGAAACTTGAGCACAGAGCCAGAGATAAGATCATAGCACAATCAAGTATGCCCCAAACCTGGTGTCCTCCACAAAAAAATTGGGAGAAATGGCACGATCTGCAGTGTTTGGTTAAAAGAATAATTTTGGAATAGGCTGAGGAAGGCAGATGAGTCTAAGATGAGCATAAGAAAAGTAAAAATTCTTCCATGGAGGCTGTGTTTACGCCTCATGGCCGCTTTTGGTAAATAACCAAATTTGAGACACATCACTAAAAGGTTTGGGTGGTCTATCCGTAAATGATGGCTGGGGGATTCGAACTCATACACTGGAGAATAAACCTACCAGATGAGTGATCAATGCCCTCAGAGTCATTCAAGGATGACTCTTAACAGGGACAAAACCAAGAGAACAATTGAAGCATGAAGCCTGAAGATCAGCTCCTGGGAGATGCAAAGATAAGTCACCATGTCCTCGGGGCCTCTGTTCAGCACCCGTAGCTGCAACATTTCACTTATTCCCAGCAATATTCAGAGTTGCTGTTACCGTGACACTTCACTAGCGTGTTTTCACAATGCGGTCCATTGCCTCTGTTAGTCTTTGGATTTGTAAACTCCCCAAGGTAGCCAAGCCAGTTATCAGGAAATTTCTGGTGGGGGGAGCTCAAATTATATTAGCTTGAGGGGCTGGTCCTTGGTCTTCCATGGTCCCTGGTTCCTGTAGCCTGCTCTAAACATCGCTGTTAACTGCAGCTCACACAAGAACCAACGTTATAAATGGCTTTGGGGCTGCGTTGCCGGAGGTACCGGACTAAGACATGCGCACTAGGTCACCACTTCCAAAGCAGTAGGTACCGGTTCTCCTTCAGCCGGGAAGGTCTTGGTGGAAAGAGATGGCCCTAGGAGACTCAATGGGGTGATGGATGAATGGAAAGGAAACCGGGACGGGTAGAGAACTGGACAGCTGCTGATCATCATGGGATAGTTGGTGGATGTTTTTCAAATACGTTACAATATTATTTGTAAATAAGATTCAAAACAAAAATACGAAAATAAGATAGGTTCCAAAGAATAGGTTACATATAATACCGAGAGAACTGAAAGGGCTGGCATTCATTCTGGAGCTTTCAATCATACCATTTACTAAATATGTTACTTTCACATCACTTAGCTGTGGAGAGGAATAGTGAGAAACAGAATGCAACCAGAAAAGCAAACTGGATGATCACCTTCAAAAAAAGCCAGGTGGAAGGTGTTCACATGGATCCCAAGTACAAATATATGTTAACAGGAACATATTTTTAACTAACTCTGTTTGGTACCAGTAAAATACTTTGTTGAAAATGGGGGGAAATGAACGCAGTTTCTGACTGACCTGAGGCGAACCATTTAATAGATGAAAGGGTAGTTGACTGGCTGGGAACAGAAAAACGTGAAAAGTGTTTTGCTACCTTTAATGTATGGCTAGAGGAAAATGATCCCAGTCAACTCTCAAAACTAACAAGCTTCAACTCCCTTGAAAGAAAGTTGTATTAACTGAGGAAAAAATGCTGGGAGAAAAGTCTGAAATGATGAGAAAAGAGACAATAAGTGTAAAAGGAAGGGCTTGAAATTTGGCGAAAACAAAGCTTGAAAAAACAAGATCTAGTGGGAACATGATCTATTGGGAATGGGATCTGAGGAGGAAAAGAGCAATATCAGGGATGTGAACAAGGAAAACCAAGTTAATGAAGACTTAGCTAGCTGACTACTCCATGGGCAACATGGTTCCAAGAATACCAGAAATTCCCAAGGAATTTACTTTAATTTTCTTTTTTTATATGGTAAATTACAACATTTATTTTTGCCTTCTTAAAACACAATTTGGAGTGTTCATTTCTTTCTCAATATTCTGTTCATTTGTGTAAGCCTCTTAAACAACTGTTGGATAACAGAATTATTTGATCAGACTTATTTTTTACTTTAATGTTTAGTTGACATTACTGAAAACTAGGTCTAAAGTGAAGTTTGTCTTGATTGGTACAAGTAGAGAAGGGAGGACTAGGGATGGAATTAGAGATTATAGGGTACCACATTTAGTTCCTAATAAAACAAGTAAAGCACAGTGTCCCAAATAGACTATTGAAAAAGATATTAATCTCTATTTAACCTGTAAATTGAGCATTTTCTATATTAAATTAAAAATGAAAGAATGTTCCTATATTTGGTTTTTTATAGACATTCCAGTTTGGTTAAGGAAACAAACACTGCCTATGAAATCATAACAACGTAACTATAAAAAGCTGATTACTACTTAAATTTCCAAGAATGTCAGTGCTAAGAATTATTTGTCTGGATTTCCTTAGTCACTTAATCACTTAGATTACTTAATCACTTAACTTCTCATTAGTCGTCGATTTGCTCGAGCGGGCGCCAGTAACGTCTCCATTTGTCCCTGTCACGTGCTAGTGTAGCGCAATGGCATCTGTTCACTCCGGGAACATGAAGGGCCTCAAATCGATCATTCATGATCTTGACGAAGAAGTCTGACTATCTGGTAGGTGGGTGGCCACGCGGTGTTTTGACATTCCGTGGAGTCCAGTCGGTAACAGCTCTAATCCAGCGGTTGTCTTTAAATCTCATTCTGTGACCAGCCCATCTGATTTTCGACAACTTGGCAAATGAGACAGTGTCCCTGATTCATGATAGTTGATCGATGTCATAACTCCGGATTCTTTCTCTCATTTGAGTGAAACGTGATATTCCAAGCATAGCTCTTTCTATTCTTCTTTGGGAGACCTGAATAGAGTTCTCATCCTGTTTGCGTAAGGTCCAGGTTTCTGAGGCATATTTTAATGCAGGAAGAACAGTGGAATCTAAGAGATGTGCCCAGAGCTGGAGGTTCATCGTCCTCTTAGCTTTTTCTTCGACATTCTTGATGGCATTCCAAGCTGCTCTCTTCCTCCTGCGCAGCTCGTGTGCCAGGTCATTTGTCATGTTGACCTCTCGACCTAGGTACACATAGCTGTTGCATTTGGAGATGGTCGTTCCATTGAGAGTGAATGG
Organism: Sorex fumeus; assembly: GCF_029834395.1. Taxonomy (NCBI): domain Eukaryota; kingdom Metazoa; phylum Chordata; class Mammalia; order Eulipotyphla; family Soricidae; genus Sorex; species Sorex fumeus. The sequence goes on from NW_026606203.1 coordinate 1,893,342, forward strand.
GGCGTCAGGAACGAGGCTGTTTCTAATAAACATTGTCTTCGTAAGATTCAGCTGTAGTCCTACCTTTCCACACATACGGTCAAAGTCGGCCAGCATTTGTGCCGCTTGGCTGATGTTTGGTGTTATTAAAACAATGTCATCAACAAAGCGGAGGTGGTGTAGTTGCCGACCATCTATCTTCACTCCCATTCCTTCCCATTCCAGTCATCGCATGATATTCTCGAGGGTGGCACTGAAGAGTTTCAGTGAAATGGTATCACCCTGCCACACCCCTCTCTTGACATCAACGATCACTTCTTTGTAGAATGGTGAGATCCTGCTAGTGAATCTGTAATACAGCTCACGGAGGATCCTGATGTACTGGTCTTGAATGCCCTGATTGGCTAAGGCTTCAATGACCACTTCTGTCTCAACAGAATCAAAGGCCTTCTTTAAATCAATGAATGTTAAACAGAGCGGCATCTTGAACTCCCGAGAAACCTCAATGAGTTTGGTTATCGTGTGGATATGGTCGATGGTGCTGAATCCTTTGCGGAACCCGGCTTGCTCAGATGGTTGTCCTTCATCTAGTGTTCTGCCAATCCTATTTAGGATGACTCGAGTGAACAACTTGTAGATGACAGACAATAGGCAGATCGGGCAATAGTTGCCAATGTCGTGGATGTCTCCCTTCTTGAACAGTAGTACGGTCCTGCTGGTTTTCCATTGGGACGGAACCTTGCATTCAGGCAGGTAGCGAGTGAAGAGCCGAGCCAGTGTATTGATGAGTACTGACTGCAGGTTCTTCAGGTGCTCAGGTCTGACCTTCTCTGGCCCGGGTGCTGTTTGTTCCTTTATCAACGAAATGGCGTGTCGGATTTCAGAAGGGAGAACATTGGGAACAACATATCCATCCTGTGGAATTTGGTATGTCGGCAAGTGGACAATGCTGTCGAAAAGATTTGAGTAGACGTCATGGATAATCTTCTCCATTGCCGTTCTGGAGGATGTGATGGATCCATCAGGACGTCGGAGGGCAGTCATCTTGGTCTTGCAGTTGGCGAAGGACAGGCGGGCGTTACGAATACTTTTCCCAGCTTCTGCCGCATCTACTAGTACTTCTGCTCTTCTCTCTTTGAGGTTTTCCTTGATCGCATCTCTGCACTGCTTTGCGAGCTTGGACGTTAGCTTGCGGTTGCCTGAGGCATGCGCCAAACCACACTGGCGAATTAGTTCAAGAATTTTCGAAGATAGGGGATTTTTTGTGGCTATCTCTCTCTTGGCGTTCCTCACACATTCATAGAGGTGCTGAACCAGTCAATCATATTCCTGGTCAATGTTGTCAACAATGGCATCTTCCCATGTTGCCACAATAGTACCAAAGAGTTCCCAGTTTGTGGTCATTCTGGCAGTTCTCTTTTTGAACTTTGCAACCCTTTCTCCCCGCTCTGTGAAGTAGAATTTTGCATGAAGGAGACGGTGGTCCGATCCCTTTCGAAATATTGGGACAACAGTGACATCTGTCAGGCAAAACCGTCGATTGAATATGATGTGGTCCATTTCGTTGTGGAATCTTCCACGGAGAGACTCCCATGTCCATCGTTTAGATTCTGCCTTCTGGAACTGTGTTACCATGAATGGTTTCGGTCGACATGATGAACTCAGATAGTCTCTCAACCTGTTCGTTCCATTCTAGGCCATGGGTCCCGATGTGAAGTTCTTCAGCTGATCTTCTTGGTCCTATCTTGGCATTAAAATCACCCACAATGATCTTGTAGAAGGTGTGGTCTTCTTTATAGAACTTCTCTAGCTACATGTAGAACTTCTCGATTTCTCTTTCATCATAATGAGATGTTGGTGCACAGACAACGAAGATAGAAACTGCAGGCAGTTTGCCACATCTATTCAAATGTAAACTTCCGATTCGGGTTGTTATTCATTCGAATGAATCAATGCTCTTGGCCAAGTTTGTGTTGACAAGGACACTGACGCCTCCAACACCTCTTTTTTCGCAGTTCCCAGGAACAATTCTTCTACAGTGTCGAAAACGGCATGGTACGATTCTTGCCTTCTTGTCTCGGTCAGACCAATGATGTCGTACTTGATCATTCGCGCTTGTAACATCAGGTCCTCGATGGATTCATCTGATGCTAGCGTACATGCATTGAAAGTACAGACGATCATTTTTGTCTTCCTTCGTTGTGGCAGCCTAGGTTGGCCGTGAGATTTTGTCGGCCTCTCCTTTCTCATCCTTCTCAGTGCTTCCATGTCGGTGAAGCCTTCGGGATTAGGTGAGCGTACATGATACAGGGTTAGTGTACATGATAGTCATATGAGTACACCTGTGTGAATATATCGCTGGTATCTAGAGAATAGATATATAGAAATTAGATCACATAGCTGAGTGTGATCTCAACTTTTCTACACACTCCCATGCCCCACACACCCAAAGACATGTACTAATCCTTATAGATCCATGACTTTTCCTCCTCCCCTCTCCCAGAGTCTTTTAAAATTTCTTTTCAAGTACTAATGTAATGCACTTTAGAAAATATTGAGTTAAACTTAATTGTTGTCATTTAGCTTTTAGATAGAGAACCAAGAAAATCTTATTAAAAGAGTATTTTTGTATTCTTTGAAAATGGTAATAAAAACATTATCCTTGAGTCCCTCAATAGACATTATATAAAGTATTTTGTGAGGAATTCCCTGTACAAATCAATACTCAAAGAAATAAATGACTTCTCTGAATGAGGATGAACTGGGACCTTTCAAAGTATCAATCAGTGAATCAAAGATGAATCATAGCATCCTATAGATAAAAATGATCTTGATTTAATCTAGTCAAAACCATTACATTTTTTCTTATACCAGCTGATAGCACTTTTAATTTTTTAGTTTTTATTTATTTATTTTTATTAATGAAACACCATGAGGTGCAGTTGTAGACTTACATACCTTTGTACTTGGTTTTCAGTTATACAAGAATCAAGTATCCAACTCTCCACCAGTGAACATTCTCCACCACCAAGGAACACAATGACCCTCCCACCCCCAATCTCCCCCACTTTGCCCCAACTCAGGGCATTCCCTTTTGCTTTTTCTTTGTTTTAGGGTGTTGTGGTTTGCAATGGAGGTCAATACCATTACATTTTCAAAGAAGAACATAGGCCCCTATATGTTCAAGACACTACTACTGTCCTGCGGTTCTTTCCAGCATGTACCCTGCTCCAAGCCAGCCCATTGCAAATATGCTGGGAAGGACAACTGGATGTTCCTTTCCTCACACTGACCTGGAAGACTCTTGCTGATTCTCAGCCACAACAACTATTTCATTTGTTGCCTGATATCACCTCCTGTCCTTTATTTTTTTTAAAAAATATTTGATTTGTTTTGGGAATATAAAGATAAAAATTAAATGGACTAATAAAACAAAAGCAAAATCAAACCTTTACACTCTGACATCAAAATCGTCCTAATAGGAGGGGAAGTAAATGACTGAAATGCGTAGGGGAGTGTTGTTAGTTGGTTGTGGACAGTAGCTGGATATTTGACAGTGCATGGAGTATGAATACACTGTTCCAGAGATGAGGAACTCTGTACTTGAAGCGAATAAAATTTGTAAACTAGTCATCACAATTATATGTCCATATGAAATTTATCTACATATGCTTTGTGCCTTCCTTGCATGTATGTGTTATGCATTCCTTTTTCATGGCCTCAGAAATGCATCTGAGGGCACTCGGAAAATTAGTTGAGCCCCAAGTATGGGGAGAGAAGTAGTAAATAATGGGAGGAGAAAGAAATATGAGTTGGAGCTTAAGAACCGTGTAAGAGGAATATATAGATATGTATGTGTGTGTAAGTACACATATATATGTATAAATATATATATGGGATGGAGCCATAGCACAGTGGGTAAGACTTTTGCCTTGCACGTGACCAACCTGGGTTTGATTGCTCTCCTCCTCTCAGAGAGCCCGGCAAGCTACTGAGAGTAACCCTCCCTCATGGCAAAGGCTGGCAAGCTACCTGTGATGTATTCAACATGCCACGAACTGTAACAACCAGTCTCACCATAGGAACGTTTCTGGTGCCCGCTCGAGCAAATGAGTGAACAATGAGAGGAGAGTGCTACAGTGCTATGGATAATTCAAACGTTGTTTATGCAAAATATGAAAGAATCAAATAAATATAAAGCTGATTATACCTATTAAATTAATATAACTTTACATAGTGTTTAGAAATGAAGTTGAAGAATTTTAAGGCTATAGAAAGATATTGACAATATATCAAGAAACACATGGATTTTTGAGGAGCAAGAACACGTACCTGTTGTCCTTTCTTAAGGTTATATTTTTTCGCTTTTATAGAATATGTTTTCCCTGAATTTTTGTTAATCGCTTCCGTTTTGTAAAAAGCATCATAATAAATTATATTTTTAAAAAAGTAAATAAAGTTGTGTTTTTGAGTGGATTATGTATGTTTGGAATCTGGGAAGTATTTTCCTATGTAATTTACATTAAATATGATATTTACAACAGAAATACCATCTGCAGTACCATTTACAATAGCCAGAAGAAACTATGGTATACCTACACAATTGAATACTACGCAGTTGGCAGGAAACTGATATCATGAAGATTGCTTATAAATGGATGTACAGGGAAGATTATCATGCTCAATGAAATCAGTCAGAAGGAAAGGGGTATACTGATTGAACTACCCCATTTTGTGGATATAAAAAAAACAGAATATGAGACTAATACCCAAGGATAGCAGAAACACAGGCCAGGAGAATTGGTCAATGGTTGGACGCTTGCCACAAGTGCTGAAGGCGAGCATTTGGAATAAACAAGGGACCATTATGACAATGATAGTTGGAAGTGATTACTCTGGGTGAGAACTGAGTCCTGAAAGTAGGTAAAGGAATAAACGTGAGAACCTCTCCCTCTCTGTATTACAATCCATAATGCCCAAAGGATGAGAGAGAGAGAGAGAGAGAGAGAGAGAGAGAGAGAGAGGTGCCTGCCATAGTGTAGAGACAGCAGGCTGTCAGGTGGGGTTTGGGGTTGGGAGAGGGAGTGGTGGGAGAGAAACTGGGGACATTAGCAATGGAACTGTATACTAGTGGAGGTTGGGTGTTAAAATATCCTATGATTGAAATTGAGTCATAAAAAGGTTTGTAATATGTGTCTCCTGCAGATTCAATACAAAAATATGATATTTAGTTTCTACCACCATGATTAACCTATGAATTTGCTGAAATTTATTTTTATCACCTTGGCTGGGCTCATTACATGGATGTCTGTGTGGTAAAACTTTTTCCATTTTATGCGGACTGAAGAGACAAAAATCATAGGGTTGGGACTTCTGGTGGAAGGAGAGAAGAGCACAAAACACCCTGTTGACCACACCTCAGCAGGGTCACCTAACTTGCGTGATGACAGACCTCCTTCACTGATTACTTCTGTTGTAATGTGGAAAAATGAAAAGACTTTGCAGGCAGTCAAGAGGTTGTCTCCTCCAGTTCTCACTATTTTCTTTTCGATTAGAATTGTTTAAAGATTATTTGAAAAATGTGGAGCTTAATGATTTGTTCTTATATATTTCCCCTACATGGTGTCAGTGGGCATTGATCCAGGAAGGCCAGCATGAAAAAGTTGAGGTGTATGTCTTAACTACCAATGCCAACACTACTGTAAGTATGGAACCCAAAGTACAATAGTAAAACTTCAAAATGTGTTTGTCAAGGAAATCGGTGGGAATGCAGGGAGAAATGGGTAATCTGTTGGTGGAAGGATGCAGACACTGGTGGTGTAATTAGAATTGAAATATTGTATGACAAATCTCCATTATAAATGATTTTGAAAATCAAAATTGCCTAAATTTTTAAAAAAAGAGAAGTCAACTTACGTCTATATTTCAAGAAAGCTTGTCTTAGCAAATTTTGGCAGGGAGACCATAGTTGGTAGAGAGAGGGAGAAAGAAAGGGAGATTTGACAGTTGGGAAGAGAAGCCTGGATATCATGGAAGAGATGAAAGCTGATCTAAGAAGATTTGGAGCCATCAGAGATTAGTGAGTTAAATGGTGAGAACATTGCAGTTTAGATACTTAAATAGTGAGATTGGTTTCAGTCATCAGCACTGTATATATAGAAAGTGTTCAAAGACCTCACAGATATTCAGGCTATAATAACTAACAAGGGAAGCGTTTTTTTCCTGAAGCACTATGTAAGGATAATATATTGCCAGGAAAATGATAAAAAGTTGGTTCTCTTATTCACAGATTAATACATTAGAGATGAAAACTTTTATACAAAGGAATCTATCATCTTGTCCTGTTTCTCTGTTTTCTTGTCCTCATTCCATTCTCCCCCATGACCCTACCTAATCATGGCTTTCCACATTACTCAGCAGTGTTACCACATAGCCTCAGAGCATTTGTTAACTGCCGGTAGCTCACAGCTCTCATGCCCCCTATCCAAGCCAGAGCCATCCTTCTGAAACCATGGATATTTGCTGAAGACCCGTTCTTCCTTGAAGTGGCAGTCATGGTTTACCTCTTCTTAATCATTTTGTTTACAAATTTAGATGAATGTCACTATACTAGTGACAGGGATTTTCCAAACTATGGTAAGCATAAACATTTCCCTTTCCCCCACGAATTTTGGGCTACTTTTTTTCTATCCACTGCTAATAATTTGTGATAATCAGGAAAGAGTACTGAAGTAAAAACAGGGACATTTGTCAATTTGGTGCCATGACTAATCAGTCTTAGTATAAATATATATTTTCTAGAAATATATATTTTCTAGAAAATATAAATATATATTTTCTAGAAAAAAAAAAGCAGAAGAAAAGAAGTTGGTTTCTAGCAAAGAATGCCAATCCTCCACCAAGAAATCCTTTGAAAATAAAAATTCTGACTATGTACTGAACATGAATGACACTCAATGCCTCTTTTGCAGACCACAACACCCGAAAGGAGAGAGAGAACAAAAGGGAATGCCCTGCCACAGAGGCAGGGTAGCATGGGGGGGATTGGTGTGGGAGTGATACTGGAATCCATGGTGGTGAAAAATGGGTACTGGCGGAGGAATGGGCATTTGATCTTTGTATAATCAAAACCCAAGCACAAAAATTTGTAAATGTACAACTGTACATCATGGTGTTTCACTAATAAAAATTTTTAAAAAAATAAATTAAATATTTTTTTTGTCTGCGAGAGATCAGCAGATGGGAACCTGAGTGAAGGAAAAAGATTAAATTGGTTGACTTTTATTTTTCCTTGAGTATATTAATTTGATTTTGGAGTCAATTTATATGAGAGTTCATCAAGACACAGAAATTTTTAGCGCTTCTCTTGTTTAAAAGTATAGTGATACACCATATCTCTATCTCACATTCTTTTTATTTCTGATAGTTTGACACAAAAGATACGTCAAAATCATAGATAAATGTAAATTATTTAAATACTTTTTTGATTATGTAAAATTACCTTATAGAATTACATTATAGAATTTCATAAATTTTAGGATTATGCAGAATCAACGTGCATGTATCATATTACACTCACTACTGAAAGGCCTACTCTGTCATTCACCATAGTTCAGTTTTTCCACTTTGATTATACTTTTCGATCTGGTAACTAAATAGTCTCATAGTTCTAAAGTTTGTTTTTATTGCTTTGAAAAGATCAAAATTATGCAATTTTCAACATTGGATGAAACTAGAGGATATCATGCATGTAAAGTTAGCCTTAAGGAAATGAACAGATACAGAGAGATTTTTCTCATATGTGGGATGTAGAGACACACAGCAAGGTAGAAACAAAGGTTCAAGAGCAATGTAAGGGGAGAACTGATCCACAGAAATGAGTCAGGGGATTGAGAGTGAGGGATTATGGGGGATTGGGGGAGAGGGAGGGTTTATTCTTTGAGAGAATGAGGAGAGAGTGTCATGTTGGAATTATGTGTATGAGAAACCATTGTTAGTTGAATTATAAATCATAGAATATAAATAATGTTTTAGACGTTTGTCTGTCTCATTTTATTCTTTTAATTTGTTTTCTCCATATGCCACATATGCATGAACTTGTATGATGCCTATCTTTCTCTGCCTGGTTTATGTCACTAAACATAATTTCCTCATGTAATCCATTTTATAAACAAATAATAAGAAGATTTCACTTCATACAACTGAGTAGTATTCCATTGCTTTACCACCTTTCATTTTCAAAATTTGTGGTTTAAAAGATACAAATATTGGTTTTAACAATGCTCTGGTGTTTTAAAATTTTTAGTTTAGTGAAGCTAAATAGATTTTACTGAAAAACACTCAGAAACTTGTGAAACAGGTGTAGGGTGGAATGGAATATTTGTTCAAGCGAGAACAGTCATTTAACAAAGCAAGCAAAGAGAGACATAGAGAAAGGAAGCACGGTATTTCTTCTTATGAGAACAAAAGCTTGAGGACCAAGCCCACTCTGGTAGTTTAGGAATAAGTACTTGGAGTGGCATGAACTTTACTTGTGCACTTTAGGGGAGAACCTGAGTGAAACTATTAGAAGTACTTTCAGGAGCATGATAAACTGGAGTCTGCAGTTGGAATGAGGTGGGTAGAGAGTTCTTTGGGGAGATCCGAACTATGGAGAACAGTAATATTATAACATTAATGATAGTATCTTACCGTGGGATTCCAAAAAATCTGTAACAGTGGCGTCAGAAATGATAACATTCTTAGGTATTTGGATTTCCTGTGGAAACAACGGGAAAGCTGAGTTTATGCTCTGGATGCCTCCACCTGAAACAAGGTCAACAAATCATGAATGAAAAATTACAAGTTACATGGATCAAGGATTCTGATCCCAGTGGAAGGCTAGCTTTCGGGTGGACAATTTCTACTGATGGCCTGATGTAGATTCTGATCCTGGGATACGTAACAGAAAGGAGGTAGTGACAGGTATCCTCAGAAGTGAAGCCTCTGAGACAGAATTCATTCATGACAACTTATGGGTTATCAAAGTTTGCTCATGGCTGCTACCATTATAACATGCCATTCAATGGTTCTGTGGTTTCGATTTACTGTGTCAATTAAAGATGAAGTTTCTAAATCGAAGGTAAAAATCTCAGGCCCTCAAGATGATGAATTATGGGGAGGGGGGGATCTGGAGCGATAGTTCAGCAGGTAGGGCATTTGCCTTGCACACGGCATACCCAGGTTAGATTCCCAGCATCCTGTATGTTACCCCCAAGCACCATGAGGAGTAATTCCTGAGTGCAGAGCCAGGAGTAACCACTGTGCATCGCCACGTGTGACCCAAAAACGCAAGAAAATGATGATCTGGGATTGATCCTTAGCATTGCAAACAGCATTATTTTCTAATTTTTAACTTTTTTCTTTCTTTCTTTCTTGCTTGCTTGCTTTTTTGTTTCCCTTAGCTTTAATGTCATGAAGGGATCTTCCCACATTTTTCTCCATATATCTTAAGAATTCAGGTATGATAGTGAGGTCTTTAAGACATTTGATCTGACTTTGTGCCTGGCACTATAAAGAGGTCTGAGTTCATTTTTTTTGCATGTTGCTGTCCAGTTTTCCGAGCACCAGTTGCTGAAGAGACTTCCTAACTCAACTTCATATTTCTTGAGCATTTATGAAAGATTAGGTAATAATAATCTGAGGGCCAGCGTCAAGATATTTGACTATATTCCATTGATCTGAGGCCTGTCTTTATCTGAATATCATGGTATTTGGATGACTACAACTTTGTAGTAGGAATTGAATTTGGGGAAGGTGTTCCCTTCTTCTTTTTACCAAAGATTGCTTTAGCTCTTCATGGGAGTTTATGGTTGTGTATGAGTTTCAAGAGTGTTTAATCTATTTATTTGAAAAATGTTATGGGTATCCTTTTAGAAAGTGCATTAAATCTTTATATAGCTTTGGGGTGTATTGCCATTTTGACAGTGTTAAACCTCTCAATCCATGAGCATGGGATGTGATTCCATTTCCTCATATACTCTATTATTTCGGGAAGTAGTGTATTGTAGGGTTTTTTTTTTTTTTGGTATAGTTCCTTAACCTTTTTAGTTGATTCCAATATACTCGATTTTCTGAGGTATTATTGTGAATGGGATTGTTTTTCTCTATCTCTTTTTTTCTCTTTCATTATTAATATATGGGAAAGCCATGGCGTACCAGATATTGATTTTGTAATATGCTACTTTACTAAACAAATCTATTGTTCCCAGGAGCTTTTTTGGAGATTCTTTGGGATTTTCTAAGTATAGTATCATGTTATCTCTAAATAGTAAAAGCTTGAGTTCTTCCTTTTTTATATGGATGCCCTTGATATCTTTTTTTTTAACGAAATCATATGGCAAGTACTTCAAGTACTATGTTGAATAGGAGTGGTGAGAGTGGGTAACTTGTTTTATGCCTGATTGTATTCTGGAATTCTATTTCATTGATTTCTGCTCCAAGCCTTTGGTTTTTCCCCGTTGAGAATATTACTTGCTGTGGGTTTGTGGTAATTTGCTTTGACTATATTGAGGAAAGTACTTTCAACTCCCATTTTGTTGAGAGTTTTTCATCATGAATGGGTGCTGGATCTCATCAAATGCTTTATCTACATCTATTGATATGATCATATGACTTTTATCTTTATTTTATTGAGATGGTGTATTCTGTTGATTGACTAGAGAATGTTAAGCCATCCTTGCATCCCCAAGCTAAACCTACTTGGTCATAGTGTGTGATCTTTTGTTGAGTTTCTAGATTCTCTTTGCTGGTATTTTCTTGAAAATTTTTGTATCTGTATTCACAAAGGAAATAGGTCTGCAATTTTCTTTTTTTGTGGTGTCTCTGTCGATTTGAGTATTAGGGTGACCTTTGCCTCATAGAAACTATTTGGGAGTATTTCTGTTTCTTCAATTTCCTGGAAAATCTTAAAAATGTTGGAAGCAGTTCCTCTTGAAAGGTTTGAAATAGTTCACTATTGAATCCATCTGGGCCCTGGATTCTGTTTGGGGGTATAATTTTGACCATCATTTCAATTTCCTTGTTAGTGATAGGTTCAGTTATTCCAAATCTTCTTAGTTCAGCCTTGGGAGGTAATTCGAATCCAATAATTTATCAATTTATTTAAGATTCTCTCATTTCCTGCTACAAAGATTCTCAAAATAATCTCTGATGATCCTATGGATTTCTGTACTTTCTATTAGGATACCCCCCTTTGCATTTCTGATTCAATTTATTAGAATTCTTTCTCTTTGTTTCTTTGAGAGGTTTCTCATGGTTTAATGATCTTATTTATTTTCTCAAAGAACCAGTTTTTGTTCTTATTGGTCTTCTGGATTGTATTTTGGGATTCTAGCTCATTGATGTCTGGTACAAGTTTTATTATTTCCTTCCTCCAGCCTAGTTTGGACTACTTTTATTGGTTATTTTCCAAAATCTTGAGCTCTAATTTATTCAGGTAGGCCCTTTCTTTCTTCCTGATGAATTCTGGCAGAGCTATAATCTTTCCTCTTAACACTGCTTTTGCTGTGTCCCACAAGTTCTGGTAGCTCGTGTCCTCATTCTCATTTGTTTATGGAAATTTTTAATTTCCTCTTTGATTTCTTCCCTAAGCCAACGGTTGTTCATTACTTCCCTTAAAGAAAATATTTCCTTGCTGAGCTTCAGTCTGTTTGATCTATCGAGAAGTGACAAAGAAGTGTTGAAATCTCCTACTAGTATTGTGTTACTATCAATGTTTTTCTATATGTCTATTAGAAGTTGTTTTAAAGTATTTTGCTGGTCTGTCATTAGGATCATATACATTGAGGAGGGTGAGTTTTTTCTGATGTACATATCCCATGATCATTAAGAAATGACATTCACTGTCTCTGATAACCTTTAGCTTGAAGTCCATGTGGTCTGATACTAGTATGGCCACTCCAGCTTTGCGGAGGTGATATTTTCTTGAAAACTTGTTTCCCAGCCTTTTACTTTTAGCCCATGGGTGCTTTGATTGTTCAGACATGTTTCTTGCAGGCAGCAGAATGTTGGGTTCAATTTTCTAATTCATCTTCCTATTCTGTGCCTCTGAATTGGCACATTTCATCCATTGACATTGAGAGAGATTGTTGTTTTGGGGATTTGTGCTCTCTTTATGTATAATTTTTGTACTTGTGGGGATTGTCTTAGCTTAAAGTATACTTGTTAATTCTTCTTGCAACAAAAATATGGAATGCTTTACAAGTTTGCATGTTATCTCTGTGCAAGGACCATGCTCATCATTGTATCATTTCAATTTTAGTATATGTGTTACCAAACCTAGTAGGAGTAAATTTTTCCATATTTTTCGCTTCTTATTACTTTGAGTGTTGTCCTTCCTCACTCCTATGGCAGACAATGATTCCTAATCAAGGAATGTATTTCAAAGCAGCATGAATAATAAACAGATTTAGAATTTTAATGTCCCAGAAATAAAAATATGGTTTTTACTATATTATCGTTTACCATACCCTAGGCATCAGTTTTACAAAATAATTCTTTTGGAAGATGGTATATGAGTTTGTTTAATGTTGTTCCCTGAATCCTTCATTAAGGACATTAAAATAGAGCCTTTTGCTGTTCTCACCTCAGTCCTGTGTACACCTCCAGGAAAAGGTGAATGGTGTTGTCTGCACTTTGACCACCTTGAATGTATGTAGGATTTTTCTCCTGAAGGATGAGGTGAGGATCATATTGATGATTTCATTCCACCTTATTACAAGTTCAACTTGAACGGAAGGTGAGACTCATGAGACTCCTATATAGGACAGAACAAAGGGTCTCAGTGAAGTTTAATGGCCAACTCATATTAACAACATAGATGACTCAAAGTAGCCTGTGTGTATCTTTGTGTGTAGTGAGTTTCATATCTACTGATAGTGATTGTCAGTCATGACACATGGGCAAAACAGACCTGTAATTAAAAATCTAGTTCTCTGAGCAGAGTGGGGTCTCTGAGGTGATTGAACAAGTGTGTAGTAATTTATTGCTAAGCACATAAGTATTTTGAATGATGTGTACTTTTCGATCTAAAATTAATTCCAAATATGTCTAAAACGACAGTGTCCTGACCTCGCACCTGGCTTTCGTCACTGAGGCCCCTTGGAGGTGCCGGGGGTGAGTTTCCCTCACCGCCCTGATTAGAGCCCCGGCAGCTGAAGACCTCTGCAACCAGCCATAGCTACGCTTAAGACCACCCTTCCCAAGCTTGAAGGAGCCTCTTGCATGAAGGAACTGGAAGAGGAACCCAAATGTGCGGGACCGGGGGATGAGAACTCCATGGCTGCTCAGATCAAGACTGTGCCCCCTCCTTCCAAATCCCCCATCTTCTAATAATTAAGTGCTACAACCACGAACTGCTCCTGGATCCATGTAATGCCATCAATGGCCAACATCCAGAGACTGGATCTTATTTAGAAGACAGCAACTCTGATAGTCCAGTTCTCACTCTCAGAGAACCTGGTAGGCTTCTGTGAGTATTTTGCCCGCATGGCGGAGTCTTTGTTTCTGGTCACTGTTTCTTTTGAGGTACAGAAGCTGCTTAATTTAAGATAGTTCCCTTTGTTTATCTCTGTTTCCAGTTGCTTGGCAAGTGGCGTGTTATATTTGAAGATACCTTTAGCTTCAATGTTGTGGAGGGATTTGCCGACCTTGTCATCAATGAGCCTGAGGGATTCTGGTCTGATGTTGAGGCCTTTGAAACATTTTTATCTGACTTTTGTGCATGGTGTTAGGTAGAGGTCTGAGCCATTTTTTTTTTTTTTTGCATGTATCTGTCAAGTTTTTTCTGCACCGTTTGTTCAGAAGGACTCTCTTGATCCACTTCACATTTCTTGCTCCCTTATCAAAGATTAGATGATTATATATTTGAGGGTGTGTGTCAGTATATTCAATCCTTTTCCATTGGTCTGCAGCTCTGCCTTTGTTCCAGTACCATGCTGTTCTCATTATTATCGTTTGTAGTAGAATTTGAGGTTGGGGAAGGTGATGCCTCCATTGTCTTTTCCCCAAGAATTGCTTTAGCTATTCGTGTGCGTTTGTTGTTCCATGTGAATTTCAGGAGTGCTTGATCAATTTCTTTGAAGAATGTCATGGGTATCTTTATAAGGATCAAGTTGAATTTTTACAATGCTTCGTGGAGAATTGCCATTTTGACAATGTTAAATCTCCCATTCCATATGCAGTATATATGTTTCCATTTCCTCCTGTCTTTTTTAATTTCCTGATGTATGGGTCCTTTACCTCTTTAGTTAAGCTGATTCCAAGGTTCTTGATTTTCTGCGGCACGATTGTGAATGGGATTGCTTTTTCATGTCATTTTCTTCTCTCTCATTACTTGCATATAAAAAAGCCATAGACTTTTGGGTATTGAGTTTATAGCCTGCAATTTTACTATAAATGTCTATTGTCTCTGGGAGATTTTCGTAGAGATTTTAGTATTCCCTGAATATAGTATGATATCTTCTGTGAATAGTGAGAGATTATTTCTAAATTTCATACATGAAAAACCCTTAATATTTTTTTCTTATCTATTTTCTCTTCCAAGTACTTCCAGTACTACATTGAAGAGAAGTGCCAAAATGAATTTTTACTTAGCACATTCTGTCTGTAAATTTCTATGCTAAGAACGGTGGAAGAAACAGTGATATCTTAGTAATTTACAAGTAAATTATAAAGACAGATAATTTAAAAGAATTTCTTTGTATAAATTTCAAAATGTGTAGCTTTTATTAAATATATTAAGAATAAATTGTAGGTCTTGATTATACCATGAAGATTATTTTCCTGTTAGAAGTTACCCTTCTAAAATGCAATAAAGAGACACATTCTGAAAATGTTGATTATTCGTTAATTCATTCAATGAATGTTTGTAGTCTGGTTGTGCAGTGCCTGCAGGAAGTCAACCTGTACCCTCAGGTGAGTGCATCAACAGTCTGATGGTGTCTTCATGCTTCCCGATAACCTCAAATGGCCACTGTGCCTCTGGCTGGCTCCCAACAACTCAGGACTACGTTTCCCGAGAAATTAAATTCCCGAAAGATATGTGGGAGCCATGTTAACAAACCATCCCAGGCTCAGCTATACAAGCTAATGGATTGGTCTTGTTTCAGAGACCCATAGACATATCTGGAAGATATCAACAGCCACAGTTAACCTTGGACCTGCAAAAGGCTGAAGACACTAGGGTAAATCAGAGGGAGGCAGGTTAGTTTGGTGCCCACCCAACCAGAACCCAGTGCAGCCACTAGCTCCCACAATCCAAAATCGCCACCATGCTCTCCTCTGGTTTCCATCGTCTCAGGATGGCTCTCACTGAAATATAACAGCTGAAAATTCGGATATGCGGGTTTTGTGACTGAAATCTCCAGGCTTTCTCTGGGCAGGATGGGCATCCCACACCCACTGCCCTGTACTTACGGAAGCCTCAGCAGTCATTTCCATACCTCAAAGCTACTCCAGGCTTACCTTCCTGATAAAAATGCTAAATTCCTTGAACAAACATGATGACCTCTTAGTACCTGTACGAGACCCTTAATGCACAAAATAAAAAGGAGACAGAGAGAAAGAATTAAAAAGCCTGCTATAGAGACACACTGGGGGTTGGGGTAGGGTGTTGGGGGATGGTTTTAGGGAACCAGGAATATTGGTTTTGGGAAATGTACACTAGAGGAGGGACTGATGTTGGATCGTTGTATGACTGGAAGCAAATTATGAATAGATTTGCAATGGTCTATCTCACAGATATTCAATAAAACATTAAAAATATATATCCTTCATTTGTACCTCAGAATACTGATGAAACTTTAAAACCCAGCATATCTATTTTTGTGTTCTCTGTAGGAAAAAAATGTTACTCACCTGTGTGCCAATAGCTTGTAGAAAGCTAAACCCAAAGATATATCAATGACTGTCTTTGGCATGAATACTGTAATTTCAGCTATGTTATGTTTTAGAATCAGTTCATGGACAAGACGTGAAGAGGAGCAGTGGCAAAGTGCATCAATGTTGAATGGATAATGTTTCATGAGTAAAGGGAAGAAACAGAAGAGTGAAGTACTAATAAGTATCATGAGAAAAATGCAAGGGAGGACATTTCCTGGCAAGTGTCACACTCTGTTGAGATTTTGGTGAGGATAAGTATTAGAAAGTATCTTTCCCATTTAGTGGTAAAAAGGTAACTTTGATGGGTGTATTTAAAATTTACTTTAACGATTAGAATTACCAAGAGATACAAAGTTACAAAGTTGCTCATAATTGAGTTTCAGTCATCTAATGTTCTAGAACCTTTCCAGTATATTGGGGCATTTTTGAAGGAATATCCCTGGTGCGAAGACTAGGGCATCTGAATCTTAACACATTTCACCAAATATATGATCTGTACTCACATGATTTACACTGTCTCCCCTGCTCTTTGATTTATGTTTTCATGCAATATTTCCTTGTGAACCTCACCTCAAGTGAGGCTCCCTAATTAAGACAAGTACATGTTTCTGGGGCACTACATATTTTTTGGTTGCTGGGAGAGTCTCTAAAGCAATGCTCAGGAGGTGTGGGGGCCCCACAGACAATTTTCAGAAAACGTGGCCATGGTGCTTG
Organism: Sorex fumeus; assembly: GCF_029834395.1. Taxonomy (NCBI): domain Eukaryota; kingdom Metazoa; phylum Chordata; class Mammalia; order Eulipotyphla; family Soricidae; genus Sorex; species Sorex fumeus. Next base: position 1,909,956 of record NW_026606203.1, read on the forward strand.
GGGTCCTCTGAGGCTATACAGCCTTTGATACTCTGGCAATCAGGTGGTGCTGGGAGTCAAATTGAGTGCATGTGAGACAAGTTCCATAAGCACTACACTATCTCCTGCAGCCCTGGGTATTAGATTTATGTCATCATTCTGAGGTCCTCCCTTTTGTCAGAAAGCAGGGACTTGTGCAGAAGAAAGTGGAAGAGACTTTAGGGTTTAGCTAGGTTGACTGAGTAGCTGGTGATACCATTAAGATTGGAACATAAAGTAAAAATAAAACAAGAGCCCCGTGCCTTTTCCCGCTGAACTCGACACCCTCCACAGGGGTACATCTGCGGACAACACCTGAAGCAGCTCCTTTGGACTATCCATCACCTAATCAGCCCTCCCCTCCAGGTGGGTAGAGGGAGCACAAGCCAGGTTCACCACTCCTCCACTCCTCACCCCCAGCCCCTCACCTTTTCCTGCAGAACTGGACACCCTCCAGCAGGGGACACCTGAGGCAGCTCCATGGGATTTTTCATTGCTCCTCCTACATTCCAGGATCCTGGGTGGGAGTGACCCTGGGATGGGCCAGGGGCGTGACCACCATATAGGGAGCGTTTCCTCCCAGAAGTGGGCGTGGCCTTCTCCTGGGTGTCCAGCCCCAGTTATATTTCCCAATCTGGGCTCTCAGGACTTTCATCTCTCACTTTGTCGCCTAATACCGACTAAAAATTTCTGACCACCTCTACTAGAATACAACAACATCCCACTCACCTACTCCATTTATAACAAAAGACCTGTATGAAATGTGCTGTACAAGCTCAAGACTAAAAAGTACCTCCTCCAAAGCGCAAATCTCCACCACAAGGAGAATATGAAGAAAAGAATCCCGAATCCTCAACCGAGGTTTTCCACAATTGCACTCTCTTTGATAAAGAATTCCAGGATAAAATGCAGAAGGTGTTCAAGGACCTACTCAAAGAGTAAATGGAAGAGATATCCAAAGACTAAAAGAAGAAATGAAAAAAACAATAGAAAAGAGAGCCAAGAAAATACAGGAAGAAAAGAGAACAGAATTTTAAAAAGCTACAAAAAGAAGATTCACAAATAAAGGATTCAGTGGATGAAATTAAAAAGTTAGTAAGTGCCCATAGCAATAGGATAAGTGCAGCTGAAGTTAGGATCAGCGAGCTTGAAGGTGAGCAACAGAAATCCCACTGGGAAGAACAAGCAATAGCAAAAGACCTCAAAATGACTCTAAGGAGAATCAGAGACCAAGGGGATGACGCCAAGAGGAACAACATTAGAATCATTGGAGTACCAAAAGGACAGGGAAACAACCCCAATGAAAAAGCTAGAGTAAAAGAAACCATTGCTGAAAAGTTCCCAGAGTTAAGGAAAGCCGACATCCAGATCCAAGGAGCCAGAAGGGTACCAGCTTAAGGAGACCCCAGAAAAAACACTCCAAGCATATCATAGTCAGAACGATGGATGCTGTGGACAGAGACACAATATTACAAGCAGCAAGGTCAAAGAAGGAAATTACATACAAAGGAGAACCCCTTAGATTCACAGCAGACCTATCAGTGGAAACCCTCAAAACCGAAGGCAATGGTTGTATATAGTGAAAAAATTCAAAGAAATGAATGCCTCACCGAGAATACTCTATCCAGCAAAACTCTCACTCAAATTCGATGGAACGATACACCACTTTTTAGATAAACACAAACTCAGCAACTTCATACACTCAAAACCAAATCTAAAAGAAGAACTAAAGGGGCTCCTGTAAGAAAAGAAGAAAAACACGTGTAAACACAAACAACTTCTACAGGAAGATGGCACAAAACCCTATGACAATACTCTCCCTTAATGTCACTGTCTAAATGCACCTACTAAGAGACACAGAGTGGCAAAATGGATCCAGAAACTGAAACCAGCATTCTGCGTTCTACAAGAAACTCATCTGAACAATCAGAGCAAACACAGACTCAAAGTGAAAGGATGGAAAACAATCCTGCAAGCAAACAGCTCCTTCACAAAAGCTGGGATGGCCACACTAGTATCCGACAACATTAATGTCAGGCTGAAAAAGATTAGAAGGGACAGCGAAGGCCACTTTCTCTTCATCAAGGGATACATACAACAGGAAGAAATCATACTCTTAAATGTATAAGTACCTAATGAAGGAGCAGCTAGATACTTAAAACAACTGCTAACAGATTTTAAAGAGGACAGTGCTAGCAACACAATAGTAGATGGAGACTTCAACATCACCTTATCACCTCTGGATAGATCAAGAAGAACAAAACTCAGCAAGGAAACATTGGCTTTGAATGAAGAAATAGAAGAGAAAGGACTTATAGACCTATACAGGGCTTTACACACCCCAAAGAAAGAATACACTTTCTTCTCCAGTGCTCCTGGAACATTTTCCAAAATCGACTATGTGCTAGGCCACAAAACATACCTCAATAGAATCAGGAAGATAGAAAGAGTATCAACAATCTTTTCAGACCATGATGCACTGAGGATAGATGTGAATCACACACAGACACGGACAACCAAATCGAACACCTGGAAACTAAACAAGTCACTGCTGAACAATGTGTGGCTCAGGAAGGACGTCAAGGAAGAAATCAAATGATACCTGGAAACAAATGAGAACGAAGACACGAACTACCAGAGCTTATGGGATGCAGCTAAACCCCTATTAAGGGGAAAATTCATAGCTCTGCAAGCATATCTACGGATGGAAGAAAAGATGCACTTAAGCAACTTATTTCACAGCTCAAGTTCTTATAAAAGGATCAAGAAAAGGAGCCTACATCGGGCAGAAGGAAAGAGATCATAAAACTTAGAGCAGAAATCAATGACATGGAAACCTAAGAAACAATCCGAAAGATCAATGAAACCAAGGGCTGGTTCTTTGAGAAAATAAACATGATAGATAAACCACTAGCAACACTCACAAAGAAACAGAGAGAGAGAAAACTAATAAACCGAATCAGAAATAAAAATGGAGATATCACAATGGAAACCAAAGAAATTCAAAAGATCATCAGAGACTACTTTGAAAGTCTGTATGCCAAGAAAAAAGAGAAGTTAGAAGAAATGGATAAATTCCTGGATTCCTATAATCTCCCAAAAATGAGTCAAGAGGATATAAAATACCTGAATAGACCTAGTCATAAAAATGAAATTGAAACAGTAATCAAAATTCTTCCCAAAAACAAAAGCCCAGGTCCAGATGGATTCACTACCGAATTTTTCCAAACATTTAAAGAGGCTACTGCCCGTCCTTCTCAAACTTTTCCAGGAAATTGAAAAAACAGAAACTCTCCCAAACAGTTTCTATGAATCCCATATCTCTCTAATACCAAATGGAAACAAAGACACCACGAGAGAAGAAAACTACAGGCCGATATCACTGATGAACACGGAGGAGAAGATTCTGAACAAAATACTAGCAAAGAGAACTCAACAGCTCATCAAAAAGATCACACACCATGACCAAGTGGGATTCATCCCGGGGATGCAAGGATGGTTTAACATTCGGAAATCAATCAACATAATCCATCATATCAACAAAAGATAAAAATCATATGATCATATCAATAGATGTAGAGAAAGCAATTGAGAAGATCCAGCATCCGTTTATGATGAAAACCCTCGCCAAATTGGGGATAGAGGGGACTTACCCCAATATAGTTAAAGCCAGCTACCACAAGCATACAGCAAGCATCATCCTCAATGGGGAAAATCTGAGAGCGTTCACCCTAAGATCAGCATCGAGATAAGGATTCCGACTCTCTCAACTGCTGTTGAACATAGTACTGGAAATACTAGCAATAGCAATTAGGCAAGCAAAAGAGATTAAGGCCATCCAAATGGGAAAGGAAGAAATCAAGCTCTCACTATTCGCAAATGATATGATACTATACTTAAAGAACCCTAAAAACTCTACCAAGAAACTCCTAGAAATGATAGACTCGAGAGTAAATTTACAGGTATAAAATAAATACCTAAAAGTCCCTGGCTTTACTATACACAAATACTGAGAGAGAAGAAAATGACAAGATGAAAACAATCACATTCACAATTGTGTGCCAGAAAATCAACTACATAGGAATTAGTTTAACTAATGAAGTAGAGGAACTGTACAAAGAAAACTACAAAACGCTGCTTCTTGAAATAAAAGAGGAAGCGAGGAAATGGAAAAATATCCCCTGTTCATGGATCTGGAGAATTTATATTGTCAAAATGGCAATACATCCAAAAGCACTGTACAAATTCAATGCGATCCCTATTAGGTTATGCATGACATTCTTCAAAGAATTGGAGCAAACTCTGCTGAAATTTATATGGAACAATAAGCCCCCCACGAAGAGCTAAAGCAATTCTTGGTTAAAAGGAAATGGGAGGAATTAACCTCCCGAACCGCAAACTTTACTAAAAGTAGTAATAATTAAAACAGCATGATACTGGAACAAAGGTAGAGCTGCAGAGCTATGGAACGGGGTTGAATATACTGACATCTCCCCTCAAACATATGACCATCTAATCTTTGAAAAAGGGGCAAGAAATGCGAAGTGGAGTAAGGAAAGTCTTTTCAACAAATGGTGCTGGCAAAACTGGATGACTACATGCAAACTACTGGGCTTCGATCTCTGCCTAACACAATGTACAAAAGTAAGATGAAAATGGATCAAAGACCTAAACATCAGACCGGAACCCATAAGGTACTTTGAAGACAAAGTTGGCAAAACCCTCCATGACATTGAAGCTAATGGTATCTTCAAGGATGTCACGTCACTGGCCAAGCAAGTGGGAATATCTTAAACTAAGAAGCTTCTGCACCTCAAAAGAAACAATGACTAAAATACAGAGATAGTCTACAGAATGAGGAAGGATATTCTCCAAATACACATCTGAGAAGGGGTTGATATCATATATATACAAAGTACTGATTGAACTCCACAAGAAGAAAACATCCAACCCCAACAAAAAGTGGGGCAACGAAATCAACAGAGACTTAATCAACGAAGAAATTCGAATGGCTAAAAGGCACATGAGAAAATGCTCTACATCTTTAATCATCAGGGAGATGCTGATCAAAACAACAATGAGATATCATTTCACACCACAGACACTGGCCCACATTCAAAAAAACAAAGGCAACCTTTGTTGGCATGATGTGGCGACAAAGGGACCCTCCTTCACTGCTGGTGGTAATGCTGACTGGCTCAACCCTTTCGGAAAACAGTAGAGATGATTCTCAAAAAATTAGAATTTGAGCTCCCATTTGACCCAGCAATACCACTCCTGGGAATATACCTCAGAAAAGCAAAAATGTATAGTCGAAGTGACCCCTGCACTTATTTTTTCATTGCAGTACTATTTACAATAGCTAGAATATGGAAAAAAACCGATTGCCTGAGAATAGATGACTGGTTACAGAAACGTTGGTACATCTACACAATGGAGTACTATGTAGCATTTAGAAAAAAATGAAGTCATGAAATTTACTTACAAGTGGTACTGCATGGAAAATATTATGCTAAGCGAAATGAGTCAGAAAGAGAGGGACACACATAGAAAGACTGCATTCAACTGGTTAACATAAAGTAGCAAACTAAGAGAATAACACCAAGAACAGCTGTGATAAATACCAGGTTCTTCACGCCATGGCTTAGGTACCAGCCTCACACTCTAGGGGTAAAGGCAGCTCAGATAGAGAAGGGAGCACCAAAAAAAGGTCGTTGAGAAGATCCACCCAGAATGGGAGATGCATGCTGACAGCAGTCTATAGACAGAACATGATTGCCACCCTAAGTCTCTCCTATAGATTATAGCACCAAAAAGGAGAGATAGAAGAAAAGGGAGTGCCCTGCCGCAAAGGCAGGGCAGGATGGGGGATAGGGGGTGTGAGGGATACTGGGAATGGTAAGGGTGAAGAATGGGCTCTGGTGTTGTGGTGGGTACTCAATCATTGTATAACTGAAACCCAAGCACACAACTTTTAAGTCCACAACTGTAACTCATGTTGTTTTAATAAAACAAAACAAAACAAAATAAAACAAGAGAAAGGTCTAACAATAGCAAACAGGACTGTAGTACTCAAAACATTTGGAAACAGGAACATTGGCAAGTATTTTTAAATAAGCATCCAGGAGAGAATGTAGCATTGTGAGTGAGCAAATCTACTGTATGGATTAATCTCATCCTTCGAAATGGAAAATGACAAAGTGTTACAGTTACAAATTTTCAAATAAGATATATACGATCTACTTTTTGCTGTGTTTCTATGCTTTGCCAAGTATGATTCTAATTTTTAAATTTACTTTAATAATTAAAACAGTATTTGCCTGCATTAATCATTTTAATTAATGTTTTATTGAAATGTTTTTAAAATTATTAAAAATGTATTATTAAAATGTCATTTTAAAAAACAAACATATAGTCCAAACAGCTATTGCAGTATGTAGAGGGTGTATACCTTGTATGCAGCTAACCTGAGCTCAGTCCCCAGAACCCTGAGCCTGCCAGGAGTGATCTCTGGATACAGAGTGGGAAGTGAGCCCGGAGCACATCTAGGTGCACTTCCCTCCCCACAAAAAAGGAAGAAAAGAAAAACTTATAAATGATTCTTGAGTAACATAGAGAATAAGAGTGCTAACTCCTATATAACTTTTGAAAATCATCAAATTTAAGAGATAGTCTGCTATTGGCCAAGAAGGTGGTTTTTTAAAATACAAATTATCGACCATCTACCTTCACTCCCATTCCTTCCCATTCCAGTCGTCGCATGATGTTCTCAAGGGTGGCACTGAAGAGTTTTGGTGAAATGGTATCACCCTGCCGCACCCCTCTCTTGACATCAAGGATTACTTCTTTGTAGAATGGTGAGATCCTGGTAGTGAATCCGCAATACCGCTCACGGAGGATCCTGATGTATTGGGCTTGAATGCCCTGATTGGCTAGGGCTTCAATGACTGCTTCCGTCTCAACAGAATCAAAAGCCATTTTAAATCAATGAACGTTAAACAGAAAGGCATCTTGAACTCCCGAGAAACCTCAATGAGCTTGGTTATCGTGTGGATATGGTCGATGGTGCTGAATCCTTTGCGGAACCCTGCTTGCTCATATGGTTGTCCTTCATCTAGTGTTCTGCCAATCCTATTTAGGATGACTCGAGTGAACAACTTGGAGATGACAGACAATAGGCAGATCTGGCGATAGTTGCCAATGTCATGGATGTCTCCCTTCTTGAACAGTAGTACGGTCCTGCTGGTTTTCCATTGGGACGGACCCTTGCATTCAGACAGGTAGCGAGTGAAGAGCCAAGTCAGTGTATTGATGAGTACTGATGGCAGGTTCTTCAGGTGTTCAGGTCTGACCTTGTCTGGGCCAGGTGCTGTTTGTTTCTTTACCAACAAAATGGCGTGTCTGATTTCGGAAGGGAGAACGTTGGGAACAACATATCCATCCTGTGGAATTTGGTATGTCAGCAAGTGGACATGGCTATGGAAGAGATTTGAGTAGAAGTCATGGATAATCTCCTACATTGCCATTCTGGAGGATTTGTTTGATCCATCAGGACGTCGGAGGGCAGTCATCTTGGTCTTATAGTTGGCGAAGGACAGTCGGGCGTTACGAATACTTTTCCCGGCTTCTGCCGCATCTACCAGTACTTCTGCTCTTCTCTCTTTGAGGTCTTCCTTGTTCGCATCTCTGCACTGCTTTGCGAGCTTGGACATTAGCTTGCGGTTGCCTGAGGCATGCGCCAAACCACGCTGGCGAATTAGCTCAAGAGTTTTCGAAGATAGGCGATTTTTAGTGGCTATCTCTCTCTTGGCGTTCCTCGCACATTCATGGAGGTGCTGAACCAGTGGATTGTATTCTTCGTCAATGTTGTCAACAATGGCATCTTCCCATGTTGCCGCAATAGTACCAAAGAGTTCCCAGTTGGTGGTCATTCTGGGAGTTCTCTTTTTAACTTTGCAGCCCTTTCTCCCCGCTCTGTGAAGTAGAATTTTGCACGAAGGAGACGGTGATCCGATCCCGTTCGAAATTTTGGGACAACAGCAACTTCAGTCAGGCAAAACCATTGATTGAATATGATGTGGTCTATTTCGTTGTGGAATCGTCCACCGGGAGACTCCCATGTCCATCATTTAGATTCTGCCTTCTGGAACTGTGAGTTACCATGAATGGTCTTGGTCAACATGATGAACTCAGACAGTCTCTCACCCTGTTTGTTCCATTCTAGGCCATGGGTCCCGATGTGAAGTTCTTCAGCTGATCTTCTCAGTCCTATCTTGGCATTAAAATCACCCACAATGTTCTTGTAGAAGGTGTGGTCTTCTTTATAGAACTCCTCTAGCTCCATGTAGAACTTCTCGATTTCTCTTTCATCATAATGAGATGTTGGTGCGTAGACAACGAAGATAGTGTGGTCTGTAAACCTGTAAATTTGTTACATTTAAAAATTTATAATGGATTTTACAATAGTCTTTCAATTATGTATTTACATTAGTCCATATGCAAGCATGATTTTTAAAAAATAAATTTCAGTGACAATAAAATTTTGGTGTTTTTCATAATTGTAATGATTTACTGCTCAGTCTATATTGATGTGAACATTTTTATCTATTTGTCTAATTTTCTGATTGTTTATTTAAGATCAGTAGTTAACAGTTAACTTACCGATGACTGATTTTGTGGCTCAGGGCTAAAGCACTTGGCTTGCGTGTATGAAACTTTGGGTTGGCCTCCTGCAAGGCAAATGCCCTACCCACTGTGCTGCAAAAGTTATATAAAATGATTATTTAGTAATTTTCTTGATTTGTTAATGAAATGTGTAAGCTCTTGAGTATAATGGGAGTATTTTTCTAACGTAAGAGTCTGAGGAAGGTGAAACTGTTATAACTGTCCTGTAGGATTCCATCTCCCTAGCCTGCTTCATTCTACCTCTCTCTCTATCCAATCCAGTCTTCTTCTTGGGAATCTGATCTCCTGATTGGCTAGCCTCTACCTTTCAACTGCCTAATATATGACATCATTCTCGCACCCAACCAACCACCAACTGGTAGAATCTTGGGGTTGGTACCGCTTTACCTTGAGCCTGGAAGTTGGTGGCGGAAAGAGATGGTCCTAGGAGAGTTAATGGGGTGATGGATGGATGGGAAGGAAACCGGGAAGGGTAGGGAACTGGACAGCTGGTCATCAGCATGGGAGATTTGGTAGATGTTTTCTAAATACTTTAACATGTTTTTCGTAAATGATAAGCAAAACAAAAATACGAAAATAAGATAGGTTCCAAAGAAGGGGTTACATATAAGACCGAGAGAGCTGAAAGGGCTGGCATTCTTTCTGGAGCTTTCAATCATACCATTTACTAAAGATGGTATTTTCACATCACTTAGCTGTGGAGAGGAATAGTGAGAAACAGAATGCCACCAGAAAAGCAAACTGGATAACCACCTTTCATAAATGCCAGGTGAAATGTGTTCAAATGTATCCCAAGTGCAAGTGGGTTAACAGGAAAATATATTTCACTAAGTCTGCTTGGTACCAGTAACTACTTTGGTGGAAATGGAGAAAAACAAATGCAGTTTCTGACAGACGTGAGTCTAAACTGCTAATCAATTTTCCCAGGAAAGGGTAGTTTAATGGCTGTGAACAGAAAAACTTGAAAAGTGTTTTGCTACTTTTCATGTATGGCTAGAGGAAAATGATCCCAGTCAACTCTCAAAACTAACAAGCTTCAACTCCCTTGAAGGAAAGTTGTATTCAGTGAGGAAAAAGTGCTGGGAGAAAAGTCTGAAATGATGGGAAAAGAAACAATAAATTCAAAAGGAAGGACATGAAATTTGGGTTCCTCTGAAAACAAAGCTTGAAACCACAAGATCTGGTGATCACACGATTTACTGGGAATGGGATCTGTGGAGGATAGGAGTGATATCAGGGATGTGAACAAGGAACATCCAAGTTAAGGAAGACTTAGCTAGCTGATTACCCCATGGGCAACATGGTTCAAAGACTACCAGAACTTACCAAGGAATTTACTTTAATTTTCTTTCTTTTATATGGTCACTTACAACATGTATTCTTTGCCTTCTTCAAACACAAATTGCAAATTGTTTTAATTATTAAAAATGTTTTATTAACATGTCATTATTAAAAAGAAACATATAGGCCAAAGAGCTAGTGCAGTATGTAGAGGGTGTTTACCTTGTATGCAGCTAACCTGAGCTTAGTCCCCAGATCCCTGTCCCTGCCAGGAGTGATCTCTGGATAGAGTTAGAAGTGAGCCCAGAGCACATCTGGGTGTGCTACCCTCCCACAAAAAAGGAAGAAAAGAAAAGAAAAACATATAACTGTTTCTTGAGTAACATAGAGGTTAAAGGTGCCAACTGCTATATAACATTTGAAAACCCCCAAATTTAAGAGATAGTCTGCTGTTGACCAAGAAGATGGTTTTTTAATAATATTTACTCACATTGTTTGCACGTAATGCTATTTGTGGCCTGTAAGTCTGTAAATTTTGATACATTTTAAAAAAATTATAATGGATTTTATAGTGGACTTTATAATGAATATGTATTTTATAGTAATAAGTGATAAATTGTATTTCTGTTTTTGTGGGGTATTTGGGCCATAGTATGTGGTGCTTGGGACTTCTGACTCTGTGCTCAAGTGTCATTCCTGGTGATGCCAGCCATTAAGTTCAGTTGACTGTGTAGATGGTAAGTGCTTTAACCCCTCTACTAATTCCGGGGGGCCAATCAAATAAATTATCTGCATATATTTTATACATGCATGGCATACTTTGTCTTAGATTTTTTGTATTTCTAGGATATATTGATCGTTTTTAATTATTTTACATCAATACCAACCTCCAAAAAAGTTTCAAAATATAATTATTGACAAAAAATCATATAGAGGTCCAAATTTGTATTGTTCATGGGATAACTATATTAACTAGAAAATAGAACCACAATAAACATACAAGTAAAATGAAGGTACATTTCTTTGGAGTCTTTCAATTATGTATTTATATTTGTATATATACAAGTATAATCTTTGAAAAATAAATCTCAGATACTATAACATTTTATTGAGTTTTTTATAATTGCAATGTTTCATTGCTAAGATGATATTGTTGTGAACATATATATCTATTTGTCTACTTTTCTGATTGTTTACTTAAGATCTGATATTAAAAGCTAACTTACTAGGGCTCGAGTGATAGCACAGCTGGTAGGATGTTTATCTTGCAAGTGGCCGACCTGGGTTCAATTCCCAGCATACCATATGCTTCCCTGAGCACCGCAAGGGGTAATTCCTGAGTGTACAGCCAGGAGTAATCCCTGTGCATAGCGAGGTGTGACCCAAAAAGAAAAAAAAAGCTAACTTACTTATGACTGGGTATGTAGCTCAGGGCTAAAGCACTTGGCTTGCAAGTATGAAATTTTGGGTTCTATTCCTCACACTATAGAAAAAAAACCAAAATCACTAACTATGGTTGAAAATATATCTCAGTGGTAAAATATTTGCCTCACATTTGTGAGGTTATGGGTTTGATCCCTGAATTTCCATATACGCTCACAAAAGCTAATTTACTTAAAGAATATTAAACTGCTTAAACCCAAGTGCATATTGCCGTACTATTATACAGATTTAATTCTCAATAAAATAACTTGAAAAGGTCTATTTTTAGCATCTTTGCTAGGAAAAGATGTTACCTGAATTTTAAATGTTTGTAATTTGGGGACACATTTTAATTTGTCATTTTATTTTGTGCTCTTTGTTTACTAGTGAGCTTGAAAATTGCTCTTGTGTTATTTTTTCTATACAAGTTTAATAGCTAAATATTGATTTATTTCACAGCAGTAATTTATTAAAAACATTCATCATTTGCCTATCATATTAATTGCCATTAGTTGTTTGTTTTGCTTGTTTTTTGATCACTTAATTTACTTTTTATCTTTTCTTTCAGATTGTAAGATTTTCACACAAATGAGCATATGTTTTTCTTTATATTCTACAGTTTTAGATTGAGAACAACTGTTTGTTTTGTAAAATAAGATACTTGTGCATTTACAATTTCTTCTCATTATTTTTACATTTTAACACATCTCGATTCATCTACAATTTGTCATAGTAAGTGTTGTCATATTGAAAGAAACCATCATTATTTTCAATCATAGCACTGTAGCACTATCCTCCCGTGGTTCGTCCATTTGCTTGAGTGGGCACCAGTAACTTCTTACAACAGATTGTGAGACTTGTTGTTACTGGTTTTGGCCTATTGAATACGTCATGGGTAGCTTGCCAGGCTTTTGCTATGAGGGCAAGATATTCTGGGTATCTTGCCGGGCAGAGGAATCGGAATCAGGGTTGGCCTCCTGCAAGGCAAATGCCCTACCCGCTGGATGTAAACGTTATATAAAAATACTAGGAATACCGAATGTTGTTTCTTTAACAGTGCAATAAAAATGATTATTTAGTAATTTTCTTGATTTATTAAAGAAATATGTAAGCTCTTGAGTATAATGGGAGTAGTTTTCTAACACAATAGTCTGAGGAATTTGAAACTGTTATAACTGTTTTGTAGGATTCCATCTCCCTAGCCTGCTTCATTCTAACCCTCTCTCTTATCCAATCCGGTCTTCTTGGGAATCGGACCTCCTGATTGGCTAGCCTCTACCTTTCAACTGCCTACTTTATGACATCATTCTCCCACCAAACCAACTACCAACTGGTAGAACCTTGGGGTTCCCTTGCGGTTGTTTGTAAAAAATTTGAATCATCCTGGCAAGTGACCAGTAACCAATGACCAATCACCATTGACCAGTCATCTGTACTGGACACTTGTGATCTTAAGCCGCTGCAGTTTACTGACTTACTCTCATACTGTCTCCTCTTCTCGTCTACCTTTCATCGGTATTTCCTCTTCTCTGACCATGTCAGGTAAGGAATAATACTTTTCAAAGCTTTTCATTAGATTTATCATCTCTAAGCTTAGCAGTCTAGTAAAAACAACATGTACTAGTGAAAGAAAGTATTCAAGTTGAATTTTATAAGCCTCATTTTAGTTGACTTTGACATTTGCTGTGTGATTTTAGACATTGGCTTTCTTTCTCTCACATACAAACGGTTTTTCCTCATTGATTACATTATATTTTAGACATATTTATGAGCTCAAATACAAACATATATTTGTGTTGATTCTCTGTGTTTCTTTTTATTTTTAATCGTGTATTTTACATAATATCCTTTGAAAAAAGCAAATCAGAGAGAGTATTTTTACAGAAAAAGAAAATGTAGATGCTGTGGAATCCTGCTGAAATATACTCGCATGTTTTCTCTGTAATGGTCTCTCCTCTTGTATTTATACCTCAGTATTTTAAATATAGTGCTATTACACAGTAATAATCATTTATCTTTGAGTTTTCTATTTAAACCAGGTAATAAAAAAATTTGGGGAATGGGGAAGGTGTGGAGTGCTGAGCAATAGGGAGGCAAGCCCTCAAAGGTAAGAAAGTTTCGGATCACTTTCATCAAACATTGACCAATCGAAACCAAGACGATATGAGGGAGAATAAAATAGGAAAGAAAGAATGAAAGAATATGGACGGCAATTATCACGGAAGGGGAAACCGTCTGAATTGAATGTTGAAGAAAACCAACGATTTAAAATCAAAAAAGTAAGAATATATGTTAAATATGCTGAGGTAAATACACTGAGAGCAAGTCAACGCAATTTACTTCAATAAATGCCAGGACTAGAAAGTATTCTGTTCCTTGAGTAGGGTACCAGTAGGAAAACCAGTATATCAGAAAGGCATCCTTGGTGACTTTTTTCCTTATTATCTCTTTGAACACAGTACTTGGTACTTGACAATTTGGAATATAAACATGCATCAGAAATGATGAGTCCCATAAATAGCTAATAGTGGTTATCTAGGTGGGTGGAAGAAATAGAATCTTCAATGTTTTATGACGTTCTGGTTTTTAAGTACATGTACGCGTTGCCTGTTGAAATTTAAAAAATGGTATTTTCTAACTTAATTCAGGAGATTTGATTCATTTGTGTGGTAATTAGGTTCCAGGTTTAAGCTGCTTGTCATCTTTACAAATATTATTTCATGTGATTTTTTCTACCTAACATGAGAGTAGTTTGATAATGTCAACTTCTGCTTTAGATCCTAAGAGGAAATAGGAAAATCAAGTCTCACATGTAGAATTACACATTTTTGTCATATTTGTTAATTTTGATTGTTCCTACATTAAAAACATTTAATGGGATTTTGGTGCTCTTTTATTAAACATTGAGAAGAACGTTTTCCAGGTTAATAAAGTTAATTCTACTCCAGGTTTTGAAAGTAAATTTCAATATTTTCTGATCATTTTTTATATGGTCTTTTCTGTTGTTTGTGTGATAAACTGAAATCATATGCTATGTTTAAAACGTGTTGTTTGGTGTTTAATATTCAGAGGTATTGATGAGAATAATTTTTGTAATTACAAAGTTTCTCTATTTTATTCATTTAAAACATTTCTTACCTATAAATACAATCACGTTTATTCCTATTTTCTTTTCGTTATGTAGTTACTGCTAAATCCTTTCTCTTTAATGGACTGGTAAGTTGTACACTCAAAAATCACCTTCTATTCCGTTTTTTGCCTAGCAGTTTTTTCTAAAATAGAATACACTCTTCATATTGTATATGTGGAACAATTTATTAATTACCTTATTGGACTGTTTTATTTGGTTTTGTTTGAGACCACATCCACAGTTATTAAGGGATTACTCTTGGGTCTGCTCTCCATAACTTACTGTACTATGCTGCTTGCTACAGAGCCCAGATTTCATTGATATCTATATACATCTTTTTCAGCTCTGTGATACATATTTTTCACGATGTTTTCTTTATACTTCCTCCTATGTAAACCACATGACTTGGAAAAATTATATTTATGTATGCGTAATTATTCTTAGAGTTATTAGTAACTACATTGTAGATAAACAATTTAAGACACAGAATTTAAATAAAGTTTTCCTTCCAAAAACATTTCTTGGGAAAAACTCAAGTAGTCATTTTTGAAGTGGATCAAAAATCAGGGTAATCTTCTATGCATCAACAAGATTAAGTCATAAGTGAACCGTAACTAACAGATATTCATTGCACAAGTCAAAGGGAAACCTGATGATTACAATGGTAAGAGTTGTAAAGACTCCAAATGCCTATATTAATGTAAGGTATCTTTCTAACCATTTCTCCATTGTAGTGAAAATGCAGAGTCCTGGAAAAAAGTCCACATGCTTAGGTTCCCTAACTTGGAAATTCATAAGGGGAAGAGAGATAGTACTGGAGGGGATAAGGCACTTGCCTTGTACACAGCCAATCTGCTTGGATCTCTGTTACTGCATACACTCTTCTGAATGTTACAAGGGGTCACTCCAGAGTGCAGAGCCAGAAAGAACCCAAGATCACTGTCAGTTATTGGTCGAAACTATACTCCTTAAAATGCTCAATAAAAATTATTGGAAAACATGAAGTCTCTTTGTTATTTCTGGCCCTCAGGTTTCTTCTTGTCCAGAGAATGTTACCCACTCTTAGACTTCCTAGTTTAGAAAAGCTTGCCTTATAGGAAATAACATATTAGTCCATAGGAGAGCAAGCTTCAGGCATTGCTAGGGTAAGGAGAAACAATCTGTAAGCAAGAAATCCAAGAATAATTTTTTTGTACTTTCGAAGTTTCTTTCTGTATTTTCCTCATTTAAAACATTTCTTGTCTATGAAATACAATCACGTTTATTCCTATTTTCTTTTTGTTATGTAATTACTGATAAATCCTTTGTCTTTAATGGACTGGTAAAGTGTGCACTCAAAAATCACCTTCTATTCCATTTTTTGGCTAGCAGTTTTTTTCTAAAATAGAATACTCTCTTCATATTACATATGTGGAACGATTTATTAATAACCTTATTGTACTGTTTTATTTGGTTTTATTTGGGACCACATCCACTGTTATTCAAGGCCTACTCTTGGATCTGCTCTCCATAACTTACTGTACTATGCTGCTTGCTAAAGAGCCCAGATTTCATTAATATATATATACTTCATTTTCAGTTCTGCGATACATATTTTTCATGATGTTTTCTTTACCCTTCCTCCTATGTAAATCACATGAAATAGAAAAATTATATTCATGTATGCATTATTATTCTTAGAATTATTAGTAACTACATTGTAGATAAACAACTTAAGACACAGAGTTTCAATAAAGTTTTCCTTCCAAAAACATTTCTTGGGAAAGACTCAAGCAGTCATTTTTGAAGTGGATCAAAAATGAGGGTAACCTTCAATGCATCAACAAGATTAAGTCGTATGTGAACCGTAAGTAACAGGTACTCATCGCACAAGTCAAATGGAAACCTGATGATTACAATGGTAATAGTTGCAAAGACCACAAATGCCTATCTTAACGTAAGGTATCTTCCTTCCGGTTTCTGGCCTTGTATTGATCATGCAGGGTCCTGGCCAAAAGTCCACATGCTTTAGGTTGTGTAACCTGGAAATTCATAAGGGACAGAGAGAGACAGTACTGGAGGGGATAAGGCACTTGCCTTGTACACAGCCAATCCAGTTGAATCTCTGTCACGGCATACACTCTCGCAAATGTTCTAAGGGGTCACTCCAGAGTGCAGAGCCAAGAAGAACCCAAGATCACTGTCAGTTGTTGGTCCACACTCTACACCACCCCACGCCCCGCCCAATAAAAATTATTGGAATATAGGAAATCTCTTTGCCATCTCTGGGCCTCAGGTTTCTTCTTGTCCAGAGAATGTTTCCCATTCTCTTAGACTTCCTAGTTTGGAAAAGCTTCCATTCTAGGAAAGAGCATAGGAGTCAATAGGAGAGCAAGCTAAGGAGAAACTATCTGTAAGCAAGAAATTCAGGTACAGACACGATTACCTGGTTCTTCTACAGTTCTGTGTTTACTTTGAGGGCACGATACCAAATACACAAATTGCCAAAAGGTTCCAAGCTTTGAATCACCCTAAATTGTTGGAACTTTGGAAACTCAGTTGACTGTTGGTACTAGAAGCATCTCGATGGCTTAAATTTTAAGTTCAGATTGTTCCTCTCAGCGATGAAGGAGATTATAAGTCACACAGATTTTTTTCATCACCCTCTTGTTCCTTACAGAAAATTTTCAAAATCCATCTGTATTGGGAACTGCCCATACTCTGCAGCTTTCCCTTCCCGTGGTGAACGATCCAGCTTCCCGAACAGGAAGTGTCTGCAACTACTCCAGAGTATCTGCTCCTGCTGATAGTTCTGCTTGGCTCCGGCCCTCAGCCTCTGGCACCTCTTTCCAACCACTGATGGTTAGTGCCTATGTTTACCAACATTTCAGCACAACAATGCTATCTGGAGTGTTTCACCAGTCTCTTATATCCACCTCAGCTGCTTCCTACCTGAGTGTTTTGGAATGGGATATTGCAGGAAGGGCTGAAGAGAAGACTTCTATGGGATACTTTTTCTGTATCTTTCCTAGACCAAGACAGCGCTGTCTCTTCCATGTCTAAGGCAGCTCACTGTGAGAGTACACTGGACACGTACAACACGGTGTCTGTGTACCCATCACTTTCTGCCAGTCTTGTTGAGAGAACACCATCTCAGGTTCCACATCAGAGTCAAAGCCTGTCACTTCCCTAACAGGAACGAACCCAGGTGTATTACAATCATCAAGGCACTCTGGGAACTCTGATTTCTGGCCTTCAGTCCTATGACTCCATGTCATACATAGAGCAAAATGGCTCTGCCCCCCCCCAAGCTTACAGCAACTCATCTAGAGAAATGGTTATTGTTCTGAAGGAGGTCCAGCCCCCAAATAACCAACCACCAACTTCCTCCTCTGGAATCCACTTCTCTGTGTATTCTCAACCCCTCACAGTATCGAGATATCAAGGTGAGTTAAACTGAGAGAAGGGAAAGAAAACTCAAAAATTGGGCTCAAAAAGAGGAAAACTGTCCATAGACAGGTGGTATTTAAATACATTGAGATTTTTAAGTTTATGAAATGAAGTTAACTAAGTTCATGTTTACACCCCTCACTCATTTTACAGCATGTTATTTTCACACTCAACATAAGAGCTCCTAATGGACATTGGAACATGTGATAGTATAATGGACAACTAGGTTTCATATTATGAAGTTCAGGAGCACACAAAAGAATGCCACATTTTTTCCCTAGTTATTTCAATTATTTTTTAATTTTCATTAGTTAAACATCATGAGGCACAGTTGTAGACTTACAAATTATTGTGCTTGGATTTCATTTATACAATGATGGAGTACCTATCCCAACAGTGCCCATTCTCCACCACCACGGATACCAGTATTCCGCCGACCACCCATACCCCCATCCCACCCAGCCTCTGTGGCAGGGAATGCCACAATTTTCACTGTTCTATGTCAGAAGTCCTCCAGAATTACGACACTAAAAGCAAAATACATGTTTTAAACTAGTATTTTGTTATTTTCTTAAGAAGTTTCAGAACTCCTATTGTAATGGTACCACTTTAACTTTCCCTTCCATTATTGAACAGCAAGGTTCTGAATATACTTGTGTTTCAGAGATTCTATCTCAAATCATCAAATCTAGAATCTGCACTTCAGCACAAATATCATGCTGAAGGAGTGCTTCATTCATACTCTTATTCTATGATATTAACGTCCTTTTATTTTTCTATGAAAGTGACTAAATTGAGAGTAAAACACATTACAATCCTAATCTCTGTATGGAACTTGTTAGTTTAAAAATCTTTATTTTTTTAAAAAAAAACTTTTGTTTGGAGGACATTGAATCTGCGTCATAGCACGAAGTGCTCAGGAATTACTCCTGGGTCTGTGCTACGGATCACTGCTGAATGTGCTTAGCAGATCATACGTGATATGAAAGATCAAATGGAGGTCAGCTCTTCGCAGGGCCAGTGCCTTACCAAATGGACTATCCCTCTGTCCAAGTCTCTTATTTTTTAAGTTAGTTTACACAGAAACTCATTAAAATACAAAGAAAACCAAAAAACAACAGCACCACATGACAAACAGTAAGAACTACAACAGTTACATAAAATCTTCAAGCACAGGGCCTTGCCATGATCCGTAGAAGAGCCAGTAACAATTCCTTGTCTACTGATGGTAGGTGCACAGTTGTTGCAGCAGTAGTTTTGTGCAGGGAATATCTCATTTTGCAGGGACTGATTTCTTCCTCGGTTCCTTTTAAGTGATGAATTTCCTGGAGATGGAGACTTCCCTGGCATCGAACTTCAGGTCAGAAATTTGGTCTGACAAAAATTTCCGAATTGCCCACATGTTGCAGTAGAAGGATTCAAAGACGAGAGGAATCCACCACCTGACCTTGGGAAAGTTCCCATAATATCTCCAACCCAAAGTAACCTGTCGCTGACCCAATTCCAACTCAGGAACAAAAAGTTATAAATTTTGATCAGATGAAACCTGGGATTTCAAAAGCTCTGGAGACCTGCCAGATCCCAGTATACCTAGATCAATGAAAAGATCTTCAGGTAATGAACACCACTGAGACCATCACTCTGAAGCAGGTGCAAGAAAATTCAAGTGGCACTAAGGGGACCTCCAATGCAAAACAGAACGACAAAAAGGAGGCTTCTGAAACTCTTGAGGGAGAAACAAAGGCGAAAATCCAGCCAAAAGTCCAAGAATGCTTGCTATGAGGAGCAGAGATTGTTCGTAATGCTGCAGTCAGTGATAGGTGTCCTGTGACCACAGCCAAAACTAACAGCAAACCTCACAAAGCTGCCTCCAGCAGCATCAGCAAGACAAAGAGGCATGGGCAGGAGAAGATAAAAAACACCAGAGAAAACTCTAAGAAAGCTAAGATGTGTAAGCAGCCAGGGAACAAGATCAAGGCAGAAGAAAAGCCCACCACTGGCAAGATGACACGCAAGAAAAGTTAACTTGTGCTTTTCCAGGAGGCTGTTAAAAGTCCCGCCACTACCTAGGCATACAGATGCTGGATTCTGTCAAAGTTTTTCATGCTCTGGGGAAGAAGAGTGATCCAAAACCTGGAATCTCTTCCTTCCAGGTCCTGGGTAGCTCAAAGAGGCCTAAAGATGTCAATCCACCCTCAGCTGTCAAGCCATGGCTAGGTGCTACACGGGATGGAAAAGTCCTTGAGAAAACTCAGGTCAAAACAAAGTACAGAAACCAAGTAACAATGCTGAAAAACGCTCATCTCCATCCCAGTCTGAGCTGCCACCTCCTGGGAAGGTCAAATTGGTACCTTTGACTTTTCTTATCATGGAGAGGCCGCAAGCTCGACCTGTTTCTCCAGACGACAATCTGTGGCCTCACATCGTCCTGCTGCAGCTTACCCTGCCAAGCCTGGCTCTACCAATGCGGCTCAGGCAACTGCTGCCAATTCTTCCTGGTCAACCACTGTATTTTTGTCTGGTTCTGCCAAACCTGCTCAGTCCATTTCAACCAACCCATCTCAACCAGGTTTGCAGAACCCTAGTAGCCAGTGTATTCTTCGCCCTGCAGCTTCTACACCTGCTCCCTACAAGACAGCAGCTGGCACTTCTCAACATCTGGAGACTTCTCCAGTATCTGTGAAGAAGCAGCTCTCGCCACCCATACATCAGAGTCAGTTTCTCCTCCAAGACTTCCGTTTACAACTGATTCCATGGAGAAAGCCCAATGTTCCCGAGCCAGTCATGTCAAAGCCCATCACCAAAGAGCAGAGACCAAAGCGTGAGGCTATGAAAATTAAGGCTCAGCAGGAGCTTGAGAACGATGCCAAACACACCTCTTTGGGGAAAGTGCAGTTCTTTATTGAGAGAGAAAAAGAGATGGACATCTCTCTCTAAAATGGCTATGTAATGTGAGTAGCTGGAATGGTAGGTTCCACTTGAGGTACCAGTTGGTTGCCTTAGACAAACACTGAAATGCCATACACAGTTTATTAATTCTAATACCTTTTTAAGCAATTGAAGAGATGCATCGTAGTTAATTGGTTGCTAATAAAGTTACTGAATTTTGAGATGCTGTCAAATGTGGTTGTTTTTGGGAGGGGCTGGGGTTTGAAGGATGGCATGTGAAAGAATGGGAAGGTATAGAGAGGACAAAGGGGGAATAGACAAGATTCTGAGAAAGAGAAACTTGATCCAAGGTTCTAAAGCCCATCAGAGGAGAAATTGCATGGGCCTGATGGAGAGTGGGGAGCTCAAATTATATTACCTTGAGGGACTGCTCTGTGGTCTTCCATGGTCCCGGGTGCCTGTATCCTTCTCTAAACATCGCTGTTAACTGCAGCTCACACAAGAACCAACGTTATCAGTGTCCTTGGGGCTGCGTTGCGGGATGTACCGGACTAAGACATGCGCACTAGGTCACCACTCCCAAAGCATTCGGTACAGCTTGACCTTGAGCCTGAAATGTGGTGGCAGAAAGAGATGGTCCTAGGAGAGTTAATGGGGTGAGGAATGGATGGCAGGGAAACCGGGAAGGGGAGAGAACAGGACAGCTGGTGATCATCATAGGAGAGTTGGTGGATGTTTTTTAATTACGTTAACATGTTTTTCGTAATTGATAAACAAAACAAAAATAAGAAAATACGATAGGTTCTAAAGAACAGGTTACATATAAGACTGAGAGAGCTGAAAGGGCTGGCATTCCTTCTGGAGCTTTCAATCATACAATTTACTAAAGATGGTATTTTCACATCACTTAGCTGTGGAGAGGAATAGTGAGAAACAGAATGCCACCAGAAAAGCAAACTGGATGACCACGGTTCATAAAAGCCAGGTGGAAAGTGTTCACATGGATCCCAAGTGCCAGTGGGTTAACAGGAACATATATTTCACTAAGTCTGCTTGGTACCAGTAACTACGTTGGTGGAAATGGAGCAACACGGATGCAGTTTCTGACAGACCTGAGACTAAACTGCCAACAAATTTTCCCAGGAAAGGGTAGTTGACTGGCTAGGAACAGAACAACTTGAAAAGTGTTTTGGTACCTTTCATGTATGGCTAGAGGAAAATGATCCCAGTCTACTCTCCAAACGAACAAGCTTCAACTCCCTTGAAGGTAAGTTGTATTCACTGAGGAAAAAATGCTGGGAGAACAGTCTGAAATGATGGGAGAAGAGACAATAAGTGCAAAAGGAAGGACTTGAAATTTGGCGAAAACAAAGCTTGAAACAACAAGATCTGGTGAGCACATGATTTACTGGGAATGGGTTCTGAGGAGGAAAAGAGCGATATCAGGGATGTGAACAAGGAACATCCAAGTGAAGGAAGACTTTTAGCTAGCTGATTACCCCATGGGCAACATGGTTGCAAGACTACCAGAACTTCCCAAGGAATTGACTTTAAGTTTCTTTCTTTTTATGGTCACTTACAACATGTATTCTTTGCCTTCTTCAACGACAATTTGGAGTGTTCGTTTCTTTCTCAATATTCTGTTCACTTGTGTAAGCATCTTTAACAACTGCTGGATAACACAAGTATTTGATCAGACTTATTTTGTACTATCATCTTTATTTGACATTACTGACAACTAGGTCTAAAGTGAAGTTTGCTTTGATTGGTAGAAGTAGAGTAGCGAGGACTAGGGATGGAATTAGAGATTATAGGGTACCACATTCAGTTCCTACTAAAACAAGTCAAGGACAGTGTCCCTAATAGACTATTGAAAAAGACATCCATCTCTGTTTAACATGTAAATTCAGCATATTATATATTAAATTAAAAGTGAATTAATATTCCTGTATTTGGTCTTTTAAAGACATTCAAGGTTGGTTCAGGAAACAAACACTGCCTATGAAATCATAACAAATTAATCATAAAAACCTGATTACTACTTCAGTTTCGAAGAATGTCAGTGCTAAGAATGATTTCCCTTGATCTCCCTAGTGCATATGATAGGCATATGAATACATCCGTGTGAATAAATAATTGGTATCAAATTTCCAGTCTCACCATACATGGTTGTGGGTATTGTGAAATAGTTTTATATATTTTCGAAATTTTGCAATAAGATCTCTGGTTGTGAATCCTTGAACCATAAATACCTTTTCGTGTGCTCCAGCACCACCTCCTCCCACCTTAATTACTATATATATGACCTCCTAAGGAGTCATTTGCTTTGTTCACTTTGTTTTAGTCCTTCTCTCTCTCTCTCTTTTCAAATGTGAGTTATCTGTTTCAAATCAAGGTGCATGTATTTGTTATGGCAGTTTTAATCTTTATGAGTGATTTAAAATTTCTTCATTTATTTTTTAATTGAATCACCATGGGATGGGCCATTGCAAAGCTATTTTGTGCAATTTAATTTTTAATCCTTTCAGTGAAGCCAAGTAAAATCTCTTACACGTGAAATTCAGAATTTCCATATTTCATGTGAATCAAAACTGATTGTTTTTGTGTGTTTTTTTAAATTTTTTATTATTTTTTATTGATAGAAAAGGGATCACCAAATAATGGGTGTTGGGAGGATCCTCCCAGGATGGGAGATGCATGCTGAAAGTAGACTCTAGACAGAACATGATCGCCACTCAATGCCTCTTTTGGTATGTTTTTTAGATAATACTTCCCCTCCTCTGTTTGCTTAGGACCAGGAATTTGCCTCTCCCATCCCTGTTCTTTCAGGAAGCCAGAGAGACATCTTCAGGCAGGAAGAGCATGAAATTTACATAGAAGTGGTACTGCATGGACAGTATCATGTTAAGCGAAATGAGTCAGAAAGAGAGGGACAGACAGAGCAAGATTGCATTCACCCGGAGAACATAAAATAACAAAATAGGAGATGAACTCCCAAGAGTGGCCGAGATTAGTGTCAGGAATTTTTCTTCAGAGCTTGGAGACCAACCACACACGCTAGCAGAAAAGGCAGCTCAGATAGAGAATGGAGCACCAAACAAAGGGTGTTGGGAGGATCCTCCCAGGATGGGAGATGCATGCTGAAAGTAGATTCTAGACCGAACATGATTGCCACTCAATGCCTCTTTTGCAAACCACAACACCTAAAAGGAGACAGAGAACAAAGGGGAATGCCCTCCCACAGAGTCAGGGTGGGATGAGGGGATGGGGGGTGGGAGGCATACTGGGATCCCTGGTGGTGGGAAATGGGCACTGGTGGAGGGATGGGTATTTGATCATTGTATAAATGAAACCCACGCACAAAAATTCATATGTCTACAACCGTACCTCATGGTGTCTCACTAATAAAAATTTAAAAATTAAAAATAAAAAAATTGGAACATAAAGTAAAAATACAACAAGAGAAAGATCTCACAATAGCAAAGAGGGCTATAGTACTCAAAACGTTGAGAAACAGGCACATTGGCAAGTATTTTTAAATACGCATCCAGGAGAGAATATAGCATTGTTCGTGAACAAATCTACTCTATGGATTCATCTCATCCTTGAAATGGAAAAGGACAATGTGTTACAGTTTCCAATTTGCAAATAAGATCTATACCATCTACTTTTTGCTATGTTTCTATGCTTTACCGAGTATTATCCTGATTTTTAAATTTACTTTTAGGATTAAAATAGTATTTGCCTGCATCAAACTTTTTAAGTAAATGTTTTATTAGAAATGATTTTTAATGATTAAGAATGTTTTATTCACATGTCATTTTCTAAAAGAAACATATAGGCCAAAGAGCTAGTGCAGCATGAAGAGGGTGTTTACCTTGTATGCAGCTAACCTGAGTTCAATTCCCAGAACCCTGAGCTTGCTCGGGGTGATCTCTGGATACAGGGTCTGAAGTTAGCCTGGAGCACATCTGGGTGCACTCCCCTCCACACATACAAGGAAGAAAAGAAAAGAAAAACATATAACTGATTCTTGAGTAACATAGACGTTAAGGGTGCTAACTCCTCTATAACTTTTGAAAACCCCCAAATTTAATAGATAGTCTGCTCTTGACCAAGAAGATGGTTTTCTAATAGTATTTAATTCCATTGTCTGCAATTAGTACTATGTGTGGCCTGTCAATCTGTAAATTTTGATACATTTAAAAACTTTTATGGATTTTATAATAGACTTTATAATACATTTGTATTTTAAGGTAGTAAGTGATAATTTATATTTCTATTTGTGTGGGGTATTTGGGCCGTAGTATGTGGTGCTTGGGACTTCAGACTCTGTGCTCAAGGGTCATTCCTGGTGGTGCCAGCCATTAATTTGGGTTGACAGTGTGCATGGTAAGTGCTTGAACCCCTATACAAAGTCTGGGGTCCAACCAAATCAATTATCTGCATATACTTTATACATGCATGGCATACTTTTCCTTAGATTTTTTTATATTTCTAGGATATATTGATCATCTTTAATTATTTCACATCCCTACCAATGTCCAAAAATTTTCAAAATACAATTATTGAAAAATATCATATAGAAGTCCAAATTTGTATTGTTCATGGGATAACTATATTACGAAGAAAGTAGAACCACAATAAACATGCAAGTAAAATGCAGGTACATTTCTTTGGAGTCTTTCAATTATGCATTTATATTAGTCTCTACACAAGTATGATTTTTAAATAATCAATTTCAATTACTATAAAGTGTTTATTGAGACTTTATAATTGTAATGTTTTACTGCTAAGATGACATTGATGTGAACATTTATATCTATTTGTCTACTTTTCTAATTGTTTACATAAGATCAATTCTTCACAGCTAACTTACTTGTGACCGGATATGTAGCTCAGGACAAAAGAACTTGGCCTGCGTGTATGAAACTTTGATTTCTGTACTTCGCACTATAGAAACAAAAGCAAAACCATTAACTGTGGTTGGAAATAGGCCTCGGTGGAAAAATATTTGCCTCACATTTCTGAGGTTCTGGGTTTGATCCCTGAATTTCCATCTACACACACAAAAGCTAACTTACAACAAAGTCTCACACTGGAGACCTAACTGGGCCCGCTCAAGAAAATCGATGAACAATGGGAGGAGAGTGACAGTGACACTGACTTAATGAACATTAAACTGCTTTAAGCTATATATTGCCTAACTATTAAAAGGATTTAATTCTCAATAAAATAGCTTGAAAAGGTCTTTTTTCTAGCACCTCTGCTAGGGAAAGATAGGACCTGTTTTTTCAATATTTGTAATTTGGGGGGACATTTTAATTTCTCATTTTAATTTGTGCTCTTTGTCTACTAGTGATCTTGAAAATTGCTCTTGTATGGTACTACATGGAAAATATTATGCTATGGGAAATGAGTCAGAAAGAGAGGGACAGACATAGAAAGACCGCATGCATCTGTGTAACATAAAGTAACAAAACAAGAGACTAACACCCAAGAACAGCTGTGTTAAATACCAGGTTGTTCACTCCATGGCTTAGAGGCCAGCTGCACTGTCTAGGGGTAAAGGCAGCGCAGATAGAGAAGGGAGCACCCAATAAAGGGTGCTGGGAAGATCTGCCCAGGATGGGAGATGCCTGCTGAAAGTAGTCTATGGACCGAACAGGATTGCCACCCAATGTCTCTTCTGCAGAACACAGCACCCAAAAGGAGAGATAGAACAAAAGGGAGTGCCCTACCAAAGAGGCAGGGTGGGATGGGGGATGGGGCTGGTGGTGGGATGGGCACTCCATCACTGTATAACTGAAACCCAAGCTCAACAACCTGTAAGTCTACAACTGTACCTCATGGTGTTTCACTACTCAAACAAAACAGAACAAAACAAAAATTAAAAAAAAAATATTGCTCTTGTGTTTACTAGTCATTTACACTTCTTTCAATAGAGATTATGTGATCATGGTTTATGCTTATTTTTTCTATTCAAGTGTAATAGCTCAATACTGATTTATTTCACAGCACTAATTTTTTTAAAACCATTCATCCTTGGCCTATCATATTAATTGCCAGTATTTGTTGGTTTTGCTTGTTTTTTGATGACTTAATTTGGTTTTTGTCCTTTTCTTACAGATTGTAAAATTTTGAACACAAATGAGCATATGTTTTTCTTTATCTTCTACAGTTTTAAACTGAGAACAACTGTTTGTTTTCTACAAATAAGATACCTGTGCATTTACTATTTCTTCTCATTTTATTTACGTTTTATCACATCCTGATTCATCTACAACTTATCCTAGTAAGTGTTCTCATATTGAAAGAAACCACCAATTTTTTCAATCATAGCACTGTAGCACTGTCCTCCCGCGGTTCATTCATTTGCTCGAGCGGGAACCAGTAACATCTTACAACAAATTGTGAGACTTGTTGTCACTGGCTTTGGCCTATCGAACACGTCATGGGTATCTTGCGAGGCTCTTGCTATGTGGACGAGATACTCTGGGTAGCTTGCCGGGCAGAGGAATCGGAATCAGGCTTGGCCTCCTGCAAGGCAAATGCCCTACCCGCTGTGCTGTAAACGTTATCTAAACTATACTAGTAATACCAAATGTTGTTTCTTTAACAGTGCAATATAAAGGATTATTTCGTAATTTTCTTGATGTGTTAATGAAATAGCTAAGCTCTTGAGTATCATGGGAGTATTTTTCTAACACAAGAGTCTGACGAAGGTGAAACTGTTATAACCGTCTTGTAGGATTCCATCTCCCTAGCCTGCTTCATTCTACCCCGCTCTCTATCCAATCCGGTCTTCTTCTTGGGATTCTGACCTCCTGATTGGCTAGCCTCTACCTTTCAACTGCCTACTTTATGACATCATTCTCCCACCAAACCAACCACCAACTGGTAGAATCTTGGGGGTCCCATGTAGTTGCTTGTAAACAAATTTGAATCGTCATGGCAAGTGACGAGTGACCAATGACCAATCACCAGTGAGCAGTCCTCTCCACTGAACACTTGCGGTCTTAAGCCGCTTCAGTGTTCAGACGTACTCTCGTACCGTCTCCTCTTCTCGTCTACCTTTCATCGGTATTTCCTCTTCTCTGACCATGTCAGGTAAGGAATAATACTTTTCAAAGCTTTTCATTAGATTTATCATCCCTAAACTTAGCAGTCAAGGAAAAACAGCACGTAGTAATGAAAGAAAGTATTCAAGTCGAATTTGATAAGCCTCATTTTAGCTTGACTTTGACATTTGCTGTGTGATTTTAGACATTGGCTTACTTTCTCTCACATACAAAGTGTTTTTCCTCATTGATTACATTATACTTTAGACATACTTAGGAGCTCAAATACACACACCCACACATATAAATATATATGAGTGTTGATTCTCTGTGTTTCCTTTTTCCTTGTAATAGTGAATTTTACATGATATTCATTGAAAACAAGTAAATCAGAGACAGTATTTTTACAGAAACAGAAAATAGATATGCTGCGGAAAACTGTTAATATATTCTAGCGTGTGTTCTCTCTAATGGTCTCTCCACTTGTATGTATAATTCAGTATTTTAAATATAGTGATATTACAAAGTAATAATCATTGATCTTTGAGATTTCTATTTAAACCAGGTAATAAGAAAATATGGGGCATGAGGAAGGTGTGCAGTGCTGAGCGGTAGGGAGGGCTTACCAAGCCCTCAAAGGTAAGAAAGTTTGGGATCACTTTCATCAAACATTGACCAATTGAAACCAAGACGATATGAGGGAGAAATAAATAGGAAAGAAAGAACGAACGAAAGAAAGAAAGATAGAAAGATAGAGAGAAGAAAGAAAGGAAGAAAGAATAGGGACGTCGATTATCAAGGAAGGGGAAAACTTTTGGACAGAATGTTGAAGAGAACCAAAGGTTTAAAATCAAAAAAGAAAGAATATATATTAAATATGCTCAGCTAAACACACTGAGAGCAAGTCAAAGCAATTTACTTCAATAAATGCCAGGACTAGAAAGTATACTATGCCTTGAATAGGGTTCCAGTAGGAAAAGCAGTTTATCAGAAAGCCATCCTTGCTGGCTTTTTTCCTGATTATCTCTTAGAACACGGTACTTGGTTCTTAACAGTTTGGAGTATATGCACGCTTCAGAAATGATGCTTCCCATAAATAGCTAATAGTGCTTATCTAGGGCGGTGGAAGACACACAATCTTCAATGTTTTTATTACGTTCTGGTTTTTAAGTACATGTACGGCACTGCCTGTTAAAATAAAATAAAATGGTATATTGTAACTTGAATCAGGAGATTTGATTCATTTGTGTGTTAAGTAGGTTCCAGGTTAAAGCTGCTTGTCATCTTTACAAATATTATTTCATGTGATTTTTTTCTTCCTAACATGAGAGTATTTTGATAATAGTCAACTTCTGTTTTTAGATCCTAAGAGGAAATAGAAAAACCAAGTCTCACATGTTTAATTACAAGTTTTTGTCATATTTGTGAATTATGAGTTTTCCTACATTAAAGATATTTTGTTGGATTTTGGTGCTCATTTATTAAACATTGAGAAGAACGTTTTCCTGGTTAATAAAGCTAATTCTAATCTACGGGTTGAAAGTAAATTTGCAATATTTTGTGATCACTTTTTAAATGGTCTTTTCTGTTTCTTGTGTGATCAAGTGAAATCCTCTGCTATGTTTAACACGTGTTGTTTGCTGGTTAATATTCAAAGGTACTCATGAGAATAATTTTTTTTGTACTTTTGAAGTTTCTTTCTGTATTTTCCTCATTTAAAACATTTCTTGTCTATGAAATACAATCACGTTTATTCCTATTTTCTTTTTCTTATGTAATTACTGATAAATCCTTTCTCTTTAATGGACTGGTAAAGTGTGCACTCAAAAATCACCTTCTATTCCATTTTTTGGCTAGCAGTTTTTTTCTAAAATAGAATACTCTCTTCATATTACATATGTGGAACGATTTATTAATAACCTTATTTTACTGTTTTATTTGGTTTTATTTGGGACCACATCCACTGTTATTCAAGGCCTACTCTTGGATCTGCTCTCCATAACTTACTGTACTATGCTGCTTGCTAAAGAGCCCAGATTTCATTAATATATATACTTCATTTTCAGTTCTGCGATACATATTTTTCATGATGTTTTCTTTACCCTTCCTCCTATGTAAATCACATGAAATAGAAAAATTATATTCATGTATGCATTATTATTCTTAGAATTATTAGTAACTACATTGTAGATAAACAACTTAAGACACAGAGTTTCAATAAAGTTTTCCTTCCAAAAACATTTCTTGGGAAAGACTCAAGCAGTCATTTTTGAAGTGGATCAAAAATGAGGGTAACCTTCAATGCATCAACAAGATTAAGTCGTATGTGAACCGTAAGTAACAGGTACTCATCGCACAAGTCAAATGGAAACCTGATGATTACAATGGTAATAGTTGCAAAGACCACAAATGCCCATCTTAACGTAAGGTATCTTCCTTCCGGTTTCTGGACTTGTATTGATCATGCAGGGTCCTGGCAAAAAGTCCACATGTTTTAGGTTGTGTAACCTGGAAATTCATAAGGGACAGAGAGAGACAGTACTGGAGGGGATAAGGCACTTGCCTTGTACACAGCCAATCCAGTTGAATCTCTGTCATGGCATACACTCTCACAAATGTTCTAAGGGGTCAATCCAGAGTGCAGAGACAAGAAGAACCCAAGATCACTGTCAGTTGTTGGTCCACACTCTACACCACCCCACGCCCTGCCCAATAAAAATTATTGGAATATAGGAAATCTCTTTGCCATCTCTGGGCCTCAGGTTTCTTCTTGTCCAGAGAATGTTTCCCATTCTCTTAGACTTCCTAGTTTGGAAGAGCTTCCATTCTAGGAAATAGCATAGGAGTCAATAGGAGAGCAAGCTAAGGAGAAACTATCTGTAAGCAAGAAATCCAGGTACAGACACGATCGCCTGGCTCTTCTACAGTTCTGTGTTTACTTTGAGAGCACGATACCAAATACACAAAGTGCCCAAAGGTTCCAGGCTTTGAATCACCCCAAGTGGTTGGAATTTTGGAAACTCAGTTGACTGTTGGTACTAGAAGCATCTCGAAGGCTTAAATTTTAAGTTCAGATTGTTCCTCTCAGCGTTGAAGGAGATTATTAGTCTCACAGATTTTTTTCATCACCCTCTTGTTCCTTACAGAAAATTTTCAAAATCCATCTGTATTGGGAACTGCACATACTCTGCAGCTTTCCCTTCCCGTGGTGAACAATGCAGCTTCCCGAACAGGAAGTGTCTGCAACTACTCCAGAGTATCTGCTCCAGCTGGTAGTTCTGCTTGGCTCCTGCCCTCAGCCTCTGGCACCTCTTTCCAACCCCTGATGGGTAGTGCCTATCTTTACCAACATTTCATCACAGCAATGCTGTCTGGAGTGTTTCACCAGAGTCATATATCCACCTCAGCTGCTTCCTACCCGAGTGTTTTGGAATGGGATATTGCAGGAAGTGCTGAAGAGAAGTCTTCCATGGGAGACTTTTCTGTGACTGTCCTTGACCAAGACCCCGCTGTCTCTTCCATGTCTATGGCAGCTCGCTATGAGAAAATCCTAGATACCAACAACACGGTGTCTGTGTACCCATCACTTTCTGCCAGTCTTGTTGAGAGAACACCATCTCTGGTTCCACATCAGAGTCAAAGCCTGTCACTTCCCTACCAGGAAGGAAGCCAGGTGTATTACTATCATCAAGGCACTCTGGGAACTCTCCTTTCCGGCCCGCAGTTCTATGACTCCATGACATACAGAGGGCAAAAGGGCTCTGCCCCCCAAACTTACAGCAACTCATCGCGAGAAATGGTTATGGTTCTCAAGGGGGTCCAGCCCCCAAATATCCAACCACCAGCCTCCTCCTCTGGAATCCACTTCTCTCTGTCTGCTCAACCCATCACAGAATCGAGTTTTCAAGGTGAGTAAAACTAAGAGAAGGGAAACAAAATTCAAAAATTGGGGTCAAAATAGAGGAAAACTCTCCATAGACAGGTGGTATTTAAGTGAAATATACCGAGATTATATCATTCATACTCCTATTCCATGATATGAACGTCCTATGATTTTTTCGAGAAATCGAATACATTGAGACTAGACTACTTTACAATGCTAAGCTCTGTATGGAACATAGTGATTTAAAAATACCTATTTTTATTTTATTTTTTTTAAAAAAGCTTTAGTTTGGAGCAGGTTGAATCTGGGTCATAGCCTGTACCGCTCAGGGATTACTCCTGGGTCTGTGCTAGGGATCACTCCTGAAGGTGCTCAGGAGATCATACGTGATACTAAAGATCAAACTGAGGTCAGCTGTGCGCAGGGCCAGTGCCTTACCAAATGGACTATCCTTCTGTTCCAAGGCTCTTATTTTTAAGTGCAGTTTACACTGAAACTCTTTCAAATACAAATAGAACCACAAACAGCAGCACCACATGACAAACAGTAAGAACTGCAACATTTACCTCCACTTGTAGCACAGGGCCCTGTCCATTATCCTTAGAATAGCCAGTATCAATGCCTTGCCTATGGCTGGTAGGTGCACTGCTGTTGCACCACTACTTGTGTGGAGGGAATATCTCATTTCCCAGGGACTGATTTCTTCCTTGGTTCCTTTTTAGTGATGAATTACCTGGGGATGGAGACTTCCCTGCCATCGCAAGCTTCAGGTCCTACATTGGGTCTGACCCAAATTTCAGAAATGCCCCCATCATGCAGTAGCAGGATTCAAAGACATGAGAGGAATCCACCACCTGAGCTTCGGGAAGTTCCCATGATATCTGCAGCCCAAAGTAACCAGGCGCTGACCTCAACTCCAACTCAGGAACAAAAAGTTACGAATTTTGACCAGATGAAAACGGGGCTCTCAAAATCTCTGAAGACCTACCAGATCCCAGTCGACCTAGAACAATGCAAAGATCTGCAGGTAATGAACACCACTGACACCATCACTCTGAAGCAGGTGCATGAAAATTCAAGTGGCGCTAAGGGGACCTCCCATCCAACACGGAAGAACAAAAAGGAGGCTTCTGAACCTCTTGAGGGAGAACCCAAGGCCAAAATCCAGCCAAAAGTCCAAGAATGCTTGCTAGGGGGAGCGGGGATTGTTCGTAATGCTGCAGTCAGTGATAGGTGTCCTGTGACCACGGCCAAAACTAACAGCAAACCACAGAAAGCTGCATCCAGCAGGATCAGCAAGACAAAGAGCCATGGGCAGGAGAAGATAGAAAACACCCGAGTAAACTCTAAGAAAGCTAAGGAGTGTAAGCATCCAGGGAACAAGGTCAAGGCAGAAGAAAAGCCCACCATTGGCAAGATGAAACGCAAGAAAAGTCAACGTGAGCTTTGTCAAGAGGCCTTTAAAAAGCCCCGCAGCTGCCTAGGCATGCACATGCTGGAGTCTGTGCAAGTGTTTCATGCTCTGGGGAAGAAGAGTGATCCAAAACCTGGAATCTCTTCCTCCCAGGTCCTGGCTAGCTCCAAGAACCCCAAAGATGTCAAGCCATCCTCAGCTGTCAAGCCATGGCTAGGTGCTACCCGGGATGGAAAAGGCCTTGAGAAAACTCAGGTCAAAGCACAGAAACCAAGTAGCCCTGCTGAAAAACACTTATCTCCAACCGAGTCTGAGCTGCCACCTCCTGGGAAGGTCAAATTGGTACCTTTGCCGTTTCTGACCATGGAGAGGCCTCAAGCTCGACCTGTTCCTCGGAGACCACAGTCTGTGGCCTCACATCGTCCTGCTGCAACTCACCCTGCCAAGCCCGGCTCTACCAATGCAGCTCAGCCAACTGCTGCCAATTCTTCCCGGCCAACCACTGCATTTTTGCCTGGTCCTGCCAAACCTGCTCAGTCCATTTCAACCAACCCATCTCGACCAGGTTTGCTGAACCCTACTAGCCTGCCCTTTCCTCAGGATGCAGCTTCTAAACCTGCTCCCTACAAGACAACAGCTAGCACTTCTCTCTGGAGGGAGGTTCCTCCTGTCTCTGTGAACAAGCGCCAGTCTCCACCCAAACGTCAGAGACAGTTTCTCCTTCAAGACTTCCGTTTCCAACCGATTCCATGGAGAAAGCCCAATGTTCCCGAGCCAGTCGTGTCAAAGACCATCACCAAAGAGCAGAGACCAGAGCGTGAGGCTATGAAAAGGAAGGCTCAGCAGGAGCGTGAGAATGCTGCCAAACACACCTCTTTGGGGAAAGTGCAGTTCTTTATTGAGAGAGAAAAAGAGATGGACATCTCCCTCTCCTATGGCTACGTAAAGTGAGTAGCTGGAATGGTAGGTTCCACTTGAGGTACCAGATGGTTGCCTTAGACAAACACAGAAATACCATACACAGTTGGTTTATTCTAATAAATTTTTAACAAATTGAAGAGATGCATCGTAGTTA
Source organism: Sorex fumeus (assembly GCF_029834395.1). NCBI lineage: Eukaryota > Metazoa > Chordata > Mammalia > Eulipotyphla > Soricidae > Sorex > Sorex fumeus. Next base: position 1,944,243 of record NW_026606203.1, read on the forward strand.
ATTGGTTGTTAATAAAAGTTCTGAAGTTTGAGATGCTGTCAAATGTGGTTGTTTTGGGGAGGGGCTGGGGGTTGAAGTATGGCATGGGAAAGAATGGGAAGTTATAGAAAGGACAAAGGGGGAATAGACAAGACTCTGAGAAAGAGAACCTTGGTCCAGGGTTCTAAAGCCCATCAGAGGAGAAATTGCATGGGCCTGATGAAGAGTGGGGTGGGGTCAGAGGAAGAGTATAGCTGACAGGGCATTTGCTCTGCAAGCAAGAAGGACCCAGTTCAATTCTTGCATTCCTTTAGGGTTCCCAGAGACCCACCAGATGTGAAACTTGAGCGCAGAGCCAGGAGTAAGACCAGAGCACAGTCAAGAATGCCCCATCCCTGGTGTCCTCCAAAAAAAAAATGAGAGAAATGACACGGTCTGGGGGTTTGGAATTAAAGAATAAATTTGGAATAGGCTAAAGAAGGCAAATGAGTCTAAGGTGACCAGAAGAAAAGTTAAATTTCTTTCATGGAGGCTGTGTCTATGCCTCATGGCCACCTTTGGAAAATAACCAAATTTGAGACACATCTCTAAAAGGTTTGGGTGGTCTATCCATAAATGATGGCTGGGGGATGCGACCACATAGACTGGGGAATGAACCTTCCAGAGGATTGTTCAGCGCCCTCAGAGACATTCAAGGATGACTCTTAACAGGGACCAAGCCAAGAGAACAGTTGCAGCATGAAGCCTGAAGATGAGCTCCTGGGAGATGCAGAGATAAGTCACCATGTCCTCGGGCCCTCTGTTCAGCACCCCTAGCTGCAACATTTTCCTTATTCCCAACAATATTCAGAGTCGCTATCACGGTGACCCTTTGCTAGCTAGTTTCAACAATGAGGTCCATTGCCTCTGTAAGTCTTTGGATTTGTAAACTCCCCACGGTGGTCAAGCCTGCTTTCAGGCAACGACATCTGGACATTTCTGTCGGGGGGAGCTCAAATTATATTACCTTGAGGGGCTGCTCTGTGGTCTTCCATGGTCCCGGGTGCCTGTAGCCTTCTCTAAACATCGCTGTTAACTGCAGCTCACCCAAGAACCAACGTTCTCAGTGTCGTTGGGGCTGCTGTTGCGGGACGTACCGGACTAAGACATGCGCACTAGGTCACCACTCCCAAAGCGGTCGGTACCGCTTGACCTTGAGCCTGGAAGGTGGTGGCGGAAAGAGATGGTCCTAAGAGAGTTAATGGGGTGATGGATGGATGGCAGGGAAACCGGGAAGGGTAGGGACCTGGACAGCTGGTGATCAGCATGGGAGAGTTGGTGGATGTTTTTTAATTACGTTAACATGTTTTTCGTAAATGATAAGCAAAACAAAAATACGAAAATAAGATAGGTTCCAAAGAACAGTTTACATATAAGACCGAGAGAGCTGAAAGGGCTGGCATTCCTTCTGGAGCTTTCAATCATACCATATACTAAAGATGGTATTTTCACATCTCTTAGCTGCGGAGAGGAATAGTGAGAAACAGAATGCCACCAGAAAAGCAAACTGGATGACCACGGTTCATAAAAGCCAGGTGGAAGGTGTTCACATGGATCCCAAGTGCAAGTGGGTTAACAGGAACATACATTTCACTAAGTCCGCTTGGTACCAGTAACTACTTTGGTGGAAATGGAGCAACACGGATGCAGTTTCTGACAGACCTGAGACTAAACTGCTAAGAAATTTTCCCAGGAAAGGGTAGTTGACTGGCTAGGAACAGAACAACTTGAAAAGGGTTTTGCTACCTTTCATGTATGGCTAGAGGAAAATGATCCCAGTCAACTCTCCAAACGAACAAGCTTCAACTCCCTTGAAGGAAAGTTGTATTCACTGAGGAAAAAATGCTGGGAGAACAGTCTGAAATGATGGGAAAAGAGACAATAAGTGCAAAAGGAAGGACTTGAAATTTGGCGAAAACAAAGCTTGAAACAACAAGATCTGGTGAGCACATGATTTACTGGGAATGGGTTCTGAGGAGGAAAAGAGCGGTATCAGGGATGTGAACAAGGAACATCCAAGTGAAGGAAGACTTTTAGCTAGCTGATTACCCCATGGGCAACATGGTTGCAAGACTACCAGAACTTCCCAAGGAATTGACTTTAAGTTTCTTTCTTTTATATGGTCACTTACAACCTGTATTCTTTGCCTTCTTCGACGACAACTTGGAGTGTTCGTTTCTTTCTCAATATTCTGTTCACTTGTGTAAGCATCTTTAACAACTGCTGGATAACACAAGTATTTGATCAGACTTATTTTGTACTATCATCTTTAGTTGAGATTACTGACAACTAGGTCTAAAGTGAAGTTTGTTTTGATTGGTAGAAGTAGAGTACCGAGGACTAGGGATGGAATTAGAGATTATAGGGTACCACATTCAGTTCCTAATAAAACAAGTCAAGGACAGTGTCCCTAATAGACTATTGAAAAAGACATCCATCTCTGTTTAACATGTAAATTCAGCATATTATATATTAAATTAAAAATGGATTAATATTCCTGTATTTGGTCTTTTAAAGACATTCAAGGTTGGTTCAGGAAACAAACACTGCCTATGAAATCATAACAACTTAATCATAAAAACCTGATTACTACTTCAGTTTCCATGAATGTCAGCGCTAAGAATGATTTCCCTTGATCTCCCTAGTGCATATGATAGGCATATGAATACATCCGTGTGAATAAATAATTGGTATCAAATTTCCAGTCTCACCATACATGGTTGTGGGCATTGTGAAATAGTTTTATATATTTTCGAAATTTTGCAATAAGATCTCTGGGTGTGAATCCTTGAATCATAAATACCTTTTCGTGTGCTCCAGCACCACCTCCTCCCACCTTAATTACTATATGTATGACTTCCTAAGGAGTCATTTGCTTTGTTCACTTTGTTTTAGTCCTTCTCTCTCTCTCTCTTTTCAAATGTGAGTTATCTGTTTCAAATCAAGGTGCATGTATTTGTTATGGCAGTTTTAATCTTTATGAGTGATTTAAAATTTCTTCATTTATTTTTTAATTGAATCACCATGAGATGGGCCATTGCAAAGCTATTTTGTGCAATTTAATTTTTAATCCTTTCAGTGAAGCCAAGTAAAATCTCTTACACGTGAAATTCAGAATTTCCATATTTCATGTGAATCAAAACTGATTGTTTTTGTGTGTTTTTTTAATTTTTTTATTATTTTTTATTGATAGAAAAGGGATCACCTAATAATGGGTGTTGGGAGGATCCTCCCAGGATGGGAGATGCATGCTGAAAGTAGACTCTAGACCGAACATGATTGCCACTCAATGCCTCTTTTGGTATGTTTTTTAGATAATTCTTCCCCTCCTCTGTTTGCTTAGGACCAGGAATTTGCCTCTCCCCTCCCTGTTCTTTCAGGAAGCCAGAGAGACATCTTCAGGCAGGAAGAGCATGAAACTTACATAGAAGTGGTACTGCATGGACAGTATCATGTTAAGCGAAATGAGTCAGAAAGAGAGGGACAGACAGAGCAAGATTGCATTCACCCGGAGAACATAAAATAACAAAATAGGAGACGAACTCCCAAGAGTGGCCGAGATTAGTGTCAGGAATTTTTCTTCATAGCTTGGAGACCAACCACACAGGCTAGCAGAAAAGGCAGCTCAGATAGAGAATGGAGCACCAAATAAAGGGTGTTGGGAGGATCCTCCCAGGATGGGAGATGCATGCTGAAAGTAGACTCTAGACCAAACATGATTGCCACTCAATGCCTCTTTTGCAAACCACAACACCTAAAAGGAGACAGAGAACAAAGGGGAATGCCCTCCCACAGAGTCAGGGTGGGATGAGGGGATGGGGGGTGGGAGGCATACTGGGATCCCTGGTGGTGGGAAATGGGCACTGGTGGAGGGATGGGTATTTGATCATTGTATAAATGAAACCCACGCACAAAAATTCATATGTCTACAACCGTACCTCATGGTGTCTCACTAATAAAAATTTAAAAATTAAAAATAAAAAAATTGGAACATAAAGTAAAAATACAACAAGAGAAAGATCTCACAATAGCAAAGAGGGCTATAGTACTCAAAACGTTGAGAAACAGGCACATTGGCAAGTATTTTTAAATACGCATCCAGGAGAGAATATAGCATTGTTCGTGAACAAATCTACTCTATGGATTCATCTCATCCTTGAAATGGAAAAGGACAATGTGTTACAGTTTCCAATTTGCAAATAAGATCTATACCATCTACTTTTTGCTATGTTTCTATGCTTTACCGAGTATTATCCTGATTTTTAAATTTACTTTTAGGATTAAAATAGTATTTGCCTGCATCAAACTTTTTAAGTAAATGTTTTATTAGAAATGATTTTTAATGATTAAGAATGTTTTATTCACATGTCATTTTCTAAAAGAAACATATAGGCCAAAGAGCTAGTGCAGCATGAAGAGGGTGTTTACCTTGTATGCAGCTAACCTGAGTTCAATTCCCAGAACCCTGAGCTTGCTCGGGGTGATCTCTGGATACAGGGTCTGAAGTGAGCCTGGAGCACATCTGGGTGCACTCCCCTCCACACATACAAGGAAGAAAAGAAAAGAAAAACATATAACTGATTCTTGAGTAACATAGACGTTAAGGGTGCTAACTCCTCTATAACTTTTGAAAACCCCCAAATTTAATAGATAGTCTGCTCTTGACCAAGAAGATGGTTTTCTAATAGTATTTAATTCCATTGTCTGCAATTAGTACTATGTGTGGCCTGACAATCTGTAAATTTTGATACATTTAAAAACTTTTATGGATTTTATAATAGACTTTATAATACATTTGTATTTTAAGGTAGTAAGTGATAATTTATATTTCTATTTGTGTGGGGTATTTGGGCCGTAGTATGTGGTGCTTGGGACTTCAGACTCTGTGCTCAAGGGTCATTCCTGGTGGTGCCAGCCATTAATTTGGGTTGACAGTGTGCATGGTAAGTGCTTGAACCCCTATACAAAGTCTGGGGTCCAACCAAATCAATTATCTGCATATACTTTATACATGCATGGCATACTTTTCCTTAGATTTTTTTATATTTCTAGGATATATTGATCATCTTTAATTATTTCACATCCCTACCAATGTCCAAAAATTTTCAAAATACAGTTATTGAAAAATATCATAGAGAAGTCCAAATTTGTATTGTTCATGGGATAACTATATTACGAAGAAAGTAGAACCACAATAAACATGCAAGTAAAATGCAGGTACATTTCTTTGGAGTCTTTCAATTATGCATTTATATTAGTCTCTACACAAGTATGATTTTTAAATAGTCAATTTCAATTACTATCAAAAGTTTATTGAGACTTTATGATTGTAATGTTTTACTGCTAAGATGACATTGATGTGAACATTTATATCTATTTGTCTTCTTTTCTAATTGTTTACATAAGATCAATTCTTCACAGCTAACTTACTTGTGACCGGATATGTAGCTCAGGACAAAAGAACTTGGCCTGCGTGTATGAAACTTTGATTTCTGTTCTTCGCACTATAGAAACAAAAGCAAAACCATTAACTGTGGTTGGAAATAGGCCTCGGTGGTAAAATATTTGCCTCACATTTCTGAGGTTCTGGGTTTGATCCCTGAATTTCCATCTACACACACAAAAGTTAACTTACAACAAAGTCTCACACTGGAGACCTAACTGGGCCCGCTCAAGAAAATCGATGAACAATGGGAGGAGAGTGACAGTGACACTGACTTAATGAACATTAAACTGCTTTAAGCTATATATTGCCTAACTATTAAAAGGATTTAATTCTCAATAAAATAGCTTGAAAAAGTCTTTTTTCTAGCACCTCTGCTAGGGAAAGATAGCACCTGTTTTTTCAATATTTGTAATTTGGGGGGACATTTTAATTTCTCATTTTAATTTGTGCTCTTTGTCTACTAGTGAGCTTGAAAATTGCTCTTGTATGGTACTACATGGAAAATATTATGCTATGGGAAATGAGTCAGAAAGAGAGGGACAGACATAGAAAGACCGCATGCATCTGGGTAACATAAAGTAACAAAACAAGAGACTAACACCCAAGAACAGCTGTGTTAAATACCAGGTTGTTCACTCCATGGCTTAGAGGCCAGCTGCACTGTCTAGGGGTAAAGGCAGCACAGATAGAGAAGGGAGCACCCAATAAAGGGTGCTGGGAAGATCTGCCCAGGATGGGAGATGCCTGCTGAAAGTAGTCTATGGACCGAACAGGATTGCCACCCAATGTCTCTTCTGCAGAACACAGCACCCAAAAGGAGAGATAGAACAAAAGGGAGTGCCCTACCAAAGAGGCAGGGTGGGATGGGGGATGGGGCTGGTGGTGGGATGGGCACTCCATCACTGTATAACTGAAACCCAAGCTCAACAACCTGTAAGTCTACAACTGTACCTCATGGTGTTTCACTACTCAAACAAAACAGAACAAAACAAAAATTAAAAAAAAATATTGCTCTTGTGTTTACTAGTCATTTACACTTCTTTCAATAGAGATTATGTGATCATGGTTTATGCTTATTTTTTCTATTCAAGTGTAATAGCTCAATACTGATTTATTTCACAGCACTAATTTTTTTAAAACCATTCATCCTTGGCCTATCATATTAATTGCCAGTGTTTGTTCGTTTTGCTTGTTTTTTGATGACTTAATTTGGTTTTTGTCCTTTTCTTACAGATTGTAAAATTTTGAACACAAATGAGCATATGTTTTTCTTTATCTTCTACAGTTTTAAACTGAGAACAACTGTTTGTTTTCTACAAATAAGATACCTGTGCATTTACTATTTCTTCTCATTTTATTTACGTTTTAACACATCCTGATTCATCTACAACTTATCCTAGTCAGTGTTCTCATATTGAAAGAAACCACCAATTTTTTCAATCATAGCACTGTAGCACTGTCCTCCCGCGGTTCATTCATTTGCTCGAGCGGGAACCAGTAACATCTTACAACAAATTGTGAGACTTGTTGTCACTGGCTTTGGCCTATCGAACACGTCATGGGTATCTTGCCAGGCTCTTGCTATGTGGACGAGATACTCTGGGTAGCTTGCCGGGCAGAGGAATCGGAATCAGGCTTGGCCTCCTGCAAGGCAAATGCCCTACCCGCTGTGCTGTAAACGTTATCTAAAATATACTAGAAATACCAAATGTTGTTTCTTTAACAGTGCAATATAAAGGATTATTTCGTAATTTTCTTGATGTGTTAATGAAATAGCTAAGCTCTTGAGTATCATGGGAGTATTTTTCTAACACAAGAGTCTGACGAAGGTGAAACTGTTATAACCGTCTTGTAGGATTCCATCTCCCTAGCCTGCTTCATTCTACCCCGCTCTCTATCCAATCCGGTCTTCTTCTTGGGATTCTGACCTCCTGATTGGCTAGCCTCTACCTTTCAACTGCCTACTTTATGACATCATTCTCCCACCAAACCAACCACCAACTGGTAGAATCTTGGGGGTCCCATGTAGTTGCTTGTAAACAAATTTGAATCATCATGGCAAGTGACGAGTGACCAATGACCAATCACCAGTGAGCAGTCCTCTCCACTGAACACTTGCGGTCTTAAGCCGCTTCAGTGTTCAGACGTACTCTCGTACCGTCTCCTCTTCTCGTCTACCTTTCATCGGTATTTCCTCTTCTCTGACCATGTCAGGTAAGGAATAATACTTTTCAAAGCTTTTCATTAGATTTATCATCCCTAAACTTAGCAGTCAAGGAAAAACAGCACGTAGTAATGAAAGAAAGTATTCAAGTCGAATTTGATAAGCCTCATTTTAGCTTGACTTTGACATTTGCTGTGTGATTTTAGACATTGGCTTACTTTCTCTCACATACAAAGTGTTTTTCCTCATTGATTACATTATACTTTAGACATACTTAGGAGCTCAAATACACACACCCACACATATAAATATATATGAGTGTTGATTCTCTGTGTTTCCTTTTTCCTTGTAATAGTGAATTTTACATGATATTCATTGAAAACAAGTAAATCAGAGACAGTATTTTTACAGAAACAGAAAATAGAGATGCTGCGGAAAACTGTTAATATATTCTAGCGTGTGTTCTCTCTAATGGTCTCTCCACTTGTATGTATAATTCAGTATTTTAAATATAGTGATATTACAAAGTAATAATCATTGATCTTTGAGATTTCTATTTAAACCAGGTAATAAGAAAATATGGGGCATGAGGAAGGTGTGCAGTGCTGAGCGGTAGGGAGGGCTTACCAAGCCCTCAAAGGTAAGAAAGTTTGGGATCACTTTCATCAAACATTGACCAATTGAAACCAAGACGATATGAGGGAGAAATAAATAGGAAAGAAAGAACGAACGAAAGAAAGAAAGATAGAAAGATAGAGAGAAGAAAGAAAGGAAGAAAGAATAGGGACGTCGATTATCAAGGAAGGGGAAAACGTTTGGACAGAATGTTGAAGAGAACCAAAGGTTTAAAATCAAAAAAGAAAGAATATATATTAAATATGCTCAGCTAAACACACTGAGAGCAAGTCAAAGCAATTTACTTCAATAAATGCCAGGACTAGAAAGTATACTATGCCTTGAATAGGGTTCCAGTAGGAAAAGCAGTTTATCAGAAAGCCATCCTTGCTGGCATTTTTCCTGATTATCTCTTAGAACACGGTACTTGGTTCTTAACAGTTTGGAGTATATGCACGCTTCAGAAATGATGCTTCCCATAAATAGCTAATAGTGCTTATCTAGGGCGGTGGAAGACACAGAATCTTCAATGTTTTTATTACGTTCTGGTTTTTAAGTACATGTACGGCACTGCCTGTTAAAATAAAAAAAATGGTATATTCTAACCTGAATCAGGAGATTTGATTCATTTGTGTGGTAAGTAGGTTCCAGGTTAAAGCTGCTTGTCATCTTTACAAATATTATTTCATGTGATTTTTTTCTCCCTAACATGAGAGTATTTTGATAATAGTCAACTTCTGTTTTTAGATCCTAAGAGGAAATAGAAAAACCAAGTCTCACATGTCTAATTACACATTTTTGTCATATTTGTGAATTATGAGTTTTCCTACATTAAAGATATTTTGTTGGATTTTGGTGCTCATTTATTAAACATTGAGAAGAACGTTTTCCTGGTTAATAAAGCTAATTCTAATCTAGGGGTTGAAAGTAAATTTGCAATATTTTGTGATCACTTTTTAAATGGTCTTTTCTGTTTCTTGTGTGATCAAGTGAAATCCTCTGCTATGTTTAACACGTGTTGTTTGCTGGTTAATATTCAAAGGTACTCATGAGAATAATTTTTTTGTACTTTCGAAGTTTCTTTCTGTATTTTCCTCATTTAAAACATTTCTTGTCTATGAAATACAATCACGTTTATTCCTATTTTCTTTTTCTTATGTAATTACTGATAAATCCTTTCTCTTTAATGGACTGGTAAAGTGTGCACTCAAAAATCACCTTCTATTCCATTTTTTGGCTAGCAGTTTTTTTCTAAAATAGAATACTCTCGTCATATTACATATGTGGAACGATTTATTAATAACCTTATTGTACTGTTTTATTTGGTTTTATTTGGGACCACATCCACTGATATTCAAGCCCTACTCTTGGATCTGCTCTCCATAACTTACTGTACTATGCTGCTTGCTAAAGAGCCCAGATTTCATTAATATATATATACTTCATTTTCAGTTCTGCGATACATATTTTTCATGATGTTTTCTTTACCCTTCCTCCTATGTAAATCACATGAAGTAGAAAAATTATATTCATGTATGCATTATTATTCTTAGAATTATTAGTAACTACATTGTAGATAAACAACTTAAGACACAGAGTTTCAATAAAGTTTTCCTTCCAAAAACATTTCTTGGGAAAGACTCAAGCAGTCATTTTTGAAGTGGATCAAAAATGAGGGTAACCTTCAATGCATCAACAAGATTAAGTCGTATGTGAACCGTACGTAACAGGTACTCATCGCACAAGTCAAATGGAAACCTGATGATTACAATGGTAATAGTTGCAAAGACCACAAATGCCTATCTTAACGTAAGGTATCTTCCTTCCGGTTTCTGGCCTTGTATTGATCATGCAGGGTCCTGGCCAAAAGTCCACATGCTTTAGGTTGTGTAACCTGGAAATTCATAAGGGACAGAGAGAGACAGTACTGGAGGGGATAAGGCACTTGCCTTGTACACAGCCAATCCAGTTGAATCTCTGTCACGGCATACACTCTCGCAAATGTTCTAAGGGGTCACTCCAGAGTGCAGAGCCAAGAAGAACCCAAGATCACTGTCAGTTGTTGGTCCACACTCTACACCACCCCACGCCCCGCCCAATAAAAATTATTGGAATATAGGAAATCTCTTTGCCATCTCTGGGCCTCAGGTTTCTTCTTGTCCAGAGAATGTTTCCCATTCTCTTAGACTTCCTAGTTTGGAAGAGCTTCCATTCTAGGAAATAGCATAGGAGTCAATAGGAGAGCAAGCTAAGGAGAAACTATCTGTAAGCAAGAAATCCAGGTACAGACACGATCGCCTGGCTCTTCTACAGTTCTGTGTTTACTTTGAGAGCACGATACCAAATTCACAAAGTGCCCAAAGGTTCCAGGCTTTGAATCACCCCAAGTGGTTGGAATTTTGGAAACTCAGTTGACTGTTGGTACTAGAAGCATCTCGAAGGCTTAAATTTTAAGTTCAGATTGTTCCTCTCAGCGTTGAAGGAGATTATTAGTCTCACAGATTTTTTTCATCACCCTCTTGTTCCTTACAGAAAATTTTCAAAATCCATCTGTATTGGGAACTGCACATACTCTGCAGCTTTCCCTTCCCGTGGTGAACAATGCAGCTTCCCGAACAGGAAGTGTCTGCAACTACTCCAGAGTATCTGCTCCAGCTGGTAGTTCTGCTTGGCTCCTGCCCTCAGCCTCTGGCACCTCTTTCCAACCCCTGATGGGTAGTGCCTATCTTTACCAACATTTCAGCACAGCAATGCTGTCTGGAGTGTTTCACCAGAGTCATATATCCACCTCAGCTGCTTCCTACCCGAGTGTTTTGGAATGGGATATTGCAGGAAGTGCTGAAGAGAAGTCTTCCATGGGAGACTTTTCTGTGACTGTCCTTGACCAAGACCCCGCTGTCTCTTCCATGTCTATGGCAGCTCGCTATGAGAAAATCCTAGATACCAACAACACGGTGTCTGTGTACCCATCACTTTCTGCCAGTCTTGTTGAGAGAACACCATCTCTGGTTCCACATCAGAGTCAAAGCCTGTCACTTCCCTACCAGGAAGGAAGCCAGGTGTATTACTATCATCAAGGCACTCTGGGAACTCTCCTTTCCGGCCCGCAGTTCTATGACTCCATGACATACAGAGGGCAAAAGGGCTCTGCCCCCCAAACTTACAGCAACTCATCGCGAGAAATGGTTATGGTTCTCAAGGGGGTCCAGCCCCCAAATAACCAACCACCAGCCTCCTCCTCTGGAATCGACTTGTCTCTGTCTGCTCACCCCATCACAGAATCGAGTTTTCAAGGTGAGTAAAACTAAGAGAAGGGAAACAAAATTCAAAAATTGGGGTCAAAATAGAGGAAAACTCTCCATAGACAGGTGGTATTTAAGTGAAATATACCGAGATTATATCATTCATACTCCTATTCCATGATATGAACGTCCTATTATTTTTTCGAGAAATCGAATACATTGAGACTAGACTACTTTACAATGCTAAGCTCTGTATGGAACATAGTGATTTAAAAGTACCTATTTTTATTTTATTTTTTTTAAAAAGCTTTAGTTTGGAGCAGGTTGAATCTGGGTCATAGCCTGTACCGCTCAGGGATTACTCCTGGGTCTGTGCTAGGGATCACTCCTGAAGGTGCTCAGGAGATCATACGTGATACTAAAGATCAAACTGAGGTCAGCTGTGCGCAGGGCCAGTGCCTTACCAAATGGACTATCCTTCTGTTCCAAGGCTCTTATTTTTAAGTGCAGTTTACACTGAAACTCTTTCAAATACAAATAGAACCACAAACAGCAGCACCACATGACAAACAGTAAGAACTGCAACATTTACCTCCACTTGTAGCACAGGGCCCTGTCCATTATCCTTAGAATAGCCAGTATCAATGCCTTGCCTATGGCTGGTAGGTGCACTGCTGTTGCACCACTACTTGTGTGGAGGGAATATCTCATTTCCCAGGGACTGATTTCTTCCTTGGTTCCTTTTTAGTGATGAATTACCTGGGGATGGAGACTTCCCTGCCATCGCAAGCTTCAGGTCCTACATTGGGTCTGACCCAAATTTCAGAAATGCCCCCATCATGCAGTAGCAGGATTCAAAGACATGAGAGGAATCCACCACCTGAGCTTCGGGAAGTTCCCATGATATCTGCAGCCCAAAGTAACCAGGCGCTGACCTCAACTCCAACTCAGGAACAAAAAGTTACGAATTTTGACCAGATGAAAACGGGGCTCTCAAAATCTCTGAAGACCTACCAGATCCCAGTCGACCTAGAACAATGCAAAGATCTGCAGGTAATGAACACCACTGACACCATCACTCTGAAGCAGGTGCATGAAAATTCAAGTGGCGCTAAGGGGACCTCCCATCCAACACGGAAGAACAAAAAGGAGGCTTCTGAACCTCTTGAGGGAGAACCCAAGGCCAAAATCCAGCCAAAAGTCCAAGAATGCTTGCTAGGGGGAGCGGGGATTGTTCGTAATGCTGCAGTCAGTGATAGGTGTCCTGTGACCACGGCCAAAACTAACAGCAAACCACAGAAAGCTGCATCCAGCAGGATCAGCAAGACAAAGAGCCATGGGCAGGAGAAGATAGAAAACACCCGAGTAAACTCTAAGAAAGCTAAGGAGTGTAAGCATCCAGGGAACAAGGTCAAGGCAGAAGAAAAGCCCACCATTGGCAAGATGAAACGCAAGAAAAGTCAACGTGAGCTTTGTCAAGAGGCCTTTAAAAAGCCCCGCAGCTGCCTAGGCATGCACATGCTGGAGTCTGTGCAAGTGTTTCATGCTCTGGGGAAGAAGAGTGATCCAAAACCTGGAATCTCTTCCTCCCAGGTCCTGGCTAGCTCCAAGAACCCCAAAGATGTCAAGCCATCCTCAGCTGTCAAGCCATGGCTAGGTGCTACCCGGGATGGAAAAGGCCTTGAGAAAACTCAGGTCAAAGCACAGAAACCAAGTAGCCCTGCTGAAAAACACTTATCTCCAACCGAGTCTGAGCTGCCACCTCCTGGGAAGGTCAAATTGGTACCTTTGCCGTTTCTGACCATGGAGAGGCCTCAAGCTCGACCTGTTCCTCGGAGACCACATTCTGTGGCCTCACATCGTCCTGCTGCAACTCACCCTGCCAAGCCCGGCTCTACCAATGCAGCTCAGCCAACTGCTGCCAATTCTTCCCGGCCAACCACTGCATTTTTGCCTGGTCCTGCCAAACCTGCTCAGTCCATTTCAACCAACCCATCTCGACCAGGTTTGCTGAACCCTACTAGCCGGCCCTTTCCTCAGGATGCAGCTTCTAAACCTGCTCCCTACAAGACAACAGCTAGCACTTCTCTCTGGAGGGAGGTTCCTCCTGTCTCTGTGAACAAGCGCCAGTCTCCACCCAAACGTCAGAGTCAGTTTCTCCTTCAAGACTTCCGTTTCCAACCGATTCCATGGAGAAAGCCCAATGTTCCCGAGCCAGTCGTGTCAAAGACCATCACCAAAGAGCAGAGACCAGAGCGTGAGGCTATGAAAAGGAAGGCTCAGCAGGAGCGTGAGAATGCTGCCAAACACACCTCTTTGGGGAAAGTGCAGTTCTTTATTGAGAGAGAAAAAGAGATGGACATCTCCCTCTCCTATGGCTACGTAATGTGAGTAGCTGGAATGGTAGGTTCCACTTGAGGTACCAGATGGTTGCCTTAGACAAACACAGAAATACCATACACAGTTGGTTTATTCTAATAAATTTTTAACAAATTGAAGAGATGCATCGTAGTTAATTGGTTGTTAATAAAAGTTCTGAAGTTTGAGATGCTGTCAAATGTGGTTGTTTTGGGGAGGGGCTGGGGGTTGAAGTATGGCATGGGAAAGAATGGGAAGTTATAGAAAGGACAAAGGGGGAATAGACAAGACTCTGAGAAAGAGAACCTTGGTCCAGGGTTCTAAAGCCCATCAGAGGAGAAATTGCATGGGCCTGATGAAGAGTGGGGTGGGGTCAGAGGAAGAGTATAGCTGACAGGGCATTTGCTCTGCAAGCAAGAAGGAACCAGTTCAATTCTTGCATTCCTTTAGGGTTCCCAGAGACCCACCAGATGTGAAACTTGAGCGCAGAGCCAGGAGTAAGACCAGAGCACAGTCAAGAATGCCCCATCCCTGGTGTCCTCCAAAAAAAAAAAATGAGAGAAATGACACGGTCTGGGGGTTTGGAATTAAAGAATAAATTTGGAATAGGCTAAAGAAGGCAAATGAGTCTAAGGTGACCAGAAGAAAAGTTAAATTTCTTTCATGGAGGCTGTGTCTATGCCTCATGGCCACCTTTGGAAAATAACCAAATTTGAGACACATCTCTAAAAGGTTTGGGTGGTCTATCCATAAATGATGGCTGGGGGATGCGACCACACAGACTGGGGAATGAACCTTCCAGAGGATTGTTCAGCGCCCTCAGAGACATTCAAGGATGACTCTTAACAGGGACCAAGCCAAGAGAACAGTTGCAGCATGAAGCCTGAAGATGAGCTCCTGGGAGATGCAGAGATAAGTCACCATGTCCTCGGGCCCTCTGTTCAGCACCCCTAGCTGCAACATTTTCCTTATTCCCAACAATATTCAGAGTCGCTATCACGGTGACCCTTTGCTAGCTAGTTTCAACAATGAGGTCCATTGCCTCTGTAAGTCTTTGGATTTGTAAACTCCCCACGGTGGTCAAGCCTGCTTTCAGGCAACGACATCTGGACATTTCTGTCGGGGGGAGCTCAAATTATATTACCTTGAGGGGCTGCTCTGTGGTCTTCCATGGTCCCGGGTGCCTGTAGCCTTCTCTAAACATCGCTGTTAACTGCAGCTCACCCAAGAACCAACGTTCTCAGTGTCGTTGGGGCTGCTGTTGCGGGACGTACCGGACTAAGACATGCGCACTAGGTCACCACTCCCAAAGCGGTCGGTACCGCTTGACCTTGAGCCTGGAAGGTGGTGGCGGAAAGAGATGGTCCTAGGAGAGTTAATGGGGTGATGGATGGATGGCAGGGAAACCGGGAAGGGTAGGGACCTGGACAGCTGGTGATCAGCATGGGAGAGTTGGTGGATGTTTTTTAATTACGTTAACATGTTTTTCGTAAATGATAAGCAAAACAAAAATACGAAAATAAGATAGGTTCCAAAGAACAGGTTACATATAAGACCGAGAGAGCTGAAAGGGCTGGCATTCCTTCTGGAGCTTTCAATCATACCATATACTAAAGATGGTATTTTCACATCTCTTAGCTGCGGAGAGGAATAGTGAGAAACAGAATGCCACCAGAAAAGCAAACTGGATGACCACGGTTCATAAAAGCCAGGTGGAAGGTGTTCACATGGATCCCAAGTGCAAGTGGGTTAACAGGAACATACATTTCACTAAGTCCGCTTGGTACCAGTAACTACTTTGGTGGAAATGGAGCAACACGGATGCAGTTTCTGACAGACCTGAGACTAAACTGCTAAGAAATTTTCCCAGGAAAGGGTAGTTGACTGGCTAGGAACAGAACAACTTGAAAAGGGTTTTGCTACCTTTCATGTATGGCTAGAGGAAAATGATCCCAGTCAACTCTCCAAACGAACAAGCTTCAACTCCCTTGAAGGAAAGTTGTATTCACTGAGGAAAAAATGCTGGGAGAACAGTCTGAAATGATGGGAAAAGAGACAATAAGTGCAAAAGGAAGGACTTGAAATTTGGCGAAAACAAAGCTTGAAACAACAAGATCTGGTGAGCACATGATTTACTGGGAATGGGTTCTGAGGAGGAAAAGAGCGGTATCAGGGATGTGAACAAGGAACATCCAAGTGAAGGAAGACTTTTAGCTAGCTGATTACCCCATGGGCAACATGGTTGCAAGACTACCAGAACTTCCCAAGGAATTGACTTTAAGTTTCTTTCTTTTATATGGTCACTTACAACATGTATTCTTTGCCTTCTTCGACGACAACTTGGAGTTTTCGTTTCTTTCTCAATATTCTGTTCACTTGTGTAAGCATCTTTAACAACTGCTGGATAACACAAGTATTTGATCAGACTTATTTTGTACTATCATCTTTAGTTGAGATTACTGACAACTAGGTCTAAAGTGAAGTTTGTTTTGATTGGTAGAAGTAGAGTACCGAGGACTAGGGATGGAATTAGAGATTATAGGGTACCACATTCAGTTCCTAATAAAACAAGTCAAGGACAGTGTCCCTAATAGACTATTGAAAAAGACATCCATCTCTGTTTAACATGTAAATTCAGCATATTATATATTAAATTAAAAATGGATTAATATTCCTGTATTTGGTCTTTTAAAGACATTCAAGGTTGGTTCAGGAAACAAACACTGCCTATGAAATCATAACAAATTAATCATAAAAACCTGATTACTACTTCAGTTTCCAAGAATGTCAGCGCTAAGAATGATTTCCCTTGATCTCCCTAGTGCATATGATAGGCATATGAATACATCCGTGTGAATAAATAATTGGTATCAAATTTCCAGTCTCACCATACATGGTTGTGGGTATTGTGAAATAGTTTTATATATTTTCGAAATTTTGCAATAAGATCTCTGGGTGTGAATCCTTGAATCATAAATACCTTTTCGTGTGCTCCAGCACCACCTCCTCCCACCTTAATTACTATATATATGACCTCCTAAGGAGTCATTTGCTTTGTTCACTTTGTTTTAGTCCTTCTCTCTCTCTCTCTTTTCAAATGTGAGTTATCTGTTTCAAATCAAGGTGCATGTATTTGTTATGGCAGTTTTAATCTTTATGAGTGATTTAAAATTTCTTCATTTATTTTTTAATTGAATCACCATGAGATGGGCCATTGCAAAGCTATTTTGTGCAATTTAATTTTTAATCCTTTCAGTGAAGCCAAGTAAAATCTCTTACACGTGAAATTCAGAATTTCCATATTTCATGTGAATCAAAACTGATTGTTTTTGTGTGTTTTTTTAATTTTTTATTATTTTTTATTGATAGAAAAGGGATCACCAAATAATGGGTGTTGGGAGGATCCTCCCAGGATGGGAGATGCATGCTCAAAGTAGACTCTAGACCGAACGTGATTGCCACTCAATGCCTCTTTTGGTATGTTTTTTAGATAATTCTTCCCCTCCTCTGTTTGCTTAGGACCAGGAATTTGCCTCTCCCCTCCCTGTTCTTTCAGGAAGCCAGAGAGACATCTTCAGGCAGGAAGAGCATGAAATTTACATAGAAGTGGTACTGCATGGACAGTATCATGTTAAGCGAAATGAGTCAGAAAGAGAGGGACAGACAGAGCAAGATTGCATTCACCCGGAGAACATAAAATAACAAAATAGGAGACGAACTCCCAAGAGTGGCCGAGATTAGTGTCAGGAATTTTTCTTCATAGCTTGGAGACCAACCACATACGCTAGCAGAAAAGGCAGCTCAGATAGAGAATGGAGCACCAAATAAAGGGTGTTGAGAGGATCCTCCCAGGATGGGAGAAAGTGCTGAACATAGACTAGAGACCAAGCATGATTTTCACTCAGTGCCTCTTTTGCAAACCACAACACCTAAAAGGAGACAGAGAACAAAGGGGAATGCCCTCCCACAGAGTCAGGGTGGGATGAGGGGATGGGGGGTGGGAGGCATACTGGGATCCCTGGTGGTGGGAAATGGGCACTGGTGGAGGGATGGGTATTTGATCATTGTATAAATGAAACCCACGCACAAAAATTCATATGTCTACAACCGTACCTCATGGTGTCTCACTAATAAAAATTTAAAAATTAAAAATAAAAAAATTGGAACATAAAGTAAAAATACAACAAGAGAAAGATCTCACAATAGCAAAGAGGGCTATAGTACTCAAAACGTTGAGAAACAGGCACATTGGCAAGTATTTTTAAATACGCATCCAGGAGAGAATATAGCATTGTTCGTGAACAAATCTACTCTATGGATTCATCTCATCCTTGAAATGGAAAAGGACAATGTGTTACAGTTTCCAATTTGCAAATAAGATCTATACCATCTACTTTTTGCTATGTTTCTATGCTTTACCGAGTATTATCCTGATTTTTAAATTTACTTTTAGGATTAAAATAGTATTTGCCTGCATCAAACTTTTTAAGTAAATGTTTTATTAGAAATGATTTTTAATGATTAAGAATGTTTTATTCACATGTCATTTTCTAAAAGAAACATATAGGCCAAAGAGCTAGTGCAGCATGAAGAGGGTGTTTACCTTGTATGCAGCTAACCTGAGTTCAATTCCCAGAACCCTGAGCTTGCTCGGGGTGATCTCTGGATACAGGGTCTGAAGTGAGCCTGGAGCACATCTGGGTGCACTCCCCTCCACACATACAAGGAAGAAAAGAAAAGAAAAACATATAACTGATTCTTGAGTAACATAGACGTTAAGGGTGCTAACTCCTCTATAACTTTTGAAAACCCCCAAATTTAATAGATAGTCTGCTCTTGACCAAGAAGATGGTTTTCTAATAGTATTTAATTCCATTGTCTGCAATTAGTACTATGTGTGGCCTGTCAATCTGTAAATTTTGATACATTTAAAAACTTTTATGGATTTTATAATAGACTTTATAATACATTTGTATTTTAAGGTAGTAAGTGATAATTTATATTTCTATTTGTGTGGGGTATTTGGGCCGTAGTATGTGGTGCTTGGGACTTCAGACTCTGTGCTCAAGGGTCATTCCTGGTGGTGCCAGCCATTAATTTGGGTTGACAGTGTGCATGGTAAGTGCTTGAACCCCTATACAAAGTCTGGGGTCCAACCAAATCAATTATCTGCATATACTTTATACATGCATGGCATACTTTTCCTTAGATTTTTTTATATTTCTAGGATATATTGATCATCTTTAATTATTTCACATCCCTACCAATGTCCAAAAATTTTCAAAATACAATTATTGAAAAATATCATATAGAAGTCCAAATTTGTATTGTTCATGGGATAAATATATTACGAAGAAAGTAGAACCACAATAAACATGCAAGTAAAATGCAGGTACATTTCTTTGGAGTCTTTCAATTATGCATTTATATTAGTCTCTACACAAGTATGATTTTTAAATAATCAATTTCAATTACTATAAAGTGTTTATTGAGACTTTATAATTGTAATGTTTTACTGCTAAGATGACATTGATGTGAACATTTATATCTATTTGTCTACTTTTCTAATTGTTTACATAAGATCAATTCTTCACAGCTAACTTACTTGTGACCGGATATGTAGCTCAGGACAAAAGAACTTGGTCTGCGTGTATGAAACTTTGATTTCTGTACTTCGCACTATAGAAACAAAAGCAAAACCATTAACTGTGGTTGGAAATAGGCCTCGGTGGAAAAATATTTGCCTCACATTTCTGAGGTTCTGGGTTTGATCCCTGAATTTCCATCTACACACACAAAAGCTAACTTACAACAAAATCTCACACTGGAGACCTAACTGGGCCCGCTCAAGAAAATCGATGAACAATGGGAGGAGAGTGACAGTGACACTGACTTAATGAACATTAAACTGCTTTAAGCTATATATTGCCTAACTATTAAAAGGATTTAATTCTCAATAAAATAGCTTGAAAAAGTCTTTTTTCTAGCACCTCTGCTAGGGAAAGATAGCCCCTGTTTTTTCAATATTTGTAATTTGGGGGGACATTTTAATTTCTCATTTTAATTTGTGCTCTTTGTCTACTAGTGAGCTTGAAAATTGCTCTTGTATGGTACTACATGGAAAATATTATGCTATGGGAAATGAGTCAGAAAGAGAGGGACAGACATAGAAAGACCGCATGCATCTGGGTAACATAAAGTAACAAAACAAGAGACTAACACCCAAGAACAGCTGTGTTAAATACCAGGTTGTTCACTCCATGGCTTAGAGGCCAGCTGCACTGTCTAGGGGTAAAGGCAGCGCAGATAGAGAAGGGAGCACCCAATAAAGGGTGCTGGGAAGATCTGCCCAGGATGGGATATGCCTGCTGAAAGTAGTCTATGGACCGAACAGGATTGCCACCCAATGTCTCTTCTGCAGAACACAGCACCCAAAAGGAGAGATAGAACAAAAGGGAGTGCCCTACCAAAGAGGCAGGGTGGGATGGGGGATGGGGCTGGTGGTGGGATGGGCACTCCATCACTGTATAACTGAAACCCAAGCTCAACAACCTGTAAGTCTACAACTGTACCTCATGGTGTTTCACTACTCAAACAAAACAGAACAAAACAAAAATTAAAAAAAAATATTGCTCTTGTGTTTACTAGTCATTTACACTTCTTTCAATAGAGATTATGTGATCATGGTTTATGCTTATTTTTTCTATTCAAGTGTAATAGCTCAATACTGATTTATTTCACAGCACTAATTTTTTTAAAACCATTCATCCTTGGCCTATCATATTAATTGCCAGTATTTGTTCGTTTTGCTTGTTTTTTGATGTCTTAATTTGGTTTTTGTCCTTTTCTTACAGATTGTAAAATTTTGAACACAAATGAGCATATGTTTTTCTTTATCTTCTACAGTTTTAAACTGAGAACAACTGTTTGTTTTCTACAAATAAGATACCTGTGCATTTACTATTTCTTCTCATTTTATTTACGTTTTAACACATCCTGATTCATCTACAACTTATCCTAGTCAGTGTTCTCATATTGAAAGAAACCACCAATTTTTTCAATCATAGCACTGTAGCACTGTCCTCCCGCGGTTCATTCATTTGCTCGAGCGGGAACCAGTAACATCTTACAACAAATTGTGAGACTTGTTGTCACTGGCTTTGGCCTATCGAACACGTCATGGGTATCTTGCCAGGCTCTTGCTATGTGGACGAGATACTCTGGGTAGCTTGCCGGGCAGAGGAATCGGAATCAGGCTTGGCCTCCTGCAAGGCAAATGCCCTACCCGCTGTGCTGTAAACGTTATCTAAAATATACTAGAAATACCAAATGTTGTTTCTTTAACAGTGCAATATAAAGGATTATTTCGTAATTTTCTTGATGTGTTAATGAAATAGCTAAGCTCTTGAGTATCATGGGAGTATTTTTCTAACACAAGAGTCTGACGAAGGTGAAACTGTTATAACCGTCTTGTAGGATTCCATCTCCCTAGCCTGCTTCATTCTACCCCGCTCTCTATCCAATCCGGTCTTCTTCTTGGGATTCTGACCTCCTGATTGGCTAGCCTCTACCTTTCAACTGCCTACTTTATGACATCATTCTCCCACCAAACCAACCACCAACTGGTAGAATCTTGGGGGTCCCATGTAGTTGCTTGTAAACAAATTTGAATCATCATGGCAAGTGACGAGTGACCAATGACCAATCACCAGTGAGCAGTCCTCTCCACTGAACACTTGCGGTCTTAAGCCGCTTCAGTGTTCAGACGTACTCTCGTACCGTCTCCTCTTCTCGTCTACCTTTCATCGGTATTTCCTCTTCTCTGACCATGTCAGGTAAGGAATAATACTTTTCAAAGCTTTTCATTAGATTTATCATCCCTAAACTTAGCAGTCAAGGAAAAACAGCACGTAGTAATGAAAGAAAGTATTCAAGTCGAATTTGATAAGCCTCATTTTAGCTTGACTTTGACATTTGCTGTGTGATTTTAGACATTGGCTTACTTTCTCTCACATACAAAGTGTTTTTCCTCATTGATTACATTATACTTTAGACATACTTAGGAGCTCAAATACACACACCCACACATATAAATATATATGAGTGTTGATTCTCTGTGTTTCCTTTTTCCTTGTAATAGTGAATTTTACATGATATTCATTGAAAACAAGTAAATCAGAGACAGTATTTTTACAGAAACAGAAAATAGAGATGCTGCGGAAAACTGTTAATATATTCTAGCGTGTGTTCTCTCTAATGGTCTCTCCACTTGTATGTATAATTCAGTATTTTAAATATAGTGATATTACAAAGTAATAATCATTGATCTTTGAGATTTCTATTTAAACCAGGTAATAAGAAAATATGGGGCATGAGGAAGGTGTGCAGTGCTGAGCGGTAGGGAGGGCTTACCAAGCCCTCAAAGGTAAGAAAGTTTGGGATCACTTTCATCAAACATTGACCAATTGAAACCAAGACGATATGAGGGAGAAATAAATAGGAAAGAAAGAACGAACGAAAGAAAGAAAGATAGAAAGATAGAGAGAAGAAAGAAAGGAAGAAAGAATAGGGACGTCGATTATCAAGGAAGGGGAAAACGTTTGGACAGAATGTTGAAGAGAACCAAAGGTTTAAAATCAAAAAAGAAAGAATATATATTAAATATGCTCAGCTAAACACACTGAGAGCAAGTCAAAGCAATTTACTTCAATAAATGCCAGGACTAGAAAGTATACTATGCCTTGAATAGGGTTCCAGTAGGAAAAGCAGTTTATCAGAAAGCCATCCTTGCTGGCATTTTTCCTGATTATCTCTTAGAACACGGTACTTGGTTCTTAACAGTTTGGAGTATATGCACGCTTCAGAAATGATGCTTCCCATAAATAGCTAATAGTGCTTATCTAGGGCGGTGGAAGACACAGAATCTTCAATGTTTTTATTACGTTCTGGTTTTTAAGTACATGTACGGCACTGCCTGTTAAAATAAAAAAAATGGTATATTCTAACCTGAATCAGGAGATTTGATTCATTTGTGTGGTAAGTAGGTTCCAGGTTAAAGCTGCTTGTCATCTTTACAAATATTATTTCATGTGATTTTTTTCTCCCTAACATGAGAGTATTTTGATAATAGTCAACTTCTGTTTTTAGATCCTAAGAGGAAATAGAAAAACCAAGTCTCACATGTCTAATTACACATTTTTGTCATATTTGTGAATTATGAGTTTTCCTACATTAAAGATATTTTGTTGGATTTTGGTGCTCATTTATTAAACATTGAGAAGAACGTTTTCCTGGTTAATAAAGCTAATTCTAATCTAGGGGTTGAAAGTAAATTTGCAATATTTTGTGATCACTTTTTAAATGGTCTTTTCTGTTTCTTGTGTGATCAAGTGAAATCCTCTGCTATGTTTAACACGTGTTGTTTGCTGGTTAATATTCAAAGGTACTCATGAGAATAATTTTTTTGTACTTTCGAAGTTTCTTTCTGTATTTTCCTCATTTAAAACATTTCTTGTCTATGAAATACAATCACGTTTATTCCTATTTTCTTTTTCTTATGTAATTACTGATAAATCCTTTCTCTTTAATGGACTGGTAAAGTGTGCACTCAAAAATCACCTTCTATTCCATTTTTTGGCTAGCAGTTTTTTTCTAAAATAGAATACTCTCTTCATATTACATATGTGGAACGATTTATTAATAACCTTATTGTACTGTTTTATTTGGTTTTATTTGGGACCACATCCACTGATATTCAAGCCCTACTCTTGGATCTGCTCTCCATAACTTACTGTACTATGCTGCTTGCTAAAGAGCCCAGATTTCATTAATATATATATACTTCATTTTCAGTTCTGCGATACATATTTTTCATGATGTTTTCTTTACCCTTCCTCCTATGTAAATCACATGAAGTAGAAAAATTATATTCATGTATGCATTATTATTCTTAGAATTATTAGTAACTACATTGTAGATAAACAACTTAAGACACAGAGTTTCAATAAAGTTTTCCTTCCAAAAACATTTCTTGGGAAAGACTCAAGCAGTCATTTTTGAAGTGGATCAAAAATGAGGGTAACCTTCAATGCATCAACAAGATTAAGTCGTATGTGAACCGTAAGTAACAGGTACTCATCGCACAAGTCAAATGGAAACCTGATGATTACAATGGTAATAGTTGCAAAGACCACAAATGCCTATCTTAACGTAAGGTATCTTCCTTCCGGTTTCTGGCCTTGTATTGATCATGCAGGGTCCTGGCCAAAAGTCCACATGCTTTAGGTTGTGTAACCTGGAAATTCATAAGGGACAGAGAGAGACAGTACTGGAGGGGATAAGGCACTTGCCTTGTACACAGCCAATCCAGTTGAATCTCTGTCACGGCATACACTCTCGCAAATGTTCTAAGGGGTCACTCCAGAGTGCAGAGCCAAGAAGAACCCAAGATCACTGTCAGTTGTTGGTCCACACTCTACACCACCCCACGCCCCGCCCAATAAAAATTATTGGAATATAGGAAATCTCTTTGCCATCTCTGGGCCTCAGGTTTCTTCTTGTCCAGAGAATGTTTCCCATTCTCTTAGACTTCCTAGTTTGGAAGAGCTTCCATTCTAGGAAATAGCATAGGAGTCAATAGGAGAGCAAGCTAAGGAGAAACTATCTGTAAGCAAGAAATCCAGGTACAGACACGATCGCCTGGCTCTTCTACAGTTCTGTGTTTACTTTGAGAGCACGATACCAAATTCACAAAGTGCCCAAAGGTTCCAGGCTTTGAATCACCCCAAGTGGTTGGAATTTTGGAAACTCAGTTGACTGTTGGTACTAGAAGCATCTCGAAGGCTTAAATTTTAAGTTCAGATTGTTCCTCTCAGCGTTGAAGGAGATTATTAGTCTCACAGATTTTTTTCATCACCCTCTTGTTCCTTACAGAAAATTTTCAAAATCCATCTGTATTGGGAACTGCACATACTCTGCAGCTTTCCCTTCCCGTGGTGAACAATGCAGCTTCCCGAACAGGAAGTGTCTGCAACTACTCCAGAGTATCTGCTCCAGCTGGTAGTTCTGCTTGGCTCCTGCCCTCAGCCTCTGGCACCTCTTTCCAACCCCTGATGGGTAGTGCCTATCTTTACCAACATTTCAGCACAGCAATGCTGTCTGGAGTGTTTCACCAGAGTCATATATCCACCTCAGCTGCTTCCTACCCGAGTGTTTTGGAATGGGATATTGCAGGAAGTGCTGAAGAGAAGTCTTCCATGGGAGACTTTTCTGTGACTGTCCTTGACCAAGACCCCGCTGTCTCTTCCATGTCTATGGCAGCTCGCTATGAGAAAATCCTAGATACCAACAACACGGTGTCTGTGTACCCATCACTTTCTGCCAGTCTTGTTGAGAGAACACCATCTCTGGTTCCACATCAGAGTCAAAGCCTGTCACTTCCCTACCAGGAAGGAAGCCAGGTGTATTACTATCATCAAGGCACTCTGGGAACTCTCCTTTCCGGCCCGCAGTTCTATGACTCCATGACATACAGAGGGCAAAAGGGCTCTGCCCCCCAAACTTACAGCAACTCATCGCGAGAAATGGTTATGGTTCTCAAGGGGGTCCAGCCCCCAAATAACCAACCACCAGCCTCCTCCTCTGGAATCGACTTGTCTCTGTCTGCTCACCCCATCACAGAATCGAGTTTTCAAGGTGAGTAAAACTAAGAGAAGGGAAACAAAATTCAAAAATTGGGGTCAAAATAGAGGAAAACTCTCCATAGACAGGTGGTATTTAAGTGAAATATACCGAGATTATATCATTCATACTCCTATTCCATGATATGAACGTCCTATTATTTTTTCGAGAAATCGAATACATTGAGACTAGACTACTTTACAATGCTAAGCTCTGTATGGAACATAGTGATTTAAAAGTACCTATTTTTATTTTATTTTTTTTAAAAAGCTTTAGTTTGGAGCAGGTTGAATCTGGGTCATAGCCTGTACCGCTCAGGGATTACTCCTGGGTCTGTGCTAGGGATCACTCCTGAAGGTGCTCAGGAGATCATACGTGATACTAAAGATCAAACTGAGGTCAGCTGTGCGCAGGGCCAGTGCCTTACCAAATGGACTATCCTTCTGTTCCAAGGCTCTTATTTTTAAGTGCAGTTTACACTGAAACTCTTTCAAATACAAATAGAACCACAAACAGCAGCACCACATGACAAACAGTAAGAACTGCAACATTTACCTCCACTTGTAGCACAGGGCCCTGTCCATTATCCTTAGAATAGCCAGTATCAATGCCTTGCCTATGGCTGGTAGGTGCACTGCTGTTGCACCACTACTTGTGTGGAGGGAATATCTCATTTCCCAGGGACTGATTTCTTCCTTGGTTCCTTTTTAGTGATGAATTACCTGGGGATGGAGACTTCCCTGCCATCGCAAGCTTCAGGTCCTACATTGGGTCTGACCCAAATTTCAGAAATGCCCCCATCATGCAGTAGCAGGATTCAAAGACATGAGAGGAATCCACCACCTGAGCTTCGGGAAGTTCCCATGATATCTGCAGCCCAAAGTAACCAGGCGCTGACCTCAACTCCAACTCAGGAACAAAAAGTTACGAATTTTGACCAGATGAAAACGGGGCTCTCAAAATCTCTGAAGACCTACCAGATCCCAGTCGACCTAGAACAATGCAAAGATCTGCAGGTAATGAACACCACTGACACCATCACTCTGAAGCAGGTGCATGAAAATTCAAGTGGCGCTAAGGGGACCTCCCATCCAACACGGAAGAACAAAAAGGAGGCTTCTGAACCTCTTGAGGGAGAACCCAAGGCCAAAATCCAGCCAAAAGTCCAAGAATGCTTGCTAGGGGGAGCGGGGATTGTTCGTAATGCTGCAGTCAGTGATAGGTGTCCTGTGACCACGGCCAAAACTAACAGCAAACCACAGAAAGCTGCATCCAGCAGGATCAGCAAGACAAAGAGCCATGGGCAGGAGAAGATAGAAAACACCCGAGTAAACTCTAAGAAAGCTAAGGAGTGTAAGCATCCAGGGAACAAGGTCAAGGCAGAAGAAAAGCCCACCATTGGCAAGATGAAACGCAAGAAAAGTCAACGTGAGCTTTGTCAAGAGGCCTTTAAAAAGCCCCGCAGCTGCCTAGGCATGCACATGCTGGAGTCTGTGCAAGTGTTTCATGCTCTGGGGAAGAAGAGTGATCCAAAACCTGGAATCTCTTCCTCCCAGGTCCTGGCTAGCTCCAAGAACCCCAAAGATGTCAAGCCATCCTCAGCTGTCAAGCCATGGCTAGGTGCTACCCGGGATGGAAAAGGCCTTGAGAAAACTCAGGTCAAAGCACAGAAACCAAGTAGCCCTGCTGAAAAACACTTATCTCCAACCGAGTCTGAGCTGCCACCTCCTGGGAAGGTCAAATTGGTACCTTTGCCGTTTCTGACCATGGAGAGGCCTCAAGCTCGACCTGTTCCTCGGAGACCACATTCTGTGGCCTCACATCGTCCTGCTGCAACTCACCCTGCCAAGCCCGGCTCTACCAATGCAGCTCAGCCAACTGCTGCCAATTCTTCCCGGCCAACCACTGCATTTTTGCCTGGTCCTGCCAAACCTGCTCAGTCCATTTCAACCAACCCATCTCGACCAGGTTTGCTGAACCCTACTAGCCGGCCCTTTCCTCAGGATGCAGCTTCTAAACCTGCTCCCTACAAGACAACAGCTAGCACTTCTCTCTGGAGGGAGGTTCCTCCTGTCTCTGTGAACAAGCGCCAGTCTCCACCCAAACGTCAGAGTCAGTTTCTCCTTCAAGACTTCCGTTTCCAACCGATTCCATGGAGAAAGCCCAATGTTCCCGAGCCAGTCGTGTCAAAGACCATCACCAAAGAGCAGAGACCAGAGCGTGAGGCTATGAAAAGGAAGGCTCAGCAGGAGCGTGAGAATGCTGCCAAACACACCTCTTTGGGGAAAGTGCAGTTCTTTATTGAGAGAGAAAAAGAGATGGACATCTCCCTCTCCTATGGCTACGTAATGTGAGTAGCTGGAATGGTAGGTTCCACTTGAGGTACCAGATGGTTGCCTTAGACAAACACAGAAATACCATACACAGTTGGTTTATTCTAATAAATTTTTAACAAATTGAAGAGATGCATCGTAGTTAATTGGTTGTTAATAAAAGTTCTGAAGTTTGAGATGCTGTCAAATGTGGTTGTTTTGGGGAGGGGCTGGGGGTTGAAGTATGGCATGGGAAAGAATGGGAAGTTATAGAAAGGACAAAGGGGGAATAGACAAGACTCTGAGAAAGAGAACCTTGGTCCAGGGTTCTAAAGCCCATCAGAGGAGAAATTGCATGGGCCTGATGAAGAGTGGGGTGGGGTCAGAGGAAGAGTATAGCTGACAGGGCATTTGCTCTGCAAGCAAGAAGGAACCAGTTCAATTCTTGCATTCCTTTAGGGTTCCCAGAGACCCACCAGATGTGAAACTTGAGCGCAGAGCCAGGAGTAAGACCAGAGCACAGTCAAGAATGCCCCATCCCTGGTGTCCTCCAAAAAAAAAAAATGAGAGAAATGACACGGTCTGGGGGTTTGGAATTAAAGAATAAATTTGGAATAGGCTAAAGAAGGCAAATGAGTCTAAGGTGACCAGAAGAAAAGTTAAATTTCTTTCATGGAGGCTGTGTCTATGCCTCATGGCCACCTTTGGAAAATAACCAAATTTGAGACACATCTCTAAAAGGTTTGGGTGGTCTATCCATAAATGATGGCTGGGGGATGCGACCACACAGACTGGGGAATGAACCTTCCAGAGGATTGTTCAGCGCCCTCAGAGACATTCAAGGATGACTCTTAACAGGGACCAAGCCAAGAGAACAGTTGCAGCATGAAGCCTGAAGATGAGCTCCTGGGAGATGCAGAGATAAGTCACCATGTCCTCGGGCCCTCTGTTCAGCACCCCTAGCTGCAACATTTTCCTTATTCCCAACAATATTCAGAGTCGCTATCACGGTGACCCTTTGCTAGCTAGTTTCAACAATGAGGTCCATTGCCTCTGTAAGTCTTTGGATTTGTAAACTCCCCACGGTGGTCAAGCCTGCTTTCAGGCAACGACATCTGGACATTTCTGTCGGGGGGAGCTCAAATTATATTACCTTGAGGGGCTGCTCTGTGGTCTTCCATGGTCCCGGGTGCCTGTAGCCTTCTCTAAACATCGCTGTTAACTGCAGCTCACCCAAGAACCAACGTTCTCAGTGTCGTTGGGGCTGCTGTTGCGGGACGTACCGGACTAAGACATGCGCACTAGGTCACCACTCCCAAAGCGGTCGGTACCGCTTGACCTTGAGCCTGGAAGGTGGTGGCGGAAAGAGATGGTCCTAGGAGAGTTAATGGGGTGATGGATGGATGGCAGGGAAACCGGGAAGGGTAGGGACCTGGACAGCTGGTGATCAGCATGGGAGAGTTGGTGGATGTTTTTTAATTACGTTAACATGTTTTTCGTAAATGATAAGCAAAACAAAAATACGAAAATAAGATAGGTTCCAAAGAACAGGTTACATATAAGACCGAGAGAGCTGAAAGGGCTGGCATTCCTTCTGGAGCTTTCAATCATACCATATACTAAAGATGGTATTTTCACATCTCTTAGCTGCGGAGAGGAATAGTGAGAAACAGAATGCCACCAGAAAAGCAAACTGGATGACCACGGTTCATAAAAGCCAGGTGGAAGGTGTTCACATGGATCCCAAGTGCAAGTGGGTTAACAGGAACATACATTTCACTAAGTCCGCTTGGTACCAGTAACTACTTTGGTGGAAATGGAGCAACACGGATGCAGTTTCTGACAGACCTGAGACTAAACTGCTAAGAAATTTTCCCAGGAAAGGGTAGTTGACTGGCTAGGAACAGAACAACTTGAAAAGGGTTTTGCTACCTTTCATGTATGGCTAGAGGAAAATGATCCAAGTCAACTCTCCAAACGAACAAGCTTCAACTCCCTTGAAGGAAAGTTGTATTCACTGAGGAAAAAATGCTGGGAGAACAGTCTGAAATGATGGGAAAAGAGACAATAAGTGCAAAAGGAAGGACTTGAAATTTGGCGAAAACAAAGCTTGAAACAACAAGATCTGGTGAGCACATGATTTACTGGGAATGGGTTCTGAGGAGGAAAAGAGCGGTATCAGGGATGTGAACAAGGAACATCCAAGTGAAGGAAGACTTTTAGCTAGCTGATTACCCCATGGACAACATGGTTGCAAGACTACCAGAACTTCCCAAGGAATTGACTTTAAGTTTCTTTCTTTTATATGGTCACTTACAACATGTATTCTTTGCCTTCTTCGACGACAACTTGGAGTTTTCGTTTCTTTCTCAATATTCTGTTCACTTGTGTAAGCATCTTTAACAACTGCTGGATAACACAAGTATTTGATCAGACTTATTTTGTACTATCATCTTTAGTTGAGATTACTGACAACTAGGTCTAAAGTGAAGTTTGTTTTGATTGGTAGAAGTAGAGTACCGAGGACTAGGGATGGAATTAGAGATTATAGGGTACCACATTCAGTTCCTAATAAAACAAGTCAAGGACAGTGTCCCTAATAGACTATTGAAAAAGACATCCATCTCTGTTTAACATGTAAATTCAGCATATTATATATTAAATTAAAAATGGATTAATATTCCTGTATTTGGTCTTTTAAAGACATTCAAGGTTGGTTCAGGAAACAAACACTGCCTATGAAATCATAACAAATTAATCATAAAAACCTGATTACTACTTCAGTTTCCAAGAATGTCAGCGCTAAGAATGATTTCCCTTGATCTCCCTAGTGCATATGATAGGCATATGAATACATCCGTGTGAATAAATAATTGGTATCAAATTTCCAGTCTCACCATACATGGTTGTGGGTATTGTGAAATAGTTTTATATATTTTCGAAATTTTGCAATAAGATCTCTGGGTGTGAATCCTTGAATCATAAATACCTTTTCGTGTGCTCCAGCACCACCTCCTCCCACCTTAATTACTATATATATGACCTCCTAAGGAGTCATTTGCTTTGTTCACTTTGTTTTAGTCCTTCTCTCTCTCTCTCTTTTCAAATGTGAGTTATCTGTTTCAAATCAAGGTGCATGTATTTGTTATGGCAGTTTTAATCTTTATGAGTGATTTAAAATTTCTTCATTTATTTTTTAATTGAATCACCATGAGATGGGCCATTGCAAAGCTATTTTGTGCAATTTAATTTTTAATCCTTTCAGTGAAGCCAAGTAAAATCTCTTACACGTGAAATTCAGAATTTCCATATTTCATGTGAATCAAAACTGATTGTTTTTGTGTGTTTTTTTAATTTTTTATTATTTTTTATTGATAGAAAAGGGATCACCAAATAATGGGTGTTGGGAGGATCCTCCCAGGATGGGAGATGCATGCTCAAAGTAGACTCTAGACCGAACGTGATTGCCACTCAATGCCTCTTTTGGTATGTTTTTTAGATAATTCTTCCCCTCCTCTGTTTGCTTAGGACCAGGAATTTGCCTCTCCCCTCCCTGTTCTTTCAGGAAGCCAGAGAGACATCTTCAGGCAGGAAGAGCATGAAATTTACATAGAAGTGGTACTGCATGGACAGTATCATGTTAAGCGAAATGAGTCAGAAAGAGAGGGACAGACAGAGCAAGATTGCATTCACCCGGAGAACATAAAATAACAAAATAGGAGACGAACTCCCAAGAGTGGCCGAGATTAGTGTCAGGAATTTTTCTTCATAGCTTGGAGACCAACCACATACGCTAGCAGAAAAGGCAGCTCAGATAGAGAATGGAGCACCAAATAAAGGGTGTTGAGAGGATCCTCCCAGGATGGGAGAAAGTGCTGAACATAGACTAGAGACCAAGCATGATTTTCACTCAGTGCCTCTTTTGCAAACCACAACACCTAAAAGGAGACAGAGAACAAAGGGGAATGCCCTCCCACAGAGTCAGGGTGGGATGAGGGGATGGGGGGTGGGAGGCATACTGGGATCCCTGGTGGTGGGAAATGGGCACTGGTGGAGGGATGGGTATTTGATCATTGTATAAATGAAACCCACGCACAAAAATTCATATGTCTACAACCGTACCTCATGGTGTCTCACTAATAAAAATTTAAAAATTAAAAATAAAAAAATTGGAACATAAAGTAAAAATACAACAAGAGAAAGATCTCACAATAGCAAAGAGGGCTATAGTACTCAAAACGTTGAGAAACAGGCACATTGGCAAGTATTTTTAAATACGCATCCAGGAGAGAATATAGCATTGTTCGTGAACAAATCTACTCTATGGATTCATCTCATCCTTGAAATGGAAAAGGACAATGTGTTACAGTTTCCAATTTGCAAATAAGATCTATACCATCTACTTTTTGCTATGTTTCTATGCTTTACCGAGTATTATCCTGATTTTTAAATTTACTTTTAGGATTAAAATAGTATTTGCCTGCATCAAACTTTTTAAGTAAATGTTTTATTAGAAATGATTTTTAATGATTAAGAATGTTTTATTCACATGTCATTTTCTAAAAGAAACATATAGGCCAAAGAGCTAGTGCAGCATGAAGAGGGTGTTTACCTTGTATGCAGCTAACCTGAGTTCAATTCCCAGAACCCTGAGCTTGCTCGGGGTGATCTCTGGATACAGGGTCTGAAGTGAGCCTGGAGCACATCTGGGTGCACTCCCCTCCACACATACAAGGAAGAAAAGAAAAGAAAAACATATAACTGATTCTTGAGTAACATAGACGTTAAGGGTGCTAACTCCTCTATAACTTTTGAAAACCCCCAAATTTAATAGATAGTCTGCTCTTGACCAAGAAGATGGTTTTCTAATAGTATTTAATTCCATTGTCTGCAATTAGTACTATGTGTGGCCTGTCAATCTGTAAATTTTGATACATTTAAAAACTTTTATGGATTTTATAATAGACTTTATAATACATTTGTATTTTAAGGTAGTAAGTGATAATTTATATTTCTATTTGTGTGGGGTATTTGGGCCGTAGTATGTGGTGCTTGGGACTTCAGACTCTGTGCTCAAGGGTCATTCCTGGTGGTGCCAGCCATTAATTTGGGTTGACAGTGTGCATGGTAAGTGCTTGAACCCCTATACAAAGTCTGGGGTCCAACCAAATCAATTATCTGCATATACTTTATACATGCATGGCATACTTTTCCTTAGATTTTTTTATATTTCTAGGATATATTGATCATCTTTAATTATTTCACATCCCTACCAATGTCCAAAAATTTTCAAAATACAATTATTGAAAAATATCATATAGAAGTCCAAATTTGTATTGTTCATGGGATAAATATATTACGAAGAAAGTAGAACCACAATAAACATGCAAGTAAAATGCAGGTACATTTCTTTGGAGTCTTTCAATTATGCATTTATATTAGTCTCTACACAAGTATGATTTTTAAATAATCAATTTCAATTACTATAAAGTGTTTATTGAGACTTTATAATTGTAATGTTTTACTGCTAAGATGACATTGATGTGAACATTTATATCTATTT
Source organism: Sorex fumeus (assembly GCF_029834395.1). Classification (NCBI taxonomy): domain Eukaryota; kingdom Metazoa; phylum Chordata; class Mammalia; order Eulipotyphla; family Soricidae; genus Sorex; species Sorex fumeus. Next base: position 1,977,640 of record NW_026606203.1, read on the forward strand.
GTCTACTTTTCTAATTGTTTACATAAGATCAATTCTTCACAGCTAACTTACTTGTGACCGGATATGTAGCTCAGGACAAAAGAACTTGGCCTGCGTGTATGAAACTTTGATTTCTGTACTTCGCACTATAGAAACAAAAGCAAAACCATTAACTGTGGTTGGAAATAGGCCTCGGTGGAAAAATATTTGCCTCACATTTCTGAGGTTCTGGGTTTGATCCCTGAATTTCCATCTACACACACAAAAGCTAACTTACAACAAAGTCTCACACTGGAGACCTAACTGGGCCCGCTCAAGAAAATCGATGAACAATGGGAGGAGAGTGACAGTGACACTGACTTAATGAACATTAAACTGCTTTAAGCTATATATTGCCTAACTATTAAAAGGATTTAATTCTCAATAAAATAGCTTGAAAAAGTCTTTTTTCTAGCACCTCTGCTAGGGAAAGATAGCCCCTGTTTTTTCAATATTTGTAATTTGGGGGGACATTTTAATTTCTCATTTTAATTTGTGCTCTTTGTCTACTAGTGAGCTTGAAAATTGCTCTTGTATGGTACTACATGGAAAATATTATGCTATGGGAAATGAGTCAGAAAGAGAGGGACAGACATAGAAAGACCGCATGCATCTGGGTAACATAAAGTAACAAAACAAGAGACTAACACCCAAGAACAGCTGTGTTAAATACCAGGTTGTTCACTCCATGGCTTAGAGGCCAGCTGCACTGTCTAGGGGTAAAGGCAGCGCAGATAGAGAAGGGAGCACCCAATAAAGGGTGCTGGGAAGATCTGACCAGGATGGGATATGCCTGCTGAAAGTAGTCTATGGACCGAACAGGATTGCCACCCAATGTCTCTTCTGCAGAACACAGCACCCAAAAGGAGAGATAGAACAAAAGGGAGTGCCCTACCAAAGAGGCAGGGTGGGATGGGGGATGGGGCTGGTGGTGGGATGGGCACTCCATCACTGTATAACTGAAACCCAAGCTCAACAACCTGTAAGTCTACAACTGTACCTCATGGTGTTTCACTACTCAAACAAAACAGAACAAAACAAAAATTAAAAAAAAATATTGCTCTTGTGTTTACTAGTCATTTACACTTCTTTCAATAGAGATTATGTGATCATGGTTTATGCTTATTTTTTCTATTCAAGTGTAATAGCTCAATACTGATTTATTTCACAGCACTAATTTTTTTAAAACCATTCATCCTTGGCCTATCATATTAATTGCCAGTATTTGTTCGTTTTGCTTGTTTTTTGATGTCTTAATTTGGTTTTTGTCCTTTTCTTACAGATTGTAAAATTTTGAACACAAATGAGCATATGTTTTTCTTTATCTTCTACAGTTTTAAACTGAGAACAACTGTTTGTTTTCTACAAATAAGATACCTGTGCATTTACTATTTCTTCTCATTTTATTTACGTTTTAACACATCCTGATTCATCTACAACTTATCCTAGTCAGTGTTCTCATATTGAAAGAAACCACCAATTTTTTCAATCATAGCACTGTAGCACTGTCCTCCCGCGGTTCATTCATTTGCTCGAGCGGGAACCAGTAACATCTTACAACAAATTGTGAGACTTGTTGTCACTGGCTTTGGCCTATCGAACACGTCATGGGTATCTTGCCAGGCTCTTGCTATGTGGACGAGATACTCTGGGTAGCTTGCCGGGCAGAGGAATCGGAATCAGGCTTGGCCTCCTGCAAGGCAAATGCCCTACCCGCTGTGCTGTAAACGTTATCTAAAATATACTAGAAATACCAAATGTTGTTTCTTTAACAGTGCAATATAAAGGATTATTTCGTAATTTTCTTGATGTGTTAATGAAATAGCTAAGCTCTTGAGTATCATGGGAGTATTTTTCTAACACAAGAGTCTGACGAAGGTGAAACTGTTATAACCGTCTTGTAGGATTCCATCTCCCTAGCCTGCTTCATTCTACCCCGCTCTCTATCCAATCCGGTCTTCTTCTTGGGATTCTGACCTCCTGATTGGCTAGCCTCTACCTTTCAACTGCCTACTTTATGACATCATTCTCCCACCAAACCAACCACCAACTGGTAGAATCTTGGGGGTCCCATGTAGTTGCTTGTAAACAAATTTGAATCATCATGGCAAGTGACGAGTGACCAATGACCAATCACCAGTGAGCAGTCCTCTCCACTGAACACTTGCGGTCTTAAGCCGCTTCAGTGTTCAGACGTACTCTCGTACCGTCTCCTCTTCTCGTCTACCTTTCATCGGTATTTCCTCTTCTCTGACCATGTCAGGTAAGGAATAATACTTTTCAAAGCTTTTCATTAGATTTATCATCCCTAAACTTAGCAGTCAAGGAAAAACAGCACGTAGTAATGAAAGAAAGTATTCAAGTCGAATTTGATAAGCCTCATTTTAGCTTGACTTTGACATTTGCTGTGTGATTTTAGACATTGGCTTACTTTCTCTCACATACAAAGTGTTTTTCCTCATTGATTACATTATACTTTAGACATACTTAGGAGCTCAAATACACACACCCACACATATAAATATATATGAGTGTTGATTCTCTGTGTTTCCTTTTTCCTTGTAATAGTGAATTTTACATGATATTCATTGAAAACAAGTAAATCAGAGACAGTATTTTTACAGAAACAGAAAATAGAGATGCTGCGGAAAACTGTTAATATATTCTAGCGTGTGTTCTCTCTAATGGTCTCTCCACTTGTATGTATAATTCAGTATTTTAAATATAGTGATATTACAAAGTAATAATCATTGATCTTTGAGATTTCTATTTAAACCAGGTAATAAGAAAATATGGGGCATGAGGAAGGTGTGCAGTGCTGAGCGGTAGGGAGGGCTTACCAAGCCCTCAAAGGTAAGAAAGTTTGGGATCACTTTCATCAAACATTGACCAATTGAAACCAAGACGATATGAGGGAGAAATAAATAGGAAAGAAAGAACGAACGAAAGAAAGAAAGATAGAAAGATAGAGAGAAGAAAGAAAGGAAGAAAGAATAGGGACGTCGATTATCAAGGAAGGGGAAAACGTTTGGACAGAATGTTGAAGAGAACCAAAGGTTTAAAATCAAAAAAGAAAGAATATATATTAAATATGCTCAGCTAAACACACTGAGAGCAAGTCAAAGCAATTTACTTCAATAAATGCCAGGACTAGAAAGTATACTATGCCTTGAATAGGGTTCCAGTAGGAAAAGCAGTTTATCAGAAAGCCATCCTTGCTGGCATTTTTCCTGATTATCTCTTAGAACACGGTACTTGGTTCTTAACAGTTTGGAGTATATGCACGCTTCAGAAATGATGCTTCCCATAAATAGCTAATAGTGCTTATCTAGGGCGGTGGAAGACACAGAATCTTCAATGTTTTTATTACGTTCTGGTTTTTAAGTACATGTACGGCACTGCCTGTTAAAATAAAAAAAATGGTATATTCTAACCTGAATCAGGAGATTTGATTCATTTGTGTGGTAAGTAGGTTCCAGGTTAAAGCTGCTTGTCATCTTTACAAATATTATTTCATGTGATTTTTTTCTCCCTAACATGAGAGTATTTTGATAATAGTCAACTTCTGTTTTTAGATCCTAAGAGGAAATAGAAAAACCAAGTCTCACATGTCTAATTACACATTTTTGTCATATTTGTGAATTATGAGTTTTCCTACATTAAAGATATTTTGTTGGATTTTGGTGCTCATTTATTAAACATTGAGAAGAACGTTTTCCTGGTTAATAAAGCTAATTCTAATCTAGGGGTTGAAAGTAAATTTGCAACATTTTGTGATCACTTTTTAAATGGTCTTTTCTGTTTCTTGTGTGATCAAGTGAAATCCTCTGCTATGTTTAACACGTGTTGTTTGCTGGTTAATATTCAAAGGTACTCATGAGAATAATTTTTTTTGTACTTTCGAAGTTTCTTTCTGTATTTTCCTCATTTAAAACATTTCTTGTCTATGAAATACAATCACGTTTATTCCTATTTTCTTTTTCTTATGTAATTACTGATAAATCCTTTCTCTTTAATGGACTGGTAAAGTGTGCACTCAAAAATCACCTTCTATTCCATTTTTTGGCTAGCAGTTTTTTTCTAAAATAGAATACTCTCTTCATATTACATATGTGGAACGATTTATTAATAACCTTATTGTACTGTTTTATTTGGTTTTATTTGGGACCACATCCACTGATATTCAAGCCCTACTCTTGGATCTGCTCTCCATAACTTACTGTACTATGCTGCTTGCTAAAGAGCCCAGATTTCATTAATATATATATACTTCATTTTCAGTTCTGCGATACATATTTTTCATGATGTTTTCTTTACCCTTCCTCCTATGTAAATCACATGAAGTAGAAAAATTATATTCATGTATGCATTATTATTCTTAGAATTATTAGTAACTACATTGTAGATAAACAACTTAAGACACAGAGTTTCAATAAAGTTTTCCTTCCAAAAACATTTCTTGGGAAAGACTCAAGCAGTCATTTTTGAAGTGGATCAAAAATGAGGGTAACCTTCAATGCATCAACAAGATTAAGTCGTATGTGAACCGTAAGTAACAGGTACTCATCGCACAAGTCAAATGGAAACCTGATGATTACAATGGTAATAGTTGCAAAGACCACAAATGCCTATCTTAACGTAAGGTATCTTCCTTCCGGTTTCTGGCCTTGTATTGATCATGCAGGGTCCTGGCCAAAAGTCCACATGCTTTAGGTTGTGTAACCTGGAAATTCATAAGGGACAGAGAGAGACAGTACTGGAGGGGATAAGGCACTTGCCTTGTACACAGCCAATCCAGTTGAATCTCTGTCACGGCATACACTCTCGCAAATGTTCTAAGGGGTCACTCCAGAGTGCAGAGCCAAGAAGAACCCAAGATCACTGTCAGTTGTTGGTCCACACTCTACACCACCCCACGCCCCGCCCAATAAAAATTATTGGAATATAGGAAATCTCTTTGCCATCTCTGGGCCTCAGGTTTCTTCTTGTCCAGAGAATGTTTCCCATTCTCTTAGACTTCCTAGTTTGGAAGAGCTTCCATTCTAGGAAATAGCATAGGAGTCAATAGGAGAGCAAGCTAAGGAGAAACTATCTGTAAGCAAGAAATCCAGGTACAGACACGATCGCCTGGCTCTTCTACAGTTCTGTGTTTACTTTGAGAGCACGATACCAAATTCACAAAGTGCCCAAAGGTTCCAGGCTTTGAATCACCCCAAGTGGTTGGAATTTTGGAAACTCAGTTGACTGTTGGTACTAGAAGCATCTCGAAGGCTTAAATTTTAAGTTCAGATTGTTCCTCTCAGCGTTGAAGGAGATTATTAGTCTCACAGATTTTTTTCATCACCCTCTTGTTCCTTACAGAAAATTTTCAAAATCCATCTGTATTGGGAACTGCACATACTCTGCAGCTTTCCCTTCCCGTGGTGAACAATGCAGCTTCCCAAACAGGAAGTGTCTGCAACTACTCCAGAGTATCTGCTCCAGCTGGTAGTTCTGCTTGGCTCCTGCCCTCAGCCTCTGGCACCTCTTTCCAACCCCTGATGGGTAGTGCCTATCTTTACCAACATTTCAGCACAGCAATGCTGTCTGGAGTGTTTCACCAGAGTCATATATCCACCTCAGCTGCTTCCTACCCGAGTGTTTTGGAATGGGATATTGCAGGAAGTGCTGAAGAGAAGTCTTCCATGGGAGACTTTTCTGTGACTGTCCTTGACCAAGACCCCGCTGTCTCTTCCATGTCTATGGCAGCTCGCTATGAGAAAATCCTAGATACCAACAACACGGTGTCTGTGTACCCATCACTTTCTGCCAGTCTTGTTGAGAGAACACCATCTCTGGTTCCACATCAGAGTCAAAGCCTGTCACTTCCCTACCAGGAAGGAAGCCAGGTGTATTACTATCATCAAGGCACTCTGGGAACTCTCCTTTCCGGCCCGCAGTTCTATGACTCCATGACATACAGAGGGCAAAAGGGCTCTGCCCCCCAAACTTACAGCAACTCATCGCGAGAAATGGTTATGGTTCTCAAGGGGGTCCAGCCCCCAAATAACCAACCACCAGCCTCCTCCTCTGGAATCCACTTCTCTCTGTCTGCTCAACCCATCACAGAATCGAGTTTTCAAGGTGAGTAAAACTAAGAGAAGGGAAACAAAATTCAAAAATTGGGGTCAAAATAGAGGAAAACTCTCCATAGACAGGTGGTATTTAAGTGAAATATACCGAGATTATATCATTCATACTCCTATTCCATGATATGAACGTCCTATTATTTTTTCGAGAAATCGAATACATTGAGACTAGACTACTTTACAATGCTAAGCTCTGTATGGAACATAGTGATTTAAAAGTACCTATTTTTATTTTATTTTTTTTTAAAAAGCTTTAGTTTGGAGCAGGTTGAATCTGGGTCATAGCCTGTACCGCTCAGGGATTACTCCTGGGTCTGTGCTAGGGATCACTCCTGAAGGTGCTCAGGAGATCATACGTGATACTAAAGATCAAACTGAGGTCAGCTGTGCGCAGGGCCAGTGCCTTACCAAATGGACTATCCTTCTGTTCCAAGGCTCTTATTTTTAAGTGCAGTTTACACTGAAACTCTTTCAAATACAAATAGAACCACAAACAGCAGCACCACATGACAAACAGTAAGAACTGCAACATTTACCTCCACTTGTAGCACAGGGCCCTGTCCATTATCCTTAGAATAGCCAGTATCAATGCCTTGCCTATGGCTGGTAGGTGCACTGCTGTTGCACCACTACTTGTGTGGAGGGAATATCTCATTTCCCAGGGACTGATTTCTTCCTTGGTTCCTTTTTAGTGATGAATTACCTGGGGATGGAGACTTCCCTGCCATCGCAAGCTTCAGGTCCTACATTGGGTCTGACCCAAATTTCAGAAATGCCCCCATCATGCAGTAGCAGGATTCAAAGACATGAGAGGAATCCACCACCTGAGCTTCGGGAAGTTCCCATGATATCTGCAGCCCAAAGTAACCAGGCGCTGACCTCAACTCCAACTCAGGAACAAAAAGTTACGAATTTTGACCAGATGAAAACGGGGCTCTCAAAATCTCTGAAGACCTACCAGATCCCAGTCGACCTAGAACAATGCAAAGATCTGCAGGTAATGAACACCACTGACACCATCACTCTGAAGCAGGTGCATGAAAATTCAAGTGGCGCTAAGGGGACCTCCCATCCAACACGGAAGAACAAAAAGGAGGCTTCTGAACCTCTTGAGGGAGAACCCAAGGCCAAAATCCAGCCAAAAGTCCAAGAATGCTTGCTAGGGGGAGCGGGGATTGTTCGTAATGCTGCAGTCAGTGATAGGTGTCCTGTGACCACGGCCAAAACTAACAGCAAACCACAGAAAGCTGCATCCAGCAGGATCAGCAAGACAAAGAGCCATGGGCAGGAGAAGATAGAAAACACCCGAGTAAACTCTAAGAAAGCTAAGGAGTGTAAGCATCCAGGGAACAAGGTCAAGGCAGAAGAAAAGCCCACCATTGGCAAGATGAAACGCAAGAAAAGTCAACGTGAGCTTTGTCAAGAGGCCTTTAAAAAGCCCCGCAGCTGCCTAGGCATGCACATGCTGGAGTCTGTGCAAGTGTTTCATGCTCTGGGGAAGAAGAGTGATCCAAAACCTGGAATCTCTTCCTCCCAGGTCCTGGCTAGCTCCAAGAACCCCAAAGATGTCAAGCCATCCTCAGCTGTCAAGCCATGGCTAGGTGCTACCCGGGATGGAAAAGGCCTTGAGAAAACTCAGGTCAAAGCACAGAAACCAAGTAGCCCTGCTGAAAAACACTTATCTCCAACCGAGTCTGAGCTGCCACCTCCTGGGAAGGTCAAATTGGTACCTTTGCCGTTTCTGACCATGGAGAGGCCTCAAGCTCGACCTGTTCCTCGGAGACCACAGTCTGTGGCCTCACATCGTCCTGCTGCAACTCACCCTGCCAAGCCCGGCTCTACCAATGCAGCTCAGCCAACTGCTGCCAATTCTTCCCGGCCAACCACTGCATTTTTGCCTGGTCCTGCCAAACCTGCTCAGTCCATTTCAACCAACCCATCTCGACCAGGTTTGCTGAACCCTACTAGCCTGCCCTTTCCTCAGGATGCAGCTTCTAAACCTGCTCCCTACAAGACAACAGCTAGCACTTCTCTCTGGAGGGAGGTTCCTCCTGTCTCTGTGAACAAGCGCCAGTCTCCACCCAAACGTCAGAGTCAGTTTCTCCTTCAAGACTTCCGTTTCCAACCGATTCCATGGAGAAAGCCCAATGTTCCCGAGCCAGTCGTGTCAAAGACCATCACCAAAGAGCAGAGACCAGAGCGTGAGGCTATGAAAAGGAAGGCTCAGCAGGAGCGTGAGAATGCTGCCAAACACACCTCTTTGGGGAAAGTGCAGTTCTTTATTGAGAGAGAAAAAGAGATGGACATCTCCCTCTCCTATGGCTACGTAATGTGAGTAGCTGGAATGGTAGGTTCCACTTGAGGTACCAGATGGTTGCCTTAGACAAACACAGAAATACCATACACAGTTGGTTTATTCTAATAAATTTTTAACAAATTGAAGAGATGCATCGTAGTTAATTGGTTGTTAATAAAAGTTCTGAAGTTTGAGATGCTGTCAAATGTGGTTGTTTTGGGGAGGGGCTGGGGGTTGAAGTATGGCATGGGAAAGAATGGGAAGTTATAGAAAGGACAAAGGGGGAATAGACAAGACTCTGAGAAAGAGAACCTTGGTCCAGGGTTCTAAAGCCCATCAGAGGAGAAATTGCATGGGCCTGATGAAGAGTGGGGTGGGGTCAGAGGAAGAGTATAGCTGACAGGGCATTTGCTCTGCAAGCAAGAAGGACCCAGTTCAATTCTTGCATTCCTTTAGGGTTCCCAGAGACCCACCAGATGTGAAACTTGAGCGCAGAGCCAGGAGTAAGACCAGAGCACAGTCAAGAATGCCCCATCCCTGGTGTCCTCCAAAAAAAAAATGAGAGAAATGACACGGTCTGGGGGTTTGGAATTAAAGAATAAATTTGGAATAGGCTAAAGAAGGCAAATGAGTCTAAGGTGACCAGAAGAAAAGTTAAATTTCTTTCATGGAGGCTGTGTCTATGCCTCATGGCCACCTTTGGAAAATAACCAAATTTGAGACACATCTCTAAAAGGTTTGGGTGGTCTATCCATAAATGATGGCTGGGGGATGCGACCACATAGACTGGGGAATGAACCTTCCAGAGGATTGGTCAGCGCCCTCAGAGACATTCAAGGATGACTCTTAACAGGGACCAAGCCAAGAGAACAGTTGCAGCATGAAGCCTGAAGATGAGCTCCTGGGAGATGCAGAGATAAGTCACCATGTCCTCGGGCCCTCTGTTCAGCACCCCTAGCTGCAACATTTTCCTTATTCCCAACAATATTCAGAGTCGCTATCACGGTGAACCTTTGCTAGCTAGTTTCAACAATGAGGTCCATTGCCTCTGTAAGTCTTTGGATTTGTAAACTCCCCACGGTGGTCAAGCCTGCTTTCAGGCAACGACATCTGGACATTTCTGTCGGGGGGAGCTCAAATTATATTACCTTGAGGGGCTGCTCTGTGGTCTTCCATGGTCCCGGGTGCCTGTAGCCTTCTCTAAACATCGCTGTTAACTGCAGCTCACCCAAGAACCAACGTTCTCAGTGTCGTTGGGGCTGCTGTTGCGGGACGTACCAGACTAAGACATGCGCACTAGGTCACCACTCCCAAAGCGGTCGGTACCGCTTGACCTTGAGCCTGGAAGGTGGTGGCGGAAAGAGATGGTCCTAAGAGAGTTAATGGGGTGATGGATGGATGGCAGGGAAACCGGGAAGGGTAGGGACCTGGACAGCTGGTGATCAGCATGGGAGAGTTGGTGGATGTTTTTTAATTACGTTAACATGTTTTTCGTAAATGATAAGCAAAACAAAAATACGAAAATAAGATAGGTTCCAAAGAACAGTTTACATATAAGACCGAGAGAGCTGAAAGGGCTGGCATTCCTTCTGGAGCTTTCAATCATACCATATACTAAAGATGGTATTTTCACATCTCTTAGCTGCGGAGAGGAATAGTGAGAAACAGAATGCCACCAGAAAAGCAAACTGGATGACCACGGTTCATAAAAGCCAGGTGGAAGGTGTTCACATGGATCCCAAGTGCAAGTGGGTTAACAGGAACATACATTTCACTAAGTCCGCTTGGTACCAGTAACTACTTTGGTGGAAATGGAGCAACACGGATGCAGTTTCTGACAGACCTGAGACTAAACTGCTAAGAAATTTTCCCAGGAAAGGGTAGTTGACTGGCTAGGAACAGAACAACTTGAAAAGGGTTTTGCTACCTTTCATGTATGGCTAGAGGAAAATGATCCCAGTCAACTCTCCAAACGAACAAGCTTCAACTCCCTTGAAGGAAAGTTGTATTCACTGAGGAAAAAATGCTGGGAGAACAGTCTGAAATGATGGGAAAAGAGACAATAAGTGCAAAAGGAAGGACTTGAAATTTGGCGAAAACAAAGCTTGAAACAACAAGATCTGGTGAGCACATGATTTACTGGGAATGGGTTCTGAGGAGGAAAAGAGCGGTATCAGGGATGTGAACAAGGAACATCCAAGTGAAGGAAGACTTTTAGCTAGCTGATTACCCCATGGGCAACATGGTTGCAAGACTACCAGAACTTCCCAAGGAATTGACTTTAAGTTTCTTTCTTTTATATGGTCACTTACAACCTGTATTCTTTGCCTTCTTCGACGACAACTTGGAGTGTTCGTTTCTTTCTCAATATTCTGTTCACTTGTGTAAGCATCTTTAACAACTGCTGGATAACACAAGTATTTGATCAGACTTATTTTGTACTATCATCTTTAGTTGAGATTACTGACAACTAGGTCTAAAGTGAAGTTTGTTTTGATTGGTAGAAGTAGAGTACCGAGGACTAGGGATGGAATTAGAGATTATAGGGTACCACATTCAGTTCCTAATAAAACAAGTCAAGGACAGTGTCCCTAATAGACTATTGAAAAAGACATCCATCTCTGTTTAACATGTAAATTCAGCATATTATATATTAAATTAAAAATGGATTAATATTCCTGTATTTGGTCTTTTAAAGACATTCAAGGTTGGTTCAGGAAACAAACACTGCCTATGAAATCATAACAACTTAATCATAAAAACCTGATTACTACTTCAGTTTCCATGAATGTCAGCGCTAAGAATGATTTCGCTTGATCTCCCTAGTGCATATGATAGGCATATGAATACATCCGTGTGAATAAATAATTGGTATCAAATTTCCAGTCTCACCATACATGGTTGTGGGCATTGTGAAATAGTTTTATATATTTTCGAAATTTTGCAATAAGATCTCTGGGTGTGAATCCTTGAATCATAAATACCTTTTCGTGTGCTCCAGCACCACCTCCTCCCACCTTAATTACTATATGTATGACTTCCTAAGGAGTCATTTGCTTTGTTCACTTTGTTTTAGTCCTTCTCTCTCTCTCTCTTTTCAAATGTGAGTTATCTGTTTCAAATCAAGGTGCATGTATTTGTTATGGCAGTTTTAATCTTTATGAGTGATTTAAAATTTCTTCATTTATTTTTTAATTGAATCACCATGAGATGGGCCATTGCAAAGCTATTTTGTGCAATTTAATTTTTAATCCTTTCAGTGAAGCCAAGTAAAATCTCTTACACGTGAAATTCAGAATTTCCATATTTCATGTGAATCAAAACTGATTGTTTTTGTGTGTTTTTTTAATTTTTTTATTATTTTTTATTGATAGAAAAGGGATCACCTAATAATGGGTGTTGGGAGGATCCTCCCAGGATGGGAGATGCATGCTGAAAGTAGACTCTAGACCGAACATGATTGCCACTCAATGCCTCTTTTGGTATGTTTTTTAGATAATTCTTCCCCTCCTCTGTTTGCTTAGGACCAGGAATTTGCCTCTCCCCTCCCTGTTCTTTCAGGAAGCCAGAGAGACATCTTCAGGCAGGAAGAGCATGAAACTTACATAGAAGTGGTACTGCATGGACAGTATCATGTTAAGCGAAATGAGTCAGAAAGAGAGGGACAGACAGAGCAAGATTGCATTCACCCGGAGAACATAAAATAACAAAATAGGAGACGAACTCCCAAGAGTGGCCGAGATTAGTGTCAGGAATTTTTCTTCATAGCTTGGAGACCAACCACACAGGCTAGCAGAAAAGGCAGCTCAGATAGAGAATGGAGCACCAAATAAAGGGTGTTGGGAGGATCCTCCCAGGATGGGAGATGCATGCTGAAAGTAGACTCTAGACCGAACATGATTGCCACTCAATGCCTCTTTTGCAAACCACAACACCTAAAAGGAGACAGAGAACAAAGGGGAATGCCCTCCCACAGAGTCAGGGTGGGATGAGGGGATGGGGGGTGGGAGGCATACTGGGATCCCTGGTGGTGGGAAATGGGCACTGGTGGAGGGATGGGTATTTGATCATTGTATAAATGAAACCCACGCACAAAAATTCATATGTCTACAACCGTACCTCATGGTGTCTCACTAATAAAAATTTAAAAATTTAAAATAAAAAAATTGGAACATAAAGTAAAAATACAACAAGAGAAAGATCTCACAATAGCAAAGAGGGCTATAGTACTCAAAACGTTGAGAAACAGGCACATTGGCAAGTATTTTTAAATACGCATCCAGGAGAGAATATAGCATTGTTCGTGAACAAATCTACTCTATGGATTCATCTCATCCTTGAAATGGAAAAGGACAATGTGTTACAGTTTCCAATTTGCAAATAAGATCTATACCATCTACTTTTTGCTATGTTTCTATGCTTTACCGAGTATTATCCTGATTTTTAAATTTACTTTTAGGATTAAAATAGTATTTGCCTGCATCAAACTTTTTAAGTAAATGTTTTATTAGAAATGATTTTTAATGATTAAGAATGTTTTATTCACATGTCATTTTCTAAAAGAAACATATAGGCCAAAGAGCTAGTGCAGCATGAAGAGGGTGTTTACCTTGTATGCAGCTAACCTGAGTTCAATTCCCAGAACCCTGAGCTTGCTCGGGGTGATCTCTGGATACAGGGTCTAAAGTGAGCCTGGAGCACATCTGGGTGCACTCCCCTCCACACATACAAGGAAGAAAAGAAAAGAAAAACATATAACTGATTCTTGAGTAACATAGACGTTAAGGGTGCTAACTCCTCTATAACTTTTGAAAACCCCCAAATTTAATAGATAGTCTGCTCTTGACCAAGAAGATGGTTTTCTAATAGTATTTAATTCCATTGTCTGCAATTAGTACTATGTGTGGCCTGACAATCTGTAAATTTTGATACATTTAAAAACTTTTATGGATTTTATAATAGACTTTATAATACATTTGTATTTTAAGGTAGTAAGTGATAATTTATATTTCTATTTGTGTGGGGTATTTGGGCCGTAGTATGTGGTGCTTGGGACTTCAGACTCTGTGCTCAAGGGTCATTCCTGGTGGTGCCAGCCATTAATTTGGGTTGACAGTGTGCATGGTAAGTGCTTGAACCCCTATACAAAGTCTGGGGTCCAACCAAATCAATTATCTGCATATACTTTATACATGCATGGCATACTTTTCCTTAGATTTTTTTATATTTCTAGGATATATTGATCATCTTTAATTATTTCACATCCCTACCAATGTCCAAAAATTTTCAAAATACAGTTATTGAAAAATATCATAGAGAAGTCCAAATTTGTATTGTTCATGGGATAACTATATTACGAAGAAAGTAGAACCACAATAAACATGCAAGTAAAATGCAGGTACATTTCTTTGGAGTCTTTCAATTATGCATTTATATTAGTCTCTACACAAGTATGATTTTTAAATAGTCAATTTCAATTACTATCAAAAGTTTATTGAGACTTTATGATTGTAATGTTTTACTGCTAAGATGACATTGATGTGAACATTTATATCTATTTGTCTTCTTTTCTAATTGTTTACATAAGATCAATTCTTCACAGCTAACTTACTTGTGACCGGATATGTAGCTCAGGACAAAAGAACTTGGCCTGCGTGTATGAAACTTTGATTTCTGTTCTTCGCACTATAGAAACAAAAGCAAAACCATTAACTGTGGTTGGAAATAGGCCTCGGTGGTAAAATATTTGCCTCACATTTCTGAGGTTCTGGGTTTGATCCCTGAATTTCCATCTACACACACAAAAGTTAACTTACAACAAAGTCTCACACTGGAGACCTAACTGGGCCCGCTCAAGAAAATCGATGAACAATGGGAGGAGAGTGACAGTGACACTGACTTAATGAACATTAAACTGCTTTAAGCTATATATTGCCTAACTATTAAAAGGATTTAATTCTCAATAAAATAGCTTGAAAAAGTCTTTTTTCTAGCACCTCTGTTAGGGAAAGATAGCACCTGTTTTTTCAATATTTGTAATTTGGGGGGACATTTTAATTTCTCATTTTAATTTGTGCTCTTTGTCTACTAGTGAGCTTGAAAATTGCTCTTGTATGGTACTACATGGAAAATATTATGCTATGGGATATGAGTCAGAAAGAGAGGGACAGACATAGAAAGACCGCATGCATCTGGGTAACATAAAGTAACAAAACAAGAGACTAACACCCAAGAACAGCTGTGTTAAATACCAGGTTGTTCACTCCATGGCTTAGAGGCCAGCTGCACTGTCTAGGGGTAAAGGCAGCGCAGATAGAGAAGGGAGCACCCAATAAAGGGTGCTGGGAAGATCTGCCCAGGATGGGAGATGCCTGCTGAAAGTAGTCTATGGACTGAACAGGATTGCCACCCAATGTCTCTTCTGCAGAACACAGCACCCAAAAGGAGAGATAGAACAAAAGGGAGTGCCCTACCAAAGAGGCAGGGTGGGATGGGGGATGGGGCTGGTGGTGGGATGGGCACTCCATCACTGTATAACTGAAACCCAAGCTCAACAACCTGTAAGTCTACAACTGTACCTCATGGTGTTTCACTACTCAAACAAAACAGAACAAAACAAAAATTAAAAAAAAATATTGCTCTTGTGTTTACTAGTCATTTACACTTCTTTCAATAGAGATTATGTGATCATGGTTTATGCTTATTTTTTCTATTCAAGTGTAATAGCTCAATACTGATTTATTTCACAGCACTAATTTTTTTAAAACCATTCATCCTTGGCCTATCATATTAATTGCCAGTATTTGTTCGTTTTGCTTGTTTTTTGATGACTTAATTTGGTTTTTGTCCTTTTCTTACAGATTGTAAAATTTTGAACACAAATGAGCATATGTTTTTCTTTATCTTCTACAGTTTTAAACTGAGAACAACTGTTTGTTTTCTACAAATAAGATACCTGTGCATTTACTATTTCTTCTCATTTTATTTACGTTTTAACACATCCTGATTCATCTACAACTTATCCTAGTCAGTGTTCTCATATTGAAAGAAACCACCAATTTTTTCAATCATAGCACTGTAGCACTGTCCTCCCGCGGTTCATTCATTTGCTCGAGCGGGAACCAGTAACATCTTACAACAAATTGTGAGACTTGTTGTCACTGGCTTTGGCCTATCGAACACGTCATGGGTATCTTGCCAGGCTCTTGCTATGTGGACGAGATACTCTGGGTAGCTTGCCGGGCAGAGGAATCGGAATCAGGCTTGGCCTCCTGCAAGGCAAATGCCCTACCCGCTGTGCTGTAAACGTTATCTAAAATATACTAGAAATACCAAATGTTGTTTCTTTAACAGTGCAATATAAAGGATTATTTCGTAATTTTCTTGATGTGTTAATGAAATAGCTAAGCTCTTGAGTATCATGGGAGTATTTTTCTAACACAAGAGTCTGACGAAGGTGAAACTGTTATAACCGTCTTGTAGGATTCCATCTCCCTAGCCTGCTTCATTCTACCCCGCTCTCTATCCAATCCGGTCTTCTTCTTGGGATTCTGACCTCCTGATTGGCTAGCCTCTACCTTTCAACTGCCTACTTTATGACATCATTCTCCCACCAAACCAACCACCAACTGGTAGAATCTTGGGGGTCCCATGTAGTTGCTTGTAAACAAATTTGAATCGTCATGGCAAGTGACGAGTGACCAATGACCAATCACCAGTGAGCAGTCCTCTCCACTGAACACTTGCGGTCTTAAGCCGCTTCAGTGTTCAGACGTACTCTCGTACCGTCTCCTCTTCTCGTCTACCTTTCATCGGTATTTCCTCTTCTCTGACCATGTCAGGTAAGGAATAATACTTTTCAAAGCTTTTCATTAGATTTATCATCCCTAAACTTAGCAGTCAAGGAAAAACAGCACGTAGTAATGAAAGAAAGTATTCAAGTCGAATTTGATAAGCCTCATTTTAGCTTGACTTTGACATTTGCTGTGTGATTTTAGACATTGGCTTACTTTCTCTCACATACAAAGTGTTTTTCCTCATTGATTACATTATACTTTAGACATACTTAGGAGCTCAAATACACACACCCACACATATAAATATATATGAGTGTTGATTCTCTGTGTTTCCTTTTTCCTTGTAATAGTGAATTTTACATGATATTCATTGAAAACAAGTAAATCAGAGACAGTATTTTTACAGAAACAGAAAATAGAGATGCTGCGGAAAACTGTTAATATATTCTAGCGTGTGTTCTCTCTAATGGTCTCTCCACTTGTATGTATAATTCAGTATTTTAAATATAGTGATATTACAAAGTAATAATCATTGATCTTTGAGATTTCTATTTAAACCAGGTAATAAGAAAATATGGGGCATGAGGAAGGTGTGCAGTGCTGAGCGGTAGGGAGGGCTTACCAAGCCCTCAAAGGTAAGAAAGTTTGGGATCACTTTCATCAAACATTGACCAATTGAAACCAAGACGATATGAGGGAGAAATAAATAGGAAAGAAAGAACGAACGAAAGAAAGAAAGATAGAAAGATAGAGAGAAGAAAGAAAGGAAGAAAGAATAGGGACGTCGATTATCAAGGAAGGGGAAAACGTTTGGACAGAATGTTGAAGAGAACCAAAGGTTTAAAATCAAAAAAGAAAGAATATATATTAAATATGCTCAGCTAAACACACTGAGAGCAAGTCAAAGCAATTTACTTCAATAAATGCCAGGACTAGAAAGTATACTATGCCTTGAATAGGGTTCCAGTAGGAAAAGCAGTTTATCAGAAAGCCATCCTTGCTGGCATTTTTCCTGATTATCTCTTAGAACACGGTACTTGGTTCTTAACAGTTTGGAGTATATGCACGCTTCAGAAATGATGCTTCCCATAAATAGCTAATAGTGCTTATCTAGGGCGGTGGAAGACACAGAATCTTCAATGTTTTTATTACGTTCTGGTTTTTAAGTACATGTACGGCACTGCCTGTTAAAATAAAAAAAATGGTATATTCTAACCTGAATCAGGAGATTTGATTCATTTGTGTGGTAAGTAGGTTCCAGGTTAAAGCTGCTTGTCATCTTTACAAATATTATTTCATGTGATTTTTTTCTCCCTAACATGAGAGTATTTTGATAATAGTCAACTTCTGTTTTTAGATCCTAAGAGGAAATAGAAAAACCAAGTCTCACATGTCTAATTACACATTTTTGTCATATTTGTGAATTATGAGTTTTCCTACATTAAAGATATTTTGTTGGATTTTGGTGCTCATTTATTAAACATTGAGAAGAACGTTTTCCTGGTTAATAAAGCTAATTCTAATCTAGGGGTTGAAAGTAAATTTGCAATATTTTGTGATCACTTTTTAAATGGTCTTTTCTGTTTCTTGTGTGATCAAGTGAAATCCTCTGCTATGTTTAACACGTGTTGTTTGCTGGTTAATATTCAAAGGTACTCATGAGAATAATTTTTTTGTACTTTCGAAGTTTCTTTCTGTATTTTCCTCATTTAAAACATTTCTTGTCTATGAAATACAATCACGTTTATTCCTATTTTCTTTTTCTTATGTAATTACTGATAAATCCTTTCTCTTTAATGGACTGGTAAAGTGTGCACTCAAAAATCACCTTCTATTCCATTTTTTGGCTAGCAGTTTTTTTCTAAAATAGAATACTCTCTTCATATTACATATGTGGAACGATTTATTAATAACCTTATTGTACTGTTTTATTTGGTTTTATTTGGGACCACATCCACTGATATTCAAGCCCTACTCTTGGATCTGCTCTCCATAACTTACTGTACTATGCTGCTTGCTAAAGAGCCCAGATTTCATTAATATATATATACTTCATTTTCAGTTCTGCGATACATATTTTTCATGATGTTTTCTTTACCCTTCCTCCTATGTAAATCACATGAAGTAGAAAAATTATATTCATGTATGCATTATTATTCTTAGAATTATTAGTAACTACATTGTAGATAAACAACTTAAGACACAGAGTTTCAATAAAGTTTTCCTTCCAAAAACATTTCTTGGGAAAGACTCAAGCAGTCATTTTTGAAGTGGATCAAAAATGAGGGTAACCTTCAATGCATCAACAAGATTAAGTCGTATGTGAACCGTACGTAACAGGTACTCATCGCACAAGTCAAATGGAAACCTGATGATTACAATGGTAATAGTTGCAAAGACCACAAATGCCTATCTTAACGTAAGGTATCTTCCTTCCGGTTTCTGGCCTTGTATTGATCATGCAGGGTCCTGGCCAAAAGTCCACATGCTTTAGGTTGTGTAACCTGGAAATTCATAAGGGACAGAGAGAGACAGTACTGGAGGGGATAAGGCACTTGCCTTGTACACAGCCAATCCAGTTGAATCTCTGTCACGGCATACACTCTCGCAAATGTTCTAAGGGGTCACTCCAGAGTGCAGAGCCAAGAAGAACCCAAGATCACTGTCAGTTGTTGGTCCACACTCTACACCACCCCACGCCCCGCCCAATAAAAATTATTGGAATATAGGAAATCTCTTTGCCATCTCTGGGCCTCAGGTTTCTTCTTGTCCAGAGAATGTTTCCCATTCTCTTAGACTTCCTAGTTTGGAAGAGCTTCCATTCTAGGAAATAGCATAGGAGTCAATAGGAGAGCAAGCTAAGGAGAAACTATCTGTAAGCAAGAAATCCAGGTACAGACACGATCGCCTGGCTCTTCTACAGTTCTGTGTTTACTTTGAGAGCACGATACCAAATTCACAAAGTGCCCAAAGGTTCCAGGCTTTGAATCACCCCAAGTGGTTGGAATTTTGGAAACTCAGTTGACTGTTGGTACTAGAAGCATCTCGAAGGCTTAAATTTTAAGTTCAGATTGTTCCTCTCAGCGTTGAAGGAGATTATTAGTCTCACAGATTTTTTTCATCACCCTCTTGTTCCTTACAGAAAATTTTCAAAATCCATCTGTATTGGGAACTGCACATACTCTGCAGCTTTCCCTTCCCGTGGTGAACAATGCAGCTTCCCGAACAGGAAGTGTCTGCAACTACTCCAGAGTATCTGCTCCAGCTGGTAGTTCTGCTTGGCTCCTGCCCTCAGCCTCTGGCACCTCTTTCCAACCCCTGATGGGTAGTGCCTATCTTTACCAACATTTCAGCACAGCAATGCTGTCTGGAGTGTTTCACCAGAGTCATATATCCACCTCAGCTGCTTCCTACCCGAGTGTTTTGGAATGGGATATTGCAGGAAGTGCTGAAGAGAAGTCTTCCATGGGAGACTTTTCTGTGACTGTCCTTGACCAAGACCCCGCTGTCTCTTCCATGTCTATGGCAGCTCGCTATGAGAAAATCCTAGATACCAACAACACGGTGTCTGTGTACCCATCACTTTCTGCCAGTCTTGTTGAGAGAACACCATCTCTGGTTCCACATCAGAGTCAAAGCCTGTCACTTCCCTACCAGGAAGGAAGCCAGGTGTATTACTATCATCAAGGCACTCTGGGAACTCTCCTTTCCGGCCCGCAGTTCTATGACTCCATGACATACAGAGGGCAAAAGGGCTCTGCCCCCCAAACTTACAGCAACTCATCGCGAGAAATGGTTATGGTTCTCAAGGGGGTCCAGCCCCCAAATAACCAACCACCAGCCTCCTCCTCTGGAATCGACTTGTCTCTGTCTGCTCACCCCATCACAGAATCGAGTTTTCAAGGTGAGTAAAACTAAGAGAAGGGAAACAAAATTCAAAAATTGGGGTCAAAATAGAGGAAAACTCTCCATAGACAGGTGGTATTTAAGTGAAATATACCGAGATTATATCATTCATACTCCTATTCCATGATATGAACGTCCTATTATTTTTTCGAGAAATCGAATACATTGAGACTAGACTACTTTACAATGCTAAGCTCTGTATGGAACATAGTGATTTAAAAGTACCTATTTTTATTTTATTTTTTTTAAAAAGCTTTAGTTTGGAGCAGGTTGAATCTGGGTCATAGCCTGTACCGCTCAGGGATTACTCCTGGGTCTGTGCTAGGGATCACTCCTGAAGGTGCTCAGGAGATCATACGTGATACTAAAGATCAAACTGAGGTCAGCTGTGCGCAGGGCCAGTGCCTTACCAAATGGACTATCCTTCTGTTCCAAGGCTCTTATTTTTAAGTGCAGTTTACACTGAAACTCTTTCAAATACAAATAGAACCACAAACAGCAGCACCACATGACAAACAGTAAGAACTGCAACATTTACCTCCACTTGTAGCACAGGGCCCTGTCCATTATCCTTAGAATAGCCAGTATCAATGCCTTGCCTATGGCTGGTAGGTGCACTGCTGTTGCACCACTACTTGTGTGGAGGGAATATCTCATTTCCCAGGGACTGATTTCTTCCTTGGTTCCTTTTTAGTGATGAATTACCTGGGGATGGAGACTTCCCTGCCATCGCAAGCTTCAGGTCCTACATTGGGTCTGACCCAAATTTCAGAAATGCCCCCATCATGCAGTAGCAGGATTCAAAGACATGAGAGGAATCCACCACCTGAGCTTCGGGAAGTTCCCATGATATCTGCAGCCCAAAGTAACCAGGCGCTGACCTCAACTCCAACTCAGGAACAAAAAGTTACGAATTTTGACCAGATGAAAACGGGGCTCTCAAAATCTCTGAAGACCTACCAGATCCCAGTCGACCTAGAACAATGCAAAGATCTGCAGGTAATGAACACCACTGACACCATCACTCTGAAGCAGGTGCATGAAAATTCAAGTGGCGCTAAGGGGACCTCCCATCCAACACGGAAGAACAAAAAGGAGGCTTCTGAACCTCTTGAGGGAGAACCCAAGGCCAAAATCCAGCCAAAAGTCCAAGAATGCTTGCTAGGGGGAGCGGGGATTGTTCGTAATGCTGCAGTCAGTGATAGGTGTCCTGTGACCACGGCCAAAACTAACAGCAAACCACAGAAAGCTGCATCCAGCAGGATCAGCAAGACAAAGAGCCATGGGCAGGAGAAGATAGAAAACACCCGAGTAAACTCTAAGAAAGCTAAGGAGTGTAAGCATCCAGGGAACAAGGTCAAGGCAGAAGAAAAGCCCACCATTGGCAAGATGAAACGCAAGAAAAGTCAACGTGAGCTTTGTCAAGAGGCCTTTAAAAAGCCCCGCAGCTGCCTAGGCATGCACATGCTGGAGTCTGTGCAAGTGTTTCATGCTCTGGGGAAGAAGAGTGATCCAAAACCTGGAATCTCTTCCTCCCAGGTCCTGGCTAGCTCCAAGAACCCCAAAGATGTCAAGCCATCCTCAGCTGTCAAGCCATGGCTAGGTGCTACCCGGGATGGAAAAGGCCTTGAGAAAACTCAGGTCAAAGCACAGAAACCAAGTAGCCCTGCTGAAAAACACTTATCTCCAACCGAGTCTGAGCTGCCACCTCCTGGGAAGGTCAAATTGGTACCTTTGCCGTTTCTGACCATGGAGAGGCCTCAAGCTCGACCTGTTCCTCGGAGACCACATTCTGTGGCCTCACATCGTCCTGCTGCAACTCACCCTGCCAAGCCCGGCTCTACCAATGCAGCTCAGCCAACTGCTGCCAATTCTTCCCGGCCAACCACTGCATTTTTGCCTGGTCCTGCCAAACCTGCTCAGTCCATTTCAACCAACCCATCTCGACCAGGTTTGCTGAACCCTACTAGCCTGCCCTTTCCTCAGGATGCAGCTTCTAAACCTGCTCCCTACAAGACAACAGCTAGCACTTCTCTCTGGAGGGAGGTTCCTCCTGTCTCTGTGAACAAGCGCCAGTCTCCACCCAAACGTCAGAGTCAGTTTCTCCTTCAAGACTTCCGTTTCCAACCGATTCCATGGAGAAAGCCCAATGTTCCCGAGCCAGTCGTGTCAAAGACCATCACCAAAGAGCAGAGACCAGAGCGTGAGGCTATGAAAAGGAAGGCTCAGCAGGAGCGTGAGAATGCTGCCAAACACACCTCTTTGGGGAAAGTGCAGTTCTTTATTGAGAGAGAAAAAGAGATGGACATCTCCCTCTCCTATGGCTACGTAATGTGAGTAGCTGGAATGGTAGGTTCCACTTGAGGTACCAGATGGTTGCCTTAGACAAACACAGAAATACCATACACAGTTGGTTTATTCTAATAAATTTTTAACAAATTGAAGAGATGCATCGTAGTTAATTGGTTGTTAATAAAAGTTCTGAAGTTTGAGATGCTGTCAAATGTGGTTGTTTTGGGGAGGGGCTGGGGGTTGAAGTATGGCATGGGAAAGAATGGGAAGTTATAGAAAGGACAAAGGGGGAATAGACAAGACTCTGAGAAAGAGAACCTTGGTCCAGGGTTCTAAAGCCCATCAGAGGAGAAATTGCATGGGCCTGATGAAGAGTGGGGTGGGGTCAGAGGAAGAGTATAGCTGACAGGGCATTTGCTCTGCAAGCAAGAAGGAACCAGTTCAATTCTTGCATTCCTTTAGGGTTCCCAGAGACCCACCAGATGTGAAACTTGAGCGCAGAGCCAGGAGTAAGACCAGAGCACAGTCAAGAATGCCCCATCCCTGGTGTCCTCCAAAAAAAAAAAATGAGAGAAATGACACGGTCTGGGGGTTTGGAATTAAAGAATAAATTTGGAATAGGCTAAAGAAGGCAAATGAGTCTAAGGTGACCAGAAGAAAAGTTAAATTTCTTTCATGGAGGCTGTGTCTATGCCTCATGGCCACCTTTGGAAAATAACCAAATTTGAGACACATCTCTAAAAGGTTTGGGTGGTCTATCCATAAATGATGGCTGGGGGATGCGACCACACAGACTGGGGAATGAACCTTCCAGAGGATTGTTCAGCGCCCTCAGAGACATTCAAGGATGACTCTTAACAGGGACCAAGCCAAGAGAACAGTTGCAGCATGAAGCCTGAAGATGAGCTCCTGGGAGATGCAGAGATAAGTCACCATGTCCTCGGGCCCTCTGTTCAGCACCCCTAGCTGCAACATTTTCCTTATTCCCAACAATATTCAGAGTCGCTATCACGGTGACCCTTTGCTAGCTAGTTTCAACAATGAGGTCCATTGCCTCTGTAAGTCTTTGGATTTGTAAACTCCCCACGGTGGTCAAGCCTGCTTTCAGGCAACGACATCTGGACATTTCTGTCGGGGGGAGCTCAAATTATATTACCTTGAGGGGCTGCTCTGTGGTCTTCCATGGTCCCGGGTGCCTGTAGCCTTCTCTAAACATCGCTGTTAACTGCAGCTCACCCAAGAACCAACGTTCTCAGTGTCGTTGGGGCTGCTGTTGCGGGACGTACCGGACTAAGACATGCGCACTAGGTCACCACTCCCAAAGCGGTCGGTACCGCTTGACCTTGAGCCTGGAAGGTGGTGGCGGAAAGAGATGGTCCTAGGAGAGTTAATGGGGTGATGGATGGATGGCAGGGAAACCGGGAAGGGTAGGGACCTGGACAGCTGGTGATCAGCATGGGAGAGTTGGTGGATGTTTTTTAATTACGTTAACATGTTTTTCGTAAATGATAAGCAAAACAAAAATACGAAAATAAGATAGGTTCCAAAGAACAGGTTACATATAAGACCGAGAGAGCTGAAAGGGCTGGCATTCCTTCTGGAGCTTTCAATCATACCATATACTAAAGATGGTATTTTCACATCTCTTAGCTGCGGAGAGGAATAGTGAGAAACAGAATGCCACCAGAAAAGCAAACTGGATGACCACGGTTCATAAAAGCCAGGTGGAAGGTGTTCACATGGATCCCAAGTGCAAGTGGGTTAACAGGAACATACATTTCACTAAGTCCGCTTGGTACCAGTAACTACTTTGGTGGAAATGGAGCAACACGGATGCAGTTTCTGACAGACCTGAGACTAAACTGCTAAGAAATTTTCCCAGGAAAGGGTAGTTGACTGGCTAGGAACAGAACAACTTGAAAAGGGTTTTGCTACCTTTCATGTATGGCTAGAGGAAAATGATCCCAGTCAACTCTCCAAACGAACAAGCTTCAACTCCCTTGAAGGAAAGTTGTATTCACTGAGGAAAAAATGCTGGGAGAACAGTCTGAAATGATGGGAAAAGAGACAATAAGTGCAAAAGGAAGGACTTGAAATTTGGCGAAAACAAAGCTTGAAACAACAAGATCTGGTGAGCACATGATTTACTGGGAATGGGTTCTGAGGAGGAAAAGAGCGGTATCAGGGATGTGAACAAGGAACATCCAAGTGAAGGAAGACTTTTAGCTAGCTGATTACCCCATGGGCAACATGGTTGCAAGACTACCAGAACTTCCCAAGGAATTGACTTTAAGTTTCTTTCTTTTATATGGTCACTTACAACATGTATTCTTTGCCTTCTTCGACGACAACTTGGAGTTTTCGTTTCTTTCTCAATATTCTGTTCACTTGTGTAAGCATCTTTAACAACTGCTGGATAACACAAGTATTTGATCAGACTTATTTTGTACTATCATCTTTAGTTGAGATTACTGACAACTAGGTCTAAAGTGAAGTTTGTTTTGATTGGTAGAAGTAGAGTACCGAGGACTAGGGATGGAATTAGAGATTATAGGGTACCACATTCAGTTCCTAATAAAACAAGTCAAGGACAGTGTCCCTAATAGACTATTGAAAAAGACATCCATCTCTGTTTAACATGTAAATTCAGCATATTATATATTAAATTAAAAATGGATTAATATTCCTGTATTTGGTCTTTTAAAGACATTCAAGGTTGGTTCAGGAAACAAACACTGCCTATGAAATCATAACAAATTAATCATAAAAACCTGATTACTACTTCAGTTTCCAAGAATGTCAGCGCTAAGAATGATTTCCCTTGATCTCCCTAGTGCATATGATAGGCATATGAATACATCCGTGTGAATAAATAATTGGTATCAAATTTCCAGTCTCACCATACATGGTTGTGGGTATTGTGAAATAGTTTTATATATTTTCGAAATTTTGCAATAAGATCTCTGGGTGTGAATCCTTGAATCATAAATACCTTTTCGTGTGCTCCAGCACCACCTCCTCCCACCTTAATTACTATATATATGACCTCCTAAGGAGTCATTTGCTTTGTTCACTTTGTTTTAGTCCTTCTCTCTCTCTCTCTTTTCAAATGTGAGTTATCTGTTTCAAATCAAGGTGCATGTATTTGTTATGGCAGTTTTAATCTTTATGAGTGATTTAAAATTTCTTCATTTATTTTTTAATTGAATCACCATGAGATGGGCCATTGCAAAGCTATTTTGTGCAATTTAATTTTTAATCCTTTCAGTGAAGCCAAGTAAAATCTCTTACACGTGAAATTCAGAATTTCCATATTTCATGTGAATCAAAACTGATTGTTTTTGTGTGTTTTTTTAATTTTTTATTAGTTTTTATTGATAGAAAAGGGATCACCAAATAATGGGTGTTGGGAGGATCCTCCCAGGATGGGAGATGCATGCTCAAAGTAGACTCTAGACCGAACGTGATTGCCACTCAATGCCTCTTTTGGTATGTTTTTTAGATAATTCTTCCCCTCCTCTGTTTGCTTAGGACCAGGAATTTGCCTCTCCCCTCCCTGTTCTTTCAGGAAGCCAGAGAGACATCTTCAGGCAGGAAGAGCATGAAATTTACATAGAAGTGGTACTGCATGGACAGTATCATGTTAAGCGAAATGAGTCAGAAAGAGAGGGACAGACAGAGCAAGATTGCATTCACCCGGAGAACATAAAATAACAAAATAGGAGACGAACTCCCAAGAGTGGCCGAGATTAGTGTCAGGAATTTTTCTTCATAGCTTGGAGACCAACCACATACGCTAGCAGAAAAGGCAGCTCAGATAGAGAATGGAGCACCAAATAAAGGGTGTTGAGAGGATCCTCCCAGGATGGGAGAAAGTGCTGAACATAGACTAGAGACCAAGCATGATTTTCACTCAGTGCCTCTTTTGCAAACCACAACACCTAAAAGGAGACAGAGAACAAAGGGGAATGCCCTCCCACAGAGTCAGGGTGGGATGAGGGGATGGGGGGTGGGAGGCATACTGGGATCCCTGGTGGTGGGAAATGGGCACTGGTGGAGGGATGGGTATTTGATCATTGTATAAATGAAACCCACGCACAAAAATTCATATGTCTACAACCGTACCTCATGGTGTCTCACTAATAAAAATTTAAAAATTAAAAATAAAAAAATTGGAACATAAAGTAAAAATACAACAAGAGAAAGATCTCACAATAGCAAAGAGGGCTATAGTACTCAAAACGTTGAGAAACAGGCACATTGGCAAGTATTTTTAAATACGCATCCAGGAGAGAATATAGCATTGTTCGTGAACAAATCTACTCTATGGATTCATCTCATCCTTGAAATGGAAAAGGACAATGTGTTACAGTTTCCAATTTGCAAATAAGATCTATACCATCTACTTTTTGCTATGTTTCTATGCTTTACCGAGTATTATCCTGATTTTTAAATTTACTTTTAGGATTAAAATAGTATTTGCCTGCATCAAACTTTTTAAGTAAATGTTTTATTAGAAATGATTTTTAATGATTAAGAATGTTTTATTCACATGTCATTTTCTAAAAGAAACATATAGGCCAAAGAGCTAGTGCAGCATGAAGAGGGTGTTTACCTTGTATGCAGCTAACCTGAGTTCAATTCCCAGAACCCTGAGCTTGCTCGGGGTGATCTCTGGATACAGGGTCTGAAGTGAGCCTGGAGCACATCTGGGTGCACTCCCCTCCACACATACAAGGAAGAAAAGAAAAGAAAAACATATAACTGATTCTTGAGTAACATAGACGTTAAGGGTGCTAACTCCTCTATAACTTTTGAAAACCCCCAAATTTAATAGATAGTCTGCTCTTGACCAAGAAGATGGTTTTCTAATAGTATTTAATTCCATTGTCTGCAATTAGTACTATGTGTGGCCTGTCAATCTGTAAATTTTGATACATTTAAAAACTTTTATGGATTTTATAATAGACTTTATAATACATTTGTATTTTAAGGTAGTAAGTGATAATTTATATTTCTATTTGTGTGGGGTATTTGGGCCGTAGTATGTGGTGCTTGGGACTTCAGACTCTGTGCTCAAGGGTCATTCCTGGTGGTGCCAGCCATTAATTTGGGTTGACAGTGTGCATGGTAAGTGCTTGAACCCCTATACAAAGTCTGGGGTCCAACCAAATCAATTATCTGCATATACTTTATACATGCATGGCATACTTTTCCTTAGATTTTTTTATATTTCTAGGATATATTGATCATCTTTAATTATTTCACATCCCTACCAATGTCCAAAAATTTTCAAAATACAGTTATTGAAAAATATCATAGAGAAGTCCAAATTTGTATTGTTCATGGGATAACTATATTACGAAGAAAGTAGAACCACAATAAACATGCAAGTAAAATGCAGGTACATTTCTTTGGAGTCTTTCAATTATGCATTTATATTAGTCTCTACACAAGTATGATTTTTAAATAGTCAATTTCAATTACTATCAAAAGTTTATTGAGACTTTATGATTGTAATGTTTTACTGCTAAGATGACATTGATGTGAACATTTATATCTATTTGTCTTCTTTTCTAATTGTTTACATAAGATCAATTCTTCACAGCTAACTTACTTGTGACCGGATATGTAGCTCAGGACAAAAGAACTTGGCCTGCGTGTATGAAACTTTGATTTCTGTTCTTCGCACTATAGAAACAAAAGCAAAACCATTAACTGTGGTTGGAAATAGGCCTCGGTGGTAAAATATTTGCCTCACATTTCTGAGGTTCTGGGTTTGATCCCTGAATTTCCATCTACACACACAAAAGTTAACTTACAACAAAGTCTCACACTGGAGACCTAACTGGGCCCGCTCAAGAAAATCGATGAACAATGGGAGGAGAGTGACAGTGACACTGACTTAATGAACATTAAACTGCTTTAAGCTATATATTGCCTAACTATTAAAAGGATTTAATTCTCAATAAAATAGCTTGAAAAAGTCTTTTTTCTAGCACCTCTGTTAGGGAAAGATAGCACCTGTTTTTTCAATATTTGTAATTTGGGGGGACATTTTAATTTCTCATTTTAATTTGTGCTCTTTGTCTACTAGTGAGCTTGAAAATTGCTCTTGTATGGTACTACATGGAAAATATTATGCTATGGGATATGAGTCAGAAAGAGAGGGACAGACATAGAAAGACCGCATGCATCTGGGTAACATAAAGTAACAAAACAAGAGACTAACACCCAAGAACAGCTGTGTTAAATACCAGGTTGTTCACTCCATGGCTTAGAGGCCAGCTGCACTGTCTAGGGGTAAAGGCAGCGCAGATAGAGAAGGGAGCACCCAATAAAGGGTGCTGGGAAGATCTGCCCAGGATGGGAGATGCCTGCTGAAAGTAGTCTATGGACTGAACAGGATTGCCACCCAATGTCTCTTCTGCAGAACACAGCACCCAAAAGGAGAGATAGAACAAAAGGGAGTGCCCTACCAAAGAGGCAGGGTGGGATGGGGGATGGGGCTGGTGGTGGGATGGGCACTCCATCACTGTATAACTGAAACCCAAGCTCAACAACCTGTAAGTCTACAACTGTACCTCATGGTGTTTCACTACTCAAACAAAACAGAACAAAACAAAAATTAAAAAAAAATATTGCTCTTGTGTTTACTAGTCATTTACACTTCTTTCAATAGAGATTATGTGATCATGGTTTATGCTTATTTTTTCTATTCAAGTGTAATAGCTCAATACTGATTTATTTCACAGCACTAATTTTTTTAAAACCATTCATCCTTGGCCTATCATATTAATTGCCAGTATTTGTTCGTTTTGCTTGTTTTTTGATGACTTAATTTGGTTTTTGTCCTTTTCTTACAGATTGTAAAATTTTGAACACAAATGAGCATATGTTTTTCTTTATCTTCTACAGTTTTAAACTGAGAACAACTGTTTGTTTTCTACAAATAAGATACCTGTGCATTTACTATTTCTTCTCATTTTATTTACGTTTTAACACATCCTGATTCATCTACAACTTATCCTAGTCAGTGTTCTCATATTGAAAGAAACCACCAATTTTTTCAATCATAGCACTGTAGCACTGTCCTCCCGCGGTTCATTCATTTGCTCGAGCGGGAACCAGTAACATCTTACAACAAATTGTGAGACTTGTTGTCACTGGCTTTGGCCTATCGAACACGTCATGGGTATCTTGCCAGGCTCTTGCTATGTGGACGAGATACTCTGGGTAGCTTGCCGGGCAGAGGAATCGGAATCAGGCTTGGCCTCCTGCAAGGCAAATGCCCTACCCGCTGTGCTGTAAACGTTATCTAAAATATACTAGAAATACCAAATGTTGTTTCTTTAACAGTGCAATATAAAGGATTATTTCGTAATTTTCTTGATGTGTTAATGAAATAGCTAAGCTCTTGAGTATCATGGGAGTATTTTTCTAACACAAGAGTCTGACGAAGGTGAAACTGTTATAACCGTCTTGTAGGATTCCATCTCCCTAGCCTGCTTCATTCTACCCCGCTCTCTATCCAATCCGGTCTTCTTCTTGGGATTCTGACCTCCTGATTGGCTAGCCTCTACCTTTCAACTGCCTACTTTATGACATCATTCTCCCACCAAACCAACCACCAACTGGTAGAATCTTGGGGGTCCCATGTAGTTGCTTGTAAACAAATTTGAATCATCATGGCAAGTGACGAGTGACCAATGACCAATCACCAGTGAGCAGTCCTCTCCACTGAACACTTGCGGTCTTAAGCCGCTTCAGTGTTCAGACGTACTCTCGTACCGTCTCCTCTTCTCGTCTACCTTTCATCGGTATTTCCTCTTCTCTGACCATGTCAGGTAAGGAATAATACTTTTCAAAGCTTTTCATTAGATTTATCATCCCTAAACTTAGCAGTCAAGGAAAAACAGCACGTAGTAATGAAAGAAAGTATTCAAGTCGAATTTGATAAGCCTCATTTTAGCTTGACTTTGACATTTTCTGTGTGATTTTAGACATTGGCTTACTTTCTCTCACATACAAAGTGTTTTTCCTCATTGATTACATTATACTTTAGACATACTTAGGAGCTCAAATACACACACCCACACATATAAATATATATGAGTGTTGATTCTCTGTGTTTCCTTTTTCCTTGTAATAGTGAATTTTACATGATATTCATTGAAAACAAGTAAATCAGAGACAGTATTTTTACAGAAACAGAAAATAGAGATGCTGCGGAAAACTGTTAATATATTCTAGCGTGTGTTCTCTCTAATGGTCTCTCCACTTGTATGTATAATTCAGTATTTTAAATATAGTGATATTACAAAGTAATAATCATTGATCTTTGAGATTTCTATTTAAACCAGGTAATAAGAAAATATGGGGCATGAGGAAGGTGTGCAGTGCTGAGCGGTAGGGAGGGCTTACCAAGCCCTCAAAGGTAAGAAAGTTTGGGATCACTTTCATCAAACATTGACCAATTGAAACCAAGACGATATGAGGGAGAAATAAATAGGAAAGAAAGAACGAACGAAAGAAAGAAAGATAGAAAGATAGAGAGAAGAAAGAAAGGAAGAAAGAATAGGGACGTCGATTATCAAGGAAGGGGAAAACGTTTGGACAGAATGTTGAAGAGAACCAAAGGTTTAAAATCAAAAAAGAAAGAATATATATTAAATATGCTCAGCTAAACACACTGAGAGCAAGTCAAAGCAATTTACTTCAATAAATGCCAGGACTAGAAAGTATACTATGCCTTGAATAGGGTTCCAGTAGGAAAAGCAGTTTATCAGAAAGCCATCCTTGCTGGCATTTTTCCTGATTATCTCTTAGAACACGGTACTTGGTTCTTAACAGTTTGGAGTATATGCACGCTTCAGAAATGATGCTTCCCATAAATAGCTAATAGTGCTTATCTAGGGCGGTGGAAGACACAGAATCTTCAATGTTTTTATTACGTTCTGGTTTTTAAGTACATGTACGGCACTGCCTGTTAAAATAAAAAAAATGGTATATTCTAACCTGAATCAGGAGATTTGATTCATTTGTGTGGTAAGTAGGTTCCAGGTTAAAGCTGCTTGTCATCTTTACAAATATTATTTCATGTGATTTTTTTCTCCCTAACATGAGAGTATTTTGATAATAGTCAACTTCTGTTTTTAGATCCTAAGAGGAAATAGAAAAACCAAGTCTCACATGTCTAATTACACATTTTTGTCATATTTGTGAATTATGAGTTTTCCTACATTAAAGATATTTTGTTGGATTTTGGTGCTCATTTATTAAACATTGAGAAGAACGTTTTCCTGGTTAATAAAGCTAATTCTAATCTAGGGGTTGAAAGTAAATTTGCAATATTTTGTGATCACTTTTTAAATGGTCTTTTCTGTTTCTTGTGTGATCAAGTGAAATCCTCTGCTATGTTTAACACGTGTTGTTTGCTGGTTAATATTCAAAGGTACTCATGAGAATAATTTTTTTGTACTTTCGAAGTTTCTTTCTGTATTTTCCTCATTTAAAACATTTCTTGTCTATGAAATACAATCATGTTTATTCCTATTTTCTTTTTCTTATGTAATTACTGATAAATCCTTTCTCTTTAATGGACTGGTAAAGTGTGCACTCAAAAATCACCTTCTATTCCATTTTTTGGCTAGCAGTTTTTTTCTAAAATAGAATACTCTCTTCATATTACATATGTGGAACGATTTATTAATAACCTTATTGTACTGTTTTATTTGGTTTTATTTGGGACCACATCCACTGATATTCAAGCCCTACTCTTGGATCTGCTCTCCATAACTTACTGTACTATGCTGCTTGCTAAAGAGCCCAGATTTCATTAATATATATATACTTCATTTTCAGTTCTGCGATACATATTTTTCATGATGTTTTCTTTACCCTTCCTCCTATGTAAATCACATGAAGTAGAAAAATTATATTCATGTATGCATTATTATTCTTAGAATTATTAGTAACTACATTGTAGATAAACAACTTAAGACACAGAGTTTCAATAAAGTTTTCCTTCCAAAAACATTTCTTGGGAAAGACTCAAGCAGTCATTTTTGAAGTGGATCAAAAATGAGGGTAACCTTCAATGCATCAACAAGATTAAGTCGTATGTGAACCGTACGTAACAGGTACTCATCGCACAAGTCAAATGGAAACCTGATGATTACAATGGTAATAGTTGCAAAGACCACAAATGCCTATCTTAACGTAAGGTATCTTCCTTCCGGTTTCTGGCCTTGTATTGATCATGCAGGGTCCTGGCCAAAAGTCCACATGCTTTAGGTTGTGTAACCTGGAAATTCATAAGGGACAGAGAGAGACAGTACTGGAGGGGATAAGGCACTTGCCTTGTACACAGCCAATCCAGTTGAATCTCTGTCACGGCATACACTCTCGCAAATGTTCTAAGGGGTCACTCCAGAGTGCAGAGCCAAGAAGAACCCAAGATCACTGTCAGTTGTTGGTCCACACTCTACACCACCCCACGCCCCGCCCAATAAAAATTATTGGAATATAGGAAATCTCTTTGCCATCTCTGGGCCTCAGGTTTCTTCTTGTCCAGAGAATGTTTCCCATTCTCTTAGACTTCCTAGTTTGGAAGAGCTTCCATTCTAGGAAATAGCATAGGAGTCAATAGGAGAGCAAGCTAAGGAGAAACTATCTGTAAGCAAGAAATCCAGGTACAGACACGATCGCCTGGCTCTTCTACAGTTCTGTGTTTACTTTGAGAGCACGATACCAAATTCACAAAGTGCCCAAAGGTTCCAGGCTTTGAATCACCCCAAGTGGTTGGAATTTTGGAAACTCAGTTGACTGTTGGTACTAGAAGCATCTCGAAGGCTTAAATTTTAAGTTCAGATTGTTCCTCTCAGCGTTGAAGGAGATTATTAGTCTCACAGATTTTTTTCATCACCCTCTTGTTCCTTACAGAAAATTTTCAAAATCCATCTGTATTGGGAACTGCACATACTCTGCAGCTTTCCCTTCCCGTGGTGAACAATGCAGCTTCCCGAACAGGAAGTGTCTGCAACTACTCCAGAGTATCTGCTCCAGCTGGTAGTTCTGCTTGGCTCCTGCCCTCAGCCTCTGGCACCTCTTTCCAACCCCTGATGGGTAGTGCCTATCTTTACCAACATTTCAGCACAGCAATGCTGTCTGGAGTGTTTCACCAGAGTCATATATCCACCTCAGCTGCTTCCTACCCGAGTGTTTTGGAATGGGATATTGCAGGAAGTGCTGAAGAGAAGTCTTCCATGGGAGACTTTTCTGTGACTGT
Source organism: Sorex fumeus (assembly GCF_029834395.1). NCBI lineage: Eukaryota > Metazoa > Chordata > Mammalia > Eulipotyphla > Soricidae > Sorex > Sorex fumeus. The sequence goes on from NW_026606203.1 coordinate 2,011,366, forward strand.
CCTTGACCAAGACCCCGCTGTCTCTTCCATGTCTATGGCAGCTCGCTATGAGAAAATCCTAGATACCAACAACACGGTGTCTGTGTACCCATCACTTTCTGCCAGTCTTGTTGAGAGAACACCATCTCTGGTTCCACATCAGAGTCAAAGCCTGTCACTTCCCTACCAGGAAGGAAGCCAGGTGTATTACTATCATCAAGGCACTCTGGGAACTCTCCTTTCCGGCCCGCAGTTCTATGACTCCATGACATACAGAGGGCAAAAGGGCTCTGCCCCCCAAACTTACAGCAACTCATCGCGAGAAATGGTTATGGTTCTCAAGGGGGTCCAGCCCCCAAATAACCAACCACCAGCCTCCTCCTCTGGAATCGACTTGTCTCTGTCTGCTCACCCCATCACAGAATCGAGTTTTCAAGGTGAGTAAAACTAAGAGAAGGGAAACAAAATTCAAAAATTGGGGTCAAAATAGAGGAAAACTCTCCATAGACAGGTGGTATTTAAGTGAAATATACCGAGATTATATCATTCATACTCCTATTCCATGATATGAACGTCCTATTATTTTTTCGAGAAATCGAATACATTGAGACTAGACTACTTTACAATGCTAAGCTCTGTATGGAACATAGTGATTTAAAAGTACCTATTTTTATTTTATTTTTTTTTAAAAAGCTTTAGTTTGGAGCAGGTTGAATCTGGGTCATAGCCTGTACCGCTCAGGGATTACTCCTGGGTCTGTGCTAGGGATCACTCCTGAAGGTGCTCAGGAGATCATACGTGATACTAAAGATCAAACTGAGGTCAGCTGTGCGCAGGGCCAGTGCCTTACCAAATGGACTATCCTTCTGTTCCAAGGCTCTTATTTTTAAGTGCAGTTTACACTGAAACTCTTTCAAATACAAATAGAACCACAAACAGCAGCACCACATGACAAACAGTAAGAACTGCAACATTTACCTCCACTTGTAGCACAGGGCCCTGTCCATTATCCTTAGAATAGCCAGTATCAATGCCTTGCCTATGGCTGGTAGGTGCACTGCTGTTGCACCACTACTTGTGTGGAGGGAATATCTCATTTCCCAGGGACTGATTTCTTCCTTGGTTCCTTTTTAGTGATGAATTACCTGGGGATGGAGACTTCCCTGCCATCGCAAGCTTCAGGTCCTACATTGGGTCTGACCCAAATTTCAGAAATGCCCCCATCATGCAGTAGCAGGATTCAAAGACATGAGAGGAATCCACCACCTGAGCTTCGGGAAGTTCCCATGATATCTGCAGCCCAAAGTAACCAGGCGCTGACCTCAACTCCAACTCAGGAACAAAAAGTTACGAATTTTGACCAGATGAAAACGGGGCTCTCAAAATCTCTGAAGACCTACCAGATCCCAGTCGACCTAGAACAATGCAAAGATCTGCAGGTAATGAACACCACTGACACCATCACTCTGAAGCAGGTGCATGAAAATTCAAGTGGCGCTAAGGGGACCTCCCATCCAACACGGAAGAACAAAAAGGAGGCTTCTGAACCTCTTGAGGGAGAACCCAAGGCCAAAATCCAGCCAAAAGTCCAAGAATGCTTGCTAGGGGGAGCGGGGATTGTTCGTAATGCTGCAGTCAGTGATAGGTGTCCTGTGACCACGGCCAAAACTAACAGCAAACCACAGAAAGCTGCATCCAGCAGGATCAGCAAGACAAAGAGCCATGGGCAGGAGAAGATAGAAAACACCCGAGTAAACTCTAAGAAAGCTAAGGAGTGTAAGCATCCAGGGAACAAGGTCAAGGCAGAAGAAAAGCCCACCATTGGCAAGATGAAACGCAAGAAAAGTCAACGTGAGCTTTGTCAAGAGGCCTTTAAAAAGCCCCGCAGCTGCCTAGGCATGCACATGCTGGAGTCTGTGCAAGTGTTTCATGCTCTGGGGAAGAAGAGTGATCCAAAACCTGGAATCTCTTCCTCCCAGGTCCTGGCTAGCTCCAAGAACCCCAAAGATGTCAAGCCATCCTCAGCTGTCAAGCCATGGCTAGGTGCTACCCGGGATGGAAAAGGCCTTGAGAAAACTCAGGTCAAAGCACAGAAACCAAGTAGCCCTGCTGAAAAACACTTATCTCCAACCGAGTCTGAGCTGCCACCTCCTGGGAAGGTCAAATTGGTACCTTTGCCGTTTCTGACCATGGAGAGGCCTCAAGCTCGACCTGTTCCTCGGAGACCACAGTCTGTGGCCTCACATCGTCCTGCTGCAACTCACCCTGCCAAGCCCGGCTCTACCAATGCAGCTCAGCCAACTGCTGCCAATTCTTCCCGGCCAACCACTGCATTTTTGCCTGGTCCTGCCAAACCTGCTCAGTCCATTTCAACCAACCCATCTCGACCAGGTTTGCTGAACCCTACTAGCCTGCCCTTTCCTCAGGATGCAGCTTCTAAACCTGCTCCCTACAAGACAACAGCTAGCACTTCTCTCTGGAGGGAGGTTCCTCCTGTCTCTGTGAACAAGCGCCAGTCTCCACCCAAACGTCAGAGACAGTTTCTCCTTCAAGACTTCCGTTTCCAACCGATTCCATGGAGAAAGCCCAATGTTCCCGAGCCAGTCGTGTCAAAGACCATCACCAAAGAGCAGAGACCAGAGCGTGAGGCTATGAAAAGGAAGGCTCAGCAGGAGCGTGAGAATGCTGCCAAACACACCTCTTTGGGGAAAGTGCAGTTCTTTATTGAGAGAGAAAAAGAGATGGACATCTCCCTCTCCTATGGCTACGTAATGTGAGTAGCTGGAATGGTAGGTTCCACTTGAGGTACCAGATGGTTGCCTTAGACAAACACAGAAATACCATACACAGTTGGTTTATTCTAATAAATTTTTAACAAATTGAAGAGATGCATCGTAGTTAATTGGTTGTTAATAAAAGTTCTGAAGTTTGAGATGCTGTCAAATGTGGTTGTTTTGGGGAGGGGCTGGGGTTTGAAGTATGGCATGGGAAAGAATGGGAAGTTATAGAAAGGACAAAGGGGGAATAGACAAGACTCTGAGAAAGAGAACCTTGGTCCAGGGTTCTAAAGCCCATCAGAGGAGAAATTGCATGGGCCTGATGAAGAGTGGGGTGGGGTCAGAGGAAGAGTATAGCTGACAGGGCATTTGCTCTGCAAGCAAGAAGGACCCAGTTCAATTCTTGCATTCCTTTAGGGTTCCCAGAGACCCACCAGATGTGAAACTTGAGCGCAGAGCCAGGAGTAAGACCAGAGCACAGTCAAGAATGCCCCATCCCTGGTGTCCTCCAAAAAAAAAAAATGAGAGAAATGACACGGTCTGGGGGTTTGGAATTAAAGAATAAATTTGGAATAGGCTAAAGAAGGCAAATGAGTCTAAGGTGACCAGAAGAAAAGTTAAATTTCTTTCATGGAGGCTGTGTCTATGCCTCATGGCCACCTTTGGAAAATAACCAAATTTGAGACACATCTCTAAAAGGTTTGGGTGGTCTATCCATAAATGATGGCTGGGGGATGCGACCACATAGACTGGGGAATGAACCTTCCAGAGGATTGGTCAGCGCCCTCAGAGACATTCAAGGATGACTCTTAACAGGGACCAAGCCAAGAGAACAGTTGCAGCATGAAGCCTGAAGATGAGCTCCTGGGAGATGCAGAGATAAGTCACCATGTCCTCGGGCCCTCTGTTCAGCACCCCTAGCTGCAACATTTTCCTTATTCCCAACAATATTCAGAGTCGCTATCACGGTGACCCTTTGCTAGCTAGTTTCAACAATGAGGTCCATTGCCTCTGTAAGTCTTTGGATTTGTAAACTCCCCACGGTGGTCAAGCCTGCTTTCAGGCAACGACATCTGGACATTTCTGTCGGGGGGAGCTCAAATTATATTACCTTGAGGGGCTGCTCTGTGGTCTTCCATGGTCCCGGGTGCCTGTAGCCTTCTCTAAACATCGCTGTTAACTGCAGCTCACCCAAGAACCAACGTTCTCAGTGTCGTTGGGGCTGCTGTTGCGGGACGTACCGGACTAAGACATGCGCACTAGGTCACCACTCCCAAAGCGGTCGGTACCGCTTGACCTTGAGCCTGGAAGGTGGTGGCGGAAAGAGATGGTCCTAAGAGAGTTAATGGGGTGATGGATGGATGGCAGGGAAACCGGGAAGGGTAGGGACCTGGACAGCTGGTGATCAGCATGGGAGAGTTGGTGGATGTTTTTTAATTACGTTAACATGTTTTTCGTAAATGATAAGCAAAACAAAAATACGAAAATAAGATAGGTTCCAAAGAACAGTTTACATATAAGACCGAGAGAGCTGAAAGGGCTGGCATTCCTTCTGGAGCTTTCAATCATACCATATACTAAAGATGGTATTTTCACATCTCTTAGCTGCGGAGAGGAATAGTGAGAAACAGAATGCCACCAGAAAAGCAAACTGGATGACCACGGTTCATAAAAGCCAGGTGGAAGGTGTTCACATGGATCCCAAGTTCAAGTGGGTTAACAGGAACATACATTTCACTAAGTCCGCTTGGTACCAGTAACTACTTTGGTGGAAATGGAGCAACACGGATGCAGTTTCTGACAGACCTGAGACTAAACTGCTAAGAAATTTTCCCAGGAAAGGGTAGTTGACTGGCTAGGAACAGAACAACTTGAAAAGTGTTTTGCTACCTTTCATGTATGGCTAGAGGAAAATGATGCCAGTCAACTCTCTAAACGAACAAGCTTCAACTCCCTTGAAGGAAAGTTGTATTCACTGAGGAAAAAATGCTGGGAGAACAGTCTGAAATGATGGGAAAAGAGACAATAAGTGCAAAAGGAAGGACTTGAAATTTGGCGAAAACAAAGCTTGAAACAACAAGATCTGGTGAGCACATGATTTACTGGGAATGGGTTCTGAGGAGGAAAAGAGCGGTATCAGGGATGTGAACAAGGAACATCCAAGTGAAGGAAGACTTTTAGCTAGCTGATTACCCCATGGGCAACATGGTTGCAAGACTACCAGAACTTCCCAAGGAATTGACTTTAAGTTTCTTTCTTTTATATGGTCACTTACAACCTGTATTCTTTGCCTTCTTCGACGACAACTTGGAGTGTTCGTTTCTTTCTCAATATTCTGTTCACTTGTGTAAGCATCTTTAACAACTGCTGGATAACACAAGTATTTGATCAGACTTATTTTGTACTATCATCTTTAGTTGAGATTACTGACAACTAGGTCTAAAGTGAAGTTTGTTTTGATTGGTAGAAGTAGAGTACCGAGGACTAGGGATGGAATTAGAGATTATAGGGTACCACATTCAGTTCCTAATAAAACAAGTCAAGGACAGTGTCCCTAATAGACTATTGAAAAAGACATCCATCTCTGTTTAACATGTAAATTCAGCATATTATATATTAAATTAAAAATGGATTAATATTCCTGTATTTGGTCTTTTAAAGACATTCAAGGTTGGTTCAGGAAACAAACACTGCCTATGAAATCATAACAACTTAATCATAAAAACCTGATTACTACTTCAGTTTCCATGAATGTCAGCGCTAAGAATGATTTCCCTTGATCTCCCTAGTGCATATGATAGGCATATGAATACATCCGTGTGAATAAATAATTGGTATCAAATTTCCAGTCTCACCATACATGGTTGTGGGTATTGTGAAATAGTTTTATATATTTTCGAAATTTTGCAATAAGATCTCTGGGTGTGAATCCTTGAATCATAAATACCTTTTTCGTGTGCTCCAGCACCACCTCCTCCCACCTTAATTACTATATATATGACCTCCTAAGGAGTCATTTGCTTTGTTCACTTTGTTTTAGTCCTTCTCTCTCTCTCTCTTTTCAAATGTGAGTTATCTGTTTCAAATCAAGGTGCATGTATTTGTTATGGCAGTTTTAATCTTTATGAGTGATTTAAAATTTCTTCATTTATTTTTTAATTGAATCACCATGAGATGGGCCATTGCAAAGCTATTTTGTGCAATTTAATTTTTAATCCTTTCAGTGAAGCCAAGTAAAATCTCTTACACGTGAAATTCAGAATTTCCATATTTCATGTGAATCAAAACTGATTGTTTTTGTGTGTTTTTTTAATTTTTTTATTATTTTTTATTGATAGAAAAGGGATCACCTAATAATGGGTGTTGGGAGGATCCTCCCAGGATGGGAGATGCATGCTGAAAGTAGACTCTAGACCGAACATGATTGCCACTCAATGCCTCTTTTGGTATGTTTTTTAGATAATTCTTCCCCTCCTCTGTTTGCTTAGGACCAGGAATTTGCCTCTCCCCTCCCTGTTCTTTCAGGAAGCCAGAGAGACATCTCCAGGCAGGAAGAGCATGAAACTTACATAGAAGTGGTACTGCATGGACAGTATCATGTTAAGCGAAATGAGTCAGAAAGAGAGGGACAGACAGAGCAAGATTGCATTCACCCGGAGAACATAAAATAACAAAATAGGAGACGAACTCCCAAGAGTGGCCGAGATTAGTGTCAGGAATTTTTCTTCATAGCTTGGAGACCAACCACACACGCTAGCAGAAAAGGCAGCTCAGATAGAGAATGGAGCACCAAATAAAGGGTGTTGGGAGGATCCTCCCAGGATGGGAGATGCATGCTGAAAGTAGACTCTAGACCGAACATGATTGCCACTCAATGCCTCTTTTGCAAACCACAACACCTAAAAGGAGACAGAGAACAAAGGGGAATGCCCTCCCACAGAGTCAGGGTGGGATGAGGGGATGGGGGGTGGGAGGCATACTGGGATCCCTGGTGGTGGGAAATGGGCACTGGTGGAGGGATGGGTATTTGATCATTGTATAAATGAAACCCACGCACAAAAATTCATATGTCTACAACCGTACCTCATGGTGTCTCACTAATAAAAATTTAAAAATTAAAAATAAAAAAATTGGAACATAAAGTAAAAATACAACAAGAGAAAGATCTCACAATAGCAAAGAGGGCTATAGTACTCAAAACGTTGAGAAACAGGCACATTGGCAAGTATTTTTAAATACGCATCCAGGAGAGAATATAGCATTGTTCGTGAACAAATCTACTCTATGGATTCATCTCATCCTTGAAATGGAAAAGGACAATGTGTTACAGTTTCCAATTTGCAAATAAGATCTATACCATCTACTTTTTGCTATGTTTCTATGCTTTACCGAGTATTATCCTGATTTTTAAATTTACTTTTAGGATTAAAATAGTATTTGCCTGCATCAAACTTTTTAAGTAAATGTTTTATTAGAAATGATTTTTAATGATTAAGAATGTTTTATTCACATGTCATTTTCTAAAAGAAACATATAGGCCAAAGAGCTAGTGCAGCATGAAGAGGGTGTTTACCTTGTATGCAGCTAACCTGAGTTCAATTCCCAGAACCCTGAGCTTGCTCGGGGTGATCTCTGGATACAGGGTCTGAAGTGAGCCTGGAGCACATCTGGGTGCCCTCCCCTCCACACATACAAGGAAGAAAAGAAAAGAAAAACATATAACTGATTCTTGAGTAACATAGACGTTAAGGGTGCTAACTCCTCTATAACTTTTGAAAACCCCCAAATTTAATAGATAGTCTGCTCTTGACCAAGAAGATGGTTTTCTAATAGTATTTAATTCCATTGTCTGCAATTAGTACTATGTGTGGCCTGACAATCTGTAAATTTTGATACATTTAAAAACTTTTATGGATTTTATAATAGACTTTATAATACATTTGTATTTTAAGGTAGTAAGTGATAATTTATATTTCTATTTGTGTGGGGTATTTGGGCCGTAGTACGTGGTGCTTGGGACTTCAGACTCTGTGCTCAAGGGTCATTCCTGGTGGTGCCAGCCATTAATTTGGGTTGACAGTGTGCATGGTAAGTGCTTGAACCCCTATACAAAGTCTGGGGTCCAACCAAATCAATTATCTGCATATACTTTATACATGCATGGCATACTTTTCCTTAGATATTTTTATATTTCTAGGATATATTGATCATCTTTAATTATTTCACATCCCTACCAATGTCCAAAAATTTTCAAAATACAATTATTGAAAAATATCATAGAGAAGTCCAAATTTGTATTGTTCATGGGATAACTATATTACGAAGAAAGTAGAACCACAATAAACATGCAAGTAAAATGCAGGTACATTTCTTTGGAATCTTTCAATTATGCATTTATATTAGTCTCTACACAAGTATGATTTTAAATAATCAATTTCAATTACTATAAAGTGTTTATTGAGACTTTATAATTGTAATGTTTTACTGCTAAGATGACATTGATGTGAACATTTATATCTATTTGTCTATTTTTCTAATTGTTTACATAAGATCAATTCTTCACAGCTAACTTACTTGTGACCGGATATGTAGCTCAGGACAAAAGAACTTGGCCTGCGTGTATGAAACTTTGATTTCTGTACTTCGCACTATAGAAACAAAAGCAAAACCATTAACTGTGGTTGGAAATAGGCCTCGGTGGAAAAATATTTGCCTCACATTTCTGAGGTTCTGGGTTTGATCCCTGAATTTCCATCTACACACACAAAAGCTAACTTACAACAAATTCTCACACCGGAGACCTAACTGGGCCCGCTCAAGAAAATCGATGAACAATGGGAGGAGAGTGACAGTGACACTGACTTAATGAACATTAAACTGCTTTAAGCTATATATTGCCTAACTATTAAAAGGATTTAATTCTCAATAAAATAGCTTGAAAAAGTCTTTTTTCTACCACCTCTGCTAGGGAAAGTTAGCACCTGTTTTTTCAATATTTGTAATTTGGGGGGACATTTTAATTTCTCATTTTAATTTGTGCTCTTTGTCTACTAGTGAGCTTGAAAATTGCTCTTGTATGGTACTACATGGAAAATATTATGCTATGGGAAATGAGTCAGAAAGAGAGGGACAGACATAGAAAGACCGCATGCATCTGGGTAACATAAAGTAACAAAACAAGAGACTAACACCCAAGAACAGCTGTGTTAAATACCAGGTTGTTCACTCCATGGCTTAGAGGCCAGCTGCACTGTCTAGGGGTAAAGGCAGCGCAGATAGAGAAGGGAGCACCCAATAAAGGGTGCTGGGAAGATCTGCCCAGGATGGGAGATGCCTGCTGAAAGTAGTCTATGGACCGAACAGGATTGCCACCCAATGTCTCTTCTGCAGAACACAGCACCCAAAAGGAGAGATAGAACAAAAGGGAGTGCCCTACCAAAGAGGCAGGGTGGGATGGGGGATGGGGCTGGTGGTGGGATGGGCACTCCATCACTGCATAACTGAAACCCAAGCTCAACAACCTGTAAGTCTACAACTGTACCTCATGGTGTTTCACTACTCAAACAAAACAGAACAAAACAAAAATTAAAAAAAAATATTGCTCTTGTGTTTACTAGTCATTTACACTTCTTTCAATAGAGATTATGTGATCATGGTTTATGCTTATTTTTTCTATTCAAGTGTAATAGCTCAATACTGATTTATTTCACAGCACTAATTTTTTTAAAACCATTCATCCTTGGCCTATCATATTAATTGCCAGTATTTGTTGGTTTTGCTTGTTTTTTGATGACTTAATTTGGTTTTTGTCCTTTTCTTACAGATTGTAAAATTTTGAACACAAATGAGCATATGTTTTTCTTTATCTTCTACAGTTTTAAACTGAGAACAACTGTTTGTTTTGTACAAATAAGATACCTGTGCATTTACTATTTCTTCTCATTTTATTTACGTTTTAACACATCCTGATTCATCTACAACTTATCCTAGTCAGTGTTCTCATATTGAAAGAAACCACCAATTTTTTCAATCATAGCACTGTAGCACTGTCCTCCCGCGGTTCATTCATTTGCTCGAGCGGGAACCAGTAACATCTTACAACAAATTGTGAGACTTGTTGTCACTGGCTTTGGCCTATCGAACACGTCATGGGTATCTTGCCAGGCTCTTGCTATGTGGACGAGATACTCTGGGTAGCTTGCCGGGCAGAGGAATCGGAATCAGGCTTGGCCTCCTGCAAGGCAAATGCCCTACCCGCTGTGCTGTAAACGTTATCTAAAATATACTAGAAATTCCAAATGTTGTTACTTTAACAGTGCAATATAAAGGATTATTTCGTAATTTTCTTGATGTGTTAATGAAATAGCTAAGCTCTTGAGTATCATGGGAGTATTTTTCTAACACAAGAGTCTGACGAAGGTGAAACTGTTATAACCGTCTTGTAGGATTCCATCTCCCTAGCCTGCTTCATTCTACCCCGCTCTCTATCCAATCCGGTCTTCTTCTTGGGATTCTGACCTCCTGATTGGCTAGCCTCTACCTTTCAACTGCCTACTTTATGACATCATTCTCCCACCAAACCAACCACCAACTGGTAGAATCTTGGGGGTCCCATGTAGTTGCTTGTAAACAAATTTGAATCATCATGGCAAGTGACGAGTGACCAATGACCAATCACCAGTGAGCAGTCCTCTCCACTGAACACTTGCGGTCTTAAGCCGCTTCAGTGTTCAGACGTACTCTCGTACCGTCTCCTCTTCTCGTCTACCTTTCATCGGTATTTCCTCTTCTCTGACCATGTCAGGTAAGAAATAATACTTTTCAAAGCTTTTCATTAGATTTATCATCCCTAAACTTAGCAGTCAAGGAAAAACAGCACGTAGTAATGAAAGAAAGTATTCAAGTCGAATTTGATAAGCCTCATTTTAGCTTGACTTTGACATTTGCTGTGTGATTTTAGACATTGGCTTACGTTCTCTCACATACAAAGTGTTTTTCCTTATTGATTACATTATATTTTAGACATACTTAGGAGCTCAAATACACACACACACACACACACACACACACACATACACATATACATATATATGAGTGTCGATTCTCTGTGTTTCTTTTTTCCTTTTAATAGTGAATTTTACAAGATATCCATTGAAAACAGGTAAATCAGAGACAGTATTTTTACAGAAACAGAAAATAGAGATGCTGTGGAAAACTGTTAATATATACTAGCATGTGTTCTCTCTAATGGTCTCTCCACTTGTATGTATACTTCAGTATTTTAAATATAGTGATATTACACAGTAATAATCATTGATCTTTGAGATTTCTATTTAAACCAGGTAACAAGAAAATATGGGGAATGAGGAAGGTGTGCAGTGCTGAGCGGTAGGGAGGGCTTACCAAGCCCTCAAAGGTAAGAAAGTTTGGGATCACTTTCATCAAACATTGACCATGGAAAATATTATGCTATGGGAAATGAGTCAGAAAGAGAGGGACAGACATAGAAAGACCGCATGCATCTGGGTAACATAAAGTAACAAAACAAGAGACTAAAACCCAAGAACAGCTGCGTTAAATACCAGGTTTTTCACTCCATGGCTTAGAGGCCAGCTGCACTGTCTAGGGGTAAAGGCAGCGCAGATAGAGAAGGGAGCACCCAATAAAGGGTGCTGGGAAGATCTGCCCAGGATGGGAGATGCCTGCTGAAAGTCGTCTAAGGACCGAACAGGATTGCTACCCAATGTCTCTTCTGTAGACCACAGCACCCAAAAGGAGAGATAGAACAAACGGGAGTGCCCTACCAAAGAGGCAGGGTGGGATGGGGGATGGGGCTGGTGCTGGGATGGGCATTCCATCACTGTATAACTGAAATCCAAGCGCAACAACCTGTAAGTCTACAACTGTACCTCATGGTGTTTCACTACTAAAACAAAACAAAAAAAAATTAAAACAAAGAAAATTGCTCTTGTGTTTACTAGTCATTTACACTTCTTTCAATAGAGATTATGTGATCATGGTTTATGCTTATTTTTTCTATTCAAGTTTAATAGCGAAATACTGATTTATTTCACAGCACTAATTTTTTAAAACCTTTCATCCTTGGCCTATCATATTAATTGCCACTATTTGTTGGTGTTGCTTGTTTTTTGATCACTTAATTTGGTTTTTGTTTTTTTCTTTCAGATTGTAAAATTTTTGACGAATGATCATATGTTTTTCTTTATCTTCTACAGTTTTAAACTGAGAACAACTGTTTTCATCATTTCATCAGCCTGTTAATCGTCGATTGCCTCGAGCAGGCCCCAGTAATGTCTCTTTCATCCTAGCCCTGAGATTATATTAACGGCTCTTTAGGAGAATGAGACCCATCATTGTTACTGGTATTTGGCATATTTGGTTCGCCACGGGAGTTTGCCAGACTCTGCCCTGTGGGCAGGCTACATTCGATAGCCTGCAAGTTTGTCATAAAAAAGTTCTGATAAGATGTCAGGTTCCCGAAGCTGGATTTTATAGTCTCTGAGTCTTGGCCGCTGATGGGATTACACGGCGCCAGGGGGCCAGGTGGTGGGTGTGACCCCCGCCTGCTGGAATTTGGAGGATCTGGATGGAAGATGCTCGACTCCAATCCGAGTTGGCTTGGAGGTCTCGGCCCCGGAACCCGCGTGGCTTTGTCCCTCTGCCAGTACCTTCATGTGTGTGCAGAGTGGTCTCAGCATGGTGGTAGCTGGTCCTGGAGGTCTTCGGCTGCCGGAGCCCCGGTCGGGGCGGGGAGGAAAGCACAATCCGCTCCCCTCCAAGGTGTCCCGGCGAGGACCCTGTTAGTTTTGTACGAGAACAACTGTTAGTTTTGTACAAATAAGATACCTGTGCATTTACTATTTCTTCTCATTTTATTTATTTTAACACATCTCGATTCATCTACAACTTATCCTAGTAAGTGTTGTCATATTGAAAGAAACCACAATTTTTTTCAATCATAGCACTGTAGCACTGTCCTCCCGCGGTTCATCCATTTGCTCGAGCGGGAACCAGTAACATCTTACAACAAATTGTGAGACTTGTTGTCACTGGTTTTGGCCTATCGAATAGGTCATGGGGAGCTTGCCAGGCTTTTGCTATGTGGATGAGATACACTGGGTAGTTTGCCGGGCAGAGGAATCGGAATCAGGGTTGGCCTCCTGCAAGGCAAATGCCCTACCTGCTGTGCTGTAAACGTTATCTAAAAATACTAGTAATACCAAATGTTGTTTCTTTAACAGTGCAATATAAACGATTATTTAGTAATTTTTTTGATTTGTTAATGAAATATGTAAACTCTTGAGTATAATGAGAATATTTTTCTAACACAAGAGTCTGACGAAGGTGAAACTGTTATAACTGTCTTCTCGGATTCCATCTCCCTAGCCTGCTTCATTCTACCATCCTCTCTATCCAATCCGGTGGTCTTCTTGGGATTCTTACCTCCTGATTGGCTAGGCTCTAACTTTCAACTGCCTACTTTATGACATCATTCTCCCACCAAACCAACCTCCAACTGGTAGAATCTTGGGGGTCCCATGTAGTAGTTTGTAAACAAATTTGAACCATCATGGCAAGTGACGAGTGACCAATGACCAATCACGTGTGAGCACCCATTTGTACTGAACACTTGTGGTCTTAAGCCGCTTCAGTGTTCAGACGTACTCTCGTACCACCTCCTCTTCTCGTCTACCTTTCATCGGTATTTCCTCTTCTCTGACCATGTCAGGAAAGGAATAATACTTTTCAAAGCTTTTCATTAGATTTATCATCCATAAATTTAGCAGTCAAGTAAAAACAGCACGGAGTAATGAAAGTAAGTATTCAAGTAGAATTTTATAAGCCTCATTTTAGCTTGACTTTGACATTTGCTGTGTGATTTTAGACATTGACTTACTTTCTCTCACATACAAAGTGTTTTTCCTCATTGATTACATTATATTTTAGACATACTTAGGAGCTCAAATACACACACAAACTTAAATACATATATATGTATATATATATATGAGTGTTGATTCTCTGTGTTTCTTTTTCCTTTTAATCATGAATTTTTCATGATTTCCATTGAAAATAAGTAAATCAGAGACAGTATTTTTACAGAAACCGAAAATATAGATGCTGTGGAAAACTGTTAATATATACTAGCATGTATTATCTGTAATGGTCTCTCCACTTGTATTTATACTTCAGTATTTTAAATATAGTTATACTACCAAGAAATAATCATTGACCTTTGTGATTTGATTTTAGCCAGCTAATAAAAAAATATGGGGCATGAGTAAGGTGTGGAGTGCTGAGGGTAGGGAGGCAAGCACTCAAAGTTAAGAAAGTTTAGCATCACTTTCTTCAAACATTAACCAATCGAAACCTAGATGATATGAGGGAGAAATAAATAGGAAAGAAAGAACGAAAGAAAGAAAGACAGAAGAAAGAAAGAAAGAAAGAAAGAAAGAAAGAAAGAAAGCAAGCAAGCAAGCATAGGGACGTTGATTATCAAGGAAGGGGAAAACTTTTGTACAGAATGTTGAAGAGAACCAAAGATTTAAAATCAAAAAAGAAAGGTACCAGTAGGAAAAGCAGTTTATCAGAAAGCCATCCTAGCTGGCTTTTTTCCTTATTATCTCTTAGAACATAATACTTGATACTTGACAATTTGAGTATAAACACGCTTCAGAAATGATGCTCCCCATAAATAGCTAATAGTGCTGATCTAGGGCGGTGGAAGACACAGAATCTTCAATGTTTTTATTACGTTCTGGTTTTTAAGTACATGTACTTGCTGCCTGTTAAATAAAAAAATGGTATATTCTAACTTGAATCAGGAGATTTGATTCATTTGTGTGGTAAGTAGGTTCCAGGTTAGAACTGCTTGTCATCTTTACAAATATTATTTCATGTGATTTTTTTCTTCCTAACATGAGAGTATTTAGATAATAGTCAACTTCTGTTTTAAATTCTAAGAGGAAATAGAAAAATCAAGTCTCACAGGTCTAATTACACGTTTCTGTCATATTTGTGAATTATGATTTTTCCTACATAAAAGATATTTTATTGGATTTCGGTGCTCATTTATTAAATATTGAGAAGAATGTTTTCCAGGTTGATAAATATAATTCTAATGTAGGGGTTGAAAGTAAGTTTGCAATATTTTATGATCACTTTTTAAATGGTCTTTTCTGTTTCTTGTGTGATCAAGTGAAATCCTCTGCTATGTTTAACACGTGTTGTTTGCTGGTTAATATTCAAAGGTACTGATGAGAATAATTTTTTGTACTTTCGAAATTTCTTTCTGTATTTTACTCATTTAAAACATTTCTTGTCTATGAAATACAATCACATTTACTTCTATTTTCTTTTTGTTATGTAGTTACTGGTAAATCCTTTCTCTTTAATGGAGTGGTAAAGTGTGCACTCAAAAATCTCCTTCTATTCCATTTTTTTGCTAGCAGTTTTTTCTAAAATAGAATACTGTCTTCATATTGTATATGTGGAACGATTTATTAATAAACTTATTGGACTCTTTTATTTGGTTTTGCTTGGGCTCACATCCACTGTTATTCAAGGCCTACTCTTGGGTCTGCTCTCCATAACTAACTGTACTATGCTGCTTGCTACAGTGTCCAGATTTCATTAATATCTATATTCTCCTTTTTCAGTTCTGTGATACATATTTCTCATGATGTTTTCTTTACACTTCCTTCTATGAAAATCACATGAAAAAGAAAAATAATATTCATGTATGCATTATTTTTCTTAGAATTATGAGTAACTACATTGTAGATAAACAATTTAAGACACAGAGTTTAAATAAAGTTTTCCTTCCAAAAACATTTCTTGGAAAAAACTCCAGTAGTCCTTTTTGAAGTGGATCAAAAATGAGGGTAAACTTCAATGCATCCACAAGATTAAGTCGTATGTGAACCGTAAGTAACAGGTACTCATCTAACAAGTCAAATGGAAACCTGATTATTACAATGGTAATAGTTGTAAAGAACTCAAATGCCTATATTAATGTAAGGTATCTGCCTTCTGGTTTCTGGCCTTGTAGTGATCATGCAGGATCCTGGCCAAAAAAACACATGCTTTAGTTTGTGTAACCTGGAAATTCTTAAGTGACAGAGAGAGATAGTACTGGAGGGGATAAGGCACTTGCCTTGTACACAGCCAATCCAGTTGAATCTCTGTCACGGCAAACACTCTCCCGAATGTTCTAAGGGGTCACTCCAGAGTGTAGAGCCAGGGAGAACCCAAGATCACTGTCAGTTATTGGTCCAAACTCTACACCACGCCAAGCCCCGCCCAATAAAAATGATTGGAATATATGAAATCTCTATGCCACATCTGGGCCTCAGGTTTCCTCTTGTCCATTGAATGTTTCCCTTTCTCTTAGACTTCCTAGTTTGAAAAAGCTTCCATTCTAGGAAATAGCATAGGACTCAATAGGAGGCAAGCTACAGGCATTTCTAGGGTAAGGAGAATTATCTGTAAGCAAGAAATCCAGGTACAGACACCATCACCTGGCTCTTCTACAGTTCTGTGTTCACTTTGGGAGCATGATACCAAATGCACTAAGTGCCAAAAAGTTCCAGGCTTTGAATCACCCCAAATTGTTGGAATTTTGGAAATTCAATTGACTGTTGGTACTAGAAGCATCTCGATGGCTTAAATTTTAAGTTCATATTGTTCCTCTCAGTGTTGAAGGAGATTATTAGTCTCACAGATTTTTTTCATCTCCCTCTTGTTCCTTACAGAAAATTTTCAAAATCCATCTGTATTGGGAACTGCACATACTCTGCAGCTTTCCCTTCCCGTGGTGAACAATGCAGCTTCCCTAACAGGAAGTGTTTGCAACTACTCCAGAGTATCTGCTCCAGCTGGTAGATCTGCTTGACTCCTGCCCTCAGCCTCTGGCACCTCTTTCCAACCACTGATGGGTAGTGACTATATTTACATCATTTCAGCACAACAATGCCATCTGGAGTGTTTCACCAGAGTCATATATCTACCTCAGCTGCTTCCTTCCAAAGTGTTTTGGAATGGGATATTGCAGGAAATGCTGAAGTGATGTTTTCCATGGGAGACTTTTTTGTGACTATTCTTGACCAAGACACCGCTGTCTCTTCCATGCCTATGGCAGCTCGCTATGAGAAAACACTAGTTACCAACAACACGGTGTCTGTGTACCCATCACTTTCTGCCAGTCTTGTTGAGAGAAGACCATCTCAGGTTCCACCTCAGAGTCAAAGCCTGTCACTTCCATACAAGGAAGGAAGCCAGGTGTATTACTATCATCAAGGCACTCTGGGAACTCTCCTTTCCGGCCTGCAGTCCTATGACTCCATGTCATACACAGGGCTAAATGGCTCTGCCCCCCAAGCTTACAGCAACTCATCGCGAGAAATGGTTAAGGTTCTCAAGGAGGTCCAGCCCCCAAATAACCAAATACCAGCCTCCTAGTCTGGAATCGACTTCTCTCTGTCTGCTCAACCCATCACAGAATTGAGTTATCAAGGTGAGTAAAACGGAGAGAAGGGAAAGAAAATTCAAAAATTGGGGTCAAAAAAGAGGAAAACTGTTCGTAGTTAGGTAGTATTCATATACACTGAGATTTTTAAATTAAAAAAAATTCAGTTCATGTTTACTCCCCTCACTCATTTTACAGCATGTTATTTTCACACTCAATATAAGAGCTCCTAATGGAGATTGGAAGTTATGATAGTATAATGGACATCTAAGTTTCTTATAAAGAAACGTCAGGAGCAGAGAAAAAAATAGCGCATTTTTTCCCTTGTTATTTCATTTTTTAAATTTTTATTAGTTAAACATCATGACGGACAGTTGTAGACTTACAAATTATTGTGATTCTATTTCATTTATACAATGATGGAGTACGTATCCCTCCTCCACCAGTGCCCATTCTCCAGCACCACGGTTCCCAGTATTTCTCCCACCACCCATACCCCCTATTCCACTCAGCCTCTGTGGCAGGGAATGCCACATTTTTCACTGTTCTATTTCAGCAGTCCTCCAGAATTACCACACTAAAAGTAAAATACATATCTTAAACTAGTATTTTGTTATTTTCTTAAGAAGTTTCAGAACTCTAATTGTAATGGTACCACGTTAACTTTCCCTTCCATAAATGAACAGAAAGGTTCTGAATACACTTGTGGTTCAGAGATTCTGACTCAAATCATGAAACGTGGGATCTGTACCTCAGCACAAATATCATGATGAAGTAGTGCTTCATTCATACTCTTATTCTATGATATTAACGCCCTTTTATTTTTCCATGAAAGTGAATAAATTGACAGTACAATACATTACAAAGCTAAGCTCTGTATGGCACTTATTAGTTTGAAAATCTATAATTAATTTTTTTAAAAAAACTTTTGTTTGGAGGACATTGAATCCGTGTCATAGACCGAAGTGCTCAGGGATTACTCCTGGATCTGTGCTGGGGATCACTGCTGAAGATGCTTAGGAGAACATAAGTGATACTAAAGATCAAATTGAGGTCAGGTGTGCGCAGGGCCATTGCCTTAACAAATGTAATATTGCTCTTCCCAAGTCTCTTATTTTTCAAGTTAGTTTACACAGAAATTCTTTCAAATACAAAGAAAACCAAAAAACAAGAGCAACACATGACAAACAGTAAGAACTACAACATTTACCTCCAATCTTTGAGCACAGGACTTGTCCATTATCCTAAGAATACCCAATAATAATCCATTGCCTATTGCTGGTAGGTGCACAGTTGTTGCACCACTAGTTTTGTGGACCGAATATCTCATTTCGCAGGCACTGATTTCTTCCTTGGTTCCTTTTTAGTGATGAATTTCCTGGGGATGGAGACTTCCCTGCCATCGCAACCTTCAGGTCAGACATTTGGTCTGACACAAATTTCTGAATTGCCCACATCTTGCAGTAGCAGGATTCAAAGACCTGAGAGTAATCCACCACCTGAGCTTCGGGAAAGTTCCCATAATATCTCCAGCCCAATGTAACCTGGCGCTGAACCCAACTCCAACTCAGGAACAAAAAGTTAAGAATTTTGATCAGATGAAAACTGGGCTTTCAAAACCTCTGGAGACCTACCAGATCCCAGTAGACTTAGATCAATGCAAAGATCTGCAGGTAATGAACACCGTTGACACCATCACTCTGAAGCAGGTGCAAGAAAATTCAAGTGGCACCAAGGGGACCTCCGATGCAAAATGGAAGAACAAAAAGGAGGCTTCTGAAACTCTTTAGGGAGAAACCAAGGCCAAAATCCAGCGAAACGTCGAGAATGCTTGCTAGGGGGAGCGGGGATTGTTCGTAATGCTGCAGTCAGTGAGAGGTGTCCTGTGACCACGGCCAAAACTAACAGCAAACTTCACAAAGCTGCCTCCAGCAGGATCAGCAAGAAAAAGAGGCATGGGCAGCAGAAGACAAAAAACACCAGAGAAAACTCGAAGAAAGCTAACGAGTGTAAGCAGCCAGGGAAGAAGTTCAAGGCAGAAGAAAAGCCCACCATTGTCAAGATGAAATGCAAGAAAAGTCAACGTGAGTTTTTCCAAGAGACCATTAAAAAGCCCTGCCGCTACCTAGGCATACACATGCTGGATTCTTTCCAAGTGTTTCATGCTTTGGGGAAGAAGAATGATCCAAAACCTGGAATCTCTTCCTCCCAGGTCCTGAGTAGCTCAAAGAAGCCTAAAGATGTCAAGCCATCCTCAGCTGTCAAGCCATGGCTAGGTGCTACAGGGGATAGAAAAGGCCTTGAGAAAATTCAGGTCAAAGCACAAAAACCAAGTAGCAGTGCTGAAAAACGCTTATCTCCATCCCAGTCTGAGAAGCCACCTCCTGGGAAGGTCAAATTGGTACCTTTGCCTTTTCTTAACATGGAGAGTCCCCAAGCTCAACCTGTTCCTCAGAGACGACAATATGTGGTCTCACATCATCCTGCTGCAGCTTACTATGCCAAGTCTGGCTCTACCAATGCAGCTCAGCCAACTGCTGCCAATTCTTCCTGGTCAACCACTGCATTTTTGTCGTTCTGCCAAATTTGCTCAGTCCATTTCAACCAACCCATTTCGACCAGGTTTGCAGAACCCTAGTAGCCGGCCTATTCGTCACCCAACAGCTTCTAGACCTGCTCCCTACAACAGCACCTGGCACTTCTCTCCAACTGGAACCTCCTCCTCTCTTTGTGTACAAGCGGTAGTCGCCAACCAAACGTCAGAGTCAGTTTCTCCTCCAAGACCTGTGTTTCCAACTGATTCCATGGAGAACGTCCAATGTTCCGAAGCCAGTCATGTCAAAGCCCATCACCAATGAGCAGAGACCAGAGCGTGAGACTATGAAAAGGAAGGCTCAGCAGGAGATTGAGAACACTGCCAAACACACCTCTTTTGGTGAAAGTGCAGAACTTTATTGAGAGGGAAAAAGAGATGGACATCTCTTTCTACTATGGCTGCGTAATGGGAGTAGCTGGAATGGTAGGTTCCACTCGAGGTACCAGATGGTTTTCCTAGGCAAACACTGACATGCCATACACCTTTTATTTATTCTAATATATTTTTTCAAATTAAAGAGAAGCATCATAGTAAATTGGTTGTTAATAAAAGTTATGAATTTTGAGATGCTGTCAACTGTGGTTGTTTTTGGGAGTGGCTGGGTGTTGAAGGATGGAATGGGAAAGAATGGGAAGTTAGAGATAGGAAAAAGGGTGAATAGACAAGACTCTACGAAATACAAACTTGGTCCAGGTTTATAAAACCCATCAGATGAGAAATTGCATGGGCCTGATGAAGAGTTTGGTAGGGTCAGAGGAAGAGTATAGCCTACAGGGCATTTGCTCTGCAAACAAGAAAGACTCAGTTCATTTCTTGCAGTATTTTATGGTCCCCAGAGACCCACCAGATCTGAAACTTGAGCACAGAGTCAGGAGTAAGACCAGAGCACAATCAAGTATGCCCCATACCTGGTTTCCTCCACAAGAAATTGGGAGAAATGGCACGGTCTGCAGTTTTTGGTTAAACGAATAATTTTGGAATAGGCTGAGGAAGGCAGATGAGTCTAAGATGACCAGAAGAAAAGTCAAAATTCTTCCATGGAGGCTGTGTTTACGCCTCATGGCCACTTTTCAAAAATAACCAAATTTGAGACACAGTACTAAAAGGTTTTTGTGGTCTATCCATAAATGATGCCTGGGGAATAAACCTACCAAATGAGTGATCAACGCCCTCAGAGTCATTCAAGGATGACTCTTAACAGGGACAAAACCAAGAGAAAAATTGAAGCATGAAGCCTGAAGATCAGCTCCTGGGAGATGCAAGGATAAGTCATCATGCCCTCGGGCCCTCTGTTCAGCACCCCTAGCTGCAACATTTCACTTATTCCCAGCAATATTCAGAGTTGCTGTTACGGTGACACTTCACTAGCGTGTTTTCACAATGCGGTCCATTGCCTCTGTAAGTCTTTGGATTTGTAAACTCCCCAAGGTAGCCAAGCCAGTTATCAGGAAATTTCTGGTGGGGGGAGCTCAAATTATATTAGCTTGAGGGGCTGGTCCTTGGTCTTCCATGGTCCCTGGTTCCCGTAGCCTGCTCTAAACATCGCTGTTAACTGCAGCTCACACAAGAACCAACGTTATAAATGGCTTTGGGGCTGCGTTGCTGGAAGTACCAGACTAAGACATGCGCACTAGGTCACCACTTCCAAAGAAGTAGGTACCGGTTCTCCTTCAGCCTGGAAGGTGGTGGAGGAAAGAGCTGGCCCTAGGAGAATGAATGGGGTGATGGATGAATGGGAAGGAACCCGGGACGGGTAGAGAACTGGACAGCTGGTGATCATCATGGGATAGTTGGTGGATGTTTTTCAAATGAGTTAAAATATTATTTGTAAATAAGATTCAAAACAAAAATACGAAAATAAGATAGGTTCCAAAGAACAGGTTACATATAAGACCGAGAGAGCTGAAAGGGCTGGCATTCGGTCTGGAGCTTTGAATCATTCCATTTACTATATATGTTAGTTTCACATCACTTAGCTGTGGAGAAGAATAGTGAGAAACAGAATGCCACCAGAAAAGCAAACTGGATGACCACCTTCAAAAAAAAGCCAGGTGGAAGGTGTTCACATGGATCCGAAGTGCAAATATATGTTAACAGGAACATATTTTTAACTAACTCTGTTTGGTACCAGTAACTACATTGTTGAAAATGGGGGGAAATGAACGCTGTTTCTGACTGACCTGATACTAATCAGTCAAGAGATTTTCCCAGGAAAGGGTAGTTGACTGGCTGGGAACAGAAAAACGTGAAAAGTGTTTTGCTACTTTTAATGTACGGCTAGAGGAAAATGATTCCAGTCAACTCTCAAAACTAACAAGCTTCAACTCCCTTGAAAGAAAGTTATATTAACTGAGGAAAAAATGCTGGGAGAAAAGTCTGAAATGATGGGAAAAGAGACAATAAGTGCAAAAGGAAGGACTTGAAGTTTGGCGAAAACAAAGCTTGAAAAAAACAAGATCTGGTGGGAACATGATTTACTGGGAATGGGATCTGAGGAGGAGAAGAGTAATATCAGGGATGTGAACAAGGAAAATCCAAGTTAATGAAGACTTAGCTAGCTGACTACTCAATGGGCAACATGGTTCCAAGAATACCAGAACTTACCAAGGAATTTACTTTAATTTTCTTTCTTTTATATGGTCAATTACAACATGTATTCTTTGCCTTCTTAAAACACAATTTGGAGTGTTCATTTCTTTCTCAATATTCTGTTCATTTGTGTAAGCATCTTACATAACTGCTGGATAACAGAATTATTTTTTCAGACTTATTTTTTACTTTAATGTTTAGTTGAGATTACTGAAAACTAGGTCTAAAGTGAAGTTTGTCTTGATTGCTACAAGTAGAGAAGGGAGGACTAGGGATGGAATTAGAGATTATAGGGTACCACATTTAGTTCCTAATAAAACAAGTAAAGCACAGTGTCCCAAATAGACTATTGAAAAAGATATTCATGTCAATTTAACCTGTAAATTCAGCCTTTTCTATATTTAATTAAAAATGAAAGAATGTTCCTATATTTGGTCTTTTAAAGACATTCCAGGTTGGTCAAGGAAACAAACACTGCCTATGAAATCATAGGAACATAACGATAAAAACCTGATTACTACTTAAATTTACAAGAATGTCAGTGGTAAGAATTATTTCCCTGGATTTCCTTAGTGTACATGATAGTCATATGAATACACCTGTGTGAATATATCGCTGGTATCTAATTTAGAGAATAGATATATAGAGATTAGATCACATAGCTGAGTGTGATCTCAACTTTTCTACACACTCCCATGCCCCACACACCCAAAGACTTGTACTAATCCTTATAGATCCATGACTTTTCCTCCTCCCCTCTCCCAGAGTCTTTTAAAATTTCTTTTCAAGTACTAATGTGATGCGCTTTAGAAAATGTTGAGTTAAACTTAATTGTTGTCATTTAGCTTTTAGATAGAGAACCAAGAAAATCTTATTCAAAGAGTATTTTTGTATTCTTTGAAAATGATAATAAGAGCATTATCCTTGAGTCCCTCAATAGACATTATATAAAGAATTTTGTGAGGAATTCCCTGTACAAATCAATACTCAAAGAAATAAATGACTTCTCTGAATGAGGATGAACTGGGACATTTCAAAGTATCAATCAGTGAATCAAAGCTGAATCCTAGCATCCTAAAGCTAAAAATGATCTTGATTTAATCTAGTCAACACCATTACATTTTTTTTCTTATACCAGCTGATAGCACTTTTAATTTTTTAGTTTTTGTTTATTTACTTTTATTAGTGAAACACCATGAGGTACAGTTGTAGACTTACATACCTTTGTACTTGGGTTTCAGTTTTACAAGAATCAAGTACCCATCTCTCCAACAGTGCCCATTCTCCATCACCAAGGAACCCAGTGACCCTCCCACCCCCCATCTCCCCTACTTTGCCCTAACTCAGGGCATTCACTTTTGCTTTTTCTTTGTTTTAAGGTGTTGTAGTTTGCAATGGAGGTCAATACCATTACATTTTCAAAGAAGAACATAGGCCCCTATATGTTCAAGACACTACTACTGTCCTGCGGTTCTTCCCACCATGTACCCTGCTCCAAGACAGCCCTTTGGAAATATGCTGGGAAGGACAACTGGATGTTCCATTCCTCACACTGACCTGGAAGACTCTTGCTGATTCTCAACCACATCAACTATTCATTTGTTGCCTGATATCACCTCCTGTCCTTTATTTTTTTAAAAAAAAAATATTTGATTTGTTTCTGGAATATAAAGAAAAAAATTAAATGGAACAATAAACAAAAGCAAAATCAAACCTTTATACTCTGACATCAAAATAGTCCTTAAGGAGGGGAACTAAATGACTGAAATGGGTAGGGGAGTGTTGTTAGTTAGTTGTGGACAGTAGCTGGATATTTGACAGTGCATGGAGTATGAATACACAGTTCCAGAGATCAGGAACTCTGTACTTGAAGCGAATACAGTTTGTAAACTTGTCATCACAATTATATGTCCATATGAAATTTATCTACATATGCTTTGTGCCTTCCTTGCATGTATGTGTTATGCATTCCTTTTTCATGGCCTCAGAAATGCATCTGAGGGGACTCGGAAAATTAGTTGAGCACCAACTATGGGGAGAGAAGTAGTAAAGAATTGGAGGAGGAAGAAATATGATTTGGAGCTTAAGAGCCGTGTAACAGGAATATATAGATATGTATGTGTGTGTAAATACACATATATATGTATAAATATATATATGGGCTGGAGCCATAGCACAGTGGGTAAGATGTTTGCCTTACACGTGGCCAACCTGTGTTCGATTGCTCTCCTCCTCTCAGAGAGCCCAGCAAGCTACTGAGAGTAACCCTCCCTCATGGCAAAGCCTGGCAAGCTACCTGTGAATTATTCGACATGCCAAGAACAGTAACAACAAATCTCACTATAGGGACGTTTCTGGTGCCTGCTCGAGCAAATCAGTGGACAATGGGAGGACAGTGCTACAGTGCTATGGTTAATTCAAACGTTGTTTATGTAAAATATGAAAGAATCAAATAAATATTCTATAAAGCTGATTACACCTATTAAATTAATATAACTTTAAATAGTGTTTAGAAATTAAGTTGAAGAATTTGAAGGCTTTAGAAAGATATTGACAATATATCAAGAAACACATGGATTTTTGAGGAGCAAGAACACGTAGCTGTTGTCCTTTCTTAAGGTTATTATTTTTGGCATTTATAGAATATGCTTTCCCTGAGTTTTTGTTAATAGCTTCCGTTTTTTAGAAAGCATCATAATAAATTATATTTTTAAAAAAATTTAAAAAAGTTCTATTAGTGAGTGGATTCTGTATGTTTGGAACGTCGGAAGTATTTTCCTATGTAATTTACATTAAACATGATATTTACAACAGAAATACCATCTGCAGTACCATTCACAATAGCCAGAAGAAACTATGGTATAACTACACAATTGAATACTACGCAGTTGGCAGGAAACTGACATCATGAAATTTGCTTATAAATGGATGAACAGGGAAGAATATCATGCTCAATGAAATCAGTCAGAAGGAAAGGGGTATACTGATTGGACTACAAAATTTTTTGGATATAAAAAACCAGAAAATGAGACTAATACCCAAGGATAGCAGAAACACAGGCCAGGAGAATTGGTCAATGGTTGGACGCTTGCCACAAGTGCTGAAGGCGAGAATTTGGAATAAAGACGGGACCGCTCTGACAATGATAGTTGGAAGTGATTACTCTGGGTGAGAACTGAGTCCTGAAAGTAGGTAAAGGAATAAACTTGAGAACCTCTCACTCTCTGTATTACAATCCACAATGCCCAAAGGATGTGTGTGTGTGTGAGAGAGAGAGAGAGAGAAAGAGAAAGAGAGAGAGAGAGAGAGAGAGAGAGAGAGAGAGAGAGAGAGAGAGAGAGAGAGGTGCCTGCCATAGTGTAGAGACAGCAGGCTGTCAGGTGGGGTTTGGGGTTGGGAGAGGGAGTGGTGGGAGAGAAACTGGGGACATTAGCAATGGAACTGTATACTAGTGGAGGTTAGGTGTTAAAATATCCTATGATTGAAACTGAATCATGAAAAGGTTTGTAATATGTGTCTCCTGCAGATTCAATACAAAAACATGATATTTAGATTCTACCATCATGACTAACCTATGAATTTGCTGAAATTTATTTTTATCACTTTGGCTGGGCTCATTGCATGGATGTCTGTGTGGTAAAACTTTTTCATTTTATGCGGACTGAAGAGACAAAAATCATAGGGTTGGGACTTCTGGTGGAAGGAGAGAAGAGCACAAAACACCCTGTTGACCACACCTCAGCAGGGTCACCTAAGTTGCGTGACGACAGACCTCCTTCACTGATTTCTTCTGTTGTAATGTGGAAAACTGAAAAGACTTTGCAGGCTGACAAGAGGTTGTCTCCTCCAGTTCTCACTATTTTCTTTTCGATTAGAATTGTTTAAAGATTATTTGAAAAATTTGGAGCTTAATGATTTGTTCTCATATATTTCCCCTAAATTGTGTCAGTGGGCATTGATCCAGGAAGGCCAGCATGAAAAAGTTGAGGTGTATGTCTTAACCACCAATGCCAACACTACTGTAAGTATGGAATCCAAAGTACAATAGTAAAACTTCAAAATGTGTTTGTCAAGGAAATCGGTGGGAATGCAGGGAGAAATGTGTAATCTGTTGGTGGAAGGATGCAGACACTGGTGGTGTGATTAGAATTGGAGTATTGTATGACAAATCTCCAATATAAATGACTTTGAAAATCAAAATTGCCTAAATTTAAAAAAAAGGAGAAGTCAACTTATGTCTATATTTCAAGAAGGCTTGCCTTGGCAAATTTTGGCAGAGAGACCATAGTTGGTAGAGAGAGGGAGAAAGAAAGGGAGAATTGACAGTTGGGAAGAGAAGCCTGGATATCATGGAAGAGATGAAAGTTGATCTTAGAAGATTTGGAGCCATCAGAGTTTAGAGAGTTAAATGGTGAGAACATTGCAGTTTAGATACTTAAATAGTGAGATTGGTTTCAGTCATCAGCACTGTATACATAGAAAGACTTCAAAGACCTCACAGATATTCAGGCTATAATAACTATCAAGGGAAGCGTTTTTTTCCTGAAGCAATATGTAAGGATAATATATTGCCAGGAAGAATGATAAGAAGTTGGTCCTCTTTTTCACAGATTAATACATTAGAGATGAAAACTTTTATACAAAGGAATCTATCATCTTGTCCTGTTGCTCTGTTTTCTTGTCATCATTCCATTCTCCCCCATGACCCTACCTAGTCAGGGCTCTCGACATTTCTCAGCAGTGTAACCACATAGCCTCAGAGCATGTGTTAACTGCAGGTAGCTCACAGCTCTCATGTTTGCCCCCCATCCAAGCCAGAGCCATCCTTCTGAAACCAAGGATATTTGCTGAAGGCCCGTTCTTCCTTGAAGTGGCAGTCAGGGTTTACCTCTTCTTAATCATTTTGATTACAAATTTAGATGTATGTCACTATACTAGTGACAGGGATTTTCCAAACTATGGAAAGCATAAACATTTCCATTTCCCCCACGAATTTTGGGCTAGTTATTTTCTATCCACTGCTAATAATTTGTGATAATTAGGAAACAGAACTGAAGTAAAAACAGGGACATTTGTCAATTTGGTGCCATGACTAATCAGTCTTAGTATAAGTATATATTTCTAGAAAAAAAAATGCAGAAGAAAATGAGTTGGTTGCTAGCAAAGAATGCCAAACCTCTGCCAAAAATTCTTTGAAAATAAAAATTCTGACTATGGACTGAACATGATTACAATTTAATGCCTCTTTTGCAGACCACAACACCCAAAAGGAGAGAGAGAACAAAAGGGAATGCCCTGCCACAGAGGCAGGGTGGGATGGGGGGGATCTGTGTGGGAGGGATACTGGAATACATGGTGGTGGAAAATGGGCACTGGCGGAAGAATGGGCATGTGATCATTGTATAATCAAAACCCAAGCACAAAAATTTGTAAATGTACAACTGTACATCATGGTGTTTCAGTAATAAAAATTTTAAAAAAATAAAATAAAATAAAAATTGTTTCGTCTGCCAGAGATCAGCAGATGGGAACCTGAATGAAGGCAAAAGATTGAATTGGTTGAGTTTTATTTTTCCTTGAGTATATTAATTTGATTTTGGAGTCAATTTATATGAGAGTTCATCAAGACACAGAAATTTTTAGCACTTCTCTTGTTTAAAAGTATAGTGATACACCATATCTCTATCTAACATTCTTTTTATTTCTGATAGTTTGACACAAAAGATACGTCATAATCATAGATAAATGTAAATTATTTAAATACTTTTTTGATTATTTAAAATTACCTTATAGAATTACATTATAGAATTTCATAAAATTTAAGATTATGCAGAATCAACTAGCATGTATCATATTACACTCACTACTGAAAGGCCTACTCTGTCATTCACCATTGTTCAGTTTTTCCACTTTGATAACACCTTTCCATCTGGTAAGTAAATAGTCTCATAGTTCTAAAGTTTGTTTTTATTGCTTTGAAAAGATCAAAATTATGTAATTTTCAACATTGGATGAAACTAGAGGATATCATGCATGTAAAGTTAGCCTTAAGGAAAGGAGCAGATACAGAGAGATCTTTCTCATATGTGGGATGTAAAGACACACAGCCAGGTAGCAACAAAGGTTCAAGAGCAATGCAAGGGGAGAACTGATCCACACAATTAGGTCAGGGGATTAGGAGGGAGGGATTCTGGGGGATTGGGGGAGAGGGAGGGTTTGTTATTTGAGAGAATGAGGAGTGTCATGTTGGAATTATGTGTATGAGAAACCATTGTTAATTGAATTATAAATCATAGAATATAAATAATGTTTTAGACGTTTGTCTGTCTCATTTTATTCTTTTAATTTGTTTTCTCCATATGCCACATATTCCTGAATTTGTAGGATGCCTATCTTTCTCTGCCTGGTTTTTGTCACTAAACATAATTTCCTCATGTTATACATTTTATATACAAATAATAAGAAGAGTTCACTTCATACAACTGAGTAGTATTCCATTGCTTTTCCACCTTTCATTTTCAAAATTTGTGGTTTAAAAGATACAAATATTGGTTTTAATAATGCTCTGGGGTTTTAAAAGTTTTAGTTTAGTGAAACAAAATATATTTTATTGAAAAGCCCTTAGAAACTTGTGAAACAGTTGTAGGGTGGAATGGAATATATGTTCAAGCGAGAACAGTCATTTAACAAAACAAGCAAAGAGAGACATAGAGAAAGGAAGCACGGTATTTCTTCAAGGGAGAACACAAGCTTGAGGAACAAGCCCACTCTGGTAGTTTAGGAATAAGAACTTGGATTGGTATGAACTTCACTTGTGCACTTTAGGGGAGAACCTGAGTGAAACTATTATAAGTACGTTCAGGATCATGATACACTGGAGTCTGCACTTGGAGTGAGGAGGGTAGAGAGTTCTTTGGGGAGATCCGAACTATAGAGAACAGTAATAGTATAACACGAATGATAGTATCTTACCGTGGGATTCCAAAAAAATCTTTAACAGTGGCGTCAGAAATGATAACATTCTTAGGTATTTGGGTTTCCTGTGGAAACAACGGGAAAGCTGAGTTTATGCTCTGGATGCCTCCGCCTGAAACAAGGTCAACAAGTCATGAATGAAAAATTTCAAGTTAGATGGATCAAGGATACTGATCCCAGGGGAAGGCTAGCTTTTGGGTGGAAAATTTCTACTGCTGGCCTGATGTAGGTTCTGATCCTGGGATACGTAACAGAAAGGAGGTAGTGACAGGTATCCTCAGAAGTAAAGCCTCTGAGACAGAATTCATTCATGCCAACTTATGGGTTATCAATGTTTGCTCATGGCTGCTACCATTATAACATGCCATTCAATGGTTTTGTGGTTTCAATTTACTGTGTCAATGTAAAGATGAAGTTTCCAAATGGAAGGTAAAAATCTGAGGCCCTCAAGATGATGAATTATGGGGAGGGGGGGAGCTGGAGCTATAGTACAGCAGGTAGGGCATTTGCCTTGCACACGTCCTACCCAGGTTAGATTCCCAGCATCCTGTATGGTCCCCCCAAGCACCGTGAGGAGTAATTCCTGAGTGCAGAGCCAGGAGTAACCACGGTGCATCGCCACGTGTGACCCAAAAACGCAAAGAATGATGATCTGGGATTGATCCTTAGCATTGCAAACGGCATTATTTTTTAATTTTTAATGGCCTCTGAGACAGAATTCATTCATTCAAAATTTTTAATTTTTTTCTTTCTTTCTTGCTTGCTTGCTTTGTTGTTTTTTGGGTCGCACCTGGCTATGTATAGGGGTTATTTTTTATTTTTAAAAAAACTTATAATTTTTCCTTTTTACCTGTGGTTTACAAGTAAATCTAAAATATTTTAGAGTAAATATATGTGAAGAAGAATAAAATTCACGGGAACAGTTTAGTGTTCTTAATGATACAGGAGTCAGAATTTTGAGGTTAATTGTATGGGTATTGCATAAATAATTTTTCCCCATTACGTGGGCTGTCTTTCGATCATGGTCACCATTTTTTCTGAGTTGCAGAAACTTCTTAGTTTAATGTAGTCTCATTTGTTTATCTTCACTTCCTCTTCCTTGGTCAGTTGTGTTTCATTCTAGAAGTTTCCCTTAGCTTTAATGTCATGAAGGGATCTTCCCACATTTTTCTCCATATATCTTAGGAATTCAGGTATGATAGTGAGGTCTATAATATATTTGATCTGACTTTGTGCCTGGCACTATAAAGAGGTCTGAGTTCATTTTTTTTGCATATTGCTGTCCAGTTTTCCCAGCACCAGTTGCTGAAAATACTTACTAGCTCAACTTCATACTTCTTGAGCCTTTAAGAAAGATTAGGTAATAATAATCTGAGGGCCAGCGTCAGGATATTTGACTATATTCCATTGATCTGAGGCCTGTCTTTATCTGAATATCATGGTATTTTGATTACTAAAACTTTGTAGTAGGGTTTGAAGTTGGGGAAGGTGTTCCCTTCTTCTTTTTACCAAAGACTGCTTTAGCTCTTCATGGGAGTTTATGGTTTTGTATGAGTTTTAAGAGTGTTTAATCTATTTCTTTGAAAAATGTTATGGGTATCCTTATAGAAACTGCATTAAGTCTTTATAGAGCTTTGGGGTGTATTGCCATTTTGACAGTGTTAAACCTCTCAATCCATAAGCATGGGATGTGATTCCACTTCCTCATATACTCTCTTATTTCGTGAAGTAGTGTTTTGAAGGTTTTTTTTTTTTTTTTGGTATAGTTCCTTAACCATTTTAGTTGATTCTATTATACTCTATTTTCTGAGGTATTATTTTGAATGGGATTGTTTTTCTCTATCTTTTTTTTTCTCTTTCATTATTAATATATGGGAAAGCCATGTAGTACCAGATATTGATTTTGTAATATGCTACTTTACTAAACAAATCTATTGTTCCCAGGAGCTTTTTTGTAGATTCTTTGAGATTTTATAAGTATAGTATCATGTCATCTCCAAATAGTAAAAGTTTGTGTTCTTCCTTTTTTATATGGATGCCCTTGATATCTTTTTTTTTTACCGAAATCTTATGGCAAGTACTTTAAGTACTATGTTGAATAGGAGTGGTGAGAGTGGGTAGCTTTTTTTGTGCCTGATTGTATTCTGGGATTCTAGTTCATTGATTTCTGCTCCAAGACTTTGGTTTTTCCCCCTTGAGAATAATGCTTGCTGTAGGTTTGTGGTAATTTGCTTTGACTAGATTGAGGAAAGTACTTTCAACTCCAATTTTGTTGCGAGTTTTTCATCATGAATGGGTGCTGGATCTTATCAAATGCTTTATCTACATCTATTGATGTGATCATATGACTTTTATCTTTATTTTATTGAGATGGTGTATTCTGTTGATTGACTAGAGAATGTTAAGCCATCCTTGCATCCCCAAGCTAAACCTACTTGGTCATAGTGTGTGATCTTTTGTTGAGTTTCTGGATTCTCTTTGCTGGTATTTTCTTGAAAATCTTTGTATCTGTATTCATCAAGGAAATAGGTCTGTAATTTTCTATTTTTGTGGTGTCTATCGATTTGAGTATTAGGGTGATCTTTCCCTCATAGAAGTATTTGGGAGTATTTCTGTTTCTTCAATTTCCTGGAAAATCTTAAAAATGTTGGAAGCAGTTCCATTTTAAAGGTTTGAAACAGTTCACTATTGAATCCATCTGGGCCATGGATTCTGTTTGTAGGGATACTTTTGACCATCATTTCAATTTCCTTGGTAGTGATAGGTTCAAGTATTCCAAATCATCTTGGTTCAGCCTTGGGAGGTAATTGGAATCCAATAATTTATCAATTTTTTCAAGATTCTCTCATTTCCTGCTGCAAAGATTCTCAAAATAATCTCTGATGATCCTATGGATTTCTGTACTTTCTATTAGGACACCCCACTTTGCATTTCTGATTCGATTTATTAGAATTCTTTCTCTTTGTTTCTTTGAGAGGCTTCTCATGGTTTATTGATCTTATTTATTTTCTCAAAGAATCAGCTTTTTCTTTTATTGGTCTTTTGGATTCTATTTTGGGATTCTAGCTCATTGATGTCTGGTACAAGTTTTATTATTTCCTCCCTCCAGCCTAGTTTGGACTACTTTTGTTGGTCATTTTCCAAAATCTTGAGCTCTAATTTATTCATGTAGGCCCTTTCTTTCTTCCTGATGAATTCTGGCAGAGCTATAATCTTTCCTCTTAACACTGCTTTTGCTGTGTCCCACAAGTTATGGTAGCTTGTGTCCTCATTCTCATTTGTTTCTGGAAACTTTTTATTTTCTCTTTGATATCTTCTCTAAGCCAATGGTTGTTCATTACTTCCCTTAAAGAAAATATTTCCTTGCTGAGCTTCAGTCTGTTTGATCTATGGAGACGTGACAAAGAAGTGTTGAAATCTCCTTCTAGTATTGTGTTGCTATCAATGTTTTTCTATAAGTCAATTAGAAGTTGTTTTTAAGTATTTTGCTGGTCTGTCATTAGGATCATATACATTGAGGAGGGTGAGTTCTTTCTGATGTACATATCCCATGACCACTAAGAAATGACTTTCACTGTCTCTGATAACCTTTAGCCTGAAGTCCATGTGGTCTGATACTAGTATGGCCACTCCAGCTTTGTGGAGGTGATATTTTCTTGAAAACTTGTTTCCCAGACTTTTACCTTTAGCCCATGGGTGCTTTGATTGTTCAGATGTGTTTCCTGCAGGCAGCAGAATGAATGTTGGTTTCAGTTTTCTAATTCATCTTCCCATTCTGTGCCTCTGAATTGGCACATTTAGTCCATTGACATTGAGAGAGATTTTTGTGATTGGGATTTGTGCTCTCTTTATGTAGAATTTTTGTACTTGTGGGGATTGTCTTAGCTTAAAGTAGACCTGTTCATTCTTCTTGCAACAAAAATATGGAATGCTTTACAAGTTTGCATATCATCTCTGTGCAAGGACCATGCTCATCATTTTATCATTTCAATTTTAGTATATGTGTTAAACTTAGTAGGAGTTAATTTTTCCATATTTTTCTCTTCTTATTACTTTGAGTGTTGTCCTTCCTCACTCCTATGGCAGACAATGATTCCTAATCAAGGAATGTATTTCAAAGCAGCATGAATAAATAGATTTAGAAATTTAATGTCCCAGAAAGAAAAATATGGTTTTTACCATATTATCTTTTACCATACCCTAGGCATCAGTTTTACAAAATAATTCTTTTGGAAGATGGGATATGAGTTTGTTTAATGTCGTTCCCTGAAACCTTAATTAAGACCATTAAACTAGAGCCTTTTGCTTTTCTCGCCTCAGTCTCGTGTACATCTCCAGGAAAAGGTGGATGGTGTTGTCTGCACTTTGACCACCTTGAATGTATGTAGGATTTTTCTCCTGAAGGATGAGGTGAGGATTATATTGATGATTTCATTCCACCTTATTACAAGTTCAACTTGAACGGAAGGTGAGACTCATGAGGCTCCTATAAAGGACAGAACAAAGGGTCTCAGTGAAGTTTAATGGCCAACTGATATTAACAACATAGATGACTCATAGTAACCTGTGTGCATCTTTGTGTATAGTGAGTTTCATATCTACTGATAGTGATTCTCAGTCATGACACATGGGAAAAACGGATCTGTAATTAAAAATCTAGTTCTCTGAGCAGAGTGGGCTCTCTGACGTGATTGAACAAGTTTGTAGTAATTTATTACTAAGCACATAAGTATTTTCAATGATGCGTACTTTTCGATCTAAAATTAATTCCAAATATGTCTAAAACAACAGTCTCCTGACCTCGCACCTGGCTTTCCTCACTGGGGCCCCTTGGAGATGGCGGGGTGAGATTCCCTCACCGCCCTGAGCATAGCCCCGGCAGCTGAAGACCTCTGCAACCAGCCATAGGTACGCTTAGAGACCACTCTTCCCAAGCTTGAAGAAGCCTCATGCATGAAGGAACTGGAAGAGGAACCCAAATGTGCGGGACCAGGGCATGAGATCTCCATGGCTGCTCAGATCAAGAATGTGCCCGCTCCTTCCAGATCCCCCATCTTCTAGTAATTAAGTGTTACAACCACGAACTACCCCTGGATCCATGTAATTCCCTCAATAGCCAACATCCAGAGACTGGATCTTATTTAGAAGACAGCAACTCTGATTGTCCAGTTCTCACTCTCAGAGAACCTGGTAGGCTTCTGCGAGTATCGTGCCCGCATGTTGGAGTCTTTGTTTCTGGTCAGTTTCTTTTGAGGTACAGAAGCTGCTTAATTTAAGATAGTTCCCTTTGTTTATCTCTGCTTCCAGTTGCTTGGCAAGTGGCGTGTTATATTTGAAGATACCTTTAGCTTCAATATCGTGGAGGGATTTGCCAACCTTGTCATCACTGTACCTGAGGGATTCTGGTGTGATGTTGAGGACTTTGACCTATTTTTATCTGACTTTTGTGCATGGTGTTAGGTAGAGGTCTGAGCTATTTTTTTTTTTTGCATGCAGCTGTACAGTTTTTTCTGCACCGTTTGTTTAGAAGGACTCTCTTAAACCACTTCACGTTTCTTGCTCCCTTATCAAAGATTAGATGATTATATATTTGAGGGTGTGTGTCAGTATATTCAATCCTTTTCCATTGGTCTGCAGCTGAGCCTTTGTTTCAGTCCCATGCTGTTCTCATTATTATCGTTTGCAGTAGAGTTTGAGGTTGGGGAAGGTGTTGCCTCCATCGTCTTTCCCCCAAGAATTGCTTTAGCTATTCGTGTGCGTTTATTGTTCCATGTGAATTTCAGGAATGCTTGATCAATTTCTTTGAAGAATGTCATGGGTATCTTTATAGGGATCAAGTTGAATTTTTACAATGCTTCTTGGAGAATTTCCATTTTGACAATGTTAATTCTCCCATTCCATAAGTAGTATATATGTTTCCATTTCCTCGTGTCCTTTTTAATTTCCTATTGTATAGGTCCTTTACCTCCTTAGTTAAGCTGATTCCAAGGTTCTTGATTTTCTGAGGCACGATTATGAATAGGATTGCTTTTTCATGTCACTTTCTTCTCTCTCATTATTTGCATATAAAAAATCCATAGACTTTTCGGTATTGAGTTTATAGCCTGCAATTTTACTATAAAAGTCTATTGCCTCTAGGAGTTTTTTCGCAGAGATTTTAGTATTCTCTAAATATTGTATGATATCTTCTGTGAATAGTGAGAGATTATTTCTACCTTTCATACATGAAAAACCCTTAATATCTTTTTCTTATCTATTTTCTCTTCCAAGTACTTCCAGTACTACATTGAACAGAAGAGCCAAAATGAATTTTTACTTAGCACATTCTGTCTGTAAATTTCTATGCTAAGAACGGTGGAAGAAACAGTGATATCTTAGTAATTTACAAGTAAATTATGAAGACAGATAATTTAAAAGAATTTCTTTGTATAAATTTCCAAAATGTGTAGCTTTTATTAAATATATTAAAAATAAATCGTAGGTCTTGATTATACCATGAAGATTGTTTTCCTGTTAGAAGTTACCCTTCTAAAATGCAATAAAGAGACACATTTTGAAAATGTTGATTATTCTTTCATTCATTCAATGAATATTTGTTAGTCTGGTTGTGCAGTGCCTGCAGGAAGTCAACCTGTACCCTCAGGTGAGTGCATCAATAGTCTGATGGTGTCTTCATGCTTCCTGAAAACCTCAAATCGCCACTGTGCCTCTGGCTGGCTCCCAACAACTCAGGACTACGTTTCCCGAGAAATTAAACTCCCGAAAGATATGTGGGGGCCATGTTCACAAACCCACCCCTGGCTCAGCTATACAAGCTAATGGATTGGTCTTGTTTCAGAGACCCATAGACAAATCTCGAAGATATCAACAGCCACAGTTAACCTTGGAACTGCAAAAGGCTGAAGACACTAGGGTAAATCGGAGGGAAGCAGTTTAGTTTGGTGCCCACCCAACCAAAACCCAGTGCAGCCACTTTCTCCCACAATACAAAATCGCCACCATGCCCTCCTCTGGTTTCCACCGTCTCAGGATGGCTCTCCCTGAAACATAACAGCTGAAAATTCGGA
This sequence comes from Sorex fumeus, assembly GCF_029834395.1. Taxonomy (NCBI): domain Eukaryota; kingdom Metazoa; phylum Chordata; class Mammalia; order Eulipotyphla; family Soricidae; genus Sorex; species Sorex fumeus. Next base: position 2,047,837 of record NW_026606203.1, read on the forward strand.
TATGTGTGTTTTGTGACTGAAATCTCCAGGCTTTCTCTGGGCAGGATGGGCATCCCACACCCACTTCCCTGTACTTATGGAAGCCTCAGCAGTCATTTCCATACCTCAAAGCTACTCCAGGCTTACCTTCCTGATAAAAATGCTAAATTCCTTGAACAAACATGATGACCTCTTAGTACCTTTATGAGACCCTTAATGCACAAAATAAAAAGGAGACAAAGAGAAAGAATTAAAGATCCTGCCATAGAGACAGGCTGGGGGTGGGGGTAGTTTGTTGGGGGATGGTTTTAGGGAACCAGGAATATTGGTTTTGGGAAATGTACACTAGAGGAAGGATGGAAGTTGGATCGTTGTATGACTGGAAGCAAATTATGAATAGATTTGTAATGGTCTATACCACAGATATTCAATAAAACATTAAAAATACTGATGTAACTTTAAAACCCAGCATAACTATTTTTGTGTTCTCTGTAGGAAAAAAATGTTACTCACCTGTGTGCCAATAGCTTGTAGAAAGCCAAACCCAAAGATATATCAATGACTGTCTTTGGCATGAATACTGTAATTGCAGCTATGTTATGTTTTAGAATCAGTTCGTGGACAAGACGTCAAGAGGAGCAGTGGCAAAGTGCATCAATGTTGAATGGATAATGTTTCAGGAGCTTGCAAGGGAGATGGGAAGATTTGGCATGAGAAAAGGGAAGAAACAGAAGAGTGAAGTACTAAAAGTATCATGAGAAAAATGCAAGGGAGGACATTTCCTGGCAAGTGTCACACTCTGTTGAGCTTTTGGTGAGGATAAGTATTAGAAAGTATCTTTCCCATTTAGTGGTAAAAAGGTTACTTTGATGGGTATATTTAAAATTTACTTTAACGATTAGAATCACTAAGAGATACACAGTTTCAAAGTTGCTCATAATTGAGTTTCAGTCATCTAATGTTCTAGAACCTTTCCAGTATATTGGGGTATTTTTGAAGGAATATCCCTGGTGCGAAGACTAGGGCATCTGAATCTTAACACATTTCACCAAATATATGATCTGTACTCACATGATTTACACTGTCTCCCCTGCTCTTTGATTTATGTTTTGATGCAATATTTCCTTGTGAACCTCACCTCAACTGAGGCTCCCTTTTTAAGACAAGTACATATTTCTGGGGCATTACATATTTTTTGGTTTCTGGGAGAGTCTGTAAAGCAATGCTCAGGAGGTGTGGGGGCACTACAGACAATTTTCAGAAAACGTGGCCATGGTGCTTGGGGTCCTCTGAGTCTATGCAGCCTTTGATACTCTGGCAATCATGTGGCGCTGGGAGTCAAATTGAGTGCATGTGAGACAAGTTTCATAAGCACTACACTATCTCTTGCGGCCCTGGGTATTAGATTTATGTCAGCATTCTGAGGTCCTCCCTTTTGTCAGAAAGCAGAGACTCGTGCAGGAGAAAGTGATAGAGACTTTAGGGTTTAGCTAGGTTGACTGAGTGGCTGGTGATACCATTAAGATTGGAACATAAAGTATAAATAAAACAAGAGCCCCGTGCTTTTTCCCGCTGAACTCGACACCCTCCACAGGGGGACACCTGCGGGGAACACCTGCAGCAGCTCCTTGGGACTGTCCATCACCTAATCAGCGCCTCCCCTCCAGCTGGGTAGGGGGAGCACAAGCCAGGTTCACCACTCCTCACCCGCAGCTCCCCGGGTTTTCCTGCAGAACTGGACACCCTCCAGAAGGGGACACCTGAGGCAGCTCAGGGGAAGTTATAGAGTTATGGAGAGGACAAAGGGGGAATATACAAGACTCTAAGAAAGATAAACTTGGTACAGGGTTATAAACCCATAAGAGGAGAAATTGCATGGGCCTGATGAATAGTGGGGTAGAGTCAGAGGAACAGTATTGCTGACAGGGCATTTTCTCTGCACGCAAGAAGGACCCAGTTCAATTCTTGCAATCCTTTATGGTCCTCAGAGAACCACCAGATGTGAAACTTGAGCGCAGAGCCAGGAGTAAGACCAGAGCACAGTCAAGTATGTCCCATCCCTGGTGTCCTCCAAAAAAAAAAAATGGGAGAAATGGCACAGTCTGGGGATTAGGATTAAAAGAAAAAAATCGGAATAGGCTAAAGAAGAAAGATGAGTCAAAGGTGACCGGAAATAAAGTTAAAATTCTTTCATGGAGTCTGTTTTTATGCCTCATGGCCACTTTTGGAAAATAACGAAATTTGAGACACATCTCTAAAAGTTTCGGGTGGTCTAATCATAAATGATGGCTGGGGGTTGTGAACACATAGACTGGGGAATGAACCTTCCAGATGAGTGGTCAACGGCCTCAGAGTCATTCAAGGATGACTCTTAACAGGGACCAAGCCAAGAGAACTGTTGCAGCATGAAGCCTGAAGATGAGCTCCTGGGAGATGCAAAGATAAGTCACCATGTCCTCTGGCCCTCTGTTCAGCACCCCTAGCTGCAACATTTCCCTTATTCCTAACAATATTCAGAGTCGCTATCACGGTGACACTTTGCTAGCTAGTATCAACAATGAGGTCCATTGCCTCTGTAAGTCTTTGCATTTGTAAACTCCCCGCTGTGGGAAACCCTGCTTTCAGGCAATGGCATCTGGACATTTCTGGCAGGGGGAGCTCAAATTATATTACCTTGAGGGGCTGCTCTGTGGTCTTCCATGGTTCCTGGTGCCTGTAGCCTTCTCTAAACATCGCTGTTAACTGCAGCTCACACAAGAACCAACGTTATCAGTGTCATTGGGGCTGCCTTGGGGGATGTACTGGACTAAGACATGCGCACTAGGTCACCACGACCAAAGCGGTTGGTACCGCTTAACCTTGAGCCTGGAAGGTGGTGGTGGAAAGAGATGGTCCTGGGAGAGTTAATGGGGTGATGGATGGATGGCAAGGAAACCGGGAAAGGTAGGGAACTGGACAGCTGGTGATCATCATAGGAGAGTTGGTAGATGTGTTTTAATCACATTAATATGTTTTTCAGAAATGTTAAGCAAAACAAAAATATGAAAACAAGATAGGTTCCAAAGAACAGGTTACATATAAGACCAAGATAGCTGAAAGGGCTGGCATTCCTTCTGGAGCTTTCAATCATACCATTTACTAAGGTTGGTATTTTCACGTTACTTAGCTGTGGAGAGGAATAATGAGAAACAGAATGCCACCAGAAAAGCAAACTGGATGACCACCTTTCATAAAAGCCATGTGAAAGGTGTTCACATGGATCCCAAATGCAAGTGGGTTAACAGGAACATATATTTAATTAAGTCTGCTTGGTACCAGTAACTACTTTTTTGGAAATGGAGGAAAACGAATACAGTTTCTGACACACTTGAGAATAAACTGCTAACAAATTTTCCCAGGAAAGGGTAGTTGACTGGCTGGGAACAGAAAAATTTGAAAAGTGTTTTGCTACCTTTCACGTATGGCTAAAGGAAAATGATCCCAGTAAACTCTCAAAATTAACAAGCTTCAACTCCCTTGAAGGAAAGTTGTATACAATGTGGAAAAACTGCTGGGAGCAAAGTCTGAAATGATAGGAAAAGAGACAATAAGTGCAGAAGGAAGGACTTGACATTTGGGTTCCTCTGAAAAAAAAGCTTGAAACAACAAGATCTGGTGAGCACATGATTTACTGGGAATGGGATCTGAGAGGAAAATAGTGATATCAGGGATGTGAAAAAGGAACATCCAAATTAAGGAAGACTTAATTAGCTGATTACCACATGGGCAACATGGTTGCAAGACTACCAGAACTTACCAAGGAATTTACTTTAATTTTCTTTCTTTTATATGGTCAATTACAACATGTATTCTTTGCATAATTCAATGACAATTTGGAGTGTTCATTTCTTTCTCAATATACTTGTCACTTGTGTAAGCATCTTAAACACCTGCTGTATAACAGAATTATTTGATCAGACTTACTATTTACTATAATATTTAGTTGAGATTACTGAAAACTAGGTCTAAAATGAAGTTTGTTTTGATTAGTAGAAGTAGAATAGCGAGCACTAGGGATGGAATTAGTGATTATAGGGTACCACATTCAGTTCTTAATAAAACAAGTAAAAGAAAGTGTCCAAAAGAGACTATTGAAAAAGACATCCATCTCTGTTTAACATGTAAATTCAGCATTTTTTATATTAAATTGAAAATTAATTAATATTCCTGTATTTGGTCTTTTAAAGACATTCAAGTTTGGTTAAGGAATCAAACACTGCCAATGAAATCATAAAAATTTTATCATAAAATCGTGATTACTACTTAAGTGTCCAAGGATGTCAGTGCTAAGAATTATTTCCGTTGATCTCACTTGTGCATATGATAGGCATATGAATACATCTGTGTGAATAAATAATTGATATCTAATTTAGAGTCTCACCATACATGGTTGTGGGTATTGTGAAATAGTTATATATATTTTCATAATTTTGCAATAACATCTCTGGGTGTGAATCCTTGAATCATAAATACCTTTTCGTATGTTCCAGCACTAGCTCCTCCCATATTAATTACTATATATATGACCTCCTCAGGAGTCATTTGCTTTTTTCACTTTGTTTTAGTACTTCTCTCTCTATTTTCAAATGTGAGTTATCTGTATCAAATCAAGGTGCATGTATTTGGTGTGGCAATTTTAATCTTTATGAGTAATTTATATTTTATTCATTTATTTTTTAATTGAATCACCATAAGATGGGCTATTACAAAGCTATTTTATGCAGTTTACTTTTTAATCCTCTCAGTTAAGCCAGGGAAAATCTCTTACTCGGGAAATTCAGAATTTCCATATTTCAAGTGAATCAAAACGGATTGTTCTTGTATTTTTTTATTTTTTATTATTTTTTGATAAAAACGGGACCACCAAATAATGGGTGTTGGGAGGATGCTCCCAGGATGCATGCTGTTCTTTCAAGAAGCCAGAGAGACGTCTTCAGGCAGGAAGAGCAGCTCAGCAGCAGGGTCTCTTGGATGGGTTTGGTGCATTTTTATTTCAGAAATTGATTTAGGGTTTCTAACCAATCTGAAAATGGCTTGGGATTTAAAATGAAGGTCACATAAAGAACTGAGTGCTGAAAGGAGGAAAAGGATAAGCATGATAATCTTTCAGTACCTGTATTGCAAACCATAATGTGCAAAAGGAAAGAATGAGGGGAACAGGAGAAAGAGACAGACAGCGAGACATACAGACACAGAGACAGACAGAGAGAGAGAGAGAGATAGACAGAGTCAAAGAGAGAAGAAAAGAGTCTGCCATCGATCACAGAGGCTGGCTGGGGGTGGGTGGCAGGAGGGAAAATGGGGACATTAGTGGTTGGAAATGTACACTGTCATGAAGGAATGGGTGTTGGAACACTATGATGGAAACTCAATCACAACTTTGTAGCTGTGTATCTGTGTAATTGTGCATTTAATTTAAAAATTTTAAGGAAAAAATAAGATTTCAAATGAAAAATTATAGAGATTTCAGACGAAACAGGCATTCTGACAGAAACCTCACTGCTTGAGCAACAAAACTTTCAGAGAGGGCAATTTCAAAATTTCAAAAATTCCCATATTAAAGCAGTCAGAAGCAAAACCCCTGTTGTGTCCCCAGCCATAAGAGTGACCTGCACACACTCTTTACGATAGCCAGAATCTGGGAAAAACCTGAGTGCCCCATAAATGAAGACTGGTTAAAGAAACATTGGTACATTGCCACAATGGAGTACTATGTAGGGGTTAGAAAAGATGAAGTCATGAAATTTACATACAAGTGGTACTACATAGAGAGTATCATGTTAAGCGAAACGAGTCAGAAAGAGAGGAACAGACAGGGCAAGATTGCATTCACCAGGAGAACATAAAATAACAAAATAGGAGACCAACTCCAAGAGTGGCCGAGGTTAGTGTCAGGAATTTTTCTTCATAGCTTGGAGACCAACCACACTCGCTAGCAGAAAAGGCAGCTCAGATAGAGAACGGAGCACCAAATAAAGGGTGTTGGGAGGATCCTCCCAGGATGGGAGAGCATGCTGAACATAGACTATTAGAACAAACATGATTGTCACTCAATGCCTCTTTTGCAAACCACAATGCCTAAAAAGGAGAGAGAGAACCAAGGGGAATGCCCTGCCACAGAGTCAGGGTGGGAGGAGGGGATGGGGGATTGGAGCGATACTGGGACCCATTGGTGTTGGGAAATGGGCACTGGGGGAGGGATGGGTATTTTATCATTGTATAATTGAAACCCATGCACAAAAATTTGTAAGTCTACAACTGTACCTCATGGTGTCTCAGTAATAAAAATTTAGAAATTAAAAATAAAAAAAATTGGAACATAAAGTAAAAATAAAACAAGAGAAAGATCTAACAATAGCAAAGAGGACTATAGTACTCAAAACGTTGACAAACAGGCACATTGGCAAGTATTTTTAAATACGCATCCAGGAGAGAATATAGCATTGTTCATGAACAAATCTACTATATGGATTCCTCTCATCCTTGAAATGGAAAAGGACAATGTGTTACAGTTACCAATTTGTAAATAAGATATATACCACCTATTGCTTGCTAGGTTTCTATGCTTTACCAAGTATTATTCTAATTTTTAAATTTACTTTAATGATTAAAACAGTGTTTGCCTGCATTAAACTTTTTAATTAAACGTTTTATTAGAAATGATTTTTAATTATTAAAAATGTTTTATTCACATTTCATTTTCTAAAAGAAACATATAGGCCAAAGAGCTAGTGCAGCATGTAGAGGGTGTTTACCTTGTATGCAGCTAACCTGAGTTCAATTACCAGAACCCTGAGCCCACCAGGGGTGATCTCTGGATACAGAGTCAGAAGTGAGCCCAGAGCTCCTCTGGGTGCGGTCCCCTCCCCACATAAAAAGAAGAATAGAAAAGAAAAACATATAACTGATTCTTGAGTAACATAGAGCTTAAGGGTGCTAACTCCTCTATAACGTTTGAAAACCCCCAAATTTAATAGATAGTCTGCTCTTGACCAAGAAGATGGTTTTGTAATAGTATTTAATTCCATTGTCTGCAAGTACTGATATGTGTGGCCTGTCAATCTGTGAATTTTGATACATTTAAAAACTTATAATGGATTTTATAATAGACTTTAAAATAAATTTGTATTTTATGATAGTAAGTGATAATTTATAATTCTATTTTTGTGGGGTATTTGGGCCATAGTATGTGTTGCTTGGGACTTCAGACTCTGTGCTCAAGGGTCATTCCTGGTGGTGCCAGCCATTAATTTGGGTTGACTGTGTGCATGGTAAGTGCTTTAACCCCTATACTAAGTCTGGGTTTCAATCAAATAAACTATCCGCATATATTTTATACATGCATGGCATAATTTTCCTTAGATTTTTTTATATTTCTAGGATATATTGATCATCTTTAATTATTTTACATCCATACCAATATCCAAAAATTTTCAAAATATAATTATTGAAAAAATATCTCTCAGAAGTGCAAATTTGTATTGTTCATGGGATAACTATATTAAGAAGAAAATAGAACCACAATAAACATATAAGTAAAATGGAGGTACATTTTTTGGAGTCTTTCAATTATGTATTTATATTAGTCTATATATAAGTATGATTTTTAAATAATCAATTTCAGTTAGTATAAAATGTTAATTGAGCTTTTATAATTGTAATGTTTACTGAGAAGATAACATTGATGTGAACTCTATATCTATTTGTCTACTTTTGTAATTGTTTACTTAAGATCAATTATTAAAATATAACTTACTTGTGACGTGATATGTCACTCAGGACAAAAGAACTTGGCTTGCATGTATGAAACTTTGGTTCTATTCTTCGCACTATAGAAACAAAGGCAAAGTCATGAACTGTGGTTGGAAATATGCCTCGGTGATAAAGTATTTGCCTCACATTTCTGAGGTTCTGGGTTTGATCCCTGAATTTCCATAGACACACACAAAAGCTAACTTACAACAAAGTCTCACACTGGAGACCTGACTGGGGCCCCTCGAGAAAATCGATGAACAACGGGAGGACAGTGCCAGTGACAGTGACTTAAAGAACATTAAACTGCTTTAAAATATATATTGCCTAACTATTATACAGATTTAATGCTCAATCAAAGAGTTTGAAAAGGTCTTTTTTCTAGCACCTCTGCTAGGGAAAGATAGCACCTGATTTTTCAATATTTGTAATTTGGGGGGACATTTTAATTTCTCATTTTAATTTGTGCTCTTTGTCTACTAGTGAGCTTGAAAATTGCTCTTGTATGGTACTACATGGAAAATATTATGCTATGGGAAATGAGTCAGAAAGAGAGGGACAGACATAGAAAGATTGCATTTTTCTGGGTAACATAAAGGAACAAAATAAGAGTCTAACACCCAAGAACAGCTGTGATAAATACCAGGTTGTTCACTCCATGGCTTAGAGGCCAGCTGCACTGTCTAGGGGTAAAGGCAGCACTGATAGAGAATGGAGTACACAATAAAGGGTGCTGGGAAGATCTGCCCAGGATGGGAGATGCCTGCTGAAAGTAGTCTAAGGACCGAACAGGATTGCCACCCAATGTCTCTTCTGCAGACCACAGCACCCAAAGGGGGAGACAGAACAAAAGGGAGTGCCCTACCAAAGAGGCAGGCTGGGATGGGGGGTGGGGGGTGGGAGGGATACTGGGATTGGTGGGAATGGATATTGGGCACTGGTGGTGGGATGCGTATCGATCACTGTATAACTGAAACACAAGCGCAACAACTTGGAAGTCTATAACTGTACCTCACGGATTTTCACTAATAAAACAAAACAAAACAAAAATTTAAAAAAAAAAAGAAAATTGCGCTTGTGTTTACTAGTCATTTACACTTCTTTCAATAGAGATTATATGATCATGGTTTATGCTTATTTTTTCGATTCAAGTTTAATAGCTAAATACTGATTTTTTTTAAAGCACAAATTTATTCAAAGCATTCATACTTGGCCCATCATATATCATATTAATTGCCAGTATTTGTTGGTTTTGCTTGTTTTTTGATCACTTAATTTGGTTTTTGTCCTTTTCTTTCAGATTGTAAAATTTTGAGACAAATGAGCGTATGTTTTTCTTTATCTTCTACAGTTTTAAACTGAGAACAACTGTTTGTTTTGTACAAATAAGATACCTGTGCATTTACTATTTCTTCTCATTTTATTTACATTTTAACACATCTCGATTCCTCTACAACTTATCCTAGTAAGTATTGTCATATTGAAAGAAACCACCATTTTTTCAATCAGAGCACTGTAGCCCTGTCCTCCAGCAGTTCTTCCATTTGCTGGAGCAGAACCAGTAATATCTTACAACAAATTGTGAGACTTGTTGTCACTGGTTTTGGCCTATCGAATAGGTCATGGGGAGCTTGCCAGGCTTTTGCTATGTGGACGAGATACTCTGGGTAGCTTGACCGACAGAGGAATCGGAATCAGGGCTGGCCTCCTTCAAGGCAAATGCCCGACCCGCTGTGCTGTGATCGTTATCTAAAATATACTAGTAGTACCAAATGTTGTTTCTTTAGCAGTGCAATATAAATGATTATTTCGCAATTTTCTTGATTTGTTAATGAGATATGTAAGCTCTTGAGTATAATAGGAGTATTTTTCTAAAACAAGAGTCTGAGGAATGTGAAACTGTTATAACTGTCTTGTAGGATTCCATCTCCCTAGAATGCTTCATTCTCCCCCGCTTTCTATCCAATCCGGTCTTCTTCTTGGGATTCTGACCTCCTGATTGGCTATCCTCTACCTTTCACCTGCCTACTTTATGACATCATTCTCCCACCAAACCAACCACCAACTGGTAGAATCTTGGGGGTCCCATGCAGTTGTTTGTAAACAAATGTGAATCATCATGGTAAGTGACGAGTGACCAATGACCAATCACCAGTGAGCAGTCGTCTGTACTGAACACTTGTGGTCTTAAACTGCTTCAGTGCTCAGACCTACCGTTTCCTCTTCTCGTCTACCTTTCATCGGTATTTCCTCTTCTCTGACCATGTCAGGTAAGGATTTATTATACCTAAACTTAGCAGTCAAGTAAAAACAGCACGGAGTAATGAAAGAAAGTATTCAAGTAGAATTTTATAAGCCTCATTTTAGCTTGACTTTGACATTTGCTGTGTGATTTTAGACATTGACTTACTTTCTCTGACATACAAAGTGTTTTTCCTCATTGATTACATTATATTTTAGACATACTTAGGAGCTCAAATACACAGATTCACAAACACACACACATATATATGAGTGTTGATTCTCTGTGTTTCTTTTTACTATTAATAGTAAATTTTACATGATATCCATTGAAAACAAGTAAATCAGAGACAGTATTTTTACAGAAACAGAAAATATGGATGCTGTGGAAAACTGTCAATATACACTAGCATGAGTTCTCTGTAATGGTCTCTCCACTTGTATTTATACTTCAGTATTTTAAATATAGTGATATTACATAGTAATAATCATTGACCTTTGATTTTTCTATTTAAACCAGGTAATAAAAAATATGGGGCATTGGAAAGGTGTGGAGTGCTGAGCGGTAGGGTGGCAAGCCCTCAAAGGTAACAAAGTTTGGGATCACTTTCATCAAGAATTGACCAATAGTATCCAAGACGATATGGGGGACAATAAAATTGGAAAGAAAGAAAGAAAGAAAGAAAGAAAGAAAGAAAGAAAGAAAGAAAGAATAGGAACGTCAAGTATAAATGAAAGGGAAAACGTTTGGAAAGAATGTTGAAGAGAACCAAAGATTTTAAATCAAAAAAGAAAGAATATATATTAAATATGCTGAGATAAATACACTGAGGGCAAGTCCAAGCAATATACTTCAATAAATGCCAGGACTAGAAAGGATATTATGCCTTGAATAGGGTACCATTAGGAAAAACAGTTTATCAGAAAGCCATCCTTGCTGGTTTTTTCCCTTATTATCTCTTAGAACACAGTACTTGGTACTTGACAATTTGAGAATAAACATGCTTCAGAAATTATACTTCCCATGAATAGCTAATGCTTCTCTAGGGTGGTGGAAGACACAGAATCTTCAATGTTATTATTACTTTCTGGTTTTTAAGTACATATACGCGCTGTCTGTTAAAATAAAAAAATGGTATATTCTAACTTGAATCAGGAGATTTAATTCATTTGTGTGGTAAGTAGGTTCCAGGTTAAAGCTGCTTGTTATCTTTACAAATATTATTTCATGTGATTTTTTCTTCCTAACATGAGAGTATTTTGATAATAGTGAACTTCTGTTTTTAGATCCTAAGAGTAAATAGAAAAATCAAGTCTCACATGTCTAATTACACATTTTTGTCATATTTGTGAATTATGATTTTTCCTACATTAAAGATAATTTATTAGATTTTGGTGCTCATTTATTAAACATTGAGAAGAACGTTTTCCTGGTTGATGAATATAATTCTAATCTAGGGTTTTAAAATAAATTTGCAATATTTTGTGATCACTTTTTAAATGGTCTTTTCTGTTTCTTGTGTGATCAAGTGAAATCCTCTGCTATGTTTAACACGTGTTGTTTGCTGTTTAATATTCAAAGGTACTGATGAGAATAATTTTTTGTACTTTCGAAATTTCTTTCTGAATTTTACTCATTTCAAACATGTCTTGTCTCTGAAATACAATCACGATTACTCCTATTTTGTTTTTGTTATGTAGTTACTGGTAAATCCTTTCTCTTCAATGGAGTGGTAAAGTGTGCCCTCAAAAATCACCTTCTATACCATTTTTTGGCTAGCAGTTTTTTCTAAAATAGAATACTGTCTTCATATTTTTATGTGGAACAATTTATTAATAACCTTATTGTACTGTTTTATTTGGTTTTGTTTGGAATCACATCCACTGTTATTCAGGGCTTACTCTTGGCTCTGCTCTCCATAACTTACTGTACAACGCTGCTTGCTACAGAGCCCAGATTTCATTACTGTCTATATACTTCTTTTACAGTTCTGTGATACATATTTTTCATGATATTTTCTTTACACTTCCTCCTATGTAAATCATATGAAATAGAAAAATTATATTCATGTATGCATTATTATTCTCAGAATTATTAGTAACTTCACAGTAGATAAACAACGTAAGGCACAGAGTTTAATTAAAGTTTTCCTTCCAAAAACATTTCTTGGGAGAAACTCAAGTAGTCATTTTTGAAGTGGATCAAAAATGAGGGTAACCGTCAGGGCATCCACAAGATTAAGTCGTATGTGAACCGAAAGTAACAGGTACTCATGGCACAAGTCAAATGGAAACCTGATGATTACAATGGTAATAGTTGTAAAGACCACAAATGCTTATATTAATGTAAGGTATCTTTCTTCCGGTTTCTGGCCTTGTAGTGATCATGCAGGGTCCTGGACAAAAGAACACATGCTTTAGTTTGTGTAACATGGAAATTCCTAAGGGACAGAGATATATAGTACTGGAGGGGATAACGCACTTGCCTTGTACACAGCCAATCCAGTTGAATCTCTGTCACAGCATACACTCTCCCGAATGTTATAAGGGGTTACTCCAGAGTGTAGAGCCAGGAAGAACCCAAGATCACTGTCAGTTATTGGTCCATACTCTACACCACCCTACGCCCCGCCCAACAAAATTTATTGGAATATATGAAATCTTTTTGCACCTCTGGGCCTCAGGTTTCTTCTTGTCCATAGACTTCCTATTTGAAAAAGCTTCCATTCTCGGAGATAGCATAGGAGTCAATAGGATAGCAAGCTACAGGCATTTCTAGGATAAGGAGAGACTATCTGTAAGCAAGAAATCCGGGTACAGACACAATCACCTGGTTCTTCTACAGTTCTGTGTTCACTTTGGGAGCATGATATCAAATACACAAAGTGCCAAAAGGTTCCTGGCTTTGAATCACCCCAAATTGTTGGAATTTTGGAAATTTAGTTGACTGTTGGTACTAGAAGCATCTTGATGGCTTAAAATTTAAGTTCATATTGTTCCTCTCAGCGTTGAAGGAGATTATTATTCTCACAGATTTTGTTTACAACCCTCTTGTTCCTTACAGAAAATTTTCAAATTCCATCTTTATTGGGAAATGCACATACTCTGCAGCTTTCCCTTCCCATGGTTAACGATGCAGCTTCCGTAACAGGAAGTGTCTGCATATACTCCAGTGTATCTGCTTCAGCTGGTATTTCTGCTTGGCTCCTGCCCTCAGCCTCTGGCACCTCTTTCCAACCACTGATGGGTAGTGCCTATCTTTACCAACATTTCAGCACAGCAATGCTGTCTGGAGTGTTTCACCAGAGTCATATATCCACCTCAGCTGCTTCCTACCGGAGTGTTTTGGAATGGCATCATGCAGGAAGTGCTGAAGAGAAGTCTTCCATGGGAGACTTTTCTGTGACTGTCCTTGCCCAAGACACCGCTGTCTCTTCCATGTCTATGGCAGCTCGCTATGAGAAAATCCTAGATACCAACAACACGGTGTCTGTGTACCCATCACTTTCTGCCAGTCTTGTTGAGAGAACACCATCTCTGGTTCCACATCAGAGTCGAAGCCTGTCACTTCCCTACCAGGAACGAAGTCATGTGTATTACAATCATCAAGGCACTCTGGTAACTCTCCTTTCTGGCCTGCAGTCCTATGACTCCATGTCATACATAGGTCAAAATGTCTCTGCCCCCCAAGCTTACAGCAACTCATCTAGAGAAATATTTATGGCTCTGAAGGAGGTCCAGCCGCCAAATAACCAAATACCAGCCTCCTCCTCTGGAATCGACTTCTCTCTGTCTGCTCAACCCATCACAGAATCGAGTTATCAAGGTGAGTAAAACGGAGAGAAGGGAAGGAAAATTTAAAAATTGGGATCAAAAAAGAGGAAAACTGTCCGTAGACAGGTGGTATTCATATACACTGAGATTTTTAAGTTTATGAGAAGAACTTAACTAAACTCAGTTCATGCTTACTTCCGTAACTCCTTTTACAGCATGTTATTTTCACTCTCAACATAAGAGCTCCTAATGGAGATTGGAAGGTATGATGTTAAATAGACATCTAGGTTTCATATAATGAAACTTCAGGAGCACACAAAAGAATGCCACATTTTTCCCTAGTTATTTCATTTATTTTTTAATTTTTATTAGTTAAACATAAGGAGGGACAGCTGTAGACTTAAAATTATTGTGCTTGGTTTCATTTATACAATGATGTAGTAACTATCCCTCCACCAGTGCCCATTCTCCAGCACCACGGTTCCCAGTATTCCTCCCACCACCATAACCCCCATCCCACTCAACCTCTGTGCAGGGAATGCCACATTTTTCACATTCTATTTCAGCAGTCCTCAGGAATTACCACACTAAATGTAAAATACATGTCTTAAACTAGTATTTCGTTATTTTCTTAAGAAGTTTCAGAACTCTTATTGTAATGGTACACTTTATCTTTCCCTTCCATTAATGAACAGCAAGGTTCTAAATGCACTTGTGGTTCAGAGATTCTGACTCAAATCATGAAACCTAGAATCTGTACTCCAGCACAAATATCATGCTGAAGTAGTGCTTCATTCATACTCTTATTCTATGATATTAACGTCCTCTTATTTTTCCATGAAAGTGAATAAATTGAGAGTACAATACATTACAATGCTAAGCTCTGTATGGCATTTATTAGTTTGAAAATCTATAATTTGTTTTAAAAACCTTTTGTTTGGCGGACGCTGAAGTTGTGTCAGAGACCGAAGGGCACAGGGATTACTCCTGGATCTGTGCTAGGGATCACTGCTGAAGATGCTTAGGAGATCATACGTGATACGAAAGATCAAACTGACGTCAGCTGTGCGCAGGGCCATTGCCTTACTAACTGTACTATCCCTCTGTCCCAAGTCTCTTATTTTTCAAGTTAGTTTACACAGAAACTCTTTCAAAAACAAAGAAAACCAAAAAACAAGAACATCACATGACAAACAGTAAGAACTACAATATTTACCTCCAATCTTCAAGCACAGGGACTTGTCCATTTTCCTTAGAATAGCCAGTAACAATGCCTTGACTATTGCTGGTAGGTGCACTGTTGTTGCACCACTCGTTTTGTGGAGTGAATATCTCATTTCGCAGGCACTGATTTCTTCCATGGTTCTTTTAAGTGTTGAATTTCCTGGGGAGGAAGACTTCCCAGGCATCGCAACCTTCAGGGAAGACATTTGGTCTGCAACAAATTTCCGAATTGCCCCCATGTTGCAGTAGCAGGATTCAAAGACCTGAGTATAATCCAGCACCTGAGATTCAGGAAGTTCCCATAATATCTCCAGCCAAAGTAACCTGGCGCTGACACCAACTCCAACTCAGTAACAAAAAGTTAAGAATTTTGATCAGATGAAAACTGGGCTTTCAAAACCTCTGGAGACCTACCAGATCCCAGTAGACTTAGATCAATGCAAAGATCTGCAGGTAATGAACACCACTGACACAATCACTCTGAAGCAGGTGCAAGAAAACTCAAGTGGAACTAAGGGGACCTCCCATGCAAAACAGAACAACAAAAAGGAGGCTTCTGAAACTCTTCAGGGAGAACCCAAGGCCAAAATCCAGCCAAACGTCCGAGAATGCATGCTAAGTGGAGCGGGGATTTTTCGTAATGCTGCAGTCAGTGATAGGTGTCCTAAGACCAAAGCCAAAGCTAACAGCAAATCTCACAAAGCTGCCTCCAGCAGTATCAGCAAGACAAAGAGCCATGGGCAAGAGAAGATAAAAAACACCAGAGAAAACTCTAAGAAAGCTAAGGAGTGTAAGCAGCCAGGGAACAAGGTCAAGGCAGAAGAAAAGCCCACCATTGGCAAGAGGAAACGCAAGGAAGCTCAACCTGAGCTTTGCCAAGAGGCAGTTAAAAAGCCCTGCTGGTACCTAGGCATACACATGCTGGATTCTGTCCAAGTGTATCATGCTTTGGGGAAGGAAAGTGATCCAAAACTTGGAATCTCTTCCTCCCAGGTCCTGAGTACTCAAAGAAGCCTAAAGATGTCAAGCCATCCTCAGCTGTCAAGCTATGGCTAGGTGCTACACAGGATGGAAAAGGCCTTGAGAAATCTCAGGTCAAAGCACACAAACCAAGTAGCAGTGCTGAAAAACGCTCATCGCCAGCAAAGTCTGAGCTGCCACATCCTGGGAAGGTCAAATTGGTACCTTTGCCTTTTCTTACCATGGAGAATCCACAAGCTGCACCTGTTCCTCGGAGACGACAATCTTTGTCCTCACATGGTCCTGCTGCAGCTTACCATGCCAAGCCTGGCTCTACCAATGCAGCTCAGCCAACCACTGCCAATTCTTCCCGGTCAACCACTGCATTTTTGTCGGGTTCTGCTAAACCTGCTAAGTCCATTTCAACCAACCCATCTCGACCAGGTTTGCAGAACCCTAGTAGCCGACCTATTCGTCTCCCCACAGCTTCTAGACCTGCTCCCTACAACAGCACCTGGCACTTCTCTCCAGCGTGAACCTCCTCCAGTCTCTGTGAACCAGCAGCAGTCGTCACCCAAAGGTCAGAGTCAGTTTCTCCTCCAAGATTTCCGTTTCTAATCGATTCCATGGAGAAAGCCCAATGTTCCCGAGCCAGTCATATCAAAGCCCATCACCAAAGAGCAGAGACCAGAGCGTGAGGCTATGAAAAGGAAGGCTCAGCAGGAGCGTGAGAACGCTGCCAAACTCACCTCTTTGGGGGAAAGTGTAGTACTTTATTGAGAGGGAAAAGAGATGGACATCTCTCTCTACTATGGCTACGTAATGGGAGTAGCTGGAATGGTAGGTTCCATTTGAGGTACCAGATGGTTTTCCTAGTCAAACAGTGACATGCCATACACCATTTATTTATTCTAATATATTTTTTCAAATTAAAGAGATGCTTCATAGTTAATTGTTTGTTAATAAAAATTCTAAATTTTGAGATGCTGCCTATTGTGGTTGTTTTGGGGAGTGGCTGGGGGTCGAAGGATGGGATGGGAAAGAATGGGAAGTTAGAGACAGGAAAAAGGATGAATAGACAAAACTCTACGAAATACAAACTTAGTCCAGGGTTATAAAGCCCATCATAGGAGAAATTGCATGGGCCTGATGAAGAGTGGGGTAGGGTCAGAGGAAAAGTATAGCTGACAGGGCATTTGGTCTGCAACCACGAAGGACTCAGTTCATTTCGTGCAGACTTTGATGGTCCCCAGAGACCCACCAGATGTGGAAATTGAGCACAGAGCAGGCAGTAAGACCAGAGTACAGTCAAGTATGCCTATCCCTGGTGTCCTCGAAAAAAAAAATGGGACAAATGGCACAGTCTGCAGTTTTCGGTTAATAGAATAAATTTGGAATAGGCTGAGAAAGTCAGATGAGTCTAAGATGACCAGAAGAAAAGTAAAAATTCTTCAATGGACGCTCTGTTTACGTCCCATGGCCACCTTTGGAAAATAACCAAATTTGAGACACATCACTAAAAGGTTTGGGTGGTCTATCAATAAATGATGGCTGGGGATGCGAACACAAACACTGGGGAATAAACCTACCAGATGAGTGATCAACGCCCTGAGAGTCATTTAAGTATGACTCTTAACAGGGACAAAGCCAAGAGAACAGTTGCAGCTTTAAGCCTGAATATCAGCTCCTGAGAAATGCAAAGATAAGTCACATGTCCTCAGGCCCTCTGTTCAGCACCCCTAGCTGCACCATTTCACTTATTCCCAACAATATTCAGAGTTGCTATCATGGTGACACTTTACTAGTGAGTTTCAACAATGCGGTCCACTGCCTTTGTAAGTCTTTGGATTTGTAAACTCCCCAAGTTAGCCAAGCCAGCTTTCAGGAAATTTCTGGTGGGGGGAGCTCAAATTATATTAGCTTGAGGGGCTGGTCTTTGGTCTTCCATGGTCCCTGTTGCCTGTAGCTTTCTCTAAACATCGCTTTTAACTGCAGCTCACAGAAGAACCAACTTTATAAATAGCGTTGTGGTTGCATTGCGGTAGGTACCATACTAAGACATGCGTCCTAGGTCACCACTCCCAAAGCAGTTGGTACCAGTTGACCTTGAGCCTGGAAGGTTGTGGTGGAAAGAGATGGCCCTAGGAGAGTTAATGGGGTGATGGATGGATGGAAAGGAAACCGGGAAGGGTAGGGAAGTGGAAAATTGGTGATCATCATGGAATAGTTTATGGATGTTTTTCAAATAAGTTAAAATATTTTTTGAAAGGAGATTCAAGACAAAAATACGAAAATAAGATAGGTTCCTAAGAACAGGTTACATATAAGACCGAGAGAGCTGAAAGGGCTGGCATTCCTTCTGGAGCTTTCAATCATACCATTTACTAAATATGTTATTTTCACATCACTTAGCTGTGGAGAGGAATAGTGAGAAAAAGAATGCCACCGGAAAAGCAAACTGGGAGACCACCTTCAATAAAACCAGGTGGAAGGTGTTCACATGGATCCCAAGTGCAAATATATGTCAACAGGATCACATATTTAACTAACTCTGCTTGGTACCAGTAACTTCTTTGTTGAATATGGGGGGAAATGAACGCAGTTTCTGATTGACCTGAGACTAACCAGTTAATAGATTTTCCCAGGAAAGGGTAGTTGACTGGCTGCGAACAGAAAAACGTGAAAAGTGTTCTGCTACCTTTAATGTATGCCTGGAGGGAATTGATCCCAGTAATCTCTTAAAACTAACAAGCTTCAACTCTCTTGAAGGAATGTTGTATTCACTGAGGAAAACATGTTGGGAGAAAAGTCTGAACTGATGGGAAAAGAGAAAATAAGTTTGAAAGGAGGGCTTGAAATTTGGGTTCCTCTGAAAACAAAGCTTGAAACAACAAGATCTGGGGGTAACATGATATACTGTGATCTGAGCAGGAAAAGAGTGATATCAGGGATGTGAACAAGGGAAATCCAAGTTAAGGAAGACTTAGCTAGCTGACTACCCCATGGTCAACATGGTTCCAAGACTACGAGAAATTACAAGAAATTTACTTTAATTTTCTTTCTTTTATATGGTCAATTACAACATGAATTCTGTGCCTTCTTCAAGCAGAATTTTTCTTTCTCAATATTCTGTTCATTTGTGTAAGCATCTTAAACAACTTCTGGATAACAGAATTATTTGATGAGACTTATTTTTTACTTCAATGGTTAGTTGAGATTACTGAAAACTGGGCCTAAAGAGAAGTTTGTCCTGATTGGTACAAGTAGAGAATGGAGGTCTAGGGATGGAATTAGAGATTATAGGGTACCACATTCAGTTCCTAATAAAACAAGTAAAGGACAGTGTCCCAAATAGATTATTGAAAAAGATATTCATCTCTATTTAACATGTAAATTCAGCATTTTCTATATTTAATTAAAAATGAAAGAATGTTCCTATATTTGGTCTTTTAAAGACATTCCAGGTTGGTTAAGGAAACAAACACTGCCTATGAAATCATAACAACTTAATCATAAAAACCTGATTACGACTTAAATTTACAAGAATGTCAGTGCTAAGAATTATTTCCCTGGATCTCACTAGTGTACATGATAGTCATATGAATACACCTGTGTGGATATATCGCTGGTATCTAATTTAGAGAATAGATATATAGAGATTAGATCACATAGCCGAGTGTGATCTCAACTTGTCTACACACTCCCATGCCCAACACACCCAAAGACTTGTACTAATCCTTATAGATCCATTACTTTTCCTCCTCCCCTCTCCCAGAGTCTATTAAAATTTCTTTTCAAATACTAATGTAATGCGCTTTAGAAAATATTGAGTTAAACTTAATTGTTGTCATTTAGCTTTTAGATAGAGAACAAAGAAAGTCTTATTAAAAGTGTATTTTGGTATTCTTTGAAAATGGTAATAAGTACATTATCATTGAGTCCCTGAATATACATTATATAAAGTATTTTGTGAGGAATTCCCTATACAAATCAGTACTCGAAGAAATAAATGACTTCTCTGAATGAGAATGAACTGGGACATTTCAAAGTATCAATCAGTGAATCAAAGATGAATCATAGCATTCTATAGAAAAAATGATCTTGATGTAATCTAGTCAACACCATTACATTTTTTTCTTATACCAGCTGATAGTGCTGTTAATTTTTTAATTTTTATTTAATTATTTTTATTAGTGAAACACCATGAGGTGCAGTTGTAGACTTACATACCTTTGTGCTTGGGTTTCAGTTATACAAGAATCAAGTACCCATATCTCCACCAGTGCCCATTCTCCACCACCAGGGAACCCAGTGACCCTCCCACCCCCCATCTCCCCCACTCCGTCCCACCTCAGGGCATTCCCTTTTGCTTTTTCTTTGTTTTAGGGTGTTGTGGTTTGCAATGAAGGTCAATACTATTACATTTTCAAAGAAGAACATAGGCCCCTATATGTTCAAGACACTACTACTGTCATGCGGTTCTTCCCAGCATGTACCCTGCTCCAAGCCAGCCCTTTGGAAATATGCTGGGAAGGACAACTGGATGTTCCTTTCCTCACACTGACCTGCAAGACTCTTGCTGATTCTCAGCCACATCAACTATTTCATTTGTTGCCTGATATCACCTTCTGTCCTTTATTTTTTTTAAAATATTTGATTTGTTTCTGGAATATAAAGAAAAAAATTAAATGGACGAATAAAACAAAAGCAAAATCAAACCTTTACACTCTGACATCAAAATCGTCCTTATCGGAGGGGATTTAAATGACTGAAATGGGTAGGGGAATGTTGTTAGTTGGTTGTAGACAGTAGCTGGATATTTGACAGTGCATGGAGAATGAATACAGAGTTGCTGAGATGAGGAACCCTGTACTTGAAGTGAATACAGTTTGTAAACTAGTCATCACAATTATATGTCCATATGAAATTTATCTACATATGCTTTGTGCCTTCCTTGCATGTATGTGTTATGCATTCCTTTTTCATGGCCTCAGAAATGTATCTGAGGGCACTCGGAAATTAGTTGAGCCCCAAGTATGGGGAGAGAAGTAGTAAATAACTGGAGGAGGAAGAAATATGAGTTGGAGCTTAAGAGCCGTGTAAGAGGAATATATAGATATGTATGTGTGTGTAAATACACATATATATGTATAAATATATATAAGGGCTGGAGCCATAGCACAGTGGGTAAGACATTTGCCTTGCATGCGGCCAACCTGTGTTCGATTGCTCTGCTCCTCTCAGAGAGCCCGGCAAGCTACTGAGAGTAACCCTCCCTCATGGCAAAGCCTGGCAAGCTACCTGTGAATTATTCGACATGCCAAGAACAGTAACAACAAATCTCACCATAGGGATGTTTCTGGTGCCTGCTCGAGCAAATCAGTGGACAATGGGAGGACAGTGCTACAGTGCTATGGTTAATTCAAACGTTGTTTATGCAAAATTTGAAAGAATCAAATAAATATTCTATAAAACTGATTACACCTATTAAATTAATACAACTTTAAATAGTGTTTAGAAATGAAGTTGAAGAATTTTAAGGCTATAGAAAGATATTGACAATATATCAAGAAACACGTGGATTTTTGAGGAGCAAGAACACGTAGCTGTTGTCCTTTCTTAAGGTTATTTTTTTTGTCTTTAATAGAATATGCTTTCCCTGAGTTTTGTTAATAGCTTCCGTTTTTTAGAAAGCATCATAATAAATTATATTTTTTAAAAAAGTAAAAAAAGTTGTCTTTGTGAGTGGATTCTGTAGGTTTGGAACCTGGGAAGTATTTTCCTATGTAAGTTACATTAAACATGAGAATTATAACAGAAATACCATCTGCAGTACTATTCATAATAGCCAGAAGAAACTATGGTATACCTACACAATTGAATACTACACAGTTGTCAGGAAACTGACATCATGAAATTTGCTTATAAATGGATGTACAGGGAAGAATATCATGCTCAATGAAATCAGTCAGACGGAAAGGGGTATACTGATTGGACTACCCCATTTTTTGGATATAAAAAAACAGAAAATGAGACTAATACCCAAGGATAGCAGAAACACAGGCCAGGAGAATTGGTCAATGGTTGGACGCTTGCCACAAGTGCTGAAGGCGAGAATTTGGAATAAAGAAGGGACCGCTCTGACAATGATAGTTGGAAGTGATTACTCTGGGTGAGAACTGAGTCCTGAAAGTAGGTAAAGGAATAAAGGTGAGAATCTCTCACTCTCTGTATTACAATCCATAATGCCCAAAGGATGAGAGAGAGAGAGAGAAAGAGAGAGAGAGAGAGAGGTGCCTGCAATAGTGTAGAGTAAGCAGGCTGTCAGGTGGGGTTTGGGGTTGGGAGAGGGAGTGGTGGGAGAGAAACTGGGGACATTAGAAATGGAACAGTATACTAGTGGAGGTTAGATGTTAAAATATCCTATGATTGAAACTGAATCATGAAAAGGTTTGTAATATGTGTCTCCTGCAGATTCAATACAAAAATATGCTATTTAGTTTCTACCACCATGACGAACCTATGAATTTGCTGAAATTTATTTTTATCTCCTTGGCTGGCTCATTACATGGATGTCTGTGTGGTAAAACTTTTTCCATTTTATGCGGACTGAAGAGACAAAAATCATAGGGTTGGGACTTCTGGTGGAAGGAGAGAAGAGCACAAAACACCCTGTTGACCACACCTCAGCAGGGTCACCTAACTTGCGTGATGACAGACCTCCTTCACTGATTACTTCTGTTGTAATGTGGAAAAATGAAAAGACTTTGCAGGCAGTCAAGAGGTTGTCTCCTCCAGTTCTCACTATTTTCTTTTCGATTAGAATTGTTTAAACATTATTTGAAAAATTTGGAGCTTAAAGATTTGTTCTTATATATTTCCCCTACATGGTGTCAGTGGGCATTGATCCAGGAAGGCCAGCATGAAAAAGTTGAGGTGTATGTCTTAACCACCAATGCCAACACTACTGTAAGTATGGAATCCAAAGTACAATAGTAAAACTTCAAAATGTGTTTGTCAAGGAAATCGGTGGGAATGCAGGGAGAAATGTGTAATCTGTTGGTGGAAGGATGAAGACACTGGTGGTGTGATTAGAATTGGAGTATTGTATGACAAATCTCCATTATAAATGACTTTGAAAATCAAAATTGCCTAAATTTTAAAAAAAAGAGAAGTCAACTTATATCTATATTTCAAGAAAGCTTGTCTCAGCAAATTTTGGCAGGGAGATCATAGTTGGTAGAAAGAGGGAGAAAGAAAGGGAGATTTGACAGTTGGGAAGAGAAGCCTGGATATCATGGAAGAGATGAAAGCTGATCTTAGAAGATTTGGAGCCATCAGAGTTTAGTGAGTTAAATGGTGAGATCATTGCAGTTTAGATACTTAAAGAGTGAGATTGGTTTCAGTCATCGGCACTGTATATATAGAAAGAGTTCAAAGACCTCACAGATATTCAGGCTATAATATCTAACAAGGGAAGCGTTTTTTTCCTGAAGCAATATGTAAGGAAAATATATTGCCAGGAAAATGATAAAAAGTTGGTTCTCTTTTTCACAGATTAATACATTAGAGATGAAAACTTTTATACAAAGGAATCTATCATCTTGTCCTGTTGCTCTGTTTTCTTGTCTTCATTCCGTTCTCCACCATGACCCTACCTAATCAGGGCTCGCCACATTTCTCAGCAGTATCACCACATAGCCTAAGAGCATGTGTTAACTGTCGGTAGCTCACACTCTCATGATTGCCCCCAAATCCAAGCCAGAGCCATCCTTCTGAAACCATGGATATTTGCTGAAGGCCCGTTCTTTCTTGAAGTGGCAGTCATGGTTTACCTCTTCATAATCATTGTGTTTACAAATTTAGATGAATGTCACTATACTAGTGACAGGGATTTTCCAAACTATGGTAAGCATAAACATTTCCCTTTCCCCCACGAATTTTGGGCTAGTTATTTTCTATCCACTGCTAATAATTTGTGATAATGAGGAAACAGAACTGAACTAAAAACAGGGACATTTGGCAATTTAGTGCCATGACTAATCAGTCTTAGTATAAGTATATATTTCTAGAAAAAAAAAGCAGAAGTAAAGGAGTTGGTTTCTAGCAAAGAATCCCAAACCTCTGCCAAGAAATCCTTTGAAAATAAAAATTCTGACTATGTACTGAACATGATTGGCACTCAATGCCTCTTTTGCAGACCACAACACCCGAAAGGAGAGAGAGAAAAAAAGGGAATGCCCTGCCACAGAGGCAGGGTTGGATGGGGGATATTGGTGTGGGAGGGATACTGGAATCCATGGTGGTGAAAAATGGGCACTGGCGGAAGAATGGGCGTTTGATCATTGTATAATCGAAACCCAAGCACAAAAATTTGTAAATGTACAACTGTACATCATGGTGTTTCACTAATAAAAATTTAAAAAAAAATAAAGTAAATTTTTTTTTGTCTGTGAGAGATCAGCAGATGGGAACCTGAGTGAAGCAAAAGATTAAATTGGTTGACTTTTATTTTTCCTTGAGTGTATAAATTTGATTTTGGAGTCAATTTATATGAGAGTTCATCAAGACACAGAAATTTTTAGCGCTTCTCTTGTTTAAAAGTATAGTGATAGACCATATCTCTATCTCTCATGATTTTTATTTCTGATAGTTTGACACAAAAGATACGTCAAAATCATAGATAAATGTAAATTATTTAAATACTTTTTTGATTATGTAAAATTACCTTATAGAATTACATTATAGACTTTCATAAATTTTAGGATTGTGCAGAATCAACGTGCATGTATCATATTACACTCACTACTGAAAGGCCTACTCTGTCATTCACCATTGTTCAGTTTTTCCACTTTGATTAAACTTTTCGATCTGGTAACTAAATAGTCTCATAGTTCTAAAGTTTGTTTTTATTGCTTTGAAAAGATCAAAATTATGCAATTTTCAACATTGGATGAAACTAGAGGATATCATGCATGTAAAGTTAGCCTTAAGGAAATGAACAGATACAGAGAGATTTTTCTCATATGTGGGATGTAAAGAAACACAGCAAGGTAGAAACAAAGGTTCAAGAGCAATGTAAGGGGAGAACTGATCCACACAATTGAGTCAGGGGATTGAGAGTGAGGGATTCTGGGGGATTGGGGGAGAGGGAGGGTTTATTCTTTGAGAGAATGACGAGTGTCATGTTGGAATTATGTGTATTAGAAACCATTACTAATTGAATTATAAATCATAGAATATAAATAATGTTTTAGACGTTTGTCTGTCTCATTTTATTCTATTAATTTGTTTTCTCTATATGTCACGTATGCCTGAATTTGTAGGATGCCTATCTTTCTCTGCCTGGTTTTTGTCACTAAACATAATTTCCACATGTTATCCATTTTATATACAAATAATAAGAAGATTTCACTTCATACAACTGAGTAGTATTCCATTGCTTTACCACCTTTCATTTTCAAAATTTGTGGTTTAAAAGATACAAATACTGGTTTTAACAATGCTCTGGTGTTTTAAAATTTTTAGTTTAGTGAAGCTAAATAGATTTTACTGAAAAACACTCAGAAACTTGTGAAACAGGTGTGGGGTGGAATGAAATATTTGTTCATGCGAGAACTGTCATTTAACAAAGCAAGCAAAGAGAGACATAGAGAAAGAGAGCACGGTATTTCTTCTAATGAGAACAAAAGCTTGAGGACCAAGCCTACTCTGGTAGTTTAGGAATAAGAACTTGGAGTGGTATGAACTTAACTTGTGCACTTTAGGGGAGAACTTGAGTGAAACTATTAGAAGTACTTTCAGGAGCATGATAAACTGGAGACTGCACTTTGAGTGAGGTGGGTAGAGAGTTCTTTGGGGAGATCCGAACTATGGAGAACAGTAATATTATAACATTAATGATAGTATCTTACCGTGGGATTCCAAAAAAATCTGTAACAGAGGCGTCAGAAATGATAACATCCTTAGGTATTTGGATTTCCTGTGGAAACAACAGGAAAGCTGAGTTTTTGCTCTGGATGCCTCCACCTGAAACAAGGTCAAGAAATCATGTATGAAAAATTCCAAGTTACATGGATCAAGGATTCTGATCCCAGTGGAAGGCTAACTTTCGGGTGGACAATTTCTACTGATGGCCTGATGTAGATTCTGATCCTGGGATACGTAACAGAAAGGAGGTAGTGACAGGTATCCTCAGAAGTGAAGCCTCTGAGACAGAATTCATTCATGACAACTTATGGGTTATCAAAGTTAGCTCATGGCTGCTACCATTATAACATGCCATTCAATGGTTCTGTGGTTTCAATTTACTGTATCAATGTAAAGATGAAGTTTCTATATGGAAGGTAAAAATCTGAGGCCCTCAGGATGATGAATTATGGGGAGGGGGGGAGCTGGAGTGATAGTACTGCAGGTAGGGCATTTGCCTTGCACACGGCATACCCAGGTTAGATTCCCAGCATCCTGTATGGTCCCCCCAAGCACCGTGAGGAGTAATTCCTTAGTGCAGAGCCAGGAATAACCACTGTGCATCGCCACGTGTGACCCAAAAAAGCAAGAAAATGATGATCTGGGATTGATCCTTAGCATTGCAAACAGCATTATTTTTTAATTTTTCTTTTCTTTCTTTCTTTCTTTCTTTCTTTCTTTCTTTCTTTCTTGCTTGCTTGCTTGCTTGCTTGCTTGCTTGCTTTTTTGTTTCCCTTAGCTTTAATGTCATGAAGGGATCTTCCCACATTTTTCTCCATATATCTTAAGAATTCAGGTATGATAGTGAGGTCTTTAATACATTTGATCTGACTATGCGCCTGGCAATATAAAGAGGTCTGAGTTCATTTTCTTTGAATGTTGCTGTCCAGTTTTCCCAGCACCAGTTGCTGTAGAGAGTTCCTAGCTCAACTTCTTATTTCTTGAGCATTTATGAAAGATTAGGTAATAATAATCTGAGGGCCAGCTTCAAGATATTAGACTATATTCCATTGATCTGAGGCCTGTCTTTATCTGAATATCATGGTATTTGGATGACTACAACTTTGTAGTAAGGATTGAAGTTGGGGAAGGTGTTCCCTTCTTCTTTTTACCAAAGATTGCTTTAGCTCTTCATGGGAGTTTATGGTTCTATATGAGTTTCAAGAGTGTTTAATCTATTTATTTGAAAAATGTTATGTGTATCCTTATAGAAAGTGCATTAAATCTTTATAGAGCTTTGGTGTGTGTTGCCATTTTGACAGTGTTAAACCTCTCAATCCATGAGCATGGGATGTGATTCCATTTCCTCATATACTCTCTTATTTGTGAAGTAGTGTTTTGTAGGTTTTTTTTTCCCTTTATTTTATTTTATTTTTTAAAGTTGTAGATTTACAATTTTTTGTGGTTTGGTTTCAATTATACAATGATCAGATACCCATCCCTCCACCAGTGCCCATTTTCCACCACCATGGATAATATCCCTCCCACCCCCATCCCCCCATCCCCCCTGTCTCTGTGGCAGGGCACTCCCCTGTGTTCTCTCTCTCCTTTTGGGTGTTGTGGTCTGCAAAAGAGGCATTGAGTGGCAAACATGTTCAGTCCATACTCTACTTTCGACATGCATCTCCCCTCCTGGGAGGATCCTCCAAACATACTTTATTTGGTGCTCCCTTCTCTATCTGAACTGCCCTTTCCTCTAGGATACCTGGCTGGCCTCTAAGTTATGGAGTAATCCTCCTGGTGCTGATCTCAGCTATTCTTGGGTATTAATCTCATACTTGTTACTTTATATCCCCCAGATGAATGCAATCTTTCTATGTCTATCCCTCTCTTTCTGACTCATTTCGCTTAGCATGATACTTTCCATATTGTACCACTTGTATGTAAAGTTCATGACTTCATCTTTTCTAAGAGCTACATAGTACTCCATTGTGTAGATGTACCAAAGTTTCTTTAACCAGTCATCTGTTCTTGGGCATTCAGGTTTCTTCCAGTTTCTGGCTATTGTAAAGAGTGCTGCAATGAACAAACAAGTGCAGATGTCACTTCGACTATACATTTTTGCCTCTCTGGGATATATTCCCAGGAGTGGTATCGCTGGGTCAAATGGGAGCTCAATTTCTAATTTTTTGAGAATCGTCCATACTGTTTTCCAGAAGGGCTGAACCAGTGGACATTCCCACCAACAGTGAGGGAGTGTCCCTTTCTCGCCACATCCACGCCAGCATCGTTTGCTTTTGTTCTTTTGAATGTGGGCCAGTCTCTGAGGTGTGAGATGGTATCTCATTGTGGTTTTGATCTGCATCTCCCTGATGATTAATGATGTAGAGCATTTTCTCATGTGCTTTTTTGCCATTCGGATTTCTTCTTTGAGAAAGTTTCTGTTCATTTCATTGCCCCATTTTTGGATGGGGTTGGATGTTTTCTTCTTGTGGAGTTTAACCAGTATTCTGTATATCCTGGATATCAACCCCTTGTCAGATGTGTATTCGGTGAATATCCTTTCCCATTCTGTAGACTGTCTTTGTATTTTGGTCACTGTTTCTTTGGAGGTGCAGAAGCTTCTTAGTTTAAGATAGTCCCATTTATCTATCTATGTTTTCACTTGCTCAGCCAGTGGCGTGGCATCTTTGAAGATACCATTAGCTTCAATGTCATGGAGGGTTTTGCCAAATTTATCTTCAATGTACCTTATGGTTTCTGGTCTGATGTTGAGGTCTTTAATCCATTTTGATCTTACTTTTGTACATGGTGTTAGGCAGAGTTCTGAGCCTATTTTTTTGCATGTAGCCGTCCAGTGATGCCAACACAATTTATTAAAGAGGCTTTCCTTACTCCACTTCACATTACTTGCACCTTTATCAAAGATTAGATGAGCATATGATTGAGGAGAGATGTCATTGTATTCAACCCTGTTCCATTGGTCTGCAGTTCTGCCTTTGTTCCAGTACCATGCTGTTTTAATTATTACTGCTTTGTAGTACAGTTTGAAGTTCGGGAGGTTGATTCCTCCCATTTTCTTTTTCCCAAGAATTGCTTTAGCTATTCGTGGGGGCTTATTGTTCCATATAAATTTCAAGAGTGTTTGCTCCATTTCTTTGAAGAATGTCATGGGTATCCTTATAGGGATTGCATTGAATTTATACAATGCTTTCGGTAGTATTGCCATTTTGACAATGTTAACTCTCCCGACCCATGAGCAGGGGATATCTTTCCATTTCCTCATGTCCTCTTTTATTTCCTGAAGTAGCGTTTTGTAGTTTTCTTTGTACAGGTCCTTTACTTCCTTAGTTAAGCTGATTCCTAGGTACTTGATTTTCTGGGGCACAATTGTGAATGGGATTGTTTTTTTCATGTTGCTTTCTTCTCTCTCACTGTTTGCGTATAGGAAAGCCATGGACTTTTGGGTATTGATTGTATAACCTGCAACTTTACTATACGAGTCTATTGTTTCTAGGAGTTTTTTGGTGGAAGTTATTGGGTTCTCTAAGTAGAGTATCATATCATCTGCGAATAGTGAGAGCTTGATTTCTTCCTTTCCTACCTGAATGCCCTTAATATCTTTTTCCTGCCTAATCGCTATTGCAAGTACTTCCAGTACTATATTGAACAGCAGTGGAGAGAGTGGGCATCCCTGTCTCGTCCCTGATCTTAGAGGGAAGGCTCTCAGTTTTTCCCCATTGAGGATGATGCTTGCTGTAGGCTTGTGGTAGATGACTTTAATTATGTTGAGGAAGGTCCCCTCTATACCCATTTTGGCTAGGGTTTTCATCATAAAGGGGTGCTGGATCTTATCAAATGCTTTCTCTGCATCTATTGATATGATCATATGCTTTTTATCTTTTCTTTTGTTGATATGGTGGATTATGTTGATTGATTTCCGAATGTTAAAACATCCTTGCATCCCTGGGATGAATCCTACTTGGTCATGGTGTATGATCTTTTTGATGAGTAGTTGGATTCTATTTGCTAGTAGTTTGTTGAGGATCTTTGCATCTGTGTTCATCAGGGATATTGGCCTGTAATTCTCTTTCTTTGTGGTATCTCTGTCTGCTTTTGGTATCAGTGTGATATTTGCTTCGTAGAAACTGTTCGGAAGTGTTTTTGATATTTCAATTTCGTGGAAAAGCTTAAAGAGCATCGGGAGTAAGTCCTCTTTAAAGATTTGGAAGAATTCACTAGTGAATCCATCCGGGCCAGGACTTTTGTGCTTGGGGAGACTTTTTATTACCATTTCAATTTCCTTTATGGTGATAGATCTGTTCAGGTATTCCAGGTCTTCTTGATTCAGCCTTGGGAGTCTGTAGGAGTCTAGGAATTTATCCATTTCCTCGAGGTTTTGATGTTCCGTGGCATAAAGCTTCTCAAAGTACTCCCTGAGGATCCTCTGAATTTCTGTGGTTTATGTTGTAATGACCCCCTTTTCATTTCTGATTCGGTTTATTAGGGTTTTCTCTCTCCCTTTATATGTGAGTTTTGCTAGAGGCTTATCGATCTTGTTAATTTTCTCGAAGAACCAGCTTTTGGTTTCATTGATCTTTCGGATTGTTTTTTGGGTTTCCATCTCGTTAATCTCTGCTCTCAGTTTTATTATTTCCTTTCTCCTGTTCGGGTTGTGCTCCTTTTTTTGGTCCTTCTCCAAGCTCTTAAGCTGTGAGGTTAGGTTACTTTTGTGTGCTCGCTCCTCCTTCCTGAGGAATGCTTGTAGAGCTATAAACTTTCCTCTTAACACAGCCTTTGCTGTGTCCCATAAGTTTTGGTAACTCGTGTTCTCATTTTCATTCTTTTCTAGGAATCTTTTGATTTCCTCTTTGATTTCCTGTCTAATCGACTCGTTGTTCAATAGTGCGCTGTTTAATTTCCAGGTGTTTGATTTAGTTTTCTGTTTTTGTGTGTGATTTACTTCTAATTTCAGCGCATTATGGTCTGAGAAGATTGTTGTTACAATCTCTACCTTCTTAATTTTATGGAGGCATGTTTTGTGGCTCAGCATGTGGTCTATCTTGGAGAATGTTCCATGTACGCTTGAGAAGAATGTGTATTCAGCTTTTCATGGATGAAGTGTCCTGTATACATCTACTAAGTCCCTTTCTTCCATCGTTTCCCTCAAATGAAGTATGTCCTTGCTAAGCTTGAGTCTGGTTGATCTATCAAGAGGTGACAAAGCAGTGTTGAAGTCTCCCACTAGTATTGTGTTGCTATTGATGTCTTTTTCCAAATCTATGAGTAGTTGTTTTAAGTACTTTGCTGGTCTCTCATTAGGTGCATATACATTTATTATTGTAAGTTCTTCCTGTTGTACAGATCCTCTGATCAATAAGAAATGGCCTTCACTGTCTCTTATGACCTTCGTCACTCTGAAATCGATGTGGTCTGATATAAGGATGGCTACCCGAGCTTTTTTATGGGAGCTGTTTGCCTGTAGGATTGTTTTCCAGCCTTTGACTCTGAGTCTGTGTTTGCTTTGACTATTGAGATGCGTTTCTTGCAGGCAGCAGAATGTTGGGTTCAATTTTCTAATCCATCCTGCCACTCTATGTCTTTTAATTGGTGCGTTTAGCCCATTGACATTGAGAGAGATTATTGTTATGGGATTTTGTCCCATTGTTCTGTTAAAGTTTGGTGTATTTGAGAGGCCTTTCTTGCCTTAAAGTAGCCCATTTAGTTGTTCTTGTAACCATGGTTTTGAGTCTATGAAGTTCCTGAGCTGTTGTTTGTCTGTGAAACTGTGTGTTGTTCCTTCTATTATGAATGAGAGTCTTGCTGGGAAAAGTATTTTTGGGGAGGCATTTATTTCATTGAGTTTTTTTACTATGTCCCACCACTGTTTTCGGGCCATGAGGGTTTCATCAGAAAAATCAGCTGTGAATTTTAAGGAAGCTCCTTTGTAAGAGATTTCTTTCTTCGATCTTGCTGCTTTCAGAATTTTGTCTCTGTCTAAGGTTTTGGTCATTTTGATCAGAATGTGTCTTGGGGTATTTTTATTCGGATTTCTTCTAGCTGGTACCCTTCGGGCCTCCTGAATGTGGTCACAAGTTTTCTTCAGCTCTGGAAATATTGTAGCAATGATTTCTTTGACAGTTTCTTCTTCATCGAGGTTTTCTTCCTTTCCCTCTGGGACTCCAATAATTCTTATGTTACCCCTCTTGGCTTCATCCAAATCTTCTCTTGCCATCTGTTCCCGAATTGTGAGTCTCTTTTCCATTTTCTGCTCTTTTCTGGAGAGTTTCTGAACTTCATCTTCGAGCTCACTGATTCTGTTCTCAGCCGCTCTTACTCTGCTGCTGAGGCCTTCTACTGAGCTTTTCAATTCGCCTACGAGATTTTTCAGGTCTGACATTTCTGATTGCATTTTCTTCATTTCTGCCTTTAGATCCTCTTGTCTTCTATTGGTATTGTTTTCCATTGTTTCCTTTAATTCCCTAAGCATCTTAAGTAGCTCACTTCTGAATTCCTTGTCAGAGAGGTTGTCTAACACTACAGTACTGTTGGTGTCATCTGGGCTCGACTCTTCAATATGAAAGTTTGGTGGGCTTTTGCGTTTCTTTACCATTGTGAGAGGTGTGGTTTAGTCCTTCACGTTCACTGTTACTATTCTGCTTGATATGCAGTGTGAGTTAAGATAGGCTTATGAGTTATTGGGTACTGTGTTTCTAGTGGCTGAGCTAAAATAGAGAAGTTTCCATCTAAGAAGTTAGCTTATGGTTCCTATGACATATGCAGTGGGAATATATTTCGCGGCCGCATAAGCGGCCGCGGCTCCTGAAAGAGTCCCTGGCACTGGGCGAGGAGTTGGGAAGGTCTCCTGTTTGGAATTGGAGCCGTTCAGCTTTGTTGCCCAGAGCTGGGCCTCTATGCCCGTCCCACGCAGATCAGGGGTTGAAAACCGGCTGTCTAGGGGCTGTTTCTATCTGCGCGTGCCCAGAAAGGGACCCAGGCCCCTGGGAGCGGGCTGTACCTGTTGGAATTGGAGCCGTTCAGCTTTGTTGCCCAGAGCTGGGCCTCTGTGCCCGTCCCACGCAGATCAGGGGTTGAAAACCAGCTGTCTAGGGGCTGTTTCTAGCTGCGCGTGCCCAGAAAGGGACCCAGGCCCTTGGGAGCGGGCTGCACCTGTTGGAATTGGAGCCGTTCAGCTTTGTTGCCCAGAGCTGGGCCTCTGTGCCCGTCCCACGCAGATCAGGGGTTGAAAACCGGCTGTCTAGGGGCTGTTTCTAGCTGCGCGTGCCCAGAAAGGGACCCAGGACCTTGGGAGCGGGCTGTACCTGTTGGAATTGGAGCCGTTCAGCTTTGTTGCCCAGAGCTGGGCCTCTGTGCCCGTCCCACGCAGATCAGGGGTTGAAAACCGGCTGTCTAGGGGCTGTTTCTAGCTGCGCGTGCCCAGAAAGGGACCCAGGCCCTTGGGAGCGGGCTGTACCTGTTGGAATTGGAGCCGTTCAGCTTTGTTGCCCAGAGCTGGGCCTCTGTGCCCGTCCCACGCAGATCAGGGGTTGAAAACCGGCTGTCTAGGGGCTGTTTCTAGCTGCGCGTGCCCAGAAAGGGACCCAGGCCCTTGGGAGCGGGCTGTACCTGTTGGAATTGGAGCCGTTCAGCTTTGTTGCCCAGAGCTGGGCCTCTGTGCCCGTCCCACGCAGATCAGGGGTTGAAAACCGGCTCTCTAGGGGCTGTTTCTAGCTGCGCGTGCCCAGAAAGGGACCCAGGCCCTTGGGAGTGGGCTGTACCTGTTGGAACTGGAGCCGTTCAGCTTTGTTGCCCAGAGCTGGGCCTCTGTGCCCGTCCCACGCAGATCAGGGGTTGAAAACCGGCTGTCTAGGGGCTGTTTCTAGCTGCGCGTGCCCAGAAAGGGACCCAGGCCCTTGGGGGCGGGCTGTACCTGTTGGAATTGCAGCCTTTCAGCTTTGTTGCCCAGAGCTGGGCCTCTGTGCCCGTCCCACGCAGATAAGGGGTTGAAAACCGGCTGTCTAGGGGCTGTTTCTAGCTGAGCGTGCCCAGAAAGGGACCCAGGACCTTGGGAGCGGGCTGTACCTGTTGGAATTGGAGCCGTTCAGCTTTGTTGCCCAGAGCTGGGCCTCTGTGCCCGTCCCACGCAGATCAGGGGTTGAAAACCAGCTGTCTAGGGGCTGTTTCTAGCTGCGCGTGCCCAGAAAGGGACCCAGGCCCTTGGGAGCGGGCTGTACCTGTTGGAATTGGAGCCGTTCAGCTTTGTTGCCCAGAGCTGGGCCTCTGTGCCCGTCCCACGCAGATCAGGGGTTGAAAACCGGCTGTCTAGGGGCTGTTTCTAGCTGCGCGTGCCCAGAAAGGTACCCAGGCCCTTGGGAGAGGGCTGTACCTGTTGGAACTGGAGCCGTTCAGCTTTGTTGCCCAGAGCTGGGCCTCTGTGCCCGTCCCACGCAGATCAGGGGTTGAAAACCGGCTGTCTAGGGGCTGTTTCTAGCTGCGCGTGCCCAGAAAGGGACCCAGGCCCTTGGGGGCGGGCTGTACCTGTTGGAATTGCAGCCTTTCAGCTTTGTTGCCCAGAGCTGGGCCTCTGTGCCCGTCCCACGCAGATCAGGGGTTGAAAACTGGCTGTCTAGGGGCTGTTTCTAGCTGCGCGTGCCCAGAAAGGGACCCAGGTCCTTGGGGGCAGGCTGTACCTGTTGGAATTGGAGCCGTTCAGCTTTGTTGCCCAGAGCTGGGCCTCTGTGCCCGTCCCACGCAGATCAGGGGTTGAAAACCGGCTGTCTAGGGGCTGTTTCTAGCTGCGCGTGCCCAGAAAGGGACCCAGGCCCTTGGGAGCGGGCTGTACCTGTTGGAATTGGAGCCGTTCAGCTTTGTTGCCCAGAGCTGGGCCTCTGTGCCCGTCCCACGCAGATCAGGGGTTGAAAACCGGCTCTCTAGGGGCTGTTTCTAGCTGCGAGTGCCCAGAAAGGGACCAAGGCCCTTGGGAGCGGGCTGTACCTGTTGGAATTGGAGCCGTTCAGCTTTGTTGCCCAGAGCTGGGCCTCTGTGCCCGTCCCACGCAGATCAGGGGTTGAAAACCGGCTGTCTAGGGGCTGTTTCTAGCTGCGCGTGCCCAGAAAGGGACCCAGGCCCTTGGGGGCGGGCTGTACCTGTTGGAATTGCAGCCTTTCAGCTTTGTTGCCCAGAGCTGGGCCTCTGTGCCCGTCCCACGCAGATCAGGGGTTGAAAACCGGCTGTCTGGGGCTGTTTCTAGCTGTGCGTGCCCAGAAAGGGACCCAGGCCCTTGGGGGCAGGCTGTACCTGTTGGAATTGCAGCCGTTCAGCTTTGTTGCCCAGAGCTGGGCCTCTGTGCCCGTCAGGTTTTTTTTTTTTTTTTTTTTGGTATAGTTCCTTAACCTTTTTAGTTGATTCTATTATACTCTATTTTCTGAGGTATTATTGTGAATGGGATTGTTTTTCTCTATCTCTTTTTTCTCTTTCATTATTAATATATGTGAAAGCCATCTAGTACCAGATATTGATTTTGTAATATGCTACTTTACTAAACAAATCTATTGTTCCCAGGAGCTTTTTTGGAGAATCTTTGGGATTTTCTAAGTATAATATCATGTTATTTCCAAATAATAAAAGCTTGAGTTCTTCCTTTTTTATATGGATGCCCTTGATATCTTTTTTTTTTTACCAAAATCATATGGCAAGTAGTTCAAGTACTATGAAGAATAGGAGTGTTGAGAGTGGGTAACTTGTTTTGTGCCTGATTGTATTCTGGAATTCTATTTCATTGATTTCTGCTCCAAGCCTTTGGTTTTTCCCCGTTGAGAATAATACTTGCTGTGGGTTTGTGGTAATTTGCTTTGACTAGATTGAGGAAACTACTTTCAACTCCCATTTTGTTGAGAGTATTTCATCATGAATGGGTGCTGGATCTAATCAAATGCTTTATCTACATCTATTGATATGATCATATGACTTTTATCTTTATTTTATTGAGATGGTGTATTCTGTTGATTGACTAGAGAATGTTAAGCCATCCTTGCATCCCCAAGCTAAACCTACTTGGTCATAGTGTGTGATCTTTTGTTGAGTTTCTAGATTCTCTTTGCTGGTATTTTCTTGAAAATTTTTGTATCTGTATTCACAAAGGAAAAAGGTCTGCAATTTTCTGTTTTTGTGGTGTCTCTGTCGATTTGAGTATTAGGGTGATCTTTGCCTCATAGAAACTATTTGGGAGTATTTATGTTTCTTCAATTTCCTGGAAAATCTTAAAAATGTTGGAAGCAGTTCCTCTTTAAAGGTTTGAAATAGTTCACTATTGAATCCATCTGGGCCCTGGATTCTGTTTGGGGGTATAATTTTGACCACCATTTCAATTTCCTTGGTAGTGATAGGTTCAAGTATTTCAAATCTTCTTGGTTCAGCCTTGGGAGGTAATTGGAATCCAATAATTTATCAATTTATTCAAGATTCTCTCATTTCCTGCTGCAAAGATTCTCAAAATAATCTCTGATGATCCTATGGATTTCTGTACTTTCTATTAGGATACTCCCCTTTGCATTACTGATTCGATTTATTAGAATTCTTTCTCTTTGTTTCTTTGAGAGGCTTCTCATGGTTTATTGATCTTATTTATTTTCTCAAAGAACCAGTTTTTGTTCTTATTGGTCTTCTGGATTGTATTTTGGGATTCTAGCTCATTGATGTCTGGTACAAGTTTTATTATTTCCTTCCTCCAGCCTAGTTTGGACTACTTTTGTTGGTTATTTTCCAAAATCTTTTTTTTTATTTTTTTATTTATTTTTTTTATTTATTTATTGAATCACTGTGGGAAAGGTTACAAAGCTTTCAGGTTTAGGTCTCAGTCATGCAAATATCAAACACATTTCCCTTTACCAATACTTATTTTTTACCATGAAGAACCCCAATAAAACCCCACCCCCCACCCCTCCCCGTCCCTGTGAGGCAGATGAATTCTAGTTAACACTCTATCTGCTTTGATTAGATTCATTGTTTCAATAAAAGATTCACCACTATTATTTAGAGTTTACACCCCCCCCCCAAATCAGACATGCTGAAAAAGCATTGTGAAGTGATTTGCTTTCTACAGCTGGGTTCAAGAATTAAATGTTGGTTTTGGATTTCTGCTATTTTACCTATTGACCCTGGAAGTATTTCTACTGAAAGTCAGATAGTTAAGAAATTGGTTTCTGTGTTCTGGAGTCGTGGCCGTGCTGGAGAGCCGCTCGCGGGGGGCAACCGGTGGCCTCGGTAGGGCGTGAAGGGCGGAGCAAAACGCCCCCCTTCCCATGAGGTTTTAGTCGCCCCCACACTCCCGGTTCATACCTGCTGTCCACAAGGCTCCCATGTGGCCGCCATCTTTCTTTCCAGAGAGGAGAGGGCGAATGGGGCAACACCCTTTCCCCTCCGGCAGACTTGATGGACTGGATCAACGCATAGTCTGTTCACTTTTCTGCTCCAAGCTGCTGGGTTCTGCATTAAGTCCTTGTGCTTCTGGGGCCATGGCCGTGCTGGAGAGCCGCTCGTGGGGGGCGACTGGTGACCTCGGTAGGGCGTGAAGGACGGACCGGAACGCCCCCCGACCCATGAGGTTTTAGTCGCCCCCACTCTACCGGCTCATACCTGCTGTCCACAAGGCTCCCATGTGGCCGCCATCTTTCTTTCCAGAGGGAGGAGGGCGGAAGGGAGCAACACCCTTTCCTCTCTGGGCAGAAATGATTGCCTGGATTAACGCATAGTCCTTTCACTTTTCTGCTCCAAGCTGCTGGGTTCTGCATTAGGTCATTGTGCTTCTGGGGCTGTGGCCGTGTTGGAGAGCCGCTCGTGGGGGGCAACTGGTGGCCTCGGTAGGGCGTGAAGGGCGGACCGAAATGCCCCCCTTCCCATGAGGTTTTAGTCGCCCCCACACTCCCGGCTCATACCTGCTGTCCACAAGGCTCCCATGTGGCCGCCATCTTTCTTTCCAGAGAGGAGAGGGCGAATGGGGCAACACCCTTTCCCCTCCAGCAGACTTGATGGCCTGGATCAATGCATAGTCCATTCACTTTTCTGCTCCAAGCGGCTGGGTTCTGCATTAAGTCCTTGTGCTTCTGGGGCCGTGGCTGTGCTGGAGAGCCGCTCGTGGGGGGCAACTGGTGACCTCGGTAGGGCGTGAAGGACGGACCGGAACGCCCCCCTTCCCATGAGGTTTTAGTCGCCCCCACACCCCCGGCTTATACCTGCTGTCCACAAGGCTCCCATGTGGCTGCCATCATTCTTTCCAGAGGGAGGAGGGCGGAAGGAAGCAACACCCTTTCCCCTCTGGGCAGAAATGATTGCCTGGATTAACGCATAGTCCTTTCACTTTTCTGCTCCAAGCTGCTGGGTTCTGCATTAAGCCCTTGTGCTTCTGGGACTGTGGCCGTGCTGGGGAGCCGCTTGTGGGGGGCAACTGTTGACCTCGGTAGGGCGTGAAGGACGGACCGGAACGCCCCCCTTCTCGTGAGGTTTTAGTCGCCCCCCCACACCCTCGGCTCATACCTGCTGTCCACAAGGCTCCCATGCGGCCGCCATCCTTCTTTCCAGAGAAGAGAGGGCGAATGGGGCAACACTCTTTCCCCTCTGGGCAGAAATGATGGCCTGGGTTAACTCATCGTCCGTTCACTTTTCTGCTCTAAGCTGCTGGGTTCTGCATTAAGTCCTTGTGTTTCTGGGGCTGTGGCCGTGCTCCAAACTTAACTCTGATTTTCAGGGAGAGAGATTGGGTGGTTTACTTCTCATTGATCACTTTGTATATAGAGAGATGTCCACGCGGCCGCGCGGTTTTGAGAAAAAGTCCTCGTTCCCGCATACTCGAGCTGTGTTTGTAGAGGCTTCTGGTCACCGGGGTTCCATCTGGGGGAGGCGGGATGCGGCACCTAGTCCATCTGGAACTTGCCGGTGGTCTCGGCTCTTTTTGGAACCTGTTTTTTCTTTTTTTTTTTCCTCCGGGATCCCGCACCC
Source organism: Sorex fumeus (assembly GCF_029834395.1). Taxonomy (NCBI): domain Eukaryota; kingdom Metazoa; phylum Chordata; class Mammalia; order Eulipotyphla; family Soricidae; genus Sorex; species Sorex fumeus. Next base: position 2,086,708 of record NW_026606203.1, read on the forward strand.
TCCATGTGTTCTTTCTCTTATGCTGAACGCTTCAAAGATGGCGCTGGGGGGCGGGCTGTGGGCGTGACTTCCGGGATCAGAGGTTACCTTGGAGGTGCAGTCCGGCAGATTTGAGGAAAAGTCCTCGTTCCCGCATACTCGAACTGTGTTTGTAGAGGATTCTGGTCACCGGGTTCCATCTGGGGGGGGCGGGATGCGGCACCTACTCCATCTGGAACTTGCCGGTGATCTCGGCTCTTTTTGGAACCTGTTTTTTCTTTTTTTTTTTTTTCCTCCGGGATCCCGCACCCTCCATGTGTTCCTTCTCTTATGCTGAACCTATTTTCCAAAACCTTGAGCTCTAATTTATTCAGGTAGGCCCTTTCTTTCTTCCTGATGAAATCTGGCAGAGCTATAATCTTTCCTCTTAACACTGCTTTTGCTGTGTCCCACAAGTTATGGTAGCTCGTGTCCTCATTCTCATTTGTTTATGGAAACTTTTTATTTCCTCTTTGATTTCTTCCCTAAGCCAACGGTTGTTCATTACTTCCCTTAAAGAAAATATTTCCTTGCTGAGCTTCAGTCTGTTTGATCTATCGAGAAGTGACAAAGAAGTGTTGAAATCTACTACTAGTATTGTGTTGCTATCAATGTTTTTCTATAAGATTATTAGAAGTTGTTTTAACGTATTTTGCTGGTCTGTCATTAGGATCATATACATTGAGGAAGGTGAGTTCTTTCTGATGTACATATCCCATGATCATTAAGAAATGACCTTCACTGTCTCTGATAACCTTTAGCCTGAAGTCCATGTGGTCTGATACTAGTATGGCCACTCCAGCTTTGTGGAGGTGATATTTTCTTGAAAACGTGTTTCCCAGCCTTTTACCTTTAGCCCATGGGTGCTTTGATTGTTCAGACATGTTTCTTGCAGGAAGCAGAATGTTGGGTTCAGTTTTCTAATTCATCTTCCTATTCTGTGCCTCTGAATTGGCACATTTAGTCCATTGACATTGAGAGAGATTGTTGTTTTGGGGATTTGTGCTCTCTTTATGTAGAATTTTTGTACTTCTGGGGATTGTCTTACCTTAAAGTAGACCTATTCATTCTTCTTGCAACAAAAATATGGAATGCTTTACAAGTTTGCATGTTATCTCTGTGCAAGAACCATGCTCATCATTGTATCATTTAAATTTTAGTATATGTGTTATCAAACCTCGTAGGAGTTAATTTTTCCATATTTTTCGCTTCTTATTACTTTGAGTGTTGTCCTTCCTCACTCCTATGGCAGACAATGATTCCTAATCAAGGAATGTATTTCAAAGCAGCATGAATAAATAGATTTAGAACTTTAATGTCCCAGAAATAAAAATATGGTTTTTACTATATTATCGTTTACCATACCCTAGGCATCAGTTTTACAAAATAATTCTTTTGGAAGATGGTATATGAGTTTGTTTAATGTTGTTCCCTGAATCCTTCATTAAGAACATTAAAATAGAGCCTTTTGCTGTTCTCACCTCAGTCCTGTGTACATCTCCAGGAAAAGGTGGATGGTGTTGTCTGCACTTTGACCACCTTGAATGTATGTAGGATTTTTCTCCTGAAGGATGAGGTGAGGATTATATTGATGATTTCATTCCACCTTATTACAAGTTCAACTTGAACGGAAGGTGAGACTCATGAGGCTCCTATAAAGGACAGAACAAAGGGTCTCAGTGAAGTTTAATGGCCAACTCACATTAACAACATAGATGACTCAAAGTAACCTGTGTGCATCTTTGTGTATAGTGAGTTTCATATCTACTGATAGTGATTCTCAGTCATGACACATGGGCAAAACAGACCTGTAATTAAAAATCTAGTTCTCTGAGCAGAGTGGGGTCTCTGAGGTGATTGAACAAGTGTGTAGTAATTTATTACTAAGCACATAAGTATTTTGAATGATGTGTACTTTTCGATCTAAAATTAATTCCAAATATGTCTAAAATGACAGTGTCCTGACCTCGCACATGGCTTTCCTCACCGAGGCCCCTTGGAGGTGCCGGGGTGAATTTCCCTCACCGACCTGATTAGAGCCCCGGTAGCTGAAGACCTCTGCAACAAGCCATAGGTACGCTTAAGACCACCCTTCCCAAGCTTGAAGGAGCCTCATGCATGAAGGAACTGAAAGAGGAACCCAGATGTGCGGGACTGGGGGATGAGAACTCCATGGCTGCTCAGATCAAGACTGTGCCCCCTCCTTCCAGATCCCCCATCTTCTAATAATTAAGTGCTACAACCACGAACTGCCCCTGGATCCATGTAATGCCATCAATGGCCAACATCCAGAGACTGGATCTTATTTAGAAGACAGCAACTCTGATTGTCCAGTTCTCACTCTCAGAGAACCTGGTAGGCTTCTGCGAGTATCTTGCCCGCATGGCGGAGTCTTTGTTTCTGGTCACTGTTTCTTTTGAGGTACAGAAGCTGCTTAATTTAAGATAGTCCCCTTTGTTTTTCTCTGTTTCCAGTTGCTTGGCAAGTGGCGTGTTATATTTGAAGATACCTTTAGTTTCAATGTCGTGGAGGGATTTGCCGACCTTGTCATCAATGAACCTGAGGGATTCTGGTGTGATGTTGAGGCCTTTGACCCATTTTTATCTGACTTTTGTGCATGGTGTTAGGTAGAGGTCTGAGCCATTTTTTTTGCATGTAGCTTTCCAGTTTTTTCTGCAACGTTTGTTCAGGAGGACTCTCTTGATCCACTTCACATTTCTTGCTCCCTTATCAAAGATTAGATGATTATATATTTGAGGGTGTGTGTCAGTATATTCAATCCTTTTCCATTGTTCTGCAGCTCTGCCTTTGTTTCAGTCCCATGCTGTTCTCATTATTATCGTTTGTAGTAGAGTTTGCGGTTGGGGAAGGTGATGCCTCCATTGTCTTTTCCCCAAGAATTGCTTTAGCTACTCGTGTGCGTTTGTTGTTCCATGTGAATTTCAGGAGTGCTTGATCAATTTCTTTGAAGAATGTCATGGGTATCTTTACAGGGATCAAGTTGAATTTTTACAATGCTTCGTGGAGAATTGCCATTTTGACAATGTTAAATCTCCCATTCCATATGCAGTATATATGTTTCCATTTCCTCGTGTCTTTTTTAATTTCCTGATGTATAGGTCCTTTACCTCTTTAGTTAAGCTGATTCCAAGGTTCTTGATTTTCTGCGGCACGATTGTGAATGGGATTGCTTTTTCATGTCACTTTCTTCTCTCTCATTACTTGCATATAAAAAAGCCATAGACTTTTGGGTATTGAGTTTATAGCCTGCAATTTTACTATAAATGTCTATTGTCTCTGGGAATTTTTCGTAGAGATTTTAGTATTCTCTGAATATAGTATGATATCTTCTGTGAATAGTGAGAGATGATTTCTAACTTTCAAACATGAAAAACCCTTAATATCTTTTTCTTATCTATTTTCTCTTCCAAGTACTTCCAGTACTACATTGAACAGAAGTGCCAAAATGAATTTTTACTTAGCACATTCTGTCTGTAAATTTCTATGCTAAGAACTGTGGAATAAACAGTGATATCTTAGTAATTTACAAGTAAATTATGAAGACAGATAATTTAAAAGAATTTCGTTGTATAAATTTCCAAAATGTGTAGTTTTTATTAAATATATTAAGAATAAATCGTAGGTCTTGATTATACCATGAAGATTATTTTCCTGTTAGAAGTTACCCTTCTAAAATGCAAGAAAGAGACACATTTTGAAAATGTTGATTATTCGTTCATTAATTCAAAGAATATTTGTTAGTCTGGTGGTGCAGTGCCTGCAGGAAGTCAACCTGTACCCTCAGGTGAGTACATCAACAGTCTGATGGTGTCTTCATGCTTCCTGATAACCTCAAATGGCCACTGTGCCTCTGGCTGGCTTCCAACAACTCAGGACTACGTTTCCCGAGAAATTAAACTCCCAAAAGATATGTGGGAGCCATGTTCACAAACCACCCCTGGCTCAGCTATACAAGCTAATGCATTGGTCTTGTTTCAGAGACCCATAGACAAATCTGGAACATATCAACAGCCACTGTTAACCTTGGACCTGCAAAAGGCTGAACACACTAGGGTAAATCGGAGGGAGGCAGGTTAGTTTGGTGCCCACCCAACCAGAACCCAGGGCAGCCACTTGCTCCCACAATCCAAAATTGCCACCATGCTCTCCTCTGGTTTCCATCGTCTCAGGATGGCTCTCACTGAAATATAAAAGCTGAAAATTCGAATATGCGCGTTTTGTGACTGAAATCTCCAGGCTTTCTCTGGGCAGAATGGGAATCCCACCACCACTGCCCTGTACTTATGGAAGCCTCAGCATTCATTTCCATACCTCAAAGATACTCCAGGCTTACCTTCCTGATAAAAATGCTAAATTCCTTGAACAAACATGATGACCTCTTAGTACCTGTACGAGACCCTTAATGCACAAAATAAAAAGGAGACAGAGAGAAAGAATTAAAGAGCCTGCCATAGAGACACACTGGGGGTGGGTGTAGGGTGTTGGGGGATGGTTTTAGGGTACCAGGAATATTGGTTTTGGGAAAGGTACACTAGAAAAGGGACGGATGTTGGATCGTTGTATGACTGGAAGCAAATTATGAATAGATTTGCAATGGTCTATCTCACAGATATTGGATAAAATATTAAAAATATATATCCTTCATTTGTACCTCAGAATACTGATGGAACTTTAAAACCCAGCATATCTATTTTTGTGTTCTCTGTAGGAAAAAAAATGTTTCTCACCTGTGTGCCAATAGCTTGTAGAAATCTAAACCCAAAGATATATCAATGACTGTGTTTGGCATGAATACTGTAATTGCAGCTATGTTATGTTTTAGAATCAGTTCATGCACAAGACCTCAAGAGGAGCAGTGGCAACGTGCACCAATGTTGAATGGATAATGTTTCAGGAGCTTACAAGGGAGATGGGAAGATTTGGCATGAGTAAAGGGAAGAAACAGAAGAGTGAAGTACTAATAAGTATCATGAGAAAAATGCAAGGGAGGACATTTCCTGGCAAGTGTCACACTCTGTTGAGCTTCTGGTGAGGATAAGTATTAGAAAGTATCTTTCACATTTAGTAGTAAAAAGGTAAATTTGATGGTTGTATTTAAAATTTACTTTAACGATTAGAATTACCAAGAGATACAAAGTTACAAAGTTGCTCATAATTGAGTTTCAGTCATCTAATGTTCTAGAACCTTTCCAGTATATTGGGACATTTTTGAAGGAATATCCCTGGTGCGAAGACTAGGGCATCTGAATCTTAACACATTTCACCAAATATATGATCTGTACTCACATGATTTACACTGTCTCCCCTGCTCTTTGATTTATGTTTTCATGCAATATTTCCTTGTGAACCTCACCTCAAGTGAGGCTCCCTATTTAAGACAAGTACATGTTTCTGGGGCACTACATATTTTTTGGTTGCTGGGAGAGTCTGTAAAGCAATGCTCAGGAGGTGTGGGGGCCCCACAGACAATTTTCAGAAAACGTGGCTATGGTGCTTGGGTCCTCTGAGGCTATACAGCCTTTGATACTCTGGCAATCAGGTGGTGCTGGGAGTCAAATTGAGTGAATGTGAGACAAGTTCCATAAGCACTACACTATCTCCTGCGGCCCTGGGTATTAGATTTATGTCATCATTCTGAGGTCCTCCCTTTTGTCAGAAAGCAGGGACTTGTGCAGGAGAAAGTGGAAGAGACTTTAGGGTTTATCTAGGTTGACTGAGTAGCTGGTGATACCATTAAGATTGGAACATAAAGTAAAAATAAAACAAGAGCCCCGTGCCTTTTCCCGCTGAACTCGACACCCTCCACAGGAGTACACCTGCGGGGAAAACCTGCAGCAGCTCCTTTGGACTATCCATCACCTTATCAGACCCTCCCCTCCAGGTGCGTAGAGGGAGCACCAGCCGGTTCACCACTCCTCCACTCCTCACCCCCAGCCCCCCGCCTTTTCCTGCAGAACTGGACACCCTCCAGCAGGGGAAACCTGAGGCAGCTCCATGGGATTTTCCATTGCTCTTCCTACATTCCAGGATCCTGGGTGGGAGTGACCCTGGGATCAGAAAAGAGAGCCAAGAAAATACAAGAAGAAAAGAGAACAGAATTTTAAAAAGCTACAAAAAGAAGATTCACAAATAAAGGATTCAGTGGATGAAATTAGAAAGTTAGTAAGTGCCCTGAGCAATAGGATAAGTGCAGCTGAACAGAGGATCAGCGAGCTTGAAGATGAGCAACAGAAATCCCACTGGGAAGAACAAGCAATAGGAAAAGACCTCAAAATGGCTCTAAGTAGAATCAGAGACATAGTGGATAACGCCAAGAGGAACAACATTACAATCATTGGTTTACCAGAAGGACAGGGAAACAACCCCAATGAAAAAGCTAGAGTAAAAGAAACCATTGCTGAAAAGTTCCCAGAGTTAAGGAAAGCAGACATCCAGATCCAAGAAGCCAGAAGGGTACCAGCTAAAAGAGACCCCAGAAAAAACACTCCAAGCATATCATAGTCAGAACGATGGATGCTGTGGACAGAGACACAATATTACAAGCAGCAAGGTCAAAAAGGAAATTACATACAAAGGAGCACCCCTTAGATTCACAGCAGACCTATCAGTGGAAACCCTCAAAACCGAAGGCAATGGTTGTATATAGTGAAAAAATTCAAAGAAATGAACGCCTCACCGAGAATACTCTATCCAGCTAAACTCTCACTCAAATTCGATGGAACGATACACCACTTTTTAGATAAACACAAACTCAGGAACTTCATACACTCAAAACCAAATCTAAAAGAAGAACTAAAGGGGCTCCTGTAAGAAAAGAAGGAAAACACGTGTAAACACAATCAACTCCTACAGGAAGATGGCAGAAAACCCCATGACAATACTCTCCCTTAATGTCAATGGTCTAAATGCACCAACCAAGAGACACAGAGTGGCAAAATGGATCCAGAAACTGAAACCAGCATTCTTCTATCTACAAGAAACTCATCTGAACAATCAGAGCAAACACAGACTCAAAGTGAAAGGATGGAAAACAATCCTGCAAGCAAACAGCTCCATCACAAAAGCTAGGATGGCCACACTAGTATCCGACAACATTAATGTCAGGCTGAAAAAGATTAGAAGGGACAGCCAAGGCCACTTTCTCTTCATCAAGTGATACATACACAGGAATATATCATACTCTTATATGTATAAGTACCTAATGAAGGAACAGCTAGATACTTAAAACAACTGCTAACAGATTTTAAAGAGGAGAGTGCTAGCAACACAATAGTAGATGGAGACTTCAACATCGCCTTATCACCTCTGGATAGATCAACAAGAACAAAACTCAGCAAGGAAACATTGGCTTTGAATGAAGAAATAGAAGAGAAAGGACTTATAGACCTATACAGGGCTTTACACGCCCCAAAGAAAGAATACACATTCTTCTCCAGTGCTCCTGGAACAATTTCCAAAATCGGCTATGTGCTAGGCCACAAAACATACCTCAATAGAATCAGGAAGATAGAAAGAGTACCAACAATCTTTTCAGACCATGATGCACTGAGGATAGATGTGAATCACACACAGACACGGACAACCAAATCGAACACCTGGAAAATAACCAAGTCACTGCTGAACAATGTGTGGGTCAAGAAGGACGTCAAGGAAGAAATCAAAAGATACCTGGAAACAAATGAGAACGAAGACACGAACTACCAGAGCTTATGGGATGCAGCTAAAGCCCTATTAAGGGGAAAATTCATAGCTCTGCAAGCATATCTATGGATGGAAGAAAAGATGCATATAAGCAACTTATTTCACAGCTAAAGATCTTATAAAAGGATCAAGAAAAGGAGCCTAAATCGGGCAGAAGGACAGAGATCATAAAACTTAGAGCAGAAATCAACGACATGGAAACCTAAGAAACAATCCAAAAGATCAATGAAACCAAGAGCTGGTTCTTTTAGAAAATAAACAAGATAGATAAACCACTAGCAACACTCACAAAGAAACAGAGAGAGAGAGAAAACTAATAAACCGAATCAGAAATAAAAATGGAGATATCACAATGGAAACCAAAGAAATTCAAAAGATCATCAGAGACTACTTTGAAAGTCTGTATGCCAAGAAAAAAGAGAAGTTAGAAGAAATGGATAAATTCCTGGATTCCTATAATCTCCCAAAAATGAGTCAAGAGGATATAAAATACCTGAATAGACCTAGTCATAAAAATGAAATTGAAACTGTAATCAAAATTCTTCCCAAAAACAAAAGCCCAGGTCCAGACGGATTTACTACCGAATTTTTCCAAACATTTAAAGAGGATCTACTGCCCGTCCTCCTCAAACTTTTCCAGGAAATTGAAAAAACAGAAACTCTCCCAAACAGTTTCTATGAATCCCATATCTCTCTAATACCAAATGGAAACTAAGACACCACGAGAGAAGAAAACTACAGGCCGATATCACTGATGAACACGGATGAGAAAATTCTGAACAAAACACTAGCAAGGAGAACTCAGCAGCTCATCAAAAAGATCTTACACCATGACCAAGTGGGATTCATCCCGGGGATGCAAGGATGGTTTAGCATTCGGAAATCAATCAACATAATCCATCATATCAACAAAAGACAAAAATCATATGATCATATCAATAGATGTAGAGAAAGCAATTGAGAAGATCCAGCATCCGTTTATGATGAAAACCCTCGCAAAATTGGGGATAGAGGGGACTTACCCCAATATAGTTAAAGCCAGCTACCACAAGCATACAGCAAGCATCATCCTCAATGGGGAAAATTTGAGAGCGTTCACCCTAAGATCAGCAACGAGATAAGGATTCCGACTCTCTCAACTGCTGTTGAACATATTACTGGAAATACTAGCAATAGCAATTAGGCAAGCAAAAGAGATTAAGGCCATCCAAATAGGAAAGGAAGAAATCAAGCTCTCACTATTCGCAAATGATATGATATTATACTTAAAGAACCCTAAAAACTCTACCAAGAAACTCCTAGAAATGATAGACTCGAGAGTAAAGTTACAGGTATAAAATAAATACCTAAAAGTCCATGGCTTTACTATACACAAATGCTGAGAGAGAAGAAAATGACAAGATGAAAACAATCCCATTCACATTTGTGTGCCAGAAAATCAACTACATAGGAATTAGTTTAACTAATGAAGTAGAGGAACTGTACAAAGAAAACTACAAAACGCTGCTTCTTGAAATAAAAGAGGAAGAGAGGAAATGGAAAAATATCCCCTGTTCATGGATCTGGAGAATTTATATTGTCAAAATGGCAATACATCCAAAAGCACTGTACAAATTCAATGCGATCCCTATTAGGTTATGGATGACATTCTTCAAAGAATTGGAGCAAACACTCCTGAAATTTATATGGAACAATAAGCCCCCACGAAGAGCTAAAGCAAGTCTTGGTTAAAAGAAAATGGGAGGAATTAACCTCCCGAACCTCAAACTTTACTAAAAGTAGTAATAATTAAAACAGCATGATACTGGAAAAAAGGTAGAGCTCCAGAGCTATGGAATGGGGTTGAATATACTGACATCTCCCCTCAAACATATGACCATCTAATCTTTGAAAAAGGGGCAAGAAATGTGAAGTGGAGTAAGGAAAGTCTTTTTAACAAATGGTGCTGGCAAAACTGGACGACTACGTGCAAACTACTGGGCTTCGATCTCTGACTAACACAATGTACAAAAGTAAGATGAAAATGGATCAAAGACCTAAACATCAGACCGGAACCCATAAGGTACATTGAAGACAAAGTTGGCAAAACCCTCCAAGACATTGAAGCTAATGGTATCTTCATGGATGTCACATCACTGGCCAAGCAATTGGGAATATCTTAAACTAAGAAGCTTCTGCACCTCAAAAGAAACAATGACTAAAATACAGAGAGAGTCTACAGAATGAGGAAGGATATTCTCCAAATACACATCTGAGAAGGGGTTGATATCAAATATATACAAAGTACTGATTGAACTCCACAAGAAGAAAACATCCAACCCCAACAAAAAATGGGGCAACGAAATGAACAGAGACTTAATCAAAGAAGAAATCCGAATGGCTAAAAGGCACATGAGAAAATGCTCTACATCTTTAATCATCAGGGAGATGCGGATCAAAACAACAATGAGATATCATTTCACACCACAGACACTGGCCCACATTCAAAAAAACAAAGGCAACCTTTGTTGGCACGATGTGGCGACAAAGGGACCCTCCTTCACTGCTGGTGGTAATGCCGACTGGCTCAACCCTTTCGGAAAAAAGTAGAGATGATTCTCAAAAAATTAGAATTTCAGCTCCCATTTGACCCACCAATACCACTCCTGGGAATATACCTCGGAGAAGCAAAAAAGGATAGTCGAAGTGACCCCTGCACTTATTTTTTCATTGCAGTACTATTTACAATAGCTAGAATATGGAAAAAAAAACCCGATTGCCTGAGAATAGATGACTGGTTACAGAAACGTTGGTACATCTACACAGTGGAGTACTATGTGGCAGTTAGAAAAAAATGAAGTCATGAAATTTACTTACAAGTGGTACTGCATGGAAAATATTATGCTAAGCGAAATGAGTCAGAAAGAGAGGGACACACATAGAAAGACTGCATTCAACTGGTTAACATAAAGTAGCAAACTAAGAGAATAACAACAAGAACAGCTGTGATAAATACCAGGTTCTTCACTCCATGGCTTAGATACCAGCCTCATACTCTAGGGGTAAAGGCAGCTCAGATAGAGAAGGGAGCACCAAAAAAAGGGTGCTGAGAATATCCACCCAGAATGGGAGATGCATGCTGACAGCAGTCTATAGACAGAACATGATTGCCACCCAAAGTCTCTCCTACAGATTATAGCACCGAAAAGGAAAGATAGAAGAAAAGGGAGTGCCCTGCCACAAAGGCAGGGCAGGATGGAGGATAGGGGGTGTGAGTGATACTGGGAGTGGTAGGGGTGAAGAATGGGCTCTGGTGTTGGGGTGGGTACTCAATCATTATATAACTGAAACCCAAGCACACAACTTGTAAGTCCACAACTGTAACTCATGGTGTTTAATAAAACAAAACAAAACAAAATAAAACAAGAGAAAGGTCTAACAATAGCAAACAGGATTGTAGTACCCAAAACATTTGGAAACAGGAACATTGGCAAGTATTTTTAAATAAGCATCCAGGAGAGGATGTAGCATTGTGAGTGAACAAATCTACTGTATGGATTCATCTCATCCTCGAAATGGAAAATGACAATGTGTTACAGTTACAAATTTTCAAATAAGATATATACCATCAACTTTTTGCTGTGTTTCTATGCTTTGCCAAGTATGATTCTAATTTTTAAATTTCCTTCAATAATTAAAACAGTATTGGCCTGCATTAATCATTTTAATTAATGTTTTATTGAAATGTTTTTAACATTATTAAAAATGTTTTATTAAAATGTCATTTTAAAAAACAAACATATAGTCCAAACAGATATTGCAGTATGTAGAGGGTGTGTACCTTGTATGCAGATAACCTGAGCTCAGTCCCCAGAACCCTGAGCATGCCAGGAGTGATCTCTGGATACAGAGTGGGAAGTGAGCCCGGAGCACATCTAGGTGCACTCCCCTCCCCACAAAAAAGGAAGAAAAGAAAAGAAAAACATATAAATGATTCTTGAGTAACATAGAGAATAAGAGTGCTAACTCCTATATAACTTTTGAAAATCGTCAAATTTAAGAGATAGTCTGCTATTGGCCAAGAAGATGGTTTTTTAAAATACAAATTATCGACCATCTATCTTCACTCCCATTCCTTCCCATTCCAGTCGTCGCATGATGTTCTCAAGGGTGGCAATGAGGAGTTTCGGTGAAATGGTATCACCCTGCCGCACCCCTCTCTTGACATCAATGATCACTACTTTGTAGAATGGTGAGATCCTGGTAGTGTATCCGCAAAACAGCTCACGGAGGATCCTGATGTATTGGGCTTGAATACCCTGATTGGCTAGGGCTTCAATGACCGCTTCCATCTCAACAGAAGCAAAAGCCGTCTTTAAATCAATGAACATTAAACAGCGGCCTCTTCAACTCCCGAGAAACCTCAATGAGCTTGGTTATCGTGTGGATATGGTCGATGGTGCTGAATCCTTTGCGGAACCCTGCTTGCTCATATGGTTGTCCTTCATCTAGTGTTCTGCCAATCCTATTTAGGATGACTCGAGTGAACAACTTGTAGATGACAGACAATAGGCAGATCGGGTGATAGTTGCCAATGTCATGGATATCTCCCTTCTTGAACAGTAGTACGGTCCTGCTGGTTTTCCATTGGGACGGAATCTTGCATTCAGACAGGTAGCGAGTGAAGAGCCAAGCCAGTGTATTGATGAGTACTGACTGCAGGTTCTTCAGGTGTTCAGGTCTGACCTTGTCTGGGCCGGGTGCTGTTTCTTTCTTTACCTATGAAATGGAGTGTCGGATTTCGGAAGGGAGAACTTTGGGAACTACATATCCATCCTGTGGAATTTGGTATGTCGGCAAGTGGACATGGCTATCGAAGAGATTTGAGTAGAAGTCATGGATAATCTTCTCCATTGCCGTTCTGGAGGATGTGATGGATCCATCGGGACGTCGGAGGGCAGTCATCTTGGTCTTATAGTTGGCGAAGGACAGGCAGGCGTTACGAATACTTTTCCCGGCTTCTGCCGCATCTACCAGTACTTCTGCTCTTCTCTCTTTGAGGTCTTCCTTGTTCGCATCTCTGCACTGCTTTGCGAGCTTGGACATTAGCTTGCGGTTGCCTGAGGCATGCGCCAAACCACGCTGGCGAATTAGCTCAAGAGTTTTCGAAGATAGGCGATTTTTAGTGGCTATCTCTCTCTTGGCGTTCCTCGCACATTCATGGAGGTGCTGAACCAGTCGATCGTATTCCTCGTCAATGTTGTCAACAATGGCATCTTCCCATGTTGCCGCAATAGTAGCAAAGAGTTCCCAGTTGGTGGTCATTCTGGGAGTTCTCTTTTTGAACTTTTCAGCCCTTTCTCCCCGCTCTGTGAAGTAGAATTTTGCACGAAGGAGACGGTGGTCCGATCCCGTTCGAAATTTTGGGACAACAGCAACATCAGTCAGGCAAAACCATTGATTGAATATGATGTGATCTATTTCGTTGGGGAATCGTCCACCGGGGACTCCCATGTCCATCATTTAGATTCTGCCTCCTGGAACTGTGAGTTACCATGAATGGTCTTGGTCAACATGATGGATTCAGATAGTCTCTCACCCTGTTTGTTCCATTCTAGGCCATGGATCCTGATGTGAAGTTCTTCAGCTGATCTTCTCGGTCCTATCTTGGCATTAAAATCACCCACAATGATCTTGTAGAAGGTGTGGTCTTCTTTATAGAACTCCTCTAGCTCCATGTAGAACTTCTCGATTTCTCTTTCATCATAATGAGATGTTGGTGCGTAGACAACGAAGATAGTGTGGTCTGTAAACCTGTAAATTTGATACATTTAAAAATTAATAATGGATTTTACAATAGTCTTTCAATTATGTATTTACATTAGTCCATATACAAGCATGATTTTTAAACAATAAATTTCAGTGACAATAAAATTTTGGAGTTTTTCATAATTGTAATGATTTACTGCTCAGTCTATATTGATGTGAACATTTTTATCTATTTGTCTAATTTTCTGATTGTTTATTTAATATCAGTAGTTAACAGCTAAATTACCGATGACTGATTATGTGGCTCAGGGCTAAAGCACTTGGGTTGCGTGTGTGAAACTTTGGGTTGGCCTCCTGCAAGGCAAATGCCCTACCCACTGTGCTGCAAAAGTTATATAAAATATACTAATAATAAGACCTAATGATGTTGGTGAAGAGTGCAATATAAATGATTATTTAGTAATTTTCTTGATTTGTTAATGAAATGTGTAAGCTCTTGATTATAATGGGAGTATTTTTCTAACATAAGAGTCTGAGGAAGGTGAAACTGTTATAACTGTCCTGTAGGATTCCATCTCCCTAGCCTGCTTCATTCTACCTCTCTCTCTATCCAATCCAGTCTTCTTCTTGGGAATCTGACCTCCTGATTGGCTAGCCTCTACCTTTCAACTGCCTACTTTATGACATCATTCTCCCACCCAACCAACCACCAACTGGTAGAATCTTGGGGTTGGTACCGCTTGACCTTGAGCCTGGAAGGTGGTGGCGGAAAGAGATGGTCCTAGGAGAGTTAATGGAGTGATGGATGGATGGGAAGGAAACCGGGAAGGGTAGGGAGTTGGACAGCTGGTGATCAGCATGGGAGATTTGGTAGATGTTTTCTAAATACTTTAACATGTTTTTCGTAAATGATATGCAAAATAAAAATACGAAAATAAGATAGGTTCCAAAGAAGAGGTTACATATAAGACCGAGAGAGCTGAAAGGGCTGGCATTCCTTCTGGAGCTTTCAATCATACCATTTACTAAAGATGATATTTTCACATCATTTAGCTGTGGAGAGGAATAGTGAGAAACAGAATGCCACCAGAAAAGCAATCTGGATGACCACGGTTCATAAAAGCCAGGTGAAATGTGTTCACATGTATCCCAAGTGCAAGTGTATTAACTGGAACATATATTTCACTAAGTCTGCTTGGTACCAGTTACTTCTTTGGAGGACATGGAGGAAAACAAATGCAGTTTCTGACAGACCTGAGACTAAACTGCTAACAAATTTTCCCAGGAAAGGGTAGTTGACTGGCTGGGAACAGAAAAACTTGAAAAGTGTTTTGCTACATTTCATGTATGGCTTGAGGAAAATGATCCCAGTCATCTCTCAAAACAAACAAGCTTCAACTCCCTTCAAGGACAGTTGTATTCAGTGAGGAAAAAATGCAGGGAGAAAAGTCTGAAATGATGGGAAAAGAGACAGTAAGTGCAAAAGGAAGGACTTGAAATTTGGGTTCCTCTGAAAACAAAGCTTGTAACCACAAGATCTGGTGAGCACACGTTTTACTGGGAATGGGATCTGAGGAGGATAGGAATGATATCAGGGATGTGAACAAGGAACATCCAAGTTAAGGAAGACTTAGCTAGCTGATTACCCCATGGGCAACATGGTTCCAAGACTACCAGGACTTAGCAAGGAATTTACTTTAATTTTCTTTCTTTTATATGGTCACTTACAACATGTATTCTTTGACTTCTTCAACAGAATTTGCAAATGATTTTTAATTATTAAAAAAGTTTTATTAACATGTCTTTATTAAAAGGAAACATATAGGCCAAAGAGCTAGTGCAGTATGAAGAGGGTGTTTACCTTGTATGCAGCTAACCTGAGCTTAGTCCCCAGAACCCTGACCCTGCCAGGAGTGATCTCTGGATACAGAGTTAGAAGTGAGCCCAGAGCACATCTGGGTGTGCTTCCCTCCCACAAAAAAGGAAGAAAAGAAAAGAAAAACATATAACTGATTCTTGAGTAACATAGAGGTTAAGGGTGCCAACTGCTATATAACTTTTGAAAACCCCCAAATTTAAGAGATAGTCTGCTGTTGACCAAGAAGATGGTTTTTTAATAATATTTACTCACATTGTCTGCAAGTAATGCTATTTGTGGCCTGTAAATCTGTAAATTTTGATACATTTTTAAAAAATTATAATAGATTTTATAATGGACTTTATAATGAATTTGTATTTTAGAGTAATAAGTGATAAATTGTCTTTCTGTTTTTGTGGGGTATTTTGGCCATAGTATGTGGTGCTTGGGACTTCTGACTCTGTGCTCAAGTGCCATTCCTGGTGATGCCAGCCATTAAGTTCAGTTGACTGTGTTCATGGTAAGTGCTTTAACCCCTCTACTAATTCTGGGGGCCCAATCAAATAAATTATCTGCATATATTTTATACATGCTTGGCATACTTTGTCTTAGATTTTTTTATATTTCGAGGATATATTGATCGTCTTTAATTATTTTACATCAATACCAATCTCCAAAAAAGTTTCAAAACATAATTATTGACAAAAAATCATATAGAGGTCCAAATTTGTATTGTTGATGGGATAACTATATTAAGAAGAAAATAGAACCACAATAAACATACAAGTAAAATGAAGGTACATTTCTTTGGAGTCTTTCAATTATGTATTTATATTTGTATATATACAAGTATAATCTTTGAAAAATAAATCTCAGATACTATAACATTTTATTGACTTTTTTTATAATTGCAATGTTTTATTGCTAAGATGATATTGTTGTGAACATTTATATCTATTTGTCTACTTTTCTGATTGTTAACTTAAGATCTGATATTAAAAGCTAACTTACTAGGGCTCGAGCCATAGCACAGCTGGTAGGATGTTTACCTTGCAAGCGGCCGACCTGGGTTCAATTCCCAGCATACCATATGTTTCCCTGAGCACCGCAAGGGGTAATTCCTGAGTGCAGAGCCAGGAGTAATCCCTGTGCATCGCGAGGTGTGACCCAAAAAGAAAAAAAAAGCTAACTTACTTATGACTGGGTATGTAGCTCAGGGCTAAAGCACTTGGCTTGCAAGTATGAAATTTTGGGTTCTATTCCTCACACTATAGAAAAAAAACCAAAATCACTGACTATGTTTGAAAACATATCTCAGTGGTAAAATATTTGCCTCACATTTGTGAGGTTATGGGTTTGATCCCTGAATTTCCATATACGCTCACAAAAGCTAATTTACTTAAAGAATATTAAACTGCTTAAACCCAAGTACATATTGCCATACTATCATACAGATTTATTTCTCAATAAAATAACTTGAAAAGGTCTATTTTTAGCATCTTTGCTAGGAAAAGATGTTACCCGATTTTTAAATGTTTGTAATTTGGGGACACATTTTAATTTGTCATTTTATTTTTTGCTCTTTGTCTACTAGTGAGCTTGAAAATTGCTCTTGTGTTTACGAGGAATTTACACTTCTTTCAATAGAGATTATATGATCATGGTTTATGCTTATTTTTTCTATACAAGTTTAATAGCTAAATATTGATTTATTTCACAGCAGTAATTTATTAAAAACATTCATCATTTGCCTATCATATTAATTGCCATTAGTTGTTTGTTTTGCTTGTTTTTTGATCACTTAGTTTACATTTTATCTTTTCTTTCAGATTGTAAGATTTTCACACAAATGAGCATATGTTTTTCTTTATATTCTACAGTTTTAGATTGAGAACAACTGTTTGTTTTGTAAAATAAGATACTTGTGCATTTACAATTTCTTCTCATTATTTTTACATTTTAACACATCTCGATTCATCTACAATTTGTCATAGTAAGTGTTGTCATATTGAAAGAAACCATCATTATTTTCAATCATAGCACTGTAGCACTATCCTCCCGTGGTTCGTCCATTTGCTCGAGTGGGCACCAGTAACTTCTTACAACAGATTGTGAGAGTTGTTGTTACTGGTTTTGTCCTATTGAATACGTCATGGGTAGCTTGCCAGGCTTTTGCTATGAGGGCAAAATATTCTGGGTATCTGGGTATCTTGCCGGGCAGAGGAATAGGAATCAGGTTTGGCCTCCTGCAAGGCAAATGCCCTACCCGCTGGATGTAAACGTTATATAAAAATACTAGGAATACCGAATGTTGTTTCTTTAACAGTGCAATAAAAATGATTATTTAGTAATTTTCTTGATTTATTAAAGAAATATGTAAGCTCTTGATTATAATGGGAGTAGTTTTCTAACACAATAGTCTGAGGAATTTGAAACTGTCATAACTGTTTTGTAGGATTCCATCTCCCTAGCCTGCTTCATTCTACCCCTCTCTCTTATCCAATCCGGTCTTCTTCTTGGGAATCGGACCTCCTGATTGGCCAGCCTCTACCTTTCAGCTGCCTACTTTATGACATCATTCTCCCACCAAACCAACCACCAACTGGTAGAACCTTGGGGTTCCCATGCGGTTGTTTGTAAAAAATTCGAATCATCCTGGCAAGTGACCAGTGACCAATGACCAATCACCATTGACCAGTCATCTGTACTGGACACTTGTGGTCTTAAGCCGCTGCAGTTTACTGACTTACTCTCATACTGTCTCCTCGTCTCGTCTACCTTTCATCGTTATTTCCTCTTCTCTGACCATGTCAGGTAAGGAATAATACTTTTCAAAGTTTTTCATTAGATTTATCATCCCTAAACTTAGCAGTCTAGTAAAAACAACATGTACTAGTGAAAGAAAGTATTCAAGTTGAATTTTATAAGGCTCATTTTAGTTGACTTTGACATTTGCTGTGTGATTTTATACATTGGCTTTCTTTCTCTCACATACAAACTGTTTTTCCTCATTGATTACTTTATATTTTAGACATATTTATGAGCTCAAATACAAACATATATATATATGTTGATTCTCTGTGTTTCTTTTTACTTTTAATCGTGTATTTTACATAATATCCTTTGAAAAAAGCAAATCAGAGAGAATATTTTTACAGAAAAAGAAAATGTAGATGCTGTGGAATCCTGCTGAAATATACTCGCATGTTTTCTCTGTAATGGTCTCTCCTCATGTATTTGTACCTCAGTATTTTAAATATAGTACTATTACACAATAATAATCATTTATCTTTGAATTTTCTATTTAAACCAGGTAATAAGAAAATTTGGGGCATGGGGAAGGTGTGGAGTCCTGAGCGATAGGGAGGCAAGCCCTCAAAGGTAAGAAAGTTTGGGATCACTTTCATCAAACATTGACCAATCTAAACCAAAACGATATGAGGGAGAATAAAATAGGAAAGAAAGAATGAAAGAATATGGATGGCAATTATCAAGGAAGGGGCAACCGTCTGGATTGAATGTTGAAGAAAACCAAGGATTTAAAATCAAAAAAGAAAGAATATATGTTAAATATGCTGAGGTAAATACACTGAGAGCAAGTCAAAGCAATTTACTTCAATAAATGCTAGGACTAGAAAGTATTCTGTTCCTTGAGTAGGGTACCAGAAGGAAAACCAGTATATCAGAAAGGCATCCTTGGTGACTTTTTCCCTTATTATCTCTTTGAACACAGTACTTGGTACTTGACAATTTGGAATATAAACATGCATCAGAAATGATGAATCCCATAAATAGCTAATAGTGGTTATCTAGGTGGGTGGAAGAAATAGAATCTTCAATGTTTTATGACATTCTGGTTTTTAAGTACATGTACGCGTTGCCTGTTGAAATTTAAAAAATGATATTTTCTAACTTGATTCAGGAGATTTGATTCATTTTTGTGGTAATTACGTTCCAGGTTTAAGCTGCTTGTCATCTTTACAAATATTATTTCATGTGATTTTTTCTACCTAACATGAGAGTAGTTTGATAATAGTCAACTTCTGTTTTAGATCCTAAGAGGAAATAGGAAAATCAAGCCTCACATGTAGAATTACACATTTTTGTCATATTTGTTAATTTTGATTGTTCCTACATTAAAAATATTTAATGGGATTTTGGTGCTCATTTATTAAACATTGAGAAGAACGTTTTCCAGGTTAATAAAGTTAATTCTACTCTAGGTTTTGAAAGTAAATTTGCAATATTTTATGATCATTTTTTATATGGTCTTTTATGTTGTTTGTGTGATAAACTGAAATCATATGCTATGTTTAAAACGTGTTGTTTGGTGGATAATATTCAGAGGTATTGATGAGAATAATTTTTGTAATTACAAAGTTTCTCTATTTTACTCATTTAAAACATTTCTTACCTATAAATACAATCACGTTTATTCTTATTTTCTTTTTGTTATGTAGTTACTGCTAAATCCTTTCTCTTTAATGGACTGGAAAGTTGTGTACTCAAAAATCAACTTCTATTCCGTTTTTTGGCTAGCAGTTTTTTCAAAAATAGAATACACTCTTCATATTGTATATGTGGAACAATTTATTAATAACCTTATTGGACTGTTTTATTTGGTTTTGTTTGAGACCACATCCACAGTTATTAAGGCTTTACTCTTGGGTCTGCTCTCCATAACTTACTGTACTATGCTGCTTGCTATAGAGTCCAGATTTCATTGATATCTATATACATCTTTTTCAGCTCTGTGGTACATATTTTTCACGATGTTTTCTTTATACTTCCTCCTATGTAAACCACATGACTTGGAAAAATTATATTTATGTATGCGTAATTATTCTTAGAGTTATTAGTAACTACATTGTAGATAAACAATTTAAGACACAGAATTTAAATAAAGTTTTCCTTCCAAAACATTTCTTGGGAAAAACTCAACTAGTCATTTTTGAAGTGGATCAAAAATCAGGGTAACCTTCTATGCATCAACAAGATTAAGTCATAAGTGAACCGTAACTAACAGATCTTCATTGCACAAGTCAAAGGGAAACCTGTTAATTACAATGGTAAGAGTTGTAAAGACTCCAAATGCCTATATTAATGTAAGGTATCTTACTAACCATTTCTGCATTGTAGTGACAATGCAGAGTCCTGGAAAAAAGTCCACATGCTTAGGTTCCCTAACTTGGAAATTCATAAGGGGAAGAGAGATAGTACTGTAGGGGATAAGGCACTTGCCGTGTACACAGCCAATCTGCTTGGATCTCTGTTACTGCATACACTCTTCTGAATGCTACAAGGGGTCACTCCAGAGTGCAGAGTCAGAAAGAACCCAAGATCACTGTCAGTTATTGGTCGAAACTATACTCCTTAAAATGCCCAATAAAAATTATTGGAAAACATGAAGTCTCTTTGTCATTTCTGGCCCTCAGGTTTCTTCTTGTCCAGAGAATGTTACCCACTCTTAGACTTCCTAGTTTAGAAAAGCTTGCCTTATAAGAAATAACATATGAGTCAATAGGAGAACAAGCTACAGGCATTGCTAGTGTAAGGAGAAACTATCTGTAAGCAAGAAATCCAAGAACAGACATGATCACCTGGTTCTTCTACAGTTCTGTGTTCACTTTGGGAGCACGATACCAAATACACAAATTGCCAAAAGGTTCCAAGCTTTGAATCACACTAAATTGTTGGAATTTTGGAAACTCAGTTGACTGTTGGTACTAGAAGCATCTCGATGGCTTAAATTTTAAGTTCATATTGTTCCTCTCATCGTTGAAGGAGATTATAAGTCTCACAGATTTTTTTCATCACCCTCTTGTTCCTTACAGTAAATTTTTGAAAATCCTTCTGTATTGGGAACTGCCCATACTCTGCAGCTTTCCCTTCCCGTTGTGAATGATGCAGCTTCCCTAACAGGAAGTATCTGCAACTACTCCAGAATATCTGCTCCTGCTGGTAGTTCTGCTTGGCTCCTGCCCTCAGCCTCTGGCACCTCTTTCCAAACAATGATGGGTAGTGCCTATCTTTACCAACATTTCAGCACAACAATGCTATCTGGAGTGTTTCACCAGAGTCATATATCCATCTCAGCTGCTTCCTACCCGAGTGTTTTGGAATGGGATATTGCAGGAAGGGCTGAAGAGAAGTCTTCCATGGGACACTTTTCTGTGACTGTCCTTGACCAAGACACCGCTGTCTCTTCCATGTCTAAGGCAGCTCGCTGTAAGAGTACACTGGACACGTACAACACGGTATCTGTGTACCCATCACTTTCTGCCAGTCTTGTTGAGAGAACACCATCTCAGGTTCCACATCAGAGTCAAAGCCTGTCACTTCCCTAAAAGGAACGAACCCAGGTGTATTACAATCATCAAGGCACTCTGGGAACTGTCCTTTCTGGCCTGCAGTCCTATGACTCCATGTCATACATAGAGCAAAGTGGCTCTGCCCTCCAAGCTTACAGCAACTCATCTAGAGAAATGGTTATTGTTCTGAAGGAGGTCCAGCCCCCAAAATTACTAACCACCAACTTCCTCCTCTGGAATCCACTTCTCTGTGTCTGCTCAACCCCTCACAGAATCGAGATATCAAGGTGAGTTAAACTGAGAGAAGGGAAAGAAAACACAAAAATTGGGGTCAAAAAGAGGAAAACTGTCCATAGACAGGTGGTATTTAAATACATTGAGGTTTTTAAGTTTATGAAATGAAGTTAACTAAGTTCATGTTTACACCCCTCACTCATTATACAGCATGTTATTTTTGCACTCAACATAAGAGCTCCTAATGGACATTGGAACATGTGATTGTATAATGGACAACTAGGTTTCATATTATGAAGTTCAGGAGCACACAAAAGAATGCCACATTTTTCCCTAGTTATTTCAATTATTTTTTAATTTTTATTAGTTAAACATCATGAGGCACAGTTGTAGACTTACAAATTATTGTGCTTGGATTTCATTTATACAATGATGGAGTACCTATCCCTCCACCAGTGCCCATTCTCCACCACCACGGATCCCAGTATTCCGCCGACCACCTATACCCCATCCCACCCAGCCTCTGGGGCAGGGAATGCCACATTTTTCACTGTTCTATGTCAGAAGTCCTCCAGAATTACGACACTAAATGCAAAATACATGTTTTAAACTAGTATTTTGTTATTTTCTTAAGAAGTTTCAGAACTCCTATTGTAATGGTACCACTTTAACTTTCCCTTCCATTAATGAACAGCAAGGTTCTGAATATACTTGTGTTTCAGAGATTTTATCTCAAATCTTCAAATCTAGAATCTGCACTTCAGCACAAATATCATGCTGAAGGAGTGCTTCATTCATACTCTTATTCTATGATATTAACGTCCTTTTATTTTTCTATGAAAGTGACTAAATTGAGAGTAAAACACATTACAATGCTAATTTCTCTATGGAACTTATTAGTTTAAAAATCTTTATTTTTTTTAAAAAAAAGCTTTTGTTTGGAGGACATTGAATCTGCGTCATAGCACAAAGTGCTCAGGAGTTACTCCTGGGTCTGTGCTAGAGATCACTGCTGAATGTGCTTAGGAGATCATACGTGATATGAAAGATCAAATGGAGGTCAGCTCTTCGCAGGGCCAGTGCCTTACCAAATGGACTATCCCTCTGTCCAAGTCTCTTATTTTTTAAGTTAGTTTATACAGAAACTCTTTCAAATACAAAGAAAACCAAAAAACAACAGCACCACATGACAAACAGTAAGAACTACAACAGTTACCTAAAATCTTCTAGCACAGGGCCTTGCCATGATCCGTAGAAGAGCCAGTAACAATTCCTTGTCTATTGATGGTAGGTGCACAGTTGTTGCAGCAGTAGTTTTGTGCAGGGAATATCTCATTTTGCAGGGACTGATTTCTTCCTCGGTTCCTTTTTAGTGATGAATTTCCTGGAGATGGAGACTTACCTGGCATCGAACTTCAGGTCAGACATTTGGTCTGACAAAAAATTCCAAATTGCCCACATATTGCAGTAGAAGGATTCAAAGACTTGAGAGGAATCGACCACCTGACTTGGGAAAGTTCCCATAATATCTCCAACCCAAATTAACCTGTCGCTGACCCAACTCCAACTCAGGAAAAAAAAGTTATAAATTTTGATCAGATGAAACCTGGGCTTCAAAAGCTCTGGAGACGTACCAGATCCCAGTAGACCTAGATCAATGAAAAGATCTTCAGGTAATGAACACCACTGAGACCATCACTCTGAAGCAGGTGCAAGAAAATTCAAGTAGCACTAAGGGGACCTCCCATGCAAAACAGAAGAACAAAAAGGAGGCTTCTGAACCTCTTGAGGGAGAACCAAAGGCCAAAATCCAGACAAAAGTCCAAGAATGCTTGCTATGGGGAGCAGGGATTGTTCGTAATGCTGCAGTCAGTGATAGGTGTCCTGTGACCACAGCCAAAACTAACAGCAAACCTCAAAAAGCTGCCTCCAGCAGCATCAGCAAGACAAAGAGGCATGGGCAGGAGAAGATAAAAAACACCAGAGAAAACTCTAAGAAATCTAAGAAGTGTAAGCAGCCAGGGAACTAGGTCAAGGCAGAAGAAAAGCCCACCATTGGCAAGATGACACACAAGAAAAGTCAACCTGAGCTTTGCCAAGAGGCTGTTAAAAAGTCCCGTCACTACATAGGCATACAGATGCTGGATTTTGTCAAAGTTTTTCATGCTCTGGGGAAGAAGAGTAATCCAAAAACTGGAATCTATTCCTTCCAGGTCCTGGGTAGCTCAAAGAGGCCTAAAGATGTCAAGCCACCCTCAGCTGTCAAGCCATGCCTAGGTGCTACATGGGATGGAAAAGTCCTTGAGAAAACTCAGGTCAAAACAAAGTACAGAAACCAAGTAACAGTGCCGAAAAACGCTCATATCCATCCCAGTCTGAGCTGCCACCTCCTGGGAAGGTCAAATTGGTACCTTTGACTTTTCTTACCATGGAGAGGCCGCAAGCTCGACCTGTTTCTCCAGACGACAATCTGTGGCCTCACATCATCCTGCTGCAGCTTACCCTGCCAAGCCTGGCTCTACCAATGCAGCTCAGGCAACTGCTGCCAATTCTTCCCGGTCAACCACTGCATTTTTGTCTGGTTCTGCCAAACCTGCTCAGTCCATATCAACCAACCCATCTCGACCAGGTTTGCTGAACCCTAGTAGCCAGTGTATTCTTCGTCCTGCAGCTTCTACACCTACTCCCTACAAGACAGCAGCTGGCACTTCTCTACATCGGGAGCCTTCTCCTGTATCTGTGAAGAAGCGACTCTCACCACCCATACATCAGAGTCAGTTTCTCCTCCAAGACTTCCGTTTCCAACCGATTCCATGGAGAAAGCCCAATGTTCCCAGCCAGTCATGTCAAAGCCCATCACCAAAGAGCAGAAACCAAAGCGTGAGGCTATGAAAAGGAAGGCTCAGCAGGAGCTTGAGAACGATGCCAAACACACCTCTTTGGGGAAAGTGCAGTTCTTTATTGAGAGTGAAAAAGAGATGGACATCTCTCTCTAATATGGCTATGTAATGTGAGTAGCTGGAATGGTAGGTTCCACTTGAGGTACCAGATGGTTGCCTTAGACAAACACTGAAATGCCATACACAGTTTATTAATTCTAATACCTTTTTAACCAATTGATGAGATGCATCTTAGTTAATTGGTTGCTAATAAAGTTTCTGAAGTTTGAGATGCTTTCAATTGTGGTTGTTTTGGGGAGGGGCAGGGGTTGAAGGATGGCATGGGAAATAATGGGAAGGTATAGAGAGGACAAAGGGGGAATAGACAAGACTATGAGAAAGAGAAACTTGGTCCAGGGTTCTAAAGCCCATCAGAGGAGAAATTGCATGGGCCTGATGAAGAGTGGGGAGCTCAAATTATATTACCTTGAGGGGCTTCTCTGTGGTCTTCCATGGTCCCGGGTGCCTGTAGCCTTCTCTAAAGATTGCTGTTAACTGCAGCTCACACAAGAACCAACGTTATCAGTGTCGTTGGGGCTGCGTTGGGGGATGTACCGGACTAAGACATGCGCACTAGGTCACCACCCCCAAAGCAGTCGGTACCGCTTGACCTTGAGCCTGGAAGGTGGTGGCAGAAAGAGATGGTCCTAGGAGAGTTAATGGGGTGAGGAACGGATGGCAGGGAAACCGGGAAGGGAAGATAACTGATCAGCTGGTGATCATCATAGGAGAGTTGGTGGATGTTTTTTTTAATTACGTTAACATGCTTTTCGTAATTGATAAGCAAAACAATAATACGAAAATAAGATAGGTTCCAAAGAACAGGTTACATAGAAGACCGAGAGAGCTGAAAGGACTGGCATTCCTTCTGGAGCTTTCAATCATACAATTTACTAAAGATGGTATTTTCACATCACTTAGCTGCGGAGAGACATAGTGAGAACCAGAATGCCACCAGAAAAGCAAACTGGATGACCACGGTTCATAAAAGCCAGGTGGAAGGTGTTCACATGGATCCCAAGTGCCGGTGGGTTAACAGGAACATATATTTCACTAAGTCTGCTTGGTACCAGTAACTACTTTGGTAGAAATGGATGAAAACGGATGCAGTTTCTGACAGACCTGAGACTAAACTGCTAACAAATTTTCCCAGGCAACGGTCGTTGACTGGCTGGGAACAGAACAATTTAAAAAGTGTTTT
Organism: Sorex fumeus; assembly: GCF_029834395.1. Lineage (NCBI taxonomy): Eukaryota > Metazoa > Chordata > Mammalia > Eulipotyphla > Soricidae > Sorex > Sorex fumeus. Next base: position 2,112,739 of record NW_026606203.1, read on the forward strand.
GCTACCTTTCATGTATGGCTAGAGGAAAATGATCCCAGTAAAATCTCAAAACTAACAAGTTTCAACGCCCTTGAAGGAAAGTTGTATTCACTGAGGAAAAAATGCTGGGAGAACAGTCTGAAATGATGGGAAAAGAGACAATAAGTGCAAAAGGAAGGACTTGAAATTTGGCGAAAACAAAGCTTGAAACAACAAGATCTGGTGAGCACATGATTTACTGGGAATGGGTTCTGATGAGGAAAAGAGCTATATCAGGGATGTGAACAAGGAACATCCAAGTGAAGGAAGACTTTTAGCTAGCTGATTACCCCATGGGCAACATGGTTGCAAGACTACCAGAACTTCCCAAGGAATTGACTTTAAGTTTCTTTCTTTTATATGGTCACTTACAACATGTATTCTTTGCCTTTTCAACGACAATTTGGAGTGTTCGTTTCTTTCTCAATATTCTGTTCACTTGTGTAAGCATCTTTAACAACTGCTGGATAACACAAGTATTTGATCAGACTTATTTTGTACTATCATCTTTAGTTGAGATTACTGACAACTAGGTCTAAAGTGAAGTTTGCTTTGATTGGTAGAAGTAGAGTAGCGAGGACTAGGGATGGAATCAGAGATTATAGGGTACCACATTCAGTTCCTAATAAAACAAGTCAAGGACAGTGTCCCAAATAGACTCTTGAAAAAGACACCCATCTCTGTTTAACATGTAAATTCAGCATATTATATATTAAATTAAAAATGAATGAATATTCCTGTATTTGGTCTTTTAAAGACATTCAAGGTTGGTTCAGGAAACAAACACTGCCTATGAAATCATAACAACTTAATCATAAAAACCTGATTACTACTTGAGTTTCCAAGAATGTCAGTGCTAAGAATGATTTCCCTTGATATCCCTAGTGCATATGATAGGCATATGAATACATCTGTGTGAATAAATAATTGGTATCAAATTTCGAGTCTCACCATACATGGTTGTGGGTATTGTGAAATAGTTTTATATATTTTCGTAATTTTGCAATAAGATCTCTGGGTGTGAATCCTTGAATCATAAATACCTTTTCGTATGCTCCAGCACCACCTCCTCCCACCTTGATTACTATATATATGACCTCCTAAGGAGTCATTTGCTTTGTCCACTTTGTTTTAGTCCTTCTCTCTCTCTCTCTTTTCAAAGGTGAGTTATCTGTTTCAAATCAAGGTGCATGTATTTTGTGTGGCAGTTTTAATCTTTATGAGCGATTTAAAATTTCTTCATTTATTTTTTAATTGAATCACCATGAGATGGGCCATTGCAAAGCTATTTTGTGCAATTTAATTTTTAATCCTTTCAGTGAAGCCAAGGAAAATCTCTTACACGTGAAATTCAGAATTTCCATATTTCATGTGAATCAAAACTGATTGTTCTTGTGTGTTTATTTATATTTTTATTATTTTTATTGATAGAAAAGGGATCACCAAATAATGGGTGTTGGGAGGATCCTCCCAGGATGGGAGATGCATGCTGAAACTAGACTCTAGACCGAACATGATTGCCACTCAATAGCTCTTTTGGTATGTTTTTTAGATAATTCTTCCCCTTCTCTGTTTGCGTAGGACCAGGAATTTGCCTCTCCCCTCCCTGTTCTTTCAGGAAGCCAGAGAGACATCTTCAGGCAGGAAGAGCATGAAATTTACATAGAAGTGGTACTGCATGGACAGTATCATGTTAAGCGAAATGAGTCAGAAAGAGAGGGACAGACAGAGCAAGATTGCATTCACCTGTAGAACATAAAATAACAAAATAGGAGACGAACTCCCAAGAGTGGCCGAGATTAGTGTCAGGAATTTTTCTTCATAGCTTGGAGACCAACCACACAGGCTAGCAGAAAAGGCAGCTCAGATAGAGAATGGAGCACCAAATAAAGGGTGTTGGGAGGATCCTCCCAGGATGGGAGAGAGTGCGGAACATAGACTAGAGACCAAGCATGATTGTCACTCAATGCCTCTTTTGCAAACCACAACACCTAAAAGGAGAGAGAGAGAACAAAGGGGAATGCCCTCCCACAGAGTCAGGGTGGGATGAGGGGATGGGGGGTGGGAGGCATACTGGGATCCCTGGTGGTGGGAAATGGGCACTGGTGGAGGGATGGGTATTTGATCATTGTATAAATGAAACCCACGCACAAAAATTCATATGTCTACAACCGTACCTCATGGTGTCTCACTAATAAAAATTTAAAAATTTAAAATAAAAAAATTGGAACATAAAGTAAAAATAAAACAAGAGAAAGATCTAACAATAACAAAGAGTGCTATAGTACTCAAAACGTTGAGAAACAGGCACATTGGCAAGTATTTTTAAATACGCATCCAGGAGAGAATATAGCATTGTTCGTGAACAAATCTACTCTATGGATTCATCTCATCCTTGAAATGGAAAAGGACAATGTGTTACAGTTTCCAATTTGCAAATAAGATGTATAACATCTATTTTTTGCTATGTTTCTATGCTTTATCGAGTATTATTCTGATTTTTAAATTTACTTTAAGGATTAAAACAGTATTTGCCTGCATTAAACTTTTTAATTAAATGTTTTATTAGAAATTATTTTTAATGATTAAGAATGTTTTATTCACATGTCCTTTTCAAAAAGAAACATATAGGCCAAAGAGCTAGTGCAGCATGTAGAGGGTGTTTACCTTGTATGCAGCTAACCTGAGTTCAATTCCCAGAACCCTGAGCTTGCTAGGGGTGATCTCTGGATACAGGGTCTGAAGTGAGCCCGGAGCACATCTGGGTGCGCTCCCCTCCACACATACAAGGAAGAAAAGAAAAGAAAAACAAATAACTGATTCTTGAGTAACATAGACGTTAAGGGTGCTAACTCCTCTATAACTTTTGAAAACCCCCAAATTTAATAGATAGTCTGCACTTGACCAAGAAGATGGTTTTCTAATAGTATTTAATTCCATTGTCTGCAATTAGTACTATGTGTGGCCTGTCAATCTGTAAATTTTGATACATTTAAAAACTTTTATGGATTTTATAATAGACTTTATAATACATTTGTATTTTAAGGTAGTAAGTGATAATTTATATTTCTACTTGTGTGGGGTATTTGGGCCGTAGTATGTGGTGCTTGGGACTTCAGACTCTGTGCTCAAGGGTCATTCCTGGTGGTGCCAGCCATTAATTTGGGTTGACAGTGTGCATGGTAAGTGCTTGAACCCCTATACAAAGTCTGGGGTCCAACCAAATCAGTTATCTGCATATATTTTATACATGCATGGCATACTTTTCCTTAGATTTTTTTATATTTCTAGGATATATTGATTATCTTTAATTATTTCACATCCCTACCAATGTCCAAAAGTTTTCAAAATACAATTAATGAAAAATATCAGATAGAAGTCCTAATTTGTATTGTTCATGGAATAACTATATTACGAAGAAAGTAGAACCACAATAAACATGCAAGTAAAATGCAGGTACATTTCTTTGGAGTCTTTCAATTATGCATTTATATTAGTCTCTATACAAGTATGATTTTTAAATAATCAATTTCAATTACTATACAATGTTTATTGAGACTTTATAATTGTAATGTTTTACTGCTAAGATGACATTGTTGTGAACATTTATATCTATTTGTCTACTTTTCTAATTGTTTACATGAGATCAATTCTTTTTTTTTAATTTATTTATTTTATTTTTGTTTTTTACAGTTGTAGATTTACAATGTTTTGTGCTTGGGTTTGAATTATACAATGATCAGATACCCATCCCACCACCAGTGCCCGTTTTTCACCACCATGGATAATATCCCTCCCACCCCCATCCCCCCATCAACCCCTGCCTCTGTGGCAGGGCAATCCCCTGTGTTCTCTCTCTCCGTTTGGGTGTTGTGGTCTGGAAAAGAGGCATTGAGTGGCAAACATGTTCAGTCCATAGTCTACTTTCGACATGCATCTCCCCTCCTGGGAGGATCATCCAAACATCCTTTATTTGGTGCTCCCTTCTCTATCTGAACTGCCCTTTCCTCTAGGATACCCGGCTGGCCTCTAAGTTATGGAGTAATCAACCTGGTGCTGAAATGAGATCAATTCTTAACAGCTAACTTACTTGTGACCAGATATGTAGCTCAGGACAAAAGAACTTGGCCTGCGTGTATGAAACTTTGGTTTCTGTTCTTCGCACTATAGAAACAAAAGCAAAACCATTAACTGTGGTTGGAAATAGGCCTCGGTGGTAAAATATTTGCCTCACATTTCTGAGGTTCTGGGTTTGATCCCTGAATTTCCATCTACACACACAAAAGCTAACTTACAACAAAGTCTCACACTGGAGACCTAACTGGGCCCCTCAAGAAAATCGATGAACAATGGGAGGAGAGTGACAGTGACACTGACTTAATGAACATTAAACTGCTTTAAGCTATATATTGCCTAACTATTAAAAGGACTTAATTCTCAATAAAATAGCTTGGAAAGGTCTTTTTTCTAGCACCTCTGCTAGGGAAAGATAGCACCTGATTTTTCAATATTTGTAATTTGGGGGGACATTTTAATTTCTCATTTTAATTTGTGCTCTTTGTCTACTAGTGAGCTTGAAAATTGCTTTTGTATGGTACTACATGGAAAATATTATGCTATGGGAAATGAGTCAGAAAGAGAGGGACAGACATAGAAAGACCGCATGCATCTGGGTAACATAAAGTAACAAAACAAGAGACTAACACCCAAGAACAGCTGTGTTAAATACCAGGTTGTTCACTCCATGGCTTAGAGGCCAGCTGCACTGTCTAGGGGTAAAGGCAGCGCAGATAGAGAAGGGAGCACCCAATAAAGGGTGCTGGGAAGATCTGCCTAGGATGGGAGGTGCCTGCTGAAAGTGGTCTATGGACCGAACAGGATTGCCACCCAATGTCTCTTCTGCAGACCACAGCACCCAAAAGGAGAGATAGAACAAAAGGGAGTGCCCTACCAAAGAGGCAGGGTGGGATGGGGGATGGGGCTGGTGGTGGGATGGGCACTCCATCACTGTATAACTGAAACCCAAGCGCAACAACCTGTAAGTCTACAACTGTACCTCATGGTGTTTCACTACTAAAACAAAACAGAACAAAACAAAAATTAAAAAAAATTGCTCTTGTGTTTACTAGTCATTTACACTTCTTTCAATAGAGATTATGTGATCATGGTTTATGCTTATTTTTTCTATTCAAGTGTAATAGCTCAATACTGATTTATTTCACAGCACTAATTTTTTAAAACCATTCATCTTTGGCCTATCATATTAATTGCCAGTATTTGTTGGTTTTGCTTGTTTTTTGATCACTTAATTTGGTTTTTGTTCTTTTCTTACATATTGTAAAATTTTGACACAAATGAGCATATGTTTTTCTTTATCTTCTACAGTTTTAAACTGAGAACAACTGTTTGTTTTGTATAAATAAGATACCTGTGCATTTACTATTTCTTCTCATTTTATTTACGTTTTAACACATCCTGATTCATCTACAACTTATCCTAGTAAGTGTTCTCATATTGAAAGAAACCACCAATTTTTTCAATCATAGCATTGTAGCACTGTCCTCCCGCGGTTCATCCATTTGCTCGAGCGGGAACCAGTAACATCTTACAACAAATTATGAGACTTGTTGTCACTGGCTTTGGCCTATTGAATACGTCATGGGTATCTTGCCAGGCTCTTGCTATGTGGACGAGATACTCTGGGTAGCTTGCCGGGCAGAGGAATCGGAATCAGGGTTGGGCTCCTGCAAGGCAAATGCCCTACCCGCTGTGCTGTAAACGTTATCTAAAATATACTAGTAATACCAAATGTTGTTTCTTTAACAGTGCAATATAAAGGATTATTTCGTAATTTTCTTGATGTGTTAATGAAATAGCTAAGCTCTTGAGTATCATGGGAGTATTTTTCTAACACAAGAGTCTGACGAAGGTGAAACTGTTATAACCGTCTTGTAGGATTCCATCTCCCTAGCCTGCTTCATTCTACCCCGCTCTCTATCCAATGCGGTCTTCTTCTTGGGATTCTGACCTCCTGATTGGCTAGCCTCTACCTTTCAACTGCCTACTTTATGACATCATTCTCCCACCAAACCAACCACCAACTGGTAGAATCTTGGGGGTCCTATGTAGTTGCTTGTAAACAAATTTGAATCATCATGGCAAGTGACGAGTGACCAAAGACCAATCACCAGTGAGCAGTCCTCTCCACTGAACACTTGCGGTCTTAAACCGCTTCAGTGTTCAGACGTACTCTCGTACCTTCTCCTCTTCTCATCTACCTTTCATCGGTATTTCCTCTTCTCTGACCATGTCAGGTAAGGAATCATACATTTCAAAGCTTTTCATTAGATTTATCATCCCTAAACTTAGCAGTCAAGGAAAAACAGCACGTAGTAATGAAAGAAAATATTCAAGTAGAATTTTATAAGCCTCATTTTAGCTTGACTTTGACATTTGCTGTGTGATTTTAGACACTGGATTACTTTCTCTCACATACAAAGTGTTTTTCCTCATTGATTACATTATATTTTAGACATACTTAGGAGCTCAAATACACACACACACACACACACACATATAAATATATATGAGTGTTGATTCTCTGTGTTTCCTTTTTCCTTTTAATAGTGAATTTTACATGATATCCATTGAAAACAAGTAAATCAGAGACAGTAATTTTACAGAAACAGAAAATATAGATGCTGCGGAAAACTGTTAATATATTCTAGCGTGTGTTCTCTCTAATGGTCTCTCCACTTGTATGTATACTTCAGTATTTTAAATATAGTGATATTACAAAGTAATAATCATTGATCTTTGAGATTTCTATTTAAACCAGGTAATAAGAAAATATGGGGCATGAGGAAGGTGTGCAGTGCTGAGCGGCAGGAAGGGCTTACCAAGCCCTCAAAGGTAAGAAAGTTTGGCATCACTTTCATCAAACATTGACCAATTGAAACCAAGACGATATGAGGGAGAAATAAATAGGAAAGAAAGAACGAACGAAAGAAAGAAAGATAGAAAGATAGAGAGAAGAAAGAAAGAAAGAATAGGGACGTCGATTACAAGGAAGGGGAAAACGTTTGGACAGAATGTTGAAGAGAACCAAAGGTTTAAAATCAAAAAAGAAAGAATATATATTAAATATGCTCATCTAAATACACTTAGAGCAAGTCAAAGCAATTTACTTCAATAAATGCCAGGACTAGAAAGTATACTATGCCTTGAATAGGGTTCCAGTAGGAAAAGCAGTTTATCAGAAAGCCATCCTTGCTGGCTTTTTTCCTGATTATCTCTTAGAACACGGTACTTGGTTCTTAACAGTTTGGAGTATATACACGCTTCAGAAATGATGCTTCCCATAAATCGCTAATAGTGCTTATCTAGGGCGGTGGAAGACACAGAATCTTCAATGTTTTTATTACGTTCTGGTTTTTAAGTACATGTACGCGCTGCCTGTTAAAATAAAAAAAATGGTATATTCTAACTTGAATCAGGAGATTTGATTCATTTGTGTGGTAAGTAGGTTCCAGGTTAAAGCTGCTTGTAATATTTACAAATATTATTTCATATGATTTTTTCTTCCTAACATCAGAGTATTTTGATAATAGTCAACATCTGTTTTTAGATCCTAAGAGGAAATAGAAAAATCAAACCTCACATGTCTAATTACACATTTTTGTCATATTTGTGAATTATGATTTTTCCTACATTAAAGATAATTTATAGGATTTTGTTGCTCATTTATTAAACATTGAGAAGAACGTTTTCCTGGTTGATAAATATAATTCTAATGTAGGGGTTGAATGTAAATTTGCAATATTTTGTGATCACTTTTTAAATGGTCTTTTCTGTTTCTTGTGTGATAAAGTGAAATCCTATGCTATGTTGAACACGTGTTGTTTTCTAGTTAATATTCAAATGTACTGATGAGAATAATATTTTGTACTTTCGAAGTTTCTGTATTTTGCTCATTTAAAACTTTTCTTGTCTATGAAATACAATCACGTTTACTCCTATTTTCTTTTTGTTATGTAGTTACTGGTAAATCCTTTCTCTTTAATCGAGTGGTAAAGTGTGCACTCAAAAATCACCTTCTATTCCATTTTTTGGCTAGCAGTTTTTTTCTAAAATAGAATACTGTCTTCATATTGCATATGTGGAAAAATTTATTAATAATCTTATTGTACTGTTTTATTTGGTTTTGTTTGGAATCACATACACTGTTTTTTTCAGGGCTTACTCTTGGGTCTTCTCTAACATAACTTACTGTACTATGCTGCTTGCTACAGACACCAGATTTCATTAATGTCTATATACTTATTTTTCAGTTCTGTGATACATATTTTTCATGATGTTTTCTTTACAGTTCCTCCTATATAAATCACATGAAATAGAAAAATTATATTCATGTATGCATTATTATTCTCAGAATTATTAGTAACTACATTGTAGATAAACAACGTATGGCACAGAGTTTAAATAAAGTTTTCCATCCAAAAACATTTCTTGGGAAAAACTCAACTAGTCATTTTTGAAGTGGATCAAAAATGAGGGTAACCTTCAGTGCATCCACAAGATTAAGTCGTATATGAACCGAAAGTAACAGGTACTCATGGCACAAGTCAAATGGAAACCTGATGATTACAATGGTAATAGTTGTAAAGACCCCAAATGCTGATATTAATGTAAGGTATCTTTCTTCCGGTTTTTGGCCTTGTAGTGATCATGCAGTGTCCTGGCCAAAAGTCCACATGCTTTAGGTTGTGTAACCTGGAAATTCTTAAGGGACAGAGAGAGATAGTACGGGAGGGGATAAGGCACTTGCCTTGTACACAGCCAATCCAATTGAATCTCTTTCATGGCATACACATTACCGAATGTTCTAAGGGGTCACTCCAGAGTGCAGAGCCAGGAAGAACCCAAGATCACTGTCAGTTGTTGGTCCAAACTCTACACCACCCCACACCCCGCCCTGTAAAAATTATTGGAATACAGGAAATCTCTTTGCCATCTCTGGGCCTCAGGTTTCTTCTTGTCCAGAGAATGTTTCCCATTCTCTTAGACTTCCTAGTTTGAAAAAGCTTCCATTATCGGAAATAGCATAGGAGTCAATAGGATAGCAAGCTACAGGCAATTCTAGGACAAGGAGAAACTATCTGTAAGCAAGAAATCCAGGTACAGACACGATCACCTGGTTCTTCTACAGTTCTTTGTTCACTGTGGGAGCACGATACCAAATACACAAAGTGCCAAAAGGTCCCCATCTTTGAATCACCCCAAATTGTTGGAATTTTGGAAATTCAGTTGACTATTGGTACTAGAAGCATCTCGATGGCTTAAATTTTAAGTTCATATTGTTCCTCTCAGCGTTGAAGGAGATTATTAGTCTCACAGATTTTTTTCATCACCCTCTTGTTCATTACAGTAAATTTTCAAAATCCAAATGTATTGGGAACTGCACATACTCTGCAACTTTCCCTTCCCATGGTGAATGATGCAGCTTCCGTACTAGGAAGTGTCTGCAAATACTCCAGTGTATCTGCTCCAGCTGGTAGTTCTACTTGGCTCCTGTCCTCAGCCTCTGGCACCTCTTTCCAAACACTGATTGGTAGTGCCTATCTTTACCAACATTTCAGCACAACAATGCTATCCGGAGTGTTTCACCAGAGTCATGTATCCACCTCAGCTACTTCCGACTGGAGTGTTTTGGAATGGGATATTGCAGGAAGTGCTGAAGAGAGGTCTTTGATGGGAGACTTTTCTGTGACTGTCCTTGAGTAAGACACCGCTGTCTTTTCCATGTCTATGGAGGCTCGCTATGAGAAAATCCTAGATACCAACAACACGGTGTCTGTGTACCCATCACTTTCTGCCAGTCTTGTTGAGAGAACACCATCTCTGGTTCCACATCAGAGACGAAGCCTGTCACTTCCCTACCAGGAACGAAGTCAGGTGTATTACAATTATCAAGGCACTCTGGTAACTCTCCTTTCTGGCCTGCAGTCTTATGACACCATGTCATACATAGGTCAAAATGGCTCTGCCCCCCAAGCTTACAGCAACTCATCTAGAGAAATATTTACGGTTCTGAAGGAGGTCCAGCCGCCAAATAACCAAATACCCGCCTCTTCTCCTGGAATCGACTTCACTCTGTCTGCTCAACCCATCACAGAATCGAGTTATCAAGGTGAGTAGAACTGAGAGAAGGGAAAGAAAATTCAAAAATTGGGGTCAAAAAAGAGGAAAACTGTCCGTAGACAGGTGGTATTCATATACACTGAGATTTTTAAGTTTATGAAAAGAACTTAACTAAACTCAGTTTATGTTTACTCCCCTCACTCATTTTACAGCATGTTATTTTCACAGTCAACATAAGAGCTCCTAATGGAGATTGGAAGGTATGATCGTAAATGGACATCTCGGTTTCATATAATTAAACTTCAGGAGCACACAAAAGAATGCCACATTTTTCCCTAGTTATTTCATTTATTTTTTAATTTTTATTAGTTAAACATAAGGAGGGACAGATGTAGACTTAAAATTATTGTGCTTGGTTTCATTTATACAATGATGGAGTACCTATCCCTCCACCAGTGCCCATTCTCCAGCACCACGGTTCCCAGTATTCCTCCCACCACCATAACCCCCATCCCACTCTGCCTCTGTGGCAGGGAATGCCACATTTTTCACTGTTCTATTTCAGCAGTACTCAAGAATTACCACACTAAAAGTAAAATACATGTCTTAAACTAGTATTTTTTTATTTTCTTAAGAAGTTTCAGAACTCTTATTGTAATGGTACCACTTTAACTTTCCCTTCCATTAAGAACTGCAAGGTTCTGAATACACTTGTGGTTCAGAGATTCTGACTCAAATCATGAAACCTAGAATCTGTACTTCAGCACAAATATCATGCTGAAGTAGTGCTTCATTCATACTCTTATTCTATGATATTAACGTCCTTTTATTTTTCCATGAAAGTGAATAAATTGAGAGTACAATACATTACAATGCTACGCTCTGTATGGCATTTATTAGTTTGAAAATCTATAATTTTTTAAAAAAAAAAACATTTTGTTTGGAGGACGTTGATTCTGTCTCATAGACCGAAGTGCTCAGGGATTACTCCTGGATCTGTGCTGGGGATCACTGCTGAAGACGCTTAGGAGATCATAGGTGATACGAAAGATCAAACTGAGGTCAGCTGTGTGCAGGGCCATTGCCTTACCAAATGTACTTTCCCTCTGTCCCAAGTCTCTTATTTTTCAATTCAATTTAAACAGAAACTCTCTCAAATACAAAGAAAACCAAAAATCAAGAGCTCCACATGACAAACAGTAAGAACTACAACATTTACCTCCAATCTTCGAGCACAGGGCCTTGTCCATTTTCCTTAGAATAGCCAGTAACAATGCCTTGCCTATTGCTGGTAGGTGCATGGTTGTTGCACCACTAGTTTTGTGGAGTGAATATCTCATTTCGCAGGCACTGATTTCTTCCATGGTTCTTTTAAGTGTTGAATTTCCTGGGGAGGAAGACTTCCCAGGCATCACAACCTTCAGGGAAGACATTTGGTCTGCAACAAATTTCCGAATTGCCCCCATGTTGCAGTACCAGGATTCAAAGACCTGAGAGTAGTCCAGCACCTGAGCTTCGGGAAGTTCCCATAGTATCTCCAGCCAAAGTAACCTGGCGCTGACCCCAACTCCAACTTAGGAACAAAATGTTAAGAATTTTGATTAGATGAAAACTGGGCTTTCAAAACCTCTGGAGACCTACCAGATCCCAGTAGACTTAGATCAATGCAAAGATCTACAGGTAATGAACACCAATGACACCATCACTCTGAAGTAGGTGCAAGAAAACTCAGGTGGAACTTAGGGGACCTCCCATGAAAACAGAACAACAAAAAGGAGGTTTCTGAACCTCTGGAAGGAGAACCCAAGGCCAAAATCCAGCCAAGCGTCTGAGAATGCATGCTAAGCGGAGTGGGGATTTTTCGTAATGCTGCAGTCAGTGATAGGTGTCCTGTGGCCACAGCCAAAACTAACAGCAAACCTCTCAAAGCTGCCTCCAGCAGTATCAGCAAGACAAAGAGCCATGGCCAGGAGAAGATAAAAAACACTAGAGAAAACTCTAAGAAAGCTAAGGAGTGTAAGCAGCCAGGGAACTAGGTCAAGGCAGAAGAAAACCCCACCATTGGCAAGATGAAACGCAAGGAAACTCAACCTGAGCTTTGCCAAGAGGCAGTTAAAAAGCCCCGCTGCTACCTAGGCATACACATGCTGGATTCTGTACAAGTGTTTCATGCTCTGGGGAAGGAGAGTGATCCAAAACTTGGAATCTCTTCCTCCCAGGTCCTGAGTACTCAAAGATGCCTAAAGATGTCAAGCCATCCTCAGCTGTCAAGCTATGGCTAGGTGCTACACAGGATGGCTACGTGCTACACAGGCCTTGAGAAAACTCAGGTCAAAGACAACAAACCAAGTAACAGTGCTGAAAAACGCTCATCTCGAGCAAAGTGTGAGCTGCACATCCTGGGAAGGTCAAATTGGTACCTTTGCCTTTTCTTACCATGGAGAATCCGCAATCTCGACCTGTTCCTCTGAGAAGACAATCTGTGTCCTCACATGGTCCTGCTGCAGCTTACCATGCCAAGCCTGGCTCTACCAATGCAGAACAGCCAACTACTGCCAATTCTTCCCAGTCAACCACTGCATTTTTCTCGGGTTCTGCCAAACCTGCTAAGTCCATTTCAACCAACCCATCTCGACCAGGTTTGCAGAACCCTAGTAGCCGACCTATTCGTCACCACACAGCTTCTAGACCTGCTCCCTACAACAGCAGCTGGCACTTCTCTCCAGCGTGAACCTCCTCCAGTCTCTGTGAACAAGCGACAGTTGCCACCCAAATGTCAGAGTCAGTTTCTTCTCCAAGACTTCTGTTTCCAACTGATTCCATGGAGAAAGCCCAGTGTTCCTGAGCCACACATGTCAAAGCCCTTCACCAAAGAGCAGAGACCAGAGCGTGAGGCTATGAAAAGGAAGGCTCTGCAGGAGCATGAGAAGCCTGCCAAACACACCTCTTTGGGGAAAGTGCAGTACTTTATTGAGAGGGGAAAGAGATGGACATCTCTCTCTACTATGGCTACGTAATGGGAGTAGCTGGAATGGTAGGTTCCACTTGAGGTACCCGATGTTTTTCCTAGGCAAACACTGACATGCCATACACCTTTTATTTATTCTAATATATTTTTTCAAAGTAAAGAGATGCATCACAGTTAATTGGTTGTTAATAAAAGTTCTGAATTTTGAGATGCTGCCAACAGTGGTTGTTTTTGAGAGTGGCTGGGGGTTGAAGGATGGAATGGGAAAGAACGGAAAGTTAGAGACATGAAAAAGGGTGAATAGACAAGACTCTCCAAAATATAAACTTGGTCCAGGTTTATAAAGCCCATCAGAGGAGAAATTGCATGGGCCTGATGAAGAGTGGGCTAGGGTCAGAGGAAGAGTATAGCTGACAGGGCATTTGCTCTGCAAACAAGAAGGACTCAGTTCATTTCTTGCAGTCTTTTATGTTCCCCAGAGACCCACTTGATGTGAAATTTTAACACAGAGCCTGGAGTAAGACCAGAGCACAGTCAAGTATGACTATCCCTGGTGTCCTCAGAAAAAAATGGGAGAAATGGCACAGTCTGCGGTTTTCGGTTAAAAGAATAAATTTGGAATAGGCTGAGAAAGTAAGATGAGTCTAAGATGACCAGAAGGAAAGTAAAAATTCTTCCATGGAGGCTGTGTTTACGCCTCATGGCCACCTTTGGAAAATAACCAAATTTGAGACACATCACTAAAAGATTTGTGTGGTCTATCAATAAATGATGGCTGGGGGATGCAAACACAAACACTGGGGAATAAACCTACCAGATGAGTGATCAACGCCCTCAGAGTCATTCAAGTATGACTCTTAACAGGGACAAAGCCAAGAGAACAGTTGCAGCTTTAAGCCTGAATATCAACTCCTGGGAGATGCAAAGGTAAGTCACCATGTCCTCAGGCCCTCTGTTCAGCACCCCTAGCTGCACAATTTCACTTATTCCCAAAAACATTCAGAGTTGCTATCATGGTGAGACTTTATTAGGGAGTTTTAACAATGCGGTCCATTGCCTTTGTAAGTCTTTGAATTTGTAAACTCCCCAAGGTAGCCAAGCCAGCTTTCAGGAAATTTCTGGTGGGGGGAGCTCAAATTATATTAGCTTGAGGGGCTGGTCTTTGGTCTTCCATGGTCCCTGGTGCCTGTAGCTTTCTCTAAACATCGCTTATAACTGCAGCTCACACAAGAATCAACTTTATAAATGGCATTGTGGCTGCATTGCGGTAGGTACCATACTAAGACATGCGTCCTAGGTCACCACTCTGAAAGCAGTTGGTATCGGTTGACCTTGAGCCTGGAAGTTTGTGGTGGAAAGAGATGGTCCTAGGAGAGTTAATGGGGTGATGGATGGATGGAAAGGAAACTGGGAAGGGTAGGGAAGTGGAAATCTGGTGATCATCATGGAATAGTTGGTGGATGTTTTTCAAATAAGTTAAAATATTTTTTGTAAATGAGATTCAAGACAAAAATACGAAAATAAGATAGGTTCCAAAGAACAGGTTACATATAAGACCGATAGAGCTGAAAGGGCTGGCATTACTTCTTGAGCTTTCAATCATACCATTTACTAAAGATGGTATTTTCATATCACATAGCTGTGGAGAGGAATAGTGAGAAACAAAATGCCACCAGAAAAGCAATCTGGGTGACCACCTTCAATATAAGCCAGGTGGAAGGTGTTCACATGGATCCCAAGTGAAAACATATGTTAACAGGAACTCATATTTAACTAACTCTGCTAGGTACCAGTAACTACTTTGTTGAAAATGGGGGGAAATGAATGCAGTTTCTGATTGACCTGAGAGAAACCAGTTAATAGATTTTTCCCAGAAAAGGGTAGTTGACTGGCTGTGAACAGAAAACGTGAAAAGTGTTTTGCTACCTTTAATGTATGGCTGAGGGAATTGATCCCAGTAATCTCTTAAAACTAACAAGCTTCAACTCTCTTGAAGGAATGTTGTATTCACTGAGGAAAAAATGTTGGGAGAAAAGTCTGAAATGATGGGAAAAGAGACAATAAGTGTAAAAGGAGGGCTTGAAATTTGGGTTCCTCTGAAAACAAAGCTTGAAACAAGAAGATCTGTGGGTAACATGATCTACTGGAAATGGGATCTGAGGAGGAAAAGAGTGATATCAGGGATGTGAACAAGGGAAATCCAAGTTAAGGAAGACTTAGTTAGCTGACTACCCCATGGTCAACATGGTTCCAAGACTACCAGAAATTACCAAGAAATTTACTTTAATTTTCTTTGTTTTATATGGTCAATTACAACATGTATTCTGTGCTTTCTTCAAACAGAGTTTTTCTTTCTCAATATTCTGTTCATTTGTGTAAGCATCTTAAACAACTGCTGGATAACAGAATTATTTGAGCAGACTTATTTTTTACTTTAATGTTTAGTTACTGTGTCTGGCATATCGAATACTCTCGGTAGCTTGCCGGGCTCTCCGAGAAGGGCGGAGGACTCGAACTCGGGTCGGCCATGTTGGCTGTGTGCAAGGCAGACGCCCTACCCACTGTGCTATCGCTCCAGCAAATGTTTAGTTGAGATTACTGAAAACTGGGCCTAAATTGAAGTTTGTCTTGATTGGTACAAGTAGAGAAGGAGATCTAGGCATGGAATTAGAGATCATAGGTTACCACATTCAGTTCCTAATAAAACAAGTAAAGGACAGTGTCCCAAATAGATTATTGAAAAAGATTTTCATCTCTATTTAACCTGTAAATTCAGCATTTTCTATATTAAATTAAAAATGAAAGAATGTTCCTATATTTGGTCTTTTAAAGACATTCCACATTGGTTAAGGAAACAAACACTGCCTATGAAATCATAACAACTTAATCATAAAAACCTGATTACTACTTAGATTTACAAGAATGTCAGTGCTAAGAATTATTTCCCTGGATCTCACTAGTGTACATGATATTCATATGAATACATCTGTGTGGAAACATCGCTGGTATCTAATTTAGAGAATAGATATATAGAGATTAGATCACATAGCTGAGTGGGATCTCAACATTTCTAGACACTCCCCTACCCCACACACACCCAAAGACTTGTACTAATCCTTATGGATCCATGACTTCCTCCTCCCCTCTCCCAGAATCTTTTAAAATTTCTTTTCAAGTACTAATGTAATGCGCTTTAGAAAATATTGAGTTAAACTTAATTGTTGTCATTTAGCTTTTAGAGAACCGAGAAAATCTTATTAAAAGTGTATTTTTGTATTCTTTGAAAATGGTAATAAGAACATTATCATTGAGTCCCTGAATATACATTATATAAAGAATTTTCTGAGAAATTCCCTGTACAAATCAATACTCGAAGAAATAAATGACTTCTCTGAATGAGAATGAACTGGGACATTTCAAAGTATCAATCAGTGAATCAAAGATGAATCATAGCATCCTATAGATAAAAATGATCTTGATGTAATCTAGTCAACACCATTACATTTTTTTTCTTATACCAGCTGATAGCACTTTTAATTTTTTAGTTTTTATTTATTTATTTTTATTAGTGAAACACCATGAGGTACAGTTGTAGACTTACATACCTTTGTGCTTGGGTTTCAGTTATACAAGTATCAAGTAACCATCCCTCCACCAGTGCCCATTCTCCACCGCCAAGGAACCCAGTGACCCTCCCACCCCCCATCTCCCCAAATCCGCCCCGCCTCAGGGCATTCCCTTTTGGTTTTTCTTTGCTTTGGGGTGTTGTGGTTTGCAATTGAGGTCAATACCATTACATTTTCAAAGAAGAAAATAGGCCCCAAGATGTTCAAGACACTGCTAGTGTCCTGGGCTTCTTCCCAGCATGTACCCTGCTCCAAGCCCGCCCTTTGGAAATATGCTGGGAAGGAAAACTGGATGTTCCTTTCCTCACACTGACCTGAAAGACTCTTCCTGATACTCAGCCAGATCAACTATTTCATTTGTTGCCTGATATCACCTCCTGTCCTTTATTTAAAAAAAAAAAAAAACATTTGATTTGTTTCTGGAATATAAAGAAAAAAACTGAATGGAGTAATAAAACAAAAGCAAAATTAAACCTTTACACTCTGACATCAGAATAGTCCTTACAAGAGGGGAAGTAAATGACTGAAATGGGTAGGGGACTGCTGTTAGTTGGTTGTGCACAGTAGCTGGATATTTGAAAGTGCATGGAGTATGAATACACAGTTGCTGAGATGAGGAAGTCTGTATTTGAAGGGAATACAGTTTGTTAACTAGTCATCACAATTACATGATTGCCACTCAATGCCTCTTTTCGTATGTTTTTTAGATAATTCTTCCCCTCCTCTGTTTGCTTAGGACCGCACATTGTCTCTCCCCTCGTGTTCTTTCAGGAAGCCAGAGAGAAGTCTTCAGGCAGGAAGAGCATGAAATTTACATAGGAGTGGTAATACCTGGACTGTATCATGTTCAGCGAAATGAGTCAGAAAGAGAGGGACAGAAAGAACAAGATTGCATTCACCCGGAGAACATAAAATAACAAAACAGGAGATTAACTGCCAAGAGTGGCCGAGATTAGTGTCAGGAATTTTTCCTCATAGCTTGGAGACCAACCACACAGGCTAGCAGAAAAGGCAGCTCAGATAGAGAATGGAGCACCAAATAAAGGGTGTTTGGAGGATCCTCCCAGGATGGGAGAGCATGCTGAACATAGACTATAGACCAAACATGGTTGTCACTCAATGCCTCTTTTGCAAACCACAACACCTAAAAGGAGAGAGAGAACAAAGGGGAATGCCCTCCCACAGAGTCAGGGTGGGATGAGGGGATGGGGGTTGGGAGGCATACTGGGATCCCTGGTGGTGGGAAATGGGCACTGGTGGAGGGATGGGTATTTGATCATTGTATAAATGAAACCCACGCACAAAAATTCATATGTCTACAACCGTACCTCATGGTGTCTCACTAATAAAAATTTGAAAATTAAAAATAAAAAAATTGGAACATAAAGTAAAAATAAAACAAGAGAAAGATCTAACAATAGCAAAGAGGCCTATAGTACTCAAAATGTTAAGAAATAGGCACTTTGGCAAGTATTTTTAAATACGCATCCAGGAGAGAATATAGAATTTTTTGTGAACAAATCTACGCTATGGATTCATCTTATCCTTGAAATGGAAAAGGAAAATGTGTTACAGTTACCAACTTTCAAAAAATATATATATCATCTATTTTTGCTATGTTTCTATGCTTTACCGAGTATTATCCTGATTTTTAAATTTACTTTAAGGATTAAAACAGTATTTGCCTGCATTAAACTTTTTAATTAAATGTTCTATTAGAAGTGATTTTTAATTATTAAAAATGTTTTATTCACATGTAATTTTCTAAAAGAAACATATAGGCCAAAGAGCTAGTGCAGCATGTAGAGGGTGTTTACCTTGTATGTAGCTAACCTAAATTCAATCCCCAGAACCCTGAGCCTGCTAGGGGTGATCTCTGGATACAGAGTCAGAAGGGAGCCCGGAGCACATCTGGGTGCACTCCACTCCCCACATAAAGGGAAGAATAGAAAAGAAAAACATATAACTGATTCTTGAGTAACATAGAGCTTAACGATGCTAACTCATCTATAATGTTTGAAACCCCCAAATTTAATAGATAGTCTGCTATTAACCAAGAACATGGTTTTCTAATAGTATTTAATTCCATTGTCGGCAAGTAGTGCGATGTGTGGCCTGTCCATCTGCAAATTTTGATACACTTCAAAACTTTAATCGATTTTATAATAGACTATATAATACAACTGTATTTGATGTTATTAAGTGATAATTTATATTTCTATTTTTGTGGGGTATTTGGGCCATAGTATGTGGTAAATGGGACTTCACAATCTGTGCTCACGGATTATTCCTGGTGGTGCCAACCATTAATTTGGGTTGACTGTGTGCATGGTAAGTGCTTTAACCCCTATATTAAGTCTGGGGTCCAACCAAATCATTTGTCTGCATATATTTTATACATGCATGCATGGCATACTTTTTCTTAGATTTTTTTATATTTCTAGGATTTATTGATCATCTTTAATTATTTCACATCCATACCAACGTCGAAAAATTCTCGAAATGTAATTATTGAAAAATATAATATAGAAGTCCAAATTTGTATTGCTAATTGGATAACTATATTAAGAAGAAAATAGAACCACAATAAACATACAATTAAAATGGACATACATTTCTTTGGAGTCTTTCAATTATGCATTTATATTAGTCTATATACAAGTATGATTTTTAAATAAACAATTTCTGTTACTATAAAATGTTTATTGAGATTTTATAATTGTAATGTTTTCCAGCTAAGATGACATTGATGTGAACATTTATATCTATTTGTCTACTTTTCTAATTGTTTCCTTAATATCAATTCTTAAAAGCTAACATACTTATGACCCGATATGTAGCTCAGGACAAAAGAACTTGGCTTTCATGTATGAAATTTTGGTTTCTATTCTTCGCACTATAGAAGCAAAAGCAAAATCATTAACTCTGGTTGGAAAAATAGCTCGGTGGTAAAATATTTACCTCACATTTCTGAGGTTATGGGTTTGATCCCTGAATTTCCATATACACACACAAAAGCTAACTTACAACAAAGTCTCACACTCGATACCTAACTGGACCCGCTCCAGAAATTCGATGAAAAATGGGAGGACAGTGACAGTGACAGTGACTTAATGAACATTAAACTGCTTTAAGCTATATATTGCCTAAATATTATACAGATTTAACTCTCAATAAAATAACTTGAAAAGATCTATTTTCTAGCATCTTTGCTAGGGAAAGATAGCACCTGATTTTTCAATATTTGTAATTTGGGGGGAAATTTTAATTTCTCTTTTTAATTTGTGCTCTTTGTCTACTAGTGAGCTTGAAAA
Source organism: Sorex fumeus (assembly GCF_029834395.1). Lineage (NCBI taxonomy): Eukaryota > Metazoa > Chordata > Mammalia > Eulipotyphla > Soricidae > Sorex > Sorex fumeus. Next base: position 2,132,805 of record NW_026606203.1, read on the forward strand.
TTGCTCTTGTGTGGTACTACATGGAAAATATTATGCTATGGGAAATGAGTCAGAAAGAGGGGCACAGACATAGAAAGATTGCATTCCTCTGGGTAACATAAAGGAACAAAATAAGAAACTAACACACAAGAACAGCTGTGATAAATACCAGGTTGTTCACTCCATGGCTTAGAGGTCAGCTGTACTGTCTAGGGGTAAAGGCAGCGCAGATAGAGAAGGGAGCACCCAATAAAGGGTGCTGGGAAGATCTGCCCAGGATGGGAGATGCCTGCTGAAAGTAGTCTATGGACCGAACAGGATTGCCACCCAATGTCTCTTCTGCAGACCATAGCACCCAAAAGGAGAGAGAGAACAAAAGGTAGTGCCCTACCAAAGAGGCAGGTGAGATGGGGGATGGGGAGTAGGAGGGATTCTTGGATTGGTGGGAGTGGAGATTGGTCACTGGTGGTGGAATGGGTACTCGATCACTGTATAACTCAAACCCAAGTGCAACAACTTGTAAGTCTTCAACTGTACCTCATGGTGTTTCACTAATAAAACAAAACAAAACAAAACAAAAATTCAAAAAAAAGAAAACTGCTCTTGTGTTTACTAGTCATTTAAACTTCTTTCAATAGACATTATATGATCATGTTTTATGCTTATTTTTTCTATTCAAATTTAATAGCAAAATACTGATTTATTTCACAGCACTAATTTTTTAAAACCTTTCATCCTTGGCCTATCATATTAATTGCCACTATTTGTTGGTGTTGCTTGTTTTTTGATCACTTAATTTGGTTTTTGTCCTTTTCTTTCAGATTGTAAAATTTTGGACAAATGAGCATATGTTTTTCTTTATCTTCTACAGTTTTACACTGAGAACAACTGTTAGTTTTGTACAAATAAGATACCTGTGCATTTACTATTTCTTCTCATTTTATTTATTTTAACGCATCTCGATTCATCTACAACTTATCCTAGTAAGTGTTGTCATATTGAAAGAAACCACAATTTTTTTCAATCATAGCACTGTAGCACTGTCCTCCCGCGGTTCATCCATTTGCTCGAGAGGGAACCAGTAACATCTTACACCAAATTGTGAGACTTGTTGTCACTGGTTTTGGCCTATCGAATAGGTCATGGGGAGCTTGCCAGGCTTTTGCTATGTGGATGAGATACACTGGGTAGTTTGCCGGGCAGAGGAATCGGAATCAGGGTTAGCCTCCTGCAAGGCAAATGCCCTACCTGCTGTGCTGTAAACGTTATCTAAAATATACTAGTAATACCAAATGTTGTTTCTTTAACAGTGCAATATAAACAATTATTTCGTAATTTTTTTGATTTGTTAATGAAATATGTAAGCTCTTGAGTATAATGAGAATATTTTTCTAACACAAGAGTCTGACAAAGGTGAAACTGTTATAACTGTCTTGTAGGATTCCATCTCCCTAGACTGCTTCATTCTACCATGCTCTCTATCCAATCCGGTGGTCTTCTTGGGATTGTGACCTCCTGATTGGCTAGGCTCTACCTTTCAACTGCCTACTTTATGACATCATTCTCCCACCAAACCAACCACCAACTGGTAGAATCTTGGGGGTCCCATGTAGTAGTTTGTAAACAAATTTGAACCATCTTGGCAAGTGACGAGTGACCAATGACCAATCACGTGTGAGCACTCATTTGTACTGAACACTTGTGGTCTTAAGCCGCTTCAGTGTTCAGACGTACTCTCGTACCATCTCCTCTTCTCGTCTACCTTTCATCGGTATTTCCTCTTCTCTGACCATGTCAGGTAAGGAATAATAATTTTCAAAGCTTTTCATTAGATTTATCATCCATAAACTTAGCAGTCAAGTAAAAACAGCACGTAGTAATGAAAGTAAGTATTCAAGTAGAATTTTATAAGCCTCATTTGAGCTTGACTTTGATATTTGCTGTGTGATTTTAGACATTGGCTTACTTTCTCTCACATACAAAGTGTTTTTCCTCATTGATTACATTATATTTTAGACATACCTAGGAGCTCATATACACACACATACTTAAATATATATATATATATATATATATATATGAGTGTTGATTCTCTGTGTTTCTTTTTCCTTTTAATAGTGAATTTTTCATGATTTCCATTGAAAATAAGTAAATCAGAGACAGTATTTTCACAGAAACCGAAATTATAGATGCTGTGGAAAACTGTTAATATATACTAGCATGTTTTATCTGTAATGGTCTCTCCACTTGTATTTATAATTCAGTATTTTGAATATAATGATATTACAAAGTAATAATCATTGATCTTTGAGATTTGATTTTAGCCAGGTAATAAAAATATATGGGGCATGAGTAAGTTGTGGATTGCTGAGGGTAGGGAGTCAAGCACTCAAAGTTAAGAAAGTTTGGGATCACTTTCATCAAACATTGACCAATCGAAACCTAGACGATATGAGGGAGAAATAAATAGGAAAGAAAGAAAGAAAGAAAGAAAGAAAGAAAGAAAGAAAGAAAGAAAGAAAAGCAAGCAAGCAAGCGTAGGGATGTCGATTATCAAGGAAGGGGAAAACGTTTGTACAGAATGTTGAAGAGAACCAAAGATTTAAAATCAAAAAAGAAAGGTACCAGTAGGAAAAGCAGTTTATCAGAAAGCTATCCTAGCTGGCTTTTTCCCTTATTATCTCTTAGAACACAGTACTTGGTACTTGACAATTTGAGTATAAACACGCTTCAGAAATGATGCTCCCCATAAATAGCTAATAGTGCTGGTCTAGGGCGGTGGAAGACAAAGAATCTTCAATGTTTTTATTACGTTCTGGTTTTTAAGTACATGTATGCGCTGCCTGTTAAATAAAAAAATGGTATATACTAACTTGAATCAGGAGATTTGATTCATTTTTGTGGTCAGTAGGTTCCAGGTTAAAGCTGCTTGTAATATTTACAAATATTATTTCATGTGATTTTTTCTTCCTAACATCAGAGTATTTTGATAATAGTCAACTTCTGTTTTAAATCCTAAGAGGAAATAGAAAAATCAAGTCTCACAGGTCTAATTACACATTTTTGTCATATTTGTGAATTATGATTTTTCCTACATAAAAGATATTTTATTGGATTTTGGTGCTCATTTATTAAACATTGAGAAGAATGTTTTCCAGGTTGATAAATATAATTCTAATGTAGGGGTTGAAAGTAAGTTTGCAATATTTTATGATCACTTTTTAAATGGTCTTTTCTGTTTCTTGTGTGATCAAGAGAAATCCTCTGCTATGTTTAACACGTGTTGTTTGCTGGTTAATATTCAAAGGTACTGATGAGAATAATTTTTTGTACTTTCGAAATTTCTTTCTGTATTTTACTCATTTAAAACATTTCTTGTCTATGAAATACAATCACGTTTACTTCTATTTTCTTTTTGTTATGTAGTTACTGGTAAATCCTTTCTCTTTAATGGAGTGGTAAAGTGTGCACTCAAAAATCTCCTTCTATTCCATTTTTTTGCTAGCAGTTTTTTCTAAAATAGAATACTGTCTTCATATTGTATATGTGGAACAATTTATTAATAAACTTATTGGACTCTTTTATTTGGTTTTGCTTGGGCTCACATCCACTGTTATTCAAGGCCTACTCTTGCGTCTGCTCTCCATAACTTACTGTAATATGCTGCTTGCTACAGAGCCCAGATTTCATATTCTCCTTTTTCAGTTCTGTGATACATATTTTTCATGATGTTTTCTTTACACTTCCTCCTATGAAAATCACATGAAATAGAAAAATAATATTCATGTATGCATTATTTTTCTTAGAATTATTAGTAACTACATTGTAGATAAACAACTTAAGACACAGAGTTTAAATAAAGTTTTCCTTCCAAAAACATTTCTTGGAAAAAACTCCAGTAGTCCTTTTTGAAGTGGATCAAAAATGAGGGTAAACTTCAATGCTTCCACAAGATTAAGTCGTATGTGAACCATAAGTAACAGGTACTCATGGCACAGGTCAAATGGAAACCTGATGATTACAATGGTAATAGTTGTAAAGAACCCAAATGCCTAAATTAATGTAAGGTATCTTCCTTCTGGTTTCTGGCCTTGTAGTGATCATGCAGGATCCTGGCCAAAAAAACACATGCTTTAGTTTATGTAACCTGGAAATTCTTAAGGGACAGAGAGAGATAGTACTGGAGGGGATAAGGCACTTGCCTTGTATACAGCCAATCCAGTTGAATCTCTGTCACGGCATACACTCTCCCCAATGTTCTAAGGGGTCACTCCAGAGTGTAGAGCCAGGAAAAACCCAAGATCACTGTCAGTTGTTGGTCCAAACTCTACACCACCCCAAGCCCCGCCCAATAAAAATTATTGGAATATATGAAATCTCTTTGCCATCTCTGGGCCTCAGGTTTCTTCTTGTCAATTGAATGTTTGCCTTTCTCTTAGACTTCCTAGTTTGAAAAAGCTTCCATTCTAGGAAATAGTATAGGACTCAATAGGAGGCAAGCTACAGGCATTTCTAGGGTAAGGAGAATTATCTGTAAGCAAGAAATCCAGGTACAGACACCATCACCTGGCTCTTCTACAGTTCTGTGTTCACTTTGGGAGCACGATAGCAAATGCACTAAGTGCCAAAAAGTTCCAGGCTTTGAATCACCCCAAATTGTTGGAATTTTGGAAACTCAATTGACTTTTAGTACTAGAAGCATCTCGATGGCTTAAATTTTAAGTGTATATTGTTCCTCTCAGCGTTGAAGGAGATTATTAGTCTCACAGATTTTTTCATCACCCTCTTGTTCCTTACACAAAATTTTCAAAATCCATCTGTATTGGGAACTGCACATGCTCTGCAGCTTTCCCTTCCTGTGGTGAACGATGCAGCTTCCCTAACAGGAATTGTCTGCAACTACTCCAGAGTATCTGCTCCAGCTGGTAGTTCTGCTTGGCTCCTGCCCTCAGCCTCTGGCACCTCTTTCCAACCACTGATGGGTAGTGCTTATCTTTACCAACATTTCCGCACAACAATGCTATCTGGAGTGTTTCACCAGAGTCATATATCTACCTCAGCTGCTTCCTTCCAAAGTGTTTTGGAATGGGATATTGCAGGAAGTGCTGAAGTGATGTCTTCCGTGGGAGACTTTTTTGTGACTATTCTTGACCAAGACACCGCTGTCTCTTCCATGTCTATGGCAGCTCGCTATGAGAAAACACTAGTTACCAACAACACGGTTTCTGTACCCATCACTTTCTGCCAGTCTTGTTGAGAGAAGACCATCTCAGGTTCAACATCAGAGTCAAAGCCTGTCACTTCCCTACAAGGAAGGAAGCCAGGTGTATTACTATCATCAAGGCACTCTGGGAACTCTCCTTTCCGGCCTGCAGTCCTATGACTCCATGTCATACACAGGGCTAAATGGCTCTGCCCCCCAAGCTTACAGCAACTCATCGCGAGAAATGGTTAAGGTTCTCAAGGAGGTCCAGCCCCCAAATAACCAAATACCAGCCTCTTAGTCTGGAATCGACTTCTCTCTGTCTGCTCAACCCATCACAGAATCGAGTTATCAAGGTGAGTAAAACGGAGAGAAGGGAAAGAAAATTCTAAAATTGGGGTCAAAAAAGAGGAAAACTTTTCGTAGACAGGTAGTATTCATATACCCTGAGATTTTTAAATTAAAAAAAAACCCAGTTCATGTTTATTCCCCTCACTCATTTTACAGCATGTTATTTTCACACTCAATATAAGAGCTCCTAATGGAGATTGGAAGTTATGATAGTATAATGGACATCTAAGTTTCTTATAATGAAACGTTAGGAGCAGAAAAAAAATAGCGCATTTTTCCCTTATTATTTCATTTTTTTAATTTTTATTAGTTAAACGTCATGAGGGACAGTTGTAGACTTACAAATTGTTGTGATTCGATTTCATTTTTACAATGAGGGAGTACTTATCCCTCCACCAGTGCCCATTCTCCAGCACCACGGTTCCCAGTATTTCTCCCACCACCCGTACCCCCATCCCACTCAGCCTCTGTGGCAGGGAATGCCACATTTTTCACTGTTCTATTTCAACAGTCCTCCAGAATTACCACACTAAAAGTAAAATACATGTCTTAAACTTGTATTTTGTTATTTTCTTAAGAAGTTTCAGAACTCTAATTGTAATGGTACCACGTTAACTTTCTCTTCCATAAATGAACAGCAAGGTTCTGAATACACTTGTGGTCAGAGATTCTGACTCAAATCATGAAACCTAGAATCTGTACCTCAGCACAAATATCATGATGAAGTAGTGCTTCATTCATACTCTTATTCTATGATATTAACGCCCTTTTATTTTTCCATGAAAGTGAATAAATTGACAGTACAATACATTACAAAGCTAAACTCTGTATGGCACTTATTAGTTTGAAAATCTTTAATTATTTTTTAAAAAACCTTTTGTTTGGAGGACATTGAATCTGTGTCATAGACCGAAGTGCTCAGGGATTACTCCTGGATCTGTGCTGGGGATCACTGCTGAAGATGCTTAGGAGATCATAAGTGATACAAAGGATCAAATTGAGGTCAGGTGTGCGCAGGGCCATTGCCTTAACAAATGTAATATTGCTCTTCCCAAGTCTCTTATTTTTCAAGTTAGTTTACACAGAAATTCTTTCAAATACAAAGAAAACCAAAAAACAAGAGCAACACATGAAAAACAGTAAGAACTACAACATTTACCTCCAATCTTTGAGCAAAGGACTTGTCCATTATCCGAAGAATACCCAGTAATAACCCATTGCCTATTGCTGGTAGGTGCACAGTTGTTGCACCACTAGTTTTGTGGACCGAATATCTCATTTTGAAGGCACTGATTTCTTCCTTGGTTCCTTTTTAGTGATGAATTTCCTGGGGATGGGGACTTCCCTGCCATCGCTACCTTCAGGTCAGACATATGGTCTGACACAAATTTCCGAATTGCCCACATCTTCCAGTAGCAGGATTCAAAGACCTGAGAGTAATCCAGCACCTGAGCTTCGGGGAAGTTCCCATAATATCTCCAGCCCAAAGTAACCTGGCGCTGAACTCAACTCCAACTCAGGAACAAAAACCTAGGCAAACACTGACATGCCATACACCTTTTATTTATTCTAATATATTTTTTCAAATTAAAGAGAAGCATCATAGTTAATTGGTTGTTAATAAAAGCTATGAATTTTGAGATGCTGTCAACTGTGGTTGTTTTTGGGAGTGGCTGGGTGTTGAAGTATGGGATGGGAAAGAATGGGAAGTAAGAGATAGGAAAAAGGGTGAATAGACAAGACTCTACGAAATACAAACCTGGTCCAGGGTTATAAAACCCATCAGATGAGAAATTGCATGGGCCTGATGAAGAGTGTGGTAGGGTCAGAGGAAGAGTATAGCCTACAGGGCATTTGCTCTGCAAACAAGAAAGACTCAGTTCATTTCTTGCAGTCTTTTATGGTCCCCAGAGACCCACCAGATCTGAAACTTGAGCACAGAGTCAGGAATAAGACCAGAGCACAATCAAGTATGCCCCATACCTGGTTTCCTCCACAAGAAATTGGGAGAAATGGCATGGTCTGCAGTTTTTGGTTAAAAGAATAATTTTGGAATAGGCTGAGGAAGGCAGATGAGTCTAAGATGACCAGAAGAAAAGTAAAAATTCTTCCATGGAGGCTGTGTTTACGCCTCATGGCCACTTTTGGAAAATAACCAAATTTGAGACACATCACTAAAAGGTTTTTGTGGTCTATCCATAAATGATGCCTGGGGGATCCGAACTCATACACTGGGGAATAAACCTACCAGCTGAGTGATCAACGCCCTCAGAGTCATTCAAGGATGACTCTTAACAGGGACAAAACCAAGAGAACAATTGAAGCATGAAGCCTGAAGATCAGCTCCTGGGAGATGCAAGGATAAGTCACCATTTCCTCGGGCCCTCTGTTCAGCACCCCTAGCTGCAACATTTCACTTATTCCCAGCAATATTCAGAGTTGCTATTACGGTGACACTTCACTAGCGTGTTTTCACAATGCGGTCCATTGCCTCTGTAAGTCTTTGGATTTGTAAACTCCCCAAGGTAGCCAAGCCAGTTATCAGGAAATTTCTGGTGGGGGGAGCTCAAATTATATTAGCTTGAGGGGCTGGTCCTTGGTCTTCCATGGTCCCTGGTTCCCGTAGCCTGCTCTAAACATCGCTGTTAACTGCAGCTCACACAAGAACCAACGTTATAAATGGCTTTGGGGCTGCGTTGCCGGAAGTACCAGACTAAGACATGCGCACTAGGTCACCACTTCCAAAGCAGTAGGTACCGGTTCTCCTTCAGCCGGGAAGGTCTTGGTGGAAAGAGATGGCCCTAGGAGACTCAATGGGGTGATGGATGAATGGAAAGGAAACCGGGACCGGTAGAGAACTGGACAGCTGGTGATCGTCATGGGATGGTTGGTGGATGTTTTTCAAATGAGTTAAAATATTATTTGTAAATAAGATTCAAAACAAAAATACGAAAATAAGGTTCCAAAGAACAAGTTACATATAAGACCGAGAGAGCTGAAAGGGCTGGCATTCATTCTGGAGCTTTCAATCATACTATTTACTAAATATGTTACTTTCACATCACTTAGCTGTGAAGAGTAATAGTGAGAAACAGAATGCCACCAGAAAAGCAAACTGGATAACCACCTTCAAAAAAAGCCAGGTGGAAGGTGTTCACATGGATCCGAAGTGCAAATATACGTTAACGGGAACATAATTTTAACAAACTCTGTTTGGTACCAGTAACTACTTAGTTGAAAATGGGGGGAAATGAACGCTGTTTCTGACTGACCTGACACTAACCAGTCAATAGATTTTCCCAGGAAAGGGTAGTTGACTGGCTGGGAACAGAAAAACGTGAAAAGTGTTTTGCTACCTTTAATGTATGGCTAGAGGAAAATGATCCCAGTCAACCCTCAAAACTAACAAGCTTCAACTCCCTTGAAAGAAAGTTGTATTAACTGAGGAAAAAATGCTGGGAGAATAGTCTGAAATGATGGGAAAAGAGACAATAAGTGCAAAAGAAGGACTTGAAATTTGGCGAAAACAAAGCTTGAAACAACAAGATCTGGTGGGAACATGATTTACTGGGAATGGGATATGAGGAGGAGAAGAGTAATATCAGGGATGTGAACAAGGAAAATCCAAGTTAAGGAAGACTTAGCAAGCTGACTACTCCATGGGCAACATGGTTCCAAGAATACCAGAACTTACCAAGGAAATTACTTTAATTTTCTTTCTTTTATATGGTCAATTACATGTATTCTTTGCCTTCTTAAAACACAATTTGGAGTGTTCATTTCTTTCTCAATATTCTGTTCATTTGTGTAAGCATCTTAAACAACTGCTGGAAAACAGAATTATTTGATCAGACTTATTTTTTACTTTAATGTTTAGTTGAGTTTACTGAAAACTAGGTCTAAAATGAAGTTTGTCTTGATTGGTACAAGTAGAGAAGGGAGGACTAGGGATGGAATTAGAGATTATAGGGTACCACATTTAGTTCCTAATAAAACAAGTAAAGCACAGTGTCCCAAATAGACTATTGAAAAAAATATTCATGTCAATTTAACCTGTAAATTCAGCATTTTCTATATTAAATTAAAAATGAAAGAATGTTCCTACATTTGGTCTTTTAAAGACATTCCACGTTGGTTAAGGAAACAAACACTGCCTATGAAAGCATAGCAACATAACGATAAAAACCTGATTACTACTTAAATTTCCAAGAATGTCAGTGCTAAGAATTATTTCCCTGGATGTCCTTAGTGTACATGATAGTCATATGAATACACCTGTGTGAATATATCGCTGGCATCTAATTTAGAGAATAGATATATAGAAATTAGATCACATAGCTGAGTGTGATCTCAACTTTTCTACAAACTCCCATGCCCCACACACCCAAAGACTTGTACTAATCTTTATAAATCCATGACTTTTCCTCCTCCCATCTCCCAAAGTCTTTTAAAATTTCTTTTCAAGTACTAATGTGATGCGCTTTAGAAAATGTTGAGTTAAACTTAATTGTTGTCATTTAGCTTTTAGATAGAGTTCCAAGAAAATCTTATTAAAAGAGTATTTTTGTATTCTTTGAAAATGGTAATAAGAACATTATCCTTGAGTCCCTCAATAGACATTATATAAAGAATTTTGTGAGGAATTCCCTGTACAAATCAATACTCGAAGAAATAAATGACTTCTCTGAATGAGGATGAACTGGGACATTTCAAAGTATCAATCAGTGAATCAAAGCTGAATCATAGCATCCTATAGCTAAAAATGAGCTTGATTTAATCTAGTCAACACCATTACATTTTTTTCTTATACCAGCTGATAGCACTTTTAATTTTTTAGTTTTTATTTATTTTTATTCATGAAACACCATGAGGTACAGTTGTAGACTTACATACCTTTGTACTTGGGTTTCAGTTTTACAAGAATCAAGTACCCATCTCTCCACCAGTGCCCATTCTCCACCACCAAGGAACACAGTGACCCTCCCACACCCCATCTCTCCCACTTTGCCCCAACTCAGGGCATTCACTTTTGCTTTTTCTTTGTTTTAGGGTGTTGTGGTTTGCAATGGAGGTCAATACCATTACATTTTCAAAGAAGAACATAGGCCCCTATATGTTCAAGACACTACTACTGTTCTGCGGTTCTTCCCACCATGTACCTTGCTCCAAGACAGCCTTTTGGAAATATGCTGGGAAGGAAAACTGGATGTTCCATTCCTCACACTGACGTGGAAGACTCTTGCTGATTCTCAACCACATCAACTATTTAATTTGTTGCCTGATATCACCTCCTGTCCTTTATTTTTTTAAAAAAATATTTGATTTGTTTCTGGAATATAAAGAAAAAAATAAAATGGACCAATAAACAAAAGCAAAATCAAACCTTTACACTCTGACATCAAAATCGTCCTTATAGGAGGGGAAGTAAATGACTGAAATTGGTAGGGGAGTGTTGTTAGTTAGTTGTGGACAGTAGCTGGATATTTGACAGTGCATGGAGTATGAATACAGTTCCAGAGATCAGGAACTCTGTACTTGAAGCGAATACAGTTTGTAAACTTGTCATCACAATTATATGTCCATATGAAATTTATCTACATATGCTTTGTGCCTTCCTTGCATGTATGTGTTATGCATTCTTTTATCATGGCCTCAGAAATGCATCTGAGGGGACTCGGAAAATTAGTTGAGCCCCAAGTATGGGGAGAGAAGTAGTAAATAATTGGAGGAGGAAGAAATATGAGTTGGAGCTTAAGAGCCGTGTAAGAGGAATATATAGATATGTATGTGTGTAAATACACATATATATGTATAAATATATATATGGGCTGGAGCCATAGCACAGTGGGTAAGATGTTTGCCTTACACGTGGCCAACCTGGGTTCGATTGCTCTCCTCCTCTCAGAGAGCCCGGCAAGCTACTGAGAGTAACCCTCCCTCATGGCAAAGCCTGGCAAGCTACCTGTGAATTATTCGACATGCCAAGAACAGTAACAACAAGTCTCACCATAGGGACGTTTCTGGTGCCTGCTCCAGCAAATCAGTGAACAATGGGAGGACAGTGCTACAGTGCTATGGTTAATTCAAACGTTGTTTATGTAAAGTATGAAAGAATCAAATAAATATTCTATAAAGCTGATTACACCTATTAAATTAATATAACTTTAAATACTGTTTAGAAATTAAGTTGAAGAATTTTAAGGCTATCGAAAGATATTGAAAATATATCAAGAAACACATGGATTTTTGAGGACGAAGAACACGTAGCAGTTGTCCTTTCTTAAGGTTATTATTTTTGGCATTTATAGAATATGCTTTCCCTGAGTTTTTGTTAATAGCTTCCGTTTCTTAGAAAGCATCATAATAAACTATATTTTTTGAAAAAATTAAAAAAAAGCTCTGTTAGTGAGTGGATTCTGTATGTTTGGAACGTGGGAAGTATTTTCCTATGTAATTTACATTAAACATGATATTTATAACAGAAATACCATCTGCAATACTATTCACAATAGCCAAAAGAAACTATGGTATACCTACACAATTGAATACTACGCAGTTGGCAGGAAACTGAAATCATGAAATTTGCTTATAAATGGATGTACAGGGAAGAATATCATGCTCAATTAAATCAGTCAGAAGGAAAGGGGTATACTGATTGGACTACCCCATTTTTTGGATATAAAAAACCAGATTGTGAGACTAATACCCAAGGATAGCAGAAACACAGGCCAGGAGAATTGGTCAATGGTTTGACGCTTGCCACAAGTGCTGAAGGCGAGTATTTGGAATAAAGAAGGGACCGCTGTGACAATGATAGTTGGAAGTGATTACTCTGGATGAGAACTGAGTCCTGAAAGTAGGTTAATGAATAAACGTGAGAACCTCTCACTCTCTGTATTACAATCCATAATGCCCAAAGGATGTGAGAGAGAGAGAGAGAGAGAGAGAGAGAGAGAGAGAGAGAGAGAGAGAGAGAGAGAGAGAGAGAGAGAGGTGCCTGCAATAGTGTAGAGACAGCAGGCTGTCAGGTGGGGTTTGGGGTTGGGAGAGGTTGTGGTGGGAGAGAAACTGGGGACATTAGCAATGGAACTGTATACTAGTGGAGGTTAAGTGTTAAAATATCCTATGATTGAAACTGAATCATGAAAAGGTTTGTAATATGTGTCTCCTGCAGATTCAATACAAAAACATGATATTTAGATTCTACCACCATGACTAACCTATGAATTTGCTGAAATTTATTTTTATCACCTTGGCTGGGCTCATTGCATGGATGGCTGTGTGGTAAAACTTTTTCATTTTATGCGGACTGAAGAGACAAAAATCATTGGGTTGGGACTTCTGGTGGAAGGAGAGAAGAGCACAAAACACCCTGTTGACCACACCTCAGCAGGGTCACCTAACTTGAATGATGACAGACTTCCTTCACTGATTTCTTCTTTTATAATGTGGAAAAATGAAAAGAATTTGCAGGCTGACAAGGGGTTGGCTCCTCCAGTTCTCACTATTTTCTTTTCGATCAGAATTGTTTAAAGATTACTTGAAAAATTTGGAGCTTAATGATTTGTTCTCATATATTTCCCCTACATGGTGTTGGTGGGCATTGATCCAGGAAGGCCAGCATGAAAAAGTTGAGGTGTATGTCTTAACCACCAATGCCAACACTACTGTAAGTATGGAACCCAGAGTACAATAGTAAAACTTCAAAATGTGTTAGTCAAGGAAATCGGTGGGAATGCAGGGAGAAATGGGTAATTTGTTGGTGGAGGGATGCAGACACTGGTTGTGTGTTTAGAATTGGAATATTGTATGACAAATCTCCAATATAAATGACTTTGAAAATCAAAATTGCCTAAATTTAAAAAAAGGAGAAGTCAACTTATGTCTATATTTCAAGAAGGCTTGTCTTGGCAAATTTTGGCAGGGAGACCATAGTTGGTAGAGAGAGGGAGAAAGAAAGGGAGAATTGACAGTTGGGAAGAGAAGCCTGGATATCATGGAAGAGATGAAAGCTGATCTTAGAAGATTTGGAGCCATCAGAGTTTAGAGAGTTAAATGGTGAGAACATTGCAGTTTAGATACTTAAATAGTGAGATTGGTTTCAGTCATCAGCACTGTATACATAGAAAGAGTTCAAAGACCTCACAGATATTCAGGCTATAATAACTAACAAGGGAAGAGTTTTTTTGCCTGAAGCACTATGTAAGGATAATATATTGCCAGGAAGAATGATAAGAAGTTGGTTCTCTTTTTCACAGATTAATACATTAGAGATGAAAACTTTTATACAAAGGAATCTATGATCTTGTCCTGTTGCTCTGTTTTCTTGTCATCATTCCATTCTCCCCCATGACCCTACCTAGTCAGGGCTCTCGACATTTCTCAGCAGTGTCACCACATAGCCTCAGAGCATGTGTTAACTGCAGGTAGCTCACAGCTCTCATGTTTGACCCCATCCAAGCCAGAGCCATCCTTCTGAAACCAAGGATATTTGCTGAAGGCCCGTTCTTCCTTGAAGTGGCAGTCATGGTTTACCTCTTCTTAATCATATTGTTTACAAATTTAGATGTATATCACTATACTAGTGACAGGGATTTTTCAAACTATGGAAAGCATAAATATTTCCATTTCCCCCACGAATTTTGGGCTAGTTATTTTCTATCCACTGCTAATAATTTGTGATAATTAGGAAACAGAACTGAAGTAAAAACAGGGACATTTGTCAATTTGGTCCCATGACTAATCAGTCTTAGTATAAGTATATATTTCTAGAAAAAAAATGCAGAAGAAAATGAGTTGGTTGCTAGCAAAGAATGCCAAACCTCTGCCAAGAAATCCTTTGAAAATAAAAATTCTGACTATGGACTGAACATGATTGCAATTTAATGCCTCTTTTCCAGACCACAACACCCAAAAGGAGAGAGAGAACAAAAGGGAATGCCCTGCCACAGAGGCAGGGTGGGATGGGGGAGATTGGTGTGAGAAGGATACTTGAATACATGGTGGTGGAAAATGGGCACTGGCGGAAGAATGAGCATTTGATCATTGTATAATCAAAACCCAAGCACAAAAATTTGTAAATGTACAACTGTACATCATGGTGTTTCACTAATAAAAATTTTAAAAAAATAAAATAAAATAAAAATTGTTTCGTCTGCCAGAGATCAGCAGATGGGAACCTGAGTGAAGGCAAAAGATTAAACTGGTTGACTTTCATTTTTCCTTGAGTATATTAATTTGATTTTGGAGTCAATTTATATGAGAGTTCATCAAGACACAGAAATTTTTAGCGCTTCTCTTGTTTAAAAGTATAGTGATACACCATATCTCTATCTCACAATCTTTTTATTTCTGATAGTTTGACACAAAAGATACGTCATAATCATAGATAAATGTAAATTATTTAAATACTTTTTTGATTATTTAAAATTACCTTATAGAATTACATTATAGAATTTCATAAATTTTAGGATTATGCAGAATCAACTTGCATGTATCATATTACACTCACTACTGAAAGGCCTACTCTGTCATTAACCATTGTTCAGTTTTTCCACTTTGATTACACCTTTCCATCTGGTAATTAAATAGTCTCATAGTTCTAAAGTTTGTTTTTATTGCTTTGAAAAGATCAAAATTATGTAATTTTCAACATTGGATGAAACTAGAGCATATCATGCATGTAAAGTTAGCCTTAAGGAAAGGAACAGATACAGAGAGATTTTTCTCATATGTGGGATGTAAAGACACACAGCAAGGTAGCAACAAAGGTTCAAGGGCAATGTAAGGGGAGAACTGATCCACACAATTGGGTCAGGGGATTAGGAGGGAGGGATTCTGGGGGATTGGGTGAGAGGGAGGGTTTGTTCTTTGAGAGAATGAGGAGTGTCATGTTGGAATTATGTGTATGAGAAACCATTGTTAATTGAATTATAAATCATAGAATAAAAATAATGTTTTAGACGTTTGTCTGTCTCATTTTATCCTTTTAATTTGTTTTCTCCATATTCCACATATGCCTGAATTTGTAGGATGCCTATCTTTCTCTGCCTGGTTTTTGTCACTAAACATAATTTCCTCATGTTATACATTTTATATACAAATAATAAGAAGAGTTCACTTCATACAACTGAGTAGTATTCCATGGCTTTACCACCTTTCATTTTCAAAATTTGTGGTTTAAAAGATACAAATATTGGTTTTAACAATGCTCCAGGGTTTTAAAATTTTAGTTTAGTGAAACAAAATACATTTTATTGAAAAACCCTTAGAAACTTGTGAAACAGTTGTAGGGTGGAATGGAATGTATGTTCAAGCGAGAACAGTCATTTAACAAAACAAGCAAAGAGAGACATAGAGAAAGGAAGCACGGTATTTCTTCAAGGAAGAACACAAGCTTGAGGAACAAGCCCAGTCTGGTAGTTTAGGAATAAGAACTTGGAGTGGTATGAACTTAACTTGTGCACTTTAGGGGAGAACCTGAGTGAAACTATTATAAGTACGTTCAGGATCATGATACACTGGAGTCTGCACTTGGAGTGTGGAGGGTAGAGAGTTCTTTGGGGAGACCGGACTATAGAGAACAGTAATATTATAACACGAATGATAGTATCTTACGGTGGGATTCCAAAAAAATCTTTAACAGTGGCGTCAGAAATGATAACATTCTTAGGTATTTGGGTTTCCTGTGGAAACAACGGGAAAGCAGAATTTATGCTCTGGATGCCTCCAACTGAAACAAGGTCAACAAGTCATGAATGAAAAATTTCAAGTTAGATGGATCAAGGATTCTGATCCCAGTGGAAGGCTAGCTTTCGGGTGGACAATTTCTACTGATGACCTGATGTAGATTCTGATCCGGGGATACATAACAGAAAGGAGGTAGTGACAGGTATCCTCAGAAGTGAAGCCTCTGAGACAGAATTCATTCATGCCAACTTATGGGTTATCAAAGTTTGCTCATGGCTGCTACCATTATAACATGCCATTAAATGGTTCTGTGGTTTCAATTTACTGTGTCAATATAAAGATGAAGTTTCCAAATGGAAGGTAAAAATCTGAGGCCCTCAAGATGATGAATTATGGGGAGGGGGAGGACCTAGAAATATAGTACAGCAGGTAGGGCATTTGCCTTGCACACGGCATACCCAGGTTAGATTCCCAGCATCCTGTATGGTCTCCCCAAGAACCGTGAGGAGTAATTCCTGAGTGCAGAGCCAGGAGTAACCACTGTGTATCGCCACGTGTGACCCAAAAACGCAAAGAATGATGATCTGGGATTGATCCTTAGCATTGCAAATGGCATGATTTTTAATTTTCAATTTTTAATTTTTTTCATTCTTGCTTGCTTGCTTTTTTGTTTTTTGGGTCGCACCTGGCTATGTATAGGGGTTATTTTTTATTTTTAAAAAAACTTACAATTTTTCCTTTTTACCTGTGGTTTAAAAGTAAATCTAAAATATTTTAGAGTAAATATATGTGAAGAAGAATAAAATTCACGGGAACAGTTTAGTGTTCTTAATGATACAGGAGTCAGAATTTTGAGGTTAATTATATGGGTATTGCATAAATAATTTTTCCCCATTACGTGGGCTGTCTTTCGATCATGGTCACCATTTTTTCTGAGTTGCAGAAACTTCTTAGTTTAATGTAGTCTCATTTGTTTATCTTCACTTCCTCTTCCTTGGTCAGTGGTGTTTCATTCTTGAAGTTTCCCTTAGCTTTATTGTCATGAAGGGATCTTCCCACATTTTTCTCCATATATCTTAAAAATTCAGGTATGATAGTGAGGTCTTTAATACATTTGATGTGACTTTGTGCCTGGCACTATAAAGAGGTCTGAGTTCATTTTTTTTGCATATTGCTGTCCACTTTTCCCAGCACCAGTTGCTGAAGAGACTTCCTAGCTCAACTTCATATTTCTTGAGCCTTTAAGAAAGATTAGGCAATAATAATCTGAGGGCCAGCGTCAGGATATTTGACTATATTCCATTGATCTGAGGCCTGTCTTTATCTGAATATCATGGTATTTTAATTACTAAAACTTTGTAGTAGGGTTTGAAGTTGGGGAAGGTGTTCCCTTCTTCTTTTTACCAAAGATTGCTTTAGCTCTTCATGGGAGTTTATGGTTTTGTATGAGTTTTAAGAGTGTTTAATCTATTTATTTGAAAAATGTTATGGGGATCCTTATAGAAAGTGCATTAAATCTTTATAGAGCTTTGGGGTGTATTACCATTTTGACAGTGTTAAACCTCTCAATCCATGAGCATGGGATATGATTCCATTTCCGCATATACTCTCAGGGGATTGCCCTGCCACAGAGACAGGGTGGATGGGGGGATGTGGGTGGGAGGGATATTATCCATGGTGGTGGAAAATGGGCACTGGTGGAGGGATGGGTATCTGATCATTGTATAATTGAAACCAAAGCACAAGAAATTGTAAATTTACAACTGTAAAAAAAAAAATAAAATAAAGGGAAAAAAAAAGCAAAGCCATTAACTGTGGTTGGAAATACGCCTCGGTGGTAAAATATTTGCCTCACATTTCTGAGGTTATGGGTTTGATCCCTGAATTTCCATCTACACACACAAAAGCTAACTTATAACAAAGTCTCACACTGGAGACCTAACTGGGCCCGCTCAAGAAAATCGATGAACAACGGGAGGACAGTGACAGTGACAGTGACTTAATGAAAATTCAACTGCTTTAAGCTATATATTGCCTAACTATTAAAAGGATTTAATTCTCAATAAAATAGCTTGAAAATGTCTTTTTTCTAGCACCTCTGCTAGGGAAAGATAGCATCTGATATTTCAGTATTTGTAATATGGGTGGACATTTTAATTTCTCATTTTAATTTGTGCTCTTTGTCTACTAGTGAGCTTGAAAATTGCTCTTGTATGGTTACTACATGGAAAATATTATGCTATGGGAAATGAGTCAGAAAGAGAGGAACAGACATAGAAAGACCGCATGCATCTGGGTGACATAAAGTAACAAAACAAGAGACTAGCACACAAGAACAGCTGTGTTAAATACCAGGTTGTTCACTCCATGGCTTAGAGGCCAGCTGCACTGTCTAGGGGTAAAGGCAGCGCAGATAGAGAAGGGAGCACCCAATAAAGGGTGCTGGGAAGATCTGCCCAAGATGGGAGATCCCTGCTGAAAGTAGTCTATGGACCGAACAGGATTGCCACCCAATGTCTCTTCTGCAGACCACAGCACCCAAAAGGGGAGATAGAACAAAAGGGAGTGCCCTACCAAAGAGGCAGGGTGGGATGGGGGATGGAGCTGGTGGTGGAATAGGCACTCCATCACTTAATAACTGAAACCCAAGCGCAACAACCTGTAAGTCTACAACTGCACATCATGGTGTTTCACTACTAAAACAAAACAAAACAAAAATTAAAAAAAAGAAAATTGCTCTTGTGTTTACTAGTCATTTACACTTCTTTCAATAGAGATTATGTGATCATGGTTTATGCTTATTTTTTCTATTCAAGGGTAATAACTCAATACTGATTTATTTCACAGCACTAATTTTTTAAAACCATTCATCCTTGGCCTATCATATTAATTGCCAGTATTTGTTGGTTTTGCTTGTTTTTTGATCACTTAATTGGGTTTTTTCCCTTTTCTTACAGATTGTAAAATTTTGACACAAATGAGCATGTTTTTCTTTATCTTCTACAGTTTTAAACTGAGAACAACTGTTTGTTATGTACAAATAAGATACCTGTGCATTTACTATTTCTTCTCATTTTATTTACATTTTAACACATCCCGATTCATCTACAACTTATCCTAGTAAGTGTTGTCATATTGAAAGGAACCACCAATTTTTTCAATCATAGCACTGTAGCACTGTCCTCCCGCGGTTCATCCATTTGCTCGAGCAGGAACCAGTAACATCTTACAACAAATTGTGAAACTTGTTGTCACTGGCTTTGGCCTATCGAATACGTCATGGGTATCTTGCCAGGCTCTTGCTATGTGGATGAGATACACTGGGTAGTTTGCCGGGCAGAGGAATCGGAATCAGGGTTGGCCTCCTGCAAGGCAAATGCCCTACCCGCTGTGCTGTAAACGTTATCTAAAATATACTAGTAATACCAAATGTTGTTTCTTTAACAGTGCAGTATAAACGATTATTTCGTAATTTTCTTGATGTGTTAATGAAATAGCTAAGCTCTTGAGTATCATGGGAGTATTTTTCTAACAGAAGAGTCTGACGAAGGTGAAACTGTTATAACCTTCTTGTAGGATTCCATCTCCCTAGCCTGCTTCATTCTACTCCGCTCTCTATCCAATCCGGTCTTCTTCTTGGGATTCTGACCTCCTGATTGGCTAGCCTCTACCTTTCAACTGCCTACTTTGTGACATCATTCTCCCACCAAACCAACCACCAACTGGTAGAATCTTGGGGGTCCCATGTAGTTGTTTGTAAACAAATTTGAATCATCATGGCAAGTGACTAGTGACCAATGACCAATCACCAGTGAGCAGTCGTCTGTACTGAACACTTGTGGTCTTAAGCCGCTGCAGTGTTCAGACGTACTCTCGTACCGTCTCCTCTTCTCGTCTACCTTTCATCGGTATTTCCTCTTCTCTGACCATGTCAGTTAAGGAATAATAGTTTTCAAAGCTTTTCATTAGATCTATCATCCCTAAACTTAGCAGTCAAGTAAAAACAGCACGTAGTAATGAAAGAAACTATTCAAGTAGAATTTTATAAGCCTCATTTTAGCTTGACTTTGACATTTTCTGTGTGATTTTAGACATTGGCTTACTTTCTCTCACATACAAAGTGTTTGTCCTCATTGATTACATTATATTTTAGACATACTTAGGAGCTCAAATACACACACACAGACACACTCATATATATATATATATATATATATATATATATGAGTGTGTCTGTGTGTGTGTTGATTCTCTGTGTTTCTTTTTTCCTTTTAATAGTGAATTTTACATGATATCCATTGAATACAAGTAAATCAGAGACAGTATTTTTACAGAAACAGAAAATAGAGATGCTGTGGATAACTGTTAATATATACTAGCATGTGTTCTCTCTAATTCTCTCTCCACTTGTATGTATACTTCAGTATTTTAAATATAGTGATATTACAAAGTAATAATCATTGATCTTTGAGATTTCTATTTAAACCAGGTAATAAGAAAATATGGGGCATGAGGAAGGTGTGCATTGCTGAGCGGTAGGGAGGGCTTACCAAGCCCTCAAAGGTAAGAAATTTTGGGATCACTTTCATCAAACATTGACCAATTGAAACCAAGACGATATGAGGGAGAAATAAATAGGAAAGAAAGAACGAACAAACGAAAGAAAGAAAGGAAAGAAAGAAAGAATAGGGACGTCTATTACCTAGGAAGGGGAAAACGTTTGGACAGCATGTTGAAGAGAAACAAAGGTTTAAAATCAAAAAAGAAAGAATATATATTAAAAATGCTCAGATAAATACACTGAGAGCAAGTCAAAGCAATTTACTTCAATAAATGCCAGGATTAGAAAGTATACTATGCCTTGAATAGGGTTCCAGTGGGAAAAGCAGTTTATCAGAAAGCCATCCTTGCTGGCTTTTTTCCTGATTATCTCTTAGAACACGGTACTTGGTACTTGACAATTTGGAGTATAAACACGCTTCAGAAATGATGCTTCCCATAAATAGCTAATAGTGCTTATCTAGGGCGGTGGAAGACACAGAATCTTCAATGTTTTTATTACGTTCTGGTTTTTAAGTACATGTACGCGCTATCTGTTAAAAAAAATGGTATACTCTAATTTGAATCAGGAGATTTGATTCATTTGTGTGGTAAGTAGGTTCCAGGTTGAAGCTGCTTGTCATCTTTACAAATATTATTTCATGTGATTTTTTTCTTCCTAACATGAGAGAATTTTGAAAATAGTCAACTTCTGTTTTTAGATCCTAAGAGGAAATAGAAAAAACAAGTCTCACATGTCTAATTACACGTTTTTGTCATATTTGTGAATTATTAGTTTTCCTACATTAAAGATATTTTATTGGATTTTGTTGCTCATTTATTAAACATTGAGAAGAACCTTTTCCTGGTTGATAAAGCTAATTCTAATCTAGGGGTTGAAAGTAAATTTGCAATATTTTGTGATCACTTTCTAAATGGTCTTTTCTGTTTCTTGTGTGATCAAGTGAAATCCTCTGCTATATTTAACACGTGTTGTTTGCTGGTTAATATTCAAAGGTACTGATGAGAATAATTTTTTTGTACTTTCGAAGTTTCTTTCTGTATTTTACCCATTTAAAACATTTCTTGTCTATGAAATACAATTACGTTTATTCCTATTTTCTTTTTTGTTATGTAATTGCTGATAAATCCTTTCTCTTTAATGGACTGGTAAAGTGTGCACTCAAAAATCACCTTCTACTCCATTTTTTGGCTAGCAGTTTTTTTCTAAAATAGAATAGTCTGTTCATATTGTATATGTGGAACAATTTATTAATACCCTTATTGTACTGTTTTATTTGGTTTTATTTGGGCTCACATCCACTGTCATTCAAGGCCTACTCTTGGGTCTGCTCTCCATAACTTACTGTACTATGCTGCTTGCTGCAGAGCCCAGATTTCATTAATATCTATATACTTCTTTTTCAGTTCTGTGATACATATTTTTCATGATGTTTTCTTTACCCTTCCTCCTATGTAAATCACATGAATAGAAAAATTATATTCATGTATGCATTATTATTCTTAGAATTATTAGTAACTACATTGTAGATAAACAACTTAAGACACAGATTTTCAATAAAGTTTTCCCTCCAAAAACATTTCTTGGGAAAGACTCAAGCAGTCATTTTTGAAGTGGATCAAAAATGAGGGTAACCTTCAATGCATCAACAAGATTAAGTCGTATGTGAACCGTAAGTAACAGGTACTCATGGCACAAGTCAAATGGAAAACTGATGACTACAATGGTAATAGTTTCAAAGACCCCAAATGCCTATCTTAAAGTAAGGTATCTTCCTTCCGGTTTCTGTCCTTGTATTGATCATGCAGGGTCCTAGCCAAAAGTCCACATGCTTTAGGTTGTGTAACCTGGAATTTCATAAGGGACAGAGAGAGATAGTACTGGAGGGGATAAGGCACTTGCCTTGTACACAGCCAATCCATTTGAATCTCTGTCATGGCATACACTCTCCCGAATGTTCTAAGGGGTCACTCCAGAGTGCAGAGCCAGGAAGAACCCAAGATCACTGTCAGTTGTTGGTCCAAACTCTACACCACCCTACGCCCCGCCCAATAAAATTTATTGGAATATAGGAAATCTCTTTGCCATCTCTGGGCCTCAGGTTTCTTCTTGTCCCGAGAATGTTTCCCATTCTCTTAGACTTCCTAGTTTGAAAAAGCTTCCATTCTAGGAAATAGCATAGGAGTCAATAGGAGAGCAAGCTAAGGAGAAACTATCTGTAAGCAAGAAATCCAGGCACAGACACGATCACCTGGTTCTTCTACAGTTCTGTGTTCACTTTGGGAGCACGATACCAAATACACAAAGTGCCAAACGGTTCCAGGCTTTGAATCACCCCAAGTTGTTGGAATTTTGGAAATTCAGTTGACTGTTGGTACTACAAGCATCTCGATGACTTAAATTTTAAGTTCATATTGTTCCTCTCAGCGTTGAAGGAGATTATTAGTCTCAC
The DNA here is from genome assembly GCF_029834395.1 of Sorex fumeus. NCBI lineage: Eukaryota > Metazoa > Chordata > Mammalia > Eulipotyphla > Soricidae > Sorex > Sorex fumeus. The sequence continues at coordinate 2,156,040 of NW_026606203.1, forward strand.
AGATTTTTTTCATCACCCTCTTTTTCCTTACAGAAAATTTTCAAAATCCATCTGTATTGGGAACTGCACATACTCTGCAGCTTTCCCTTCCTGTGGTGAACAATGCAGCTTCCCTAACAGGAAGAGTCTGCAACTACTCCAGAGTATCTGCTCCAGCTGGTAGTTCTGCTTGGCTCCTTCCCTCAGCCTCTGGCACCTCTTTCCAACCACTGATGGGCAGTGCTTATCTTTACCAACATTTCAGCACAACAATGCTTTCTGGAGTGATTCAACAGAGTCATATATCCACCTCAGCTGCTTCCTACCCGAGTGTTTTGGAATGGGATATTGCAGGAAGTGCTGAAGAGAAGTCTTCCATGGGAGACTTTTCTGTGACTGTCCTTGCCCAAGACACCGCTGTCTCTTCCATGTCTATGGCAGCTCACTTTGAGAAAATCCTAGATACCAACAACACGGTGTCTGTGTACCCATCACTTTCTGCCAGTCTTGTTGAGAGAACACCATCTCTGGTTCCACATCAGAGTCAAAGCCTGTCACTTCCCTACCAGGAAGGAAGCCAGGTGTATTACTATCATCAAGGCACTCTGGGAACTCTCCTTTCCGGCCCGCAGTCCTATGACTCCATGACATACAGAGGGCAAAAGGGCTCTGCCCCCCAAACTTACAGCAACTCATCGCGAGAAATGGTTATGGTTCTCAAGGGGGTCCAGCCCCCAAATAACCAACCACCAGCCTCCTCCTCTGGAATCGACTTGTCTCTGTCTGCTCACCCCATCACAGAATCGAGTTTTCAAGGTGAGTAAAACTAAGAGAAGGGAAACAAAATTCAAAAATTGGGGTCAAAATAGATGAAAACTCTCCATAGCAGGTGGTATTGAAGTGAAATACACCACCTGAGCTAAGGGAAGTTCCCATGATATCTGCAGCCCAAAGTAACCTGACGCTGACCTCAACTCCAACTCAGGAACAAAAATTTAAGAATTTTGACTAGATGAAAACGGGGCTCTCAAAATCTCTGAAGACCTCCCAGATCCCAGTAGATATAAAATAACAAAATAGGAGACTAACTCCCAAGAGTGGCCGAGATCAGTGTCAGGAATTTTTCTTCATAGCTTGGAGACCTACCACACAATCTAGCAGAAAAGGCAGCTCAGATAGAAAATGTAGCACTGAATAAAGGGTGTTGAGAGGATCCTCCCAGGATGGTAGAGAATGCTGAACATATAGACCAAGGATGATTGTCACTCAATGCCTCTTTTGCAAACCACAACACCTAAAAGGAGAGAGAGAACAAAGGGGAATGCCTTCCCACAGAGTCAGGGTGGAATGAGGGGATGGGGGGTGGGAGGCATACTGGGATCCCTGGTGGTGGGAAATGGGCACTGGTGGAGGGATGGGTATTTGATCATTGTATCTTTGAAAGCCAAGCACAAAAATTCATATGTCTACATAGTACCTCATGGTGTCTCACTAATAAAAATTTAAAAATTAATAATAAAAAAATTGGAACATAAACTAAAAATAAACAAGAGAAAGATCAAACAATAGAAAAGAGGACTATAGTACTCAAAACGTTGAGAAACAGGCACATTGGCAAGTATTTTTAAATACGCATCCAGGAGAGAATATAGCATTGTTCATGAACAAATCTACTCTATGGATGCATCTCATCCTTGAAATGGAAAAGGACAATATGTTACAGTTACCAATTTGCAAACAAGATATATACCATCTATTCTTTGCTATGTTTCTATGCGTTACCGAGTATTATTCTGATTTTTAAATTTTCTTTAAGGATTAAAACAGTATTTGCCTGCATTAAACTTTTTAATTAAATGTTTTATTAGAAATGATTTTTAATGATTAAGAATTTTTTTTTACTATAAGTTTAGTTGAGATTGCTGAAAACTAGGTCTAAAGTGAAGTTTATTTGGATTGTTAGAAATAGAGTAGGGAGGACTACAGATGGAATTAGAGATTATAGGTTACCACATTCAGTTCCTAATAAAACAAGTAAAGGACAGTGTCTCTGAAAGACTTTTGAAAAGATATCTCTATTTAACCTGTAAATTCAACATTTTCTATATTAAATTAAAAGTGAATTAATTTTCCTATATTTGGTCTTTTAAAGACATTCCAGTTTGGTTAAGGAAACAAACACTGCTTATGAAATCATAACAACTCAATCATAAAAACCTGATTATTACTTCCGTTTCCAAGAATGTCAATGCTAAGAATTATTTCCCTTGGTCTCACTAGTGTACATGATAGTCATATGAATACATCTGAGAGGATATATCATTGATATCTAATTCAGAGATTAGATATATAGAGTTTAGATCACATAGCTGAGTGTGATCTCAACTTTCCTAGACACTCCCCTGCCCCACAGACCCAAAGACTTCTACTGATCTTTATGGATCCATGACTTTTTCCCATCCCATCTCCCCGAATCTTTTAAAATTTCTTTTCAAATACTAATGTAACAACTTTAGAAAATATTGAGTTAACCTTAATTGCTGTACTTTAGCTTTTATATATATAACCAAGAAAATCTTTTAAAAGTGTATTTTTTTAATTCTTTGCAAAATTGTAATAAAACATTATCATTGAGTCCCTCAATATACTTTATATAAAGAATTTTGTGACAAATTCCCTGTACACATAAATACTAGGAAAAATAAATGACTTCTCTGAATGAGAATGAACTGGGACATTTCAAAGTATCAATCAGTGAATCAAGGATGAATCATCGAAACGTATAGCTAAAAATGATCTTGATATAATCTAGTCAACACCATTACATTTTCTTTTTTTATACCAGCTGATAGCACTATTAATTTTTTAATTTTTATTTCTTAATTTTTATTAGTGAAACACCATGAGGTATAGTTGTAGACTTACATACCTTTGTGCTTGGGTTTCAGTTATACAAGTATCAAGTACCCATCCCTCCACCAGCGCCCATTCTCCACCACCAATGAACCCAGTGACCTTCCCACACCCCATCTCCCCCAGCCAGCCCCACCTCAGGGCATCCCTTTTGCTTTCTCTTTCCTTTAGGGTGTTGTGGTTTGCAATGGAGGTCAATACCATTACAATTTCAAAGAAGAAAATAGGCCCCTATATGTTCAAGACACTGAGACTGTCCTGCGGTTCTTCCCAGCATGTACCCTGCTCCAAGCCAGTACTTTGGAAATATGCTGGGAAGGAAAACTGGATGTTCCTTTCCTCATACTGACCTGAAAGACTCTTGCTGATTCTCAACCACGTGAACTATTTCATTTGTTGCCTGATATCACCTCCTGTCCTGTATTTTTTAAAAAATGTTTCATTTGTTTCTGGAATATAATGAAAAATATCAAATGGACTAATTAAACAAAAACAAAATCAAACCTTTACACTCTGACATCAAAACGGTGCTTACAAGAGGGGAAGCAAATGACTGAAAAATGTGGGGGAGTGTTGTTGGTTGTGGACAGTAGCTGGATATTTGACAATGCATGGAGTATGAATACACACTTGCTGAGATTAGGAACACTGTACTTGAAGCCAATACAGTTTGTAAACTAGTCATCTCAATTATATGTCCATATAACATTTATCTACATATGCTTTGTGCCTTCCTTTCATTTATGTGTTATGCATGCCTTTATCATGGCCTCAGAAATGCATTCTGAAGGCACTCGGCACATTAGTTGAGCCCCAAGTAGGGGGAGAGAAGTAGTAAATAATTGGAGGAGGAAGAAATCAGAGTTGGAGCTTAAGGGCCATGTAAGATGAATATATAGATATGTATGTGTGTGTGTAAATACATATATATATGTATAAATATATATATATGGGCTGGAGCGATAGCACAGTGGGTAAGACGTTTGACTTGCACGCGGCCAACCTGGGTTCGATTCCTCTGCTCCTCTAGGAGAGCCCGGCAAGCTACTGAGAGTAACCCTCCCACATGGCAAAGCCTGGCAAGCTACCTGTGACGTATTCGACATTCCAAGAACAGTAGCAACAATTCTCAACATAGAGATGTTTCTGGTGCTCTCTTGAGCAAATCAATGGGAGGACAGTGCTACAGTGCTATGGTGAATTCAAACTTTGTTTATGCAAAATATGAAGGAATCAAATACATATTCTATAAAGCTGATTACACCTATTAAAATTAATATAACTTTAAATAATGTTTAGAAATGAAGTTGATGAATTTTAAGTCTATAGAAAGATATTGACAATATATCAAGGATATTTGAGGAGCAAGAACACATGGCTGTTATCGTTTCTTAAGGTAATTTTTGTTGCTTTTATAGAATATGTTTTCCCTTAGTTTTTGTTAATAGCTTCAGTTTCTTAGAAAGCATCATAATAAATTATATTATTTTAAAAAAATTATAAAAGGTGGGTTTGTAAGTGGATTCTGTATGTATGGAACCTGGAAACCTATATTAAACATGATGTTTATAACAGAAATACCATCTGCACTTCTATGTTTATTGTAGTACTATTCACAATAGCCAGAAGAAACTATGATATAACTGCACAATGGAATACTATGCAGTTGTTAGTAAACTGACGTCATGAAATTTGCTTATAAATGGATGTACAAGGAAGAATATCATGCTGAATGAAATCAGACATAAGGAAAGGGATATATTGATTGGACTACCCCTTTTTTTGGGTTATAAAAAACCAGAGTATGAGACTAATATCCAAGGATAACAGAAACACAGGCCAGGAGAACTGGTCAATGGTTGGACACTTGCCTCAAGTGCTGAAGGCAGGCATTTCGAATAAAGAAAGGACCGCTATGACAATGATATTTGGAAGTGATTACTCTGGCTGAGAACGGAGTACTGAAAATAGGTAAAGGAACAAAGGTTATAACCTCTCAGTATCTGTATTACAATCCATAATGCCCAAAGGATGAGAGAGAGAGAGAGAGAGAGAGAGAGAGAGAGAGAGAGAGAGAGAGAGAGAGAGAGAGAGTTGCTTGTCATAGTGTAGAGACAGCAGGCTGTCAGGTGGGGTTTGGGGTTGGGAGAGGGAGTGGTGGGAGAAAAACTGGTTACAGTAGCAATGAAACTGTATACTAGAGGAGGTTGGGTGTTAAAATATCCTATGATTGAAACTGAATCCTGAAAAGGTTTGTAATTTGTGTCTCGTGCTGATTCAATACAAAAAACATGATATTTAGTTTCTACTACCATGCTTAACCTATGAATTACCTGAAATTTCTTTTTATCACCTTGCCTGGCCTCATTACATGGGTTCCTGTGTGGTAAAACTTTTTTTGTTTTATGGGAACTTAAGAGACAAAACTAATAGGGTTGGGACTTCTGGTGGAAGGAGAAAAGAGCACAAAATCCCCTAATGACCACAGCTCAGCAGGGTCAGCTAACTTGCGTTATGACTGACCTCCTTCACTGATTTCCTCTTTTGTAATGTGGAAAAGTAAAATGACTTTGCAGGCTTCCAGGGGATAGTCCTCTCCAGTTCACACTATTTTCTTTTCGATCAAAATTGTTTAAAGATTATTTTAAAAGTTTGGAGCTTAACATGCAAAAAATGGGCTTAGAACTCTGCCTAACACCATGTACAAAAGTAAGATCAAAATGGATTAAAGACCTCAACATCAGACCATTCAGCATAAGGTGCATTGAAGACAAAGTTGGCAAAACCCTCCATGACATTGAGGTTAATGGTATTTTCAAAGATGCCACGCCACTGGCCGAGCAAGTGAAAACAGAGATAGATAAATGGGACTATCTTAAACTAAGAAGCTTCTGCACCTCCAAAGAAACAGTGACCCAAATACAAAAACAGTCTACAGAATGGGAAAGGATATTCGCTGAACACATATCTGACAAGGGGTTGATATCAAGGATATACAAATTACTGGTTGAACTCCACAAGAAGAAAACATCCAACCACATCAAAAAAATGGGGCAATAAAATGAACAGAAAATTTCTCAAAGAAGAAATCCGAATGGCAAAAAAGCACATGAGAAAATGCTCTACATAATTAATCATCAGGGAGATGCAGATCAAAATGAGATACCACAATGAGATACCATCTCACACCTCAGAGACTGGCCCACATTCAAAAGAACAAAAGCAACCAATGCTGGCGCAGATGTGGCAAGAAAGGGACACTCCTTCACTGTTGGTGGGAATGCGGACTGGTTCAGTCCTTCTGGAAAACAGCATGTACAATTCTCAAAAAATTAGAACTTGAACTCCCATTTGACCCATAAATAGCACTCCTGGGAATATATCCCAGAGAGGCAAAAATGTATAGTCAAAGTGACATCTGCACTTGTTTGTTCATTGCAGCACTCTTTACAATAGCCAGAAACTGGAAGAAACCTGAATGCCAAAGAACAGATGACTGGTTAAAGAAACTTTGGTACATCTATACAATGGAGTACTATGTAGCTGTTAGAAAAGATGAAGTCATAAAATTTACATACAACTGGTACAATATGGAAAGTATAATGCTAAGCAAAATGAGTTAGAAAGAGAGGGATAGACATAGAAAGATTGCATTCATCTGGGGGATATAAAGTAACAAAATACGAGATTAATACCCAAGAATAGCTGAGATCAGCACCAGGAGCATTACTCCATAGCTTAGAGGCCAGCTGGGCATTCTAGGGGAAAGGGCAGCTCAGATTGAGAGGGAGCACCAAATAAAGTGTGTTTGAAGGATCCACCCAGGAGGGGAGATGCATGTTGAAAGTAGACTATGGACTGAACATGTTTGCCACTCAATGCCTCTTTTGCAGACCACAACACCCAAAAGGAGAAAGAGAACAAAAGGGAATGCCCTGCCACAGAGGCAGGGTGGGATGGGGTGGGGGTGGAGGTGGGAGGGATATTATCCACTGTGGCAGAAAATGGGCACTGGGGGAGGGATGGGTATTTGATCATTGTATAATAGAAACCCAGGCACAAAAAATTGTAAATCTACAACTGTACTTCATGGTGTTTCACTAATAAAAAGAAAAAAAAGGAAAAATATTGGAGCTTAATGATTTGTTCTCATATATTTTCCCTACATGGTATAATTTGGCATTGATCTAGGAAGGCCAGCATGAAAAAGTTGAGGTGTATATCTTAACCACCAATGCCAAAACCACTGTAAGTATGGAACCCAAAGTACAATAGTTAAACTTCAAAATATGTTCGTCAAGGAAATCGGTGGGAATGCAGGGCGAAATGGGTCGTTTGTTGGTCGAGGGATGAAGACACTGGTGGTGTGATTAGAATTGGAATATTGTATGACAAAACTCCATTATAAATGACTTTGTAAATCAAAATTGCCTAAATGTTAAAAAAAGAGAAGTCAAATTATGTAAATATCTCAAGAAAGCTTGTCTTAGCAAATTTTGGCATGGAAAGCATAGCTGGTAGAGAGATGGAGAAAGAAAGGGAGAGTTGAAGGTTGGGAAGAGAATCCTGGATATCATGGAAGAGATGAAAGTTGATCTTAGAAGATTTGGAGCCATCAGAGTTTAGAGAGTTAAATGGTGAGACCATAGCAGTTTAGATACTTAAATAGTGAGATTAGTTTAAGTCATCAGCAGTGTATACATAGAGTTCAAAGACCTCACAGATATTTGGGCTATATTAACTAACTAGGGGACCGTTTTTTTCCTGAAGCACTATTTAAGTATAATGTATTGCCAGAAAGAATGATAAGAAGCTGGTTCTCTTTTTCACAGATTGATACAATAGAGATGAAAACTTTTATACAAAGGAATCTATCACCTTGTCCTGTTGCTCTGCTTTCTTTTCATCATTCCATTCTCCCCCATGACCCTACCTAATCAGGGCTCTCCACATTTCTCAGCAGTGTCACCACATAGTTCAGAGCATGTGTTAACTGCCAGTAGCTCACAGCTCTCATGTTTTACCCACACCCAGGCCAGAGCTATCCTTCTGCAAAAGAAGATGTCTACTGAAGGCCCATTCTTCCATGAAGTGGCAGTCATGGTTTACCTCTTATTAATCATTGTTTACAAATTTCGATGAATGTCACTATACTAGTGACAGGGATTTTCCAAACTAAGGGAAGAATAAACATTTTTCATTAGCCCAAGAATTATGGGCAGTTATTTTCTATCCACTGCAAATAATATATGATAAGTAGTCAACAGCACTGAAGTAAAAACAGGGACATTTGTCAATTTGGTGCCATGACTAATCAGTCTTAGTATAAATATATATTTCTAATAAAAAAAAGCAGAAGAAAACGAGTTGGTTGCTGGCAAAGAATGCCAAATCTCTGCCAAGAAATCCCTTGAAAATAAAAATTGTGACTATGTACAGAACATGATTGCCACTAAATGCCTCTTTTGCAGACCAAAAGACCCAAAAGGAGAGAGAGAGCAAAAGGGAATGCCCTGCCATAGAGGCATGGTGGGATGGGTGGATGTGTGTGGGAGGGATACTAGAATCCATGATGGTGGAAAATGGGCAATGACGGAGGGATGGGCATTTGATCATTGTATAATCGAAACCCAAGGACAAAAATTGGTAAATCTACAACTGTACCTCATGGTGTTTCACTAATAAAAATTAAAAATAAAATGAAATACAAATTGTTTTGTCTGCCAGAGATCAATAGATGGGAACCTGAGTGAAGGCAAAAGATTAAGTTGGTTGACTTTTATTTTTCCTTGAGTATATAAATTTGATTTTGGAATCAATTTATTTGACAGTTTATCAAGACAGAGAAATTTTCATCACTTCTCTTATTTAAAAGTATAGTGATACACCATATCTCTATCTCACTTTATTTTTATTTCTGATAGTTTGACACAATAGATATGTCAAAATCATAGATAAATGTCAATTATTTAAATACTTTTTGTTATGTATAATTACTTTATAGAACTGCTTAAATTTTAGGATTATGCAGAATCAACATGCATGTATCACATTACACTCACCACTGAAAGGCCTACTCTGTCATTCACCATTGTTCAATTTTTCCACTTTGATTACACCTTTCCTCCTGGTAACTAAATAGTCTTATAGTGCTATAGTTTGTTTTTATTGCTTTGAAAAGATCAAAACTATGCAATTTTCAACATTGGATGAAACTAGAGGATATCATGCATGTAAAGTTATCCTTAAGGAAAGGAACAGATACAGAGAGATTTTTCTCATATATGGGATGTAAAGACACACAGCAAAGTAGCAACAAAGGTTCAAGGGCAATGTAAGGGGAGAACTGATCCACACAATTGAGTCAGGGGATTGGGAGGGAGGGATTCTGGGGGTTTGGGGGAGAGGGAGTGGTTATTTTTTGAGAGAATGAGGAGTGTCATGTTGGAATTATGTGTATGACAAACCATAATTAATTGAATTATAAATCATAGAATATAAATAATGATTTAGACGTTTGTCTGTCCCATTTTATTCTTTTAATTTGTTTTCTCCATATGCTACATATGCATGAACTTGTATGATGCCTATCTTTCTCTGCCTGATTTATGTCACTAACCATAATATCCTCATGTTATCCATTTTTATCAAATAATAAGAAGATTTCACTTCATACAACTGAGTAATATTCCATTGCTTTACCACCTTTCATTTTCAAAATTTGTGGTTTAAAAGATACAAATATTGGTTTTAACATTGCTCTGGTGCTTTAAAATATTTAGTTTAGTGAAGCAAAATGGATTTTATTGAAAAACACTTAGAAACTTGTGAAACAGGTGTAGGTTGGAATGGAATATATGTTCAAGAGAGAACACTCGTTTAACAAGGCAAGCAAAGAGAGACATGGAGAAAGGAAGCACGGTATTTCTTCAAGGGAGAACACAAATTTGAGGACCAAGCCGACTCTGGTAGTTTAGGAAAAAGAACTTGGAGTGGTATGAACTTAACTTGTGCACTTTAGGGGAGAACCTGAGTGACACTATTAGAAGTATGCTCAGGATATCTTAAACGGGAGGCTGCACTTGTAGTGAGAAGGGTAGAGAGTTCTTTCGGGAGATCTGGACTATGGAGAACAGTAATATTATAACATTAATGATAGTATCTTACCGTGGGATTCCAAAAAAATCTTTAACAGTGGCATAAGAAATGATAACATTCTTAGGTATTTGGATTTCCTGTGGAAACTACTGGGAAGCTGTGTTGACGCTCTGGATGTCTCCAACTGAAACAAGGTCAACAAGTCATGAATGAAAAATTACAAGTTAGATGGATCAAGGATTCTGATCCCAGTGGAAGGCTAGCTTTTGGTTGGACAATTTCTACTCATGGCCTGATGTAGATTCTGATCCTGGGATACGTAACAGACAGGGATCCTCAGAAGTGAAGCCTCTGAGACAGAATTCATTCATGCCAATTTATGGGTTATCAATGTTTGCTCATGGCTGCTACCATTATAGCATGCCATTCAATGGTTTTGTGGTATCAATTTACTGTGTCAATGTAAAGATGAAGTTTCTAAATCAAAGGTAAAAATCTGAGGCCCTCAAGATGATGAATTATGGGGATGGGGGGGGGAGCTGGAGCTATAGTGCAGCAGGTAGGGCATTTGCCTTGCACATGGCCTACCCAGGATAGATTCCCAGCATCCTGTATGGTCCCCCCAAGCACCGTGAGGAGTAATTCCTGAGTGCAGAGCCAGGAGTATCCCCTGTGCATCGCCAGGTGTGACCCAAAAACACACAAAAAAAAGATGATGACTTACCTTTAGATATTTTGAAGTCAAGTAGAAACAGCCAGAAAACTCCCCAGAAAAGACTTCTCCAGGATCAAAAACATCATCACCTCTAGCGTGAGAGCATACAGAAAATAAGGTTTCCATTTATGCCAAGTTAAAGCAAGCCATACATGATCTTGGAAAGTCTGTCAAAGGAAAGCATGGATTTAGGAAGGATAAGGTGACAACTGGGTCTTATAATATACAAGATATATATTAAAATATACAATATTTTATAATTATTTATATATATTTATTTATATTAAAATATAATATGCATCTTAAAATATACAAGAGAAGCAAAGGTCATGAAGTAGGAGGTAAGGTGGCAATCAGGTCTACTACAAAAAGCATTTTTTAATAAAAAGAGAAAATGTAATGAGACATCAAATAAGACCTTTGTAAATATTTAAGAACAGGGTTATAACTCAGTGATTCAGAATTTGCCTTCCATTGTATGATGATCTGTGATTGATCCTTAGCACTGGAAACAACATTGTTTTTAAGTTTTAATTTCTTTCTTTCTTGCTTGCTTGCTTGCTTGCTTGCTTTTTTATTTTTTGAGTCTTACCTGGCTATGTATAGGCGTTATTTTTAATTTTTTATAAAAGTTATAATTTTACTTTTTTACCTGTAGTTTAAAACGAAATATAAATTATTTTAGAGTAAATATATGTGAAGAAGAATAAAATTTACAGGAACTATTTAGTATTCTTAATGATATTGCAGTCAGAACTTTGAGTATTATGAATGGAGAAAAGAGGCACTATTTTGTTGACGGTTACTCTAACTAGATGTTCTGATGATTATTGGTTCTTTGGGGACACATCCAGTCATGTTCTGGTGCTGCTTTGGCTCAAGGGTCTCTTCCAGTGTTGCTCTATGTTGTGCCAGGAAATGAGTCTGCTTCTTTTACAGGCAAAGTCCACAGTCGTTCCAGTGAGCTATCACTCCAGTCTGAAAGGCTCTTAAGAAAGACTCTCATTTCACAAAATAAGTGGGGAACCTTTATTGCAGATGCTTGTTTAAATTGTTTGGCATGGAACCAGAGACACCAGCTTTCATTCAAAAAGTGGCCAGTGAGATTAATACCAGGAGTTTTGCTCCATGGTTTGGAATCCAGCCACACATTCTAGGGGGAAAGGGAACTCATATAGAGTAAGGAGCACCAAATAAAGGGTGTTTGGAGGATCCTCCCAGGATTGGAGAAGCATTCTGAAAGTAGAGTATAGACCAACATGATTGCCAGTCAATGCCTCTTTTGCAAACCACAACACCCAAAAGGAGAGAGAGAACAAAAGGGAATGCCCTGCCACAAAGGCATGGTGGGATGGGGGGATAGGGGGTGGGAGGGACACTGGGACCCGTGGTGGTGGAAAATGGGCACTGGTGGAGGGATGGGTATTTGATCATTGTACAATTGAAACCCAAGCACAGAAATTTGTAAATCTATAACTATACCTCATGGTGTTTCACTAACAAAAATTAAAAAAATATATAAATGACAGAGAATGGGCACTGATTGAGGGATGGGTACTGGATCATTGTATAACTGAAACCCAAGCACAAAAATTTGTAAGTCTACAACTGTACCTCATGGTGTTTCAGTAATAAGCATTAAAAGAATAAAAAGTGAGGCAATGCATAAAAAAAAAAGTGGTCAGGTACCATCAATGCTGCTGCCCACACCCACACCGGGAGTGACAATGCTATGAGCAAGGGTTTCCATACTTGGATTCTCAAGATAGTGCCCCAGGAAATACTGACACGCAGAAGCATTTTGGACCCAACCTATTATAAAACTTATTAGAGGTTAATTGATACCAAACAAGAAAATTGAGGACTGTTGTGTAGCTTCTTTGATAATTTATTTTTCTCTTAGTAGCTTGTAGTGGCAGTGGTATATTCTATAATAAACAGGATTGCGTTTTTAAAATGTTGAATGCCTAAGGTATATAAAAGAGGAAAAATAAAATGAGTAAATCTGTACACATGAACACTTTTGTTGTTTCTTTAGGAATTGCTTGGATGAAAACTGTAGATGGGTAGCATGTATTTAAGTAGCTGGAGATAGGGATCAGGGGTGGTGTGGACTGCAGGGGAGGGTGGAAAAATGGGAAGAGATTATAAGTGTGTGTGTTTATGAGTGCTATTGTGTGAGAATGTTGAGTTTACAAGAATTCATGCATGCATGTGTGAGTAAGAAAGAGAGAGAGAGAGAGAGAGAGAGAGAGAGAGAAAGATAATGAGTGTGTGTGCATGTATCCGTGTGTGTGTTTTCTTAGAAAAATCCTATATTTCGCCTGAACTACTGTACCAAGTGATGCTATCATTCATTATGAGAATGTAATAAATAAATTTTATTAAATTCAGGTGGTGAAATATGTTGGCCTTTAAGCCCTTCCCCTCCTCCAATTCATCAAATTCTTCTTATAATTTTCATTTACTCCCTGACCTCTTCAGGACTCAATTGGATTCAATCTGCCACATCCAAATTTATCTCTTTTAGAAAAAGTAATTAGATTAAAATATAAATCACACTATTGTTAACATTCAAGTGGGTTCTAATGATAATTAATAATTTCTATTCATAGAAGTACTTATTCAGGCCACACAATAAGGCAAAATTCAGAATATTGGACAGAAGTCAATTATTTCTCAAGCAGAACTAGCTATATTATAGCCATTCTAAAGATGTTAGAAATTTGCAGTCCAGACATTAGAGGTTCATGCTATAAGTAAAATATTTCTTGTTTTCTCACCTGAATCCTATTCTCGATAATAATAATTGAATAAATAAATAAGTGACAGAAATAATTGAATGTCGTTTTCTTCACTTGAAGGTTTTATTCACAGATCTTGTCTCATAAAAATTATTCAGAAAACATTATATTAAACAAACATTCCATGGTGATTAATCAGAATTCTTATGTTTGAAAGTGACAAACTCATACCACACTCATTTTAAACTAAGAAGATACTTGATTCATGTACCTATAAAGCTGGAGTACCCTCTAGGTATGGTTGGGTCCAAAGAGTTGATTTTTATTTATTTACTTATTGATTGAGTGATTGACTGAATCACCATGACTGGTTGACTGAATCACCATTGAGTGATTGACTGAATCACTGGGACATAAAGAGATACAAAGCTGTTCATGAGTAGGTTTCAGTCATACAGTGTTCCAAGACCCATTGCTCCATCAGTGAACATTTCCCACCTACAGTGTCCCCAGTTTTCCCCCTGAAATCCTTTCACTCCATCTCTCTCTCCTCACCCCCGCCCCCTGTCTCTCCCTTTCTTCTACCTATCTACCTATCTACCGATCTCTCCCTTTTGAGGCATCATGGTTTACAAGACAGGAACTGATAGGTTACCATGTTTCTTCCTTTACCTATTTTCACTTCACAGTTCTTTTCCAGCATGATCATTTCCAACTATCTTTGTCATAGTGGTCTCTTCTCGATCCCAACTGCCATCTCCCCCAGCCCATAAGGTAGGCTTCTAACAGTGGACCAATCATCCTGGCCCTTATTTCTACTGTCCTAAGGTATTAATCTAAATTTATGTTTTTTCATATCCCACAAATGAATGTAATACTATATCTGTCTGTCTCCTTCTGACTCATCACACTCAGCATGATACTCTTCATGTACATCCATTTATAAGCATACTTCATAACTTCATTTTCACTAACAGCTGCATAGTATTCCATTGTTTAGATATACCATAGTTTCTCTAACTAATCATTGAGAATTCTTGGGCATACAAGTTGTTTGCAGATTCTCACTATTGTGAATAGTGCTGCAATGAACATAGAAGTGCAGATAGCATTTCTGCTGTGTGTTTTGGGGCCTGGGAGTATATTGCCAAAGTGGTATTGCTGGATTCATGGAAGCTCAATTTGTAGCTTTCTGAGAAATACCCATATCGTTTTCCGAAAAGGCTGAACCAATCGGCATCCCCACCAACAGTGAAGAAGAGACCCTTTCTCCCCACTTCCATGCTGACATTGGTTGCTCTTGTTCTTTTTGATGTGTGTCAATCTCTGTGGTGTGAGATATCTCATTGCTGTTTGGATTTGTATCTCCCTGATGATTCGTGATGTAGAAAATTTTACCTCTGTTTTTTGGTCATTTGTATTTATTCTTTGAGGAAGTTTCTGTTCGTTTCTTCTCCTCATGTTTTGGTGGGGTTGGATGCCTTTTTCTCATAAAGTTCTACCAGTGCCATATATATCTTGGGTTATATACAATAAGGGGTTAATTGTATGGGTATTGCATAAATAATTTTCCCCCATTATGAGGCCTGTCTTTTTATCATGGTCACCATTTTTTCTGAGTTGCAGAAACTTCTTGGTTTAATGTAGTCTCATTTGGTTATCTTCACTTCCTCTTCCTTGGTCAGTGGTGTATCATTCTAGAAGTTTCCCTTAGCTTTAATGTCATGGAGGGATCTTCCCACATTTTTCTCCATATATCTTAAGAACTCAGGTATGATATTGAGGTCTCTAATTCATTTGATCTGACTTTCTGCCTGGCACTATAAAGAGGTCTGAGTTAAACTTTTTTTGCATGTTGCTGACCAGTTTTCCCAGCAGCACTTGTTGAAGAGACTTCCTTGCTCAACTTCATATTTATTGAGCCTTTATGATACATTAGGTAATAATAATCTGAGGGCCAGCGTCAGGATATTTGACTATATTCCATTGACCTGAGGACTCTCTTTATCTGAATATCATGCTAATTTGATTACTACGACTTTCTAGTAGGGTTTGAAGTTGGGGAAGGTGTTCCCTTCTTCTTTTTACCAAAGATTGCTTTAGCTCATCATGGGAGTTTATTGTTGTGTATGAGTTTCAAGAGGGTTTAATCGATTTCTTTGAAAAATGTTATGGGTATCCTTATAGAAAGTGCATTAAATATTTATAGCGCTTTGGGGTGTATTGCCATTTTGACAGTGTTAATCCTCTCAATCAATGAACATGGGATGTGATTCCATTTCCTCATATCCTCTTTTATTTCATGAAGTAGTGTTTTGTAGAGTGTTTTTGGTATAGGTCCTTAACCTTTTTAGTTGATTCTAGTATACTTGATTTTCTGAGGTTATTGTGAATGGGTTTGTTTTTCGCCTATCTCTTTTTTCTCTTTCATTAATAGTATTTGGGAAAGCCATGGACTATTGGATATTGATTTTGTAATATGCTACTTTAGTAAACAAATCTATTCTTCCCAGGAGCTTTTTGGTAGATTTTTTGGGATTTTCTAAGAATACTATCATGTCATCTCCAAATAGTAAAAGCTTGAGTTCTTCCTTTTTTTATCTGGATGCCCTTGATATCTTTTTCTTACCAAAATCATATGGCAAATACTTCAAGTACTATGTTGAATAGGAGTGGTGAGAGTGGGTAACTTGTTTTGTGCCTGATTGTATTTTGGGAATCTAGCTCATTGATTTTTCTCCAAGCCTTTAGTTTTTCCCCGTTGAGAATAATGCTTGGTGTGGGTTTGTAGTAATTTGCTTTGACTAGATGGAGGAAAGTACTTTCGACTCCCATTTTGTTGAGAGTTTTTCATCATGAATGGGTGCTGGATCTCATCAAATGCTTTATCTACATCTATTGATATTATCATATGATTTTTATCTTTATTTTATTGAGATGGTGTATTCTGTTGATTGACTTGAGAATGTTAAGCCATCCTTGCATCCCCAAGATAAACCTACTTGGTCATAGAGTGTGACCTTTTGTTGAGTTTCTGATTTCTCTTTGCTGGTATAATCTTGAGGATCTTTGCATCTGTATTTATCAAAGAAATAGGTCTGTAATTTTCTTTTTTGTGGTTTCTCTGTCTGATTTGAATATCAGGGTGATCTTTTCTCATAGAAATTGTTTGGGAGTATTTCTGTTTCTTCAATTTCCTGGAAAATCTTAAAAAATGTTGGCAGTAGGTCCTCTTGAAAGGTTTGAAATACTTCATTAGTGAATCCATTTGGGCCTGGGCTCCTGTTTTTGGGGATACTTTTGATTATCATTTCAATTTCCTTGTAGTGATGGGTTCGAGTTTTCAAAATATTCTTGGTTCAGCCTTGGGAGGTAATTGGAATCCAGTAATTTATCAATTTATTCAAGATTCTCTCATTTCCTGCTTTAAATATTCTCAAAATAATCTCTGATGATCCTATGGATTTTGTAGTTTCTATTATGATGTCCCCCTTTGCATTTCTGATTCGGTTTATTAGGATTCTTTCTCTTTTCTTCTTTGTGAGTCTTGCTAGTAGTTTATTGATCTTATTTATTTTCTCAAAGAACCATGTCTTGCTTTTGTTGGTCTTCTGAATTGTATTTTGGGATTATATCTCATTGATTTCTTCTCCAGGTTTTATTATTTATTTCCTCCTGGCTAGTTTGGACTCCTTTTCTTGGTCATTTTCCAAAATCTTGAGCTGTAAGTTATTTTTGTAGGCCCTTTCTTTCTTCCAGTTGAATTCTGGCGGAGCTATAAACTTTCCTCTTAGAACTGCTTTTGCTCTGTCCCACAAGTTCTGGTAGTTCCTCGTTGTCATTTTTTCTGGAATCTTTTTATTTCCTCTTTGATTTCGTCTCTACACCAATGATTGTTTATTACTTCCCTCAAATAAAATATTTTCTTGCCAAGTTTTTGTCTGTTTGATCTATTGAGAAGTGAGAAAGTACTGTTGAAATCTCCATCTAGCATTGTGTTGCTATCAATGTTTTTCTTTAAGTCTATTAGAAGTTGTTTTTACGTATTTTGCTGATCTGTCATTAGGAGCATATACATTGAGGAGGGTGAGTTCTTTCTGATGTACAGATCCCATGATCATTAAGAAATGACCTTCACTGTCTCTTATAACCTTTAGCCTGAAGTCCATGTGGTCTGATACTAGTATTGCCACTGCAGCTTTTTGGAGGTGTTCTTTTCTTGAAGAATCATTTTCTAGCCTTTGACTTTGAGCCCATGGTTGCTTTGATTATTCAGATGTGTTTCTTCCAGGCAGCAGAATGTTGGGTTCAGTTTTCTATTTCATCCTGCCATCCTGTGCCTCTGAATTGGTGCATTTAGTCCATTGACATTGAGAGAGATCATTGTGATGGGGATTTTTGCTATCTTTATGTCGAAATTTGGAGTACTTGTGGGGCTTGTCTTAGCTTAAAGTAGCCCTGTTAATTCTTAATGCAACAAAAATATGGAACACTTTACAAGTTGGCCTGTCATCTCTGTGTAAGGATCATGCTAATCTCTATATCATTTCAATTTTAGTATATGTGTTGCCAAACTGAGTATAAGAGCTGATTTTTTTCCCCTATTTTTCTCTTCTGATTTCTTTGAGTGTTGTCCTTACTCACTCCTATGGCAGACAGTGATTCCCAATCTAGGAAGGTATTTCAAAGCAGCTTGAAGTGATAAATTTAGAACATTAATGTCCCAGAAGGAAAAGTATGGTTTTTACCATATTATCTTTTACCATACCCAGGGCATCAGTTTTGCAAAATAATCCTTTTGGAAGATGGAGAATCAGTGTTGTTTAATGCTCTTCCCTGAAATCTTCATTAAGAAAATTAAACTGGAGCCTTTTGCTATTCTCACCTCGGTCCCGTGTACATCTCCAGAAAACGGTGGATGACGTTGTCCGCACCTTGACCACCTTGAAAGTAAGTAGGATTTTTCTCCTGAAGGAAGAGGTGAGAAGCATATTGATGATTTCATTCCACTTTATTACAAGTTCAACTTGAAGGGAAGGTGAGACTCATAAGGCTCCTGTAAAGGACAGAAAAAGGGTCTCAATGTAATTTAATGGCCCAGACACATTAACAACACAGATGACTCAAAGTAACCTGTGTGCATCTTTGTGTGTATAGTGAGTTTTATATCTACTCATAGTGATTCTCAGTCATTCCACATGGGCAAAACAGACCTGTAATTAAAAATCTAGTTCTCTGAGCAGAATGAGCTTTCTTAGGTGATTGAACATGTGTGTAATATTTTATTACTAAGCACATACAACTGTTTGAATGATGTGTACTTTTCGATCAAAATTTAAGTCCAAATATCTCTGAAATGGCAGTCTCCTGATGCCGCACCTGGCTTTCCTCACTGGGGCCCCTTGGAGGGGGTGGGTTGAGTTTCCCTCACCACCCCGAGCAGAGACCTGGCAGCTGAAGATCTCTGCAACCAGTGCCACGGCAACACCGGTAGCTTTTGTTCTTTTGGATGTGGGTCAGTTTCAGTGGTGTGACGTGATATCTCTTTGTTGGTTGTACCTGCATTTCCCTGATGATAAGTGATGAAGAGCATTTTTCATGTGCCTTTTGGCCATTTGGTATCTTCTTTGAGAAAGTTACTGTTCATTTCATCATCCCATTTTCTGATGGGGTTGCATGATTTCTTCTTGTAGAGTTCAACCAGAGCCTTGTATATCATTGATATCAACCCCTTATTACATAGGCATTGGGTGAATATCCTTTCCCATTCTGTAGATTGTCTTTGTATTCTGGTCACTGTTTCTTTTGAGGTGCAGAAGCTACTTAATTTAAGATAGTCTCCTTTGTTCATCTCTGTTTTCACTTTTTTGGCCAGTGGCATGTTATCTTTGAAGATACCTTTAGCTTCAATGTCGTGGAGGGTTTTGCCCACCTTGTCTTCAATGTACCTGATGAATTCTGTTCTGATGTTGAGGTCTTTGACCCATTTTCATCTGACTTTTGTGCTTGCTGTTAGGTAGAGGTTTGAGCCCATTTTATTGCATGTCGCTGTCCAGTTTTTCCAGCACCGTTTGTTAAAGAAGTCTTTCTTGCTCCACTTCACATTTATTGCTCCCTTATCAAAGATTAGATGAACATATATTTGAAGGTGTGTGTCAGTATATTCAATGATGTTCCATTGGTCGGCGGCTCTGCCTTTGTTCCAGTACCATGCTGTTTTAATTATTATCGCTTTGTTCCTTGAACAAACATGATGACCTCTTAGTACCTGTATGAGAACAATAATGCAAAAAATTAAAAGGAGAGAGAAAGAATTTAAAGAGCCTGCCATAGAGACAGGCTGGGGGTGGGGTAGGGTGTTGGGGGATGTTGTAGGGAACCAGGGACATTGGTGGTGGGAAATTTACACTAGTGGAGAGAAGCATGTTGGATCGTTGTATGACAGGAAGCAAATTATGAATAGTTTGTAATGGTCTATCTCACAGATATTCAATAAAAATTTAAAAATATATATCCTTAATTGGTAGCTCAGACTATTGATAGAACTTTGAAAACCAGCATATCTATTTTTGTGTTCTCAGTAGGAAAAAAAAATGTTACTCACCTGTGTGCCAATAGCTTGAAGAATGCTAAACCGAAAGATGCATCAATGCTTGTCTCTGGCATGAGTACTGTAATTTCAGGTATGTTATGTTTCAGAATCAGTTCATGGACAAGAAGTCAAGAGAAGCAGTGGCAAAGAGCAACAATATTGAATGGATAATGTTTGAGGAGCTTGCAAGGGGGACTAAAGATTTGGCATGAGAAGAGGGAAAAAAACGAAGAGTTAAGTATTAATAAGTATCATGACAAAAATGCAAGGGAGGACATTTTTTGGCAATCGTCACACTCTGTTGAGCTTTTGGTGAGGATAAGTATTAGAAAGTATCTTTCCCATTTAGTGGTAAAAAGGAAACTTTGATGGGTGCATTTAAAAAAATTACTTTAATAATTAGAATCACCAAGAGATACACAGTTACAAGGTTGCTCATAATTGAGTTTCAGTCATATAATGTTCTAGCACCCTTCCAGTAAAATGGGGGTGTTTTTGAAGGAATACCCCTGGTGCGAAGACTAGGGCATCTGAATCTTAACACATTTCACCAAATATATGATCTGTACTCACATGATTTACACTGTCTCCCCTGATCTTTGATTTACGTTTTCATGCAATATTTCCTTGTGAAACTCACCAAAAGTGAGGGTCCCTATTTAAGACAAGTACATGTTTCTCTGACATTATATATTTTTTGGTTGCTGAGAGAGTCTCTAAAGCAATGCTCAGGAGGTGTGGGGGCCCCACAGGCAATTCTCAGAAA
This sequence comes from Sorex fumeus, assembly GCF_029834395.1. Classification (NCBI taxonomy): domain Eukaryota; kingdom Metazoa; phylum Chordata; class Mammalia; order Eulipotyphla; family Soricidae; genus Sorex; species Sorex fumeus. The sequence continues at coordinate 2,176,847 of NW_026606203.1, forward strand.
ACGTGTCCATGGTGCTTGGGGTCCTCTGAGGCTATACAGTCTTTGATACTCTGGCAATCAGGTGCTGCTGGGAGTCAAATTGAGAGCATGTGAGACAATTTCCATAAGCACTACATTATCTCCTGCGGCCCTGGGTATTAGATTGATGTCAGCATTCTGAGGTCCTCCCTTTTGTCAGAAAGCAGAGACTTGTGCAGGAGAAATTGGAAGAAACCTTAGGGTTTAGCTAGGTTGACTGAGTAGACGGTGATACCATTAAGATTGGAACATAAAGTAAAAATAAAACAAGAGAAAGATCTAACAATTATAAACAGGGCTATAGTACTCAAAAAGTTTAGAAACAGTCACATTGGCAAGTAGTTTTAAAAAGCATCCAGGAGAGAATATAGTATTGTGAGTGAACGAATCTACTATATGGATTCATCTCATCCTTGAAATGGAAAAGGACAATGTGTTACAGTTACAAATTTACAAATAAGATATATACCATCGTATATTTCATCATATATTTCTGCTGTGTTCCTATGCTTTACCAAGTATTATTCCAATTTTTAAATTTACTTTAATCATTAAAAGAGTATTTCTCTATATTAATCTTTTTAATGAAATATTTCATTAAAAACGTTTTTTAAAAAAATTATTTAAAGTGTTTTATTAAAATGTTATTTAAAAAGAAACATATGGGCCACATAGTTAGTGCAATTTGTAGAGGGTTTGTATGCAGCGAATCTGAGTTCAATCCCCAGAATCCTGAGACTTCCAGAAGTGATCTGTGCATACAGAGTCAAAAGTGAGCCCGGAGCACATCTGGGTGCGCTCCCTTCGCCACAAAAAAGGAAGAAAAGAAAAACATATAACTGATACTTGAGTAACATAGAGGTTAAGGTTGCTAATTCCTATATAATTTTTGAAAGCCCCCAAAATTATTAGTTTGCTATTGACCAAGAAGATGTTTTTTTTTTTTGAAGATGGTTTTTTAATAGTATTTACTTACATTGTCTAAGTAGTGATATGTGTGGTATAGAAATCTGTGCATTGTGATACATTTTAAAAAATTATAATGCATTTTATAATGGACTTTATAATACATTTGTATTTTATAGTAATAAGTGATAAATTATATTTCTGCTTTTGTGGGGTATTTGGGCCATAGTATGTGGTTCTTGGGACTTCTGACTCTGTGCTCAAGGGTCATTCCTGGTGGAGCCAGCCATTAATTTGGGTTGACTGTGTGCATGGTAATTGCTTTAATCCCTATACTAAGTCTGGGTTCCAATCAAATAAATTATCTGCATATATTTTATACATTCATGGCATACTTTTTCTTAGATTCTTTGATATATCTAGGATATATTGATCATCTTTAGGAAAAGATATTACCTGATTTTTAAATATTTGTAATTTGTGGGGAAATTTTAATTTCTCATGTTAATTTGTGCTCTTTGTTTACTAGTGAGCTTGAAAATTGTTCTTGTGTGGTACTACATGGAAAAAAGTATGCTAAGCGAAATGAGTCAGAAAGAGAGGGACAGACATAGAAAGGTTGCATTCATCTGGGTAACATAAAGTAACAAAATAAGAGACTAACAACCAAGAACAGCTGTGATAAATATCAGGTTGTTCACTCCATGGCTTAGAGGCCAACTACATTCTCTAGGGGTAAAGGCAGCGCAGATAGAGAAGGGAGCACCCAATAAATGGTGCTGGGAAGATCTGCCCAGGAAGGGAGATGCCTGCTGAAAGTAGTCTAAGGACTGAACAGGATTGCCACCCAATGTCTCTTCTGCAGACCACAGCACCCAAAGGGAGAGACAGAACAAAAGGGAGTGCCCTACCAAAGAGGCAGGGTGGGATGGGGATGGGGGTTGGGAGGGATACTGGGATTGTTTGGAGTGGAGAATGGGCACTGGTGCTGGGATGGGTACCCGATCATTGTATTACTGAAACCCAAGCACAACAACTTGTAAGTCTACAGCTGTACCTCATGGTGTTTCACTAATGAAACAAAAAAAAAATTTAAAAAAGGAAATTGCTCTTGTGTTTACTAGTCATTTACACTTCTTTCAATACAGATTATATGATCATGGTTTATGCTTATTTTTTCTATACAAGTTTACTAGCTAAATACTGATTTATTTCACAGCACTGATTTATTAAAAACATTCATACTTTGACTATCATATTAATTGCCAGAATTTGTTGGTTTTACTTGTTTTTTGATCACGTAATTTGAATTTTAAATTTTTCTTTCAGATTCTAAAATTTTGACACAAATGAGCATATGTTTTTCTTTATCTTCTACAGTTTTAAACTGAGAACAACTGTTTGTTTTGTACAAATAAGATACCTGTGCATTTACAAGCAGTAGGGCGTTTGCCTTACAAGCGGCCAACATAGCCAACCTGAGTTCGATTCCCCCGCCCCTCTCGGAGAGCCCGGCAAGCTACCGAGAGTATTCGATTCGCCAAACACAGTAACAACATAGTCTCCAATGGAGACGTTATTGGGCCCGCTCGAGCAAATCGACAATCAACGGGAGGGCATTTACCTTTACCTTTACCTTTATATTTACATTTTAACACATCTCGATTCATCTACAACTTATCATAGTAAGTGTTGTCATATTGAAAGAAACCACCATTTTTTTTTTCAATCATATCACTGTAGCACTATGCTCCCTCGATGCATCAATTTGCTCAAGCGGGAACCAGTAACATCTTACAAGAAATTGTGAGACTTGTTGCCACTGGTTTTGGCCTATTGAATACGTCATGGATAGCTTGCTAGGCTCTTGCTATGTGGACGAGATACTCTGGGTAGCTTGCCGGGCAGAGGAATCGGAATCAGGGTTGACCTCCTGCAAGGCAAATGCCCTACCCGCTGTGCTGTAAACGTTATATAAAATATACTAGTAATACCAAATGTTGTTTCTTTAACAGTGCAATATAAACGATTATTTCATAATTTTCTTGATGTGTTAATGAAATACCTAAGCTCTTGAGTATAATGGGAGTATTTTTCTAACACAAGAGTCTGACGAAGGTGAAACTGTTATAACTGTCTTGTAGGATTCCATCTCCCTAGCCTGCTTCATTCTACCTCTCTCTCTATCCAATCCGGTCTTCTTCTTGGGAATCTGACCTCATGATTGGCTAGCCTCTACCTTTCAACTGCCTACTTTATGACATCATTCTCCCACCCATCCAACTACCAACTTGTAGAATCTGGGGTGCCCATGCAATTGTTTGTAAACAAATTTGAATCATCATGGCAAGTGACCAGTGACCAATGACCAATCACCAGCGACCAGTCATCTGTACTGGACTCTTGTGGTCTTAAGCCGCTTCAGTGTTCAGACATACTCTCGTACCGTCTCCTCTTCTCGTCTACCTTTCATCGGTATTTCCTCTTCTCTGACCATGGCAGGTAAAGAATAATACATTTCAACGCTTTTTATTAGATATATCATCCCTAAACTTAGCAGTCAAGTAAAAACAACATGTAGTAATGAAAGAAAGTATTCAAGTAGAATTTTATAAGCCTCATTTTAGCTTGACTTGTACATTTGCTGTGTGATTTTTGACATTGGCTTTCGTTCTGTTATATACAAAGTGCTTTTCCTCATTGATTACATTATATTTTAGAAATGTTTACAAGCTCAAATACACATATATATGTATGAGTGTTGATTCTCTGTGTTTCTTTTTGTTTTTAATAGAGAATTTTACATGATATCCATTGAAAAAATATAAATCAGAGACAGTATTTTGACAGAAACAGAAAATGTATATGCTGTGGAAAACTGTTAATATATACTAGCATGTTTTCTCTGTAATGGTCTCTCCACTTGTATTTATACTTCAGTAGTTTAAATATAGTGCTATTACACAGTAATAATCCTTTATCTTTGAGTTTTCCAATTAAACCAGGTAATAAGAAAATATGGGGCATGGGGATAGTGTGGAGTGCTGAGCGGTAGAGAGGCAAGCCCTCAAAGGTAAGAAAGTTTGGGATCACTTTCTTCAAACATTGACCAATAGAACCAAGACGATATGTGGGAGAATAAAATAGGAAAGAAAGAAAGAAAGAATATGGACGGCGATTATCAAGGAAGGGGAAAACGTTTGGACAGAATGTTGAAGAGAACCAAAGATTTAAAATCAAAAAAGAAAGAATATATATTAAATATGCTGAGATAAATACACTGAGAACAAGTCAAAGCAATTTACTTCAAAAAATGCCAGGACTAGAAAGTATACTATGCCTTGATTAGGGTACCAGTAGGAAAAGCAGTTTATCAGAAAGCCATCCTTGCTGGCTTTTTTCCTTATTATCTCTTACAACACAGTACTTGGTACTTGACAATTTGGAATATAAACAGCTTTAGAGATGATGCTTCCCATATATAGCTAATAGTGGTTATCTAGGGGGGTTGAAGACAATAAATCTTCAATGTTTTTATTACATTCTGGTTTTTAAGTACACGTACAGGCAGCCTGTTAAAATTTTTAAAAAATGGTTTATTCTAAATTGAATCAGGAGAATTGTTGATTCATTTGTGTGGTAAGTAGGTTCCAGGTTAAAGCTGCTTGTCATCTTTACAAATGCTATTTCATGAGATTTTTTTCTTCCTACTATGAGAGTATTTTGATAATAGTCAACTTCTGTTTTTAGATCCTAAGAGGACATAGAAAAATCAAGTATCACATGTCTAATTACACATTTTTGTCATATTTGTGAATTCTGAGTTTTCCTACATTAAAGATATTTTATTGAATTTTGGTGCTCATTTATTAAACATTGAGAAGAACTTTTTCCTGACTGATAAAGATAATTCTAATCTAGGTGTTGAAAGTAAATTTGTAAAATATTTTATGATCACTTTTTAAATGGTCTTTTGTGTTTCTTGTGTGATAAAGTGAAATCCTATGCTATTTTAACAGGTGTTGTTTGCTGGTTAATATTCAAAGGTATTGATGAGAATAATTTTTTTTGTACTTACGAAGTTTCTTTCTGTATTTTACTCATTTAAAACATTTCTTGACTATGAAATACAATCACGTTTATTCCTATTTTCTTTTTGTTATGTAGTTACTGGTAAATCTTTTCTGTTTGATGGACTGGTACAGTGTGCACTCAAAAATCACCTTTTATTCCATTTTTTGGCTAGCATATTTTTCTAAAATAGAATATACTTTTCATATTGTATATGTGGAACAATTTATTAATAACCTTATTGGACTGTTTTATTTGGTTTTGTTTGAAACCACATCCACTGTTATTCAGGGCTTACTCTTGGGTCTGCTCTCAATAAATTACTGTACTATGCTGCTTGCTACAGATCCCAGATTTCATTGATATCTATACACTTCTTTTTCAGTTCTGTGATACATATTTTTCATTATGTTTTCTTTATACTTCCTCCTATGTAAACCATATGAAATGTAAAAATTATATTCATGTATGCATTATTATTCTTAGAGTTATTAGTAACTACATTTTAGAAAAACAACTTAAGTCACAGAGTTTCAATAAAGTTTTCCTTCCAAAAACATTTCTTGGGAAAAACCCAAGTAGTCAATTTATATGACAGTTCATCAAGACACAGAAATTTTCAGCACTTCTCTTGTTTAAAAGTATAGTGATACACAATATCTCTATCTCACATTATTTTTATTTCTGATAGTTTGACACAAAATATATGTCAAAATCATAGATAAATGTAAGTTATTTAAATACTGTTTTGATTATTTAAAATTACGTTATAGAATTACTAGAATTTCATAAATTTTAGGACTATGCAGAATCAACGTTCATGTATCATATTACACTCACTACTGAAAGGCCTACTCTGTCATTCACCATTGTTCAGTTTTTCCACTTTGATTACACCTTTCCATCTGGTAATTAAATAGTCTCATGGTTCTAAAGTTTGTTTTTATTGCTTTGAAAAGATCAAAACTATGCAATTTTCAACATTGGATGAAACTAGAGGATATCATGCATGTAAAGTTAGCCTTAAGGAAAGGAACAGATACAGAGAGATTTTTCTCATATGTGGGATGTAAAGACACACAGCAAGGTAGAAACAAAGGTTCAAGGCCAATGTAAGGGGAGAACTGATCCACACAATTGAGTCAGGGGATTGGGAAGGAGGGATTCTGGGGGTTTGGGGGAGAGGGAGGGTTTATTTTTTGAGAGAATTAGGAGTGTCATGTTGGAATTATGTGTATGAGAAACCATTATTAATTGAATTATAAATCATAGAATATAAATAATGTTTTAGTCGTTTGTCTGTCTCATTTTATCCTTTTAATTTGTTTTCACCATAAACCACATATGCATGAACTTGTATGATGCCTATCTTTCTCTGCCTGGTTTATGTCACTAAATATAATATCCTCATGCGATCCAATTTTATACAGATAATAAGATTTCACTTCATACAGCTGAGTAGTATTCCATTGATTTACTCCCTTTCATTTTCAAAATTTTTGGTTTAAAGGATAGAAATATTGGTTTAAACAATGCTCTGGTGGTTTAAAATTTTTAGTTTAGTGAAGCAAAATAGATTTTACTGAAAAACACTTAGAAACTTGTTAAACCGGTGTAGGGTGGAATGGAATATATGTTCAAGAGAGAATACTCGTTTAACAAAGGAAACAAAGAGAGACATAGAGAAAGGAAGCACGGTATTTCTTCAAGGGAGAACATAAGCTTGAGGACCAATCCCACTCTGGTAGTTTAGGAATAAGAACTTGGAGTGGTATGAAATTAACTTGTGCACTTTAGGGGATAACCTGAGTGAAACTATTAGAAGTATGTTCAGGAGCATGATAAACTGGAGTCTGCACTTGGAGTGAGGAGGGTAGAGAGTTCTTTGGGGAGATCCGGACTATTGAGAACAGTAATATTATAACATTAATGATAGTATCTTACGGTGGGATTCCAAAAATATCTTTCACAGTGGCGTCAGAAATGATAACATTCTTAGGTATTTGATTTTTCTGTGGAAACAACGGGAAAGCAGAGTGTATGCTCTGGATGCCTCCAACTGAAACAAGGTCAACAAATCATGAATGAAAAATTACAAGTTAGATGGATCATGGATTCTGATCCCAGTGGAAGGCTAGCTTTCGGGTGAACAATTTCTACTGATGGCCTGATGTAGATTCTGATCCTGGGATACGTAACAGAAAGGAGGTAGTGACAGGTATTCTCAGAAGTGAAGCCTCTGAGACAGAATTCGTTCATGCCAACTTATAGGTTATCAATGTTTGCTCATGGCTGCTACCATTATAACATGCCATTCAATGGTTTTGTGGTTTCAATTTACTGTGTCAATGTAAATTTCAAGTTTCTAAATGGAAGGTAAAAATCTGAGACACTCAAGATGATGAATTATGGGGATGCGGGGGGCGGAGCTTGATCTATAGTACAGCAGGTAGAGCATTTGCCTTGCACACGGCCTACCCAGGTTAGATTCCCAGCATCCTGTATGGTCCCCCCAAGCACCGTGAGGTGTAATTCCTGAGTGCAGAACCAGCAGTAACCCCTGTGCATCGGCAGGTGTGACCCAAAAACGCAAAAAAAAAAAGATGATGAATTACCTTTAGATATTTTGAAGTCAAATAGAAACAGCCAGAAAGTTCCCCAGAAAAGAGTTCACCTGGGTCGAAAACATCATCACCTCTAGCATGAGAGCATACAGAAAATAAGGTTTCCATTTTATGCCAAGTTAAAGCAAGCCAGACATGATCTTGGAAACTTTTTCCAAGGAAAACATGGCTATAGGAAGGATAAGGTGACAACAGAGTCTTAGAGGTCAAATATAGAAGAGAAGCGAGGGTCAAAATGTAGGAGGTACATTGGCGACCAGGAATATTTAGAAAAGCATTTTTTAAAAAAGAAAATGCAATGAGACATCAATTAAGAACTTATTAAATGTTAAAGAACAGGGATATAACTCAGTGAAAGAGCATTTGCCTTCCATTGTATGATGATCTGGGATTGATCCTTAGCATTGCAAACAGCATTATTTTTTAATTTTTAATTTCTTTCTTTCTTTCTTGCTTGCTTGCTTGCTTTTTTGTTTTTTGGGTCGCACCTGGCTATGTATAGGGGTATTTTTAATTTTTAAAAAAACTCATAAATTTACCTTTTTACCTGTCGTTTAAAAGGAAATCTAAAATATTTTAGAGTAAATATATGTGAAAAAGAATAAAATTCACAGGAACTATTTAGCGTTCTTAATGATACAGCAGTCAGAATTTTGAGGTTAATTGTATGGGTATTGCATAAATAATTTTTCCCCATTATGTGGGCTCTCTTTTTATCATGGTCACCATTTTTTCTGAGTTACAGAAACTTCTTAGTTTAATGTAGTCTCATTTGTTTATCTTCACTTCCCCTTCCTTGGTCATTGGTGTTTCATTCTAGAAGTTTCCCTTAGCTTTAATGTCATGCAGGGATCTTCCCACATTTTTCTCCATATATCTTAAGAATTCAGGTATGATATTGAGGTCTTTAATACATTTGATCTGACTTTGTGCCTGGCACTATAAAGAGGTTTGAGTTCATTTTTTTTGCATGTTGCTGTCCAGTTTTCCCAGCACCAGTTGCTGAAGAGAGTTCCTAGCTCAACTTCATATTTCTTGAGCCTTTATGAAGGTAAGGTAAAAGTAAAGGTCCTCCCATTGTTCGTCGATTTGCTCGAGCGGGCCCAGTAACGTCTCCATTGGAGACTTTGTTGTTACTGTATTTGGCATATGGAATACATCATGGGGAGCTTGCCAGACTGTGCCATGCGGTTGAGATACTCTCGGTAGCTTGCCAGGTTCTCCGAGAGGGGCAGAGGAATCGAACTTGGGTCAGCCATGTTGGCTGCAATTTGCTTGAGCGGGCCCAGTAACGTCTCTATCATGAGACTTGTTGTTACTGTGTTTGGTATATCGAATACATCTAATAGGCTGGAGCTATAGCACAGCGAGTAGGTCGTTTGCCTTGGACGCAGCCAACATGTCCGATGCGAGTTCGATTTCTCCGCCCCTCTTGGAGAGCCCGGCAGGCTTAGAGAGTATCTAGCCCTCACGGCAGAGCCTGGCAAGCTACCTGTGTTGTATTTGAGCCTTTATGAAAGATTAGGTAATAATAATCTGAGGGCCAGCGTCAGGATATTTAACTATATTCCATTGATCTGAGGCCTGTCTTTATCTGAATATCATGGTATTTTGATTACTACAACTTTGTAGTTGGGTTTGAAGTTGGGGAAGGTGTTCCCTTCTTCTTTTTACCAAAGATTGCTTTAGCTCTTCATGGGAGTTTATTGTTGTGTATGACTTTCAAGAGTGTTTAATCTATTTATTTGAAAAATGTTATGGGTATCCTTATAGAATGTGCATTAAATCTTTATAGAGCTTTGGGGTGTATTGCCATTTTGACAGTGTTAAACCTCTCAATGCATGAGCATGGGATGTGATTCCATTTCCTCATATACTCTCTTATTTCGTAAAGTAGAGCTTTGTAGGTTTTTTTTTTGGTATAGATCCTTAACATTTTTAGTTGATTCTAATGTACTCGATTTTCTGAGGTATTATTGTGAATGGGATTGTTTTTCTCTATCTCTTTTTTCTCTTTCATTATTAATATATAGGAAAGCCATGGCGTACCAGATATTGATTTTGTAATATGCTACTTTACTAAACAATTCTATTGTTCCCAGGAGCTTTTTTGTAGATTCTTTGGGATTTTCTAAGTATAGTATCATGTCATCTCCAAATAGTAAAAGCTTGAGTTCTTCCTTTTTTATCTGGATGTCCTTGATATCTTTTTTTTTACCGAAATCATATGGCAAATACTTCAAGTACTATGTTGAATAGGAGTGGTGAGAGTGGGTAACTTGTTTTGTGCCTGATTGTATTTTGGAATTCTAGTTCATTGATTTCTGCTCCAAGCCTTCAGTTTTTCCCCGTTGAGAATAATGCTTATTGTGGGTTTGTGATAATTTGCTTTGACTATATTGAGGAAAGTACTTTCAACTCCCATTTTGTTGAGAGTTTTTCATCATGAATGGGTGCTGGATCTCATCAAATGATTTATCTACATATATTGATATGATTATATGACTTTTATCTTTATTTTATTGAGATGGTGTATTCTGTTGATTGACTAGAGAATGTTAAGCCATCCTTGCATCCCCAAGATAAACCTACTTGGTCATAGTGTGTGATCTTTTGTTGAGTTTCTGGATTCTCTTTGCTGTTATTTTCTTGAGAATTTGTGTATCTGTATTCATCAAGGAAATAAGTTTGTAATTTTCTTTTTTTGTGGTGTCTCTGTCTGATTTGAGTATTAGGGTGATCTTTGCCTCATAGAAACTATTTGGGAGTATTTATGATTCTTCAATTTCCTGGAAAATCTTGAAAAATGTTGGCAGTATTTCCTCTTTAAAGGTTTGAAATATTTCACTATTGAATCCATTCATCTGGGCCAGGGATTCTGTTTGGGGGGATACTTTTCATCATCATTTCAATTTCCTTGGAAGTGATAGGTTCAAGTATTCCAAATCTTCTTGGTTCAGCCTTGGGAGGTAATTGGAATCCAAAAATTTATCAATTTATATAAGATTCTCTCATTTCCTGCTGTAAAGATTCTCAATATAATCTCTGATGATCCTATGGATTTCTGTAGTTTCTATTAGGATATGCCCCTTTGCATTTCTGATTTGACTTATTAGAGTTCTTTCTCTTTGTTTCTTTGAGAAGCTTCTCATAGTTTATTGATCTTATTTATTTTCTCAAAGAACCAGCTTTTGCTCTTATTGGTCTTTTGGATTGTATTTTGGGATTCTAGCTCATTGATATCTGGTACAAGTTTTATTATTTCCTTCTTCCAGCCTAGTTTGGACTACTTTTGTTGGTCATTTTCCCAAATCTTGAGCTCTAATTTATTCATGCTGGCCCTTTCTTTCTTCCTGATGAATTCTGGTAGAGCTATACTCTTTCCTCTTAACACTGCTTTTGCTGTGTCCCACAAGTTCTGGTAGCTCGTGTCCTCATTCTCATTTCTTTATGGAAATTTTTATTTCCTCTTTGATTTCTTCCCTAAGCCATCGGTTGTTCATTACTTCCCTTAAAGAAAATATTTCCTTGCTGAGCTTCAGTCTGTTTGATCTATCGAGAAGTGACAAAGAAGTGTTGAAATCTCCTACTAGTATTGTGTTGCTATCAATGTTTTTCTATAAGTCTATTAGAAGTTATTTTTAAGTATTTTGCTGGTCTGTCATTAGGAGCACCTACAGTGAGGAGGGTGAGTTCTTTCTGATGTACAGATCCCATGATCATGAAGAAATGACCTTCACTGTCTCTTATAACCTATAGCCTGAAGTCCATATGGCCTGATACTAGTATGTCCACTCCAGCTTTGTGGAGGTGTTCTTTTCTTTCTTGAAGAATTGTTTTCCAGCCTTTGACTTTGAGCCCATGGTTGCTTTGATTGTTCAGAAGTGTTTCTTCAGGCAGCAGAATGTTGGGATCAGTTTTCTAATTCATCTTCCCTTTCTGTGCCTTTGAATTGGCACACATTTAGTCCACTGACATTGAGGAGATTGTTGTGATGGGGATTTGTGCTATCTTTATGTAGAATTTTTGTACTTGTGTGGATTTTCTTAGCTTAAAGTCGCCCTGTTAATTCTTCTTGAAACAAAAATATGGATAACTTTACAAGTTTGCATGTCATCTCTGTGCAAGGACCATGCTAATCTCTGTATCATTTCAATTTTAGTATATATGTTACAAAACATAGTATGAGTTAATTTTTCCATATTTTTCTCTTCTTATTACTTTGAGTGCTGTCCTTACTCACTCCTATGGCAGACAGTGATTCCAAATCAAGGAATGTATTTCAAAGCAGCTTGAATAGTTAGATTTAGAACTTTAATGTCCTAGAAAGAAAAATATGGTTTTTACCATATTATCTTTTACCATACCCAAGGCATCAGTTTTACAAAATAATTCTTTTGGAAGATGGTATATGAGTCTTCTTTAATGCCCTTCCCTGAAACCTTCATTAAAACCATTAAACTAGAGCCTTTTGCTGTTGTCACCTCAGTCCCGTGTACATCTCCAGGAAAAGGTGGATGGTGTTGTCTGCAATTTGACCACCTTGAATGTAAGTAGGATTTTTCTCCTGAAGGAAGAGGTGAGGAGAATATTGATGATTTCATTCCACCTTATTACAAGTACAACTTGAATGGAAGGTGAGACTCATGAGGCTCCTGTAAAGGACAGATTAAGGGGTCTCAGTGAAGTTTAATGGCCAACACACATTAACAACACAGATGACTCAAAGTAGCCTGTGTGCATCTTTGTGTATAGTGAGTTTCATATCTACTGAGAGTGATTCTCAGTCATGACACACAGGCAAAACAGCCCTGTATTTAAAAATCTAGTTCTCTAAGCAGAGTGGGGTCTCTGAGGTGATTGAAAAGTGTATAGTAATTTATTACTAAGCACATAAGTACTTTTCGATCTAAAATTAATTCCAAATATGTCTAAAACGACAGGCTCCTGACCCCGCACCTGGCTTTCCTTACCGGGGCCCCTTGGACGGGTAGGGGTGAATTTCCCTCACTGCCCTGAGTAGAACCCCGACAGCTGAAGACCTCTGCAACCAGCCATAGGTACGCTTAAGACCACTCTGCCCAATCTTGAAGGAGACTCATGCATGAAGGAAGTGGAAGCAGAACCTGTGTAAACACACAAAAAATAAAAGGCTGGCGGTCAGGCTGTTTCCCCACTCCATGGAGGTCGATGGCGATGGTCAGGAGATGGAAGGAAACGGGGGTCAGGCTGGTTGGTCGTGGAGCAGCAGGTTATTACACGGAAGAGATGTATGTCATAGAGGCCTCAGGAATCCTCAAGCACGTGCTGGCACTGAGATCCAGGAAGATCCCCTTATATAGATCATAGAACCTCTAAAAGGGGCATTACAGTGATGTCATCAAAAGGAGTTACAGAAAGAACATTGAGGCAGCAAACCATATATTGTTTCTTTACATCCACATTGTTTCCTTACATCAGCAGGCCAGTAGTAATACTGGCCTCAGGAAAGAAGATACAAAGCCAAACTGAAACCTTCCACAATCACTTTCACAAGCTGCAACCACCTTGATTTGCATCCCAAAGACCAGCCTGGGTAGAGCTGGGAATCTACATCCCAAAGATCAGTCCTGGCTAGCACCTGATATCTGCAGATCTAAGACCAGCTAGGTTTCTGAAAGAAAAGGAAAACTGTCTCAGTATACTGAAATCATTTACTGAAGGTGTAAGGGACAGGCCCAAAATGGACTACCACCAGAATTATTTTAGCTTAGCTTAATAGGAACCTGCATTGCAAAATAACTTGTTTTTCAAGAAACAGGTCTAGATAAGCTTTTTCAGATCTGCTTTATAGGAGCCTGCACTGCAAAATAACTGGTTTTTCTGCCCCTGAGCAAGGAATTCAGATACAGGTACTCGAAGGGTGGGGGTCAGACCAGATAACCGGATATCACTCACAAGACCCATGTTGCAAGACCCAGGACTGCCTTAAAAACCTGTCAGTTCCTAGGCACCAACCCAAAATGCTGATCTTTAAACTATAGGCTAAGAAGTGATTTACCCTTAATTGGATTGGTTAAGAAAGCATATGTTGTTACAAATCTATTGGCTATGAAATGCGCAGGCTTTGCTGTAACGGCCAGTGAAGGCCTATATAAGATCCCCTTTGAAGAAGTTCGGGGTCTTGCCTCACCTAACTGACCTGCGTGTCTGTGTAGGCGGCTTGACCCTGGCTAGCCAGTCTTACAATAAACCTTGCTTGATGTTTGCAGTCTCTGGAGTCTCTTTGTCGTTAAAGGGAGATCACGATCTGCGCCCCAACAAAGGCAGTTTGAAGGGGAGAAAGCAGTTTCATCCAAGCAGGTCAGGACACACAGGAAAACAGCTTATAGGAGGTCTTTCTCCTCTCCTTGTCCAACCAACATATAAGCATATATAATATTAATCATTTTGTATGGACACAGTAAGAAATACTTTGAGCTTGTAGAATTGCTCTCCTAGGGTCATCTCGATCTCAGACTGCAGTGCTCAGGCAAGATATCTTTCCTATTCCTAGCAGCAGGGCCCTAGTGTTGTCGTTACTTTTGGATCATGACATCATTTGCCTATGATCAACCTCTTAACTTATAGTTAAGAATCGTGGCACCTTGGCCTGGCCCATCGCGATGCCAGGTTAGCACATAACTTACCGGCTTGCCCTGGTAACATCCAGGCCCACGTCGGGACCCTGCCCTTGGGGTGCTAGGAAGTGAGGGCAACTGAGGCTTAAGTTGAGAAGACAGAAGCCCAGGAGTGAATAATATTCAAAGCCAATCAATTCCTAAGTTACAAAGCATATGAATTCATTGTCTTCCTGTATCTATACAAAAGGACATTGCATTAAGGTAAACTGCTCAAAAGACATAAGGAGAGGAGGAAGGCAATAACTTACAGTACAGCTTCAGTGTCTAAGAAGGATGAGACCTTACAAATTGGTTGGGGCAGAGAGCATAGAAGTGGTTACAGACAGACAAAGTAATGGAAGTGACTCGGGAGCACTGTGATGGGTGCAATTGGATAAACCTAAGCCCCGTGTACTTCAACAGAACCCAGGTGTGTGGGACAGGGGGATGTGATCTCCAAGGCTGCTCAGATCAAGACTGGGCCCCCTCCATCCAGATCCCCCATCTTCTAGTAGCTAAGTGTTACAACCACGAACAGCCCCTGGAGCCATGTAATCCCATCAATGGCCAAGATCCAGAGATTGGATATTGTTGATAAGATAACAACTCTTATTGTCCAGTTCTCACTCTCAGGGAACTTGGTAGGCTTCTGTGAGTATCTTGCCCGCATGGCAGAGTCTGTGCTTCTGGTCACTGTTTCTTTTGAAGTACAGAAGCTACTTAATTTAAGATAGTCCCCTTTGTTTATCTCTGTTTCCAGTTGCTTTGCAAGTGGAGTGTTATCTTTGAAGATACCTTTAACTTCAATGTTGTGGAGGGATTTGCCCTTGTCTTCAATGTACCTGAGGGATTCTGGTCTGATTTTGAGGTCTTTGACCCATTTTTATCTGACTTTTGTGCATGGTGTTAGGTAGAGGTCTGAGTCATTTTTTTTTTTTTTGCATGTAGCTGTCCAGTTTTTTTTGCACCGTTTGTTAAAGAGGACTGTCTTGCTCCACTTCACATTTCTTGCTCCCTTATCAAAGATTATATGATTATATATTTGTGGTTGTGTGTCAGTATATTCAATCCATTTCCAATGGTCTGCGGCTCTGCCTTTGTTCCAGTACCATGCTGTTCTCATTATTATCACTTCATAGTAGAGTTTGAGGTTGGGGAAGGTGAGGCATCCATCGTTTTTTCCCCAAGAATTGCTTTAGCTATTAGTGGGTGTTTGTTGTTCCATTCGAATTTCAGGAGTGCTTGATCAAGTTCTTTGAAGAATGTCATGGGTATCTTTATAGGGATCACATTGAATTCGTACAATGCTTTGGGGAGTATTGCCATTTTGACAATATTAATTCACCCATTCCATAAGCAGGAGATATTTTTCCATTTCCTAGTGTCCTTTGTTATTTCCTGTTGTATAGGTCCTTTACCTCCTTAGTTAAGCAGATTCCAAGGTTCTTGATTTTTCTGAGGCACGATTGTGAATGGAATTGCTTTTTCATGTCACTTTCTTCTCTCTCATAAGTTGCATATAAAAAAGCCATACACTTTTGGGTATTGGTTTTATAATCTGCAATTTTACTATGAAAGTCTATTGTTTCTAGAAGCTTTTTTGGTAGAGGTTCTAGTATTCTTTAAATAGAGTATGATATCTGCTGTGAATAGTGAGAGTTTATTGCTACCTTTCATACATAAAAACCCTTAATATCTTTTTCTTACCTTATTTCTATTGCAAGTACTTCCAGTACCACCTTGAACAGAAGTGCCAAAATGAACTTTTACGTAGCACTTTCTGTCTGTAAATTTCTATGCTAAGAACAGTGGAATATACAGTGATATCTTAGTAATTTACAAGTAAATTATGAAGACAGATACTATAAAAATTTCTTTGTATAAATTTCCAAAATGTGTAGCTTTTATTAAACATATTAAGAATAAATCCTATATCTTGATTATACCCTGAATATTATTTCCTTGTTAGAATTACCCTTCTAAAATGCAATAAAGTGACACATTTTAAAAATGTTGATTATTCGCTTATTAATTCAATGAATCTTTGTTAGTCTGGTGGTGCAATGCCTCCAGGAAGTCCACCTAGACTCTCAGGTGAGTGCATCAACAGTCTGATGGTGTCTTCATGCTTCCTGATAACCTCAAATTGCCACTGTGCCGCTGGCTGGATCCCAACACCTCAGGACTAAGTTTCCCGAGAAATTAAACTCCCTAAAGATATGTGGGAGCCATGTTCACAAACCACCCCTGGCTCAGCTATACAAGCTAATGGATTGGTCTCGTTTCAGAGACCCATAAACAAATCTTGAAAGAGATCAAAAGCCACAGTTAATCTTGGACCTGCAAAAGGATGAACACACTAGGGTAAATCGAGGGAGGCAGGTTAGTTGGGTGCCCACCCAACCAGAACCCAGTGCAGCCACTTGCTCCCACAATCGAAAATCGCCACCATGCCCTCATCTGGTTTCCAACTTCTCAGGATGGCTCTCACTGAAATATAACTGCTGAAAATTCGGATATGCGGGTTTTGTGACTGAAATCTCCAGGCTTTCTCTGGGTCACAATGGGCATCCCATCCCCACTGCCCTGTACTTATGGAAGCCTCAGCAGTCATTTCCATACCTCAAAGCTACTCCAGCCGTAGCTTCCTGTAAAAAATACTAAATTCCTTGAGCAAACATGATGACCTCTTAGTACATGTACGAGACCCATGATGCACAAAATAAAAAGGAGACAGAGAGAAAGAATCAAAGATCCTGCCATAGAGACAGGCTGGCGTTGGGGGTAGGGTGTTGGGGGATGGCTTTAGGGAACCAGGAACATTGGTGGGAAATGTACACTAGTGGAGGGATGGATATTGGATCGTTATATGACTGGAAGCAAATTATGAATAGATTTGTAATGGTCTATCTCACAGATATTCAAAAAACATTACAAATATATATCCTTAATTTGTAACTCAGACTACTGATAGAACATTAAAACCCAGCATAACTATTTTTGTGTTCTCTGTAGGAAAATAATGTTACTCCCCTGTGTGCCAATAGCTTGAAGAATGCTAAACCCAAAGATACATCAATGACTGTCTTTGGCATGAATATTGTAATTGCAGCTATGCTATGTTTTAGAATCAGTTCATGGACAAGAAATCAAGAGGAGCAAGTGGCAAAGAGCATCAGTGTTGAATAGATACATAATGTTTGAGGAGCTTGCAAGGGAGACGGAAAGATTTGGCATGAGAAGAGGGAAGAAACAGAAGAGTGAAGTACTAATAAGTATCATGAGAAAAATGCAAGGGAGGACATTTCCTGGCAAGTGTCACACTCTGTTGAGCTTTTGGTCAGGATAAGTATTAGAAAGTATCTTTCCCATTTAGTGGTAAAAAGGTAATTTTGATGGGTGCATTTAAAAATTACTTTAAAAATTAGAATCACCAAGAGATACACAGTTACAAAGATGCTCATAATTGAGTTTCAGTCATATAATGTTCTAGCACCCTTCCAGTATAATGGGGGCATTTTTGAAGGAATATCCCTGGTGGGAAGACTAGGGCATCTGAATCTTAACACATTTCACCAAATATATGATCTCTTCTCACATGATATATCCTTTCTCCCCTGCTTCTTTGATTTATGTTTTCATACAATATTTCCTTGTGAACCTCACCTCAAGTGAGGGTCCCTATTTAAGACAAGTACATGTTTCTGGGGCATTACATATTTTTCGGTTGCTGGGAGAGTCTCTATAGCAATGCTCAGGAGGTGTGAGGGCTCCACAGACAATTCTCAGAAAACGTGGCCATGGTGCTTGGGGTCCTCCGAGGCTATACAGCCTTTGATACTCTGGCAATCAGGTGGTGCTGGGAGTCAAATTGAGTGCATGTGAGGCAAGTTCCATAAGCACTACACTATCTCCTGCGGCCCTGGGTATTAGATTGATGTCAGCATTCTGAGGTCCTCCCTTTTGTCAGAAAGCAGAAACTTGTGCAGGAGAAAGTGGAAGAGACCTTAGGGTTTAGCTAGGTTGACTGAGTAGATGGTGGTAGCATTAAGATTAGAACATAAAGTAAAAATAAAACCAGAGAAAGATCTAACAATAGTAAAGAGGGCTTTAGACGTTACTGGGCCTGCTCGAGCAAATCAATGATCAACGGGAGGGCCTTTTCCTTTACCAATCTCCAAAAAAGTTTCAAAATATAATTTTTGACAAAAAAATCATACAGAAGTCCAAATTTTTATTGTTCATGGGATAACTATATTAAAAAGAGAAAAGAACCACAATAAACATACAAGTAAAATGAAGGTACATTTCTTTGGAGTCTTTCAATTATGTATTTATATTAGTATATATACAAGTATAATCTTTAAAAAATAAATTTCAGTTACTATAACATTTTATTGAGTTTTTTATAATTGTAATGTTTTACTGTTAAGATGATATTGTTGTGAACATTTATATCTATTTGTCTACTTTTCTGATTGTTAACTTAAGATCTGATATTAAAAGCTAACTTACTAGGGCTCGAGCCATAGCACAGCTGGTAGGATGTTTACCTGCAAGCGGCCGACCTGGGTTCAATTCCCAGCATACCATATGTTTCCCTGAGCACCGCAAGGGGTAATTCCTGAGTGCAGAGCCAGGAGTAATCCCTGTGCATCGCGAGGTGTGACCCAAAAAGAAAAAAAAAGCTAACTTACTTATGACTGGGTATGTAGCTCAGGGCTAAAGCACTTGGCTTGCAAATATGAAATTTTGGGTTCTATCCCTCACACTATAGAAAAAAAACCAAAATCACTGACTATGGTTGAAAACATATCTCAGTGGTAAAATATTTGCCTCACATTTGTGAGGTTATGGGTTTGATACCTGAATTTCCATATACGCACACAAAAGCTAATTTACTTAAAGAATATTAAACTGCTTAAAACTAAGTATATATTGCCATACTATTATACAGATTTAATTATCAGTAAAATAACTTGAAAAGGTCTATTTTTAGCATCTTTGCTAGGAAAAGATGTTACCTGATTTTTAAATGTTTGTAATTTGGGACACATTTTAATTTGTCATTTTAATTTGTGCTCTTTGTCTACTACTGAGCTTGAAAATTGCTCTTGTGTTTACAAGTTATTTACACTTCTTTGAATATAGATTATATGATCATAATTTATGCTTATTTTTTCTATACAAGTTTAATAGCTAAATACTGATTTATTTCACAGCACTAATTTATTAAAAACATTCATCTTTTACCTATTATATTAATTGACATTAGTTGTATGTTTTCCTTGTTTTTTGATCACTTAATTTACTTTTTATCTTTTCTTTCAGATTGTAAGATTTTCACAGAAATGAGCATATGTTTTTCTTTATCTTCTACAGTTTTAAACTGAGAACAACTGTTTGTTTTGTAAAATAGAGATACCTGTGCATTTAAAATTTCTTCTCATTATTTTTATATTTTAACACATCTCAATTCATCTACAACTTATCATAGTAAGTGTTGTCATATTGAAAGAAACCACCATTTTTTTCAATCATAGCACTGTAGCACTATCCTCCCGTGGTTCATCCATTTGCTCAAGCAGGCACCAGTAACATCTTACAACACATTGTGAGACTAGTTGTTACTGGTTTTGGCCTATCGAATACGTCATGGGTAGCTTGCCAGGTTTTTTCTATGAGGGCGAGATATTCTGGGTAGCTTGCCGGGAGAGGAATCAGAATCAGGGTTGGCCTTCTGCAAGGCAAATGCTGTACGCGCTGTGCTGTAAACGTTATATAAAATATACTAGTAATACCGAATGTTGTTTCTTTAACAGTGCAATAAAATGATTATTTAGTAATTTTCCTGATTTGTTAATGAAATATGTAAGCTCTTGAGTATAATGGGAGTAGTTTTCTAACACAATAGTCTGAGGAATTTGAAACTGTTATAACTGTCTTGCAGGATTCCATCTCCCTAGCCTGCTTCATTCTACCCCTCTCTCTATCCAATCCGGTATTCTTCCTGGGAATCTGACCTCCTGATTGGCTAGGCTCTACCTTTAACTGCCTATTTTATGACATCATTCTCCCACCAAACCAAGCACCAATTGGTCGAATGTTGGGGTTCCCATACGGTTGTTTGTAAACAAATTTGAATCATACTGGAAAGTGACCAGTGACAAATGACCAATCAACATTGACCACTCATCTGTACTGGACACTTGCGGTCTTTAGCCGCTCCAGTATTCAGACTTACTCTCCTACCGTCTCCTCTTCTCGTCTACCTTTCATCGGTATTTCCTCTTCTCTGACCATGTCAGGTAAGGTATAATACTTTTTAAAGCTTTTAATTAGATTTATCATCACTAAACTTAAAAGAAGTCTAGTAAAACCAGCACATAGTAATGACAGAAAGTGTTCAAGTAGAATTTTATAAGTCTCATTTTAGCTTGACTTTGATATTTCCTGTGTGATTTTAGACATTGGCTTTCTTTCTCTCACATACAAACTGTTTTTCCTCATTGATTACTTTATATTTTAGACGTATTTACGAGCTCAAATACAAACATATATATATTTATATATGTTGATTCTCTGTGTTTTTTTCTTTTAATCGTGTATTTTATAAAATATCGATTGACAAAAGTAAATCAAAGACAGTATTTTTACAGAAACAGAAAATGTAGATGCTGTGGAAACCTGTTAATATATACCCGCATGGTTTCTCTGTAATGGTCTCTCCTCTTGTATTTATACTTCAGTAGTTTAAATATAGTGCTATTACACAGTAATAATCATTTATCTTTGAGTTTTCTATTTAAACCAGGTTATAAGAAAATTTGGGGCATGGGGAAGGTGTGGAGTGCTGAGCGGTAGGGAGGCAAGCCCTCTAAGGTAAGAAAGTTTGGGATCACTTTCATCAAACATTGACCAATCGAAACCAAGACTATATGAGGGAGAATAAAATAGGTAAGAAAGAAAGAATATGGATGGCAATTATCAAGGAAGGGGAAACCATCTGGATTGAATGTTGAAGAAAACCAAGGATTTAAAGTCAAAAAAGAAAGAATATATGTTAAATATGCTGAGGTAAATACACTGAGAGCAAGTCAAAGCAATTTACTTCAATAAATGCCAGGACTAGAAAGTATACAATTCCTTGAGTAGGGTACCAGTAGGAAAACCAGTATATCAGAAAGCCATCCTTGGTGACTTTTTTCCTTATTACCTTTTAGAACACAGTACTTGGTACATGACAATTTGGAATATGAACATGCTTCAGAAATGATGCATCCCATTAATAGCTAATAGTGGCTATCTAGGTGGGTGGAAGAAATAGAATCTTCAATGTTTTAATGACGTTCTAGTTTTTAAGTACATGTACGCGTTGCCTGTTGAAATTTAAAAAAAATGGTATCTTCTATCTTGATTCAGGAGATTTGATTCATTTGTGTTGTAAGTAGGTTCCAGGTTAAAGCTGCTTGTCATCTTTACAAATATTATTTCATGTGATTTTTTTTCTTCCTAACATGAGAGTATTTTGATAATAGTCAACTTCCGTTTTTAGATCCTAAGGGGAAAGAGGAAAATCAAGTCACACATGTCGAATTACATATTTTTGTCATATTTCTTCATTTTGATTGTTCCACATTAAGAATATTTAATGGAATTTTGGTGCTCATTTATTAACATTGAGAAGAACGTTTTCCAGGTTAATAAAGATAATTCAACACTAGGTTTTGAAAGCAATTTTCAATATTTTGTGATCATTTTATATGGTCTTTTCTATTTGTGTGATAAACTGAAATCATATGCTAGGTTTAACACGTGTTGTTTGCTGTTTAATATTCAGAGGTATTGATGAGAATAATTTTTTGTAATTACGAAGTTTCTCTATTTTACTCATTTAAAACATTGCTTACCTATGAAATACAATCAAGTTTATTCCTATTTTCTTTTTTTTATGTAGTTACTGGTAAATCTTTTCTGTTTAATGGACTGGTAAAGTGTGCTCTCAAAAATCACCTTCTATTCCATTTCTTGGCTAGCAGCTTTTTCTAAAACAGAATACACTATTCATATTGTATAAGTAAAAGGCCCTCCCGTAGATCATCGATTTGCTCGAGCGGTCCCAGTAACGTCTCCATTGGAGACTTTGTTGTTACTGTGTTTGGCATATCGAATACTCTCGGTAGCTTGCCGGGCTCTCTGACAGGGGCGGAGGAATCGATGTGGAATAATTTTTTAATAAACTTATTGGACTGTTTTATTTGGTTTTGTTTGAGACCACATCCACAGTTATTAAGGGTTTACTCTTGGGTCTGCTCTCAATAACTTACTGTACTATACAGCTTGCTACATAGCCCAGATTTCACTGATATCTATATACTTCTTTTTCAGTTCTGTGATACATATTTTTCATGATGTTTTCTTTATACTTCCTCCTATGAAAACACATGAAGTGGAAAAATTATATTTGTGTATGCATTATTATTCTTAGAGTTATTTATAAACAACTTAAGACACAGAATTTAAATAAATTTTTCCCTCCAAAAACATTTCATGGGAAAAACTCAAGTAGTCATTTTTGAAGTGGATCAAAAATCAGGGTAACTTTCAATGCATCAACATGATTAAGTCATAAGTGAACCGTACTAGCACATATTCATTGCACAAGTCAAATGGAAACCTGATGATTACAATGGTAATAGTTGTAAAGACCCCAAATGCCTATATTAATGTAAGGTATCTTCCTAACCATTTCTGCATTGTAGTGATCATGCAGAGTCCTGGAAAAAAGTCCACATGCTTAGGTTCCATAACTTGGAAATTCATAAGGGACAGAGAGAGAGTACTGGAGGAGATAAGGCACTTGCCTTGTACACAGCCAATCAGGTTGGACCTCTGTCACTGCATACACTCTTCTGAATGTTACAAGGGGTCACTCAGAGTGCAGAGCCAGAAAGAGCCCAAGAAAACTGTAAGTTATTGGTCCAAATTATACTCCATAACATGACCAATAAAAATTATTGGAAAACATGAAGTCTCTTTGTCATTTCTGGCCCTCAGGTTTCTTCTTGTCCAAAGAATGTTACCCATTCTCTTAGACTTCCTAGTTTGGAAAAGCTTCCCTTATAGGAAATAACATATGAATCAATAGGAG
Organism: Sorex fumeus; assembly: GCF_029834395.1. Taxonomy (NCBI): domain Eukaryota; kingdom Metazoa; phylum Chordata; class Mammalia; order Eulipotyphla; family Soricidae; genus Sorex; species Sorex fumeus. The sequence continues at coordinate 2,200,258 of NW_026606203.1, forward strand.
AGCAAGCTACAGGCATTGCTAGGGTAAGGAAAAACGATCTGTAACCAAGAAATCCAGATACAGAAAAGATCACCTGGTGGCTCTACAGTTCTGTGTTCATTTGGGAGCACGATACCAAATACACAAAGTGCCAAAATGTTCCAGACTTTGAATCACCCCATATTGTTGGAATTTTGGAAACTCACTTGACTGTTGGTACTAGAAGCATCTCAATGGCTTAAATTTTAAGTTTATATTGTTCCTCTCAGCGTTGAAGGAGATTATTAGTCTCACAGATTTCTTTCATCACCTTATTGTTCCTTACAGAAAAATTTCAAAATCCATCTGTATTTGGAACTTCACATACTCGGCAGCATTCCCTTCCCATGGTGAACTATGCAGCTTCCCTAACAGGAAGTGCCTGCAACTACTCCAGAGAATCTGCTCCAGCTGGTAGTTCTGCTTGGCTCCTGCCCTCAGCCTCTGGCACCTCTTTCCAACCACTGATGGGTAGTGTCTAACTTTACCAACATTTCAGCACAACAATGCTATCTGGAGTGTTTAAACCAGAGTCATATATCCACCTCAGCTGCTTCCTACCCGAGTGTTTTGGAATGGGATATTGCAGGAAGTTTCCATGGGAGACTTTTCTGTGACTGTCCTTGACCAAGACACCGCTGTCTCTTCCATGTCTAAGGCAGCTTGCTATGAGAGAACCCTAGATACCTACAACACGGTGTCTGTGTACCCATCACTTTCTGCCAGTCTTGTTGAGAGAACACCGTCTCGGTATCCATATCAGAGTCAAAGTCTGTCACTTCCTTACCAGGACCGAAGCCAGGTGTATTACAATCATCAAGGAGGTCTGGGAACTCTCCTTTCGGCCTGCAGTCCTATGACTCCATTTCATACACAGGACAAAATGGCTCTGCCCCCCAAGCTTACAGGAACTCATCTAGAGAAATGGTTATTGTGCTGAAGGAGGTCCTGCCCCCAAATAACCAACCTCCAGCCACCTCCTCTGGAATCCACTTCTCTGTGTCTGCTCAACCCATCACAGAATCGAGTTATCAAGGTGAGATAAACTGAGAGAAGGGAAAGAAAACTCAAAAATTGGGGTCAAAGAAGAGGAAAACTGTCCATAGACAGGTGGTATTTAAATACACTGAGATTTTTAAGTTTATGAAATGAAGTTAACTAAACTCAGTTCATGTTTACTCCCCTCACCCATTTTATAGCATATTATTTTCACACTCAACATAAGAGCTCCGAATGCACGTTGGAAGGTATGATAGTATATTGGAAAACTACTTTTCTTATAATGAACTTCAGGAGCACACAAAAGAATGCCACATTTTTTCCCAAGTTATTTCATTTATTTTTTAATTTTTATTAGTTAAACATCATGAGGCAGAGTTGTAGACTTACAAATTATTGTGCTTGCCTTTCATTTATACAATGATGGAGAACCTATCCCTCCACCAGTGCCCATTCTCCACCACCACGGATACTAGTATTCCTGCCACCACCCATACCCCCCATCCCACCCAGCATCTGTGGCATGGAATGCCACATTTTTCACTCTTCTAGTTCAGCAGTCCTCCAGAATTACCACACTAAAAGTTAAATACAAGTCTTAAACTAGTATTTTGTTATTTTCGTAAGAAGTTTCAGAACTCTTATTGTAATGGTACCACTTTAACTTTTCCTTCCATTAATGAGCAGCAAGGTTCTGAATACACTTGTGGTTTAGAGATTCTGTCTCAAATCATGAAACCTAGAATCTGTACTTCAGCACAAATATCATGCTGAAGGAGTGCTTCATTCATACTCTTATTCTATGATATTAACGTCCTTTTATTTTTCTATGAAAGTGAATAAATTGAGAGTAAAATACATTACAATGCTAAGCTCTGTATGGCATTTATTAGTTTAAAAGACTGTAAGTTTTCTTTTAAAAAAAGCTTTTGTTTGGAGGAGGTTGAATCTGTGTCACAGTCCGAAGTGCTCAGGGATTAGTCCTGGGTCTGTGCTAGGGATCACTGCTGAAGATGCTTAGGAGATCATCCGTGATACAAAAGATCTAACGGAGGTCAGCTGTGTGTAGGGCCAGTGCCTTACCAAATGTACTATCCCTCTGTCCACGTCTCTTATTTTTTAAGTTAGTTTACACAGAAACTCTTTCAAATACAAAGAAAACCAAAAATCAACAGCATCACAGGACCAACAGTAACAACTATAACAGTTACCTCCAATCTTCTAGCACAGGGCCTTGTCCATTATCCGTAGAATACTCAGTAACAATGCTTTCCCTATGGCTGGTAGGTGCACAGATGTTGCAGCACTAGGTTTGTGGAGGGAATATCTCATTTTGCAGGGACTGAATTCTTCCTTGGTTCCTTTTTAGTGATGAATTTCCTGGGGATGGAGACTTCCCTGCCATCGCAACCTTCAGGTCAGACATGTGGTTTCACACAAATTTCCGAATTGCCCACATTTGCAGTAGCAGGATTCAAAGACCTTTGAGTAATCCACCACCTGAGATTGGGAAAGTTCCCATAATATCTCCAGCCCAAAGTAACCTGGCGCTGACCCCTACTCCAACTCAGGAACAAAAAGGTATAAATTTTGATCAGATGAACCATGGGCTTTCAAAAGCTCTGGAGACCTACCAGATCCCAGTCGACGTAGATCAATGCAAAGACCTGCAGGTAATGAACACCAGTGACACCATCACTCTGAAGCAGGTGCAAGAAAATTCAAGTGGCACCAAGGGGACCTCCCATGCAAAACGGAAGAACAAAAAGGAGGCTTCTGAGCCTCTTGAGGGAGAACCCAAGGCCAAAATCCAGCCAAAAGTCCGAGATTGCTTGCTAGGGGGAGCGGGGATTGTTCATAATGCTGCAGTCAGTGATAGGTGTCCTGTGACCATTGCCATAACTAACAGCAAACCTCACAAAGCTGCATCCAGCAGGATCAGCAAGACAAAGAGCCGTGGGCAAGAGAAGATAAAAAACACCGGAGAAAAATCTAAGAAATCTAACGAGTGTAAGCATCCAGGGAACAAGGTCAAGGTAGAAGAAAAGCCCACCATTGGCAAGATGAAACACAAGAAAAGTCAACCCAATGCTTGCCAAGATGCTGTTAAAAAGCCCCACCGCTACCTAGGCATACACCTTCTGGATTCTGTCAAAGTTTTTCATGCTCTGGGAAGAAGAGTGATCCAAAACCTGGAATCTCTTCCTCACAGGTCCTGAGTAGCTCAAAGAAGCCTACAGATATCAAGCCACCCACAGCTGTCAAGCCATGGCTAGGTGCTGCACAGGATGGAAAAGTCCTTGAGAAAACGCAGGTCAAAGCTCAGAAACCAAATAGCAGTGCTGAAAAACGCTCATCTCCAACCCAGTCTGAGCTGCCACCTCCTTGGATAGGTCAAATTGGTACCTTTGCCTTTTCTTAACATGGAGACACTGCAAGCTCGACCTGTTCCTCAGAGGCGACAATCTGTGGCCTCACATCATCCTGCTGCAGCTGACCCTGCCAAGCTGGATCTACCAATGCAGCTCAGTCAACTGCTGCCAATTCTTCCCGTTCAACCACTGCATATTTGTCTGGTTCTGCCAAACCTGCTCAGTCCATTTCAACCAAACCATCTCGACCAGGTTTGCATAAACCCAGTAGCCAGCCTATTCGTCACCCTGCAGCTTCAATACCTGCTCCCTACAAGACAGCAGCTGGCACATTTCTCCAGTGGGAGGCTCCTCCTGTCTCTGTGAACAAGCGGCAGTCGCCACCCAAACGTCAGAGTCACTTTCTCCTCCAAGATTTCCGTTTCCAACAGATTCCATGGAGAAAGCCCAATGTTCCCGAGCAAGTCATGTCAAAGCCCATCACCAAAGAGCAGAGAACAGAGCCTGAGGCTATGAAAAGGAAGGTTCAGCAGGAGCGTGAGAATGCTGCCAAGCACACTTCGTTGGGGGAAAGTGCAGTTCTTTATTGAGAGGGAAAAAGCAATGAACATCTCCCTCTACTATGGCTACGTAATTAGAAAGCTGGAATGGTAGGTTCCAATTTATGTACCAGATGGTTGCCCTAGGCAAACACTGAAATGCCATACACCTTTTATTTATTCTAATATATTTTTCAAATTAAATAGATGTAACATAGTTAATTGGTTCTTAATAAAAGTTCAGAATTTTCAGATGCAGTCCACTATGGTTGATTTGGGAGTGGCTGGGGATTGAAGGATTTGATGGGAAAGAATGGGAAGTTAGAGAGAGGAAAAAGGGGGAATAGGCAAGACTCCAAGAAATACAAACTTTGTCCAGGGTTATAAAGCCCATAAGAGGCGAGAAATTGCATGGACCTGAGGAAGATTGGGGTAGGGTCAGAGGAAGAATATAGCTGACAGGGCATTTGCTTTGCAAGTAAGAAGGAATCAGTTCATTTCTTGCAATCTTTTATGGGCCCCAGAGACCCACCCGATGTGAAACTTTAGCACTGAGCCAGGAGTAAGGCCAGAGCACAGTTAAGTATGCCCCATCCCTGTTGTCCTCCAAAAAAAAATGGGAGAAATGGCACAGTCTGCGGTTTTCGGTTAAAAAAATAAATTTGGAATAGGCTGAGGTAGGCAGATGAGTCTAATATGACCAGTAGAAAAGTTTAAATTCTTCCATAGAGGCTGTGTTTACGCCTCATGGTCACCTTTGGAAGATAACCAAATTTGAGACACATCACTAAAATGTTTGGTTGGTCTATCCATAAATGTTGGCTGGGGGATGCGAACACTTACACTGGGTAATAAACCTACCAGATGAGTGATCAACGCCCTCAGAGTCATTCAATGATGACTCTGAACAGTGACAAAGCCAAGAGAACAGTTGCAGCATGAAGCCTGAAGATAAGCTCCTGGGAGATTCAAAATAAGTCACCATGTCCTCGGGCCCTCTGTTCAGCACCCCTAGCTGCATCATTTCACTTATTCCCAACAATATTCATAGTTTTTATCACGGTGACACTTTACTAGCTAGTTTCAACAATGACATCCAGTGCCGATTTAAGTCTTTGGATTTGTAAACTCCCCAAGGTAGCCAAGCCAGCTTTCAGGAAATTTCTGGTGGCGGGAGCTCAAATTATATTAGCTTCAGCGGGCTGGTCTTTGGTCTTCCATGGTCCCTGGTGCCTGTAGGTTTCTCTAAACATCGCTTTAAAATGTAGCTCACACAAGATCCAGCTTTATAAATGGTGTTGTGACTGTGTTGCGGTAGGTACCGTACTAAAACATGTGTCCTAGGTCACCACTTCCAAAGCAGTTGGTACCGGTTGACCTTGAGCCTGGAAGGTGATGGTGGAAAGAGATCATCCTAGGAGAGTTAATGGGGTGATGGATGGATGGAAAGGAAACCGGGAAGAGTAGGGAACTGGAAATCTGGTGATCATCATGGGATAGTTGGTGGATGTTTTTCAAATACGTTAAAATATATTTTGTAAATGAGATTCAAGACTTAATCACTTAATCACTTAACTTCCCGTTAGTCGTCGATTTGCTCGAGCGGGCGCCAGTAACGTCTCCATTTGTCCCTGTCACGTGCTAGTGTAGCCCAATGGCATCTGTTCGCTCCGGGAACATGAAGGGCCTCAAACCGATCGTTCATGATCTTGACGAAGAAGTCTGACCATCTGGTAGGTGGTCGGCCACGCGGTCTCCTGACATCCCGTGGAATCCAATCAGTAACAGCTCTAGTCCAACGGTCGTCTTTAAATCTCATTACGTGACCAGCCCATCTGATTTTCGACACCTTGGCAAATGAGACAGCATCCCTGATCCTTGATTGTCGATGGATGTCAGAACTCCGGATTCTTCTCTCATTTGAGTGAAACGTGATATTCCAAGCATAGCTCTTTCTATTCTTCTTTGGGAGACCTGGATGGCGTTCTCATCTTGTTTGCGTAGGGCCCAGGTCTCTGAGGCATATGTTAATGCAGGAAGAACAGTGGAATCAAAGAGATGTGCCCGGAGCCGAAGGTTCTTCGTCCTCTTAGCTATTTCTTCGACGTTCTTGAAGGCGTTCCAAGCCGCTCTCTTCCTCCTGCGCAGCTCGGGTGCCAGGTCATTTGTCATGTTGACCTCTCGACCTAGGTAGACATAGCTGTTGCATTCGGAGATGGTCGTTCCATTGAGAGCGAATGGGGCATCAGGAACAAGGCTGTTTCTCATAAACATTGTCTTCGTAAGATTCAGCTGTAGTCCTACCTTTCCACACTCACGGTCAATGTCGGCCAGCATTTGTGCCGCTTGGCTGATGTTTGGTGTTATTAAAACAATGTCATCAGCAAAGCGGAGGTGGTGTAATTGCCGACCATCTATCTTCACTCCCATTCCTTCCCATTCCAGTCGTCGCATGATGTTCTCGAGGGTGGCACTGAAGAGTTTCGGTGAAATGTATCACCCTGCCACACCCCTATCTTGACATCAATGATCACTTCTTTGTAGAATGGTGAGATCCTGGTAGTGAATCCGCAATAAAGCTCAAGGAGGATCCTGTTGTATTGGGCTTGAACGCCCTGATTGGCTAGGGCTTCAATGACCGCTTCCGTCTCAACAGAATCAAAGGCCTTCTTTAAATCAATGAACGTTAAGCAGAGCGGCATCTTGTACTCCCGAGAAACCTCAATAAGCTTGGTTATCGTGTGGATATGGTCGATGGTGCTGAATCCTTTGCGGAACCCTGCTTGCTCGCATGGTTGTCCTTCATCTAATGATCTGCCAATCCTATTCAGGATGACTCGAGTGAATAGTTTGTAGATGACAGACAATAGGCAGATTGGGCGATAGTTGCCAATGTCATGGATGTCTCCCTTCGTGAACAGTAGTACGGTTCTGCTGGTTTTCCATTGGGACGGAACCTTGCATTCAGACAGGTAGCGAGTGAAGAGCCGAGCCAGTGTATTGATGAGTACTGAGGGCAGGTTCTTCAGGTGTTCAGGTCTGACCTTGTCTGGGCCGGGTGCTGTTTGTTTCTTTACCAACGAAATGGCGTGTCGGATTTCGGAGGGGAGAACATTGGGAAAAACTTACCCATCCTGTGGAGGGCAGTCATCTTGGTCTTATAGTTGGCGAAGGACAGGTGGACCTTACGAATACTTTTCCCGGCTTCTGCCGCATCTACCAGTACTTCTGCTCTTCTCTCTTTGAGGTCTTCCTTGATCGCATCTCTGCACTGCTTTGCGAGCTCGGACGTTAGCTTGCGGTTGCCTGAGGCATGCGCCAAACCACGCTGGCAAATTAGCTCAAGAGTTTTCGAAGATAGGCGACTTTTTGTGGCTATCTCTCTCTTGGCGTCCCTCGCACATTCATGGAGGTGCTGAACAAGTCGATCGTATTCCTCGTCAATGTTGTCGACAATGGCATCTTCCCATGTTGCCGCAATAGTACCAAAGAGTTCCCAGTTGGTGGTCATTCTGGGAGTTCTCTTTTTGAACTTTGCAGCCCTTTCTCCCCGCTCTGTGAAGTAGAATTTTGCACGAAGGAGATGGTGGTCCGATCCCGTTCGAAATTTTGGGACAACAGCGACATCAGTCAGGCAAAACCATCGATTGAATATGATGTGGTCCATTTCGTTGTGGAATCGTCCACCGGGAGACTCCCATGTCCATCGTTTAGATTCTGCCTTCTGGAACTGTGAGTCACCATGGATGGTCTTGGTCGACATGATGAACTCTGACAGTCTCTCACCCTGTTCGTTCCATTCTAGGCCATGGGTCCCGATGTGAAGTTCTTCAACTGATCTTCTCGGTCCTATCTTGGCATTAAAATCACCCACAATGATCTTGTAGAAGGTGTGGTCTTCTTTATAGAACTTCTCTAGCTCCATGTAGAACTTCTCGATTTCTCTTTCATTCGAATGAATCAATGCTCTTGGCCAAGTTTGTGTTGACAAGGACACTGACGCCTCCAACACCTCTTTTTTCGCAGTTCCCAGGAACAATTCTTCTACAGTGTCGAAAACGGCATGGTACGATTCTTGCCTTCTTGTCTCGGTCAGACCAATGATGTCGTACTTGATCATTCGCGCTTGTAACATCAGGTCCTCGATGGAGGAACTTCTCTAGCTCCATGTAGAACTTCTCGATTTCTCTTTCATCATAATGAGATGTTGGTGCGTAGACAACGAAGATAGAAAATGCAGGCAATGAGCTACATCTATTCAAATGTAAACGTCCGATTCGGGTTGTTAGGCATTCGAATGAATCAATGCTCTTGGCCAAGTTTGTGTTGACAAGGACACCGACGCCTCCAACACCTCTTTTATCGCATGTTCCGAGGAACAATTCTTCTCCAGTGTCAAAAACGGCATGATGAGATTCGTGCCTTCTTGTCTCGGTCAGACCAATGATGTCGTACTTGATCAAGTACGACAAAATACGAAAATAAGATAGCTTCCAAAGAACAGGTTACATATAAGACCGAGATAGCTGATAAGGCTGGCATTCCTTCTGGGCTTTCAATCATACCATTTACTAAATATGTTATTTTCACATCACTTTAGCTGTGGAGAGGAATAGTGAGAAACAAAATGCCACCAGAAAAGCAAACTGGATGACCACCTTCAATAAAAGCCAGGTGGAAGGTGTTCCCATGGATCCCAAGTACAAATATATGTTAACAGGAACATATATTTAACTAACTCTGCTTGGTACCAGTAACTAATTTGTTGAAAATGGGGGGAAATGAACGCAGTTTCTGATTGACCTGAGACTGACCTGTTAATAGATTTTCCCAGGCAAGGGCAGTTGACTGGCTGGGAACAAAAAAACGTGAAACGTGTTTTGCTACCTTAATGTATGGCTGGAGGGAATTGATCCCAGTAATCTCTCAAAACTAACAAGCTTCAACTCTCTTGAAGTAATGTTGTATTCACTAAGGAAAAAATGTTGGGAGAAAAGTCTGAAATGATGGGAAAAGAGACAATAAGTGCAAAAGGAAGGGCTTGAAATTGGGGTTCCTCTGAAAACAAAGCTTGAAACAAGATCTGGTGGGAACATGGTTTACTGGAAATGGGATCTGAGGAGGAAAAGAGTGATATCAGGGATGTGAACAAGGAAAATCCTAGTTAACGAAGACTTATCTAGCTGACTACCCCATGGGAAACATGGTTCCAAGACTAGCAGAACTTACCAAGTAATTTACTTTAATTTTCTTTCTTATATATGGTCAATTACAACACGTATTCTTAGCCTTTTTCAAACACAATTTGGAGTATTCATTTCTTTCTCAATATTCTGTTCATTTGTGTAAGCATTTTAAATAACTGCTCGATAACAGAATTATTTGATTAGACTTATATTTTACTTTAATGTTTAGTTGAGATTACTGAAAACTAGGTCTAATGTGAAGTTTGTCTTGATTGGTACAAGTAGAAATGGGAGGACTAGGAATGGAATTAGACATTATAGGGTACCACATTCAGTTCCTAATAATACTAGTAAAGGACATTGTCCCAAATAAACTATCGAAAAAGATATTCTTCACTATTTAAACTGTAAATTCAACATTTTCTATATTAAATTAAAATGAATTAATATTCCTGTATTTGGTCTTTTAAAGACATTCCAGGTTGGTTAAGGAAACTAACACTGGGTATGAAATCATAACAACTTAATCATAAAAACCTGATTACTACTTAAGTTTCCACGAATGTCAGTGCTAAGAATTATTTCCCTGGATCTCACTAGTGTACGTGATAGTCATATGAATACACCTGTGTGGATACATCACTGGTATCTAATTTAGAGAATAGATATATAGAGATTAGATCACATAGCTGAGTGTGATCGGAACTTTTCTAGACATTCCCTTTATCACACTCCCAAAGACTTGTACTGATCCTTATGGGTCCATGACTTTTCGTCCTCCCCACTCCCAGAGTCTTTTAAAATTTGGGGTTTGGAGTTGGGAGAGAGAGTGGTGGGAGAGAAACTGGGGACAGTAGCAATGGAACTGTATACTAATGGAGGTTGGTTGTTAAAATATCCTATGATTAAAACTGAATCATGAAAAGGTTTGTAATATGTGTCTCTTGCAGATTCAATACAAAGACATGATATTTAGTTTCTACCACCGTGACTCACTTATGAGTTTGCTGAAATTTATTTTTATCACCTTGGCTGGGCTCATTACATAGGTGCCTGTGTGGTAAAACATTTTTCATTTTATGCAGACTTAAGAGGCAAAACTAAAAGGGTTGGGACTTCTGGTGGAAGGGGAAAAGAGCACAAAACACCCTGTTGACCACAGCTCAGCAGGGTCAACTAACATGCTTTATGACTGACCTCCTTCACTGATTTCCTCTTTTTAATGTGGAAAAATGAAAAGACTTTTCAGGCTGCCAGAGGGTAGTCCAGTCCAGTTCACACTATTTTCTTTTCGATCAGAATTGTTTAAAGATTATTTGATAAATTTGGAGCTTAATGATTTGTTCTCATATATTTCCCCTACATGGTGTCAGTGGGCATTGATCCAGGATGGACAGCATGAAAAAGATGAGGTGTATGACTTAACCACCAATGCCAACACTACTGTAAGTATGGAACCCAGAGTACAATAGTTAAACATCAAAACGTGTTTGTCAAGGAGATCGGTGGGAATGCAGGGAGAAATGGGTCATTTGTTGGTGGAGGGATGCAGACACTGGTGGTGTGATTAGAATTGGAATATTGTATGACAAAACTCCATTATAAATGACTTTGAAAATCAAAATTGCCTAAATTTAAAAAAAGAGAAGTCAACTTACATCTATATTTCAAGAAAGCTTGTCTTAGCAAATTTTGGCAGGGAGACCATATTTGGTAGGTAGAGGGAGAAAGAAAGGGAGAGATGACAGTTGGGAAGAGAAGCCTGGATATCATGGAAGAGATGAAAGCTGATCTTAGAAGATTTGGAGCCATCAGAGTTTAAAGAGTTAAATGGTGAGAACATTGCAGTTTAGATAGTTAAATAGAGAGATTCGTTTAAGTCATCAGCAGTGTATACATAGAGAGATTTCAAAGACCTCACTGATATTCAGGCTATATTAACTAACAAGGGAAGCATTTTTTTTTCCTGATGCACTATGTAAGTACGATATATTGCCAGGAAGAATGATAAGAAGTTGGTTCTCTTTTTCACAGATTAATAAATTAGACGTGAAAACTTTTGTACAAAGGAATCTATCATCTTGTCCTGTTGCTCTGTTTTCTTGTCATCATTCCATTCTCCCCCATGACCCTACCTAACCAGGGCTCTCCATATTTCTCAACAGTGTCACCACATAGCCTCAGAGCTGTGTTAACTGCCAGCAGCTCACAGCTCTCATGTTTTACCCACACCCAGGCCAGAGCCATCCTTCTGAATCCAAGGATATTTGCAGAAGGCCTGTTCTTCCTTGAATTGGCAGTCATGGTTTACCTCTTCTTAACCATTGTGTTTACAAATTTAGATGAAAGTCGCTATATTAGTGACAGGGATTTTCCAAACTAAGGAAAGCATAAACATTTCCCTTTCCCCCAAGAATTTGGGGCTAGTACTTATCTATCCACTGCTAATCGTATGTGATAATTAGGAAACAGAACTGAAGTCAAAACAGGGACATTTGTCAATTTGGTGCCATGACTAATCAGTCTTAGTCACTTAATCAATTAATCACTTAACTTCCCGTTAGTCGTCGATTTGCTCGAGCGGGCGCCAGTAATGTCTCCATTTGTCCCTGTCGCGTGCTAGTGTAGCCCAATGGCATCTGTTCACTCCAGGAACATGAAGGGCCTCAAACCGATCGTTCATGATCTTGACGAAGAAGTCTGACCATCTGGTAGGTGGGCGGCCACGAGGTCTCTTGACATCCCTGGAATCCAATCAGTAACAGCTCTAGTCCAACGGTCGTCTTTAAATCTCATTACGTGACCAGCCAGCCCATCTGATTTTTGACACCTTGGCAAATGAGACAGCATTCCTGATCCTTGATCGTCGACGGATGTCAGAATTCCGGATTATCTCTCTCATTTGAGTGAAACGTGATATTCCAAGCATAGCTCTTTCTATTCTTCTTTGGGAGACCTGAATAGCGTTCTCATCTTGTTTGCTTAGGGCCCAGGTCTCTGAGGCATATGTTAATGCAGGAAGAACAGTGAAATCAAAGAGATATGCCCGGAGCCGGAGGTTCTTCGTCCTCGTACCTATTTCTTGGACGTTCTTGAAGGCGTTCCAAGCCGCTCTCTTCCTCCTGCGCAGCTCGGCTGCCAGGTCATTTGTTATGTTGACCTCTCGACCTTGGTAGACATAGCTGTTGCATTCGGAGATGGTCGTTCCATTGAGAGCGAATGGGGCGTCAGGAACAAGGCTGTTTCTCATAAACATTGTCTTCGTAAGATTCAGCTGTAGTCCTACCTTTCCACACTCACGGTCAAAGTCGGCCAGCATTCGTGGCGCTTGGCTGATGTTTGGTGTTATTGAAACAATGTCATCAGCAAAGCGGAGGTGGTGTAGTTGCCGACCATCTATCTTCACTCCCATTCCTTCCCATTCCAGTCATCGCATGATATCTCGAGGGTGGCACTGAAGAGTTTCAGTGAAATGGTATCACCCTGCCACACCCCTCTCTTGACATCAACGATCACTTCTTTGTAGAATGGTGAGATCCTGCTAGTGAATCTGTAATACAGCTCACGGAGGATCCTGATGTACTGGTCTTGAATGCCCTGATTGGCTAAGGTTTCAATGACCACTTCCGTCTCAACAGAATCAAAGGCCTTCTTTAAATCAATGAACGTTAAACAGCGACATCTTGAACACCAGAGAAACCTCAATGAGCTTGGTTATCGTGTGGATATGGTCCATGGTGCTGAATCCTTTGCGGAACCCTGCTTGCTCGCATGGTTGTCCTTGATCTAGTGTTCTGCCAATCCTATTCAGGATGACTCGAGTGAACAACTTGTAGATGACAGACAATAGGCAGATTGGGTGATAGTTGCCAATGTCATGGATCTCTCACTTCGTGAACAGTAGTACGGTCCTGCTGGTTTTCCATTGGGACGGAACCTTGCATTCAGGCAGGTAGCGAGTGAAGAGCCGAGCCAGTGTATTGATGAGTACTGAGGGCACGTTCTTCAGGTGTTCAGGTCTGACCTTGTCTGGGCCGGGTGCTGTTTGTTTCTTTACCGACGAAATGGCGTGTCGGATTTCGGAAGGGAGAACATTGGGAAGGACATATACATCCTGTGGAATTTGGTATGTTGGCAAGTGGACATGGCTATCGAAGAGATTTGAGTAGAAATCATGGATAATCTTCTCCATTGCCGTTCTGGAGGATGTGATGGATCCATCAGGACATCGGAGGGCAGTCATCTTGGTCTTATAGTTGGCGAAGGACAGGCGGCGTTACGAATACTTTTCCTGGCTTTTGCCGCATCTACCAGTACTTCTGCTCTTCTCTCTTTGAGGTCTTCCTTGATCGCATCTCTGCACTGCTTTGCGAGCTCAGACATTAGCTTGCGGTTGCCTGAGGCATGCGCCAAACCACGCTGGCGAATTAGTTCAAGAGTTTTCGAAGATAGGCGATTTTTTGTGGCTATCTCTCTTTTGGCGTCCCTCGCACATTCATGGAGGTGCTGAAACAGTTGATCGTATTCCTCGTCAATGTTGTCAACAATGGCATCTTCCCATGTTGCCCCAATAGTACCAAAGAGTTCCCAGTTGGTGGTCATTCTTGGAGTTCTCTTTTTGAACTTTGCAGCCCTTTCTCCCCGCTCTGTGAAGTAGAATTTTGCACGAAGGAGACGGTGGTCCAATCCCGTTCGAAATTTTGGGACAACAGCGACATCAGTCAGGCAAAACCGTCGATTGAATATGATGTGGTCTATTTCGTTGTGGAATCGTCCACCAGGAGACTCCCATGTCCATCGTTTAGATTCTGCCTTCTGGAACTGTGAGTTACCATGAATGGTCTTGGTCGACATGATGAACTCTGACAGTCTCTCACCCTGTTCGTTCCATTCTAGGCCATTTGTCCCGATGCATCCATCGAGGACCTGATGGTACTAGCACGAATGATGAAATACGACATCATTGGTCTGACGGAGACAAGAAGGCACGAATCTCACCATGCCGTTTTCGACACTGGAGAAGAATTTTTCCTCGGAACATGTGATAAAAGAGGTGTTGGAGGCGTCGGTGTCCTTGTCAACACAAACTTGGCCAAGAGCATTGATTCATTCGAATGTCTAACAACTGGAATCGAACGTTTACATTTGAATAGATGTGGCTCACTGCCTGCAGTTTCTATCTCCGTTGTCTACGCACCAACATCTCATTATGATGAAAGAGAAATCGAGAAGTTCTACATGGAGCTAGAGAAGTTCTATAAAGAAGACCACACCTTCTACAAGATCATTGTGGGTGATTTTAATGCCAAGATAGGACCAAGAAGATCAGCTGAAGAACTTCACATCGGGACCCATCAGACTTAGTATAAGTATATATTTCTAGGGGAAAAAAGCAGAAGAAAAAGAGTTGCTGCTATCAAATAATGCCAAATCTTTGCCAAGAAATCCTTTTAAAATAAAAATTGTGACTATGGACTGTACATTATTGCCACTCAATGCCTTTTTTGCAGACCACAACACCCAAAAGGAGAGAGAGAAAAAAAGGGAAACCCCTGCCACAGAGGCAGGGTAGGATGGGGGGGATAGATGTGAGAGGGATACCGGAATCCATGGTGGTGGGAAATGAGCACTGGCGGGAAATGAGCACTGGCGGAGGGATGGGCAATTTATCATTCTATAATAGAAACCCAAGAACAAAAATTTGTAAATGTACAACTGCACCTCATGGTATTTCACTAATAAAAATTTTAAAAAATAAAATAAAATAAAATTTGTTTTGTCTGCCAGAGATCAGCAGATGGGAACCTGAGTGAAGGCAAAAGATTAAATTGGTTGAGTTTTATTTATCCTTGAGTATATTAATTTGATTTTGGAGTCAATGTATATGACAGATTATCAAGACACAGAAATTATCAGCACTTCTCTTGTTTAAAAGTATAATGATACACTATATCTCTACCTCACATTCTTTTTATTTCTGATAGTTTGACACAAAAGATATGTCGAAGTCATAGATAAATGTAAATTATTTAAACACTTTTTTGATTATTTAAAATTACATTATAGAATTACATTACAGAGTTTCATAAATTTTAGGATTATGCAAAATCAACATGCATGTATCATATTACAATCGCTACTGAAAGGCCTACTCTGTCATTCACCATTGTTCAGTTTTTCCACTTTGATTACACATTTCCATCTGGTAACTATATAGTCTTATAGTTCTACAGTTTGTTTTTATTGCTTTGAAAAGATCAAAGTTATGCAATTTTCAACATTGCATGAAACTGGAGGATATCATGCATGAAAAGTTAGCCTTAAGGAAAGGAACAGATACAGAGAGATTTTTCTCATATATGGGATGTAAAGACACACAGCAAGGTAGCAACAAAGGTTCAAGGGCAATGTAAGGGGAGAACTGAACCACACAATTGAGTCAGAAGATTGGGAGTGAGGGATTCTGGGGGTTTGGGGGAGAGGGAGGGTTTAGTTTTTGAAAGAATGAGAGTGTCATGTTGGAATTATGTTTATGAGAAACCATTATTAATTGAATTATAAATCATAGAATATAAATAATGTTTTAGACGTTTGTCTGTCTCATTTTATTCTTTTAATTTGCTTTCTACGTATGCCACTTATATATGTACTTGTATGATGCCTATCTTTCTCTGCTTGGTTTATGTCACTAAACATAATATCGTCATGTTATCCATTTTTATACAAATAATAAGAAGATTTCACTTCATACAACTGATTAGTATTCCATTGCTTTACCACCTTTCATTTTCAAAATTTGTGGTTTAAAAGATACAAATATTGGTTTTAACAAGGCTCTGGTGTCTTAACAGATGTGATAAATACCAGGTTTTTCACTCTATGGCTTAGAGGCCAGCTGCACTCTCTAGGAGTAAAGGCAGAGCAGATAGAGAAGGGAGCACCAAATAAATGGTGCTGGGAAGATCTGACCAGGATGGGAGCTGCCTGCTGAAAGTAGTTTATGGACCGAACATGATTGCCACCCAATGTCTCTTCTGCAGACCACAGCTCCCAAAAGGAGAGATAGAACTAAAGGGAGTGCCCTACCAAAGAGGCAGTCTGGGATGGGGGCTGGGGGCTGGGAGGAATACAGTGATTGGTGGGAGTGGAGATTGGGCACTGGTGGTGGGATGGGTACTCGATCATTGTATAACTGAAACCCATGCACAACAACTTGTAAGTCTACAACTGTACCTCATGGTGATTCACTAATAAAACAAAACAAGACAAAAAATTTAAAAAAAAAAGAAAATTGCTCTTGTGTTTACTAGTCATTTTACTAGTCATTTACTAGTCATTACTAGTCATGGACATATCTCTCTATTATGACTACCTAATGTGAGTAGCTGGAATGGTAGTTTTCACTTTAGGTACCAGAGGGTTGCCTTAGACAAACACTGAAATGATATACACATTTTATTTATTCTAATATATTTTTCACAAATTGAGGAGATTCATCGTAGTTAATTGGTTGATAATAAATGTTATGAAGTTTGAGATGCTGTCAAATGTGGTTGTTTTGGGGAGGGGCTGGGGGTTGAAGGATGGCATGGGAAAGAGTGGGAAGTTATAGAGAGGACAAAGGGGGAATAGACAAGACTCTGAGAAAGAGAAACTTGGTCCAGGGTTATAAAGGCCATAAGAGGAGTAATTGCATGGGCCTGGTGAAGAGTGGGTTAGGATCAGAGGAAGAGTATAGCTGATAGGGCATTTGCTCTGCAAGCAAGAAGGACCCAGTTCAATTCTTGCAATCCTTTAGGGTCCCCAGAGACGCACCAGATGTGAAACTTGAGCGCAGAGCCAGGAGTAAGACCAGAGCACAGTCAAGTATGCCCCATCCCTGGTGTCCTCCAAAAAAAACAATGGGAGAAATGGCACGGTCTGGGGGTTTGGATTAAAAGAACAAGGTTTACACATCAAGGTTCAGTCCTCCTGAACCTTGTTTTTATTGCCTATGGGTATTATTTTTACACTTGATCACTTGACATCCCCTTACTCATTGATTTGCACGGGCGGGCACCAGTAACATCTCCATTCGTTCCTCTTGGTTGCTAGTGTAGCCCAATGGTGTCTGCTCACTCCAGAAACACAAAGAGCCTCAAACCATCGTTAAGGGTCTTGATAAAAAAGTCTGACCGTCTCATACATGGGCGACCACATGATCTTTTGACTTCCCATGCAATCCAGTTGGTAATGACTCTAGTTCAGTGGTCATCTCCAAATCGCATTACATGTCCAGCCCATATGATTTTCAAAGCCTTAGCCAACGGAACAGTCTCCCTGATTCTCGATCACCGACCAACGACTGAACTTTGGATTCCTTCCCTCACTTGAGTGAAGCCTGATAGTCCAAGCATAGCTCTTTTGGTTCCTCTTTCCTTTTTCTTTTTTTCTTTTGCTTTTGGGTCACACCGGGCGATGCACAGGGGGTTGCTCCTGGATCAGGCACTCAGGAATTACTCCTAGCTGTGCTCAGGGGATCATAATGGATGCTGGGAATCGAACCCAGGTTGGCTGCGTGCAAGGCAAATTCCTACTGTGCTATTGCTCCAGCCCCTCAATACCTCTTTGGGAGACCTAAATAGCGTTCTCACCCTGTTTCCATAGGGACCACGTGTCTAATGTATGTTAAGGCAGAAAGAATAGTGGAGTCAAAGAGATGTGCCCGGAGCTGGCGGTTCTTCATGCTCTTAGCTATTTCTTTGACACTCTTGACGGCATTCCAAGCTGTTCTCTTTCTCTTGCACAACTCAGGTGCCAGGTCGTTTGTCATGTTGAGTTCTCGACCTAGGTACATATAATTGCTGCATTCAGAGATGTTCTTTTATTTGAGAGTGAATGGAATGTTAGGAACGAGTTCCTTTCTCATGAACATTGTCTTCGTGGGATTCAGCTGCAGTCCGACATTCCACACTTACGGGCGAAGTCGGCCAGAATTTCTACCACTTGTCTAATATTTGGTATTATGAGAACGATGTCATCAGCGAAGTGGAGGTGGTGTAGTTGCCAAACTTCTTTCTTCACTCCTGTTCCTTCCCATTCTAGTCATCTCATGATGTATGTGAGTTTGAACGACCTGTTTGGCTAGGGCTTCTATGACTGCTTCCATCTCAACAGAATCAAAGGCCTTCTTTAAATCAGTAAATGTTAGACAGAGTGGCATCTTGAACTCCCGAGAAACCTCAAGGAGCTCGGTTACTGTGTGGATATGGTCGATCATGCTTATTCCTTTTCAGACTACGGTTTGTCTCATGGTTGTCTTTCATCTAGTGTTCTGCCAATCCTCTTCTGGATAACTCGAGTGAACAGCTTGTAGAGGATGGACTATAGGCAGATTGGGCAATAGTTGCCAAAGTCGTGGATGTCTCCCGTCTTGTACAGTAGAACAGTCTTGCTGGTTTTCCATTGGGTCAGAAACTTGCATTCAGACAAGTAGCGTGTGAAGAGCCGAGCCAGTGTATGGATGAGTACTGATGGCAGATTCTTCAGGTGTTTTGATCTTACCTTGTGTGGTATGGGTCCTGTTCGCTTCTTTACTGACAAAATGTCCTGTCAGATTTCGGAAGGGAGAATGTTGGAATCACATATCCTTCCTGTGGAATTTGGTATGTGGGCAGGTGGACATGGGTATTGAAGAGATCCGAGTAGAAGTCATGGATAATATTCTCCATTACCCTCACGGAAGATGTGATAGATCCATCAGGACTTTGGAGGGCAGTCATCTTGGTCTTGTAGTTGGTAAAGGACAAGCGGGTGTTTTGACTACTTTTCTCGGCTTCTGCTGCATCAGCCAGCACTGCTGGTCTTCTCTCTTTGGGGTCTTCCTTTATTGCTTCTCTGCACTGCTTTGCGATCTTGAACATTAGCTTAGGGTTGCCTGAGGCTCGTGCCAAGCCACATTGGCAAATGGGTGCGCTCCCTTCCCGAAAAAAAGGAAGAAAAGAAAAACATATAACTGATTCTTGAGTAACATAGAGGTTAAGGGTGCTAATTCCTATATAATTTTTGAAAGCCCCAAATTTAATGTATAGTCTGCTATTGACCAAGCCCCGCATCTTTTCCCGCTGAACTCGACACCCTCCACAGTGGGACACCTTCCCCAGACACCTAGAGCAGCTCCATGGGACTGTCCATCACCTAATCAGCCCCTCCCCTCCAGGTGGGTAGGGGGAGCATAAGCCAGCTTCACTGCTCCTCATCCTAATCCCCGCGCATTTTCCTGCAGAACTGGACACCCTAAATCAGGGGACACCTGCAGCAGCTCCATGGGATTTTTCCATCGGCCCTCCTACATTCCAGGATCCTGGGTGGGAGTGACCCTGCGATGGGCCAGGGGCGTGGCCACCATGTAGGAGGCGTGGCCTCCCAGAAGTGGGCATGGCCACCTCCTGGATGGGCAGCCACAATTATATTTTCCAATTTGGGCACTCAGGACTTTCATCCCTCACTTTGTCGCCTAATATGACTAAGAATGTCTGACCACCTCTACTAGAATACAACAACATCCCACTCGCCTACTCCATTTCTAATAAAAGACCAGTATGAAATGTGCTGTACAAGCACAAATGTAAAAAATACCTCCTCCAAAGCTTCACTCAATGTCGGTTTTAAAACAAAGAATAAGGCCTGATTGAGAAGAAGGTCGGAATATAGAAAGGGAGAAGGTTGGCTACCATCGACAAACCTTATCCAAAATCCTTTCCCATGATAAGAGAGAACAGTACCTGTGATTTCAGGGGTCTACCTCTAGGATACCATAAAAACATGAAGAAAGAGCGCAAATCTCCACCACAAGGAGAATATGAAGAAAAGAATCCCGAATCCTCAAACGAGGTTGTCCACAATTGCGCTCTCTTTGATAAGGAATTCCAGGATAAAATGCAGAGGGTGTTCAAGGATCTACTCAAAGAATCAATGGAAGAGATACCCAAAGACTAAAAGAAGAAAAGAAAGAAACAATAGAACAGATAGTCAAGAAAATACAGGAAGAAAAGAGAACAGAATTTAAAAAAAGCTACAAAAAGGAGAGTCACAAATAAAGGATTCAGTGGATGGAATTAAAAAGGCAGTAAGTGCCCTAAACAATAGGATAAGTGCAGATGAAGAGAGGATCAGCGAGCTTGAAGATGAGCAAGAGAAATCCCATCGGGAACAACAAGCAATAGGAAAAGACCTCAAAATGACTCTAAGGAGAATCAAAGTACTAGGGGATGACGCCAAGAGGAACAACATTAGAATCATTGCAGTACCAGAAGGACAGGGAGAAAACCCCAATGAAAAAAGCTAGAATCAAAGAAACCATTGCTGAAAAGTTCCCAGAGTTAAGGAAAGCAGACATCCAGATCGAAGGAGCCAGAAGGGTACCAGCTAAAGGAGACCCCAGAAAAAACACTCCAAGGCATATCATAGTCAGAACGATGGATGCTGTGGACAGAGACACAATATTACAAGCAGCAAGGTCAAAGAAGGAAATTACATACAAAGGAGCACCCCTTATATTCACAGCTGACCTATCAGTGGAAACACTCCAAGCCCGAAGGCAATGGTGGGATATAGTGAAAAAATTCAATGAAATGAACGCCTCACCGAGAATACTCTATCCAGCTAAACTCTTACTCAAATTCGATGGAACAATACACCAATTTTTAGATAAACACAAGCTGAGGAACTTCATACACTCCAAACTAAATCTAAAAGTAGGACTAAAGGGGCTCCTGTAAGATAAGAAGGAAAACACGTGTAAATCAACTCCTACAGGAAGATGGCACAAAACCCCATGACCATAATCTCCCTTACTGTCAATGGTCTAAATGCACCTACCAAGAGACACAGAGTGGCAAAATGGATCCAGAAACAGAAACCAACATTCTGCTGTCTACAAGAAACTCATCTGAACAATCAGAGCAAACACAGGCTCAAAGTGAAAGGATGGAAAACAATCCTGCAAGCAAACAGCTCCCTCACAAAAGCTGGGGTGGCCACACTAGTATCCGACAACATTAATTTCAGGCTGAAAAAGATTAGAAGGGACAGCGAAGGCCACTTTCTCTTCATCAAGGGGTACATTCCACAGGAAGAAATCATACTCTTAAATGTATACGTACCTAATGAAGGAATAGCTAGATACTTAAAACAACTGCTAACAGAATTTAAAGAGGACAGTGGTAGCAACACAATAGTAGATGAGACTTCAACAATACCTTATCACCTCTGGATACATCAACAAGAACAAAACTCAGCAAGGAAACATTGACTTTGAATGAAGAAATATAAGAGAAAGGACTTATAGACCTATATAGGGCTTTACACCCCCCAAAGAAAGAATACACATTCTTCTCCAGTGCCCATGGAACATTTTCCAAAATAGACTATGTGCTAGGCCACAAAACATACCTCAATAGAATCAGGAAGATAGAAAGAGTATCAACAATCTTTTCAGACCATGATGCACTGAGGATAGATGTGAATCACACACAGACACGGACACCTGAAAACTAAACAAGTCACTGCTGAACAATGAGTGGGTCAGGAAGCACGTCTAGGAAGAAATCAAAAGATAACTAGAAACAAATAAGAACGATGGCACGAACTACCAGAACTTATGGGATGCAGCTATATCCCTATTAAGGGGAAAATTTATAGCTCTTTAAGCATATCTAAGGACGAAAGAAAGGATGCACATAAGCAACTTGACTTCATAGCTCAAGATCTTAGAAAAGGATCAAGAGAAGGAGCCTAAATCGGGCTGAAGGAAAGAGATCATAAAACTTAGAGCAGAAATAAACGACATGGAAACCTAAGAAACAATCCGAAAGATCAATGAAACCAAGAGCTGGCTCTTAGAGAAAATAAACAAGATAGATAAACCACTAGCAACACTCACAAAGAAAGAGAGAGAGAACACTAATAAACCGAAACAAAAATAAAAATGGAGATATCACAACAGAAACCAAAGAAAATCAAAAGATCATCAGAGACTACTTTGAAAGTCTGTATGCCAAGAAAAAAGAGAAGTTAGAAGAAATGTATAAATTCCTGGATTCCGATAATCTCCCAAATCTGAGTCAAGAAGATATAGAATACCTGAATATACCTAGTCACATCAAGGAAATAGAAACTGTAATTAAAATTCTTCCCCAAAACAAAACCCCAGGTCCAGATGGATTCACTACCAAATTTTTCCAAACATCTTAAGAGGATCTACAGCCAGTCCTTCTCAAACTTTTCCAGGAAATTGAAAAAACAGAAACTCTTCCAAACAGTTTCTATATAGCCCATATCTCTCTAATACCAAATGGAAACAAAGACACCACGAGAGAAGAAAACTACAGGCCGATATCACTGATGAACACGGAGGAGAAGATTCTGAACAAAATACTAGCAAATAGCATTCAACAACTCATCAAAAAGATCATACACTATGACCAAGTGGGATTCATCCCGGGCGATGCAAGGATGGTTTAACATTCGGAAATCAATCAACATAATCCATCATATCAAGAAAACAAAGGATAAAAATCATATGATCATATCAATAGATGCAGAGAAAGCAATTGTCAAGATCCAGCATCCGTTTATGATGAAATCCCTCGCCAAATTAGGGATAGAGGGAACTTTCCCAAATATAGTTTAAGCCAGCTACCACAAGCATACGGCAAGCATCATCCTCAATGGGGAAAAACTGAGAGCGTTCCCCCAATATCAGGAACGAGATAAGGATTCCCACTCTCTCAACTGCTGTTCAGTATAGTACTGGAAATACTAGCAATAGCAAGTAGGCAAGAAAAAGAGATTAAGTCCATCCAAATAGGAAAGGAAGAAATCAAGTTCTCACTATTCGCAAATGATATGATACTATACTAAGAGTACCCTAAAAACTGTACCAAGAAACTTCTAGAAATGATACACTCGATTGTAAATTACAGGTATAAAATAAATACCCAAAAGTCCATGGCTTTACTATATACAAATAGTGAGAGAGAACAAAATGACAAGATGAAAACAATCCCATTACAATTGTATGCAAGAAAATCAACTACCTAGGCATTAGTTTAACTAAGGAAGTAAAGGAACTGTATAAAGAAAACTACAAAACGCTGCTTCTTTAAAATAAAAGAGGACGCGAGGAAAAGGAAAAATATCCCCTATTAATGGATCGGGAGAATTAATATTGTCAAAATGGCAATACATCCCCAAGCACTGTACAAATTCAATGTGATCCGTATTAGGATACCCACGACATACTTCAAAGAATTGGAACAAACACTCCTGAAATTTATATGGAACAATAAGCCCCCACGAATAGCTAAAGCAATTCTTGGGAAAAAGAAAATGGGAGGAATTAACCTCCCGAACCTCAAGCTCTACTACAAGTAGTAATAATTAAAACAGCATGATACTAAAACAAAGGTATAGCTGCAGACCTATGGAACAGGGTTGAATATACTGACATCTCCCCTCAAACATATGATCACCTAATCTTTGAGAAAGGGGCAAGAAATGTGAAGTGGAGTACGGAAAGTCTTTTTAACAAATGGTGCTTGCAAAACTGGATGACTACATGTGAACTACTGGAATTCGATCTCTGCCTAACACAATGTACAAAATTAAGATCAAAATGGATCAAAGACCTAAACATCAGACCGGAACCCATAAGGTACATTGAAGACAAAGTTGGCAAAACCCTCCATGACTTTGAAGCTAATGGCATTTTCAAGGATGTCACGTCACTGGCCAAGCAAGTGAAAACAGAGATAGACGAATGGGAATATCTTAAACTAAGAAGCTTCTGCACCTCAAAAGAAACAATGACTAAAATACAGAGAGAGTCTACAGAATGAGGAAGGATATTCTCCAAATACACATCTGACAAGGGGGTGATATCAAGTATATACAAAGCACTGATTGAACTCCACAAGAAGAAAACATCCAACCCCATCAAAAAGTGGGGCAACGAAATGAACAGAGACTTTCTCAAACAAGAAATCCGAATGGCTAAAAGGCACATGAGAAAATGCTCTACATCATTAATCATCAGGGAGATGCGGATCAAAACAACAATGAGATATCATTTCACACCACAGACACTGGCCCACATTTAAAAAAACAAAAGCAACCTGTGTTGGCATGATGTGGTGACAAAGGGACACTCCTTCACTGCTGGTGGTAATTCTGACTGGCTCAACCATTTTGGAAAACAGTATGGATGATTTCGGAAAACAGTATGAATGATTCTCAAAAAATTAGAAATTGAGCTCCCGTCTGACCCAGCAATACCACTCCTGGGAATATACCTCAGAGAAGCAAAAAATTAGAGTGAAGTGACACCTGCACTTATTTGTTCATTGGCGTACTATTTACAACAGGTAGAATATGGAAAAAAAAAAACCCGATTGCCTGAGAACCGATGACTAGTTACAGAAAATTTGGTACATCTACACAATGGAGTACTATGTAGCAGTTCGAAAAAAATGAAGTCATGAAATTTACTTACAAGTGCTACTCCGTGGAAAATATTATGCTAAGCGAAATGAGTCAGAAAGAGAGGGACAGACATAGAAAGACTGCATTCAACTGGGTAACATAAAGTAGCAAACTAAGAGAATAACAACAAGAACAGCTGTGATAAATATCAGTTTGTTCACTCCATGGCTTAGAGGCCATCGGCACACTCTAGGGGTAAAGGCAGCTCAGATAGGGAAGGGAGCACCAAATAATGGGTTCTGAGAAGATCCACCCAGAATGAGAGATGCATGCTGACAGCAGTTTATAGACAGAACATCATTGCCACCCAAAGTCTCTCCTGCAGATCACAGCACCGAAAAGGAGAGATAGAAGAAAAGGGAGTGCCCTGCCACAAAGGCAAGGCAGGATGGGGGATAGGGGGGTGTGAGGGATACTGGGAGTGGTAGGGGTGGAGAATGGGCACTAGTGTTGGGATGGGTACTCGATCATTGTATAACTGTAACCCAAGCACACAACTTGTAAGTCCACAACTGTAACTCATGGTGTTTAACTAATAAAACAAAACAAAACAAAACAGAAAAACAAAACAAAACAAAATAAAACAAGAGAAATATCTAACAATAGCAAAGAGGACTGTAGTACTCAAACAGTTTAGAAACAGGAACATTGGCAAGTATTTTTGAATAAGCATCCAGGAGAGAATATAGCATTGTGAGTGAACAAATCTAATCTATGGATTCATCTCATCCTCGAAATGGAAAATGACAATCTGTTACAGTTACAAATTTCGAAATAAGATATATACCATCCACTTTTTTGCTGTGTATCTATGCTTTGACAAGTATTATTTTAATTTTTAAATTTACTTTAATTATTAAGACAGTATTTCCCTGCATTAAACTATTTAATTAAATGTTTTATTAAAAATGTTTTTTTTGCGCGATTATTTTTTTTTTATTAGTGAAACACCATGAGGTACAGTTGTAGATTTACAATTTTTTGTGCTTGGGTTTGATTATACAATGATAAGATACCCATCCCTCCACCAGTGCCCATTTTCCACCACCATGGATAATATCCCCCCCACCCCCATACCCCCATCACCCCCTACCTCTGTGGCAGGGCAATCCCCTGTGTTCTCTCTCTCCTTTTGGGTGTTGTGGTCTGCAAAAGAGGCATTGAGTGGCAAACATGTTCAGTCCATAGTCCACTTTCGACATGCATCTCCCCTCCTGAGAGGGTCCTCCAAACACCCTTTATTTGGTGCTCCCTTCTCTGTCTGAGCTGCCTTTTTCTCTAGAATGCCCGACTGGGCACTAAGCTATGGAGTAATCCTCCTGGTGCTGATCTCAGCTATTCTTGGGTATTAATCTCATATTTTGTTACTTTATATCCCCCAGATGAATGCAATCTTTCTATGTCTATCCCTCTCTTTCTGACTCATTTCGCTTAGCATGATACTTTCCAAGTTGTACCACTTGTATGTAAATTTCATGCTGCATCTTTTCTAAGAGCTACATAGTATTCCATTGTATAGATGTACCAAAGTTTCTTTAAACAGTCATCTGTTCTTGGGCATTCAGGTTTCTTCCAGTTTCTGGCTATTGTAAAGAGTGCTGCAATGAACAAACAAGTGCAGATGTCACTTCGACTACACTTTTTTGCCTCTCTGGGATATATTCCCAGGAGTGGTATTGCTGGGTCAAATGGGAGCTCAATTTCTAATTTTTTGAGAAACGTCCATACTGTTTTCCAGAAGGGCTGAACTAGTCGACATTCCCACCAACAGTGAAGGAGTGTCCCTTTCTCGCCACATCCGCACCAGCATTGGTTGCTTTTGTTCTTGTGAATGTGGGCCAGTCTCTGAGGTGTGAGATGGTATCTCATTGTGGTTTTGATCTGCATCTCCCTGATGATTAATGATGTAGAGCATTTTCTCATGTGCTTTTTTGCCATTCGGATTTCTTCTTTGAGAAAGTTTCTGTTCATTTCATTGCCCCATTTTTGGATGGGGTTGGATGTTTTCTTCTTGTGGAGTTTAACCAATATTTTGTATAATCTGGATATCAACCCCTTGTCAGATGTGTATTCGGCGAATATCCTTTCCCATTCTGTAGACTGTCTTTGTATTTTGGTCACTGTTTCTTTGGAGGTGCAGAAGCTTCTTAGTTTAAGATAGTCCCATTCATCTATCTCTGTTTTCACTTGCTCGGCCAGTGGCGTGGCATCTTTGAAGATACCATTAGCTTCAATGTCATGGAGGGTTTTGCCAAGTTTGTCTTCAATGTACCTTATGGTTTCTGGTCTGATGTTAGGGTCTTTAATCCATTTTGATCTTACTTTTGTACACGGTGTTAGGCAGAGTTCTGAGCCCATTTTTTTGCATGTAGTCGTCCAGTGATGCCAGCACAATTTGTTAAAGAGGCTTTCCTTACTCCACTTCACATTACTTGCACCTTTATCAAAGATTAGATGATGATATAATTGAGGGGAGATGTCAGTTTATTAAACCTTTTCCATTAGTCTGCAGTTCTGCCTTTGTTCCAGTACCATGCTGTTTTAAATATTACTGCTTTGTAGTACAGTTTGAAGTTCGGGAGGTTGATTCCTCCCATTTTCTTTTTCCCAAGAATTGCTTTAGCTATTCGTGGGGGCTTATTGTTCCATATAAATTTCAGGACTGTTTGCTCCATTTCTTTGAAGAATGTCGTGGGTATCCTTATAGGGATTGCATTGAATTTATACAATGCTTTCGGTAGTATTGCCATTTTGACAATGTTAAGTCTCCCTACCCATGAGCAGGGGATATCTTTCCATTTCCTCATGTCCTCTTTTATTTCCTGAAGTAGCGTTTTGTAGTTTTCTTTATACAGGTCCTTTACTTCCTTAGTTAAGCTGATTCCTAAGTACTTGATTTTATGGGGCACAATTGTGAACGGGATTGTTTTTTTCAAGTTGCTTTCTTCTCTCTCACTGTTTGCATATAGGAATGCCATGGACTTTTGGGAATTGATTTTATAGCCTGCAACTTTACTATATGAATCTATTGTTTCCAGGAGTTTTTTGGGGGAGGTTATTGGGTTCTCTAAGTAGAGTATCATATCATCTGCGAATAATGAGAGCTTGATTTCTTCCTTTCCTACCTGAATGCCCTTAATATATTTTTCTTGCCTAATCGCTATTGCAAGTAATTACAGTACTATATTGAACAGCAGTGGAGAGAGTGGGCATCCTTGTCTCGTCCCTGATCTTAGAGGGAAGGCTCTCAGTTTTTCCCCACTGAGCGTGATGCTTGCTGTAGGCTTGTGGTAGATGGCTTTAATTATGTTGAGGAAGGTCCCCTCTATACCCATTTTGGCTAGGGTTTTCATCATAAAGGGGTGCTGGATCTTTTCAAATGCTTTTTCTGCATCTATTGATATGATCATATGCTTTTTATCTTTTCTTTTGTTGATATGGTGGATTACGTTGATTGATTTCCGAATGTTGAACCATCCTTGCATCCCTGGGATGAATCATACTTGATCATGGTGTATGATCTTTTTGATGAGTAGTTGGATTCTATTTGCTAGTAGTTTGTTGAGGACCTTTGCATCTATGTTCATCAGGGATATCGGTCTGTAATTCTCTTTCTTTGTGGTATCTTTGTCTGCTTTTGGTATCAGTGTGATATTTGCTTCGTAGAAACTGTTTGGAAGTGTTTTTGATATTTCAATTTCGTGGAAAAGCTAAAAGCGGATTGGGAGTAAGTCCTCTTTAAAGATTTGGAAGAATTCACTAGTGAATCCATCCAGACCAGGACTTTTGTGCTTGGGGAGACTTTTTATTACCATTTCAATTTCCTTGATGGTGATAGGTCTGTTCAGGTGTTTCAGGTCTTCTTGGTTCAGCCTTGGGAGGCTGTAGGAGTCTAGGAATTTATCCATTTCCTCGAGGTTTTGATGTTCCGTGGCATACAGTTTCTCAAAGTACTCCCTGAGGATCCTTTGAATTTCTGTAGTTTCTGTTGTAATGACCTCCTTTACATTTCTGATTCGGTTTAATAGGGTTTTCTCTCTCCCTTTCTTTGTGAGTTTTGCTAGAGGCTTATCAATCTTGTTAATTTTCTCGAAGAACCAGCTCTTGGTTTCATTGATCTTTCAGATTGTTTTTTGGGTTTCCATCTCGTTAATCTCTGCTCTGAGTTTTAGTATTTCCTTTCTCCTGTTTGGGTTGTGCTCCTTTTTTTAGTCCTTCTCCAAGCTCTTAAGCTGTGAGGTTAGGTTACTTATGTGTGCTCGCTCCTCCTTCCTGAGGAATGCTTGTAGAGCTATAAACTGTCCTCTTAACACAGCTTTCGCTGTGTCCCATAAGTTTTGGTACCTCGTGTTCTCATTTTCATTCGTTTCTAGGAATATTTTGATTTACTTTTTGATTTCCTGTCTAAGCCATTCGTTTTCAATAGAGCACTGTTTAATTTCCAGGTGTTTGATTTAGTTTTCTGTTTTTGTGTGTGATTTACTTCTAATTTCAGCGCATTATGGTCTGAGAAGATTGTCGTTACAATCTCTATCTTCTTAGTTTTTTGGAGGCATGTTTTGTGGCTCAGCATGTGGTCTATCTTGGAGAATGTTCCATGTACAGTTGAGAAGAATGTGTATTCAGCTTTTTGTGGATGAAGTGTCCTGTATATATCTACTAAGTCCCTTTCTTCCATTGTTTCCCTCAGATGAAGTATGTCCTTGCTAAGCTTGAGGCTGGTTGCTCTATCAAGAGGTGACAAAGCGGTGTTGAAGTCTCTCACTACTATTGTGTTGCTATTGATGTCTTTTTCCAAATCTATGAGTAGTTGTTTTAAGTACTTTGCTGGTCTCTCATTAGGTGCATATACATTTATTATTGTAAGTTCTTCCTGTTGTACAGATCCTTTGATCAATAACAAATGGCCTTCACTCTCTCTTATGGCATTTTTTCACTCTGAAATTGATGTGGTCTGATATTACGATGGCTACCCCAGCTTTTCTACAGGAGCTGTTTGCCTGAAGGATTGTTTTCCAGCCTTTGAGTCTGAGTCTGTGTTTGCTTTGACTATTGAGATGTGTTTCTTGCAGGCAGCAGAATGTTGGGTTCAATTTTCTAATCCATCCTGCCACTCTATGTCTTTTAATTGGTGCGTTTAGCCCATTGACATTGAGAGAGATTATTGTTATGGGATTTTGTCCCATTGTTCTGTTGAAATTTGGTGTATTTGAGGGGCCTGTCTTGCCGTAAAGTAGCCCATTTAGTTGTTCTTGTAACCATGGTTTTAGTTGTTCTTGTTAACCATGGTTGTTCTTGTAACCATGAAGTTCCTGAGCAGTTGTTAGTCTGTGAAACTGTGTGCTGTTCCTTCTATTATGAATGAGAGTCTCGCTGGTAAAGTATTTTTGGAGAAGCATTTATTTCACTGAGTTTTTTCACTATGTCCCACCACTATTTGCGGGCCACGAGGGTTTCATCAGAAAAATCAGCTGTGAATTTTAAGGATGCTCCTTTTTAAGACATTTCTTTCTTCTATCTTGCTGCATTCAGAATTTTGTCTCTGTCTAAGGTTTTGGTCATTTTGATAAGAATGTGTCTTGGGGTATTTTTATTCTGATTTCTTTTAGCTGGTACTCTTCTGGCCTCCTGAATGTGGTCACAAGTTTTCTTCAGTTCTGGAAACGTTGGAGCAATGATGTCTTTGACAGTTTCTTCTTCATCAAGGTTTTAAATGTCTTTCTTTAAAAGAAATATTGAGGCCAAAGAGCTAGTGCTGTACGTAGAGGGTTTTTACCTTGTAGCAGCTAACCTGAGTTCAGTCCCCAGAACCCTGAGCCTGCCAGTTGTGATCTCTGGATACAGATTGAGAAGTGAGCCCGGAGCACATCTAGGTGCACTACCTCCCCACAAAAAAGGAGGAAAAGAAAAGAAAATATATAAATGATTCTTGAGTAACATAGAGATTAAGGGTGCAAATTCCTATATAACGTTTGAAAACCCCCAAATTTAATAGATAGTCTGCTATTGACCAAGAAGTTGGTTTATTATTTGTATTAACTTACATTGTCTGCAAGTGGTGCTATGTGTGGTCTGTAAATCTGTAAATTTGATACATTTAAAAAATTATAATGGATTTTATAATAGACTTTATAATACATTTGTATTTTATGTTTAATAAGTGATAAATTATATCTCTACTTTGTGGATTATTTGAGCCATAGTATGTGGTGCTTGGGACTTCAGACTCTGTGCTCAAGGGTCATTCCTGGTGGTGCCAGCCATTAATTTGAGTTGACTGTGTGCAAGGTACGTGCTTTAACCCCTATACTAAGTCTGGGATCCAATCACATAAATTATTTGCATATATTTTATTCATGCATAGCATAACTTTTCTTAGATTTTTGATTTTTCTAGGATATATTGATCATCTTTAATTATTCCACATCAATACCAATGTCCAAAAATGTTTCAAAATATAATTATTGAAAAAAAATCATATAGACGTTCAAATTTGTGTTGTTTGTGGGATAACTATATTAAGAAGAAATAGAACCACAAGAAACATACAAGTAAAATGAAGGTACATTTCTTTGGAGTCTTTCAATTATGTATTTATACTAGCATATATACAAGTAAAATTCTTAAAATATAAATTTCAGTGACTATTAAATTTTTGAGTTTTTTATAATTATAATGTTTTACTGCTAAGTCTATATTTATGTGAACATTTATATCTATTTGTCTAATTTTCTGATTGTTTACTTAAGATCAGTAGTTAAAGCTAACTTACTGATGAATGGGTGTGTGGCTCAGGGCTAAGAAACTTGGCTTGCATGTATGAAACTTTGGGTTGGCCTCCTGCAAGGCAAATGCCCTACCCACTGTGCTGTAAACGTTATATAAAATATACTAATAATAAGACCTAATGATGTTGGTGAACAGTGCAATATAAATGATTATTTAGTAATTTTCTTGATTTATTAATGAAATATGTGGGCTCTTGAGTATAATGGGAGTATTTTTCTAACATAAAGTCTGACGAAGGTGAAACTGTTATAACTGTCTTGTAGGATTCCATGTCCCTATTCTGCTTCATTCTACCTCTATCTCTATCCAATCCGGTCTTCTTGGGAATCTGACCTCCTGTTTGCTATCCTCCACCTTTCAACTGCCTACTTTATGACATCATTCTCCCACCCAACCAACCAACAACTGATAGAATCTTGGGGTTCCCATGCAGTTGTTTGTAAACAAAGTTGAATAATCATGACAAGTGACCAGTGACCAATAGCTGGAATGGTAGGTTCCAGTTTATGTACAAGATGGTTACCTTAGAAAAACACTGAAATGCCATAAACATTTTATTTATTCTAATATATTTTTAACAAATTGAAGAGATGCATCGTAGTTCATTGGTTGTTAAAAAAAAGTTCTAAAAGGGAATGTACCGCCACAGAGGCAGGGTGGGATGGGGTGGATGGCGGGGGATATT
The DNA here is from genome assembly GCF_029834395.1 of Sorex fumeus. Lineage (NCBI taxonomy): Eukaryota > Metazoa > Chordata > Mammalia > Eulipotyphla > Soricidae > Sorex > Sorex fumeus. The sequence goes on from NW_026606203.1 coordinate 2,232,368, forward strand.
ATCCATGGTGGTGGAAAATTGGCATTGGTGGAGGGATGGTATTTGATCATTGTATGACCGAAACCCAAGCGCAAAGATTTTTAAATCTACAACTATACCCCATGGTTCTTCACTAATAAAAATAATGATTAAAAAAAAGTTCTGAAGTTTGAGATGCTGTGGTTGTTTTTCGGAGAGGCTGGGGGTTGAAGGATGTCATGGAAAAGAATGAGAAGTTATAGAGAGGACAAAGGGGAATAGACAAGACTCTAAGAAAGATAAACATGGTCCAGGGTTACAAAGCCCATCAGAGGAGAAATTGCATGGACGTGATGAAGATTGGGGTAGAGTCAGAGGAACAGTATAGCTGACAGGGCATTTGCCAGTTCTTGCAATCCTTTAGGGTCCCCAGAGACTCACCAGATGTGAAACTTGAGCGCAGAGCCAGGAGTAAGACCAGAGCACAGTCAAGTATGCCCCATCCCTGGTGTCCTCCAAAAAAAATATGGGAGAAATGGCATGGTCTGGGGGTTTGGATTAAAAGAATGAATTTGAAATAGTCTAAAGAAGGCAGATGAGTCTAAGGTGACCGGAAGAAAGTTAAAATTCTTTCATGGAGGCTGTGTTTATGCCTCATAGTCACCTTTGGAAATAACGAAATTTGAGACACATCTCTAAAAGGTTTGGGTGGTCTATTAATAAATGATGGCTGGGGGATGCGAACACATAAAATGGGGAATGAACCTTCCAGAGGAGTGGTCAACGCCATCAGAGTCATTCAAGGATGACTCTTAACAGGGCCCAAGCCAAGAGAACAGTTGCAGCATGAATCCCCAAGATCAGCGACTGGGAAATGTAAAGATAAAACACCATGTCCTCGGGCCCTCTGTTCAGCACCCCTAGCTGCACCATTTCACTTATTCCCAACAATATTCAGAGTCGATTTCACGGTGACAATTTACTAGCTAGTTTCAACAATGAGGTCCATTGCCTCTGTAAGTCTTTGGATTTGTAAACTCCCCACGGTGGCCAAGCCTGCTTTCAGGCAACGACATCCGGACATTTCTGGCTGGGCCAGCTTAAATTATATTACCTTGAGGAGCTTCTCTGTGGTGTTCCTTGGTCTCTGGTGCCTGTAGCCTTCTCTAAACATCGCTATTAACTGCAGCTCACACAAGAACCAACGTTATCAATAGCTTTGGGGCTGTATTACGGGATGAACTGGACTAAGACATGCGCTTTAGGGCACCACTCCCAAAGCGGTTGGTACCGCTTGACCTTGAGCCTGGATGGTGGTGGTGGAAAGCGATGGTTTTAGGAGAGTTCATGGGGTAATGGATGGATGGATGGATGGAAAGGGAACCGTGAATGGTAGGGAACTGGACAGCTGGTGATCTTATAGGAGAGATGGTAGATGTGTTTTAATTACGTTAACATGTTATTTGGAAATGATAAGCAAAACAAACATATGAAAACATGATAGGTTCCAAAGAACAGGTTACATATCAGACCGAGAGAGCTGAAAGGGCTGGCATTCCTTCTGGAGCTTTCAATTATACCATTTACTAAAGATGGTATTTTCACATCACTTACCTGTGGAGAGAAATAGTGAGAAAGAGAATGCCACCAGAAAAGCAAACTGGATGACCACGGTTCATAAAAGCCAGGTGGAAGGTGTTCACATGGATCCCAAGTGCCAGTGGGTTAACAGGAACATATATTTCACTACGTCTGCTTAGTACCAGTAACTACTTTGGTGGAAATGGAGGAACACGAATGCAGTTTCTGACAGACCTGAGACTAAACTGCTAACAAATTTTCCACGGATAGGTTAGTTCACTGGCAGGGAAGAGAACAACTTGAAAAGTCTTTTGCTACCTTTCATGTATGGCTAGAGGAAAATGCTCCCAGTAATCTCTCATAACTAACAAGTTTCAACTCCCCTGAAGGAAAGTTGTATTCACTGAGGATAAAATGCTGGGAGAAAAGTCTGAAATGATGGGAAAAGAGACAATAAGTGCAAAAGGAGGGACTTGAAATTTAGCAAAAACAAAGCTTGAAACAACAAGATCTAGTGAGCACATGATTTACTGGGAATGGGATCTGAGGAGGAAAAGAGTGATATCAGGGATGTGAACAAGGAATATCCAAGTTAAGGAAGACTTAGCTAGCTGATTGCCCCATGGGCAACATGGTTCCAAGACTACCAGAATTTTCCAAGGAATTTACTTTAATTTTCTTTCTTTTATATTGTCTATTACAACATGTATTCTTTGCCTTCTTCAACGACAAAGAGTGTTCATTTCTTTCTCAATATTCTGTTCACTTGTGTAAGCATCTTAATCAACTGCTGGATAACAAAATTATTTGATCAGATGTATTATTTACTATAATATTTAGTTGAGATTACTGAAAATTAGGTCTAAAGTGAAGTTTGTTTTGATTGGTAGAAGTAGAGTAGCGAGGACTAGGGATGGAATTAGAGATTTTGGGATACCACATTTAGTTCCTAATAAAACAAGTAAAGGACAGTGTCCCAAATAAGGTAAGGTAAAGGTAAAGGCCCTCCCGTTGATCGTCGATTTGCTCGAGCGGGCCCAGTAACGTCTCCATTGGAGACTTTGTTGTTACTGTGTCTGGCATATCGAATACTCTCGGTAGCTTGCCGGGCTCTCCGAGAGGGGCAGAGGAATCGAACTCGGGTCGGCCATGTTGGCCGTGTCCCAAATAGTCTATTGAAAAAGACATCCATCTCTATTTAACATGGAAATTCAGCATATTTTATATTAAATTACAAATGAATTTATATTCTTGTATTTGGTCTTTTAAAGACATTCAAGATTCTTTCAGGAAACAAACACTGCCTATGAAATCATAACAACTTAATCATAAAAACCTGATAACTACTTAAGTTTCCAAGAATGTCAGTGCTAAGAATTATTTCCCTTGATATCACTAGAGCATATTATAGGCATATGAATACATCTGTGTTAATAAATAATTGATATCTAATTTAGAGTCTCACCATACATGGTTGTGGGTATTGTGACATAGTTATATATATTTTCATAATTTTGCAATAAGACCTCTGGGTGTGAATCCTTGAATCATAAATACCTTTTAGTATATTCCAGCACCAACACCTCCCACCTTAGTTACTATATATATGACCTCCTTTGGAGTCATTTGCTTTTTTCACTTTGTTTTAGTCCTTCTCTCTCTCTCTCTTTTCAAATGTGAGTTATCTTCTTCAAATCAAGGTGCTTGTATTTGCTGTGGCAGTTTTAATCTTTATGAGTGATTCAAATTTTATTCATTTATTTTTTAATTAAATCACCATGAGATGGGCCATTACAAAGCTATTTTATGCAATTTAATTTTTAATCCTTTCAGTGAAGCCAGGGAAAATCTCTTACTCGGGAAATTCAGAATTTCCATATTTTAAGTGAATCAAAACTGATTATTTTTGTATGTTTTTAATTTTTTATTTTTTTTATTGAAAAGGGACCACCAAATAATGGGTGTTGGGAGGATCCTCCCAGGATGGGAGATGCATGCTGAACGTAGACTATAGACCAAACGTGATTGCCACTCAATGTCTCTTTTGGTATGTTTTTTAGATAACTGTTCCCTTCTTCTGTTTGCTTAGGTCCAGGACTTTGACTCTTCCCTCGCTGTTCTTTCAGGAAGCAAGAGAGATGTCTTCAGGAAAGAAGAGCAGCTCAGCAGGCTGAGTCCCTTGGATGGGTTTGGTGCCATCTTCTTTCAGAAATTGATTTATTGTTTCTTACCAATCTTAAAATGGGTTGGGATTTAAAATGAAGGTCACATGAAGAACTGAATGCTGAAAGGAGGAAAGGGATATGCATGATAACCTTTCAGTACCGGTATTGCAAACCATAATGTCCAACAGAAGAGAATGGGGTGGGGGTAGGGGCGCAGAGGAAGAGACAGACAGCGACACAGATAGAGACAGAGACAGACAGAGACAGAGAAACAGACAGACAGAGTCAGAGAGAGAAGAAAAGTGTCTGCCATAAAGCACAGAGGCTGGCTGGGGGTGGGTGGCAGGAGGGAAAATGGGGGCATTGGTGGTTGGAAATGTACACTGTCATGAAGGAATGGATGTTGGAACACTATGACGGAAACTCAATCACAAATTTTTAGCTGTGTATCTGTGTAATTGTGCATTTAATTAAAAAAATTTAAAGAAAAAAATAAGGTTTCAAATGAAAAATTTGAGAGATTTCTGATGAAAGAGGCATTCTGGCGGAAACCTCACTGCTTGAGCAACAATACTAGTCCCTAGTTTTGGAAGGTGCACAGCGCCATTATGGGGTGTGTATGGGCCTGTGTCTCATTCCCTAAGTCTCTCAACCCTACTGCTAATCCTGTTCCTTTCCCACACGTGAAGAGAAATCTTCACCTTGGTTAACAGCCTTCTTATAAATCAGAGACTGTGTGATAAGAAAGACAGCTTTCAGCGAGGGCAATTTCAAAGTTTCAAAAATTCCCAAATTAAAGCAGTCAGAAGTAAAATCCCTGTTGTGTCCCTATCTGTAAGAGTGAGCTGCACACACTCTTTATAATAGCCAGAATATGGGGAAAACCTGAGTGCCCGAGAACAGAAGATTGGTTAAAGAAACTTTGGTACATTGACACAATGGAGTACTAGATAGCAGTTAAAAAAGATGAAGTCATGAAATTTACATACAAGTGGTACTACATGGAGAGTATCGTTAAGCGAAATGAGTCAGAAAGAGAGGGACAGACAGAGCAAGATTGCATTTACCCGGAGAATATAAAATAACAAAATAGGAGACCAACTCCCAAGAGTGGCCGAGATTAGTGTCAGGAATTTTTCTTCATACCTTGGAGACCAGCCACACACACTAGCAGAAAAGGCAGCTCAGATAGAGAATGGAGCACCAAATTAAGGGTGTTGGGAGGATCCTCCCTGGATGGGAGAGCATGCTGAACATAGACTATAGACCAAACATGATTGTCACTCTATGCGTCTTTTGCAAACCACAACACCTAAAAGGAGAGAGAGAACAAGGCGAATGCCCTGCCACAGAGTCAGGGTGGGATTAGGGGATGGGGGGTGGGAGGGATACTGGGATACGTGGTGGTGGGAAATGGGCACTGGTGGAGGGATGGGCATTTGATCATTGTATAATTGAAACCCAAGCAGAACAATTTGAAAGTCTACAACTATACCTCATGGTGTTTCGCTAATATAAATTTAAAAATTAAAAATAAAAAAATGGAAGATAAAGTAAAAATGAAACAAGAGAAAGATCTAACAATAGCAAAGAGAACTATACTACTCAAAACGTTGAGAAACAGGCACATTGGGAAGTATTTTTAAATAAGCATCCAGGAGAAAATATAGCATTGTTCACGAACAAATCTACTCTATGGATTCATCTCATCCTTGAAATGGAAAAGGACAATGTGTTACAGTTACAAATTTGCAAATAAGATATATACCATCTATTTTTGCTATGTTTCTATGCTTTACCAAGTATTATTCTAATTTGTAAATTTACTTTAATGGTTAAAACAGTATTTGCCTGCATTAAACTTTTTAATTAAATGTTTTATTAGAAATGACTTTTAATGATTAAAAAAGTTTTATTCACATGTCATTTTCTAAAAGAAATATATAGGCCAAAGAGCTAGTGCAGTATGTAGAGGGTGTGTACCTTGTATGGAGCAAACCTGAATTCAATGCCCAGAACCCTGAGCCTGGCAGGAGTGATCTCTGGATACAGAGTCAGAAGTGAGCCCGGAGCACATCTGGGTGCGCTACCCTCCCCACAAAAACGGAAGAGAAGGAAAGAAAAACATATAACTGATTCTTGAGTAACATAGAGGTTAAGGGTGCTAACTCCTATATAACTTTTGAAAACCCCCAAATGTAATAGATAGTCTGCTATTGACCAAGAAGTTGGTTTTCTAATAGTATTTAATTCCATTATCTGCAAATAGTGCTATGTGTGGCCTGTCAATCTGTAAATTTTGATACATTTAAAAACTTTAATGGATTTTATAATAGACTTTATAATACATTTGTATTTTAAGGTAGTAAGTGATAATTTATATTTATAATTTTGTGGGGTATTTGGGCCATAGTATGTGGTGCTTCGGACTTCAGTCTCTGTGCTCAAGGGTCGTTCCTGGTGGTGCTAGCCATTAATTTGGGTTGACTGTGTGCATGGTAAGTGCTTTAACCCTGTTACTAAGTCTGGGGTCCAATTAAATAAACTATCTGCATATATTTTATACATGCATGGCATACTTTTTCTTAGATTTTTTTTATATTTCTAGGATATATTGATCATCTTTACTTATTTCACTCCATACCAATGTCCAAAAATTTTCAAAATATAATTATTGAAAAAAATCATATAGAAGTCCAAATTTGTATTGTTCATGGGATAACTATATTAAGAAGAAAATAGAACCACAATGAACATACAAGTAAAATGAAGGTACATTTCTTTGGAGTCTTTCAATTATGTATTTATATTAGTCTATATACAAGTTTTCAGGGTACCTTAAATATCCAACCTGCACGGCAGAGCCTGGCAAGCTATCCATGGTCTAAGGCAAATAGACCAAATTGATATGCCAAATCCAGTAATAAATGGATCTCACATCCCTAACCCTGAATATGCAGAGTCGAGAAGGATATGGAAGGAGAGGCTGATAAAATACCAAAGCAGAAATAGGCTGCCAAAACGTAGAAAAACAAAAATGATTGTCTGTACTTTTAATGCTCGTACGCTGGCATCTGCTGCATCCATTGAAGACCTTATGGTACAAGCGCGAAAGATCAAGTACAACATCATTGGTCTGACCGAAATGAGAAGACATCAATCACATCATGCCGTTTTCGACACTGGAGAAGAACTGTTCCTTGGAACATGTGATAAAAGAGGCGTCGGTGGTGACGGTATCCTTGTCAACACAAACTTAGTCACGAGCATTGATTCATTCGAATGCCTAACAACCCGAATTGGACTATTACACTTGAATAAATGTGGCTCACTACCGGCAGTTTCTATCTTTGTTGTCTATGCACCAACATCCAGTTATGGTGAAAGAGAAACTGAGAAATTCTACATGGAGCTGGAGAAGTTCTATAAAGAAGATTACACCTTCTACAAGTTCATTGTCAGTGATTTAAATGCCAAGGTAGGACCAAGAAGATCAGTCGGTGAACTCCACATCGGGAATCATGGCCTGGAATGGAACGAACAGGGTGACAGACTGTCTGAGTTCATCATGTCAACCAAAACCTTCCATGGTAACTCACAGTACCAAAAGGCTGAATCTAAACGTTGGACATGGGAGTCTCCCAATGGAGGGTTCCACAATGAAATAGACTACATCATATTCAATCCGCAGTTTTGCCTAACCGATGTTGCTGTTGTCCCAAAATTCCAAACGGGATCAGACCACTGTCTTCTTCGTGCAAAATTCTACCTCACAGAACGAGGAGAAAGGAACACAAGGTTTAAGAAGAGGACTCCCAGAACAACCACCAACTGGGAGCTCTTTGGCTCTGTTGCGGCAACATGGGAAGATGCCGTCATTGACAACATTGATGAGGAATACGATCGAATGATTCAACACCTCCATGATTGTGCAAAGAATGCCAAGAGAGAGATAACCACAAAAATCCGCCTTTCTTTGAACACTCTTGAACTTATTCGCCAACGTGGCTTGACACATGCCTCAGGCAACCACAAGCGAACATCCGAACTGGCAAAACAGTGAAGAGAAGCCATCAAAGATGACCTCAAAAACAGGAGAGCAGCAGTACTGGTAGATGCGGCAGAAGCTGGGAAAAGCATTCGTAATGCCCGCCTGTCCTTCACCAACTAGAAAACCAAGATGACTGCCCTACAACATCATGATGGATCTATCACATCTTCCAGAAGGGCAATGGAGAAGATTATTCATGACTTCTACTCAGATCTCTTTAATAGCCACGTCCACTTGCCCACATACCACATACCACATGATGAATATGTCTTTCCCAAAGTTCTCCCTTCCGAAATCCAACCTGCCATCTCGTCAGTAAAGAAACAAAGAGCACCTGGCCCAGACAAGATCAGACCTGAACACCTGAAGAACTTACCATCAGTACTCATCAATACATTGGCTCGGCTCTTCACACGCTACCTGTCTGAATACAAGGTTCCATCCCAATGGAAAACCAGCAGGACTGTACTACTATACAAGAAAAGAGACATCCACGACATTGGCAACTATCGCCCAATCTGCCTATTGTCTGTCATCTACAAACTATTCACTCGAGTCATCCTGAATAGGATTAGCAGAACACTAGATGAAGGACAACCATGTGAACAAGCTGGATTCCGAGAAGGATTCAGTACCATCGACCATATCCACATGATTACTAAGCTCATTGAGGTTTCTCGGGAGTTCAAGATGCCGCTCTGTCTAATGTTCATTGATTTAAAGAAGGCCTTTGATTCTGTTGAGACGGAAGCGGTCATGGAAGCCCTAGCCAATCAGGGCATAAAAAACTCAATACGTCAGGATCCTTCGTGAGCTCTCTTGCAGATTCACTACCAAGATCTCACCATTCTACAAAGAAGTAATCATCCATATCAAGAGAGGGGTTCGGCAGGGTGATACCATTTCACCAAAACTCTTCAGTGCCACCCGCGAGAATATCATGCGATGACTGCTATGGGAAAGCATGGGAGTGAAGATAGATGGTCGGCAACTACACCACCTCTGCTTTGCTGATGACATCGTTCAAATAACACCAAACATCAGCCAAGCAGTACAAATGCTGAACAACTTTGACCATGAATGTGGAAAGGTTGGACTACAGCTGAATCTTACGAAGACAATGTTTATGAGAAACAGCCTTGTTCCTGACGCTCCATTCGCTCTCAACGGAACCACCATCTCCAAATGCAACAGTTATATATACCTAGGTCGAGAAATCAACATGATGAATGACCTGGCACCTGGGTTGCGCAGGAGGAAGAGAGCGGCTTGGAATGCCTTCAAGAGCATTGAAGAAATAACTAAAAGGACAAAGAACCAGCAGCTACGAGCACATCTCTTTGATTCCACTGTTCTTCCTGCATTAACATATGCCTCAGAGACCTGGACCCTACGAAAACGGGATGAGAACGCTATTCAGGTCTCTCAAAGAGGAATCGAAAGAACAATGCTTGGAATATCACGATTCACTCAAATGAGAGATAGAATCCGGAGTTCTGATCTTCGTCAACGCTCAAGAATCAGGGACGCTGTCTCATTTGCCAAGACATCAAAAATCAGATGGGCTGGACATGTAATGAGGTTTACAGACAACTGCTGGACTAGAGCCATTACTGATTGGATTCCACGGGACATCAAAAGATCACGTGGATGCCCACCTACAATATGGTCAGACTTCTTCATCAAGAACCTAAATGATCGGTTTGAGGCTCTGCATGTTCCTAGAACGAACAGATACCATTGGGCTACGCTAGCACGCAACCAGGATGAATGGAGAGGTTACTGGCACCTGCTCGAATAAATCGATGAATAACGGGAATTAAGTGATTAAGTGATATACAAGTATAATTTTTAAAATAATCAATTTCAGTTACTATAAAATGCTTATTATATTTTATAATTGTAATGTTTTCCTGCTAAGATTACATGGATGTGAACATTTATGTCTATTTTTCTACATATCTAATTGTTTACTTTAATAACAATTTTTAAAAGCTAACTTACTTATGAACGGATATGTAGCTCAGGACAAAAGAACTTGGCTTGCATGTATGAAACTTTGGTTTCTATTCTTTACACTATAGAAACAAAAGCAAAATCATTAACTGTGGTTGGAAATATGCCTCAGTGGTAAAATATTTGCCTCACATTTCTGAGGTTATGGGTTTGATCCCTGAATTTCCATCTACACACACAAAAGCTAACTTACAACAAAGTATCTCACTGGAGACCTAACTGGGCCCGCTCAAGAAAATCGATGAAGAACGTGAGGACAGTGACAGTGACAGTGACTTAAAGAACATTCAACTGCTTTAAACTATATATTGCGTAACTATTATAGAGATTTAACTCTCAATAAAATAACGTGAAAAGGTCTATTTTCTAGCATCTTTGCTAGGAAGAGATATTACCTGATTTTTAAATATTTGTATTTTGGGGGGAAATTTTAATTTCTCATTTTAATTTGTGCTCTTTGTCTACTAGTGAGCTTGAAAATTGATCTTGTGTGGGACTACATGGAAAATATTATGCTAAGCGAAGTCAGAAAGAGAGGGACAGACATAGAAAGATTGCATTCATCTAGGTAACATAAAGTAACAAAATAAGAGACAAACACCCAAGAACAGCTGTGATAAATACCAGGTTGTTCACTCCATGACTTAGAGGCCAGCTGCACTGTCTAGGGGTAAAGGCAGCGCAGATAGAGAAGGGAGCACCCAATAAAGGGTGCTGGGAAGATCTGCCCAGGACGGGAGATGCCTGCTGAAAGTAGTCTATTGACTGAAGAGGATTGCCACCCGATGTCTCTTCTGCAGACCACAGCACCCAATGGGAGAGATAGAACAAAAAGGACTGCCCTACCAAAGAGGCGGTGTGGGATGGGGGATGGGGGGTGGGAAGGATACTGGGATAGGTGGGGCTGGAGATTGGGCACTGGTCATGGGACGGGTACTCTATCATTGTATAACTGAAACCCAAGCACAACAACTTGTAAGTCTACAACTGTACCTCATGGTGTTTCACTAATAAAAAAAAACAAAACAAAAATTAAAAAAAGGAAATTGCTCTTGTGTTTACTAGTCATTTACACTTCTTTCAATAGAGATTATATGATCATGGTTTATGCTTATTTTTACTATTGAAGTTGAATAGCTAAATACTGATTTATTTCACAGCACTAATTTATTAAAAACATTCATCCTTGGCCTATCATATTAATTGCCATTATTTGTTGGTTTTGCTTGTTTTTTGATCACTTAAATTGGTTTTGGTCCTTTTCTTTCAGATAGAAAAAGTTTGACACAAATGAGCATATGTTTTTCTTTATCTTCTAAAGTTTTAAACTGAGAACAACTGTTTGTTTTGTACAAAAAAGATACCTGTGCATTTACTGTTTCTTCTCATTTTATTTACGTTTTAACACGTCTCGACTCATCTACATCTTATCATAGTAAGTGCTTTCATATTGAAAGACACCACCATTTTTTTCAATCATAGCACTGTAGCACTGTCCTCCCACGGTTCATCCATTTGCTTGAGCGGGAAGAAGTTAACATCTTACAACAAATTGTGAGACAATTTATCAATGGTTTTGGCCTATTGAATAGGTCATGGGTAGCTTGCCAGGCTTTTGCTATGTGGACGAGATACTCTGGGTAGCTTGCCGGACAGAGGAATAGGAATCAGGCTTGGCCTCCTGCAAGGCAAATGCCCTACCCGCTGTGTTGTAAACGTTATCTAAAATATACTAGTAATACCAAATGTTGTTTCTTTAACAGTACAATATAAAATATTATTTCGTAATTTTCTTGATTTGTTAATGAAATGTGTAAGCTCTTGAGTATAATGGGAGTATTTTTCTAACACAGGAGTCTGAGGAAGGTGAAACTGTTATAAGCGTCTTGTTGGATTCCATCTTCCTAGCCTACTTCATTCTACCCCACTCTCTATCCAATCCGGTCTTCTTCTTGGGAATCTGAACTCCTGATTGACTAGCATCTACCTTTCAACTGTCTACTTTATGACATCATTCTCCCACCAAACCAGCCACCAACTTGTAGAATCTTGGGGGCCCCATGCAGTTGTTTGTAAAAAATTTGATTCATCCTGGCAAGTGACGAGTGACCAATGACCAATCACCAGTGAGCAGTCGTCCGTACTGAACACTTGCGGTCTTAAACCGCTTCAGTGTTCAGACGCACTCACGTACCGTCTCCTCTTCTCGTCTACCTTTTCATTGGTATTTCCTCTTCTCTGACCATGTCAGGTAAGGAATAATACTTTTCAAAGCTTTTCATTAGATTTATCATCCCTAAACTTAGCATTCAAGGAAAAACAGCACGTAGTAATGAAAGAAAGCATTCAAGTAGAATTTTATAAGCCTCATTTTAGCTTGACTTTGACATTTGCTGTGTGATTTTAGACATTTGTTTACTTTCTCTGACATACAAAGTGTTTTTCCTCATTGATTACATTATATTTTAGACATATTTAGGAGCTCAAATACACACACACACACACATATATATATATTTATATATGAGGGTTGATTCTCTGCGTTTCTTTTTCCGTTTAATAGTGAATTTTACATGATATCCATTGAAAACAAGTAAATCAGAGACAGTATTTATACAGAAACAGAAAATACAGATGCTGTGGAAAACTGTTAATATGTACTAGCATGTGTTCTCTGTAATGGTATCTCCACTTGTATTTATAATTCAGTATTTTAAATATAGTGATATTACAAAGTAATAATAATTGATCTTTGAGTTTTCTATTTAAACCGGTAATAAGAAAATATGGGGCATGGGGAAGGTGTGGAGTGCTGAGCGGTAGGGAGACAAGCCCTCAAAGGTAAGAAAGTTTGGGATCACTTTCATCAAACATTGAACAATCGAAACCAAGACGATATGAGACAGAAAAAAATAGGAAAGAAAGAAAGAAGGAAAGAAAGAAAGACAGACAGACAGACAGAAAGAGAGAGAGAAAGAAAGAAAGAAAGAAAGAAAGAAAGAAAGAAAGAAAGAAAGAAAGAAAGAAAGAGAGAAAGAAAGAAAGAGAGAAAGAAAGAATAGGGACAGCGATTATCAAGGAAGGGGAAAAGATTTGGACAAAACGTTGAAGAGAACCAAAGACAAAATCAAAAAAGAAAGAATATGTATTAAATATGCTGAGATATATCCACTGAGAGCAAGATAAAAGGTAAAGGTAAAGGCCCTCCCGTTGATCGTCGATTTGCTCGAGCGGGCCCAGTAACTTCTCCATTGGAGACTTTGCTGTTACAGTGTCTGGCATATCGAATACTCTCGGTAGCTTGCCGGGCTCTCCGAGAGGGGCGGAGGACTCGAACTCGGGTTGGCCATGTTGGCCGCGTGTAAGGCGAACGCCCTACCCGCTGTGCTATCGCTCCAGCCCGAGAGCAAGATAAAGCAATTTATTTCAATAAATGCCAGGACTAGAAAGTATACTATGCCTTGAATAGGGTTCCAGTAGAAAAAGCAGTTTATCAGAAAGCCATCCTTGCTGGCATTTTTCCTGATTACCATCTGAGAACACAGTAGTTGGAACTTGAGTATAAACATGCTTCAGAAATGATGCTCCCCATAAATAGCTAATAGTGCTCATCTAGGGTGGTGGAAGACACAGAATCTTCAATGTTTTTATTACGTTATGGTTTTTAAGTACATGTACGCGCTGCCTGTTAAAATAAAAAAAATGGTATATTCTAACTTGAATCAGGAGATTTGATTCATTTGTGTGGTAAGTAGGTTCCAGGTTAAAGCTGCTTGTCATCTTTACAAATCTTATTTCATGTGATTTTTTTCTTCGTAACATGAGAGTACTTTGATAATAGTCAACTTTTGTTTTTAGATCCTAAGAGGAAATAGAAAAATCAAGTCTCACATGACTAATTACACATTTTTGTCATATTTGTGAATTCTGAGTTTTCTTACATTAAAGATATTTTATTGGATTTTGGTGCTCGCTCATTTATTAAATATTGAGAAGAAAGTTTTCCTGGTTGATAAAGATAATTCTAATCTAGGGGTTGAAAGTAAATTTGCAATATTTTGTGATCACTTTATAAATGGTCATTTCTGTTTCTTGTGTGATCAAGTGAAATCCTCTGCTATGTTTTACACATGTTGTTTGCTGGTTAATATTCAATGGTACAGATGAGAATAATTTTTTTGTATTTTCAAAGTTTCTTTCTGTATTTTACTCATTTAAAACATTTCTTGTCTATGAAATACAATCATGTTTATTCCTATTTTCTTTTTTTTATGTTTATTTTCCTATTTACCATGTAGTTACTGGTAAATCCTTTCTCTTTAATGGACTGGTTAAGTGTGCACTCAAAAATCACCTTCTATTCCATTTTTTGGCTAGCAGTTTTTTCTACAATAGAATACTGTCTTCATATGGTATACGTGGAACAATTTATTAATAACCTTATTAGACTGTTTTATTTGCTTTTTTGGGGGGAACCCATCTACTGTTATTCAAGGCTTACTCTTTGGTCTGTTCTCCATAACATACTGTACTATGCTGCTTGCTACAGAGCCCAGATTTCATTAATATATATATACTTCTTTTTCAGTTCTGTGATACTTATTTTTCATGATGTTTTCTTTACACTTCCTCCTATGTAAATCACATGATAGAAAAATTATATTTGTGTATGCATTATTATTCTTATTGTTATGTGTACCTACATTGTTGATATACAACTTAAGACACAGAATTTAAATAAAGTTTTCCTTCCAAAAATGTTTCTTGGGAAAAACTCAAGTAGTCATTTTTGAAGTGGATCAAAAATCAGGGTAACCTTCAATGCATCAACAAGGTTAAGTCGTATGTGAACCGTAAGTAACAGGTACTCATGGCACAAGTCAAATGGAAACCTGATGATTACAGTGATAATAGTTGTAAAGACCCCAAATGCCTATATTAATGTAAGGTATATTCCTTCTGGTTTCTGGCCTTGTAGTGATCATGCAGGGTCCTGGCCAAAAGTCCACATGCTTTAGGTTGCTTAACCTGGAAATTCATAAGGGATAGAGAGAGAGAGTACTGGAGGGGATAAGGCACTTGCCTTGTACACAGCCAATTCAGTTGAATCTCTGTCACAGCATACACTCTCCTGAATGTTTTAAGGGGTCACTCCCGAGTGTAGAGCCAGGAAAAGCCCAAGATCACTGTCAGTTTTTGGTCCAAACTCTATACCACCCCACGCCCAATAAGAATTATTGGAATATATGAAATCTCTTTGCCTTCTCTGGGCCTCAGATTTCTTTTTGTTGAGAAAATGTTACCCATTCTCTTAGACTTCCTAGTTTGAAAAAGCTTCCATTCTAGGAAATAGCATAGGAGTCAATAGGAGAGCAAGCTAAGGAGAAACTATCTGTAAGCAAGAAATCCAGGTACAGACACGATCACCTGGTTCTTCTACAGTTCTGTGTTTACTTTGAGAGCACGATACCAAATACACAAAGTGCCCAAAGGTTCCAGGCTTTGAATCACCCCAAGTGGTTGGAATTTTGGAAACTCAGTTGACTGTTTGTAGTAGAAGCATCCTGAGGCTTAAATTTTAAGTTGAGATTGTTCCTCTCAGCGTTGAAGGAGATTATTAGTCTCACAGATTTTTTTCATCATCCTCTTGTTCCTTACAGAAAATTTTCAAAATCCATCTGTATTGGGAACTGCACATACTCTGCAGCTTTCCCTTCCCATGGTGAACAATGCAGCTTCCCGAACAGGAAGTGTCTGCAACTACTCCAGAGTATCTGCTCCAGCTGGTAGTTCTGCTTGGCTCCTGCCCTCAGCCTCTGGCACCTCTTTCCAACCCCTGATGGGTAGTGCCTATCTTTACCAACATTTCAGCACAGCAATGCTGTCTGGAGTGTTTCACCAGAGTCATATATCCACCTCAGCTGCTTCCTACCCGAGTGTTTTGGAATGGGATATTGCAGGAAGTGCTGAAGAGAAGTCTTCCATGGGAGACTTTTCTGTGACTGTCCTTGCCCAAGACACCGCTGTCTCTTCCATGTCTATGGCAGCTCGCTATGAGAAAATCCTAGATACCAACAACACGGTGTCTGTGTACCCATCACTTTCTGCCAGTCTTGTTTAGAGAACACCATCTCTGGTTCCACATCAGAGTCAAAGCCTGTCACTTCCCTACCAGGAAGGAAGCCAGGTGTATTACTATCATCAAGGAATTCTGGGAACTTTCCTGTCTGGCCTGCAGTCCTATTACTCCATGTCATACACAGGGTAAAAGGGCTCTGCCCCACAAACTTACAGCAACTCATCGCGAGAAATGGTTATGTTTCTCAAGGAGGTCCAGCCCCCAAATAACCAACCACCAGGCTTCTCCTCTGGAATCGACTTCTCTCTGTCTGCTCAACCCATCACAGAATCGAGTTATCAAGTTGAGTACACTAAGAAAAGGGAAAGAAATTTAAACAATTGGGGTCAAAAGAGAGGAAAACTGTCCATAGTTAGGTGGTATTTAAATACACTGAGATTTTTAAATTTAAAAAAAAAACTCAGTTCATGTTTACTCCCCTCACTCATTTTACAGCATGTTATTTTCACACTCAACATAAGAGCTCCTAATGGAGATTGGAAGGTATGATAGTATAATGGACATCTAGCTTTCATATCATGAAATTTTAGGAGCACACAAAAAGATTCCACATTTTTCCCTAGTTGTTTCATTTATTTTTTAATTTTTATTAGTTAAACATCATGAGGCACAGTTGTAGACTTACAAAACATTGTGCTTGGATTTCATTTATACAATGATGGAGTACCTATCCCTCCACCAGTTCCCATTCTCCACCACCATGGATCCCAGTATTCCTCAGACCACCAATACCCCCCATGCCACCCAGCCTGCCACATTTTTCACTGTTCTATGTCAGCAGTCCTCCAGAATTGCCACACTAAAAGTAAAATACATGTCTTAAACTAGTATTTTTTTTATTTTTTACGAAGTTTCAGAACTCTTATTGTAATGGTACCACTTTAACTTTCCCTTCTATTAATGAACAGCAAGGTTCTGAATAAACTTGTGGTTCAGAGATTCTGTCTCAAATCATCAAACCTAGCATCTGTACTTCAGAACAAATATCATGCTGAAGTAAAGCTTCATTCATACTCTTATTCTATGATATTAACGTCCTTTTATTTTTCCATGATAGTGAATAAATTGAGAGTAAAATTCATTACAATGTTAAGCTCTGTATGGCACTCATTAGTTTAAAAATCTCTAATATTTTTTTTAAAAAGCTTTTGTTTGGAAGAGTTTGAATCTGTGTCATAGCCCAAAGTGCTCAGGGATTACTCCTGGGTCTCTTCTAGGGATTACTGCTGATGATGCTTAGGAGATCATATGATATGAAAGATCAAACAGAGGTCAGCTCTGCGCAGGGCCAGTGCCTTACCAAATGGACTATCCTTCTGTCCCGTGTCTCTTAGTTTTAAATGCAGTTTACACAGAAACTCTTTCAAATACAAATAAAACTAAAAACAGCAGCAACACATGACAAACAGGAAGAACTACAACATTTACCTCCAATCCTTGAGCACAGGGCCTTGTCCATTATCCGTAGAATACCCAGTAACAATGCCTTGCCTATTGCTGGTAGGTGCACAGTTGTTGCAAATATATGTTAACAGGAACATATATTTAATTAACTCTGCTTGGTACCAGTAACTACTTTGTTGTAAATGGGGGGGAAAAGAACGCAGTTTCTGACTGACCTGAGACTAACCAGTTAATAGATTTTCCCAGGAAAGGGTACTTGACTGGCTGGGAACAGAAAAACGTGAAAAGTGTTTTGCTACCTTTAATGTGGAAATTGATCCCAGTAATCTCTTAAAAATAACAAGCTTCAACTCTCGAAGGAATGCTGTATTCACTGATGAAAGAATGTTGGGAGAAAAGTCTGAAATGATGGGAAAAGAGACAATAAGTGCAAAAGGAAGGGCTTGAAATTTGGGTTCCTCTGAAAACAAAGCTTGAAACAACAAGCTCTGGTGGGAACATGATCTACTGCGAATGGGATCTGAGGAGGAAAAGAGTGATATCAGCGATGTGAACAAGGGAAATCCAAGTTAAGGAAGACTTTTAGCTAGCTGACTACCCCATGGGCAACATGGTTCCATGATGACCAGAAATTACCAATTAATTTACTTTAATTTTCTTTCTTTTATATGGTCAATTACAACATGTATTCTGTGTCTTCTTCAAACAGAATTTGGAGTATTCATTTCATTCTCAATATTCTGTTCATTGTGGTAAGCATCTTTAACAACTGCTGGATAACAGAATTATTTGATCAGACTTATTTTTTACTTTAATGTTTAGTTGAGATTACTGAATATTAGGTCTAAAGTGAAGTTTGTTTTGATTGGTAGAATTAGAGTAGCGAGGAGTAGGGATGGAATTAGAGTTTATGGGGTACCACATTCAGTTCCTAATAAAATAAGTAAAGGACAGTGTCCCAAATAGACTATTGAAAAAGATATTCATCTCCATTTAACCTGTAAATTCAGCATTTTCTATATTTAATTAAAAATGAAAGAATGTTCCTATATTGTGTCTTTTAAAGACATTCCAGATTGGTTAAGGAAACAAACACTGCATATGAAATCATAACAACGTAACCATAAAAACCTGATTACTGCTTAAATTTCCAAGAATGTCAGTGCTAAGAATTATTTCCCTGGATCTCCTTAGTGTACATGATAGTCATATGAATACACCTGTGTGGATATATCACTGGTATCTAATTTAGAGAATAGATATATAGTGATTAGATCACATAACTGAGTGTGATCTCAACTTTTCTACACACTCCCATGCCCCACACACCCAAAGACTTGTACTAATCCTTATAGATCCATGACTTTTCCTCCTCCCTTCTCCCAGAGTCTTTTAAAATTTCTTTTCAAGTACTAATGTAATGTGCTTTAGAAAATATTGAGTTAAACCTAATTGTTGTCATTTAGCTTTTAGATAGAGAACCAAGAAAATCTTATTAAAAGCGTATTTTTGTATTCTTTGAAAATGGTAATAAGAACATTATCCTTGAGTCCTCAATAGACATTATATAAAGTATTTTGTGAGGAATTCCCTGTACAAATCAATACTCGAAGAAATAAATGACTTCTCTGAATGAGAATGAACTGGGTCATTTCAAAGTATCAATCAGTGAGTCAAAGATGAATCATAGCATCATATAGCTAAAAATGATCTTGATGTAATCTAGTGAACACCATTACATTTTTTTCTTATACCAGATTGTAGCACTTTTAATTTTTTAAATTATTATCCATTTATTTTTATCAGTGAAACACCATGAGGTACAGTTGTAGACTTACAAACTTTTGTGCTTGGGTTTCAGTTATACAAATATCAAGTACCAATCCCTCCACCAGTGCCCATTCTCCACCACCAAGGAACCCAGTGACCCTCCCACCCCCCAACTTCCCCACTCTGCCCCAACTCAGGGCATACCCTTTTGCTTTTCCTTTACTTTAGGGTGCTGTGGTTTGCAATGGAGGTCAATATCATTACATTTTCAAAGAAGAAAATAGACCCCTAGATGTTCAAGACCCTGCTAGTCTCCTGGACTTCTTCCCAGCATGTACCCTGCTGCACGCCCGCCCTTTGGAAATAAGCTGGGAAGGAAAACTGGATGTTCCTTTCCTCACACTGACCTGAAAGACTCTTGCTGATTCTCAGCCACATCAACTATTTCATTTGTTTCCTGATATCACCTCCTGTCTTTTATTTTTTATTTTATTTATTTATTTATTTATTTATTTTTTCTTTTTTATTAGTGAAACACCATGAGGTACAGTTGTAGATTTACAAATTTTTGTGCTTGGATCTCGGTCATACCACGATCAAATACCCATCCCTCCACGAGTGCCCATTTTCCACCACCAGGATAATATCCCTCCCCCCCATCCTCCCATCCCCCCATCCCCCCCTGCCACTGTGGCAGGGCATTCCCCCCTGTTCTCTCTCTCCTCCTGGGCGCAGTGATCAGCCAAAGAGGCATTGAGTGGCGAACATGTTCAGTCCAGTCTACTTTCAACCTGCATCTCCCCTCCTGGGAGGATCCTCCAAACACCCTCCACTTGGTGTTCCCCTTTCTATATGAATTGTCCTTTCCCCTAGAATACCCAGCTGGCCTCTAAGTTATGGAGTAATTCTCCTGGTGTTGCTCTCAGCTATTCTTGGGTATTAATCTCATATTTTATTATTTTATATCCCCCAGATGAATGCTATCTTTCTATGTCTATCCCTCTCTTTCTGACTCATTTCACTTAGCATGATACTTTCCATATTGTACCACTTGTCCAGGTTGGTTGGAGGACCCGAGCGGAGTCTTTTATTTTTTTAAAAAAATATTTGATTTGTTTCTGGAATAGAAAGAAAAAAACTAAATGGACTAATAAAACAAAAGCAAAATCAAACCTTTACACTCTGACATCAGAATAGTCCTTACAAGAGGGGAAGTAAAAGACTAAAATGGGTCGGGGAGTGTTGTTAGTTGGTTGTGGACAGTAGCTGGATATTTGACAGTGCATGGAGCATGAAGACAGAGTTGCTGAGATGAGGAAGTCTGTACTTGAAGCGAATACACTTTGTAAACTAGTCATCACAATTATATGTCCATATGAAATTTATCTACATATGCTTTGTGCCTCCCTTGCATTTGTGTTATGCATGCCTTTATCCAGGGCTCAGAAATGCATCTGAGGGCATTCGGAAAATTAGATGAGGCCCATGTAGGGGGAGAGAATTAGTAAATAATTGGAGGAGGAAGAAATATGAGTTGGAGCTTACGAGATGTGTAAGAGGAATATATAGATATGTATGTATGTGTAAATACACATATATATGCATAAAAATATATATGGGCGGGAGTGATAGCATAGTGGGTAAGTTTGCCTTGCACGCTCAACCTGGGTTTGATTCCTAGGCTCCTCTCAGAGAGCCCGGCAAGCTACTGAGAGTAACCCTCCCGCATGGCAAAGCCTGGCAAGCTACATGTGATGTATTCCCTGAGTTTTTGTTAATAGCTTCCGTTTTTTAGAAAGCATCATAATAAATTATATTATTTAAAAATAAATAAGTTGGGTTTGTAAGTGGATTCTGTATGTTTGGAACCTGGGATGTATTTTCCTATGTAAGCTACATTAAACATGATATTTATAACAGAAATCCCATCTGCAGTACTATTCACAATAGCCAGAAGAAACTATGGTATGCCTACACAATTGAATACTACACAGTTGGCAGGAAACTGACATCATGAAATTTGCTTATAAATGGATGTACAGGCAAGAATATCATGCCCAATGAAATCAGTCACAAGGAAAGGGGTATAGTGATAGGACTACCCCTTTTTTGGATATAATAAACCAGAATATGAGACTAATACCCAAGGATAGCAGAAATACAGGCCAGGAGACTTGGTCAATCTTTGGACGCTTGCCACGAGTGCTGAAGGCGGGCATTTGGAATAAAGAAGGGACAGTTATGACAATGATAGTTGGAAGTGATTACTCTGGGTGAGAACTGAGTGCTGAAAGTAGGTAAAGGAATAAACGTGAGAACCTCTCAATATCTGTATTACAATCCATAATGCCCAAAGGATGAGAGAGAGAGAGAGAGAAAGAGAGAGAAAGAGGTGCCTGCCACAGTGTAGAGATAGCAGGCTGTCAGGGGGGGAGGGGTTTGAGGTTGGGAGAGGGAGTGGTGGGAGAGAAACTGGGGACATTAGCAATGGAACTGTATACTAGTGGAGGTTGGGTGTTGAAATATCCTATGAATGAAACTGAATCATGAAAAGCTTTGTAATGTGTGTCTCCTGCAGATTCAATACAAAAACATGATATTTAGTTTCTACCACCAAGACTAACCTATGAGTTTGCTGAAATATATTTTTATCACCTTGGCTGGTCTCATTACATGGGTGCCTGTGTGGTAATTTTTTTTTATTTTATATAGACTGAAGATACAAAACTAATAGGGTTGGGACTTATGGTGGAAGGGGAGAAGAGCACAAAAACCCTGTTGACCACAGCTCAGCAGGGTCAGCTAGCTTTCGTGAAGACAGAACTCCTTCACTGATTTCCTCTTTTTAATGTGGAAAACTGAAAAGACTTTGCAGGCTGTCAGTGTGTTGTCCCCTCCAGTTCACACTATTTTCTTTTCGATCAGAATTGTTTAAAGATTATTTGAAAAATTTGGAGCTTAATGATTTGTTCTCATATATTTCCACTACATGGTGTCAGTGGGCATTGATCCAGGAAGGCCAGCATGAAAAAGTTGAGTTGTATGTCTTAACCACCAATGCCAACACTACTGTAAGTATGGAACCCAAAGTACAATAGTTAAACTTCAAAATGTGTTTGTCAAGGAAATAGGTGGGAATGCAGGGTGAAATAGGTCATTTGTTGGTGGAGGGTTGCAGACACTGGTAGTGTAATTAGAATTGGAATATTATATGACAAAACTCCATTATAAATGATTTTGAAAATCAAAATTGCCTAAATTTAAAAAAAGAGAAGTCAACTTATGTCTATATTTCAAGAAAGCTTGTCTTAGCAAATTTTGGCAGGGAGACCATACTTGGTAGAGAGAGGGAGAAAGAAAGGGACAGTTGACAGTTGGGAAGAGAAGCCTGGATATCATGGAAGAGATGAAAGCTGATCTTAGAAGATTTGGGGCCATCAGAGTTTAGAGAGTTAAATGGTGAGACCATTGCAGTTTAGATAGTTAAATAGAGAGATTGGTTTCAGTCATCAGCAGTGTATACATAGAGAGAGCTCACAGATATTCAGGCTATATTACCTAACAAGGGGAGCGTTTTTTTCCTGAAGCACTATGTAAGGATAATATTTTGCCAGGAAGAATGATAAAAAGTTGGTTCTCTTTCACAGATTAATACATTAGAGATGAAAACTTTTATACAAAGGAATCTATCATCTTGTCCTGTTGCTCTATTTTCTTGTCATCATTCCATTCTCCCCCACAACCCTACCTAATCAGGGCTCTCGACATTTCTCAGCAGTGTCACCACATAGCCCCAGAGCATGTGTTAACTGCTGGTAGCTCACAGCCCTCATGTTTGTCCCCCATCCAAGCCAGAGCCATACTTCTGAAACCAAGGATATTTGCTGAAAGCCCGTTCTTCCTTGAAGTGGCAGTCATGGTTTACCTCTTCTTAATCATTTTGTTTACAAATTTAGATGAATGTCACTATAATAGTGACAGGGATTTTCCAAACTAAGAAAAGCATAAACATTTCCCTTTCCCCGAAGAAATTTGGGCTAGTTATTTTCTATCCACTGCTAATAATATGTGATAATTAGGAAACAGAACTGAAGTAAAAACAGGTACATTTGTCAATTTGGTGCCATGACTAGTCAGTCTGAGTATAAGTATGTATTTCTAGAAAAAAAAGCAGAAGAAAAGGAGTTGGTTGCTAGCAAAGAATGCCAAATCTCTGCCAAGAACTCCTTTGAAAATAAGAATTGTGACTATGGACGGAACATAATTGCAACTCAATGCCTCTTTTGTAGACCACAACACCCAAAAGGAGAGAGAGAACAAAAGGGAATGCCTGCCACAGTAGCAGGGTGGGAATGGGGGGATCAGTGTGGGAGGAATACTGGAATCCATGGTGGTGGAAAATGGGGACTGGTGGAGGAATGGGCATTTGATCAATGTATAATCGAAACCCAAGAACAAAAATTTGTAAATGTAGAACTGTACCTCATGGTGTTTCACTAATAAAAATTTTAAAAAATAAAATAAAATAAAAATTGTTTTGTCTGCCAGACATCAGCAGATGGGAACCTGAGTGAAGGTAAAAGATTAAATTAAGATTAAATTGGTTGACTTCTATTTTTCCTTGAGTACATTAATTTGATTTTGGAGTCAATTTATATGACAGTTCATCAAGGCACAGAAATTTTAACACTTCTCTTGTTTAAAAGTATAGTGATACACCATGTCTGTATCTCACATTATTTTTATTTTTGATAGTTTGACACAAAAGATACATCAAAATCATAGATAAATGAAAATTATTCAAATAATTTTTGATTATTTAAAATTACTTTATAGAATTATATTATAGAATTTCATAAATTTTCGGATTATGCAGAGTCAAAGTACATGTATCATATTACACTCACTACTGAAAGGCCTACTCTGTCATTCACCGTTGTTCAGTTTTTCCACTTTGATTACACCTTTCCATTTGGAAACTAAATAGTCTCATAGTTCTAAAGTTTGTTTTTATTGCTTGGAAAGATCAGAATTATGCAATTTTCAACATTGGATGAAACTAGAGGATATCACGCATGTAAAGTTAGCCTTAAGGAAAGGAACAGATACAGAGAGATTTTTCTCATATGTGGATTTTAAAGACAAACAGCAAGGTAGCAACAAAGGTTCAAGAGCAATGTAAGGGGAGAACTGATCCACACAATTGAGTCAGGGGATTGGGAGTGAGGGATTCTGGGGTTTTGGGGGGATAGGGAGGGTTTATTATTTGAGAGAATGAGGAGTGTCATGTTGGAATTATGTGTATGAGAAACCATTATTAATTGAAATATACATCATAGAATATAAATAATGTTTTAGACGTTTATCTGTCTCATTTTATTCTATTAATTAGATTTCTCCATATGCCACATATGCATGAACTTGTTGGATACCTATCTTTCTCTGCCTGGTTTATGTCACTAAACATAATATCCTCATGTTATCCATTTTTATACAAATAATAAGAAGATTTCACTTCATACAACTGAGTAGTATTCCATTGCTTTACCACCGTTCATTTTCAAAATTTGTGGTTTAAAAGATACAAACATTGGTTTTAACAATGCTCTGGTGTTTTAAAATTTTTAGTTTAGGGAAGCAAAATAGATTTTACTGAAAAACACTTAGAAACTTGTGAAACAGGTGTAGGGTGGAATGGAATATATGTTCAAGGAGAACACTTGTTTAACAAAGCAAGCAAAGAGAGACATAGAGAAAGGAAGCACGGTATTTCTTCAAGGGAGAACACAAGCTTGAGGACCAAGCCCACTCTGGTAGTTTAGGAATAAGAACTTGGAGTGGTATGAACTTAACTTGTGCACTTTACGGGAGAACCTGAGTGAAACTATTAGAAGTACGTTCAGGAGCATGATAAACTGGAGTCTGCACTTGGAGGGAGGAGGGTAGAGATTTCTTTGGGGAGATCCGGACTATGGAGAACAGTAATATTATAACATTAATGATAGTATCGTACCGTGGGATTCCAATAAAATCTTTAACAGTGGCGTCAGATATGATATCATTCTTAGGTATTTGGATTTTCTGTGGAAACAACGGGAAAGCTGAGTTTATGCACTGGATGCCTCAGCCTGAAACAAGGTCAACAAGTCATGAATGAAAAATTTCAAGTTAGATGGATCAAGGATTCTGATCCCAGTGGAAGGCTAGCTTTCGGGTGGACAATTTCTACTGATGGCCTGATGTAGATTCTGATCCTCGGACATGTAACAGAAAGGAGGTAGTGACAGGTATCCTCAGAAGTGAAGCCTCTGAGACAGAATTCATTCATGCCAACATACGGGTTATCAATGTTTGCTCATGGCTGCTACCCTTATAACATGTCATCCAATGGTTTTATGGTTTCAATTTACTGTGTAAATGTAAAGATGAAGTTTCTAAATGGAAGGTAAAAATCTGAGGCCCTCAAGATGATGAATTATGGGGATGCGGGGGGGGGGAGCTGGAGCTATACAGCATGTAGGGCATTTACCTTGCACACGGCCTACCCAGGTTAGATTGCCAGCATCCTGTATGTTCCCCCCCAAGCACCGTGAGGTGTAATTCCTGAGTGCAGAACCAGGAGTAAACCCTGTGCATCACCACGTGTGACCCAAACACACACACAAAAAAAGATGATGACTTGCCTTTAGATATTTTGAAGTAAAGTAGAAACAGCCAGAAATCTCCCCAGAAAAGAGTTCTCCTGGGTCGAAAACATCATCACCTCTAGCGTGAGAAGATACAGAAAATAAGGTTTCCATTTTATGCCAAGTTAAAGCAAGCCAGACATGATCTTGGAAAGTTTGGCAAAGGAAAGCATGGCTATAGGAAGGATAAGGTGACAACTGAGGCTTAGAGGTAAAATATACAAGAGAAGCAAAGGTCAAGAAGTAGGCGGTACAGTGGCGACAAGGTATACTAAGAAGAGCATTTTTTAAAAAATAAAATGCAATGACACATCAAATAAGACCTTTTTAAATGTTTCAGAACAGGGATATAACTCAGTGATAGAGCATTTGCCTTCCATTGTATGATGATCTGGGATTGATACTTAGCATTGCAAACAGCATTATTTTTTAATTTTTAATTTCTTTCTTGCTTGCTTCCTGGCTTGCTTGCTTTTTTGGTTTTTTGGGTCGCACCTGGCTATGTATAGTGGTTATTTTTTATTTTTAAAAAGACTTATAATTTTACCTTTTTACCTGTGGTTTAAAAGGAAATCTAAAATATTTTAGAGTAAATATATTTGAGGAAGAATAAAATTCACAGGAACTACTTAGTGTTCTTAATGATACAGGAATCAGAATTTTGAGGTTAATTGTATGGGTATTGCATAAATAATTTTTCCCCATTACGTGGGCTCTCTTTTTATCATGGGCACCATTTTTTCTAAGTTGCAGAAACTTCTTAGTTTAATGTAGTCTCATTTGTTTATCTTCACTTCCTCTTCCTTGGTCAGTGGTGTTTCATTCTAGAAGTTTCCATTAGCTTGAATGTCATGAAGGGATCTTCCCACATTTTTCTCCATATATCTTAAGAATTCAGGTATGATATTGAGGTCTTTAATACATTTGATCTGACTTTGTGCCTGGCACTATAAAGAGATCTGAGTTCATTTTTTTTTGCATGTTGCTGTCCAGTTTTCCCAGCACCAGTTGCTGAAGAGAGTTCCTAGCTCAACTTCATATTTCTTGAGCCGTTATGAAAGATTCGGTAATAATAATCTGAGGGCCAGCGTCAGGATATTTGACTATATTCCATTGTTCTGAGGCCTGTCTTTATATGAATGTCATGATATTTTGATTACTACAACTTTGTAGTAGGGTTTGAAGTTGGGGAAGGTGTTCCCTTCTTCTTTTTACCAAAGATTGCTTTAGCTCTTCATGGGAGAGAAGGTTGTGTATGAGTTTCAAGAGTGTTTAATCAATTTCTTTGAAAAATATCATGGGTATCCTTATAGAATGTGCATTAAATCTTTATAGAGCTTTGGGGTGTATTGCCATTTTGACAGTACTGAATCTCTCAATCTGTGAGCATGGGATGTGATTCCATTTCCTCATATACTCTCTTTTTTCGTGAAGTAGTGTTTTGTAGTTTTTTTTTTGGTATAGTTCCTTAACCTTTTTAGTTGATTCTAATATACTAGATTTTCTGAGGTATTATTGTGAATGGGATTGTTTTTCTCTATCTCTTTTTTCTCTTTCATTATTAATATATGGGAAAGCCATGGAGTACCGGATATTACTTTTGTAATATGCTACTTTACTAAACAAATCTATTGTTCCCAGGTGCTTTTTTGTAGATTCTTTGGGATTTGCTAAGTATAGTATCATGTCGTCTCCAAATAGTAAAAGCTTGAGTTCTTCCTTTTTTATCTGGATGCCCTTGATATCTTTTTTTTTTTTTTACCGAAATCATATGGCAAGTACTTCAAGTACTATGTTGAATAGGAGTGGTGAGAGTGGGTAACTTGTTTTGTGCCTGATTGTATTCTGGGATTCTAGCTCATTGATTTCTGCTCCAAGCCTTTAGTTTTTCCCCATTGAGAATAACGCTTGCTTTGGGTTTGTGGTAATTTGCTTTGACTAGATTGAGGAAAGTACTTTCAACTCCCATTTTGTTGAGAGTTTTTCATCATGAAGAGGTGCTGGATGTCATCAAATGCTTTATCTACATATATTGATATGATCATATGACTATCTTTATTTTATTGAGATGGTGTATTCTGTTGATTGACTAGAGAATGTTAAGCCATCCTTGCATCCCCAAGATAAACCTACTTGGTCATAGTGTGTGATCTTTTGTTGAATTACTGGATTCTCTTTGCTGATATTTTCTTGAGAATCTGTGTATCTGTATTCATCAAGGAAATAGGTCTGTAATTTTCAATTTTTGTGGTGTCTCTGTCTGTTTTGAGTATTAGGGTGATCTTTGCCTCATAGAAACTATTTGGGAGTATTTCTGATTCTTCAATTTCCAGGAAAATCTTGAAAAATGTTGGCAGCATTTCCTCTTTAAAGGTTTGAAATATTTCACTATTGAATCCATCTGGGCCAGGGATTCTGTTTGGGGGGGATACTTTTGACCATCATTTCAATTTCCTTGGTAGTGATAGGTTCAAGTATTCCAAATCTTCTTGGTTCAACGTTGGGAGGCAATTGGAATCCAAATATTTATTAATTTATTCAAGATTCTCTCATTTCCTGCTGCAAAGTTTCTCAATATAATCTCTGATGATCCTATGGATTTCTGTAGTTTCTATTAGGATATGCCCATTTGCATTTCTGATTTGATTTATTAGAATTCTTTCTCTTTGTTAATTTGAGAGGCTTCTCGTGGTTTATTGATCTTATTTATTTTCTCAAAGAACCAGCTTTTGCTCTTATTGGTCTTTTGGATTGTATTTTGGGATTCTAGCTCATTGACGTCTGGTACAAGTTTTATTATTTCCTTCCTCCAGCCTAGTTTGGACTACTTTTGTTGGTCATTTTCCAAAATCTTGAGCTCTAATTAATTCATGTAGATCCTCTCTTTCTTCCTGATGAATTCTGGCAGAGCTATACTCTTTCCTATTAACACTGCTTTTGCTGTGTCCCACAAGTTCTGGTAGCTCGTGTACTCATTCTCATTTGTTTCTGGAAACATTTTATTTCCTCTTTGATTTCTTCTCTAAGCCAACAGTTGTTCATTACTTCCCTTAAAGAAAATATTTCCTTGCTGAGCTTTAGTCTGTTTGATCTATTGAGAAGTGACAAAGTAGTGTTGAAATCTCCAACTAGTATTGTGTTGCTATCAATGTTTTTCTTTAAGTCAATTAGAAGTTGTTTTTAAGTATTTTGCTGGTCTGTCATGAGGAGAATCTACATTGAGGAGGGTGAGTTTTTTCTGATGTACAGATCCCATGATCATGAAGAAATGACCTTCACTGTCTCTTATAACCTATAGCCTGAAGTCCATGTGGTCTGATACTAGTATGGCCACTCCAGCTTTGTGGAGGTGTTCTTTTCTTTCTTGAAGAATTGTTTTCCAGCCTTTGAATTTGAGCCCATGGTTGCTTTGATTGTTCAGAAGTGTTTCTTCAGGCAGCAGAATGTTGGGTTCAGTTTTATAATTCATCTTCCCATTCTGTGCCTCTGAATTGGCACATTTAGTCCATTGACATTGAGAGAGATTGTTGTGATGGGGATTTGTGCTATCTTTATGTAGAATTTTTGTACTTGTGCGGATTGTCTTAGCTTAAAGTAGCCCTGTTAATTCTTCTTGCAACAACAATATGGAACACTTTACAAGTTTGCATGTCATCTTTGTGCAAGGACAATGCTAATCTATGTATCATTTCAATTTTAGTATATATGTCATCAAATATAGTATGAGTTAATTTTTCCATATTTTTCTCTACTTATTAATTTGAGGGTTGTCCTTACTCACTCCTATGGCAGACAGTGATTCATAAGCAAGGTATGTATTTCAAAGCAGCTTGAATAGATAGATTTAGAACTTTAATGTCCCAGAAAGAAAAATATGGTTTTTACCATATTATCTTTTTCCATACCCAAGGCATCAGTTTTACAAAATAATTCTTTTGGAAGATAGTATATGAGTCTTGTTTAATGCCCTTCCCTGAAACCTTCATTAAGACCATTAAACTAGAGCCTTTTGCTGTTCTCACCTCAGTCCCTTGTACATCTCCAGGAAAAGGTGGATGGTGTTGTCTGCAATTTGACCACCTTGAATGTAAGTCGGATTTTTCTCCTGAATGAAGAGGTGAGGAGCATATTGATGATTTCATTCCACCTTATTACAAGTTCAACTTGAAAGGAAGGTGAGACTCATGAGGCTCCTGTAAAGGACAGAAAAAAGGGTCTCAGTGAAGTTTAATGGCCAACACATAGTAGCAACACAGATGACTCAAAGTAGCCTGTGTGCATCTTTGTGTATAGTGAGTTTCATATCTACTGATAGTGATTCTCAGTCATGACACACAGGCAAAACAGACCTGTAATTAAAAATCTAGTTCTCTGAGCAGAGTGGGGTCTCTGAGGTGATTGAACAAGTGTATAGTAATTTATTACTAAGCACATAAGTAGTTTGAATGATGTGTACTTTTCGATCTAAAATTAATTCCAAATATGTCTAAAATTACAGTGTCCTGACCCCGCACCTGGCTTTCCTCACCTGGGCACCTTGGAAGGGTCGGGGTTAGTTTCCCTCACCTCCTGATTAGAGCCCTGGTAGCTGATGAACTCTGCTACCAGCTATAGGTACGCTTAAGACCACTCTCCCCAAGCTTGAAGGAGCCTCATGCATGAAGGAATTGGAAGCAGAACCTGTGTAAACACACAAAAAATAAAAGGCCGGTGGTCTGGCCGTTTCCCCACTCCACGAAGGTCAATGGCGATGGTCAGGAGATGGAAGGAAATGGGGGCCAGGCTGGTTGTTCCTAGCAGCAGGTTATTACATGGAAGAGATGTATGACATGGAGGCCTCAGGAATCCTCAAGCACGTGCGCGCACTGTGAGCCCGGAAGTTCACCTTATATAGATCATAGAACCTCTAAAAGGCGCATTACAGTGAATTCATAAAAGGAGTTACAGAAAGAACATTGAGGCAGCAATCCATATGTTGTTTCTTTACATCCACATTGTTTCCTTACATCAGCAGGCCAGTAATACTGGCCTCTAGAAAGAAGATACAAAGCCAAACTGAAACCTTTCACAAGCACTTTCACAAGCTGTAAGCACCTTGATTTGCATCCCAAAGAACAGCCTGGCTAGAGCTGGGAATCTATATCCCAAAGATCAGTCCTGACTAGCACCTGAGATCTGCAGATCTAAGACCAGCTAGGTTTCTGAGAGAAAAGGCAAACTGTCTCATTATACTGAAATCATTTACTGAAGGCAGTTTGAAGGGGAGAAACAGTCTCATCCAAGCTAGTCAGGACACACAGGAAAACAGCTTCTAGGAGGTGTTTCTCCTCTCCTTGTCCAACCAACATATAAGCATATATAATATTAATCATTTTGTATGAACACAGTAAGAAATGCATTGAGCTTATAGAATTGCTCTTCTAGGGCCATTTCAATCTCAGACTGCAGTGCTCAGGCCAGATATCTTTCCTATTCCTAGCAGCAGGGCCCCTAATGTCGTCGTTACTTTTGGATCATGACATCATTTGCCTATGATCCATCTCTTAACTTATAGTTAAGAATCGTGGCACCTTGGCCTGGCCCATCGCGATGCCAGGGTAGCACATAACTTACCGGCTTGCCCTTGTTCCATCCAGTCCCACGTCGGGACCCTGCCCTTGGGGTACTAGGAAGTGAGGGCAACTGAGGCTTAAGTTGAGAAGGCAGATGCCCAGGAGTGAATAATATTCAAAGCCAATCAATTCCTAAGTTACAAAGCATATTAAGTAATTGTCTTCCTGTACCAATACAAAAGGACATTGCATTAAGGTAAACTGTTCAAAACACACAAGGAGACGGAGGAAGGCAATATTAACTTACAGTATAGCTTCAGTGTCTAAGAAGGAGGAGACCTTACAAATTGGTTGGGGAAGAGAGCATAGAAGTGGTTACAGACAGACAAAGTAATGGGAGTGTCTCGGGAGCACTGTGATGGGTGCAATTTGATAAACCTAAGCTCCATATACTCCAACAGAACCCAGGTGTATGGGAACAGGGGATGAGATCTCCAAAGCTGCTCAGATCAAGAATGGACCCCCTCCATCAAGATCCACCATCTTCTAGTAGCTAAATGTTACAACCACGAACTGCCCCTGGAGCCATGTCATCCCATCAATGGCCAAGATCCAGAGACTGGATATTGTTGATAAGATAACAACTCTTATTGTTCAGTTCTCACTCCCAGAGAACCTGGTAGGCTTCTGCGAGTATCATGCCTGCATGGCAGAGTCTGTGTTTCTGGTCACTGTTTCTTTTGAGGTACAGAAGCTGCTTAATTTAAAATAGTCCCCTTTGTTTATCTCTGTTTCCAGTTGCTTGGCAAGTGGCGTGTTATCTTTGAAGATACCTTTAACTTCAATGTCGTGGAGGGATATGCCGACCTTGTATTCAATGTACATGAGGGATTCTGGTCTGATTTTGAGGACTTTGACGCATTTTTATCTGACTTTTGTGCATGGTCTTAGGTAGAGGTCTGAGCCATTTTTTTTCCATGTAGCTGTCCAGTTTTTTTCTGCACCGTTTGTTGAAGAGGACTCTCTTGCTCCACTTCACATTTCTTGCTCCCTTATCAAAGATTAGATGATTATATATTTGAGGGTGTGTGTCAGTATATTCAATCCTTTTCCAATGGTCTCCGGCTCTGCCTTTGTTCCAGTACCATGCTGTTCTCATTATTATCACTTCATAGTAGAGTTTGAGGTTGGGGAAGGTGATGCCCCATCGTTTTTTCCCCAAGATTTGCTTTAGCTATTCGTGGGCGTTTGTTGTTCCATTCGAATTTCAGGAGTGCTTGATCAATTTCTATGAAGAATGTTATGGGTATCTTTATAGGGATCACATTGAATTTGTACAATGCTTTGGGGAGTATTGCCATTTTGACAATGTTAATTCTCCCATTCCATAAGCAGGAGATATGTTTCCATTTCCTCGTGTCCTTTGTTATTTCCTGTTGTATAGGTCCTTTACCTCCTTAGGTTAGCAGATTCCAAGGTTCTTGATTTTTCTGAGGCACGATTGTGAATGGAATTGTTTTATCATGTCACTTTCTTCTCTCTCATTATTTGCATATAAAAAAGCCATAGACTTTTGGGTATTGGTTTTATAGCCTGCAATTTTACTATGAAAGTCTATTGTTTCTAGGAACTTTTTTGGTAGAGGTTTTAGTATTCTTTAAATAGAGTATGATATCTGCTGTGAATAGTGAGAGCTTATTTCTACCTTTCGTACATGAAAAATCCTTAATATCTTTTTCTTACCTTATTTCTATTGCAAGTACTTCCAGTACCACCTTGAACAGAAGTGCCAAAATGAACTTTTACTTAGCACTTTTTGTCTGTAAATTTCTATGCTAAGAACAGTGGAATAAACAGTGATATCTTAGTAATTTACAAGTAAATTATGAAGACAGATAATATAAAATAATTTCTTTGTACAAATTTCCAAAATGTGTCGCTTTTATTAAATACATTAAGAATAAATCGTAGATCTTGATTATACCCTGAAGATTATTTACTTCTTAGAAGTTACCTTTCTAAAATGCAATAAAGTGACACATTTTGAAAATGTTGATTATTCGCTCATTAATTCAATGAATCTTTGTTAGTCTGGTGGTGCATTGCCTCCAGGAAGTCAACCTGTACCCTCAGGTGAGTGCATCAACAGTCTGATGGTGTCTTCATGATTCCTGATAACCTCAAATGGCCACTGTGCCTCTGGCTGGATCCCAAAACCTCAGTACTACGTTTCCCGAGAAATTAAACTCCCAAAAGATATGTGGGAGCCATGTTCACAAACCACCCCTGGCTCAGTTATACAAGCTAATGGATTGGTCTTGTTTCAGAGACCCATAAACAAATCTTGAAAGAGATCAAAAGCCACAGTTAACCTTGGACCTGCAAAAGGATGAACACACTAGGGTAAATCGAGGGAGGCAGGTTAGTTGGGTGCCCACCCAACCAGAACCTAGTGCAGCCACTTGCTCCCACAATCCAAAATTGCCACCATGCCCTCGTCTGGTTTCCAAATTCTCAGGATGGCTCTCACTGAAATATAACAGCTGAAAATTCAGATATGCGGGTTTTGTGACTGAAATCTCCAGGCTTTCTCTGGGTCACAATGGGAATCCCATCCCCACTGCCCTGTACTTATGGAAGCCTCAGCAGTCATTTCCATACCTCAAAGCTACTCCAGCCTTAGCTTCCTGATAAAAACACTAAATTCCTTGAACAAACATGATGAACAAACACGAGACCCATGATGCACAAAATAATAAGGAGACAGAGAGAAACAATTAAAGAGCCTGCCATAGAGACAGGCATGGGGTGTGGGTAGGGTGTTGGGGGATGCTTTTACGGAACCAGGAACATTGGTGGTGGGAAATGTACAATAGTGGAGGGATGGATGTTGGATCGTTGTATGACTGGAAGCAAATTATGAATAGATTTGTAATAGTCTATCTCACAGATATTGAATAAAACATTAAAAATATATATGCTTCATTTGTACCTCAGACCACTGATAGAACATTAAAACCCAGCATATCTATTTTTGTGTTCTCTGTAGGAAAAAACATGTTACTCACCTGTGTGCCAATAGCTTGAAGAATGCTATACCCTAAGATACATCCTTGACTGTCAATAACATGAATAAGTAATTGCAGCTATGTTATGTTTTAGAATCAGTTCATGGACAAGAAATCAAGAGGAGGAAGTGGAAAAGAGCATCAGTTTTGAACGGATAATGTTTATAATGTTTGACGAGCATGCAAGGGAGACTAAAGATTTGGCATGAGAAGAGGGAAGAAACAGAAGAGTGAAGTACTAATAAGTATCATGAGAAAAATGCAAGGGAGGACATTTCCTGGCAAGTGTCACACTTTGTTGAGATTTTGGTGAGGATAAGTATTAGAGAGTATCTTTCCCATTTAGTGGTAAAAAGGAAACTTTGATGTGTGCATTTAAAAATTACTTTAAAAATTAGAATCACCAAGAGATACACAGTTACAAAGTTGCTCATAATTGAGTTTCAGTCATGTAATGTTCTAGCACCCTTCCAGTATAATGGGGGCATTTTTGAAGGAATATCCCTGGTGGGAAGACTAGGGCATCTGAATCTTAACACATTTCACCAAATATATGATCTCTTCTCACATGATATACCCTTTCTCCCCTGCTTCTTTGATTTATGTTTTCATACAATATTTCCTTGTGAAACTCACCTCAAGTAAGGGTCCCTATTTAAGACAAGTACATGTTTCTGGGGCATTACATATTTTTCAGTTGCTGGAAGAGTCTCTATAGCAATGCTCAGGAGGTGTGGGGGCCCCAAAGACAATTCTCAGAAAAAGTGGTCATGGTGGTTGGGGTCCTCCTATGCTATACAGCCTTTGATACTCTGGCAATCAGGTGGTGCTGGGAGTCAAATTGAGTGCATGTGAGGCAAGTTCCATAAGCACTACACTATCTCCTGCGGCCCTGGGTATTAGATTGATGTCAGCATTCGAGGTCCTCCCTTTTGTCAGAAAGCAGAAACT
This sequence comes from Sorex fumeus, assembly GCF_029834395.1. Classification (NCBI taxonomy): domain Eukaryota; kingdom Metazoa; phylum Chordata; class Mammalia; order Eulipotyphla; family Soricidae; genus Sorex; species Sorex fumeus. Next base: position 2,267,709 of record NW_026606203.1, read on the forward strand.
TGTGAAGGAGAAAGTGGAAGAGACCTTAGGGTATAGCTAGGTTGACTGAGTACATGGTGGTAGCATTAAGATTGGAACATAAAGTAAAAATAAAACAAGAGAAATATCTAACAATAGCAAAGAGGGCTATAGTACTCAAAAAATATATATTCTTAAACTAAGAATCTTCTGGACCTCCAAAGAAACAGTGACCAAAATACAAAGACAGTCTACAGAATGGGAAAGGATATTCACCGAGTACACATCTGACAAGGGGTTCATATCAATGATATACAAAATACTGGTTGAACTCGACAAGAAGACAACATCCAACCCCATCAAAAAATGGGGCAATGAAATGAACAGAAACTTTCTCAAAGAAGAAATCCGAATGGCAAAAAAGCACAAGAGAATATGTTCTACATCATTAATCATCAGGGAGATGCAGATCAAAACCACAATGAGATACCATCTCACACCTCAAAGACTGGACCACATTCAAAAGAAAAAAAGCAACCGATGCTGGCGCGGATGTGGCGAGATAGGGACACTCCTTCACAGTTGGTGGGAATGCCGACTAGTTCAGCCCTTTTGGAAAACAGTATGGACGTTTCTCAAAAAATTAGAAATTGAGGTCCAATTTGACCCAGCGACACCACTCCTGGGAATATATCCCAGAGAGGTATAAATGTGTAGTCGAAGTGACATCTGCACTTATTTGTTCATTGCAGCACTCTTTACAATTGCCAGAAACTGGAAGAAACCTGAGTGCCCAAGAAGAGATGACTGGTTAAAGAAACTTTGGTACATCTACACAATGGAGTACTATGTAGCTCTTAGAAAAAATGAAGTCATGAAATTTACATAAAAGTGGTACAATATGGAAAGTATCATGCTAAGCAAAATGAGTCAGAAACAGAGGGATAGACATAGAAAGATTGCATTCATCTGGGGGATATAAAGTAACAAAATATGAGATTAATACCCAAGAATAGCTGAGATCAGCACCAGGAGGATTACTCCATAGCTTAGAGGCCAGCCAGGTATTCTAGGGGAAAGGGCAGTTCAGGTAGAGAAAGGAGCACCAAATGAAAGGTGTTTGGAGGATCCTCCCAGGAGGGGAGATGCATGTTGACAGTAGACTATGGACTGAACATGTTTGCCACTCAATGCCTCTTTTGCAGACCACAACATCCAAAAGAAGAGAGAGAACAAAAGGGAATGCCCTGCCAAAGAGGCAGGGTGGGGGTGTTGGGGGGATATTATCCATGGTGGTGGAAAATGGGTACTGGTGGAGGGATGGGTATTTGATCATTGTATGACCGAAACCCAAGCACAAAGATTTGTAAATCTACAACTGTACATTATGGTGCTTAACTATTAAAATTTTTTTGAAAAGTTATTAAAAAAAGAAACATATGGGGAAAAGAGCTAGTGCAGTGTGTAGAGGGTGTTTACATTGTATGCAGCTAATCTGAGTTAAATCCCCAGAACCCTGAGCCTGCCAGAAGTAATTCTGGATGGAAAATCAGAAGTGAGCCCGGAGCACATCTAGGTGCACTCCCCTCCCCACAATAAAGGAAGAAAAGAAAAGAAAACATATAACTGATTCTTGAGTAAAATAGAGATTAAGGGTGCTAACTACTATATAACGTTTGAAAACCCCCAAATTTAATAGCGAGTCTGCTATTGACGAACAAGATGGTTTATTAATAGTATTTACTTACATTGTCTGCTAGTGGTGCTATATGTGGTCTGTAAATCTGTAAATTTGATACATTTAAAAATTTTATAATGGATTTTATAATAGACTTTATAATACATTGGTATTTTGTGTTTAATAAGTGACAAATTATATCTCTACTTTGTGGGTTATTTGGGCCATAGTGTGTGGTGCTTGGGACTTCGGACTCTGTGCTCAATGGTCATTTCTGGTGGTGCCAGCCATTAATTTGGGTTGACTGTGTGCATGGTACGTGCTTTAACCCCTATACTAAGTCTGGGGTCCAATCAAATTAATTATCTGCATATATTTTATACATGCATGGCATAATTTTCTTAGATTTTTGATTATTCTAGGATATACTTATCATCTTTAATTATTCCACATCAATACCAATGTCCAAAAATGTTTCAAAAAATAATTATTGAAAAAAAATCATATAGAAGTTCAAATTTGTGTTGTTCGTGAGATAACTATATTAAGAAGAAATAGAACCACAAGAAACATACAAGTAAAATGAAGGTACATTTCTTTGGAGTCTTTAAATTATGTATTTATATTAGTATATATACAAGTATAATTTTTAAAAAATAAATTTCAGTGAAAATAAAATTTTTGAGTTTTGTTAATTGTAATGTTGTACTGCTAAGTATATATTTATGTGAACATTTATATATATATTTGTCTATTTTTCTGATTGTTTACTTAAGATCTGGAGTTAAAAGCTAACTTACTGATGACAGGGTATATGGCTCAGGGCTAAAGCACTTGGCTTGCATGTATAAAACTTTGGGTTGGCCTCCTGCAAGGCAAATGCCCTACCCACTGTGCTGTTAACGTTATATAAAATATACTAATAATAAGAGCTAATGATGTTGGTGAACAGTGCAATATAAATGATTACTTAGTAATTTTCTTGATTTATTAATGAAATATGTAAGCTCTTGAGTATAATGGGAGTATTTTTCTAACGTAAGAGTCTGAGGAATGTGAAACTGTTATAACTCTACTGTAGGATTCCATCTCCCTAGCCTGCTTCATTCTACCTCTCTCTCTATCCAATCCGGTAATCTTCTTGGAAATCTGACCTCGTGATTGGCTAGCCTCAACCTTTCAACTGCCTATTTTATGACATCATTCTCTCATCAAACCAACCAACAACTGGTAGAATCTTGGGGTTCCCATGCAGGTGTTTGTAAACAAATTTGAAACATCATGTCAAGTGACCAGTGACCAATAGCTGGAATGGTGGGTACCACTTTATTTATCAGATGGTTACCTTAGACAAACACGGAAATGCCATACAAATTTTATTTATTATAATATATTTTTAACAAATTGAAGAGATGCATCATAGTTAATTGGTTGTTAATAAAAGTTATGAAGTTTGAGGTGCTGTGGTTGTTTTGGGGAGAGGCCGGGGGTTGAAGGATGGCATGGGAAAGAATAGGAAGTTATAGAGAGGACAAAGGGGGAATACACAAGACTCTAAGAAAGATAAACTTGGTCCAGGGTTCTAAAGCCCATAAGAAATTGCATGGGCCTGATGAAGAGTGGGGTAGAGTCAGAGGAATAGTATTGCTGACAGGGCATTTGCTCTGCAAGCAAGAAGGACCCAGTTCAATTCTTGCAATCCTTTAGGGTCCCCAGAGACCCACCAGATGTGAAACTTGAGCGCAGGGCCAGGAGTAAGACCAGAGCACAGTCAAGTATGCCCCATCCCTGGTGTCCTCCAAAAAAAAATGGGAGAAATGACACAGTCTGGGGATTAGGATTAAAAGAAAAAAATTGGAATAGGCTAAAGAAGGCAGATGAGTCAAAGGTGACCCGAAATAAAGTTAAAATTCTTTCATGGAGGATGTGTTTATGCCTCAGGGCCACTTTTGTAAAATAATGAAATTTGAGACACATCCTAAAAGGTTTGGGTGGTCTAATCATAAATGATGGCTGGGGGTTGTGAACACATATACTGGGGAATGAACCTTCCAGATGAGTGGTAAACGCCCTCAGAGTCATTCAAGGATGACTCTTAACAGGGACCAAGCCAAGAGAACAGTTGCAGCATGAAGCCTGAAGATGAGCTCCTGGAAGATGCAAAGATAAGTCACCAAGTCCTCTGGCCCTCTGTTCAGCACCCCTACCTGCACCATTTCCCTTATTCCCAACAATATTCAGAGTCGCTATCACGGTGACCCTTTGCTAGCTAGTATCAACAATGAGGTTCATTGCCTCTGTAAGTCTTTGCATTTGTAAACTCCCCGCTGTGGTCAAGCCTGCTTTCAGGCAATGGCATCTGGACATTTCTAGCAGGGGGAGCTCAAATTATATTACCTTGAGGGGCTGCACTGTGGTCTTCCATGGTCCCTGGTGCCTGTAGCCTTCTCTACACATCGCGTTTAACTGCAGCTCACACAAGAACCAACGTTATAAGTGTCGTTGGGGCTGTGTTGGGGGATGTACCGGACTAAGACATGCGCACTAGGTCACCACTCCCAAAGCGGTTCGTACCGCTTAACCTTGATCCTGGAAGTTGGTGGTGGAAATAGATGGTCCTAGGAGAGTTAATGGGGTGATGGATGGATGGCAAGGAAACCGTGAAGGGTAGGGAACTGGACAGCTGGTGATCATCATAGGAGAGTTGGTAGATGTGTTTTAATTACGTTAATGTTTTTCGAAAAAGATAAGCAAAACAAACATATGAAAACATGATAGGTTCCAAAGAACAGGTTACATATAAGACCGAAAGAGCTGAAAGGGCTGTCATTCCTTCTGGAGCTTTCAATCATAACATTTACGAAAGTTTGTAATTTCACGTTACTTAGCTGTGGAGAGGAATAACGAGAAACAGAATGCCACCGGAAAAGCAAACTGAATGACCACCTTTCATAAAAGCCAGGTGAAAGGTGTTCACATGGATCCCAAATGCAAGTGGGTTAACAGGAACATATATTTAATTAAGTCTGCTTGGTACCAGTAACTACTTTTGTGGAAATGGAGGAAAACGAATGCAGTTTCTGACACACTGAGAATAAACTGCAACCAAATTTTCCCAGGAAATGGTAGTTGACTGGCTGGGAACAGAGCAACTTGAATAGTGTTTTGCTACCTTTCATGTATGACTAGAGGAAAATGATCCCAGTAAACTCTCGAAACTAACAAACTTCAACTCCCTTGAAGGAAAGTTGTATTCAGTGAGGAAAAATTGCTGAGAGAAAAGTCTGAAATGATGGAAAAAGAGACAATAAGTGCAAAAGGAAGGACTTGACATTTGGGTTCCTCTGAAAACAAAGCTTGAAATAAAAGATCTGGTGAGCACATGATTTACTGAGAATGGGATCTGAGAGGAAAAGAGTGATATCAGGGATGTGAACAAGGAACATCCAAATTAGGAAGACTTTGCTAGCTGATTACCCCATGGGCAACATGGTTCCAAGACTACCAGAACTTACCAAGGAATTTACTTTAATTTTCTTTCTTTCATATGGTCAATTACAACATGTATTTTTTGCATAATTCAATGACACTTTAGAGTGTCCATTTCTTTCCCAATATTCTTTTCACTTGTGTAAGCATCTTAAACAGCTGCTGGATACAGAATTATTTGATCAGACTTATTTTTTTACTATAAGTTTAGTTGAGATTCCGGAAAACTAGATCTAAAGTGAAGTTTGTTTTGATTAGTAGAAGTAGAATAGCGAGGACTAGGGATGGAATTAGAGATTATAGTGTACCATATTCAGTTCCTAATAGGACAAGTCAAGGACAGTGTCCCAAATAGACTATTGAAAAAGATATCCATCTCTATTTAACATGGAAATTCAGCATATTTTATATTAAATTAAAAATGAATTAATATTCCTGTATTTGGTCTTTTAAAAACATTCAAGGTTGGTTAAGGAATCAAACATTGCCGATGAAATCATAACAACTTAATCATAAAATCCTGATTACTACTTAAGTGTCCAAGAATGTCAGTGCTAAGAATTATTTCCGTTGATCTCACTAGTACATATGATAGGCATATGAATAAATCTGTGTGGATAAATAATTGGTATCTAATTTAGAGTCTCACCATACATGGTTGTGGGTATTGTGAAATATATTTTCATAATTTTGCAATAAGATCTCGGGGTGTGAATCCTTGAATCATAAATACCTTTTCGTATGTTCCAGCACTACCTCCTCCCACGTTAATTACTATATATATGACCTCCTAAGGAGTCATTGCTTTTTTCACTTTGTTTTAGTCTTTCTCTCTTTATTTTCAAATGTGAGTTATCTGCATCAAATCAAGGTGCATGTATTTGGTGTGGCAGTTTTAATCTTTATGAGTTATTTATATTTTATTCATTTATTTTTTAATTGAATAACCATAAGATGGGCCATTACAAAGCTATTTTATGCAATTTAATTTTTAATCCTTTCAGTGAAGCCAGGGAAAATCTCTTACTCGGGAAATTCAGAATTTCCATATTTCAAGTGAATCAAAACAGATTGTTTCTGTATTTTTTTTTATTTTTTTATTATTTTTTGATAGAAAAGGGACCACCAAATAATGGGTGTTGGGAGGATCCTCCCAGGATGGGAGATGCATGCTGAAATTAGACTCTAGACCGAACATGATTGCCACTCAATGCCTCTTTTGGTATTTTTTTAGATAATTGTTCCCCTCTTCTGTTTGCTTAGGTCCAGGACTTGGCCTCTCCCCTTGCTGTTCTTTCAAGAAGCCAGAGAGACGTCTTTAGGCAGGAAGAGCAGCTCAGCGGCAGGGTCTCTTGGATGGGTTTGGTGCCATCTTCTTTCAGAAATTGATTTAGTGTTTCTTACCAATCTGAAAATGGCTTGGGATTTAAAATGAAGGTCACGTAAAGAACTGAGTGTTGAAAGGAGGAAAAGGATAAGCATGATAACCTTTCAGTACCTGTATTGCAAACCATAATGTGCAAAAGGAAAGAATGGGGGAGGGCAGGAGAAAGAGACAGACAGTGAGACAGACAGACACAGAGACAGAGAGAGACAGACAGACAGACAGAGTCAGAGAGAGAAGAAAAGTGTCTGCCATAGAGCACAGAGGCTGGCTGGGTGTGGGTGGCAAGAGGGAAAATGTGGACATTGGTGGTTGGAAATGTACATTGTCATGAAGGAATGGGTGTTGGAACACTATGATGGAAACTCAATCACAACTTTGTAGCTGTGTATCTGTGTAATTATGCATTTAAGTTAAAAATTTTAAAGAAAAAAATAAGATTTCAAATGAAAAATTTGAGACATTTCTGAAGAAATAGGCATTCTGGCAGAAACCTCACTGCTTGAGCAACAAAACTTTCAGACAGGGCAATTTCAAAATTTCAAAAATTCCCATATTAAAGCAGTCAGAAGCAAAACCCCAGTTGTGTCCCCATCCATAAGAGTGAGCTGCACACACTCTTTACCATAGCCAGAATCTGGGAAAAACCTGAGTGCCCCAGAAAAGAAGACTGGTTAAAGAATCATTGGTACATTGCCACAATGGAGTACCATGTCGGGGTTAGAAAAGATGAAGTCATGAAATTTACATACAAGTGGTACTACATGGAGAGTATCATGTTAAGCGAAACGAGTCAGAAAGAGAGGGACAGACAGAGCAAGATTGCATTCACCCGGAGAACATAAAATAACAAAATAGTAGACCAACTCCAAGAGTGGCCGAGGTTAGTGTCAGGAATTTTTCTTCATAGCTTTGAGACCAACCACACACGCTAGCAGAAAAGGCAGCTCAGATAGAGAATGGAGCACCAAATAACGGGTGTTGGGAGGATCCTCCCAGTATTGGAGAGCATGCTGAACATAGAATATAGACCAAACATGATTGTCACTCAATGCCTCTTTTGCAAACCACAACACCTAAGAGGAGAGAGAGAACCAAGGGGAATGGCCTGCCACAGAGTCAGGTTGGGATGAGGGAATGGGAGATGGGAGGGAGACTGGGGCACATTGGTGGTTGGAAATGGGCACTGGTGATGGGATGGGTATTTGATCATTGTATCATTGAAACCCAAGCACAAAAATTTGTAAGTCTACAACTGTACCTCATGGTGTCTCAGTAATAAAAATTTAGAAATTAAAAATAAAAAAATTGGAACTTAATCACTTAATCACTTAACTTTCCGTTAGTCGTCGATTTGCATGAGCATACGCCAGTAACATCTCCATTTATCCCTGTCGCGTGCTAGTGTAGCCCAATGCCATCTGTTCGCTCCAGGAACATGAATGGCCTCAAACCGATCGTTCATGATCTTGATGAAGAAGTCTGACCATCTGGAAGGTGGGTGGCCACGCGGTCTTCTGACATCCCATGGAATCCAGTCGGTAACAGCTCTAGTCCAGCAGTCATCTTTAAATCTCATTACGTGACCAGCCCATCTGACACCTTGGAAAATGAGACAGCGTCCCTGATTCTTGATCTTAGAAGGATGTCAGAACTGTGGATTCTTTCTCTCATTTGAGTGAAACGTGATATTCCAAGCATGGCTCTTTCTATTCTTCTTTGGGTGACCTGAATAGCGTTCTCATCTTGTTTGTGTAGGGCCCAGGTCTCTGAGGCATATGTTAATGCAGAAGAACAGTGGAATCAAAGAGATGTGCCCGGAGCCAGAGGTTCTTCGTCCTCTTAGCTATTTCTTCGACGTTCTTGAAGGTGTTCCACGCCTCTGTCTTCCTCCTGTGCAGCTCGGGTGCCAGGTCATTTGTCCTGTTGACCTCTGGACCTAGGTACACATAGCTGTTGCAATCAGAGATGGTCCTTCCATTGAGAGCGAATGGGGCGTCAGGAACAAGGCTGTTTCTCATAAACATTGTCTTCGTAAGATTCAGCTGTAGTCCTACCTTTCCACACTCACAGTCAAAGTCGGCCAGCATTTGTGCAGCTTGGCTGATGTTTGGTGTTATTGAAACAATGTAATCAGCAAAGCGGAGGTGGTGTAGTTGCCGACCATCTATCTTCACTCCCATTCCTTCCCATTCCAGTCGTCGCATGATGTTCTCAAGGGAGGCTCTGAAGAGTTTCGGTGAAATGGTATCACCCTGCCACACCCCTCTCTTGACATCAACGATCACTTCTTTGTAGAATGGTGAGATCCTGGTAGTGAATCCGCAATACAGCTCTCGGAGGATCCTGATGTATTGGGCTTGAATGCCCTGATTGGCTAGGGCTTCAATGACCGCTTCCGTCTCAACAGAATCAAAGGCCTTCTTTAAATCAATGAATGTTAAACAGAGCAGCATCCTGAACTACCGAGAAACCTCAATGAGGTTGGTTATTGTGTGGATATGGTCGATGGTGCTGAATCCTTTGCGGAACCCTGCTTGTTCTCATGGTAGTCCTTTATCTAGTGTTCTGCCAATCCTATTCAGGATGACTTGAGTGAACAACTTGTAGATGACAGACAATAGGCAGATCGGGTGATAGTTGCCAATGTCATGGATGTCTCCCTTCATAGAAGTCATGGATAATCTTCTCCATTGCCGTTCTGGAGGATGTGATGGATCCATCAGGACGTCAGAGGGCAGTCATCTTGGTCTTATAGTTGGTGAAGGACAGGCGGGCCTTACAAATACGTTTCCTGGCTTCTGCCGCATCTACCAGTACTTCTGCTCTTCTCTCTTTGAGGTCTTCCTTGATCGCATCTCTGCACTGCTTTACGAGCTCGGACGTTAGCGTGCGGATGCCTGAGGCATGCGCCAAACCACGCTGGCGAATTAGCTCAAGAGTTTTCGAAGATAGGCGGTTTTTTTGTGGCTATCTCTCTTTTGGCGTTCCTCACACATTCATGGAGGTGCTGAACCAGTTGATCGTATTCCTAGTCAATGTTGTCAACAATGGCATCTTCCCATGTTGCCGCAATTGTACCAAAGAGTTCCCAGTTGGTGGTCATTCTGGGAGTTCTGTTTTTGAACTTTGCAACCCTTTCTCCCTGCTCTGTGAAGTAGAATTTTGCACGAAGGAGACAGTGGTCCGATCCCGTTCGAAATTTTGGGGCAACAGCGACATCAGTAAGGCAAAACCGTCGATTGAATATGATGTGGTCTATTTCGTTGTGGAATCATCCACCGGGAGACTCCCATGTCCATCATTTAGATTCTGCCCTCTGGAACTGTGAGTTACCATGAATGGTCTTGGTCGACATGATGAAGTCAGAAAGTCTCTCACCCTGTTCGTTCCTTCCTAGGCCATGGGTCCCCATGGGAAGTTCTTCAGCTGATCTTCTCGTTCCTATCTTGGCATTAAAATCACCCACAATGATCTTGTAGAAGGTGTGGTCTTCTTTATAGAACTTCTCTAGCTCCATGTAGAACTTCTCGATTTCTCTTTCATCATAATGAGATGTTGGTGCGTAGACAACGAAGATAGAAACTGCAGGCAGTGAGTCACATCTATTCAAATGAAAACGTCCGATTCGGGTTGTTAGGCATTCGAATGTATCAATGCTCTTGGCCAAGTTTGTGTTGACAAGGACACCGATGCCTCCAACACCACTTTTATCACATGTTCCGAGCAACAATTCTTCTCCAGTGTCGAAAATGGCATGGTGAGATTCGTGTCTTCTTGTCTCGGTCAGACCAATGATGTCGTACTTGATCATTCGCGCTTGTAACATCAGGTCCTCAATGGATGCATCTGATGCTAGCGTACGTACATTGAAAGTGGTGGGAAATGGGCACTGGTGAAGGGATGGGTATTTGATCATTGTATCATTGTACATTGTATCATTGAAACCCAAGCACAAAAATGTGTAAGTCTACAACTGTACCTCATGGTGTCTCAGTAATAAATATTTAGAAATGAAAAATAAAAAAATTGGAACATAATGTAAAAATAAAACAAGAGAAAGATCTAACAATAGCAAAGAGGGCTATAGTATTCAAAACGTTGAGAAACAGGCACTTTGGCAAATATTTTTAAGTAAGCATCCTGGAGAGAATATAGCATTTTGAGTGAACAAATCTACTCTATGGATTCCTCTCATCCTTGAAATGGTAAAGGACAATGTGTTACAGTTACCAATTTGCAAATAAGATATATAGCACCTATTGCTTGCTAGGTTTCTATGCTTTATCAAGTTTTATTCTAATTTTAAATTTACTTTAATAAATAAAACAGTATTTGCCTGCATGAAACTTTTTATTTAAACTTTTTATTAGAAATGAGTTTTAATTATTAAAAATGCTTTATTCACATGTAATTTTCTAAAAGAAACATATAGGCCAAAGAGCTAGTGCAGCATGTAGAGGGTGTTTACCTTGTATGCAGCTAACCTGAGTTCAATTACCAGAACCCTGAGCCCACCAGGGGTGATCTCTGGATACAGAGTCAGAAGTGAGCCAAGAGCTCATCTGGGTGCGCTCCCCTCCCCACATAGAAGTAAGAATAGAAAAGAAATACATATAACTGATTCTTGAGTGACACAGATCATAAGGGTGCTAACTCCTCTATAACGTTTGAAAACCCCCAATTTAATAGATAGTCTGCTATTGACGGGCTGGAGCGATAGCACAGCGGTAGGGGGTTTGCCTTGCAGGCAGCCAACATGGCTGACCTGAGTTCAATTCCTCCGCCCCTCTCGGAGAGCCCGGCAAGCTACCAAGTGTATCTCGCCCACACGGCAGAGCCTGGCAAGCTCCCAGTGACGTAATCGATATGCCAGACACAGTAACAACAAAGTCTCCAATGGAGACGTTACTGGGCCCACTCGAGCAAATCGATGATCAACGGGAGGGCCTTTACCTTTACCTTTACCTGCTATTGACCAAGAAGATGGTTTTCTAATAGTATTTAATTCCATTGTCTGCAAGTAGTGATATGTGTGGCCTGTCAATCTGTGAATTTTAATAAATTTAAAAACTTATAATGAATTTTATAATAGACTTTATAATAAATTTGTATTTTATGGTAGTAAGTGATAATTTATAATTCTACTTTTGTGGGGTATTTGGGCCATAGTATGTGGTGCTTGGGACTTCAGACTCTGTGCTCAAGGGTCATTCCTGGTGGTGCCAGCCATTAATTTTGGTTGACTGTGTGCATGGTAAGTGCTTTAACCCCTATACTAAGTCTGGGGTCCAATCAAATAAACTATCTGCATATATTTTATACATGCATGGCATACTTTTTCTTAGATTTTTTTAATAATTTTAGGTTATATTGATCATCTTTAGTTATTTCACATCATACCAATGTCTAAATATTTTCAAAATATAATTATTAAAAAAAGTCTCACATAAGTCCAAATTTGTATTGTTATTGGGATAACTATATTAAGAAGAAAATAGAACCACAATAAACATATAAGTAAAATGGAGGTACATTTTTTGGAGTCTTTCAATTATGTATTTATATTAGTCTATATATAAGTATGATTTTTAAATAATCAATTTCAGTTACTATAAAATGTTTATTGTGATTTTATAATTGTAATGTTTTACTGCGAAGATAACACTGATGTGAACTCTATATCTATTTGTCTACTTTTGTAATTGTTTACTTAAGATCAATTCTTAAAAGCTAACTTACTTGTGACGTGATATGTAGCTCAGGACAAAAGAACTTGGCTTGCATGTATGAAACTTTGGTTTCTATTCTTCGCACTACAGAAACAAAAGCAAAATCATTAACTGTGATTGGAAATATGCCTCGGTGGTAAAATATTTGCCTCACATTTCTGAGGTTATGGGTTTGATCCCTGAATTTCCATATACACACACAAAAGCTAACTTACAACAAAGTCTCACGCTGGAGACATTACTGGGCCCGCTCTAGAAAATCGATAAAAAACGGGAGGACAGTGACAGTGACAGTGACTTAAAAAACTTTAAACTGCTTTAAACTATATATTGCCTAACTATTATACAGATATAATTCTCAATAAAATAACTTTAAAAGGCCTATTTTCTAGCATCTTTGCTAGGGAAAGAAAGCACCTGATTTCCCAATATATGTAATTTGGGGGGAAATTTTAATTTCTCATTTTAATTTGTTCTCTTTGTTTACTAGTGAGCTTGAAAATTCCTCTTGTGTGGTACTACATGGAAAATATTATGCTATGGGAAATGAGTCGTAAAGAGAGGGACAGACTTAGAAAGATTGCATTCATCTGGGTAACATAAAGGAACAAAATAAGAGTCTAACACCCAAGAACAGCTGTGATACATAACAGGTTATTCACTCCATGGCTTAGAGGCCAGCTGCACTGTCTAGGGGTAAAGGCAGCGCAGATAGAGAAGGGAGCACCCAATAAAGGGTGCTGGGAAGATCTGCCCAGGATGGGAGATGCCTGCTGAACGTAGTCTAAGGACCGAACAGGATTGCCACCCAATGTCTCTTCTGCAGACCACAGCACCCAAAGGGAGAGATAGAACAAAAGGTAGTGCCCTACCAAAGAGGCAGGCGGGGATGGGGGATGGGGGGTGGGAGGGATACTGGGATTGGTGGGACTGGAGATTGGGCACTGGTGGTGTTGATGGGTACTTGATCACTGTATAACTGAAACACAAGCACAACAACTTGTAAGTCTACTACTGTACCTCATGGTTTTTCACTAATAAAACAAAACAAAACAAAAATTAAAAAAAAAGAAAATTGCTCCTGTGTTTACAAGTCATTTACACTTCTTTCTTTTTTTTTTCCCTTTATTGATTTTATTTTTTTTTAAAGTTGTAGATTTACAATTTTTTGTGTTTTGGTTTCAATTATACAATGATCAGATACCCATCCCTCCACCAGTGCCCATTTTTCACCACCATGGATAATATCCCTCCCACCCCCATCCCCCCATCCCCCCTGTCTCTGTGGCAGGGCAATCCCCTGTGTTCTCTCTCTCCTTTTGGGTGTTGTGGTCTGCAAAAGAGGCATTGAGGGGCAAACATGTTCAGTCCATAGTGTACTTTCAACATGCATCTCCCCTCCTGGGAGGATCCTCCAAACATCCTTTATTTGGTGCTCCCTTCTCTATCTGAACAGCCCTTTCCTCTAGGATACCCGGCTGGCCACTAAGCTATGGAGTAATCCTCCTGGTGCTGATCTCAGCTATTCTTGGCTATTAATCTCATATTTTGTTACTTTATATCCCCCAGATGGATGCAATATTTCTATGTCTATCCCTCTCTTTCTGACTCATTTCGCTTAGCATGATACTTTCCATGTTGTACCACTTGTATGTAAATTTCATGACTGCATCTTTTCTAAGAGCTACATAGTACTCCATTGTGTAGATGTACCAAAGTTTCTTTAACCAGTTATCTGTTCTTGGGCATTCAGGTTTCTTCCAGTTTCTGGCTATTTTAAAGAGTGCTGCAATGAACAAACAAGTGCAGATATCACTTCGACTATACATTTTTGCCTTTCTGGGATATATTCCCAGGAGTGGTATTGCTGGGTCAAATGGGAGCTCAATTTCTTTTTTTTTATTTATTTTTTTATTTTTTTAATAAATTTATTTTTTTTATTAGTGAAACACCATGAGGTGCAGTTGTAGACTTACAAATTTTTGTGCTTGGGTTTCCTTAGAATTTTTTTTTCCCTTTATTTTATTTTATTTTTTTTTACAGTTATAGATTTACAGTTTTTTGTGCTTTGGTTTCAATTATACAATGATCAGATACCCATCCCTCCACCAGTGCCCATTTTCCACCACCATGGATAATATCCCTCCCACCCCCATCCCCCCATCCCCCCTGTCTCTGTGGCAGGGCAATCCCCTGTGTTCTCTCTCTCCTTTTGGGTGTTGTGGTCTGCAAAAGAGGCATTGAGGGGCAAACATGTTCAGTCCATAGTGTACTTTCAACATGCATCTCCCCTCCTGGGAGGATCCTCCAAACATCCTTTATTTGGTGCTCCCTTCTCTATCTGAACAGCCCTTTCCTCTAGGATACCCGGCTGGCCTCTAAGTTATGGTGTAATCCTCCTGGTGCTGATCTCAGCTATTCTTGGGTATTAATCTCATACTTTGTTACTTTATATCCCCCAGATGAATGCAATCTTTCTATGTCTATCCCTCTCTTTCTGACTCATTTCGCTTAGCATGATACTTTTCATATTGTACCACTTGTATGTAAATTTCATGATTTCATCTTTTCTAAGAGCTACATAGTACTCCATTGTGTAGATGTACCAAAGTTTCTTTAACCAGTCATCTGTTCTTGGGCATTCAGGTTTCTTCCAGTTTCTGGCTATTGTAAAGAGTGCTGCAATGAACAAACAAGTGCAGATGTCACTTCGACTATACATTTTTGCCTCTCTGGGATATATTCCCAGGAGTGGTATTGCTGGGTCAAATGGGAGCTCAATTTCTAATTTTTTGAGAATCGTCCATACTGTTTTCCAGAAGGGCTGAACCAGTGGACATTCCCACCAACAGTGAAGGAGTGTCCCTTTCTCGCCACATCCACGCCAGCATCGGTTGCTTTTGTTCTTTTGAATGTGGGCTAGTCTCTGAGGTGTGAGATGGTATCTCATTGTGGTTTTGATCTGCATCTCCCTGATGATTAATGATGTAGAACATATTCTCTTGTGCTTTTTTGCCATTCGGATTTCTTCTTTGAGAAAGTTTCTGTTCATTTCATTGCCCCATTTTTGGATGGGGTTGGATGATTTCTTCTTGTGGAGTTTAACCAGTATTTTGTATATCCTGGATATCAACCCCTTGTCAGATGTGTATTCGGTGAATATCCTTTCCCATTCTGTAGACTGTCTTTGTATTTTGGTCACTGTTTCTTTGGAGGTGCAGAAGCTTCTTAGTTTAAGATAGTCCCATTTATCTATCTCTGTTTTCACTTGCTCGGCCAGTGGCGTGGCATCTTTGAAGATACCATTAGCTTCAATGTCATGGAGGGTTTTGCCAAATTTATCTTCAATGTACCTTATGGTTTCTGGTCTGATGTTGAGGTCTTTAATCCATTTTGATCTTACTTTTGTACATGGTGTTAGGCAGAGTTCTGAGCCTATCTTTTTGCATGTAGCCATCCAGTGATGCCAACACAAATTATTAAAGAGGCTTTCCTTACTCCACTTCACATTACTTGCACCTTTATCAAAGATTAGATGAGCATATGATTGAGGAGAGATGTCAGTGTATTCAACCCTGTTCCATTGGTCTGCAGTTCTGCCTTTGTTCCAGTACCATGCTGTTTTACTTATTACTGCTTTGTAGTACAGTTTGAAGTTCGGGAGGTTGATTCCTCCCATTTTCTTTTTCCCAAGAATTGCTTTAGCTATTCTTGGGGGCTTATTGTTCCATATAAATTTCAGGAGTGTTTGCTCCATTTCTTTGAAGAATGTCATGGGTATCCTTATAGGGATTGCATTGAATTTATACAATGCTTTTGGTAGTATTGCCATTTTGAGAATGTTAAGTCTCCCGACCCATGAGCAGGGGATATCTTTCCATTTCGTCATGTTCTCTTTTATTTCCTGAAGTAGCGTTTTGTAGTTTTCTTTGTACAGGTCCTTTACTTCCTTTGTTAAGCTGATTCCAAGGTACTTGATTTTCTGGGGCACAATTGTGAACGGGATTGTTTTTTTCATGTTGCTTTCTTCTCTCTCACTGTTTGCGTGTAGGAAAGCCATGGACTTTTGGGTATTGATTTTATAACCTGCAACTTTACTATACGAGTCTATTGTTTCTTGTTTTTTTTGGTGTTTTTTGGTGGAAGTTATTGGGTTCTCTAAGTAGAGTATCATATCATCTGCGAATAGTGAGAGCTTGATTTCTTCCTTTCCTACCTGAATGCCCTTAATATATTTTTCTTGCCTAATCGCTATTGCAAGTACTTGCAGTACTATATTGAACAGCAGTGGAGAGAGTGGGCATCCCTGTCTCGTCCCTGATCTTAGAGGGAAGGCTCTCAGTTTTTCCCCATTGAGGATGATGCTTGCTGTAGGCTTGTGGTAGATGGCTTTAATTATGTTGAGGAAGGTCCCCTCTATACCCATTTTGGCTAGGGTTTTCATCATAAAGGGGTGCTGGATCTTATCAAATGCTTTCTCTGCATCTATTGATATGATCATATGCTTTTGATCTTTTCTTTTGTTGATATGGTGGATTATGTTGATTGATTTCCGAATGTTAAACCATCCTTGCATCCCTGGGATGAATCCTACTTGGTCATGGTGTATGATCTTTTTGATGAGTAGTTGGATTCTATTTGCTAGTAGTTTGTTGAGGATCTTTGCATCTGTGTTCATCAGGGATATCGGCCTGTAATTCTCTTTCTTTGTGGTATCTCTGTCTGCTTTTGGTATCAGTGTGATATTTGCTTCGTAGAAACTGTTCGGAAGTGTTTTTGATATTTCAATTTCGTGGAAAAGCTTAAAGAGCATCGGGAGTAAGTCCTCTTTAAAGATTTGGAAGAATTCACTAGTGAATCCATCCGGGCCAGGACTTTTGTGCTTGGGGAGACTTTTTATTACCATTTCAATTTCCTTGATGGTGATAGGTCTGTTCAGGTATTCCAGGTCTTCTTGGTTCAGCCTTGGGAGTCTGTAGGAGTCTAGGAATTTATCCATTTCCTCGAGGTTTTGATGTTCCGTGGCATAAAGCTTTTCAAAGTACTCCCTGAGGATCCTCTGAATTTCTGTGGTTTCTGTTGTAATGACCCCCTTTTCATTTCTGATTCGGTTTATTAGGGTTTTCTCTCTCCCTGTCTTTGTGAGTTTTGCTAGAGGCTTATCGATCTTGTTAATTTTCTCGAAGAACCAGCTTTTGGTTTCATTGATCTTTCGGATTGTTTTTTGGATTTCCATCTCGTTAATCTCTGCTCTGAGTTTTATTATTTCCTTTCTCCTGTTCGGGTTGTGCTCCTTTTTTTGGTCCTTCTCCAAGCTCTTAAGCTGTGAGGTTAGGTTACTTATGTGTGCTCGCTCCTCCTTCCTGAGGAATGCTTGTAGAGCTATAAACTTTCCTCTTAACACAGCCTTTGCTGTGTCCCATAAGTTTTGGTAACTCGTGTTCTCATTTTCATTCGTTTCTAGGAATCTTTTGATTTCCTCTTTGATTTCCTGTCTAATCCACTCGTTGTTCAATAGTGCACTGTTTAATTTCCAGGTGTTTGATTTAGTTTTCTGTTTTTGTGTTTGATTTACTTCTAATTTCAGCGCATTATGGTCTGAGAAGATTGTTGATACAATCTCTACCTTCTTAATTTTATGGAGGCATGTTTTGTGACTCAGCATGTGGTCTATCTTGGAGAATGTTCCATGTGTGCTTGAGAAGAATGTGTATTGAGCTTTTTGTGGATGAAGTGTCCTGTATATATCTACTAAGTCCCTTTCTTTCATTGTTTCCCTCAAATGAAGTATGTCCTTTCTAAGCTTGAGTCTGGTTGATCTATCAAGAGGTGACAAAGCAGTGTTGAAGTCTCCCACTAGTATTGTGTTGCTATTGATGTCGTTTTCCAAATCTATGAGTAGTTGTTTTAAGTACTTTGCTGGTCTCTCATTAGGTGCATATACATTTATTATTGTAAGTTCTTCCTGTTGTACAGATCCTTTGATCAATAAGACATGGCCTTCACTGTTTCTTATGGCCTTCCTCACTCTGAAATCGATGTGGTCTGATATAAGAATGCCTACCCCAGCTTTTTTATGGGAGCTGTTTGCCTGTAGGATTGTTTTCCAGCCTTTGACTCTGAGTCTGTGTTTGCTTTGACTATTGAGATGCGTTTCTTGTAGGCAACAGAATGTTGGGTTCAATTTTCTAATCCATCCTGCCACTCTATGTCTTTTAATTGGTGCGTTTAGCCCATTGACATTGAGAGAGATTATTGTTATGGGATTTTTTCCCATTGTTCTGTTAAAATTTGGTGTATTTGAGGGGCCTTTCTTGCCTTAAAGTAGCCCATTTAGTTGTTCTTGTAACCATGGTTTTGAGTCTATGAAGTTCCTGAGCTGTTGTTTGTCTGTGAAACTGTGTGTTGTTCCTTCTATTATGAATGAGAGTCTTGCTGGGAAAAGTATTTTTGGGGAGGCATTTATTTCATTGAGTTTTTTTACTATGTCCCACCACTGTTTTCGGGCCATGAGGGTTTCATCAGAAAAATCAGCTGTGAATTTTAAGGATGCTCCTTTGTAAGAGATTTCTTTCTTCGATCTTGCTGCTTTCAGAATTTTGTCTCTGTCTAAGGTTTTGGTCATTTTGATCAGAATGTGTGTTGGGGTATTTTTATTCGGATTTCTTCTAGCTGGTACCCTTCGGGCCTCCTGAATGTGGTCACAAGTTTTCTTCAGCTCTGGAAATGTTGTAGCAATGATTTCTTTGACAGTTTCTTCTTCATCGAGGTTTTCTTCCTGTCCCTCTGGGACTCCAATAATTCTTATGTTACCCCTCTTGGCTTCATCACGATCTTCTCTTGCCATCTGTTCCCGAATTGTGAGTCTCTTTTCCATTTTCTGCTCTTTTCTGGAGAGTCTCTGAACTTCATCTTCGAGCTCACTGATTCTGTTCTCAGCAGCTCTTACTCTGCTGCTGAGGACTTCCACTGAGCTTTTCAATTCGCCTATGAGATTTTTCAGGTCTGACATTTCTGATTGCATTTTCCTCATTTCTGCCTTCAGATCCTCTTGTCTTCTATTGGCATTGCTTTCCATTGTTTCTTTTAATTCCCAAAGCATCCTAAGTAGATCCCTTCTGAATTCCTTGTCAGAGAGGTTGTCTAACACTACAGTACTGTTGGTGTCATCTGGGCTAGACTCTTCAATATGAAAGTTTGGTGGGCTTTTGCGTTGCTTTACCATTGTGAGAGGTGTGGTTTAGTCCTTCAGGTTCACTGTTACTATTCTGCTTTGATATGCAGTGTGAGTTAAGATAGGCTTATGAGTTATTGGCTACTGTGTTTCTAGTGGCTGAGGTAAAATAGAGAAGTTTCCATCTAAGAAGTTAGCTTATGGTTCCTATGGCATATGTAGAGGGAAAATATTTCGCGGCCGCGGCTCCGGAAAGAGTCCCTGGCACTAGGCGAGGAGTTGGGAAAGTCTCCTGTTTGGAATTGGAGCCATTCAGCTTTGTTGCCCAGAGCTGGGTTTCTGTGCCCGTCCCACACAGATCCGGGGTTGAAAACCGGCTGTCTAGGGGCTGTTTCTAGCTGCGCGTGCCCAGAGAGGGACCCGAGCCCTTGGGGGCGGGCTGTACCTGTTGGAATTGGAGCCTTTCAGCTTTGTTGCCCAGAGCTGGGCCTCTGTGCCCGTCCCACGCAGATCAGGGGTTGAAAACCGGCTGTCTAGGGGCTGTTTCTAGCTGCGCTTGCCCAGAGAGGGACCCGAGCCCTTGGGGGCGGGCTGTACCTGTTGGAATTGGAGCCTTTCAGCTTTGTTGCCCAGGGCTGGGCCTCTGTGCCCGTCCCACGCAGATCAGGGGTTGAAAACCGGCTGTCTAGGGGCTGTTTCTAGCTGCGCGTGCCCAGAGAGGGACCCGAGCCCTTGGGGGCGGGCTGTACCTGTTGGAATTGGAGCCTTTCAGCTTTGTTGCCCAGGGCTGGGCCTCTGTGCCCGTCCCACGCAGATCAGGGGTTGAAAACCGGCTGTCTAGGGGCTGTTTCTAGCTGCGCGTGCCCAGAGAGGGACCCGAGCCCTTGGAGGCGGGCTGTACCTGTTGGAATTGGAGCCGTTCAGCTTTGTTGTCCAGGGCTGGGCCTCTGTGCCCGTCCCACGCAGATCAGGGGTTGAAAACCGGCTGTCTAGGGGCTGTTTCTAGCTGCGCGTGCCCAGAGAGGGACCCGAGCCCTTGGGGGCGGGCTGTACCTGTTGGAATTTACACTTCTTTCAATAGAGATTATATGATCATGGTTTATGTTTATTTTTTCTATTCAAGTTTAATAGCTAAATACTGATTTATTTCACAGCACTAATTTATTAAAACCATTCATCCTTGGCCTACCATATTAATTGCCAGTATTTGTTGGTTTTGCTTGTGTTTTGATCACTTAATTTGGTTTTTGTCATTTTCTTTCAGATTGTAAAATTTTGAGACAAATGAGCATATGTTTTTCTTTATCTTCTACAGTTTTAAACTGAGAACAACTGTTTGTTTTGAACAAATAAGATAACTGTGCATTTACTATTTCTTCTCATTTTATTTACATTTTAACACATCTGGATTCATCTACAACTTATCCTAGTAAGTGTTGTCATATTGAAAGAAACCAGCCTTTTTTTTCAATCATAGCACTGTAGCACTGTCCTCCCGCGATTCATCCATTTGCTCGAGCGGGAACCAGTAACATCTTACAACAAATTGTGAGACTTGTTGTCACTGGTTTTCGCCTATGGAATAGGTCATGGGTAGCTTGCCAGCCTTTTGCTATGTGGACGAGATACTCTGGGTAGCTTGCCGGACAGAGGAATAGGAATCAGGGTTGGCCTCTTGCAAGGCAAATGCCCTGCCGTCTGTGTTGTGAATGTTATCTAAAATATACTAGTAATACCAAATGGTGTTTCTTTAACAGTGAAATATAAACGATTATTTTGTAATTTTCTTGATTTGTTAATGAGATATATAAGCTGTTGAGTATAATGGGAGTATTTTTCTAACACAAGAGTCTGAGGAAGGTGAAACTGTTATAACTATCTTGTAGGATTCCATCTCCCTAGCATGCTTCATTCTACCCCGTTCTCTATCCAATCCGGTCTTCTTCTTGGGATTCTGACCTCCTGATTGGCTAGCCTCTGCCTTTCAACTGCCTACTTTATGACACCATTCTTTCACCAAACCAACCACCAACTGGTAGAATCTTGGGGGTCCCATGCAGTTGTTTGTAAACAAATGTGAATCATCATGGCAAGTGACGAGTGACCAATGACCAGCCACCAGTGAGCAGTCGTCTGTACTGAACACATGTGGTCTTAAGCCGCTTCAGTGTTCAGACGTACTCTGGCACCGTCTCCTCTTCTTGTCTACCTTTTATCGGTATTTCCTCTTCTCTGACCATGTCAGGTAAGGATTTATCATCCTTAAACTTAGCAGTCAAGTAAAAACAGCACGGAGTAATGAAAGTAAGTATTCAAGTACAATTTTACAAGCCTCATTTGAGCTTGACTTTGACATTTGCTGTGTGATTTTAAACATTGGCTTACTTTCTCTCACATACAAAGTGTTTTTCCTCATTGATTACATTATATTTTAGACATACTTAGGAGCTCAAATACACACATTCACACACACACACGCACACACACACACTTAATCACTTAATCACTTAATCCCCGTTATTCATCGATTTATTCGAGCGGGTGCCAGTAAAGTCTCCATTCATCCCGGTTGCGTGCTAGCGTAGCCCAATGGTATCTGTTCGTTTTAGGAACATGTAGAGCCTCAAACCTATCATTTAGGGTCTTGTCGAAGAAGTCTGACCATCTTATAGGTGGGCGTCCACGTGATCTTTTGATGTCTCGTGGAATCCAATCAGAAATGGCTCTAGTCCAGCGGTTGTCTGTAAACCTCATTACGTGTCCAGCCCATCTGATTTTTGATGTCTTGGCAAATGAGACAGCGTCCCTGATTCTTGAGCGTTGACGAAGATCAGAACTCCGGATTCTATCTCTCATTTGAGTGAATCGTGATATTCCAAGCATAGTTCTTTCGATTCCTCTTTGAGAGACCCGAATGGTGTTCTCATCCTGTTTTCATAGGGTCCAGGTCTCTGAGGCATATGTTAATGCGGGAAGAATAGTGGAATCAAAGAGATGTGCTCGTAGCTGGAGGTTCTTTGTCATTTTAGTTATTTCTTCAATGCTCTTGAAGGCATTCCTAGCCGCTCTCTTCCTCCTGCCCAACTCAGGTGCCAGGTCATTCATCATGTTGATTTCTCGACCTAGGTATATATAACTGTTGCATTCGGAGATGGTGGTTCTGTTGAGAGCAAATGGAGCGTTAGGAACAAGGCTGTTTCTCATAAACATTGTCTTCGTAAGATTCAGCTGTAGTCCGACCTTTCTACATTCACGGTCAAAGTCGTTCAGCATTTGTGCTGCTTGGTTGATGTTTGGTGTTATTAGAACGATGTCATCAGCAAAGCGAAGGTGGTGTAGTTGCCGACCATCTATCTTCACTCCCATGTTTTCCCATTCCAGTCATCGCATGATGTTCTCGAGGGTGGCACTGAAGACTTTTGGTGAAATGGTATCACCCTGCCAAACCCCTCTCTTGATATGGATGATTACTTCTTTGTAGAATGGTGAGATCTTGGTAGTGAATCCGCAATAGAGCTCACGAAGGATCCTGATGTATTGAGTTTGTATGCCCTGATTGGCTAGGGCTTCCATGACCGCTTCTGTCTCAACAGAATCAAAGGCCTTCTTTAAATCGATGAACATTAGACAGAGCAGCATCTTGAAATCCCGACATACCTCAATGAGCTTGGTTATTGTGTGGATATGGTCGATGGTACTGAATCCTTCTCGGAATCCAGCTTGTTCACATGGTTGTCCCTTCATCTAGTGTTCTGCTAATCCTATTCAGGATGACTCGAGTGAATAGTTTGTAGATGACAGACAATAGGCAGATTGGGCGATAATTGCCAATGTCGTGGATGTCTGCTTTCTTTCACACACACACACACACACACACACACATATATATATGAGTGTTGATTCTCTGTGTTTCTTTTTCCTTTTCATAGTGAATTTTACATGATATCCATTGAAAACAAGTAAATCAGAGACAATATTTTTACAGAAACAGAAAATATAGATGCTGTGGAAAACTGTC
Source organism: Sorex fumeus (assembly GCF_029834395.1). Taxonomy (NCBI): domain Eukaryota; kingdom Metazoa; phylum Chordata; class Mammalia; order Eulipotyphla; family Soricidae; genus Sorex; species Sorex fumeus. The sequence continues at coordinate 2,291,142 of NW_026606203.1, forward strand.
AATATATACTCGCACGAGTTCTCTGTAATGGTCTCTCCACTTGTATTTATACTTCAGTATTTTAAATATAGTGTTATTACAAAGTAATAATCATTAACCTTTGAGTTTTCTATTTAAACCAGGTAATAAGAAAATATGGGGCATGGGGAAGGTGTGGAGTGCTGAGCGGTAGGGAGGCAAGCCCTCAAAGGTAAGAAAATTTGGGATCACTTTCATCAAACATTGACCTATCGAAACCAAGACGATATGAGGGACAATAAAATTGGAATGAAAGAAAGAAGAAAGAAAGAAAGAAAGAAAGAAAGAAAGAAAGAAAGAAAGAAAGAAAGAAAGAAAGAAAGAACAGGGACGTCAAGTATCAAGGAAGGGGGAAAAGTTTGGAAAGAATGTTGAAGAGAACCAAAGATTTAAAATCAAAAGAGAAAGAATATATATTAAATATGCTGAGATAAATACACTGAGAGCAAGTCCAAGCAATTTACTTCAATAAATGCCCGGACTAGAAAGGATACTATGCCTTGAATAGGGTACCAGTAGGAAAAGCAGTTTCTCAGAAAGCCATCCTTGCTGTCTTTTTTCCTTATTATCTCTTAGAACACAGTACTTGGTACTTGACAATTTGAGTATAAACATCCTTCAGAAATGATGCTTCCCATGAATAGATAATAGTGCTCATCTAGGACGGTGGAAGACACAGAATCTTCAATGTTTTTATTACGTTCTGGTTTTTAAGTACATGTACGCGCTGTCTGTTAAAATAAAAAAAATGGCATATTCTAACTTGAATCAGGAGATTTGATTCATTTGTGTGGTAAGTAGGTTCCAGGTTAAAGCTGCTCGTAATCTTTACAAATATTATTTCATGTGACTTTTTCTTCCTAACATGAGAGTATTTTGATAATAGTTAACATCTGTTTTTAGATCCTAAGAGGAAATAGAAAAATCAAGCCTCACATGTCTAATTACACATTTTTGTCATATTTGTGAATTATGATTTTTCCTACATTAAAGATAATTTATTGTATTTTGTTGCTCATTTATTAAACATTGAGAAGAACGTTTTCCTGGTTGATAAATATAATTCTAATGTAGGGGTTGAAAGTAAATTTGCAATATTTTGTGATCACTTTTTAAATGGTCTTTTCTGTTTCTTGTGTGATCAAGTGAAATCCTATGCTATGTTTAACACGTGTTGTTTTCTGGTTAATATTCAAATGTACTGATGAGAATAATTTTTTGTACTTTCGAAGTTTCTTTCTGTATTTTACTCATTTAAAACTTTTCTTGTCTATGAAATACAACCACGTTTACTCCTATTTTCTTTTTGTTATGTAGTTACTGGTAAATCCTTTCTCTTTAATCGAGTGGTAAAGTGTGCACTCAAAAATCACCTTCTATTCCATTTTTTGGCTAGCAGTTTTTTCTAAAATATAATACTGTCTTCTTATTGTATATGTGGAACAATTTATTAATAACCTTATTGTACTGTTTTATTTGGTTTTGTTTGGAATCACATACACTGTTTTTTCAGGGCTTAATCTTGGGTCTTCTCTAACATAACTTACTGTACTATGCTGCTTGCTACAGAGACCAGATTTCATTAATGTCTATATACTTATTTTTCAGTTCTGTGATACATATTTTTCATGATGTTTTCTTTACACTTCCTCCTATGTAAATCACATGAAATAGAAAAATTATATTCATGTATGCATTATTATTCTCAGAATTATTAGTAACTACATTGTAGATAAACAAAGTAAGGCACAGAGTTTAAATAAAGTTTTCCATCCAAAAACATTTCTTGGGAAAAACTCAAGTAGTCATTTTTGAAGTGGATCAAAAATGAGGGTAACCTTCAGTGCATCAACAAGATTAAGTCGTATATGAACTAAAAGTAACAGGTATTCATGGCACAAGTCAAATGGAAACCTGATGATTACAATGGTAATAGTTGTAAAGACCCCAAATGCTGATATTAATGTAAGGTATCTTTCTTCCGGTGTCTGGCCTTGTAGTGATCATGCAGGGTCCTGGCCAAAAGAACACATGCTTTAGTATGTGTAACCTGGAAATTATTAAGGGACAGAGAGAGATAGTACGGGAGGGGATAAGGCTCTTGCCTTGTACACAACCAATCCAATTGAATCTCTTTCACGGCATACACACTCCCGAATGTTCTAAGGGGTCACTCCAGAGTGCAGAGCCAGGAAGAACCCAAGATCACTATCAGTTATTGGTCCAAACTCTACACCACCCCACGCCCCGCCCAATAAAAATTATTGGAATATAGGAAATCTCTTTGCCATATCTGGGCCTGAGGTTTCTTCTTGTCCAGAGAATGTTTCCCATTCTCTTAGACTTCCTAGTTTGAAAAAGCTTCCATTCTCGGAAATAGCATAGTAGTCAATAGGATAGCAAGCTACAGGCAATTCTAGGGTAAGGAGAAACTATCTGTAAGCAAGAAATCCAGGTACAGACACGATCACCTGGTTCTTCTACAGTTCTGTGTTCACTGTGGGAATACGATACCAAATACACAAAGTGCCAAAATGTTCCCATCTTTGAATCACCCCAAATTGTTGGAATTTTGGAAATTCAGTTGACTGTTGTTACTAGAAGCATCTCGATGGCCTGAAATTTAAGTTCATATTGTTCCTCTCAGCGTTGAAGGAGATTATTAGTCTCACAGATTTTTTTCATCACCGTCTTGTTCCTTACAGAAAATTTTCAAAATCCATCTGTATTGGGAACTGCACATACTCTGCAGCTTTTTCTTCCCATGGTGAATGATGCAGCTTCCGTACTAGGAAGTGTCTGCAAATACTCCAGTGTATCTGCTCCAGCTGGTAGTTCTACTTGGCTCCTGCCCTCAGCCTCTGGCACCTCTTTCCAACCACTGATTGGTAGTGCCTATCTTTACCAACATTTCAGCACAAAAATGCTATCTGGAGTGTTTCACCAGAGTCATATATCCACCTCAGCTACTTCCGACCAGAGTGTTTTGGAATGGGATATTGCAGGAAGTGCTGAAGAGAGGTCTTCCATGGGAGACTTTACTGTGACTGTCCTTGAGCAAGACACCGCTGTCTCTTCCATGTCTATGGCAGCTCGCTATGAGAAAATCCTAGATACCAACAACACGGTGTCTGTGTACCCATAACTTTCTGTCAGTCTTGTTGAGAGAACACCACCTCTGGTTCCACATCAGAGAAGAAGCCTGTCACTTCCCTACCAGGAACGAAGTCAGGTGTATTACAATCATCAAGGCACTCTGGTAACTCTCCTTTCATGCCTGCAGTCTTATGACACCATGTCATACATAGGTCAAAATGGCTCTGCCCCCCAAGCTTACAGCAACTCATCTAGAGAAATATTTATGGTTCTGAAGGAGGTCCAGCCGCCAAATAACCAAATACCCGCCCTTCCCCTGGAATCGACTTCTCTCTGTCTAATCAACCCATCACAGAATCGAGTTATCAAGGTGAGTAGAACTGAGAGAAGGGAAAGAAAATTCAAAAATTGGGGTCAAAAAAGAGGAAAACTGTCCGTAGACAGGTGGTATTCATATACACTGAGATTTTTAAGTTTATGAAAAGAACTTAAATAAACTCAGTTTATGTTTACTCCCCTCACTCATTTTACAGCATGTTATTTTCACACTCAACATAAGAGCACCTAATGGAGATTGGAAGGTATGATAGTAAATGAACATCTAGGTTTCATATAATGAAACTTCAGGAGCACACAAAAGAATGCCACATTTTCACCTAGTTATTTCATTTATTTTTTAATTTTTATTAGTTAAACATCATGAGGGACAGTTGTAGACTTAAAATAATTGTGCTTGTTTTCATTTATACAATGATGGAGTACTTATCCCTCCACCAGTGCCCATTCTCCAGCACCACGGTTCCCAGTATTCCTCCCACCACCATAACCCCCTTCCAACTCTGCCTCTGTGGCAGGGAATGCCACATTTTTCACTGTTCTATTTCAGCAGTCCTCAAGAACTACCACACTAAAAGTAAAATACGTGTCTTAAACTAGTATTTTGTTATTTTCTTAAGAAGTTTCAGAACTCTTATTGTAATTGTACCACTTTAACTTTCCCTTCCATTAAGAACAGCAAGGTTCTTAATACACTTGTGGTTCAGAGATTCTGATTCAAATCATGAAACCTAGAATCTGTACTTCAGCACAAATATCATGCTGAAGTAGTGCTTCATTCAAAGTCTTATTCTATGATATTAACGCCCTTTTATTTTTCCATGAAAGTGAATAAATTGAGAGTACAATACATTACAATGCTACGCTCTGTATGGCATTTATTAGTTTGAAAATCTATAATTTTTTTTTAAAAAAACATTTTGTTTGGAGGAAGTTGATTCTGTCTCATAGACCGAAGTGCTCAGGGATTACTCCTGGATCTGTGCTGGGGATCACTGCTGAAGATGCTTAGGAGATCATAGGTGATACGAAAGATCAAACTGAGGTCAGCTGTGCGCAGGGCCATTGCCTTACCAAATGTACTTTCCCTCTGTCCCAAGTCTCTTATTTTTCAATTCAATTTAAACAGAAACTCTCTCAAATACAAAGAAAACCAAAAATCAATAGCACTACATGACAAACAGTAAGAACTACAACATTTACCTCCAATCCTCGAGCACAGGGTCTTGTCCATTTTCCTTAGAATAGCCAGTAACAATGTCTTGCCAATTGCGGGTAGGTGCACTGTTGTTGCACCACCAGTTTTGTGGACCGAATATCTCATATCGCAGGCACTGATTTCTTCCATGGTTCTTTTTAGTGATGAATTTCCTGGGGATGGAGACTTCCCAGGCATCGCAACCTTCAGGTCAGACATTTGGTCTGACACAAATTTCCGAATTGCCCACATCTTCCAGTAGCTGGATTCAAAGACCTGAGAGTAATACAGCACCTGAGCTTCAGGAAGTTCCCATAATATCTCCAGCCAAAGTAACCTGGTGCTGACCCCAACTCCAACTCAGGAACAAAATGTTAAGAATTTTGATTAGATGAAAACTGGGCTTTCAAAACCTCTGGAGACCTACCAGATCCCAGTAGACTTAGATCAATGCAAAGATCTACAGGTAATGAACACCACTGACACCATCACTTTGAAGCAGTTGCAAGAAAACTCAGGTGGAACTTAGGGGACCTCCCATGAAAACAGAACAACAAAAAGGAGGCTTCTGAACCTCTGGAGGGAGAACCCAAGGCCAAAATCCAGCCATACATCCGAGAATGCATGCTAAGCGGAGCGGGGATTTTTCGTAATGCTGCAGTCAGTGATACGTGTCCTGTGGCCACAGCCAAAACTAACAGCAAACCTCACAAAGCTGCCTCCAGGAGTATCAGCAAGACAAAGAGCCAAGGCCAGGAGAAGATAAAAAACACTAGAGAAAACTCTAAGAAAGCTAACGAGTGTAAGCAGCCAGGGAACAAGGTCAAGGCAGAAGAAAACCCAACCATTGGCAAGATGAAACGCAAGGAAACTCAACCTTAGCTTTTCCAAGAGGCAGTTAAAAAGCCCCGCTGCTCCCTAGGCATACATATGCTGGATTCTGTACAAGTTTTTCATGCTCTGGGGAAGGAGAGTGATCCAAAACTTGGAATCTCTTCCTCCCAGGTCCTGAGTACTCAAAGAAGCCTAAAGATGTCAAGATATCCTCAGCAGTCAAGCTATGGCTAGGTGCTACACAGGATGGCTAGGTGCTACACAGGCCTTGAGAAAACTCAGGTCAAAGACAACAAACCAAGTAGCAGTGCTGAAAAACGCTCATCTCGAGCAAAGTGTGAGCTGCACATCCTGGGAAGGTCAAATTGGTACCTTTGCCTTTTCTTACCATGGAGAATCTGCAAGCTCGACCTGTTCCTCTGAGAAGACAATCTGTGTCCTCACATGGTCCTGCTGCAGCTTACCATGCCAAGCCTGGCTCTACCAATGCAGAACAGCCAACTACTGCCAATTCTTCCCAGTCAACCACTGCATTTTTCTTGGGTTCTGCCAAACCTGCTAAGTCCATTTCAACCAACCCATCTCGACCAGGTTTGCAGAACCCTAGTAGCCGACCTATTCGACTCCCCACAGCTTCTAGACCTGCTCCCTACAACAGCACCTGGCACTTCTCTCCAGCGTGAACCTCCTCCAGTCTCTGTGAACAAGCGACAGTTGCCACCCAAATGTCAGAGTCAGTTTCTTTTCCAAGATTTCCATTTCCAACCGATTCCATGGAGAAAGCCCAATGTTCCTGAACCACACATGTCAAAGCCGATCACCAAAGAGCAGAGACCAGAGCGTGAGGCTATGAAAAAGAAGGCTCTGCAGGAGCGTGAGAAGCCTGCCAAACACACCTTTTTGGGGGAAAGTGCAGTACTTTATTGAGAGGGAAAAGAGATGGACATCTCTCTCTACTATGGCTACGTAATGGGAGTAGCTGGAATGGTAGGTTCCACTTGAGGTACCAGATGTTTTTCCTAGGCAAACACTGACATGCCATACACCTTTTATTTATTCTAATATATTTTTTCAAAGTAAAGAGATGCATCACAGTTAATTGGTTGTTAATAAAAGTTCTGAATTTTGAGATGCTGCCAACAGTGGTTGTTTTTGGGAGTGGCTGGGGGTTGAAGGATGGAATGGGAAAGAACGGGAATTTAGAGACAGGAAAAAGGGTGAATAGACAAGACTCTCCAAAATACAAACTTATCCAGGTTTATAAAGCCCATCAGAGGAGAAATTGCATGGGCCTGATGATGAGTGGGCTAGGGTCAGAGGAAGAGTATAGCTGACAGGGCATTTGCTCTGCAAACAAAAAAGACTCAGTTCAGTTCTTGCAGTCTTTTATGGTCCCCAGAGACCCACTAGATGTGAAATTTTAGCACAGAGCCAGGAGTAAGACCAGAGCACAGTCAAGTATGACTATCCCTTGTGTCCTCGGAAAAAAATGGGAGAAATGGCACAGTCTGCGGTTTTCGGTTAAAAGAATAAATTTGGAATAGGCTGAGAAAGTAAGATGAGTCTTAGATGACCAGAAGGAAAGTAAAAATTCTTCCATGGAGTCTGTGTTTACGCCTCATGGCCACCTTTGGAAAATAACCAAATTTGAAACACATCACTAAAAGGTTTGTGTGGTCTATCAATAAATGATGGCTGGGGGATGCAAACACAAACACTGGGGAATAAACCTACCAGATGAGTGATCAATGCCCTCAGAGTCATTCAAGTATGACTCTTAACAGGGACAAAGCCAAGAGAACAGTTGCAGCTTTAAGCCTGAATATCAACTCCTGGGAGATGCAAAGATAAGTCACCATGTCCTCAGGCCCTCTGTTCAGCACCCGTAGCTGCACCATTTCACTTATTCCCAACAATATTCAGAGTTGCTATCATGGTGACACTTTACTAGGGAGTTTTAACAATGCGGTCCATTGCCTTTGTAAGCCTTTGAATTTGTAAACTCCCCAAGGTAGCCAAGCCAGCTTTCAGGAAATTTCTGGTGGGGGGAGCTCAAATTATATTAGCTTGAGGGGCTGGTCTTTGGTCTTCCATGTTCTCTGGTTCCTGTAGCTTTCTCTAAACATCGCTTATAACTGCAGCTCACACAAGAATCAACTTTATAAATGGCATTGTGGCTGCATTGCGGTAGGTACCATACTAAGACATGCGTCCTAGGTCATCACTCCGAAAGCAGTTGGTATCGGTTGACCTTGAGCCTGGAAGTTTGTGGTGGAAAGAGATGGTCCTAGATGAGTTAATGGGGTGATGGATGGATGGAAAGGAAACTGAGAAGGGTAGGGAAGTGGAAATCTGGTGATCATCATGGGATAGTTGGTGGAAATTTTTCAAATAAGGTAAAATATTTTTTCTAAATGAGATTCAAGACAAAAATATGAAAATAAGATAGTTTCCAAAGAACAGGTTACATATAAGACCGAGAGAGCTGAAAGGGCTGGCATTCGTTCTGGAGCTTTCAATCATACCATTTACTAAAGATGGTATTTTCACATCACTTAGCTGTGGAGAGGAATAGTGAGAAAGAGAATGCCACCACAAAAGCAATCTGGGTGACCACCTTCAATAAAAGCCAGGTGGAAGGTGTTCACATGGATCCCAAGTGAAAATATATGTTAACAGGAACACGTATTTAACTAACTCTGCTTGGTACCAGTAACTACTTTGTTGAAAATGGGGGGAAATGAACGCAGTTTCTGATTGACCTGAGACAAACCAGTTAATAGATTTTTCCCAGAAAAGGGTAGTTGACTGGCTGTGAACAGAAAACGTGAAAAGTGTTTTGCTACCTTTAATGTATGGCTGGAGGGAATTGATCCCAGTAATCTCTTAAAACTAACAAGCTTCAACTCTCTTGAAGGAATGTTGTATTCACTGAGGAAAAAATGTTGGGAGAAAAGTCTGAAATGATGGGAAAAGAGACAATAAGTGTAAAAGGAGGGCTTGAAATTTGGGTTCCTCTGAAAACAAAGCTTGAAACAACAAGATCTGTGGGTAACATGATCTACTGGAAATGGGATCTGAGGAGGAAAAGAGTGATATCAGGGATGTGAACAAGGGAAATCCAAGTTAAGGAAGACTTAGTTAGCTGACTACCCCATGGTCAACATGGTTCCAAGACTACCAGAAATTACCAAGAAATTTACTTTAATTTTCTTTCTTTTATATGGTCAATTACAACATGTATTCTGTGCCTTCTTCAAACAGAATTTTTCTTTCTCAATATTCTGTTCATTTGTGTAAGCATCTTAAACAACTGCTGGATAACAGAATTATATGAGCAGACTTATTTTTTACTTTAATGTTTAGTTAATGTGTCTGGCATATCGAATACTCTCGGTAGCTTGCCGGGCTCTCCGAGAGGGGTGGAGGACTTGAACTCGGGTCGGCCATGTTGGCTGCGTGCAAGGCAGACGCCCTACCCACTGTGCTATCGCTCCAGCAAATATTTAGTTGAGATTATTGAAAACTGGGCCTAAATTGAAGTTTGTCTTCATTGGTACAAGTAGAGAATGGAGGTCTAGGCATGGAATTAGAGATCATAGGTTAACACATTCAGTTCCTAATAAAACAAGTAAAGGACAGTGTCCCAAATAGATTATTGAAAAAGATATTCATCTCTATTTAACCTTTAATTTCAGCATTTTCTATATTAAATTAAAAATGAAAGAATGTTCCTATATTTGGTCTTTTAAAGACATTCCACATAGGTTAAGGAAACAAACACTGCCTATGAAATCATAACAACTTAATCATAAAAACCTGATTACTACTTAAATTTACAAGAATGTCAGTCCTAAGAATTATTTCCCTGGATCTCACTAGTGTACATGATATTCATATGAATACATCTGTGTGGAAACATCGCTGGTATCTAATTTAGAGAATAGATATATAGAGATTAGATCACATAGCTGAGTGTGATCTCAACTTTTCTAGACACTCCCCTACCCCACACACACCCAAAGACTTGTACTAATCCTTATGGATCCATGACTTTTCCTCCTCCCATCTCCAAGAATCTTTTAAAATTTCTTTTCAAGTACTAATGTAATGCGCTTTAGAAAATATTGAGTTAAACTTATTTCTTGTCATTTATCTTTTAGATAGAGAACCAAGAAAATCTTATTAAAAGTGTATTTTTGTATTCTTTGAAAATGGTAATAAGAACATTATTATTGAGTCCCTGAATATACATTATATAAAGAATTTTCTGAGAAATTCCCTGTACAAATCAATACTCGAAGAAATAAATGACTTCTCTGAATGAGAATGAACTGGGACATTTCAAAGTATCAATCAGTGAATCAAAGATGAATCATAGCATCATATAGCTAAAAATGATCTTGATGTAATGTAGTCAACACCATTATATTTTTTTCTTATACCAGCTGATAGCACTTTTAATTTTTTTGTTTTTATTTATTTATTTTTATTAGTGAAACACCATGAGGTGCAGTTGTAGACTTACATACCTTTGTGCTTGGGTTTCAGTTATACAAGTGTCAAGTACCCATCCCTCCACCAGTGCCCATTCTCCAACACCAAGGAACCCAGTGACCCTCCCACCCCCCATCTCCCCAAATCCGCCCCACCTCAGGGCATTCCCTTTTGGTTTTTCTTTGCTTTGGGGTGTTGTGGTTTGCAATTGAGGTAAATACCATTACATTTTCAAATAAGAAAATAGGCCCCAAGATGTTCAAGACACTGCTAGTGTCCTGGGCTTCTTCCCAGCATGTACCCTGCTCCAAGCCCGCCCTTTGGAAATATGCTGGGAAGGACAACTGGATGTTCCTTTCCTCACACTGACCTGAAAGACTCTTGCTGATTCTCAGCCAGATCAACTATTTCATTTGTTGCCTGATATCACCTCCTGTCCTTTATTTTTTTTAAAAAAAAAAAAAAAACATTTGATTTGTTTCTGGAATATAAAGAAAAAAACTGAATGGAGTAATGAAACAAAAGCAAAATCAAACCTTTACACTCTGCCATCAGAATAGTCCTTACAAGAGGGGAAGTAAATGACTGAAATGGGTAGGGGACTGCTGTTAGTTGGTTGTGCACAGTAGCTGGATATTTGAAAGTGCATGGAGTATGAATACACAGTTGCTGAGATGAGGAAGTCTGTATTTGAAGGGAATACAGTTTGTTAACTAGTCATCACAATTACATGATTGCCACTCAATGCCTCTTTTCGTATGTTTTTTAGATAATTCTTCCCCTCCTGTGTTTGCTTAGGACAGCACATTGTCTCTCCCCTCCCTGTTCTTTCAGGAAGCCAGAGAGAAGTCTTCAGGCAGGAAGAGCATGAAATTTACATAGGAGTGGTACTACCTGGACTGTATCATGTTCAGCGAAATGAGTCAGAAAGAGAGGGACAGAAAGAACAAGATTGCATTCACCCGGAGAACATAAAATAACAAAACAGGAGACTAACTCCCAAGAGTGGCCGAGATTTGTGTCAGGAATTTTTCCTCGTAGCTTGGAGACCAACCACACACGCTAGCAGAAAAGGCATCTCAGATAGAGAATGGAGCACCAAATAAAGGGTGTTGGGAGGATCCTCCCAGGATGGGAGAGCATGCTGAACATAGACTATAGACCAAACATGATTGTCACTCAATGCCTCTTTTGCAAACCACAACACCTAAAAGGAGAGAGAGAACAAAGGGGAATGCCCTGCCACAGAGTCAGGGTGGGATGAGGGGATGGGGGGTGGGAGGCATACTGGGATCCCTGGTGGTGGGAAATGGGCACTGGTGGAGGGATGGGTATTTGATCATTGTATAAATGAAACCCACGCACAAAAATTCATATGTCTACAACCGTACCTCATGGTGTCTCACTAATAAAAATTTGAAAATTAAAAATAAAAAAATTGGAACATAAAGTAAAAATGAAACAAGAGAAAGATCTAACAATAGCAAAGAGGCCTATAGTACTCAAAATGTTGAGAAATAGGCACTTTGGCAAGTATTTTTAAATACGCATTCAGGAGAGAATATAGCATTTTTTGTGAACAAATCTACACTATGGATTCATCTTATCCTTGAAAAGGAAAAGGACAATGTGTTCCAGTTACCAACTTTCAAAAAAGATATATATCATCTATTTTTTGCTATGTTTCTATGCTTTACCAAATAGTATTCTAATTTTTAAATTGACTTTAATGATTAAAACAGTATTTGCCTGCATTAAACTTTTTAATTAAATGTTTTATTAGAAGTGATTTTTAATTATTAAAATGTTTTATTCACATGTAATTTTCTAAAAGAAACATATAGGCCAAAGAGCTAGTGCAGCCTGTAGAGGGTGTTTACCTTGTATGCAGCTAACCTGAATTCAATCCCCAGAACCCTGAGCCTGCCAGGGGTGATCTCTGGATACAGAGTCAGAAGGGAGCCCGGAGCACATCCGGGTGCACTGCACTCCCCATATAAAGGGAAGAATAGAAAAGAAAAACACATAACTGATTCTTGAGTAACATAGAGCTTAACTATGCTAACTCCTCTATAATGTTTGAAAACCCCCAAATTTAATAGATAGTCTGCTATTAACCAAGAACATGGTTTTCTAATTGTATTTAATTCCATTGTCTGCAACTAGTGCTATGTGTGGCCTGTCCATCTGTAAATTTTGGTATACTTCAAAACTTTAATCGATTTTATAATAGACTATATAATACATCTGTATTTGATTTTATTAAGTGATAATTTATATTTCTATTTTTGTGGGGTATTTGGGCCATAGTATGTGGTAAATGGGACTTCAGAATATGTGCTCACGGTTTATTCCTGGTAGTGCCAACCATTAACTTGGGTTGACTGTATGCACGGTAAGTGCTTTAATCCCTATATTAAGTCTGGGGTCCATTCAAATCAATTATCTGCATATATTTTATACATGCATGCATGGCATACTTTTTCTTAGATTTTTTTTATATTTCTAGGATATATTGATCATCTTTAATTATTTCACATACATATCAACGTCCAAAAATTCTCGAAATATAATTATTGAAAAATATAATATAGCAGTCCAAATTTGTATTGCTAATGGGATAACTATATTAAGAAGAAAATAGAACCACAATAAGCATACAATTAAAATGGACATACATTTCTTTGGAGTCTTTCAATTATGCATTTATATTAGTCTATATAAAAGTATGATTTTTAAATAGACAATTTCTGTTACTATAAAATGTTTATTGAGATTTTATAATTGTAATGTTTTCCAGCTAAGATGACATTGATGTGAACATTTATATCTATTTGTCTACTTTTCTAATTGTTTCCTTAATATCAATTCTTAAAAACTAACTTACTTATGACCCGATATGTAGCTCAGGACAAAAGAACTTGGCTTTCACGTATGAAATTTTGGTTTCTATTCTTCGCACTATAGAAGCAAAAGCAAAATTATTAACTGTGGTTGGAAAAATAGCTCGGTGGTAAAATATTTGCCTCACATTTGGGAGGTTTTGGGTTTGATCCCTGAATTTCCATATACACACACAAAAGCTAACTTACAACAAAGTCTCACACTCGATACCTAACTGGACCCTCTCCAGAAATTCGATGAACAACGGGAGGACAGTGACAGTGACAGTGACTTAATGGACATTAAACTGCTTTAAGATATATATTGCCTAAATATTATACAGATTTAACTCTCAATAAAATAACTTGAAAAGATCTATTTTCTAGCATCTTTGCTAGGGAAAGATAGCACCTGATTTTTCAATATTTGTTATTTGGGGGGAAATTTTAATTTCTCTTTTTAATTTGTGCTCTTTGTCTACTAGTGAGCTTGAAAATTGCTCTTGTGTGGTACTACATGGAAAATATTATGCTATGGGGAATGAGTCAGAAAGAGAGGAACAGATATAGAAAGATTGCATTCATCTGGGTAACATAAAGGAACAAAATAAGAAATTAACACACAAGAACAGCTATGATAAATACCAGGTTGTTCACTCCATGGCTTAGAGGTCAGCTGCACTGTCTAGGGGTAAAGGCAGCGCAGATAGAGAAGGAAGCACCCAATAAAGGGTGCTGGGAAGATCTGCCCAGGATGGGAGATGCCTGCTGAAAGTAGTCTAAGGACCGAACAGGATTGCCACCCAATGTCCCTTCTGCAGACCATAGCACCCAAAAGGAGAGATAGAACAAAAGGTAGTGCCCTACCAAAGAGGCAGGTGAGATGGGGGATGGGGAGTAGGAGGGATACTTGGATTGGTGGGAGTGGAGATTGGTCACTGGTGGTGGAATGGGTACTCGATCACTGTATAATTCAAAACCAAGTGCAACAACTTGTAAGTCTACAACTGTACCTCATGGTGTTTCACTAATAAAACAAAACAAAACAAAACAAAAATTCAAAAAAAAGAAAATTGCTCTTGTGTTTACTAGTCATTTACACTTCTTTCAATAGACATTATATGATCATGTTTTATGCTTATTTTTTCTATTCAAATTTAATAGAAAAATACTGATTTATTTCACAGCACTAATTTTTTAAAACCTTTCATCCTTGGCCTATCATATTAATTGCCACTATTTGTTGGTGTTGCTTGTTTTTTGATCACTTAATTTGGTTTTTGTCCTTTTCTTTCAGATTGTAAAATTTTGCACCAATGAGCATATGTTTTTCTTTATTTTCTACAGTTTTAAATTGAGAACAACTGTTAGTTTTGTACAAATAAGATACCTGTGCATTTACTATTTCTTCTCATTTTATTTGTTTTAACACATCGCGATTCATCTACAACTTATCCTAGTAAGTGTTGTCATATTGAAAGAAACCACAATTTTTTTCAATCATAGCACTGTAGCACTGTCCTCCCGCGGTTCATCCATTTGCTCGAGCGGGAACCAGTAACATCTTACACCAAATTGTGAGACATATAGATATGTATGTGTCTGTAAATACACATATATATGTATAAATATATATATGGGCAGGAGCCATAGCACAGTGAGTAAGACGTTTGCCTTACACATGGCCAACCTGGGTTCGATTGCTCTCCTCCTCTCAGAGAGCCCAGCAAGCTACTGAGAGTAACCCTCCCTCATGGCAAAGCCTGGCAAGCTACCTGTGAAGTATTCGACATGCCAAGAACAGTAACAACAAGTCTCACCATAGGGACGTTTCTGGTGCCTGGTCGAGCAAATCAGTGAACAATGGGAGGACAGTGCTACAGTGCTCTGGTTAATTCAAACGTTGTTTATGTAAAATATGAAAGAATCAAATAAATATTCTATAAAGCTGATTACACCTATTAAATTAATATAACTTTAAATAGTGTTTAGAATTTAAGTTGAAGAATTTTAAGGCTATCGAAAGATATTGACAATATATCAAGAAACACATGGATTTTTGAGGAGCAAGAACACGTACCTGTTGTCCTTTCTTAAGGTTATATTTTTTCGCTTTTATAGAATATGTTTTCCCTGAATTTTTGTTAATAGCTTCCCTTTTTTAGAAAGCATCATAATAAATTATATTTTTTTAAAAAATTAAAAAAAGCTCTGTTAGTGAGTGGATTCTGTATGTTTGGAACGTGGGAAGTATTTTCCTATGTAATTTACATTAAACAAGATATTTACAACAGAAATACCATCTGCAGTACCATTCACAATAGCCAGAAGAAACTATGGTATACCTACACAATTGAATACTACGCATTTGGCAGGAAACTGACATCATGAAATTGGCTTACAAATGGATGTACAGGGAAGAATATCATGCTCAATGAAATCAGTCAGAAGGAAAGGGGTATACTGATTGGACTACCCCATTTTTTGGATATAAAAAACCAGAATGTGAGACTAATACCCAAGGATAGCAGAAACACCGGCCAGGAGAAATGGTCAATGGTTGGACGCTTGCCACAAGTGCTGAAGGCGAGCATTTGGAATAAAGAAGGGACCGCTATGTTTTCTTCTTGTGGAGTTTAACCAGTATTTTGTATATCCTGGATATCAACCCTTTCTCAGATGTGTATTCGGTGAATATCCTTTCCCATTCTGTAGACTGTCTTTGTATTTTGGTCACTGTTTCTTTGGAGGTGCAGAAGCTTCTTAGTTTAAGATAGTCCCATTTATCTATCTCTGTTTTCACTTGCTCGGCCAGTGGCGTGGCATCTTTGAAGATACCATTAGCTTCAATGTCATGGAGGGTTTTGCCAACTTTATCTTCAATGTACCTTATGGTTTCTGGTCTGATGTTGAGGTCTTTATTCCATTTTGATCTTACTTTTGTACATGGTGTTAGGCAGAGTTCTGAGCCTATCTTTTTGCATGTAGCCGAAGAAGGGACCGCTATGACAATGATAGTTGGAAGTGATTACTCTGGGTGAGAACTGAGTCCTGAAAGTAGGTAAAGGAATAAACGTGAGAACTTCTCCCTCTCTGTATTACAATCCATAATGCCCAAAGTATGTGTGAGGGAGAGAGAGAGAGAGAGAGAGAGAGAGAGAGAGAGAGAGGTGCCTGCCATAGTGTAGAGACAGCAGGCTGTCAGGTGGGGTTTGGGGTTGGGAGAGGGAGTGGTGGGAGAGAAACTGGGGACATTAGCAATGGAAATGTATACTAGTGGAGGTTAGGTGTTAAAATATCCTATGATTGAAACTGAATCATGAAAAGGTTTGTAATATGTGTCTCCTGCATATTCAATACAAAAATATGATATTTAGATTCTACCACCTTGAATAACCTATGAATGTGCTGAAATTCATTTTTATCACCTTGGCTGGGCTCATTGCATGGATGTCTGTGTGGTAAAACTTTTTCATTTTATGCGGACTGAAGAGACAAAAATCATAGGGTTGGGACTTCTGGTGGAAGGAGAGAAGAGCACAAAACACCCTGTTGAACACATCTCAGCAGGGTCACCTAAGTTGCGTGATGACAGACCTCCTTCACTGATTTCTTCTTTTGTAATGTGGAAAAATGAAAAGACTTTGCAGGCTGACAAGGGGTTGTCTCCTCCAGTTCTCACTATTTTCTTTTCGATCAGAACTGTTTAAAGATTATTAGAAAAATTTGGAGCTAAATGATTTGTTCTCATATATTTCCCCTACATGGTGTCAGTGGGCATTGATCCAGTAAGGCCAGCATGAAAAAGTTGAGGTTTATGTCTTAACCACCAATGCCAACACTACTGTATGTATCAACCCAAAGTACAATAGTAAAACTTCAAAATGTGTTTGTCAAGGAAATCGGTGGGAATGCAGGGAAAAATGGGTAATTTGTTGGTGGAGGGATGCAGACACTGGTGGTGTGATTAGAATTGGAATATTGTATGACAAATCTCCAATATAAATGACTTTGAAAATCAAAATTGCCTAAATTTAAAAAAAAGGAGAAGTCAACTTATGTCTATATTTCAAGAAGGCTTGTCTTGGCAAATTTTGGCAGGGAGACCATAGTTGGTAGAGAGAGGGAGAAAGAAAGGGAGAGTTGACAGTTCAGAAGAGAAGCCTGGATATCATGGAAGAGATGAAAGCTGATCTTAGAAGATTTGGAGCCATCAGAGTTTAGAGAGCTAAATGGTCTGAACATTGCAGTTTAGATACTTGAATAGTGAGATTGGTTTCAGTCATCAGCACTGTATATATAGAAAGAGTTCAAAGACCTCACAGATATTCAGGCTATAATAACTAACAAGGGAAGCGTTTTTTTCCTGAAGCATTATGTAAGGATAATATATTGCCAGGAAGAATGATAAGAAGTTGGTTCTCTTTTTCACAGATTAATACATTAGAGATGAAAACTTTTATTCAAAGGAATCTATGATCTTGTCCTGTTTCTCTGTTTTCTTGTCATCATTCCATTCTCCCCCATGACCCTACCTAATCAGGGCTCTCGACATTTCTCAGCAGTGTCACCACATAGCCTCAGAGCATGTGTTAACTGCAGGTAGCTCACAGCTCTCATGTTTGCCCCCAATCCAAGTCAGAGCCATCCTTCTGAAACCAAGGATATTTGCTGAAGGCCCATTCTTCCTTGAAGTGGCAGTCATGGTTTACCTCTTCTTAATCATTTTGTTTACAAATTTAGATGTATGTCACTATACTAGTGACAGGGATTTTCCAAACTATGGAAAGCATAAACATTTCCATTTCCCCCACGAATTTTGGGCTAGTTATTTTCTATCCACTACTAATAATTTGTGATAATTAGGAAATAGAACTGAAGTAAAAACAGGGACATTTGTCAATTTGGTGCCATAACTAATCAGTCTTATTATAAGTATATATTTCTAGAAAAAAAAATGCAGAAGAAAATGAGTTGGTTGCTAGCAAAGAATGCCAAACCTCTGCCAAGAAATACTTTGAAAATAAAAATTCTGACTATGGACTGAACATGATTGCAATTTAAGGCTTCTTTTGCAGACCACAACACCCAAAAAGAGAGAGAGAAAAAAAAGGGAATGCCCTGCCACAGAGGCAGGGTGGGATGGGGGGGGGGGATTGGTGTGGGAGGGATACTGGAATACATGGTGGTGGAAAATGGGCACTGGCGGAAGAATGGGCATTTGATCATTGTATAATCAAAACCCAAGCACAAAAATTTGTAAATGTACAACTGTACATCATGGTGTTTCACTAATAAAAATTTTAAAAAAATAAAATAAAATAAAAATTGTTTCGTCTGCCAGAGATCAGCAGATGGGAACCTGAGTGAAGGCAAAAGATTAAATTGGTTGACTTTTATTTTTCCTTGAGTATATTAATTTGATTTTGGAGTCAATTTATATGAGAGTTCATCAAGACACAGAAATTTTTAGCGCTTCTCTTGTTTAAAAGTATAGTGATACACCATATCTCTATCTCACATTCTTTTTATTTCTGATAGTTTGACACAAAAGATACGTCATAATCATAGATAAATGTAAATTATCTAAATACTTTTTTGATTATTTAAAATTACCTTATAGAATTACATTATAGAATTTCATAAATTTTAGGATTATGCAGAATCTACTTGCATGTATCACATTACACTCACTACTGAAAGGCCTACTCTCTCATTCACCATTGTTTAGTTTTCCCACTTTGATTATACTTTTCGATCTGGTAACTAAATAGTCTCATAGTTCTAAAGTTTGTTTTTATTGCTTTGAAAAGATCAAAATTATGTAATTTTCAACATTGGATGAAACTAGAGGATATCATGCATGTAAAGTTAGCCTTAAGGAAAGGAACAGATACAGAGAGATTTTTCTCATATGTGGGATGAAAAGACACACAGCAAGGTAGCAACAAATGTTCAAGAGCAATGTAAGGGGAGAACTGATCCACACAATTGGGTCAGGGGATTAGGAGGGAGGGATTCTGGGGGATTGGGGGAGAGGGAGGGTTTGTTCTTTGAGAGAATAAGGAGTGTCTTGTTGGAATTATGTGTATGAGAAACCATTGTTAATTGAATTATAAATCATAGAATATAAATAATGTTTTAGACGTTTGTCTGTCTCATTTTATTCTTTTAATTTGTTTTCTCCATATGCCACATAGGCATGAACTTGTAGGATGCCTATCTTTCTCTGCCTGGTTTTTGTCACTAAACATAATTTCCTCATGTTATACATTTTATATACAAATAATAAGAAGATTTCACTTCATACAACTGAGTAGTATTCCATTGCTTTACCACCTTTCATTTTCAAAATTTGTGGTTTAAAAGATACAAATACTGGTTTTAACAATGCTCTGGTGTTTTCAAAGTTTTAGTTTAGTGAAACAAAATATATTTTATTGAAAAACTCTTAGAAAATTGTGAAACAGTTGTAGGGTGGAATGGAATATATGTTCAAGCGAGAACAGTCATTTAACAAAACAAGCAAAGAGAGACATAGAGAAAGGAAGCACGGTATTTCTTCAAGGGAGAACACAAGCTTGAGGAACAAGCCCACTCTGGTAGTTTAGGAATAAGAACTTGGATTGGTATGAACTTAACTTGTACACTTTAGGGGAGAACCTGAGTGAAACTATTATAAGTACGTTCAGGATCATGATACACTGGAGTCTGCACTTGGAGTGAGGAGGGTAGAGAGTTCTTTGGGGAGACCGAACTATAGATAACAGTAATATTATAACACGAATGATAGTATCTTACCGTGGGATTCCAAAAAAATATTTAAGAGTGGCGTCAGAAATGATAACATTCTTAGGTATTTGGGTTTCCTGTGGAAACAACGGGAAGCTGAGTTTATGCTCTGGATGCATCCACCTGAAACAAGGTCAACAAGTCATGAATGAAAAATTTCAAGTTAGATGGATCAAGGATTCTGATCCCAGTGGAAGGCTAGCTTTCGGGTGGACAATTTCTACTGATGGCCTGATGTAGGTTCTGATCCTGGGATATGTAACAGAAAGGAGATAGTGACCGGTATCCTCAGAAGTGAAGCCTCTGAGACAGAAGTCATTCATGCCAACTAATGGGTTATCAATGTTTGCTCATGGCTGCTACCATTATAACATGCTGTTCAATGGTTCTGTGGTTTCAATTTACTGTGTCAATGTAAAGATGAAGTTTCCAAATGGAAGGTAAAAATCTGAGGCCCTCAAGATGATGAATCACAGGGAGGGGGGGAGCTGGAGCTATAGTACAGCAGGTAGGGCATTTGCCTTGCACACGGCATACCCAGGTTAGATTCCCAGCATCCTGTATGGTCCCCCCAAGCACCGTGAGGAGTAATTCCTGAGTGCAGAGCCAGGAGTAACCACTGTGCATCGCCACGTGTGACCCAAAAACGCAAAGAATGATGATCTGGGATTGATCCTTAGCATTGCAAACGGCATTATTTTTTAATTTTTAAATTTTTTCTTGCTTGCTTGCTTGCTTGCTTTTTTGTTTTTTGGGTCACACCTGGCTATGTATAGGGGTTATTTTTTATTTTTAAAAAAACTTATAATTTTTCCTTTTTACCTGTGGTTTAAAAGTGTATATAAAATATTTTAGAGTAAATATATGCGAAGAAGAATAAAATTCACAGGAACTATTTAGTGTTCTTAATGATACAGGAGTCAGAATTTTGAGGTTAATTGTATGGGTATTGCATAAATAATTTTTCCACATTATGTGGGCTGTCTTTCGATCATGGTCACCATTTTTTCTGAGTTGCAGAAACTTCTTAGTTTAATCTAGTCTCATTTGTTTATCTTCACTTCCTCTTCCTTGGTCAGTGGTGTTTCATTCTAGAAGTTTCCCTTAGCTTTAATGTCATGAAGGGATCTTCCCACATTTTTCTCCATATATCTTAAGAATTCAGGTATGATAGCGAGGTCTTTAATACATTTGATCTGACTTTGTGCCTGGCACTATAAAGAGGTCTGAGTTCATTTTTTTTGCATATTGCTGTCCAGTTTTCCCAGCACCAGTTGCTGAAGAGACTTCCTAGCTCAACTTCATATTTCTTGAGCCTTTAAGAAAGATTAGGTAATAATAATCTGAGGGCCAGCGTCAGGATATTTGACTATATTCCATTGATCTGAGACCTGTCTTTATCTGAATATCATGGTATTTTGATTACTAAAACTTTGTAGTAGGGTTTGAAGTTGGGGAAGGTGTTCCCTTCTTCTTTTTACCAAAGATTGCTTTAGCTCTTCATGGGAGTTTATGGTTTTGTATGAGTTTAAGAGTGATTAATCTATTTCTTTGAAAAATGTTATGGGTATCCTTATAGAAAGTGCATTAAATCTTTATAGAGCTTTGGGGTGGATTGCCATTTTGACAGTGTTAAACCTCTCAATCCATGAGCATGGGATGTGATTCCATTTCCTCATATACTCTCTTATTTCGTGAAGTAGTGTTTTGTAGGTTTTTTTTTTTTTTGGTATAGTTCCTTAACCTTTTTAGTTTATTCTATTATACTCTATTTTCTGAGGTATTATTGTGAATGGGATTGTTTTTCTCTATCTCTTTTTTCTCTTTCATTATTAATATATGGGAAAGCCATGGAGTACCAGATATTGATTTTGTAATATGCTACTTTACTAAACAAATCTATTGTTCCCAGGAGCTTTTTTGTAGATTCTTTGGGATTTTATAAGTATAGTATCATGTCATCTTCAAATAGTAAAAGCTTGAGTTCTTCCTTTTTTATCTGGATGCCCTTGATATCTTTTTTTTTTTTTTACCGAAATCATATGGCAAGTACTTTAAGTACTATGGTGAATAGGAGGTGTGAGAGTGGGTAACTTGTTTTGTGCCTGATTGTATTCTGGGATTCTAGTTCATTGATTTCTGCTCCAAGTCTTTGGTTTTTCCCCCTTGAGAATAATGCTTGCCGTGGGTTTGTGGTAATTTGCTTTGACTAGATTGAGGAAAGTACTTTCAAATCCAATTTTGTTGAGAGTTTTTCATCATGAATGGGTGCTGGATCTTATCAAATGCTTTATCTACATCTATTGATATGATCATATGACTTTTATCTTTATTTTATTGAGATGGTGTATTCTGTTGATTGACTAGAGAATGTTAAGCCATCCTTGCATCCACAAGCTAAACCTATTTGGTCATAGTGTGTGATCTTTTGTTGAGTTTCTGGATTCTCTTTGCTGGTATTTTCTTGAAAATCTTTGTATCTGTATTCATCAAGGAAATAGGTCTGTAATTTTCTTTTTTTGTGGTGTCTCTATCGATTTGAGTATTAGGGTGATCTTTGCCTCATAGAAACTATTTGGGAGTATTTCTGTTTCTTCAATTCCTGGAAAATCTTAAAAATGTTGGAAGCAGTTCCTCTTTAAAGGTTTGAAATAGTTCACTATTGAATCCATCTGGGCCATGGATTCTGTTTGCAGGGATACTTTTGACCATCATTTCAATTTCCTTGTTAGTGATAGGTTCAAGTATTCCAAATCTTCTTGGTTCAGCCTTGGGAGGTAATTGGAATCCAATAATTTATCAATTTATTCAAAATTCTCTCATTTCCTGCTGCAAAGAATCTCAATATAATCTCTGATGATCCTATGTATTTCTGTAGTTTCTATTAGGATAACCCCCTTTGCATTTCTGATTTGATTTATTAGAATTCTTTCTCTTTGTTTTTTTGAGAGGCTTCTCATGGTTTATTGATCTTATTTATTTTCTCAAAGAACCAGCTTTTGCTTTTATTGGTCTTTTGGATTGTATTTTGGGATTGTAGCTCATTGATGTCTGGTACAAGTTTTATTATTTCCTTCCTCCAGCCTATTTTGGACTACTTTTGTTGGTCATTTTACAAAATCTTGACCTCTAATTTATTCATGTAGGCCCTTTCTTTCTTCCTAATGAATTCTGGCAGATCTATAATCTTTCCTCTTAACACTGCTTTTGCTGTGTCCCACAAGTTATGGTAGCTCGTGTCCTCATTCTCATTTGTTTCTGGAAATTTTTTATTTCCTCTTTGATTTCTTCCCTAAGCCAATGGTTGTTCATTACTCCCCTTAAAGAAAATATTTCCTTGCTGAGCTTCAGTCTGTTTGATCTATGGAGAAGTGTCAAAGAAGTGTTGAAATCTCCTTCTAGTCTTGTGTTGCTATCAATGTTTTTCTATAAGTCAATTAGAAGTTGTTTTTAAGTATTTTCCTGGTCTGTCATTAGGATCATATACATTGAGGAGGGTGAGTTCTTTCTGATGTACATATCCCATGATCATTAAGAAATGACCTTCACTGTCTCTGATCATCTTTAGCCTGAAGTCCATGTGGTCTGATACTAGTATCGCCACTCCAGCTTTGTGGAGGTGATATTTTCTTGAAAACTTGTTTCCCAGACTTTTACTTTTAGCCCATGGGTGCTTTGATTGTTCAGACGTGTTTCTTGCAGGCAGCAGAATGAATGTTGGTTTCAGTTTTCTAATTCATCTTCCCATTCTGTGCCTCTGAATTGGCACATTTAGTCCATTGACATTGAGAGAGATTGTTGTGGTGTGGATTTGTGCTCTCTTTATGTAGAATTTTTGTACTTGTGGGGATTGTCTTAGCTTAAAGTAGACCTGTTCATTCTTCTTGCAACAAAAATATGGAATGCTTTACAAGTTTGCATATCATCTCTGTGCAAGGACCATGCTCATCATTTTATCATTTCAATTTTAGTATATGTGTTAAACTTAGTAGGAGTTAATTTTTCCATATTTTTTCTCTTCTTATTACTTTGAGTGTTGTCCTTCCTCACTCCTATGGCAGACAATGATTCCTAATCAAGGAATGTATTTCAAAGCAGCATGAATAAATAGATTTAGAAATTTAATGTCCCAGAAAGAAAAATATGGTTTTTACCATATTATCTTTTACCATACCCTAGGCATCAGTTTTACAAAATAATTCTTTTGGAAGATGGTATATGAGTTTGTTTAATGTCGTTCCCTGAAACCTTAATTAAGACCATTAAATTAGAGCCTTTTGCTGTTTTCACCTCAGTCCCGTGTACTTCTCCAGGAAAAGGTGGATGGTGTTGTCTGCACTTTGACCACCTTGAATGTATGTAGGATTTTTTTCCTGAAGGATGAGCTGAGAAGCATATTGATGATTTCATTCCACCTTATTACAAGTTCAACTTGAACGGAAGGTGAGACTCATATGGCTCCTATAAAGGACAGAACAAAGGGTCTCAGTGAAGTTTAATGGCCAACTCACATTAACAACATAGATGACTCATAGTAACCTGTGTGCATCTTTGTGTATAGTGAGTTTCATATCTACTGATAGAGATTCTCAGTCATGACACATGGGCAAAACGGATCTGTAATTAAAATCTAGTTCTCTGAGCAGAGTGGGGTCTCTGACGTGATTGAACAAGTTTGTAGTAATTTATTACTAAGCACATAAGTATTTTCAATGATGCGTACTTTTCGATCTAAAATTAATTCCAAATATGTCTAAAACAACAGTCTCCTGACCTCGCACCTGGCTTTCCTCACTGGGGCCCCTTGGAGATGGCGGGGTGAGATTCCCTCACCGCCCTGAGCATAGACCCGGCAGCTGAAGACCTCTGCAACCAGCCATAGGTACGCTTAAGACCACTCTTCCCAAGCTTGAAGGAGCCTCATGCATGAAGGAACTGGAAGAGGAACCCAAATGTGCGGGACCGGGGGATGAGATCTCCATGGCTGCTCAGATCAAGACTGTGCCCCCTCCTTCCAGATCCTCCATCTTCTAGTAATTAAGTGTTAAAACCACGATCTACCCCTGGATCCATGTAATGCCATCAATAGCCAACATCCAGAGACTGGATCTTATTTAGAAGAGAGTAACTCTGATTGTCCAGTTCTCACTCTCAGAGAACCTGGTAGGCTTCTGCGAGTATCTTGCCCGCATGGCGGAGTCTTTGTTTCTGGTCACTGTTTCTTTTGAGGTACAGAAGCTGCTTAATTTAAGATAGTTCCCTTTGTTTATCTCTGTTTCCAGTTGCTTGGCAAGTTGCATGTTATATTTGAAGATACCTTTAGCTTCAATGTCGTGGAGGGATTTGCCGACCTTGTCATCACTGTACCTGAGGGATTCTGGTGTGATGTTGATGACTTTGACCTATTTTTATCTGACTTTTGTGCATGGTGTTAGGTAGAGGTTTGAGCCATTTTTTTTTTTTTGCATATAGCTGTCCAGTTTTTTCTGCACCGTTTGTTTAGAAGGACTCTCTTGAACCACTTCACATTTCTTGCTCCCTTATCAAAGATTAGATGATTATATATTTGAGGGTGTGTGTCAGTATATTCAATCCTTTTCCATTGGTCTGCAGCTGAGCCTTTGTTTCAGTCCCATGCTGTTCTCATTATTATCGTTTGTAGTAGAGTTTGAGGTTGGGGAAGGTGATGCCTCCATCGTCTTTTCCCCAAGAATTGCTTTAGCTATTCGTGTGCGTTTGTTGTTCCATGTGAATTTCAGGAGTGCTTGATCAATTTCTTTGAAGAATGTCATGGGTATCTTTATAGGGATCAAGTTGAATTTTTACAATGCTTCTTGGAGAATTGCCATTTTGACAATGTTAATTCTCCCATTCCATAAGCAGGAGATATGTTTCCATTTCCTCGTGTCATTTTTTAATTTCTTATTGTATAGGTCCTTTACCTCCTTAGTTAAGCTGATTCCAAGGTTCTTGATTTTCTGAGGCACGATTGTGAGTGGGATTGCTTTTTCATGTCACTTTCTTCACTCTCATTATTTGCATATAAATAAGCCATAGACTTTTGGGTATTGAGTTTATAGCCTGCAATTTTACTATAAAAGTCTATTGCCTCTAGGAGTTTTTTCGTAGAGATTTTAGTATTCTCTAAATATAGTATGATATCTTCTGTGAATAGTGAGAGATTATTTCTACCTTTCATACATGAAAAACCCTAAATATCTTTTTCTTATCTATTTTCTATTCCAAGTACTTCCAGTACTACATTGAACAGAAGTGCCAAAATGAATTTTTACTTAGCACATTCTGTCTGTAAATTTCTATGCTAAGAACAGTGGAAGAAACAGTGATATCTTAGTAATTTACAAGTAAATTATGAAGACAGATAATTTAAAAGAATTTCTTTGTATAAATTTCCAAAATGTTTAGCTTTTATTAAATATATTAAGAATAAATCATAGGTCTTGATTATACCGTGAAGATTATTTTCATGTTAGAAGTTACCCTTCTAAAATGCAAGAAAGACACATTTTGAAAATGTTGATTATTCGTTCATTCATTCAATGAATGTTTGTAGTCTGGTTGTGCAGTGCCTGCAGAAAGTCAACCTGTACCCTCAGGTGAGTGCATCAACAGTCTGATGGTGTCTTCATGCTTCCCGATAACCTCAAATGGCCACTGTGCCTCTGGCTGGCTCCCAACAACTCAGGACTACATTTCCCGAGAAATTAAACTCCCGAAAGATATGTGGGAGCCATGTTAACAAACCACCCCTGGCTCAGCTATACAAGCTAATGGATTGGTCTTGTTTCAGAGACCCATAAACAAATCTGGAAGATATCAACAGTCACAGTTAACCTTGGAACTGCAAAAGGCTGAAGACACTAGGGTAAATCGGAGGGAGGCAGGTTAGTTTGGTGCCCACCCAACCAGAACCCAGTGCAGCCACTTTCTCCCACAATACAAAATCGCCACCATGCCCTCCTCTGGTTTCCACCGTCTCAGGATGACTCTCACTGAAACATAACAGCTGAAAATTCGGATATGTGTGTTTTGTGACTGAAATCTCCAGGCTTTCTCTGGGCAGGATGGGCATCCTACACTCACTGCCCTGTACTTATGGAAGCCTCAGCAGTCATTTCCATACCTCAAAGCTACTCCAACCTTACCTTCCTGATAAAAATGCTCAATTCCTTGAACAAAGATGATGACCTCTTAGTACCTGTATGAGACCCTTAATGCACAAAATAAAAAGGAAACAAAGAGAAAGAATCAAAGATCCTGCCATAGAGACAGGCTGGGGGTGGGGGTAGTTTGTTGGGGGATGGTTTTAGGGAACCAGGAATATTGGTTTTGGGAAATGTACACTAGAGGAAGGATGGAAGTTGGATCGTTGTATGACTGGAAGCAAATTATGAATAGATTTGTAATGGTCTATATCACAGATATTCAATAAAACATTAAAAATACTGATGGAACTTTAAAACCCAGCATAACTATTTTTGTGTTCTCTGTAGGAAAAAAAAATGTTACTCACCTGTGTGCCAATAGCTTGTAGAAAACTAAACCCAAAGATATATCAATGACTGCCTTTGGCATGAATACTGTAATTGCAGCTATGTTATGTTTTAGAATCAGTTCGTGGACAAGACGCCAAGAGGAGCAGTGGCAAAGTGCATCAATGTTGAATGGATAATGTTTCAGGAGCTTGCAAGGGAGATGCGAAGCTTTGGCATGAGAAAAGGGAAGAAACAGAAGAGTGAAGTACTAATAAGGATCATGAGAAAAATGCAAGGGAGAACATTTCCTGGCAAGTGTCACACTCTGTTGAGCTTTTCGTGAGGATAAGCATTAGAAAGTATCTTTCCCATTTAGTGGTAAAAAGATTACTTTGATGGGTATATTTAAAATTTACTTTATCGATTAGAATCACTAAGAGATACACAGTTACAAAGTTGCTCATAACTGAGTTTCAGTCATTTAATGTTCTAGAACCTTTCCAGTATATTGGGGCATTTTTGAAGGAATATCCCTGGTGCGAGGACTAGGGCATCTGAATCTTAACTCATTTCACCAAATATATGATCTGTACTCACATGTTTTACACTGTCTCCCCTGCTCTTTGATTTATGTTTTCATGCAATATTTCCTTGTGAACCTCACTTCAAGTGAGGCTCCCTATTTAAGACAAGTACATGTTTCTGGGACATTACATATTTTTTTGGTTGCTGGGAGAGTCTCTAAAGCAATGCTCAGGAGGTGTGGGGGCCCTACAGACAATTCTCAGAAAACGTGGCCATGGTGCTTGGGGTCCTCCTATGCTATACAGCCTTTGATACTCTGGCAATCATGTGGTGCTGGGAGTCAAATTGAGTGCATGTGACACAAGTTCCATAAGCACTACACTATCTCCTGCAGCCCTGGGTATTAGATTTATGTCAGCATTCTGAGGTCCTCCCTTTTGTCAGAAAGCAGAGACTTGTGCAGGAGAAAGTGGAAGAGACATTAGGGTTTAGCTAGGTTCACTGAGTAGCTGGTGATACCATTAAGATTGGAACATAAAGTAAAAATAAAACAAGAGCCCCATGCCTTTTCCCGCTGAACTCGACACCCTCCACAGGGGGACACCTGCGGGGAACACCTGCAGCAGCTCCTTGGGACTGTCCATCACCAAATCAGCGCCTCCCCTCCAGGTGGGTAGGGGGAGCACAAGCCAGGTTCACCACTCCTCACCCCCAGCTCCCCGCATTTTCCTGCAGAACTGGACACCCTCCAGAAGGGGACACTTGAGGCAGCTCCATGGGATTTTCCATCCCTCCTCCTACATTCCAGGAACCTGGGTGGGAGTGACCCTGGGATGGGCCAGGGGCGTAGCCACCATATAGGGGTGTGTCCTCCCAGAAGTGGGCGTGTCCTTCTCCTGGGTGGCCAGCCGCAGTTATATTTCCCAGTCTGGGCACTCAGGACTTTCATCTCTCACTTTGTCGCCTAATACCGACTAAAAATGTCTGACCACCTCTACTAGAATACAACAACATTCCACTCGCCTACTCCATTTCTAAGAAAAGACCTGTATGAAATGTGCTGTACAAGCTCAAAACTAAAAAGTACCTCCTCCAAAGCGCAAATCTCCACCACAAGGAGAATATGAAGAAAAGAAAAATTCTCAATCGAGGTTGTCCACAATTGCGCTCTCATTGATAAAGAATTCCAGGATAAAATGCAGAGGGTGTTCAAGGATCTACTCAAAGAATCAATGGAAGAGATATCCAATGACTAAAATAAGAAATGAAAGAAACAATAGAACAGAGAGTCAAGAAAATACAGGAAGAAAAGAGAACAGAATTTTAAAAAGCTACAAAAAGAAGAGTCACAAATAAAGGATTCAGTGGATGAAATTAAAAAGTTAGTAAGTGCCCTTAGCAATAGGATAAGTGCAGCTGAAGAGAGGATCAGCGAGCTTGAAGATGAGCAACAGAACTCCCACTGGGAAGAACAAGCAATAGGAAAAGACATCAAAATGGCTCTAAGGAGAATCAGAGACCTAGGGGATGACGCCAAGAGGAACAACATTACAATCATTGGAGTACCAGAAGGAAAGGGAAACAACCCCAATGAAAAAGCTAGAGTAAAAGAAACCATTGCTGAAAAGTTCCCAGAGTTAAGGAAAGCAGACATCCAGTTCCAAGGAGCCAGAAGGGTACCAGCTAAAGGAGACCCCAGAAAAAAACACTCCAAGCATATCATATTCAGAACGATGGATGCTGTGGACAGAGACACAATATTACAAGCAGCAAGGTCAAAGAAGGAAATTACATACAAAGGAGCACCCCTTAGATTCACAGCAGACCTATCAGTGGAAATCCTCCAAACCCGAAGGCAATGGTTGTATATAGTGAAAAAATTCAAAGAAATGAACGCCTCACCGAGAATACTCTATCCAGCTAAACTCTAACTCAAATTCGATGTGAACGATACACCACTTTTTAGATAAACACAAACTCAGGAACTTCATACACTCAAAACCAAATCTAAAAGAAGAAGTAAAGGGGCTCCTGTAAGATAAGAAGGAAAACACGTGTAAATCAACTCCTAAAGGAAGATGGCACAAAACCCCATGACAATAATCTCCCTTAATGTCAATGGTCTAAATGCACCTACAAAGAGACACAGAGTGGCAAAATGGGGTCAGGAACTGAAACCAGCATTCTGCTGTCTACAAGAAACTCATCTGAACAATCAGAGCAAACACAGACTCAAAGTGAAAGGATGGAAAACAATCCTGCAAGCAAACAGCTCCCTCACAAAAGCTGGGATGGCCATACTAATATCCGACAACATTAATTTCAGGCTGAAAAAGATTAGAAGGGACAGCGAGGGCCACTTTCTCTTCATCAAGGTATACATTCCACATGAAGAAATCATACTCTTAAATGTATATGTACCTAATGAAGGAACAGCTAGATACCTAAAACAACTGCTAACAGATTTTAAAGAGGACAGTGCTAGCAACACCATAGTAGATGAAGACTTCAACATCGCCTTATCACCTCTGAATAGATCAACAAGAACAAAACTCAGCAAGGAAACATTGTCTTTGAATGAAGTAATAGAAGAGATAGGACTTATAGACCTATACAGGGCTTTACACGCCCCAAAGAAAGAATACACATTCTTCTCCAGTGCGCATGGAACATTTTCCAAAATCGACTATGTGCTAGGCCACAAAACATACCTCAATAGAATCAGGAAGATAGAAAGAGTATCAACAATCTTTTCAGACCATGATGCACTGAGGATAGATGTGAATCACACACAGACACGGACAACCAAATCGAACACCTGGAAACTAAACAAGTCACTGCTGAACAATGTGTGGGTCAGGAAGGACGTCAAGGAAGAAATCAAATGATACCTGGAAACAAATCAGAACGAAGACACGAACTACCAGAGCTTATGGGATGCAGCTAAACCCCTATTAAGGGGAAAATTCATAGCTCTGCAAGCATATCTAAGGACAGAAGAAAAGATGCACATAAGCAACTTATTTCACAGCTCAAGTTCTTATAAAAGGATCAAGAAAAGGATCCTACATTGGGCAGAAGGAAAAAGATCTAAAACTTAGAGCAGAAATCAACGACATGGAAACCTAAGAAACAATCCGAAAGATCAAAGAAACCAAGAGCTGGTTCTTTGAGAAAATAAACAAGGTAGATATACCACTAGCAACACTCACAAAGAAACGGAGAGAGAAAACACTAATACACCGAATCAGAAATAAAAATAGAGATATCACAATGGAATCCAAAGAAATTCAAAGGATCATCAGATACTACATTGAAAGTCTGTATGCCAAGAAAAAAGAGTAGTTAGAAGAAATGGATAACTTCCTGGATTACTAAAATCTCCCAAAGATGAGTCAAGAAGATATAAAATACCTGAATAGACCTAGTCACATAAATGAAATTGAAACTGTAATCAAAATTCTTCCCAAAAACAAAAACCCAGGTCCAGATGGAATCACTACCGAATTTTTCAAAACTTTTAAAGAGGATCTACTGCCCGTCCTTCTCAAACTTTTCCAGGAAATTGAAAAAACAGAAACTCTCCCAAACAGTTTCTATGAAGCCCATATCTCTCTAATACCAAATGGAAACAAAGACACCATGAGAGAAAAAAACTACAGGCCGATATCACTGATGAACACGGAGGAGAAGATTCTGAACAAAATACTAGCAAATAGAATTCAACAACTCATCAAAAAGATCATACACCATGACCAAGTGGGATTCATCCCGGGCGATGCAAGGATGGTTTAACATTCGGAAATCAATCAACATAATCCATCATATCAACAAAAGAAAAGATAAAAATCATATGATCATATCAATAGATGCAGAGAAAGCAATTGACAAGATCCAGCATCCGTTTATTATGAAAACCCTCGCCAAATTGGGGATAGAGGGGACTTACCCCAATATATTTAAATCCAGCTACCACAAGCATACAGCAAGCATCATCCTCAAAGGGGAAAATCTGAGAGCGTTCCGCCTAAGATCAGGAACGAGATAAGGTTCCGACTCTTTCAACTGGTGTTGAACATAGTACTGGAAATACTAGCAATAGCAATTAGGCAAGCAAAAGAGATTAAGGCCATCCAAATAGTTAAGGAAGAAATCAAGCTCTCACTATTCGCAAATGATATGATACTATACTTAAAGAACCATAAAACCTCGACCAAGAAACTCCTAGAAATAATACACTCGAGAGTAAAGTTAAAGGTATAAAATAAATACCAAAAAATCCATGGCTTTACTATACACAAATAGTGAGAGAGAAGAAAATGACAAGATGAAAACAATCCCATTCACAATTGTGTGCCAGAAAATCAACTACCTAGGAATTAATTTAACTAAGCAAGTAAAGGAACTTTACAAAGAAAACTACAAAACGCTGCTTCTTGAAATAAAAGAGGATGCGAGGAAATGGAAAAATATCCCCTGTTCATGGATCTGGAGAATTAATATTGTCAAAATGGCAATACATCCAATAGCACTGTAGAAATTCAATGTGATCCCTATTAGGATACGCATGACATTCTTCAAAGAATTGGAGCAAACACTCCTGAAATTTATATGGAACAATAAACCCCCATGATGAGCTAAAGCAATTCTTGGGAAAAAGAAAATGGGAGGAATTAACCTCCTGAACCGCAAACTTTACTAAAAGTAGTAATAATTAAAACAGCCTGATACTTGCTACATGCATAGCATACTTTTTCTTAGATTTTTTGATTTTTCTAGGATATATTGATCATCTTTTTTTAAAATTTTTTTTATTAGTGAAACACCATGAGGTACAGTTGTAGATTTACAATTTTTTGTGCTTGGGTTTGATTATACAATGATCAGATACCCATCCCTCCACCAGTGCCCAATTTCCACCACCATGGATAATATCCCCCCAACCACCATACGCCCATCCTCCCTGCCTCTGTGGCAGGGCAATCCCCTGTGTTCTCTCTCTCCTTTTGGGTGTTGT
This sequence comes from Sorex fumeus, assembly GCF_029834395.1. Classification (NCBI taxonomy): domain Eukaryota; kingdom Metazoa; phylum Chordata; class Mammalia; order Eulipotyphla; family Soricidae; genus Sorex; species Sorex fumeus. Next base: position 2,323,833 of record NW_026606203.1, read on the forward strand.
AGTCTGCAAAAGAGGCATTGAGTGGCAAACATGTTCAGTCCGTAGTCCACTTTCGACACGCATCTCCCCTCCTGGGAGGATCCTCCAAACACCCTTTATTTGGTGTTCCCTTCTCTATCTGAACTGCCCTTTCCTCTAGAATGCCCGACTGGCCACTAAGCTATGGAGTAATCCTCCTGGTGCTGATCTCAGCTATTCTTGGCTATTAATCTCGTATTTTGTTACTTTATATCCCCCAGATGAATGCAATCTTTCTGTGTCTATCCCTCTCTTTCTGACTCATTTCTCTTAGCATGATACTTTCCATGTTGTACCACTTGTATGTAAATTTCATGACTTCATCTTTTCTAAGAGCTACATAGTACTCCAATGTGTAGATGTACCAAAGTTTCTTTAACCAGTCATCTGTTCTTGGGCATTCAGGTTTCTTCCAGTTTCTGGCTATTGTATAGAGTGGTGCAATGAACAAACACGTGCAGATATCACTTCGACTATACATTTTTGCCTTTCTGGGATATATTCCCAGGAGTGGTATTGCTGGGTCAAATGGGAGCTCAATTTCTAATTTTTTGAGAATCGTCCATACTGTTTTCCAGAAGGGCTGAACCAGTCGACATTCCCACTAACAGTGAAGGAGAGTCCCTTTCTCGCCACACCCGCGCCAGCATCAGTTGCTTTTGTTCTTTTGAATGTGGGCCAGTCTCTGAGGTGTGAGATGGTATCTCATTGTGGTTTTGATCTGCATCTCCCTGATGATTAATCATGTAGAGCATTTTCTCATGTGCTTTTTTTGCCATTCGGATTTCTTCTTTGAGAAAGTTTCTATTCATTTCATTGCCCCATTTTTTGATGGGGTTGGATGTTTTCTTCTTGTGGATTTTAACCAGTATTTTGTATATCCTGGATATCAACCCCTTGTCACATGTGTATTCGGCGAATATCCTTTCCCATTCTGTAGACTGTCTTTTTATTTTGGTCACTGTTTCTTTGGAGGTGCAGAAGCTTCTTAGTTTAAGATAGTCCCATTTATCCATTTATCTATCTCTGTTTTCACTTGCTCAGACAGTGGCGTGGCATCTTTTTTTTTCACTATTAGGATTTTATTTGATTTTTAACAACTGCAAACTTTTTGCATAGTAAAAATTCCCTCAAATTTATGCACTTTTGTATTTTTTTTGCAATTTTTTTAACATGAACTATTACATTATATACTTATTGCTGGAGCTATAGCCCAGCGGTAGGGCATTTGCACTGCAAGTGGCCGGCCTGGCCAATCTGGGTTAAATTCCTCTGTCCCTCTTAGAGAGCCCGACAAGCTACCGAGAGTATCTCGCCAGCATGGTGAAGCCTGGTAAGCTACCCATGACGTATTCAATATGATTTTGCAAAGCCTTCATAGAAGATTCCATGAATCTCGCAATCCTCCCAGGAAAAAGTTCTTTCCTCTGGAGCCTGATATTGCCAGAGAAGGCATTTAAGAGAATGAGGCTCTCAGGATATACTGAAAATATTCCTGCAAATACAGTAACAACAAGTCTCACAATGGAGATGTTACCGGGCCTGCTAGAGCTAATCGATGAACAACTGGAGGACAGTGCTATAGATCTATTTACTCTTATTAGGATTATATTTATATTATATGCCTGAAGTTATGTCTACTTTTTTCCCGTTTATTTTATTTTATTTTTTTTACAGTTGTAAATTTACAGTTTTTTGTGCTTTGGTTTCAATTATACAATGATCAGATACCCATCCCTCCACCAGTGCCCATTTTCCACCACCATGGATAATATCCCCCCCGACCCCCATCCCCCCATCCCCCCCTACCTCTGTGGCAGGGCAATCCCCTGTGTTCTCTCTCTCCTTTTGGGTGTTGTGGTCTGCAAAAGAGGCATTGAGTGGCAAACATGTTCAGTCCATAGTCCACTTTCGACATGCATCTCCCCTCCTGGGAGGGTCCTCCAAACACCCTTTATTTGGTGCTCCCTTCTCTGTCTGAGTTGCCTTTTTCTCTAGAATGCCCGACTGGCCACTAAGCTATGGAGTAATCCTCCTGGTGCTGATCTCAGCTATTCTTGGCTATTAATCTCATATTTTGTTACTTTATATCCCCCAGATGGATGCAATATTTCTATGTCTATCCCTCTCTTTCTGACTCATTTCGCTTAGCATGATACTTTCCATGTTGTACCACTTGTATGTAAATTTCATGACTGCATCTTTTCTAAGAGCTACATAGTACTCCATTGTGTAGATGTACCAAAGTTTCTTTAACCAGTTATCTGTTCTTGGGCATTCAGGTTTCTTCCAGTTTCTGGCTATTGTAAAGTGTGCTGCAATGAACAAACAAGTGCAGATATCACTTCGACTATACATTTTTGCCTTTCTGGGATATATTCCCAGGAGTGGTATTGCTGGGTCAAATGGGAGCTCAATTTCTTTTTTTTTATTTATTTTTTTATTTTTTTAATAAATTTATTTTTTTTATTAGTGAAACACCATGAGGTGCAGTTGTAGACTTACAAATTTTTGTGCTTGGGTTTCCTTAGAATTTTTTTTTCCCTTTATTTTATTTTATTTTTTTTTACAGTTATAGATTTACAGTTTTTTGTGCTTTGGTTTCAATTATACAATGATCAGATACCCATCCCTCCACCAGTGCCCATTTTCCACCACCATGGATAATATCCCTCCCACCCCCATCCCCCCATCCCCCCTGTCTCTGTGGCAGGGCAATCCCCTGTGTTCTCTCTCTCCTTTTGGGTGTTGTGGTCTGCAAAAGAGGCATTGAGGGGCAAACATGTTCAGTCCATAGTGTACTTTCAACATGCATCTCCCCTCCTGGGAGGATCCTCCAAACATCCTTTATTTGGTGCTCCCTTCTCTATCTGAACAGCCCTTTCCTCTAGGATACCCGGCTGGCCACTAAGCTATGGAGTAATCCTCCTGGTGCTGATCTCAGCTATTCTTGGCTATTAATCTCATATTTTGTTACTTTATATCCCCCAGATGGATGCAATATTTCTATGTCTATCCCTCTCTTTCTGACTCATTTCGCTTAGCATGATACTTTCCATGTTGTACCACTTGTATGTAAATTTCATGACTGCATCTTTTCTAAGAGCTACATAGTACTCCATTGTGTAGATGTACCAAAGTTTCTTTAACCAGTTATCTGTTCTTGGGCATTCAGGTTTCTTCCAGTTTCTGGCTATTTTAAAGAGTGCTGCAATGAACAAACAAGTGCAGATATCACTTCGACTATACATTTTTGCCTTTCTGGGATATATTCCCAGGAGTGGTATTGCTGGGTCAAATGGGAGCTCAATTTCTTTTTTTTTATTTATTTTTTTATTTTTTTAATAAATTTATTTTTTTTATTAGTGAAACACCATGAGGTGCAGTTGTAGACTTACAAATTTTTGTGCTTGGGTTTCCTTAGAATTTTTTTTTCCCTTTATTTTATTTTATTTTTTTTTACAGTTATAGATTTACAGTTTTTTGTGCTTTGGTTTCAATTATACAATGATCAGATACCCATCCCTCCACCAGTGCCCATTTTCCACCACCATGGATAATATCCCTCCCACCCCCATCCCCCCATCCCCCCTGTCTCTGTGGCAGGGCAATCCCCTGTGTTCTCTCTCTCCTTTTGGGTGTTGTGGTCTGCAAAAGAGGCATTGAGGGGCAAACATGTTCAGTCCATAGTGTACTTTCAACATGCATCTCCCCTCCTGGGAGGATCCTCCAAACATCCTTTATTTGGTGCTCCCTTCTCTATCTGAACAGCCCTTTCCTCTAGGATACCCGGCTGGCCTCTAAGTTATGGTGTAATCCTCCTGGTGCTGATCTCAGCTATTCTTGGGTATTAATCTCATACTTTGTTACTTTATATCCCCCAGATGAATGCAATCTTTCTATGTCTATCCCTCTCTTTCTGACTCATTTCGCTTAGCATGATACTTTTCATATTGTACCACTTGTATGTAAATTTCATGATTTCATCTTTTCTAAGAGCTACATAGTACTCCATTGTGTAGATGTACCAAAGTTTCTTTAACCAGTCATCTGTTCTTGGGCATTCAGGTTTCTTCCAGTTTCTGGCTATTGTAAAGAGTGCTGCAATGAACAAACAAGTGCAGATGTCACTTCGACTATACATTTTTGCCTCTCTGGGATATATTCCCAGGAGTGGTATTGCTGGGTCAAATGGGAGCTCAATTTCTAATTTTTTGAGAATCGTCCATACTGTTTTCCAGAAGGGCTGAACCAGTCGACATTCCCACTAACAGTGAAGGAGAGTCCCTTTCTCGCCACATCCGCACCAGCATCAGTTGCTTTTGTTCTTTTGAATGTGGGCCAGTTTCTGAGGTGCGAGAAGGTATCTCATTGTGGTTTTGATCTGCATCTCCCTGATGATTAATGATGTAGAGCATTTTCTCATGTGCTTTTTTGCCATTCGGATTTCTTCTTTGGGAAAGTTTCTGTTCATTTCATTGCCCCATTTTTTGATGGGGTTGGATGTTTTCTTCTTGTGGAGTTTAACCAATATTTTGTATATCCTGGATATCAACCCATTGTCATATGTGTATTCGGCGAATATCCTTTCCCATTCTATAGACTGTCTTTGTATTTTGGTCACTGTTTCTTTGGAGGTGCAGAAGCTTCTTAGTTTAAGATAGTCCCATTCATCTATCTCTGTTTTCACTTGCTCTGCCAGTGGCGTGGGGTCTTTGAAGATACGATTAGCTTCAATGTCATGGAGGGTTTTGCCAACTTTGTCTTCAATGTACCTTATCGTTTCTGGTCTGATCTTTAGGTCTTTAATCCATTTTGATCTTACTTTTGTACACGGTGTTAGGCAGAGTTCTGAGCCCATTTTTTTGCATGTAGTCGTCCAGTGATGCCAGCAAAATTTGTTAAAGAGGCTTTCCTTACTCCACATCACATTACTTGCACCTTGACCAAAGATTAGATGATCATATGATTGAGGGGAGATATCAGTGTATTCAACCCTGTTCCATTGGTCTGCAGTTCTGCCTTTGTTCCAGTACCATGCTGTTTTAATTATTACTGCTTTGTAGTACAGTTTGAAGTTCGGGAGGTTGATTCCTCCCATTTTCTTTTTCCCAAGAATTGCTCTAGCTATTCGTGGGGGCTTATTGTTCCATATAAATTTCAGGAGTGTTTGCTCCATTTCTTTGAAGAATGTCGTGGGTATCCTTATAGGGATTGCATTGAATTTATACAATGCTTTTGGTAGTATTGCCATTTTGACAATGTTAAGTCTCCTGACCCATGAGCAGGGGATATCTTTCCATTTCCTCATGTCCTCTTTTATTTCCTGAAGTAGCGTTTTGTAGTTTTCTTTGTACAGATCCTTGACTTCCTCAGTAAGATGATTCCTGGATACTTGATTTTCTGGGGAACAATTGTGAACAGGATTGTTTTTTGCATGTTGCTTTCTTCTCTCTCACTGTTTGCATATAGCAAAGCCATGGACTTTTGTGTATTGATTTTATAGCCTGCAACTTTACTATACGAGTCTATTGTTTCTAGGAGTTTTTTGGTGGAGGTTATCGGGTTCTCTAAGTATAGTGTCATATCATCTGCGAATAGTGAGAGCTTGATTTCTTCCTTTCCTACCTGAATGCACTTAATATCTTTTTCTTGCCTAATCGCTATTACAAGTACTTCCAGTACTATATTGAACACCAGTGGAGAGAGTGGGCATCCTTGTCTCGTCCCTGATCTTAAAGGGAAGGCTCTCTGTTTTTCCCCATTGAGGATGATGCTTGCTGTAGGCTTGTGGTAGATGGCTTTAATTATGTTGAGGAAGATCCCCTCTATACCCATTTTGGCTAGGGTTTTCATCATAAAGGGGTGCTGGATCTTGTCAAATGCTTTCTCTGCATCAATTCATATAATCATATGCTCTCTACATTTTCTTTTGTTGATATGATGGATTATGTTGATTGATTTTCGAATGTTGAACCATCCTTGCATCCCTGGGATGAATCCTACTTGGTCATGGTGTATGATCTTTTTGATGAGTAGTTGGATTCTATTTGCTAGTAGTTTGTTGAGGATCTTTGCATCTATGTTCATCAGGGATATCGGTTTGTAATTCTCTTTCTTTGTGGTATCTCTGTCTGCTTTTGGTATCAGCGTGATATTTGCTTCGTAGAAACTGTTCGGAAGTGTTTTTGATATTTCAATTTCGTGGAAAAGCTTAAAGAGGATTGGGAGTAAGTCCTCTTTAAAGATTTGGAAGAATTCACTAGTGAATCCATTCGGACCAGGACTTTTGTGCTTGGGGAGACTTTTTATTACCATTTCAATTACCTTGATGGTGATAGGTCTGTTCAGGTATTCCAGGTCTTCTTGGTTCAGCCTTCGGAGTCAGTAGAAGTCTAGGAATTTATCCATTTCCTCGAGGTTTTGATTTTCTGTGGCATACAGTTTCTCAAATTATTCCCTGAGGATCCTTTGAATTTCTGTAGTTTCTGTTGTAAAGACACCCTTTTCATTTCTGATTCGGTTTATTAGGGTTTTCTCTCTCCCTTTCTTTGAGTTTTGCTGAAGGCTTATCAATCTTGCTAATTTTCTCGAAGAACCAGCTCTTGGTTTCATTTATCTTTCGGATTGTTTTTTGGGTTTCCATCTCGTTAATCTCTGCTCTGAGTTATATTATTTCCTTTCTCCTGTTCGGGTTGTGCTCCTTTTTTTGGTCCTTCTCCAAGCTCTTAAACTGTGACGTTAGGTTTCTTATGTGTGCTCACGCCTCCTTCCTGAGGAATGCTTGTAGAGCTATAAACTTTCCTCTTAACACAGCTTTTGCTGTGTCCCATAAGTTTTGGTAACTCGTGTCCTCATTTTCATTCGTTTCTAGGAATCTTTTGATTTCATTTTTGATTTCCTGTCTAAGCCACTCGTTGTTGAGTTGAGCACTGTTTAATTTCCAGGTGTTTCATTTTGTTTTCTGTTTTTGTATGTGATTTACTTCTAATTTCAGCGCATTATGGTCTGGGAAGATTGTCGATACAAACTCTATCTTCTTAATTTTTTGGAGACATGGTTTGTGGCTCAGCATGTGGTCTATCTTGGAGAATGCTCCATGTACGCTTGAGAAGAATGTGTATTCAGCTTTTTGTGGATGAAGTGTCCTGTATATATCTACCAAGTCCCTTTCTTCCATTGTTTCCCTCAGATGAATTATGTCCTTGCTTAGCTTGAGTCTGGTTGATCTATCAATTGGTGACAAAGCAGTGTTGAAGTCTCCCACTAGTATTGTGTTGCTGTTGACGGCTTTTTCCAAATCTATGAGTAGTTGTTTTAAGTTCTTTGCTGGTCTCTCATTAGGTGCATATATATTTATTATTGTAAGTTCTTCCTGTTTTACAGATCCTTTGATCAATAAGAAATGGCCTTCACTGTCTCTTATGACCTTCCTCACTCTGAAATCGATGTGGTCTGATATTAGGATGGCTTCCCCAGCTTTTTTATGGGAGCTGTTTGCCCGTAGGATTGTTTTCCAGTCTTTGACTCTGAGTCTGTGTTTGCTTTGACTATTGAGATGTGTTTCTTGCAGGCAGCAGAATGTTGGGTTCAATTTTCTAATCCATCCTGCCACTCTATGTCTTTTAATTGGTGCGTTTAGCCCATTGACATTGAGAGAGATTATTGTTATGGGATTTTGTCCCATTATTCTGTTGAAATTTGGTGTATTTGAGAGGCCTGTCTTGCCTTAATGTAGCCCATTTAGTTGTACTTGTAAACATGGTTTTGAGTCTATGAAGTTCCTGAGCTGTAGTTTGTCTCTGAAACTGTGTGTTGTTCCTTCTATTATGAATAAGAGTCTCGCTGGGTAAATATTTTTGGGGAGGAATTTATTTCATTGAGTTTTTTCACTATGTCCCACCACTGTTTTCGGGCCATGAGGGTTTCATCAGAAAAATCAGCTGTGAATTTTAATGATGCTCCTTTGTAAGAGATTTCTTTCATCGATCTTGCTGCTTTCAGAATTTTGTCTCTGTCTAAGGTTTTGGTCATTTTGATCAGAATGTGTCTTGGGGTATTTTTATTCGGATTTCTTCTAGCTGGTACCCTTCGGGCCTCCTGAATATGGTCACAAGTTTTCTTCAGCTCTGGAAACGTTTTAGCAATGATGTCTTTGACAGTTTCTTCTTCATCAAGGTTTTCTTCCTGTACCTCTGGGACTCCAATAATTCTTATGTTACCCCTCTGGGCTTCATTACGATCTTCTCTTGCCATCTGTTCCCGAATTGTGAGTCTCTTTTCCATTTTCTGCTCTTTTCTAGAGAGTCTCTGAACTTCATCTTCGAGCTCACTTATTCTGTTCTCAGCAGCTCTTACTCTGCTGCTGAGGCCTTCCACTGAGTTTTTCAATTCGCCTGCGAGATTTTTCAGGTCTGACATTTCTGATTGCATTTTCCTCATTTCTGCCTTCAAATCCTCTTGTCTTCTATTGTATTGCTTTCCATTGTTTCTTTTAATTCCCTAAGCATCCTAAGTAGCTCCCTCCTGAATTCCTTGTCAGAGAGGTTGTCTAACACTGCAGTACTGTTGGTGTCATCTGGGCTATACATTTCAATAAGAAAGTTTGGTGGGCTTTTGCGTTGCTTTACCATTGTGAAAACTGTGGTTTAGTCCTTAACATTCACTGTTACTATTCTGCTTGATATGCAGTGTGAGTTAAGATAGGCTTATGAGTTATTGGCTACTGTGTTTCTAGTGACTGAGCTAAACTAGAGAAGTTTCCATCGAAGAAGTTAGCTTATGGTTCCTATGGTATATGTAGTGGGAAAATATTTCGCGGCCGCTAATGCGGCCGTGGCTCCAGAAAGAGTCCCTGGCACTGAGCTAGATGTTGGGAACGACGATGGAGCTAGCTTTGCATGCGCAGAGAGGGTCCCAGGCCCTTGGGGGCGGGCTGTACCTGGTTGGAATAAGAGCCGTTCAGCTTGGTTGCCCAGAGCTGGGCCTGCGTGCCCGTCCCGCGCAGATCAGGGGTGAAACCGGCTTTCTAGGAGGTGGACCTAGCTGTGCATGCGCACAGAGGGTCCCAGGGCCTTGGGGGCAGGCTGTACCTGGTTGAAATAGGAGCCGTTCAACTTGGTTGCCCAGAGCTGGGCCTCAGTGCCCGTCCCCATATTAATCATCTTTAATTATTCCACATCAATACCAATGTCCAAAAATGTTTCATAATGTAATTATTGAAAAAAATCATATAGAAGTTCAAATTTGTATTGTTCGTGGGATAACTATATTAAGAAGAAATAGAACCACAAGAAACATACATGTAAAATGAAGCTACATTTCTTTGGAGTTTTTCAATTATGTATTTACATTAGTCTATATACAAGCATAATTTTTAAAAAATAAATTTCAGTGACCATAAAATTTTGGAGTTTTTCATAATTGTAATATTTTACTGCTAAGTCTATATTGATGTGAACATTTTTATCTATTTGTCTAATTTTCTGATTCTTTACTTAAGATCAGTAGATAAAAGCTAACTTGCTGATGACTGATTATGTGGCTCAGGGTTAAAGCACTTGACTTGCGTGTATGAAACTTTGGGTTGGCCTCCTGCAAGGCAAATGGCCTACCCACTGTGCTGTAAAAGTTATATAAAATATAATAATAATAAAACCTAATGATGTTGGTGAACAGTGCAATATAAATGATTATTTAGTAATTTTCTTGATTTGTTAATGAAATATGTAAGCTCTTGAGTATAATGGGAGCAGTTTTCTAACATAAGAGTCTGAGGAAGGTGAAACTGTTATAACTGTCGTGTAGGATTCCATCTCCCTAGCCTGCTTTATACTACCTCTCTCTCTATCCAATCCGGTCTTCTTCTTGGGAATCTGACCTCCTGATCGGCTAGCCTCTACCTTTCAACTGCCTACTTTATGACATCATTCTCCCACCCAACCAACCACAAACTGGTAGAATCTTGGGGTTGGTACCGCTTGACCTTGAGCCTGGAAGGTGGTGGTGGAAATAGATGGTCCTAGGAGAGTTAATGGAGTGAAGGATGTATGGGAAGGAAAAGGGGAAGGGTAGGGAACTGACAGCTGGTGATCAGCATTGGAGAGTTGGTAGATATTTTCTAAGTACGTTAACATGTTTTTCGTAAATGATAAGCAAAACAAAAATATGAAAATAAGATAGGTTCCAAAGAACAGGTTACATAAAAGACCGAGAGAGCTGAAAGGGCTGGCATTCCTTCTGGAGCTTTCAATCATACCATTTACTAAAGATGGTATTTTCACATCACTTAGCTGCGGAGAGGAATAATGAGAAACAGAATGCCACCAGAAAAGCAAACTTGATGACCACGGTTCATAAAGGCCAGGTGGAAGGTGTTCACATGGATCCCAAGTGCAAGTGGATTAACAGGAATATACATTATACTAAGTCTGTTTGGTACCAGAAACTTCTTTGGTGGAAATGGAGGAAAACAAATGCAGTTTCTGACAGACCTGAGACTAAACTGCTAATCAATTTTCCCAGGAAAGTGTAGTTGACTGGCTGGAAACAGAACAACTTTAAAAGTGTTTTGCTACCTTTCATGTATGGCTAGAGGAAAATGATCGCAGGCATCTATTAAAACTAACAAGCTTCAACTCTCTTGAAGGACAGTTGTATTCAGTGAGGAAAAAATGCTGGGAGAAAAGTCTGAAATGATGGGCATAGAGACAATAAGTGCAAAAGGGAGGACTTGAAATTTGGGTTCCTCTGAAAACAAAGCTTGAAACAACAAGATTTGGTGAGCACATGATTTACTGGGAATGGGATCTGAGGAGGAAAAGAGTGATGTCAGGGATGTGAACAAGGAACATCCAGGTTAAGGAAGACTTAGCTAGCTGATTACCCCATGGGCAACATGGTTCCAAGACTACCAGAACTTACCAAGGACTTTATTTTAATTTTCTTTCTTTTTTTTAAATTGATTCATTTAATTGTAAAATACTGGATAACAATTTTTATCAATTAAAGTGAATGGGGCCATGTGCAATGTCAGTGAAGAGAAGTGTGAGAATATTGCACTTCAATATCAAGTGGTTTAAATCAATGATTTTTTTTTGTATAGGATCCCTTTATTTCTTTTTGTTTGTTATTTTTTTCCATTTATTTTATTTTATTTTTTTTAAAGTTGTAGATTTACAATAATTTTTGCTTTGGTTTCAATTATACAATGATCAGATACCCATCCCTCCACCAGTGCCCATTTTCCACCACCATGGATAATATCCCTCCCACCCCCATCCCGCCACCCCCCCTGTCTCTGTGGCAGGGCAATCCACTGTGTTCTCTCTCTCCTTTTGGGTGTTGTGGTCTGCAAAAGAGGCATTGAGTGGCAAACATGTTCAGTCCATAGTCCACTTTCGACATGCATCTCCCCTCCTGGGAGGATCCTCCAAACATCCTTTATTTGGTGCTCCCTTCTCTATCTGAACTGCCCTTTCCTCTAGGATACCCGGCTGGCCTCTAAGTTATGGAGTATTCCTCCTGGTGCTGATCTCAGCTATTCTTGGGTATTAATCTCATACTTTGTTACTTTATATCCCCCAGATGAATGCAATCTTTCTATGTCTATCCCTCTCTTTCTGACTCATTTCGCTTAGCATGATACTTTCCATATTGTACCACTTGTATGTAAATTTCATGACTTCATCTTTTCTAACAGCTACATAGTACTCCATTGTGTAGATGTACCAAAGTTTCTTTAACCAGTCATCTGTTCTTGGGCATTCAGGTTTCTTCCAGTTTCTGGCTATTGTAAAGAGTGCTGCAATGAACAAACAAGTGCAGATGTCACTTCGACTATACATTTTTGCCTCTCTGGGATACATTCCCAGGAGTGGTATTGCTGGGTCAAATGGGAGCTCAATTTCTAATTTTTTGAGAATCGTCCATACTGTTTTCCAGAAGGGATGAACCAGTCGACATTCCTACCAACAGAGAAGGAGTGTCCCTTTCTCGCCACATCCACGCCAGCATCGGTTGCTATTGTTCTTTTAAATGTGGGCCAGTCTCTGAGGTGTGAGATGGTATCTCATTGTGGTTTTGATCTGCATCTCCCTGATGATTAATGATGTAGAGCATTTTCTCATGTGCTTTTTTGCCATTCGGATTTCTTCTTTGAGAAAGTTTCTGTTCATTTCATTGCCCCATTTTTTGATGGGGTTGGATGTTTTCTTCTTGTGGAGTTTAACCAGTATTTTGTATATCCTGGATATCAACCCCTTGTCAGATGTGTATTCGCTGAATATCCTTTCCCATTCTGTAGACTGTCTTTGTAGTTTGGTCACTGTTTCTTTGGAGGTGCAGAAGCTTCTTAGTTTAAGATAGTCCCATTTATCTATCTCTGTTTTCACTTGCTCGGCCAGTGGCTTGGCATCTTGGAAGATACCATTAGCTTCAATGTCATGGAGGGTTTTGCCAACTTTATCTTCAATGTACCTTATGGTTTCTGGTCTGATGTTGAGGTCTTTAATCCATTTTGATCTTACTTTTGTACATGGTGTTAGGCAGAGTTCTGAGCCTATTTTTTTGCATGTAGCCATCCAGTGATGCCAACACAATTTATTAAAGAGTCTTTCCTTACTCCACTTCACATTACTTGCACCTTTATCAAATATTAGATGAGCATATGATTGAGGAGAGATGTCAGTGTATTCAACCCTGTTCCATTGGTCTGCAGTTCTGCCTCTGTTCCAGTACCATGCTGTTTTAATTATTACTGCTTTGTAGTACAGTTTGAAGTTCGGGAGGTTGATTCCTCCCATTTTCTTTTTCCCAAGAATTGCTCTAGCTATTCGTGGGGGCTTATTGTTCCATATAAATTTCAATAGTGTTTTCTCCATTTCTTTGAAGAATGTCATGGGTATCCTTATAGGGATTGCATTGAATTTATACAATGCTTTCGGTAGTATTGCCATTTTGAAAATGTTAAGTCTCCCGACCCATGAGCAGGGGAAATCTTTCCATTTCCTCATGTCCTCTTTTATTTCCTGAAGTAGCGTTTTGTAGTTTTCTTTGTACAGGTCCTTTACTTCCTTAGTTAAGTTGATTCCAAGGTACTTGATTTTCTGGGGCACAATTGTGAATGGGATTGTTTTTTTCATGTTGCTTTCTTCTCTCTCACTCTTTGTGTATAGGAAAGCCATGGACTTTTGGGTATTGATTTTATAACCTGAAACTTTACTATACGAGTCTATTGTTTCTAGGAGTTTGTTGGTGGAAGTTATTGGTTTCTCTAAGTAGAGTATCATATCATCTGCGAATAGTGAGAGCTTGATTTCTTCCTTTCCTACCTGAATGCACTTAATATCTTTTTCCTGCCTAATCGCTATTGCAAGTAATTCCAGTACTATATTCAACAGCAGTGGAGAGAGTGGGCATCCCTGTCTCGTCCCTGATCTTAGAGGGAAGGCTCTCAGTTTTTCCCCATTGAGGATGATGCTTGCTGTAGGCTTGTGGTAGATGGCTTTAATTATGTTGAGGAAGGTCCCCTCTATACCCATTTTGGCTAGGGTTTTCATCATAAAGGGGTGCTGGATCTTATCAAATGCTTTCTCTGCATCTATTGATATGATCATATGCTTTTTATCTTTTCTTTTGTTGATATGGTGGATTATGTTGATTGATTTCCGAATGTTGAACCATCCTTGCATCCCTGGGATGAATCCTACTTGGTCATGGTGTATGATCTTTTTGATGAGTAGTTGGATTCTATTTGCTAGTAGTTTGTTGAGGATCTTTGCATCTGTGTTCATCAGGGATATCGGCCTGTAATTCTCTTTCTTTGTGGTATCTCTGTCTGCTTTTGGTATCAGTGTGATATTTGCTTCGTAGAAACTGTTCGGAAGTGTTTTTGATATTTCAATTTCGTGGAAAAGCTTAAAGAGCATCGGGAGTAAGTCCTCTTTAAAGATTTGGAAGAATTCACTAGTGAATCCATCCGGGCCAGGACTTTTGTGTTTGGGGAGACTTTTTTTTACCATATCAATTTCCTTGATGGTGATAGGTCTGTTCAGGTATTCCAGGTCTTCTTGGTTCAGCCTTGGGAGTCTGTAGGAATCTAGGAATTTATCCATTTCCTCGAGGTTTTGATGTTCCGTGGCATAAAGCTTTTCAAAGTACTCCCTGAGGATCCTCTGAATTTCTGTGGTTTCTGTTGTAATGACCCCCTTTTCATTTCTGATTCGGTTTATTAGGGTTTTCTCTCTCCCTTTCTTTGTGAGTTTTGCTAGAGGCTTATCGATCTTGTTAATTTTCTCGAAGAACCAGCTTTTGGTTTCATTGATCTTTCGGATTGTTTTTTGGGTTTCCATCTCATTAATCTCTGCTCTGAGTTTTATTATTTCCTTTCTCCTGTTCGGGTTGTGCTCCTTTTTTTGGTCCTTCTCCAAGCTCTTAAGCTGTGAGGTTAGGTTACTTATGTGTGCTCGCTCCTCCTTCCTGAGGAATGCTTGTAGAGCTATAAACTTTCCTCTCAACACAGCCTTTGCTGTGTCCCATAAGTTTTGGTAACTCGTGTTCTCATTTTCATTCGTTTCTAGGAATCTTTTGATTTCCTCTTTGATTTCCTGTCTAATCCACTCGTTGTTCAATAGTGCACTGTTTAATTTCCAGGTGTTTGATTTAGTTTTCTGTTTTTGTGTGTGATTTACTTCTAATTTCAGCGCATTATGGTCTGAGAAGATTGTTGATACAATATCTAAAGGTAAAGGTAAAGGCCCTCCCGTTGATCATCGATTTGCTCGAGCGGGCCCAGTAACGTCTCCATTGGAGACTTGTTGTTACTGTGTCTGGCATATCGAATACTCTTGGTAGCTTACCGGGCTCTCCGAGAGGGGCGGAGGAATCGAACTCGGGTCGGCCATGTTGGCCGCTTGTAAGGCGAACGCCCTACCCGCTGTGCTATCGCTCCAGCCCACCTTCTTAATTTTATGGAGGCATGTTTTGTGGCTCAGCATGTGGTCTATCTTGGAGAATGTTCCATGTACGCTTGAGAAGAATGTGTATTCAGCTTTTTGTGGATGAAGTGTCCTGTATATATCTACTAAGTCCCTTTCTTCCATTGTTTCCCTCAAATGAGGTATGTCCTTGCTAAGCTTGAGTCTGGTTGATCTATCAAGAGGTGACAAAGCAGTGTTGAAGTCTCCCACTAGTATTGTGTTGCTATTGATGTCTTTTTCCAAATCTATGAGTAGTTGTTTTAAGTACTTTGCTGGTCTCTCATTAGGTGCATATACATTTATTATTGTAAGTTCTTCCTGTTGTACAGATCCTCTGATCAATAAGAAATGGCCTTCACTGTCTCTTATGACCTTCCTCACTCTGAAATCGATGTGGTCTGATATAAGGATGGCTACCCCAGATTTTTTATGGGAGCTGTTAGCCTGTAGGATTGTTTTCCAGCCTTTGACTCTGAGTCTGTGTTTGCTTTGACTATTGAGATGCGTTTCTTGCAGGCAGCAGAATGTTGGGTTCAATTTTCTAATCCATCCTGCCACTCTATGTCTTTTAATTGGTGCGTTTAGCCCATTGACATTAAGAGAGATTATTGTTATGGAATTTTGTCCCATTGTTCTGTTAAAATTTGGTGTATTTGAGGGGCCTTTCTTGCCTTAAAGTAGCCCATTCAGTTGTTCTTGTAACCATGGTTTTGAGTCTATGAAGTTCCTGAGCTGTTGTTTGTCTGTGAAACTGTGTGTTGTTCCTTCTATTATGAATGAGAGTCTTGCTGGGAAAAGTATTTTTGGGGAGGCATTTATTTCATTGAGTTTTTTTACTATGTCCCACCACTGTTTTCGGGCCATGAGGGTTTCATCAGAAAAATCAGCTGTGAATTTTAAGGATGCTCCTTTGTAAGAGATTTCTTTCATCGATCTTGCTGCTTTCAGAATTTTGTCTCTGTCTAAGGTTTTGGTCATTTTGATCAGAATGTGTCTTGGGGTATTTTTATTCGGATTTCTTCTAGCTGGTATCCTTCGGGCCTCCTGAATGTGGTCACAAGTTTTCTTCAGCTCTGGAAATGTTGTAGCAATGATTTCTTTGACAGTTTCTTCTTCATCGAGGTTTTCTTCCTGTCCCTCTGGGACTCCAATAATTCTTATGTTACCCCTCTTGGCTTCATTACGATCTTCTCTTGCCATCTGTTCCCGAATTGTGAGTCTCTTTTCCATTTTCTGCTCTTTTCTGGAGAGTCTCTGAACTTCATCTTCGAGCTCACTGATTCTGTTCTCAGCAGCTCTTACTCTGCTGCTGAGGCCTTCCACTGAGCTTTTCAATTCGCCTACGAGATTTTTCAGGTCTGATATTTCTGATTGCATTTTCCTCATTTCTGCCTTCAAATCCTCTTGTCTTCTATTGGCATTGCTTTCCATTGTTTCTTTTAATTCCCTAAGCATCCTAAGTAGCTCCCTCCTGAATTCCTTGTCAGAGAGGTTGTCTAACACTACAGTACTGTTGGTGTCATCTTGGCTAGACTCTTCAATATGAAAGTTTGGTGGGCTTTTGCATTGCTTTACCATTGTGAGAGGTGTGGTTTAGTCCTTCACGTTCACTGTTACAATTCTGCTTGATATGCAGTGTGAGTTAAGATAGGCTTATGGGTTATTGGCTACTGTGTTTCTAGTGGCTGAGCTAAAATAGAGAAGTTTCCATCTAAGAAGTTAGCTTATGGTTCCTATGGCATATGTAGTGGGAAAATATTTCGCGGCCACTACAGCAGCCGCGGCTCCGGAAAGAGTCCCTGGCACTGGGCGAGGAGTTGGGAACGTCTCCTGTTTGGAATTGGAGCTGTTCAGCTTTGTTGCCCAGAGCAGGGCCTCTGTGCCCATCCCACGCAGATCAGGGGTTGAAAACCGGCTGTCTAGGGGCTGTTTCTAGCTGCGCGTGCCCAGAGAGGGACCCAGGCCCCTGGGGGCGGGCTGTACCTGTTGGAATTGGAGCCATTCAGCTTTGTCGCCCAGAGCTGGGCCTCTGTTCCCCTCCCACGCAGATGAGGGGTTGAAAACCGGCTGTCTAGGGGCTGTTTCTAGCTGCGCGTGCCCAGAGAGGGACCCAGGCCCTTGGGGGTGGGCTGTACCTGTTGGAATTGGAGCCGTTCAGCTTTGTTGCCCAGAGCTGGGCCTCTGTGCCCGTCCCACCAATTTTCTTTCTTTTATATGGTCACTTAAAACATGAATTCTTTGCTTCTTCAAATACATTTTGGAAATGATTTTTTAAAATTTTTTTATTAGTGAAACACCATGAGGTACAGTTGTAGATTTACAATTTTTTGTGCTTGGGTTTGATTATACAATTACCAGATACCCATTCCTCCACCAGTGCCCATTTTCCACCACCATGGATAATATCCCCCCCACCCCCTTCCTCCCATCCCCCCCTTCCTCTGTGGCAGGGCAATCCCCTGTGTTCTCTCTCTCCTTTTGGGTGTTGTGGTCTGCAAAAGAGGCATTGAGTGGCAAACATGTTCAGTCCATAGTCCACTTTCGACATGCATCTCCCCTCCTAGGAGGGTCCTCCAAACATCCTTTATTTGGTGCTCCCTTCTCTGTCTGAGCTGCCCTTTCCTCTAGAATGCCCGACTGGCCACTAAGCTATGGAGTAATCCTCCTGGTGCTGATTTCAGCTATTCTTGGCTATTAATCTCATATTTTGTTACTTTATATCCCCCAGATGAATGCAATCTTTCTATGTCTATCCCTTCTTTCTGACTCATTTCGCTTAGCATGATACTTTCCATATTGTACCACTTGTATGTAAATTTCATGACTTCATCTTTTCTAAGAGCTACATAGTACTCCATTGTGTAGATGTACCAAAGTTTCTTTAACCAGTCATCTGTTCTTGGGCATTCAGGTTTCTTCCAGTTTCTGGCTATTGTAAAGAGTGCTGCAATGAACAAACAAGTGCAGATGTCACTTCGACTATACATTTTTGCCTCTCTGGGATATATTCCCAGGAGTGGTATTGCTGGGTCAAATGGGAGCTCAATTTCTAATTTTTGATAATCGTCCATACTGTTTTCCAGAAGGCCTGAACCAGTCGACATTCCCACCAAAAGTGAAGGAGTGTCCCTTTCTCACCACATCCGCGCCAGCTTCGTTTGCTTTTGATTGGAAATGATTTTTAATTAAAAAAATGTTGTATTAACATGTCATTATTAAAAAGAAACATATAGCCAAAGGAGTTAGTGCAGTATGTAGAGGGTGTTTACCTTGTATGCGGCTAACCTGAGTTCAGTCCCCGGAACCCTGATCCTGCCAGGAGTGATCTCTGGATACAGAGTTAGAAGTGAGCCCAGTGCACATCTGGGTGCGCTCCCCTACCACAAAAAAGAAAGAAAAGAAAAGAAAAGAAAAGAAAAACATATAACTGATTCTTGAGTGACATAGTGGTTAATGGTGCTAACTGGTATATAACTTTTGAAAATCCCCAAATTTAAGAGATAGTCTGCTGTTGACCTAGAAGTTGGTTTTTTAATAGTATTTACTCACATTGTCTGCAATTAGTGCTATTTGTGGCCTGTAAATCTGTAAATTTTGATACATTTTAAAAAATTATAATGGATTTTATAATGGACTTCATAATGAATTGGTATTTTAGAGTAATAAGTGATAAATTGTATTTCTGTTTTTGTGGGGTATTTTGGCCATAGTATGTGGTGCTTGGGACTTCTGACTCTGTGCTCAAGGGTCATTCCTGGTGATGCCAGCCATTAAGTTCGGTTGACTATGTGCATGGTAAGTGCTTTAACCCCTCTACTAATTCTGGGGGCCAATCAAATAAATAATCTGCATATACCTTATACATGCATGGCATACTTTGTCTTAGATTTTTTGATATTTCTAGGATATATTGATCATCTTTAATTATTTCACATCAATACCAATCTCCAAAAAAGTTTCAAAATATAATTATTGACATAAAATCATATAGAAATCCAAATTTGTATTGTTCATGGGATAACTATATTAAGAAGAAAATAAAACCACAATAAACATACAAGTAAAATGCAGGAGTCTTTCAATTATGTATTTATATCTGTATATATACAAGTATAATCTTTAAAATATAATTCTCAGATACTATAACATTTTATTGAGTTTTTTATAATTGCAATGTTTTACTGTTAAGATGATATTGTTGTGAACATTTATATCTATTTGTCGACTTTTCTGATTGTTTACTTAAGATCTGATATTAAAAGCTAACTTAAGCACAGCGGGTAGGGCGTCTGCCTTGCACGCAGCAAACATAGCTTACCCGAGTTCGATTCCTCCGCCCCTCTCGGAGAGCCTGGCAAGCTACCGAGAGTATTCGATATGCCAGACACAGTAACAACAAGTCTCCAATGGAGACGTTACTGGGCCCGCTCGAGCAAATCGACGATCAACGGGAGGGCCTTTACCTTTACCTTTACCTTACTAGGGCTTGAGCGATAGCACAGCTGGTAGGATGTTTACCTTGCAAGCGCCCGACCTGGGTTCAATTCCCAGCATACCATATGTTTCCCTGAGCACCGCTAGGGGTAATTCCTGAGTGCAGAGCCAGGAGTAATCCCTGTGCATCGCGAGGTGTGACCCAAAAAGAAAAAAAAAAAAAGCTAACTTACTTATGACTGGGTATGTAGCCCAGGGCTAAAGCACTTGGCTTGCAAGTATGAAATTTTGGGTTCTATTCCTCACACTATAGGAAAAAAAAAACAAAATCACTAACTGTGGTTGAAAACATATCTCAGTGGTAAAATATTTGCCTCACATTTGTGAGGTAATGGGTTTGATCCCTGAATTTCCATATACGCTCACAAAAGCTAATTTACTTAAAGAATATTAAACGGCTTTAAACCAAGTATATATTGCCGTACTATTATACAGATTTAATTCTCAATAAAATAACTTGAAAAGATCCATTTATAGCATCTTTGCTAGGAAAAGATGTTACCTGATATTTAAATGTTTGTAATTTGGGGACACATTTTAATTTGTCATTTTAATTTGTGCTCTTTGTCTACTAGTGAGCTTGAAAATTGCTCTTGTGTTTATGAGGAATTTACACTTCTTTCAATAGAGATTATATGATCATGGTTTATGCTTATTTTTTCTATACAAGTTTAATAGCTAAATACTGATTTATTTCACAGCAGTAATTTATTAAAAACATTCATCATTTGCCTATCATATTAATTGCCATTAGTTGTTTGTTTTGCTTGTTTTTTGATCACTTAATTTTCTTTTTATGTTTTCTTTCAGATTGTAAGATTTTCACACAAATGAGCATATATTTTTCTTTATATTCTACAGTTTTAGATTGAGAACAACTGTTTGTTTTGTAAAATAAGATACTTGTGCATTTACAATTTCTTCTCATTATTTTTACATTTTAACACATCTCGATTCATCTACAACTTATCACATTAAGTATTGTCATATTGAAAGAAACCACCATTTTTTTCAATCATCGCACTGTAGCACTATCCTCCCGTGTTTCGTCCATTTGCTGGAGTGGGCACCAGTAACATCTTACAACAGATTGTGAGACTTGTTGTTACTGGTTTTGGCCTATTGAATACGTCATGGGTAGCTTGCCAGGCTTTTGCTATGAGGGCAAGATATTCTGGGTATCTGGGTATCTTGCCGGGCAGAGGAATAGGAATCAGGGTTGGCCTACTGCAAGGCAAATGCCCTACCCGCTGTTATGTAAACGGTATATAAAAATACTAAGAATACCGAATGTTGTTTCTTTCACAGTGCAATATAAATGATTATTTAGTAATTTTCTTGATTTATTAATGAAATATGTAAGCTCTTGAGTATAATGGGAGTAGTTTTCTAACACAATAGTCTGAGGAATTTGAAACTGTTCTAACTGTTTTGTAGGATTCCATCTCCCTAGCCTGCTTCATTCTACCCCTCTCTTTATCCAATCCGGTCTTCTTCTTGGGAATCTGAACTCCTGATTGGCTAGCCTCTACCTTTCAACTGCCTACTTTATGACATCGTTCTCCCACCAAACCAACCACCAACTGGTAGAACCTTGGGGTTCCCATGCGGTTGTTTGTAAAATATTTGAATCATCCCGGCAAGTGACCAGTGTCCAATGACCAATCACCATTGACCAGTCATCTGTACTGGACACTTGTGGTCTTAAGCCGCTGCAGTTTACTGACTTACTCTCGTACTGTCTCCTCTTCTTGTCTACCTTTCATCAGTATTTCTTCTTCTCTGACCATGTAAGGTAAGGAATAATACTTTTCAAAGATTTAATTAGATTTATCATCCGTAAACTTAGCAGTCTAGTAAAAACAACATGTAGTAGTGAAAGAAAGTATTCAAGTTGAATTTTATAAGCCTCATTTTTGTTGACTTTGACATTTGCTGTGTGATTTTAGACATTGGCTTTCTTTCTCTCACATACAAACTGTTTTTCCTCATTGACTACTTTATATTTTAGAAATATTTATGAGCTCAAATACAAACATATATATATATATGTTGATTCTCTGTGTTTCTTTTTACTTTTCATCGTGTATTTTACATAATATCCTTTGAAAAAAGTAAATCAGAGACAGTATTTTTACAGAAAAAGAAAATGTAGATGCTGTGGAAACCTGATAATACATACTCGCACGTTTTCTCTGTAATAGTCTCTCCTCTTGTATTTATACTTCAGTATTTTAAATATAGTGCTATTACACAGTAATAATCATTTTTCTTTGAGTTTTCTATTGAAACAAGGTAATAAGAAAATTTGGGGCATGGGGAAGGTGTGGAGTGCTGAGCGATAGGGAGGCAAGCCCTCAAAGGTAAGAAAGTTTGGGATCACTTTCATCAAACATTGACCAATCGAAACCAAGACGATATGAGGGAGAATAAAATAGGAAAGAAAGAATGAAAGAATATGGACGGCAATTATCAAGGAAGGGGAAACTGTCTGGATTGAATGTTGAAGAAAACCAACGATTTAAAATCAAAAAAGAAAGAATATATGTTAAATATGATGAGGTAAATACACTGAGAGCAAGTCAAAGCAATTTACTTCAATAAATGCCAGGACTAGAAAGTATACTGTTCCTTGAGTAGGGTACCAGTAGGAAAACCAGTATATCAGAAAACCATCCTTGGTGACTTTTTTCCTTACTATCTCTTAGAACACTGTACATGGTACTTGACAGTTTGGAATATAAACATGCATCAGAAATGATGCATCCCATAAATAGCTAATAGTGGTTATCTAGGTGGGTGGAAGAAATAGAATCTTCAATGTTTTATGACGTTCTGGTTTTTAAGTACATTTACGTGATGCCTGTTGAAATAAAAAAAAATGGTATTTTCTAACTTGATTCAGGAGATTTGATTCATTTGTGTGGTAGTTAGGTTCCAGGTTAAAGTTGCTGTCATCTTTACAAATATTATTTCATGTGATTTTTTTCTTCCTAATATGAGAGTATTTTGATAGTAGTCAACTTCTGTTTTAGATCATAAGAGGAAATAGGAAAATCAAGCCTCCCATGTCGAATTACACATTTTTGTCATATTTGTTAATTTTGATTGTTCCTACATTAAAAACATTTAATGGGATTTTGGTGGTCATTTATTAAACATTGAGAAGAACGTTTTCCAGGTTAATAAAGTTAATTCTACTCTAGGTTTTTAAAGTACATTTGCAATATTTTGTGATCATTTTTTATATGGTCTTTTCTGTTGTTTGTGTGATAAACTGAAATCATATGCTATGTTTAAAACGTGTTGTTTGGTGGTTAATATTCAGAGGTATTGATGAGAATAATTTTTTGTAATTACAAAGTTTCTCTATTTTACTCATTTAGAACATTTCTTACCTATAAATACAATCACGTTTATTCCTATTCTATTTGTTATGTAGTTACTGCTAAATCCTTTCTCTTTAATGGACTGGTAAAGTGTGCACTCAAAAATCACCTTCTATTCCGTTTTTTGGCTAGAAGTTCTTTCTAAAATAGAATACACTCTTCATATTGTATATGTGGAACAATTCATTAATAACCTTATTGGACTGTTTTATTTGGTTTTGTTTGAGACCACATCCACAGTTATTAAGGGTTTACTCTTGGGTCTGCACTCCATAACTTACTGTACTATGCTGCTTGCTACAGAGCCCAGATTTCATTGATATCTATATACTTCTTTTTCAATTCTATGATACATATTTTTCCACGATGTTTTCTTTATACTTCCTCCTATGTAAACCACGTGACATGGAAATATTATATTTATGTATGCATAATTATTCTTAGAGTTATTAGTAACTACATTGTAGATAAACAATTTAAGACACAGAATTTAAATAAAGTTTTCCTTCCAAAAACATTTCTTGGGAAAAACTCAAGTAATCATTTTTGAATTGGATCAAAAATCAGGGTAACCTTCAATGCATCAACAAGATTAAGTCATAAGTGAACCGTACTAGCAGATATTCATTGCACAAGTCAAATGGAAACCTGATGATTACAATGGTAATAGTTGTAAAGACCCCAAATGCCTATATTAATGTAAGGTATCTTCCTTCCGGTTTTTGGCCTTGTAGTGATCATGCAGAGTCCTGGAAAAATGTCCACATGCTTAGGGTCCGTAACTTGGAAATTCATAAGTGGCAGAGATATAGTACTGGAGGGGATAAGGCACTTGCCTTGTACACAGCCAATTTTTTGGGTCTCTGTTACTGCAGACACTCTTCTGAATATTACAAGGGGTCACTCCACAGTGCAGAGCCAGAAAGAACCCAAGATCACTGTCAGTTATTGGTCGAAACTATACTCCTTACAATGCCCAATAAAAATTATTGGAAAACATGAAGTCTCTTTGTCATTTCTGACCCTCAGGTTTCTTCTTGTCCAGAGAATGTTACCCATTCTCTTAGACTTCCTAGTTTGGAAAAGTTTGCCTTATAGGAAATAAGATATGAGTCAATAGGAGAACAAGCTACAGGCATTGCTAGGGTAAGGAGAAACTATCTATATATAGGTAGGTTGTATAGCTAGCTATGTATAGCTAGCTATGTATAGCTAGGTTGACTGAGTAGATGGTGGTACCATTAAGATTGGAACATAAAGTAAAAATAAAACAAGAGAAATATCTAACAATAGCAAAGAGAGTTATAGTACTCAAAAAAATTAGAAACAGACATATTGACAATTAGTTTTAAAAAGCATCAAGGAGAGTATATAGTATTGTGAGTGAACAAATCTACTCTATGGATTAATCTCATCCTTGAAATGGAAAACGACAATGTGTTACATTTACAAATTTACAAATAAGATATATACCATCTATTTCTGCTGTGTTCCTATGCTTTACGAAGTATTATTCTAATTTTATATTTAATTTAATGATTCAAACAGTATTTGCCAACATTAAACTTTTAATGGAATGTTTTATTAAAATTTTTTTTAAAAAATTTTAAAAAATGTTTTATTAAAATGTTATTTAAAGGTATTTTCAAAGATGTCACGCCACTGTCTGAGCAAGTGAAAACAGAGATAGATAAATGGGACTATCTTAAACTAAGAAGCTTCTGCACCTCCAAAGAAACAGTGACCAAAATACAAAGACAGTCTACAGAATGGGAAAGGATATTCACCGAATACACATCTGACAAGGGGTTGATATCAAGGATATACAAAATACTGGTTGAACTCCACAAGAAGAAAACATCCAACCCTATCCAAAAATGGGGCAATGAAATGAACAGAAACTCTCTCAAAGAAGAAATCCGAATGGCAAAAAAGCACATGAGAAAATGTTCTACATCATTAATCATCAGGGAGATGCAGATCAAAATCCAATGAGATACCATCTCACACCTCAGAGACTGGACCACATTCAAAATAACAAAAGCAACCAATACTAGCGCAGATGTGGCGAGATAGGGACACTCCTTCGCAGTTGGTGGGAATGCCGACTGGTTCAGCCCTTTTGGAAAACAGTATGGACGTTTCTCAAAAAATTAGAAATTGAGCTCCAATTTGACCCAGCGACACCACTCCTGGGAATATATCCCAGAGAGTTATAAATGTGTAGTCGAAGTGACATCTGCACTTATTTGTTCATTGCAGCACTCTTTACAATAGCCAGAAACTGGAAGAAACCTGAGTGCCCAAGAAGAGATGACTGGTTAAAGAAACTTTGGTACATCTACACAATGGAGTACTATGTAGCTCTTAGAAAAGATGAAGTCATGAAATTTACATACAAGTGGTACAACATGGAAAGTATCATGCTAAGCGAAAAGAGTCAGAAAGAGTGGGATAGAAATAGAAAGATTGCATTCATCTGGGGGATATAAAGTAACAAAATATGAGATTAATACCCAAGAATAGCTGAGATCAACACCAGGAGGATTACTTCATAGCTTAGAGGCCAGCCGGGTATTCTAGGGGAAAGGGCAGTTCAGGTAGAGAAAGGGGCACCAAATGAAGGGTGTTTGGAGGATCCTCCAAGGAGGGGAGATGCATGTTAAAAGTAGACTATGGACTGAACATGTTTGCCACTCAATGCCTCTTTTGCAGACCACAACATCCAAAAGAAAGAGAGATCAAAAGAGGATGCCCTGCCAAAGAGGCAGGGTGGGGGGGGGGTGGGGGGATATTATCCATGGTGGGTACTGGTGGAGGGATGGGTATTTGATCATTGTATGACCGAAACCCAAGCACAAAGATTCGTAAATCTACAACTGTACATCATGATGCTTCACTATTAAAAAAATTTAAAAATTTATTAAAAAAAGAAACATATGGGGCAATGAGCTAGTGCAGTGTGTAGAGGGTGTTTACATTGTATGCAGCTAATCTGAGTTAAATCCCCAGAACCCTGAGCCTGCCAGAAGTAATTCTGAATAGAAAATCAGACGTGAGCCCAGAGCACATCTAGGTGCACTCCCCTCCCCACAAGAAAGGAAGAAAAGAAAAGAAAACATATAACTGATTCTTGAGTAAAATAGAGATTAAGGGTGCTAACTCCTATATAACGTTTGAAAACCCCCAAATTTAATAGAGAGTCTGCTATTGACCAAGAAGATGGTTTATTAATAGTATTTACTTACATTGTCTGCTAGTGGTGCTATGTGTGGTCTGTAAATCTGTAAATTTGATACATTTAAAAAATTTATAATGGATTTTATAATAGACTTTAAAATACATTGGTATTTTATGTTTAATAAGTGATAAATTATATCTCTACTTTGTGGGTGATTTGGGCCATAGTATGTGGTGCTTGGGATTTCTGACACTGTGCTCAATGGTCATTTCTGGTGGAGCCAGCCATTAATTTGGGTTGACTGTGTGCATGGTACGTGCTTTAACCCCTATACTAAGCCTGGGGTCCAATCAAATCAATTATCTGCATATATTTTATACATGCATGCCATAATTTTCTTAGATTTTTGATTTTTCTAGGATATACTGATCATCTTTAATTATTCCACATCAATACCAATGACCAAAAATGTTTCAAAATATAATTATTGAAAAAAAATTATATAGAAGTTCAAATTTGTGTTGTTCATGAGATAACTATATTAAGAAGAAATAGAACCACAAGAAACATACAAGTAAAATGAAGGTACATTTCTTTGGAGTCTTTAAATTATGTATTTATATTAGTATATATACAAGTATAATTTTTAAAAAATAAATTTCAGTGACAATAAAATTTTTGAGTTTTGTTAATTGTAATGTTGTACTGCTAAGCCTATATTTATGTGAACATTTATATATATATATATATTTGTCTATTTTTCTGATTGTTTACTTAAGATCTGTAGTTAAAAGCTAACTTACTGATGACAGGGTATGTGGCTCAGGGCTAAAGCACTTGGGTTGCATGTATAAAACTTTAGGTTGGCCTCCTGCAAGGCAAATGCCCTACCCACTGTGCTGTAAACGTTATATAAAATATACTAAAAATAAGAGCTAATGATATTGGTGAACATTGCAATATAAATGATTATTTAGTAATTTTCTGGATTTATTAATGAAATATGTAAGCTCGTGAGTATAATGGGAGTAGTTTTCTAACACAATATTCTGAGGAATTTCAAACTATTAAAACTGTCTTGTAGGATTCCATCTCACTAGCATGCTTCATTCTACCCCTCTCTCTATCCAATCCGGTCTTCTTCTTGGGAATCTCACCTCCTGATTGACTAGCCTCTACCTTTCAACTGCCTACTTTATGACATCATTCTCCCACCAAACCAACCACCAACTGGAAGAACCTAGGGTTCCCATGCGGTTGTTTGTAAAAAATTTGAATCATCCTGGCAAGTGACCAGTGAACAATAGTTGGAATAGTGGGTTCCACTTTAGGTACCAGATGGTTACCTTAGACAAACACTGAAATGCCATACAAATTTTATTTATTCTAATATAATTTTAACAAATTGAAATGATGCATCGTAGTTAATTGGTTGTAAATAAAAGTTATGAAGTTTGAGATGCTGTGGTTGTTTTGAGGAAAGGCTGGGGGTTGAAGAATGGCATGGGAAAGAATGGGGAGTTATAGAGAGGACAAAGGGGGAATACACAAGACTCTAAGAAAGATAAACTTGGTACAGGGTTATAAACCCATAAGAGGAGAAATTGCATGGGCCTGATGAAGTGTGGGGTAGAGTCAGAGGAACAGTATTGCTGACAGGGCATTTTCTCTGCAAGCAAGAAGGACCCAGTTCAATTCTTGCAATCATTTATGGTCCTCAGAGAACCACCAGATGTGAAACTTGAGCGCAGAGCCAGGAGTAAGACCAGAGCACAGTCAAGTATGCCCCATCCTGGTGTCCTCCAAAAAAAAAAAAAATGGGAGAAATGGCACAGTCTGGGGATTAGGATTAAAAGAAAAAATTTGGAATAGGCTAAAGAAGGCAGATGAGTCAAAGGTGACCGAAAATAAAGTTAAAATTCTTTCATGGAGTCTGTGTTTATGCCTCATGGCCACTTTTGGGAAATAACGAAATTTGAGACACATCTCTAAAAGGTTCGGGTGGTCTAATCATAAATGATGGCTGGGGGTTGTGAACACATAGACTGGGGAATGAACCTTCCAGATGAGTGGTCAACCGCCTCAGAGTCATTCAAGGATGACTCTTAACAGGGACCAAGCCAAGAGAACTGTTGCAGCATGAAGCCTGAAGATGAGCTCCTGGAAGATGCAAAGATAAGTCACCATGTCCTCTGGCCCTCGGTTCAGCACCCCTACCTGCACCATTTCCTTTATTCCCAACAATATTCAGAGTCGCTATCACGGTGACACTTTGCTAGCTAGTATCAACAATGAGGTCCATTGCCTCTGTAAGTCTTTGCATTTGTAACCTTCCCGCTGTGGGCAAGCCTGCTTTCAGGCAATGGCATCTGGACATTTCTGGCAGTGGGAGCTCAAATTATATTACCTTGAAGGGCTGCTCTGTGGTCTTCCATGGTCCCTGGTGCCTGTAGCCCTCTCTAAACATCGCTGTTAACTGGAGCTCACACAAGAACCAACGTTATCAGTGTCGTTGGGACTGCCTTGGGGGATGTACTGGACTAAGACATGCGCACTAGGTCACCACGACCAAAGCGGTTGGTTCCGCTAAACCTTAAGCCTGGAAGGTGGTAGTGGAAAGAGATGGTCCTGGGAAAGTTAATGGGGTGATGGATGGATGGCAAGGAAACCGGGAAGGGTAGGGAACTGGACAGCTGGTGATCATCATAGGAGAGTTGGTAGATGTGTTTTAATTACGATAATATGTTTTTCAGAAATGATAAGCAAAACAAAAATATGAAAACAAGATAGGTTCCAAAGAACAGGTTACATATAAGATCGAGATAGCTGAAAGGGCTGGCATTCCTTCTGGAGCTTTCAATCATACCATTTACGAAATTTGGTATTTTCATGTTACTTAGCTGTGGAGAGGAATAGTGAGAAACAGAATGCCACCAGAAAAGCAAACTGGATGACCACCTTTCATAAAAGCCAGGTGAAAGGTGTTCACATGGATCCCAAATGCAAGTGGGTTAACAGGAACATATATTTAATTAAGTCTGCTTGGTACCAGTAACTACTTTTGTGGAAATGGAGGAAAACGAATACAGTTTCTGACAGACTTGAGAATAAACTGCTAACAAATTTTCCCAGGAAAGGGTAGTTGACTGGCTGGGAACAGAAAACCTTGAAAAGCGTTTTGCTACCTTTCATGTATGGCTAAAGGAAAATGATCCAAGTAAACTCTCAAAATTAACAAGCTTCAACTCCCTTGAAGGAAAGTTGTATACAATGTGGAAAAAATGCTGGGAGAAAAGTCTGAAATGATGGGAAAAGAGACAATAAGTGCAAAAGGAAGGACTTGACATTTGGGTTCCTCTGAAAACAAAGCTTGAAACAACAAGATCTGGTGAGCACATGATTTACTGGGAATGGGATCTGAGAGGAAAATAGTGATATCAGGGATGTGAACAAGGAACATCCAAATTAAGGAAGACTTAATTAGCTGATTACCCCATGGGCAACATGGTTCCAAGACTACCAGAACTTAACAAGGAATTTACTTTAATTTTCTTTCTTTTATATGGTCAATTACAACATGTATTCTTTGCATAATTTAATGACAATTTGGAGTGTTCATTTCTTTCTCAATATTCTTTTCACTTGTGTAAGCATCTTAAACATCTGCTGGATAACAGAATTATTTGATCAGACTTGATCAAATATCAAATCAAAAAAATTTGATCAGACTTGATCAAATTTCAAATCAAAAAAAAGGGTGCTAACTCCTCTATAATGTTTGAAAACCCCCAAATTTAATAGATAGTCTGCTATTGACCAAGAAGATGGTTTTCTAATAGTATTTAATTCCATTGTCTGCAAGTACTTATATGTGTGGCCTGTCAATCTGTGAATTTCGATACATTTAAAAACTTATAATGGATTTTATAATAGACTTTAAAATAAATTTGTATTTTATGATAATAAGTGATAATTTATAATTCTATTTTTGTGGGGTATTTGGGCCATAGTATGTGTTGCTTGGGACTTCAGACTCTGTGCTCAAGGGTCATTCCTGGTGGTGCCAGCCATTAATTTGGGTTGACTGTGTGCATGGTAAGTGCTTTAACCCCTATACTAAATCTGGGTTTCAATCAAATAAACTATCTGCATATATTTTATACATGCATGGCATACTTTTCCTTAGATTTTTTTATATTTCTAGGATATATTGATCATCTTTAATTATTTCACATCCATATCAATGTCCAAAAATTTATAAAATATAATTATTGAAAAAAAATCTCACAGAAGTGCAAATTTGTATTGTTCCTGGGATAAATATATTAAGAATAAAATAGAACCACAATAAACATATAAGTAAAATGGAAGTACATTTTTTGGAGTCTTTCAATTATATATTTATATTAGTCTATATATAAGTATGATTTTTAAATAACCAATTTCAGTTATTATAAAATGTTAATTGAGCTTTTATAATTGTAATGTTTTACTAAGAAGATAACATTGATGTGAACTCTATATCTATTTGTCTACTTTTGTAATTGTTTACTTAAGATCAATTGTTAAAATATAACTTACTTGTGACGTGATATATCGCTCAGGACAAAAGAACTTGGCTTGCATGTATGAAACTTTGGTTTCTATTCTTCGCACTATAGAAACAAAGGCAAAATCATGAACTTCGGTTGGAAATATGCCTCAGTGATAAAGTATTTGGCTCACATTTCTGAGGTTATGGGTTTGATCCCTGAATTTCCATAGACACACACAAAAGCTAACTTACAACAAAGTCTCACACTGGAGACCTAACTGGGCCCACTCGAGAAAATCGATGAACAACGGGAGGACAGTGCCAGTGACAGTGACTTAAAGAACATTAAACTGCTTTAAACTATATATTGCCTAACTATTATACAGATTTAATTCTCAATAAAATAACATTAAAAGGTCTATTTTCTAGCATCTTTGCTAGGGAAAGATAGCTCCTGATTTTTCAATATTTGTAATTTGGGGGGACATTTTAATTTCTCATTTATTTTGTGCTCTTTGTCGACTAGTGAGCTTGAAAATTGCTCTTGTGTGGTACTACATGGAAAATATTATGCTATGGGAAATGAGTCAGAAAGAGAGGGACAGACATAGAAAGATTGCATTTTTCTGGGTAACATAAAGGAACAAAACAAGAGACTAACACCCAAGAACAGCTGTGATAAATACCAGGTTGTTCACTCCATGGCTTAGAGGTCAGCTGCACTGTCTAGGGGTAAAGGCAGCGCAGATAGAGAATGGAGTACACAATAAAGGGTGCTGGGAAGATCTGCCCAAGGTGGGAGATGCCTGCTGAAAGTAGTCTATGGACCGAACAGGATTGCCACCCAATGTCTCTTCTGCAGACCACAGCACCCAAAGGGGGAGACAGAACAAAAGGGAGTTCCCTACCAAAGAGGCAGGCTGGGATGGGGGATGGGGGGTGGGACGGATACTGGGATTGGTGGGAATGGAGATTGGGCACTGGTGGTGGGATGCGTACTCGATCACTGTATAACTGAAACACAAGCACAACAACTTGTAAGTCTATAACTGTACTTCATGGTTTTTCACTAATAAAACAAAACAAAACAAAAATTAAAAAAAAAGAAAATTGCGCTTGTGTTTACTAGTCATTTACACTTTTTTCAATACAGATTATATGATCATGGTTTATGCTTATTTTTTCGATTCAAGTTTAATAGCTAAATACTGATTTTTTAAAGCACAAATTTATTCAAAGCATTCATACTTGGCCCATCATATATCATATTAATTGCCAGTATTTGTTGGTTTTGCTTGTTTTTTGATTACTTAATTTGGTTTTTGTCCTTTTCTTTTAGATTGTAAAATTTTAAGACAAATGAGCGTATGTTTTTCTTTATCTTCTACAGTTTTAAACTGAGAACAACTGTTTGTTTTGTACAAATAAGATACCTGTGCATTTACTATTTCTTCTCATTTTATTTACTTT
The DNA here is from genome assembly GCF_029834395.1 of Sorex fumeus. NCBI lineage: Eukaryota > Metazoa > Chordata > Mammalia > Eulipotyphla > Soricidae > Sorex > Sorex fumeus. Next base: position 2,355,897 of record NW_026606203.1, read on the forward strand.
TTAACACATCTCGATTCATCTACAACTTATCATAGTAAGTGTTGTCATATTGAAAGAAACCACCATTTTTTCAATCAGAGCACTGTAGCCCTGTCCTCCAGCGGTTCTTCCATTTGCTGAAGCAGGAACCAGTAATATCTTACAACAAATTGTGAGACTTGTTGTCACTGGTTTTGGCCTATCGAATAGGTCATGGGGAGCTTGCCAGGCTTTTGCTATGTGGACGAGATACTCTGGGTAGCTTGACCGACAGAGGAATCGGAATCAGGGCTGGCCTCCTTCAAGGCAAATGCCCGACCCGCTGTGCTGTGAACGTTATCTAAAATATACTAGTAATACCAAATTGTGTTTCTTTAGCAGTGCAATATAATCGATTATTTAGTAATTTTCTTGATTTGTTAATGAGATATTTAAGCTCTTGAGTATAATGGGAGTATTTTTCTAACAGAAGAGTCTGAGGAATGTGAAACTGTTATAACAGTCATGTAGGATTCCATCTCCCTAGCATGCTTCATTCTACCCCGCTCTCTATCCAATCCGGTCTTCTTCTTGGGATTCTGACCTCCTGATTGACAAGCCTCTACCTTTCAACTGCCTACTTTATGACATCATTTTTTCACCAAACCAACCACCAACTGGTAGAATCTTGGGGGTGCCATGCAGTTGTTTGTAAACAAATGTGAATCATCATGGCAAGACATGAGTGACCAATGACCAATCACCAGTGAGCAGTCGTCTGTACTGAACTCCTGTGGTCTTAAGCCGCTTCAGTGCTCAGATGCACTCTCGTACCGTCTCCTCTTCTCGTCTACCTTTTATCGGTATTTCCTCTTCTCTGACCATGTCAGGTAAGGATTTATTATCCCTAAACTTAGCAGTCAAGTAAAAACAGCACGGAGTAATGAAAGAAAGTATTCAAGTAGAATTTTATAAGCCTCACTTTAGCTTCACTTTGACATTTGCTGTGTGATTTTAGACATTAGCTTACTTTCTCTCACATACAAAGTGTTTTTCCTCATTGATTACATTATATTTTAGACATACGTAGGAGCTCAAATACACACATTCACAAACACACACACATATATATGAGTGTTGATTCTCTGTGTTTCTTTTTACTATTAATAGTAAATTTTACATGATATCCATTGAAAACAAGTAAATCAGAGACAGTATTTTTACAGAAACAGAAAATATAGATGCTGTGGAAAACTGTCAATATATACTAGCATGAGTTCTCTGTAATGGTCTCTCCACTTGTATTTATACTTCAGTATTTTAAATATAGTGATATTACATAGTAATAATCATTGACCTTTGATTTTTCTATTTAAACCAGGTAATAAAAAATATGGGGCATTGGAAAGGTGTGGAGTGCTGAGTGGTAGGGAGGCAAGCCTTCAAAGGTAACAAAGTTTGGGATCACTTTCATCAAGAATTGACCAATAGTATCCAAGACGATATGAGGGACAATCAAATTGGAAAGAAAGAAAGAAAGAAAGAAAGAAAGAAAGAAAGAAAGAAAGAGAGAAAGAATAGGAACGTCAGGTATGAAGGAAAGGGAAAACGTTTGGAAAGAATGTTGAAGAGAACCAAAGATTTAAAATCAACAAAGAAAGAATATATATTAAATATTCTGATATAAATACACTGAGGGTAAGTCCAAGCAATATACTTCAATAAATGCCAGGACTAGAAAGGATACTATGCCTTGAATAGGGTACCATTAGGAAAAGCAGTTTATCAGAAAGCCATCCTTGCTGGTTTTTTCCCTTATTATCTCTTAGAACACAGTACTTGGTACTTGACAATTTGAGTACAAACATGCTTCAGAAATGATACTTCCCATGAATAGCTAATAGTGCTTCTCTAGGGTGGTGGAAGATACAGAATCTTCAATGTTTTTATTACTTTCTGGTTTTTAAGTACATGTACGCGCTGCCTGTTAAATAAAAAAATGGTATATTCTAACTTGAATCAGGAGATTTGATACATTTGTGTGGTAATAGGTTCCAGGTTAAAGCTGCTTGTCATATTTCCAAATATTATTTCATGTAATTTTTTCTTCCTAACATGAGAGTATTTTGATAATAGTCAACTTCTGTTTTTAGATCCTAAGAGGAAATAGAAAAATCAAGTCTCACATATCTAATTACACATTTTTGTCATATTTGTTAATTATGATTTTTCCTACATTAAAGATATTTTATTAGATTTTGGTGCCCATTTATTAAACATTGAGAAGAACGTTTTCCTGGTTGATGAATATAATTCTAATCTAGGGGTTGAAAATAAATTTGTAATATTTTGTGATCACTTTTTAAATGGTCTTTTTTTTTGTTTCTTGTGTGATCAAGTGAAATCCTCTGCTATGTTTAACACGTGTTGTTTGCTGGTTAATATTCAAAGGTTCTGATGAGAATAATTTTTTGTACTTTCGAAATTTCTTTCTGTATTTTACTCATTTAAAACATTTCTTGTCTCTGAAATACAATCACGATTACTCCTATTTTCTTTTTGTTATGTAGTTACTGGTAAATCCTTTCTCTTTAATGGAGTGCTAAAGTGTGCCCTCAAAAATCACCTTCTGTTCCATTTTTTGGCTAGCAGTTTTTTCTAAAATAGAATACTGTCTTCATATTGTATATGTGGAACAATTTATTAATAACCTTATTGTACTGTTTTATTTGGTTTTGTTTGGAATCACATCCACTGTTATTCAGGGCTTTCTCTTGGGTCTGCTCTCCATAACTTACTGTACTATGCTGCTTGCTACAGAGCCCAGATTTCATTACTGTCTATATACTTCTTTTTCAGTTCTATGATACATATTTTTCATGATATTCTCTGTACACTTCCTCCTATGTAAATCATATGAAATAGAAAAATTATATTCATGTATGCATTATTATTCTCAGAATTATTAGTAACTTCACAGTAGATAAACAACGTAAGGCACAGAGTTTAAATAAAATTTTCCTTCCAAAAACATTTCTTGGGAGAAACTCAAGTAGTCATTTTTGAAGTGGATCAAAAATGAGGGTAACCTTCAGTGCATCCACAAGATTAAGTCATATGTGAACCGAAAGTAACAGGTACTCATCGCACAAGTCAAATGGAAACCTGATGATTACAATGGTAATAGTTGTAAAGACCACAAATGCTTATATTAATGTAAGGTATCTTTCTTCCGGTTTCTGGCCTTGTAGTGATCATGCAGGGTCCTGGACAAAAGAACACATGCTTTAGTTTGTGTAACATGGAAATTCCTAAGGGACAGAGATATATAGTACTGGAGGGGATAATGCACTTGCCTTGTACACAGCCAATCCAGTTGAATCTCTGTCACAGCATACACTCTCCTGAATGTTATAAGGGGTTACTCCAGAGTGTAGAGCCAGGAAGAACCAAGATCACTGTCAGTTATTGGTCCATACTCTACACCACCCCATGCCCCTCCCAATAAAAATTATTAGAATATATGAAATCTTTTTGCCATTTCTGGGCCTCAGGTTTCTTCTTGTCCCTTGAATGTTTCCCATTCTCTTAGACTTCCTAGTTTGAAAAAGCTTCCATTCTCAGAGATATCATAGGAGTCAATAGGATAGCAAGCTACAGGCTTTTCTAGGGTAAGGAGAGACTATCTGTAAGCAAGAAATCCAGGTACAGACACAATCACCTGGTTCTTCTACAGTTCTGTGTTCACTTTGGGAGCACGATACCAAATACACAAAGTGCCAAAATGTTCCCGGCTTTGAATCACCCCAAATTGTTGGAATTTTGGAAATTCAGTTGACTGTTGGTACTAGAAGCATCTTGATGGCTTAAAATTTAAGTTCATATTGTTCCTCTCAGCGTTGAAGGAGATTATTATTCTCACAGATTTTGTTTACAACCCTCTTGTTCCTTACAGAAAATTTTCAAATTCCATCTTTATTGGGAAAAGCACATACTCTGCAGCTTTCCCTTCCCATGGTTAAGGATGCAGCTTCCATAACAGGAAGTGTCTGCAAATACTCCAGTGTATCTGCTTCAGCTGGTATTTCTGCTTGGCTCCTGCCCTCAGCCTCTGGCACCTCTTTCCAACCACTGATGGGTAGTGCCTATCTTTACCAACATTTCAGCACAACAATGCTATCTGGAGTGTTTCACCAGAGTCATATATCCACCTCAGCTGCTTCCTACCCGAGTGTTTTGGAATGGGATCTTGCAGGAAGTGCTGAAGAGAAGTCTTCCATGGGAGACTTTTCTGTGACTGTCCTTGCCCAAGACACCGCTGTCTCTTCCATGTCTATGGCAGCTCGCTATGAGAAAATCCTAGATACCAACAACACGGTGTCTGTGTACCCATCACTTTCTGCCAGTCTTGTTGAGAGAACACCATGTCTGGTTCCACATCAGAGACGAAGCCTGTCACTTCCCTACCAGGAACGAAGCCAGGTGTATTACAATCATCAAGGCACTCTGGTAACTCTCCTTTCTGGCCTGCAGTCCTATGACTCCATGTCATACATAGGTCAAAATGGCTCTGCCCCCCAAGCTTACAACAACTCATCTAGAGAAATATTTATGGCTCTGAAGGAGGTCCAGCCGCCAAATAACCAAATACCAGCCTCCTCCTCTGGAATCGACTTCTCTCTGTCTGCTCAACCCATCACAGAATCGAGTTATCAAGGTGAGTAAAACGGAGAGAAGGGAAGGAAAATTCAAAAATCGGGATCAAAAAAGAGGAAAACTGTCCTTAGACAGTTGGTATTCATATACACTGAGATTTTTAAGTTTATGAAAAGAACTTAACTAAACTCAGTTCATGCTTACTTCCGTAACTCCTTTTAGAGCATGTTATTTTCACTCTCAACATAAGAGCTCCTAATGGAGATTGGAAGGTATGATGTTAAATAGACATCTAGGTTTCATATCATGAAACTTCAGGAGCACACAAAAGAATGCGACATTTTTCCCTAGTTATTTCATTTATTTTTTTAATTTTTATTAGTTAAACATAAGGAGGGACAGATGTAGACTTAAAATTATTGTGCTTGGTTTCATTTATACAATGATGTAGTGCCTATCCCTCCACCAGTGCCCATTCTCCAGCACCACGGTTCCCAGTATTCCTCCGACCACCATAACCCCCATCCCACTCAACCTCTGTGGCAGGGAATGCCACATTTTTCACATTCTATTTCAGCAGTCCCCAAGAATTACCACAATAAATGTAAAAAACATGTCTTAAACTAGTATTTCGTTATTTTCTTAAGAAGATTCAGAACTCTTATTGTAATGGTACACTTTAACTTTCCCTTCCATTAATGAATAGCAAGGTTCTGAATACACTTATGGTTCAGAGATTCTGACTCAAATCATGAAACCTAGAATCTGTACTCCAGCACAAATATCATGCTGAAGTAGTGCTTCATTCACACTCTTATTCTATGATATTAACGTCCTCTTATTTTTCCATGAAAGTGAATAAATTGAGAGTACAATACATTACAATGCTAAGCTCTGTATGGCATTTATTAGTTTGAAAATCTATAATTTTTTAAAAAAAAACCTTCTGTTTGGAGGACGTTGAAGTTGTGTCAGAGACCGAAGGGCTCAGGAATTACTCCTGGATCTGTGCTAGGGATCACTGCTGAAGATGCTTAGGAGATCATAAGTGATACGAAAGATCAAACTGAGGTCAGCTGTGTGCAGGGCCATTGCCTTACTAACTGTACTATCCCTCTGTCCCAAGTCTCTTATTTTTCAAGTTAGTTTACACAGAAACACTTTCAAAAACAAAGAAAACCAAAAAACAAGAGCACCACATGAAAAACAGTAAGAACTACAATATTTACCTCCAATCTTCAAGCACAGGGACTTGTCCATTTTCCTTAGAATAGCCAGTAACAAAGCCTTGCCTATTGCTGGTAGGTGCACTGTTGTTGCACCATTAGTTTTGTGGAGTGAATATCTCATTTCGCAGGCACTGATTTCTTCCATGGTTCTTTTAAGTGTTGAATTTTCTGGGGAGGAAGACTTCCCAGGCATTGCAACCTTCAGGGAAGACATTTGGTCTCCAACAAATTTCCGAATTGCCCCCATGTTGCAGTAGCAGGATTCAAAGACCTGAGTGTAATCCAGCACCTGAGCTTCGGGAAGTTCCCATAATATCTCCAGCCAAAGTAACCTGGCGCTGACCCCAACTCCAACTCAGGAACAAAAAGTTAAGAAATTTGATCAAATGAAAACTGGGCTTTCAAAACCTCTGGAGACCTACCAGATGCCAGTAGACTTAGATCAATGCAAAGATCTGCAGGTAATGAACACCACTGACACAATCACTCTGAAGCAGGTGCAAGAAAACTCAAGTGGAACTAAGGGGACCTCCCATGCAAAACAGAACAACAAAAAGGAGGCTTCTGAAACTCTTGAGGGAGAACCCAAGGCCACAATCCAGCCAAACGTCCGAGAATGCATGCTAAGCGGAGCGGGGATTTTTCGTAATGCTGCAGTCCGTGATAGGTGTCCTAAGACCAAAGCCAAAACTAACAGCAAATCTCAAAAAGCTGCCTCCAGCAGTATCAGCAAGACAAAGAGCCATGGGCAGGAGAAGATAAAAAACACCAGTGAAAACTCTATGAAAGCTAAGGAGTGGAAGCAGCCAGGGAACAAGGTCACGGCAGAAGAAAAGCCCACCATTGGCAAGAGGAAACGCAAGGAAACTCAATCTGAGCTTTGCCAAGAGGCAGTTAAAAAGCCCTGCTGCTACCTAGGCATACACATGCTGGATTCTGTCCAAGTGTTTCATGCATCGGGGAAGGAAAGTGATCCAAAACTTGGAATCTCTTCTTCCTAGGTCCTGAGTACTCAAAGAAGCCTAAAGATGGCAAGCCATCCTCAGCTGTCAAGCTATGGCTACGTGCTACACAGGATGGAAAAGGCCTTGAGAAATCTCAGGTCAAAGCACACAAACCAAGTAGCAGTGCTGAAAAACGCTCATCGCCAGCAAAGTCTGACCTGCCATATCCTGGGAAGGTCAAATTGGTACCTTTGCCTTTTCTTACCATGGAGAATCCACAAGCTGGACCTCTTCCTCGGAGACGACAATCTGTGTCCTCACATGGTCCTGCTGCAGCTTACCATGCCAAGCCTGGCTCTACCAATGCAGCTCAGCCAACCGCTGCCAATTCTTCCTGGTCAACCACTGCATTTTTGTCGGATTCTGCCAAACCTGCTCAGTCCATTTCAACCAACCCATCTCGACAAGGTTTGCAGAACCCTAGTAGCCGACCTATTCGTCTCCCCACAGCTTCTAGACCTGCTCCTTACAACAGCACCTGGCACTTCTCTCCAGCGTGAACCTCCTCCAGTCTCTGTGAACCAGCGGCAGTAGCCACCCAATAGTCAGAGTCAGTTTCTCCTCCAAGACTTCCGTTTCCAACCGATTCCATGGAGAAAGCCCAATGTTCCCGAACCAGACATGTCAAAGCCCATCACCAAAGAGCATAGACCAGAGCGTGAGGCTATGAAAAGGAAGGCTCAGCATGAGCGTGAGAACACTGCCAAACTCACCTCTTTGGGGGAAAGTGTAGTACTTTATTGAGAGGGAAAAGAGATGGAAATCTCTCTCTATTATGGCTACGTAATGGGAGTAGCTGGAATGGTAGGTTCCATTTGAGGTACCAGATGGTTTTCCTAGGCAAACACTGACATGCCATACACCATTTATTTATTCTAATATATTTTTTCAAATTAAAGAGATGCATCATAGTTAATTCTTTGTTAATAAAAATTCTAAATTTTGAGATGCTGCCTATTGTGGTTGTTTTTGGGAGTGGCTGGGGGTCGAAGGATGGGATGGGAAAGAATGGGAAGTTAGAGACAGGAAAAAGGATGAATAGACAAGACTCTACGAAATACAAACTTAGTCCAGGGTTATAAAGCCCATCATAGGAGAAATTGCATGGGCCTGATGAAGAGTGGGGTAGGGTCAGAGGAAGAGTATAGCTGACAGGGCATTTTCTCTGCAACCAAGAAGTTCTCAGTTCATTTCTTGCAGACTTTGATGGTCCCCAGAGACCGACCAGATGTGGAACTTGAGCACAGAGCAGGGAGAAAGTACAGTCAAGTATGCCTATCCCTGGTGTCCTCGAAATAAAATTGGACAAATGGCACAGTCTGCAGTTTTCGGTTAATAGAATAAATTTGGAATAGGCTGAGAAAGTCTGATGAGTCTAAGATGACCAGAAGAAAAGTAAAAATTCTTCAATGGACGCTCTGTTTACGTCTCATGGCCACCTTTGGAAAATAACCAAATTTGAGATACATCACTAAAAGGTTTGGGTGGTCTATCAATAAATGATGGCTGGGGGATGCGAACACAAACACTGGGGAATAAACCTACCAGATGAGTGATCAATGCCCTCAGAGTCATTTAAGTATGACTCTTAACAGGGACAAAGCCAAGAGAACAGTTGCAGCTTTAAGCCTGAATATAGCTCCTGGGAAATGCAAAGATAAGTCACATGTCCTCAGGCCCTCTGTTCAGCACCCCTAGCTGCACCATTTCACTTATTCCCAACAATATTCAGAGTTGCTATCATGGTGACACTTTACTAGTGAGTTTCAACAATGCGGTCCACTGCCTTTATAAGTCTTTGGATTTGTAAACTCCCCAAGTTAGCCAAGCCAGCTTTCAGGAAATTTCTGGTGGGGGGAGCTCAAATTATATTAGCTTGAGGGGCTGGTCTTTGGTCTTCCATGGTTCCTGGTGCCTGTAGCTTTCTCTAAACATCGCTTTTAACTGCAGCTCACAGAAGAACCAACTTTATAAATAGCGTTGTGGCTGCATTGCCATAGGTACCGTACTAAGACATGCGTCCTAGGTCACCACTCCCAAAGCAGTTGGTACCGGTTGACCTTGAGCCTGGAAGGTTGTGGTGGAAAGAGATGGCCCTAGGAGAGTTAATGGGGTGATGGATGGATGGAAAGGAAACCGGGAAGGGTAGAGAAGTGGAAAATTGGTGATCATCATGGGATAGTTTGTGGATGTTTTTCAAATAAGTTAAAATATTTTTTGTAAAGGAGATTCAAGACAAACATACAAAAATAAGATAGGTTCCAAAGAACAGGTTACATATAAGACCAAGAGAGCTAAAAAGGGCTGGCATTCCTTCTGGAGCTTTCAATCATACCATTTACTAAAGATGTTATTTTCACATCACTTACCTGTGGAGAGGAATAGTGAGAAACAGAATGCCACCGGAAAAGCAAACTGGGAGACCACCTTCAATAAAAGCCAGGTGGAAGGTGTTCACATGGATCCCAAGTGCAAATATATGTCAACAGGATCACATATTTAACTAACTCTGCTTGGTACCAGTAACTACTTTGTTGAATATGGGGGGAAATGAACGCAGTTTATGATTGACCTGAGACTAACTAGTTAATAGATTTTCCCAGGAAAGGGTAGTTGACTGGCTGGGAACAGAAAAACGTGAAGAGTGTTTTGCTACCTTTAATGTATGGCTGGAGGGAATTGATCTCAGTAATCTCTTAAAACTAACAAGCTTCAACTCTCTTGAAGGAATGTTGTATTCACTGAGGAAAAAATGTTGGGAGAAAAGTCTGAACTGATGGGAAAAGAGACAATAAGTGTGAAAGGAGGGCTTGAAATTTGGGTTCCTCTGAAAACAAAGCTTGAAACAAGAAGATCTGGGGGTAACATGATATACTGGGAATGGGATCTGAGCAGGAAAAGAGTGATATCAGGGATGTGAACAAGGGAAATCCAAGTTAAGGAAGACTTAGCTAGCTGACTACCCCATGGTCAACATGGTTCCAAGACTACAAGAAATTACAAGAAATTTACTTTAATTTTCTTTCCTTTATATGGTCAATTACAACATGAATTCTGTGCCTACTTCAAGCAGAATTTTTCTTTCTCAATACTCTGTTCATTTGTGTAAGCATCTTAAACAACTGCTGGATAACAGAATTATTTGATGAGACTTATTTTTTACTTTAATGTTTAGTTGAGATTACTGAAAACTGGGCCTAAAGTGAAGTTTGTCCTGATTGGTACAAGTAGAGAATGGAGGTCTAGGGATGGAATTAGAGATTATAAGGTACCACATTCAGTTCCTAATAAAACAAGTAAAGGACAGTGTCCCAAATAGATTATTGAAAAAGATATTCCTCTCTATTTAACATGTAAATTCAGAATTTTCTATATTAAATTAAAAATGAAAGAATGTTCCTATATTTGGTCTTTTAAAGACATTCCAGGTTGCTTAAGGTAACAAACACTCCCTGTGAAATCATAACAACTTAATCATAAAAACCAGATTACTATATAAATTTCCAACAATGTCAGTGCTAAGAATTATTTCCCTGGATCTCACTAGTGTACATGATAGTCATATGAATACACCTGTGTGGATACATCGCTGGTATCTAATTTAGAGAATAGATATATAGAGATTAGATCACATAGCTGAGTGTGATCTCAACTTTTCTACACACTCCCATGCCCCACACACCCAAAGACTTGTACTGATCCTTATAGATCCATGACTTTTCCTCCTCCCCTCTCCCAGAGTCTATTAAAATTTCTTTTCCAGTACTAATGTAATACGCTTTAGAAAATATTGAGTTAAACTTAATTGTTGTCATTTAGCTTTTAGATAGAGAACCAAGAAAATCTTATTAAAAGTGTATTTTGGTATTCTTTGAAAATGGTAATAAGTACATTATCATTGAGTCCCTGAATATGCATTATATAAAGTATTTTGTGAGGAATTCCATATACAAATCAGTACTCGAAGAAATAAATGACTTCTCTGAATGAGAATGAACTGGGACATTTCAAAGTATCAATCAGTGAATCAAAGATGAATCATAGCATTCTATAGAAAAAATGATCTTGATGTAATCTAGTCAACACCATTACATTTTATACTTATACCAGCTCATAGTACTTTTAATTTTTTAATTTTTATTTATTTATTTTTATTAGTGAAACACCATGAGGTGCAGTTGTAGACTTACATACCTTTGTGCTTGGGTTTCAGTTATACAAGAGTCAAGTACCCATCTCTCCACCAGTGCCCATTCTCCACCACCAAGGAACACAGTGATCCTCCCACCCCCCATCTCCCCCACTCCGCCCCACCTCAGGGCATTCCCTTTTGCTTTTTCTTTGTTTTAGGGTGTTGTGGTTTGCAATGGAGGTCAATACTATTACATTTTCAAAGAAGAACATAGGCTCCTATATGTTCAAAACACTACTACTGTCCTGCGGTTCTTCCCAGCATGTACCATGCTCCAAGCCAGCCCTTTGGAAATATGCTGGGAAGGACAACTGGATGTTAATTTCCTCACTCTGACCTGGAAGACTCTTGCTGATTCTCAGCCACATCAACTATTTCATTTGTTGCCTGATATCACCTCCTGTCCTTTATTTTTTTTTTAAATATTTGATTTGTTTCTGGAATATAAAGAAAAAAATTAAATGGACGAATAAAACAAAAGCAAAATCAAACCTTTACACTCTGACATCAAAATCGTCCTTATAGGAGGGAAATTAAATGACTGAAATGGGTAGGGGAATGTTGTTATTTGGTTGTGGACAGTAGCTGGATATTTGACAGTGCATGGAGTATGAATACAGAGTCGCTGAGATGAGGAACTCTGTACTTGAAGCGAATACAGTTTGTAAACTAGTCATCACAATTATATGTCCATATGAAATTTATCTACATAGGCTTTGTGCCTTCCTTGCACGCATGTGTTATGCATTCCTTTATCATGGCCTCAGAAATGTATCTGAGGGCACTCGGAAATTAGTTGAGCCCCAAGTATGGGGAGAGAAGTAGTAAAGAATTGGAGGAGGAAGAAATATGAGTTGGAGCTTAAGAGCCGTGTAAGAGGAATATGTAGATATGTATGTGTGTATAAATACACACACACATATATATATATATATATATATATATATATATATATATATGCTGGAGCCATAGCACAGTGGGTAAGACATTTGCCTTGCATGCGGCCAACCTGGGTTCGATTGCTCTGCTCCTCTCAGAGAGCCCGGCATGCTACTGAGAGTAACCCTCCCTCATGGCAAAGCCTGGCAGGCTACCTGTGATGTATTCAACATGCCACGAACAGTAACAAAAAGTCTCACCATAGGGACGTTTCTGGTGCCTGCTCGAGCAAATCAGTGAACAATGGGAGGACAGTGCTACGGTGCTATGGCTAATTCAAACGTTGTTTATGCAAAATTTGAAAGAATCCTATAAATATTCTATAAAACTGATTACACCTATTAAATTAATATAACTTTAAATAGTGTTTAGAAATGAGGTTGAAGAATTTTAAGGCTATAGAAAGATATTGACAATATATCAAGAAACACATGGATATTTGAGGAGGAAGAACACGTAGCAGTTGTCCTTTCTTAAGGTTATTTTTTTGTCTTTAATAGCATATGCTTTCCCTGAGTTTTGTTAATAACTTCCGTTTTTTAGAAAGCATCATAATAAATTATATTTTTTAAAAAAGTAAAAAACTTTGTGTTTGTGAGTGGATTCTGTATGTTTGGAACCTGGGAAGTATTTTCCTATGTAAGTTACATTAAACATGATATTTATAACAGAAATACCATCTGCAGTACTATTCACAATGGCCAGAAGAAACTATGGTATACCTACACAATTGAGTACTACCCATTTGGCAGGAAACTTACATCATGAAATTTGCTTCTAAATGGATATACAGGGAAGATTATCATGCTCAATGAAATCAGTCAGAAGGAAAGGGGTATACTGATTGGACTGCCTCATTTTTTGGATATAAAAATCCAGAATATGAGACTAATACCCAAAGATAGCAGAAACACAGGCCAGGAGAATTGGTCAACGGTTGGACGCTTGCCACAAGTGCTGAATGCGGCATTTGGAATAAAGAAGGGACCACTATGACAATGATAGTTGGAAGTGATTACTCTGGGTGGGAACTGAGTCCTGAAAGTAGGTAAAGGAATAAACGTGATAACCTCTCCCTCTCTGTATTACAATCCATAATGCTCAAAGGATGAGAGAGAGAGATAAAGAGAGAGAAAGAAGTGCCTGCCATAGTGTAGAGACAGCGTGCTGTCAGGTGGGGTTTGGGGTTGGGAGAGGGAGTGGTGGGAGAGAAACTGGGGACATTAGCAATGGAACTGTATACTAGTGGAGGTTAGGTGTTAAAATATCCTATGATTGAAACTGAATCATGAAAAGGTTTGTAAGTTGTGTCTCCTGCAGATTCAATATAAAAACATGATATTTTGTTTCTACCACCATGACTAACCTATGAATTTGCTGAAATTTATTTTTATCACCTTGGCTGGGCTCATTTCATGGATGTCTGTGTGGTAAATTTTTTTTTCATTTTATGCGGACTGAAGAGACAAAAATCATAGGGTAGGGACTTCTGGTGGAAGGAGAGAAGAGCACAAAACACCCTGTTGACCACACCTCAGCAGGGTCACCTAACTTGAGTGATGACAGACCTCCTTCACTGATTTCTTCTTTTGTAATGTGGAAAAATGAAAAGACTTTGCAGGCTGACAGGGGGTTGTCCCCTCCAGTTCACACTGTTTTCATTTCGATCAGAATTGTTTAAAGATTATTTGAAAAATTTGGAGCTTAATGATTTGTTCTCACATATTTCCCCTACATGGTGTCAGTGGGCATTGATCCAGGAAGGCCAGCATGAAAAAGTTGAGGTGTATGTCTTAACCACCAATGCCAACACTACTGTAAGTATGGAACCCAGAGTACAATAGTAAAACTTCAAAATGTGTTAGTCAAGGAAATCGGTGGGAATGCAGGGAGAAATGGGTAATTTGTTGGTGGAGGGATGCAGACACTGGTGGTGTGATTAGAATTGGAATATTGTATGACAAAGCTCCATTTTAAATGACTTTGAAAATCAAAATTGCCTAAATTTAAAATAAAAGAGAAGTCAACTTATGTCTCTATTTCAAGAAAGCTTGTCTTGGCAAATTTTGGCAGGGAGACCATAGTTGGTAGAGAGAGAGAGAAAGAAAGGGAGAGTTGACAGTTGGGAAGAGAAGCCTGGATATAATGGAAGAGATAAAAGCTGATCTTAGAAATTTGGAGCCATCAGAGTTTAGAGAGTTAAATGGTGAGAACATTACAGTTTAGATACTTAAATAGTGAGATTGGTTTCAGTCATCAGCACTGTATACATATAAAGATTTCAAACACCTCACAGATATTCAGGCTATAATAACTAACAAGGGAAGCCTTTTTTTCCTGAAGCTCTATGTAAGGATAATATAATGCTAGGAACAATGATAAGAAGTTGGTTCTCTTTTTCACAGATTAATACATTAGAGATGAAAACTTTAATACAAAGGAATCCATCATCTTGTCCTGTTTCTCTGTTTTCCTGTCATCATTCCATTCTCCCCCATGACCCTACCTAATCATGGCTCTCCACATTACTCAGCAGTGTTACCACATAGCCTCAGATCATGTGTTAACTGCTGGTACCTCACAGTTCTCATGTTTGCCCCCCATCCAAGCCAGAGCCATCCTTCTGAAACCAAGAATATTTGCTGAAGGCCCGTTCTTCCTTGAAATGGCAGTCATGGTTTACCTCTTCTTAATCATTGTGTTTACATATTTAGATGAATGTCACTATACTAGTGACAGGTATTTTCCAAACTAAGAAAAGCATAAACTTTTCCCTTTCCCCCACGAATTTTGGGCAAGTTATTTTCTATCCACTGCTAATTATATGTGATAATAAGGAAATAGATCTGAGGTAAAAACAAGTACATTTGTCAATTTGGTGCCATGACTAGTCAGTCTGAGTATAAGTATATATTTCTAGAAAAAAAAGCAGAAGAAAAGGAGTTGGTTGCTAGCAAAGAATGCCAAACCTCTGCCAAGAAATCCTTTGAAAACAAAAATTCTGATTATGGACTGAACATGATTACCACTCAATGCCTCTTTTGCAGACCACTACACCCAAAAGGAGAGAGAGAAAAAAAGGGAATGCCCTGCCACAGAGGCAGGTTGGGATGGGGGGGATCTGTGTGGGAGGGATACTGGAATACATGGTGGTGGAAAATGGGCACTGGCGGAGGAATGGGCATTTGATCATTGTATAATCGAAACCCAAGAACAAAAATTTGTAAATGTACAACTGTACATTATGGTGTTTCACTAATAAAAATTTTTAAAAAATAAAATAAAATAAAAATTATTTCTTCTGCCAGAGATCAGCAGATGGGAACCTGAGTGAAGGCAAAAGATTAAATCGGTTGACTTTTATTTTTCCTTGAGTATATTAATTTGATTTTGGAGTCAATTTATATGACAGTTCATTAAGACACAGAAATTTTCAGCACTTCTCTTGTTTAAAAGTATAGTGTTACACCATATCTCTCTCACATTATTTTTATTTCTGATAGTTTGACACAAAAGATAAGTCAAAATCATAGATAAATGTAAATTATTTAAATACTGTATTGATTATTTAAAATTACATTATAGAATTACTAGAATTTCATAAATTTTAAGATTATGGATAATCAACATGCATGTATCACATTACACTCACAATTGAAAGGCCTCCTCTGTATTCATTATTGTTCAGTTTTTCCACTTTGATAACACCTTTCCATCTGGTAACTAAATAGTCTTATAGTTCTAAAGTTTGTTTTTATGGCTTTGAAAAAATCCAAATTATACAATTTTTAACATTGGATGAAACTAGAGGATATCATGCATGTAAAGTTAGCCTTAAGGAAAGGAACAGATACAGAGAGATTTTTCTCATATGTGGGATGTAAAGACACACAGCAAGGTCGCAACAAAGGTTCAAGGGCAATGTAAGGGGAGAACTGATCCACACAATTGAGTCAGGGGATTGGGACTGAGGGTTTCTGGGGTTTTGGGGGGAGAGGGAGGGTTTATTTTTTGAGAGAATGAGGAGTGTCATGTTGGAATAATGTGTATGAGGAACCATTGTTAATTGAATTATAAATCATAGAATATTAATATTGTTTTAGACGTTTGTCTGTCTCATTTTATTCTTTTAATTTGTTTTCTCCATATGCCACATATACATGAACTTGTATGATGCCTATCTCTCTCTGCCTGGCTTATGTCACTAAACATAATATCCTCATGTTATGCTTTTTTATACAAATAATAAGAATATTTCACTTCATACAACTGAGTAGGATTCCATTGCTTTACACCCTTTCATTTTCAAAATTTGGGGTTTAAAACATACAAATATTGATTTTAACAATGCTCTGGTGTTTTAAAATTTTTAGTTCAGTGAAGAAAAGGTAAAGGCCCTCCCGTTGATCGTCGATTTGCTCGAGCGGGCCCAGTAACGTCTCCATTGGAGACTTTGTTGTTACTGTGTTTGGCATATCGAATACTCTCGGTAGCTTGCCGGGCTCTCTGAGAATGGCAGAGGAATCGAACTCGGGTCGGTCATGTTGACCGCTTGTAAAGCGAACGCCCTACCGCTGTGAAGAAAAATAAATTTTATTGAACAACACTTAGAAACTTGTGAAACAGGCATTGGGTGGAATGGAATGGAATATATGTTCAAGAGAGACCACTCGTTTTACAAAGCAAGCAAAGAGTGACATACAGAAAGAAAGCACGGTATTTCTTTAAGGAAGAACACAAGCTTGAGGACCAAGCCCGCTCTGGTAGTTTAGGAATAAGAACTTCGAGTGGTATGAACTTAACTTGTACACTTTAGGGGAGAACCTGAGTGAAACAAATAGAAGTACGTTCAGGAGAATGATAAACTGGAGTCTATACTTGGAGTGAGGAGGGTAGAGAGTTCTTTGGGGAGATCTGGACTATGGAGAACAGTAATATTATAACATTAATGATAGTATCTTACCGTGGGATTCCAAAAAAATCTTTAACAGTGGTGTCAGAAATGATAACATTCTTAGGTATTTGGATTTCCTGTGGAAACTACTGGAAAGCTGAGTTTATGCTCTGGATGCCTCTGCCTGAAACAAGGTCAACAAATCATGAATGAAAAATTACAAGTTACATGGATCAAGGATTCTGATCCCAGTGGAAGGCTAGCTTTTGGGTGGACAATTTCTACTGCTGGCCTGATGTAGATTCTGATCCTGGGATACGTAACAGAAAGGAGGTAGTGACAGGTATCCTCAGAAGTGAAGCCTCTGAGACAGAATTCATTCATACCAACTTATGGCATGAATGTTTGCTCATGGCTGCTACCATTATAACATGCCATTCAATGATTCTGTGGTTTCAATTTACTGTGTCAATGTAAAGATGAAGTTTCTAAATCGAAGGTAAAAATCTGAGGCCCTCAAGATGATGAATTATGGAGAGGGGGGGTGGAGCTGGAGCTATAGTACAGCAGGTAGGGCATTTGCCTTGCACATGGCCTACCCAGGTTAGATTCCCAGCATCCTGTATGGTCCCCCCAAGCACCGTGAGGAGTAATTCCTGACTGCAGAGCCAGGAGTAACACCTGTGCATCGTCAGGTGTGACCCAAAAACGCAAAAACAAAAAGATGATGCCTTACCTTTAGATATTTTGCAGTCAAATAGAAACAGCCAGGAAGCTCACCAGAAAAGAGTTCTCCTGGGTCGAAAACATCATCACCTCTGGCGTGAGAGCATAGAGAAAATAACGATTCCATTTTATGCCATGTTAAAGCAAGCCAGACATGATCTTGGAAAGTTTGTCAAAGGAAAGCATGGCTATAGGAAGGATAAGATGACAACTGAATCTTAGAGGTAAAATATACAAGTGAAGAAAAGGTCAAGAATTAGGCGGTACGATGGTGACCAGGTATACTAAGAAAAGCATTTTTTAAAAAATAAAATGCAATGAGACATCAAAAAAGACCTTTTTAAATGTTTAAGAACAGGGATATAACTCAGGGATAGAGCATTTGTCTTCCATTGTATGATGATCTGGGATTGATCCTTAGCATTGCAAACAGCATTATTTTTTAATTTTTAATTTCTTTCTTTCTTGCTTATTTGCTTGCTTGTTTTTCTTGTTTTTTTTTTTTTGGATCGCACCTGGCTATGCATAGGGGTTATTTTTAATTTTTAAAAAAATTATAATTTTTATTTTTTACCTGTGGTTTAAAATGAAACCTAAAATATTTTAGAGTAAATATATGTGAAGAAGAATAAAATTCACGGGAACTATTTAGTGTTCTTAACGATACAGCAGTCAGAATTTTGAGGTTAATTTTATGGGTAGTGCATAAATAATTTTTCCCCATTATGTGGGTTGTGTTTTTATGATGGTCACCATTTTTTCTAAGTTGCAGAAACGTCTTAGTTTAATGTAGTCTCATTTGTTTATCTTCATTTCTTCTTCCTTGGTTAGTGGGGTTTCATTCTAGAAGTTTCCCTTAGCTTTAATGTCATGGAGGGATCGTCCCACATTTTTCTCCATATATCTTAAGAATTCAGGTATGATATTGAGGTTTTTAATACATTTGATCTGACTTTGTGCCTGGCACTATAAAGAGGTCTGAGTTCATTTTTTTTTTTTTTTTGCCTGTTGCTGTCCAGGTTTCCCAGCACCACTTGTTGAAGAGACTTCTTTGCTCAACTTCATATTTCTTGAGCCTTTATGAAAGATTAGGTAATAATAATCTGAGGGCCAGCGTCAGGATATTTGACTATATTCCATTGATGTGAGGCCTGTCTTTATCTGAATATCATGATATTTTGATTACTACGACTTTGTAGTAGGGTTGCAAGTTGGGGAAGCTGTTCCCTTCTTCTTTTTAACAAATATTGCTTTAGCTTTTCATGGGAGTTTATTGTTGTGTATGAGTTTCAAGAGTATTTAATCTATTTCTTTGAAAAATGTTATGGCTATCCTTATAGGAAGTGCAGTAAATCTTTATAGAGCTTTGGTGTGTATTGCCATTTTGACAGTGTTAATCCTCTCAATCCATGAGCATGGGATGTGATTCCATTTCCTCATATACTCTCTTATTTCGTGAAGTAGAGTTTTTAGGGTTTTTTTTTTGTATAGTTCCTTAAAATTTTATCATTTATCACTTAACTTCCCCTTAGTCGTCAATTTGCTCGAGCGGGCGCCAGTAACATCTCCATTTGTCCCCGTCGCGTGCTAGAGTAGCCCAATGGAATCTGTTCGAACCGGGAACATGAAGGGCCTCAAACCGATCTTTCATGATCTTGACGAAGAAGTCTGACCATCTGGAAGGTGGGCGGCCACGCGGTCTTTTGACATCCCATGGAATCCAGTCGGTAACAGCTCTAGACCAGCGGTCGTCTCTAAATCTCATTACGTGACCAGCCCATCTGATTTTCGACTCCTTGGCATAAGAGACAGCATCCCTGATTCTTGATCGGCAACGGATGTCAGAACTCCAGATTATCTCTCTCATTTGAGTGAAACCTGATATTCCAAGCATAGCTCTTTCAATTCTTCTTTGGGAGACCTGAATACTGTTCTCATCTTGTTTGCATAGGGCCCAGGTCTCTGAGGCATATGTTAATGCAGGAAGAACAGTGGAATCAAAGAGATGTGCCCAGAGCCGGAGGTTCTTCTTCCTCTTAGCTATTTCTTTGACGTTTTTGAAGGCGTTCCAAGCTGCTCTCTTCCTCCTGCACAGCTCGGGTGCCAGGTCATTTGTCTTGTTGACCTCTCGATCTAGGTACACATAGCTGTTGCATTCGGAGATAGTCCTTCAATTGAGAGTGAATGGGGCATCAGGAACAAGGCTGTTTCGCATAAACATTATTTTCCTAAGATTCAGCTGTAGTCCTACCTTTCCACACTCACGGTCAAAGTTGGCCAGCATTTGTGCCGCTTGGCCGATGTTTGGTGTTATTAAAACAATGTCATCAGCAAAGTGGAGGTGGTGTAGTTGCCGACCATCTATCTTCATTCCCATTCCTTCCCATTCCAGTCGTCGCATGATGTTCTCGAAGGTGGCACTGAAGAGTTTCGGTGAAAGGGTATCACCCTGCCACACCCCTCTCTTGACATCAACGATCACTTCTTTGTAGAAAGGTGAGATCCTGCTAGTGAATCTGCAATACAGCTCACGGAGGATCCTGATGTACTGGTCTTGAATGCCCTGATTGGCTAGGGCTTCAATGACCACTTCCGTCTCAACAGAATCAAAGGCCTTCTTTAAATCAATGAACGTTAAACAGCGGCATCTTGAACTCCAGAGAAACTTCAATGAGCTTGGTTATCATGTGGATATGGTCGATGGTGCTGAATCCTTTGCAGAACCCTGCTTGCTTGCATGGTTGTCCTTCATCTAGTGTTCTGCCAATCCTATTTAGGATGACTCCAGTGAACAACTTGTAGATGACAGACAATAGGCAGATCCGGCGATAGTTGCCAATGCCATGGATGTCTCCCTTCTTGAACAGTAGTACGGTCCTGCTGGTTTTCCTTTGGGACGGAAACTTACATTCAGACAGGTAGCGAGTGAAGAGCCGAGCCAGTGTATTGATAAGTACTGACTGCAGGTTCTTCAGGTGTTCAGGTCTGACCTTGTCTGGGCCGAGTGCTATTTGTTTCTTTACCAACGAAATGGCGTGTCAGATTTCGGAAGGGAGAACATTGGGAACAACATATCCATCCTGTGGAATTTGGTATGTAGGCAAGTGGACATGGCTATTGAAGAGATTTGAGTAGAAATCATGGTAATCTTCTCCACTGCCGTTCTGGAGGATGTGATGGATCCATCAGGACGTCGGAGGGCAGTCATCTTGGTCTTATAGTTGGCGAAGGACAGGCAGGCATTACGAATACTTTTCCTGGCTTCTGCCGCATCTACCAGTACTTCTGCTCTTCTCTCTTTTAGGTCTTCCTTGATCGCATCTCTGCACTGCTTTGCATGCTCACACGTTAGCTTGCGGTCAGCTGAGGCATGCGCCAAACCATGCTGGCGAATTAGCTCAAGAGTTTTCGAAGATAGGCAATTTTTTGTGGCTATCTCTCTCTTGGCATTCCTCGCACATTCATGGAGGTGCTGAACCAGTGGATTGTATTCCTCGTCAATGTTGTCAACAATGGCAGCTTCCCATGTTGCCGCAATAGTACCAAAGTATAGTTCCTTAACATTTTAGTTGATTCTAATATACTCGATTTTCTGAGGTATTATTGTGAATGGGATTGTTTTTCTCTATCTATTTTTTTTCTCTTTCATTTGAAATATATGGGAAAGCCATGGACTACCGGATATTGATTTTGTAATATGCTACTTTACGAAACAAATCTATTGTTCCCAGGAGCTTTTTTGTAGATTCTTTGGGATTTTCCAAGTATAGTATCATGTCATCTCCAAATAGTAAAAGCTTGAGTTCTTCCTTTTTTATATGGATGCCCTTGATATCTTTTCTTTTTACCGAAATCCTATGGCAAGTACTTCAAGTACTATGTTGAATAGGTGTGGTGAGAGTGGGTAACTTGTTTTGTGCCTAATTGTATTCTGGGATTCTAGCTCATTGATTTCTGCTCCACGCCTTTAGTTTTCTCCCCGTTGAGAATAATGCTTGCTGTGGGTTTGTGGTAGTTTGTTTTGACTAGATTGAAGAAAGTACTTTCAACTCCCATTTTGTTGAGAGTTTTTCATCATGTATGGGTGCTGGATCTCATCACATGCTTTATCTACATCTATCGATATGATGACATGACTTTTATCTTTATTTTATTGAGATGGTGTATTCTGTTGATTGACTAGAGAATGTTAAGCCATCCTTGCATCCCCAAGATAAACCTACTTGGTCATAGTGTGTGATCTTTTGTTGAGTTTCTGGATTCTCTTTGCTGGTATTTTCTTGAGAATCTGTGTATCTGTATTCATCAAGGAAATAGGTCTGTAATTTTCATTTTTTGTGGTGTCTCTGTCTGTTTTGAGTATTAGGGTGATCTTTGCCTCATAGAAACTATTTGGGAGCATTTCTGTTTCTTCAATTTCCTGGAAAATCTTGAAAAATGTTGGCAGCAGTTCCTCTTTAAAGGATTGAAATATTTCACTATTGAATCCATATGGGCCACGGATTCTGTTTGGGGGGATATTTTGACCATCATTTCAATTTCCTTGGTAGTGATAGGTTCAAGTATTCCAAATCTTCTTGGTTCAGCCTTGGGAGGTAATTGGAATCCATTAATTTATCAATTTATTCAAGATTCTCTCATTTCCTGCTGCAAAGATTCTCAAAATAATCTCTGATGATCCTATGGATTTTGTAGTTTCTATTAGGATACCCCCCTTTGCATTTCTGATACGATTTATTAGAATTCTTTCTGTTTCTTTGAGAGGCTTCTAGAGGTTTATTGATCTTGTTTATTTTCTCAAATAACAAGCTTTTGCTTTTATTGGTCTTCTGGATTGTATTTTGGGATTCTAGCTCATTGATTTCTACTACAAATTTTATTATTTCCTTGCTCCAGCCTAGTTTGCACTCCTTTTGTTGGTCATTTTCCAAAATCTTGAGCTCTAATTTATTCATGTAGGCCCTTTCTTTCTTCCTGATGAATTCTGGCAGAGCTATAGTCTTTCCTCTTAACACTGCTTTTGCTGTGTCCCACAAGTTCTGCTAGCTCGCGTCCTCATTCTCATTTGTTTCTGGAACCTTTTTATTTCCTCTTTGATTTCTTCTCTAAGCCAACGGTTGTTCATTACTTCCCTTAAATACAATATTTCATTGCTGAGATTTAGTCTGTATGATCTATTGAGAAGTGACAAAGTAGTGTTGAAATCTCCACCTAGTACTGTTTTGCTATCAATGTTTTTTTTTAAGTCTATTAGAAGTTGTTTTTAAGTATTTTGCTGGTCTGTCATTGAGCATCTACATTGAGGAGGGTGAGTTCTTTCTGATGTAAAGATCCCATGATCGTGAAGAATGACATTCACTGTCTCTTATAACCTTTAGCCTGAAGTCCACGTGGTCTGATACTAGTATGGCTACTCCAGCTTTGTGGAGGTGTTCTTTTCTTGAAGACTTGTTTTCCAGCCTTTTACTTTTAGCCCATGGTTGCTTTGATTGCTCAGATGTGTTTCTTGCAGGCATCAGAATGTTGGGTTCAGTTTTCTAATTCATCTTCCTATTCTGTGCCTCTGAATTGGCACATTTAGTCCATAGACATTGAGAGAGATTGTTGTTATGGGGATTTGTGCTATCTTTATGTAGAATTTTTGTACTTGTGGGGATTGCCTTAGCTTAAAGTAGCCGTGTTAGTTCTTCTTGCAACAAAAATATGGAGCTCTTTACAAGTTTGCATGTCGTCTCTGTGCAAGGACCATGATAATCTCTGTATCATTTCAATTTTAGTATATGTGTAACCAAACCTAGTAGGAGTTAATTTTTCTCTTCTGATTACTTTGAGTGTTGTCCTTACTTACCCTATGGCAGAGAGTGGTACCTAATCAAGGAAAGTATTTCAAAGCAGCTTGATAGATTTAGAACTTTAATGTCCCAGAAAGAAAAATATGGTTTTTACCATATTATCTTTTACCATAATCAAGGCATCAGTTTTACAAAATAATTCTTTTAGAAGATGTTATATGAGTCCTGTTTAATGCACTTCCCTGAAACCTTCATTAATACCATTAAACTAGAGCCTTTTGCTGTTCTCACCGCAGTCCCGCGTACATCTCCAGGAAAAGGTGGATGGTGTTGTCTGCACTTTGACCACCTTGAATGTAAGTAGGATTTTTCTCCTGAAGGAAGAGGTGAGGAGCATATTGATGATTTCATTCCACATTATTATAAGTTCAACTTGAACGGAAGTTGAGACTCATGAGGCTCCTGTAAAGGACAGAAAAAAGGGTCTCAGTGAAGTTTAATGGCCAACACAAATTAACATCACAGATGACTCAAAGCAGCCTGTGTTCTTCTTTGTGTATAGTGAGTTTCATACCTAATGATAGTGATTCTTAGCCATGACACACGGGCAAAACAGACCTATAATTAAAAATCTAGTTCTCTGAGCAGAGTGGGGTTTCTTAGGTGATTGAACAAGTGTGCAGTAATTTATTACTAAGCACATACGTAGTTTGAATGATGTGTACTTTTTGATCTAAACTTAATTCCAAATATGTCTAAAATGACAGTCTCCTGACCCCGCACCTGGCTTTCTTCACCGGGGTCCCTTGGAGGGGGTGTGTTGAGTTTCCCTCACCGCGCCGAGCAGAGCCCTGGCGCCTGAAGACCTCTGCAACCAGCCATAGGTACGCTTTAGACCACTCTCCCCAAGCTTGAAGGAGCCTCATGCATGAACGAATCTGACAGAGGAACCCAGGTGTGCGCAACCGGGGGATGAGATCTCCAAGGCTGCTCAGATCAAGACTGGGCCCCCTCCAACCAGATCCCCCATCTCCTAGTAGCTAAGTGTTACAACCACGAACTGCCCCTGGAGCCATGTAATCCCATCAATGGCCAAGATACAGAGACTGGATTTTGTTGATAAGACAACAACAATTATTGTCCAGTTCTCACTCTGAGAGAACCTGGTAGGCATCTGCGAGTATCTTGCCCTTGCGTTTACCAGTCATTTACACTTCTTTCAATACAGATTATATGATCATGGTTTATGCTTATTTTTACTATTGAAGTTTAATAGCTAAATACTGATTTTTAACAGCACTAATTTATTAAAAACATTCATCCTTGGCCTATCATATTAATTGCCAGTATTTGTTGGTTTTGCTTGTTTTTTGATTACTTAAATTGGTTTTGATCCTTTTCTTTCAGGTTGAAAAATTTTGACACAAATGAGTATATGTTTTTCTTTATCTTCTACAGTTTTAAACTGAGAACAACTGTATGTTTTGTACAAATAAGATACCTGTGCATTTACTATTTCTTCTCATTTTATTTACATTTTAACACATCTCGATTCATCTACAAATTATCCTAGTAAGTGTTCTCATATTGAAAGAAACCACCAATTTTTTCAATCATAGCACTGTAGCACTGTCCTCCCGCGGTTCATCCATTTGCTCGAGCGGGAACCAGTAACATCTTACAACAAATTGTGACACTTGTTGTCACTGGCTTTAGCCTATCGAATACGTCATGGGTAGCTTGCCAGGCTCTTGCTATGTGGACGAGATATTCTGGGTAGCTTGCCGGGCAGAGGAATCGGAATCAGGATTGGCCTCCTGCAAGGCAAATGCCCAACCCGCTGTGCTGTAAACGTTATCTAAAATATACTAGTAATAACAAATGTTGTTTCTTTAATAGTGCAATATAAACAATTATTAGGTAATTTTCATGATTTGTTAATGAAATAGCTAAGCTCTTGAGTATAATGGGAGTATTTTTCTAACACAAGAGTCTGACGAAGGTGAAACTGTTATAACCGTCTTGTAGGATTCCATCTCCCTAGCCTGCTTCATTCTACCCCGCTCTCTATCTAATGCGGTCTTCTTCTTGGGATTCTGACCTCCTGATTGGCTAGCCTCTACCTTTCACCTGCCTACTTTATGACATCATTCTCCCACCAAACCAACCACCAACTGGTAGAATCTTGGGGGTCCCATGTAGTTGCTTGTAAATAAATTTGAATCATCATGGCAAGTGACGAGTGATCAATGACCAATCACCAGTGAGCAGTCGTCTCTACTGAAGACTTGGGGTCTTAAGCCGCTTCAGTGTTCAGACGTACTCTCGTACCGTCTCCTCTTCTCGTCTACCTTTCATCGTTATTTCCTCTTCTCTGACCATGTCAGGTAAGGAATAATACTTTTCAAAGCTTTTCATTAGATTTATCATCCCTAAACTTAGCAGTCAAGGAAAAACAGCACGTAGTAATGAAAGAAAGTATTCAAGTCGAATTTGATAAGCCTCATTTTAGCTTGACTTTGACATTTGCTGTGTGATTTTAGACACTGGCTTACTTTCTCTCACATACAAAGTGTTTTTCCTCATTGATTACATTCTATTTTAGACATACTTAGGAGCTCAAATACACAAACACACATACACACACACGCATATATATATATGGGTCGATTCTCTGTGATTCTTTTTTCTTTTAATAGTGAATTTTACATGATATTCACTGAAAACAAGTAAATCAGAGAAAGTATTTTTACAGAAACAGAAAATATAGATGATGTGAAAAACTGTTAATATATACTAGCATGTGTTCTCTGTAATGGTCTCTCCACTTGTATTTATACATCAGTATTTTGAATATAGTGATATTACAAAGTAATAATCATTGATCTTTGAGTTTTCTATTTAAACCAGGTAATAAGAAAATATGGGGCATGGGGAAGGTGTGGAGTGCTGAGCGTTAGGGAGGCAAGCCCTCTAAGGTAAGCAAGTTTGGGATCACTTTCATAAAACATTGACCAATCGACACCAAGACAATATGAGGGAGAAAAAATAGAAAAGAAAGAAAGAAAGAAGGATAGAAAGAAAGAAAGAAAGAAAGAAAGAAAGAAAGAAAGAAAGAAAGAAAGAAGAATAGGGACTTCGATTATCAAGGAAGGGGAAAACCTTTGGACATAAAGTTGAAGAGAACCAAAGACTTAACATCAAAAAAGAAAGAATATATATGAAATATGCTGAGGATAATCCACTGAGAGCAAGTCAAAGAATTTTACTTCAATAAATGTCAGGACTAGAAAATATACTATGCCTTCAATAGGTTACCAGTAGGAAAAGCTCTTTATCAGAAAGCCATCCTTGCTGGATATTTTCCTTATTATTTCTTAGAACACAGTACTTGGTACTTGACAATTTGGAGTATAAACACGCTTAATAAATGATGCTCCCCATAAATAGCTAATAGTGCTTATCTAGGGCGGTGGAAGACACAGAATCTTCAATGTTTTTTATTATGTTCTGGTTTTTAAGTTCATGTATGCGTTGCCTGTTAAAATAAAAAAAATGGTATATTCTAACTTGAATCAGGAGATTTGATTCATCTGTGTGGTCAATAGATTCCAGGTTAAAGCTGCTTGTCATCTTTACAAATATTATTTCATGTGATTTTTTCTTCCTAACATGAGAGTAGTTTGATAATAGTCAACTTTTGTTTTTAGATCCTAAGAGGAAAGAGAAAAGTCAAGTCTCACATGACAAATTACACATTTTTGTCATATTTCTGAATTCTGAGTTTTCCTACATAAAGATATTTTATGGGATTTTGGTCCGCATTTATTAAACATTGAGAAGAAAGTTTTCCTGTTTGATAAAGATAATTCTAATCTAGGCATTGGAAGTAAATTTGCAATATTTTGTCATCACTTTTTTAATGGTCTTTTCTGTTTCTTCTGTGATCAAGTTAAATCCTCTGCTATGTTTAACACATGTTGTTTGCTGGTTAATATTCAAAGGTACTGATGAGTATAATTTTTTGTAATTTCGAAGTTTCTTTCTGTATTTTACTCATTTAAAACATTTCTTGTCTGGGAGAAGGGAGGGAGGAGAGCGAGGATCCCCAGCGACCCCAAACCCCAGCGCGCGTCCAGATCCGGAGCAGCGCACCCGGCAGCACACCGGCCCCTCCCATCCAGGTGGGTTGGAGGACCCGAGCGGAGCCCCGCCCCTGAACCCAGACGCGCGGCCCGCGGAGCGAGCCCAGCCAGAGAAGGGAGGGAGGAGAGCGAGGATCCCCAGCGACCCCAAGCCCCAGCGCTCGTCCAGATCCGGAGCAGCGCGTCCGGCAGCACACCGGCCCCTCCCATCCAGGTATATCACTCACTTCAATCAACTTGGACCTGCATCCTTTCATCCTTTTCATCAACTTGTTACCTAATACCAAACAAAATTTCTCACCTCTTCTACTACAATTCAACAAAATCCCACTCGCCTACTCCATTTCCAACAAAAGTTCAGTTCGAAAACAGCTATACAAGTTCAGTAGTAAATAGTAACGCCTCCAAAAGTTTCACTCAATGTCAGTTATAAAACAAAGAATAACGCCTGATTGAGAAGAAGGTCAGACTCAGAAAGGTAAAGAGGCGCATCTAGCAGCAACAAAGCTGGACGGCTCCTGGCAGCCTCTCCTCACTCAACTAGAACAGTAGCAGCGAGTGTGACGGACCAAACCACACTGGTCACAATGGTAAAGCAACGCAAAAGCCCACCAAACTTTCTTATTCACGAGGCTAGCCCAGACGACACCAACAGTACTATAGCGATAGACAACCTCTCTGACAAGGAATTCAGAATGGAGCTACTCAGGATGCTTAGGGAACTAAAAGAAACAATGGAAACCAATGCCAATAAAAGACAAGAGGATTTGAAGGCAGAAATGAGGAAAATGCAATCGGAAATGTCGGACCTGAAAAACCTGGTAACCGAATTGAAAACCTCAGTGGAAGGCCTCAGCAGCAGAGTAACAGCGGCTGAGAACAGAATCAGTGAGCTCGAAGATCAAGTTCAGAGTCTTGTCAGAAAAGAGCAGAAAATGGAAAAGAGACTCACAGTTCGAGAACAGATGGCAAGAGAAGATTGTGATGAAGCCAAGAGGGGTAACATAAGAATTATTGGAGTCCCAGAGGGACGGGAAGAAAACCTTGATGAAGAAGAAACTGTCAAAGAAATCATTGCTACAGCGTTTCCAGAGCTGAAGAAAACTTCTGAACACATCCAGGAGGCCCGAAGGGTACCGGCTAGAAAAAATCCGAATAAGAATACCCCAAGACACATCCTGATCAAAATTACCAAAACTTTAGACAGAGACAAAATTCTGAAAGCAGCAAGATCGAAGAAAGAAATCTCTTACAAAGGAGCATCCTTAAAACTCACTGTTGATTTTTCTGATGAAACCCTCAGGGCCCGAAAACAGTGGTGGGACATAGTGAAAAAACTCAATGAAATAAATGCCTCCCCAAAAATACTTTACCCAGCGAGACTCTCATTCATAATAGAAGGAACAACACACAGTTTCACGGACAAACAACAGCTCAGGAACTTCATAGACTCAAATCCATGGTTACAAGAACAACTAAATGGGCTACTTTAAGGCAAGACAGACCTCTCAAATACACCAAATTTCAACAGAACAATGGGACAAAATCCCATAACAATAATCTCTCTCA
Organism: Sorex fumeus; assembly: GCF_029834395.1. NCBI lineage: Eukaryota > Metazoa > Chordata > Mammalia > Eulipotyphla > Soricidae > Sorex > Sorex fumeus. Next base: position 2,385,001 of record NW_026606203.1, read on the forward strand.
ATGTCAATGGGCTAAACACACCAATTAAAAGACATAGAGTGGCAGGATGGATTAGAAAATTGAGCCCAACATTCTGCTGCCTGCAAGAAACACATCTCAATAGTCAAAGCAAACACAGACTCAGAGTCAAAGGCTGGAAAACAATCCTACAGGCAAACAGCTCCCAGAAAAAAGCTGGGGTCGATATCCTAATATCAGACCACATCGATTTCAGAGTGAAGAAGGTCATAAGAGACAGTGAAGGCCATTTCCTATTGACCAAAGGTTCTGTACAACAGGAAGAACTTACAATAATAAATGTATATGCACCTAATGAGAGACCAGCAAAGTACTTAAAACAATTACTCATAGATTTGGAAAAAGACATCGATAGCAACACAATACTAGTGGGAGACCTCAACACCGCTTTGTCACCTCTTGATAGATCAACCAGACTCAAGCTTAGCAAGGACATACTTCATCTGAGGGAAACAATGGAAAAAAGGGGCTTAGTAGATATATACAGGACACTTCATCCACAAAAAGCTCAATACACATTCTTCTCAAGCGTACATGGAACGTTCTCCAAGATAGACCACATGCTGAGCCACAAAACATGCCTCCATAAAATTAAGAAGATAGAGATTATATCAACAATCTTCTCAGACCATAATGCGCTGAAATTAGAAGTAAATCACACACAAAAACAGAAAAGTAAATTAAACACATGGAAATTAAACAGTGCGCTATTAAACAACGAGTGGCTTAGACAGGAAATTAAAGAGGAAATCAAAAGAGTCCTAGAAAAGAATGAAAATGAGGACACGAGTTACCAAAACCTATGGGACACAGCAAAAGCAGTCTTAAGAGGAAAGTTTATAGCTCTACAAGCATTCCTCAGGAAGGAGGAGCGAGCCCACATAAATAAACTAACCTCACAGCTTAAGAACTTGGAGAAGGACCAACAAAAGGAGCACAATCCGAACAGGAGGAAGGAAATAATAAAACTCAGAGCAGAGATTAACGAGATGGAAACCCAGAAAACAATCCGAAAGATCAATGAAACCAAGAGCTGGTTCTTTGAGAAAATTAACAAAATCGATAAGCCCCTAGCAAAACTCACAAAGAAAGGAAGAGAGAAAACCCTAATAAACCGAATCAGAAATGAAAAGGGGGTCATTACAACAGAAACTACAGAAATTCAAAGGATCCTCAGGGAGTACTTTGAAAAGCTTTATGCCACAGAACATCAAAACCTCGAGGAAATGGATAAATTCCTAGACTCCTACAGACTCCCAAGGATGAACCAAGAAGACCTGGAATACCTGAACAGACCTATCACCATCAAGGAAATTGAAATGGTAATAAAAAGTCTCCCCAAGCACAAAAGCCCTGGCCCGGATGGATTCACCAGTGAATTCTTCCAAATCTTTAAAGAAGACTTACTCCCAATCCTCTTTAAGATTTTCCATGAAATTGAAATATCAAACACACTCCCGAACAGTTTCTATGAAGCAAATATCACACTGATACCAAAAGCAGACAGAGATAACACAAAGAAAGAGAACTACAGGCCGATATCCCTGATGAACACAGATGCAAAGATCCTCAACAAACTACTAGCAAATAGAATCCAACTACTCATCAAAAAGATCATACACCATGACCAAGTAGGATTCATCCCAGGGATGCAAGGATGGTTCAACATTCGGAAATCAATCAACATAATCCATCATATCAACAAAAGAAAAGATAAAAAGCATATGATCATATCAATAGATGCAGAGAAAGCATTTGACAAGATCCAGCACCCCTTTATGATGAAAACCCTAGCCAAAATGGTCATAGAGGGGACTTTCCTCAACATAGTTAAAGCCATCTACCACAAGCCTACAGTAAGCATCATCCTCAATGGGGAAAAACTGAGAGCCTTCCCTCTAAGATCAGGGACGAGACAAGGATGCCCACTTTCTCCACTGCTGTTCAATATAGTACTGGAAGTACTTGCAATAGCGATTAGGCAAGAAAAAGACATTAAGGGCATTCAGGTAGGAAAGGAAGAAATAAAGCTCTCACTATTCGCAGATGATATGATACTATACCTAGAGAACCCAATATCCTCCCCCCAAAAACTCCTAGAAACAATAGACTTGTATAGTAAAGTTGCAGGTTATAAAATCAATACCCAAAAGTCCATGGCTTTCCTATATGCAAACAGTGAGAGAGAGGAAAGCTACATGAAAAAATCAATCCCGTTCACAATTGTGCCCCAGAAAATCAAGTACCTAGGAATCAGCCTAACTAAGGAAGTAAAGGACCTGTACAAAGAAAACTACAAAACGCTACTTCAGGAAATAAAAGAGGACCTGAGGAAATGGAAAGACATCCCCTGCTCATGGGTCGGAAGACTGAACATTGTCAAAATGGCAATACTACCGAAAGCACTGTACAAATTCAATGCAATCCCTACAAGGATACCCATGACGTTCTTCAAAGAAATGGAGAAAACACTCCTGAAATTTATATGGAATAATAACCCCCACGACTAGCTAAAGCAATTCTGGGGAAAAAGAAAATGGGAGGAATCAACCTCCCAAACTTCAAACTTAACTACAAAGCGGTAATAATCAAAACAGCATGGTACTGGAACAAAGGCAGAACTGCAGACCAATGGAACAGAGTTGAATACACTGACATCACCCCCCAATCATATGATCATCTAATCTTTGATAAAGGTGCAAAAAATGTGAAGTGGAGTAAGGAAAGCCACTTTAACAAATTGTGCTGGCATCACTGGACGGCTACATGCAAAAAAATGGGCTCAGAACTCTGCCTAACACCATGTACAAAGGTAAGATCAAAATGGATTAAAGACCTCAACATCAGACCAGAAACCATAAGATACATTGAAGACAAAGTTGGCAAAACCCTCCATGACATTGAGGCTAATGGTATGTTCAAAGATGACACGCCACTGGCTGAGCAAGTGAAAACAGAGATAGATAAATGGGACTATCTTAAACTAAGAAGCTTCTGTACCTCCAAAGAAACAGTGACCAAAATACAAAGACAGCCTACAGAATGGGAAAGAATATTCGCCGAATACACATCTGACAAGGAATTGATATCAAGGATATACAAAATACTGGTTGAACTCCACAAGAAGAAAACATCCAACCCCATCAAAAAATGGGGCAATGAAATGAACAGAAACTTTCTCAAAGAAGAAATCCGAATGGAAAAAAGCACATGAGAAAATGCTCTACATCATTAATCATCAGGGAGATGTAGATCAAAACCACAATGAGATACCATCTCACACCTCAGAGACTGGCCCACATTCAAAAGAACAAAAGCAACCGTTGCTGGCGCGGATGTGGCGAGAAAGGGATACTCCTTCACTGTTGGTGGGAATGTCCACTGGTTCAGCCCTTCTGGAAAACAGTATGGACGTTCCTCAAAAAATTAGAAATTGAGCTCCCATTTGACCCAGCGATACCACTCCTGGGAATATATCCCAGAGAGGCAAAAACGTGTAGCCGAAGTGACATCTGCACTTGTTTGTTCATTGCAGCACTCTTTACAGTAGCCAGAAACTGGAAGAGACCAGAGTGCCCAAGAACAGATGACTGGTTAAAGAAACTTTGGTACATCTACACAATGGAGTACTATGTGGCTCTTAGAAAAGATGAAGTCATGAACTTTACATACAAGTGGTACAATATGGAAAGTATCATGCTAAGCGAAATGAGTCAGAAAGAGAGGGATAGACATAGAAAGATAGCATTTATCTGGGGGATATAAAATAATAAAATATGAGATTAATACCCGAGAATAGCTGAGAGCAACACCAGGAGAATTACTCCATAACTTAGAGGCCAGCTGGGTATTCTAGGGGAAAGGACAATTCATATAGAAAGGGGAACACCAAGTGGAGGGTGTTTGGAGGATCCTCCCAGGAGCGGAGATGCAGGTTGAAAGTAGACTGGACTGAACATGTTCGCCACTCAATGCCTCTTTGGCTGATCACAGCGCCCAGGAGGAGAGAGAGAACAGGGGGGAATGCCCTGCCACAGTGGCAGGGGGGGGATGGGGGGATGGGAGGATGGGGGGATGGGAGGATGGGGGGGAGGGATATTATCCTGGTGGTGGAAAATGGGCACTGGTGGAGGGATGGGTATTTGATCGTGGTATGACCGACATCCAAGCACAAAAATTTGTAAATCTACAACTGTACCTCATGTCGTTTCACTAATAAAAAAGAAAAAAAAATTCTTGTCTATGAAATACAATCACGTTTATTCCTATTTTCTTTTTGTTATGTAGTTACTGATAAATCCTTTCTCTTTAATGGACTGGTAAAGTGTCACTCAAAAATCACCTTCTATTCCATTGTTTGGCTAGCAGTTTTTACTAAAATAAAATAGAGTCTTCATATTGTATATGTGGAACAATTTAGTAATAACCTTATTGTCCTTTTTTATTTGGTTTTGTTTGGGATGCCATCCACTGTTATTCAAGGCTTACTCTTGGGTCTGTTCTCCATAACATACTGTACTATGCTGCTTGCTACAGAGACCAGATTTCATTAATATCTACATAATTCTTTTTCAGTTCTGTGATACATATTTTTCATGATGTTTTCTTTACACTTCCTCCTATGTAAATCACATGAAATAGAAAAATTATATTCGTGTATGCATTATTATTCTTAGAGTTATGAATAACTACATTGTTGATAAACAACTTAAGACACAGAATTTAAATAAAATTTTCCTTCCAAAAATATTTCTTGGGAAAAACTCAAGTAGTGATTTTTGAAGTGGATCAAAAATCAGGGTAACCTTCAATGCATCAACAAGATTAAGTTGTATGTGAACCATAAGTAACAGGTACTCACCTGATCTTGGGGAAGTTCCCATAATATCTCCAGCCCAAAGTAAACTGGCGCTGACGCCAACTCCAACTCAGGAACAAAAAGTTAAGAATTTTGATCAGATGAAAACTGGACTTTCAAAACCTCTGGAGACCTACCAGATCCCAGTAGACCTAGATCATGCAAAGATCCGCAGGTAATGAACACCACTGACACCATCACTCTGAAGCAGGTGCGAGAAAATTCAAGTGGCACTAAACGGACCTCCCATGCAAAATGGAAGAACAAAAAGGAGGCTTCTGAACCTCTTGAGGGATAAACCAAGGCCAAAATCCAGCCAAAAGTCTGAGAATGCTTGCTAAGGGGAGCAGGGATTGTTTGTAATGCTGCAGTCAGTGAGAGGTGTCCTGTGACCACAGCCAAAACTAACAGCAAATCTCACAAAGCTGCCTCCAGCAGGATCAGCAAGACAAAGAGCCATGGGCAGGAGAAGATAAAAAACACCAGAGAAAACTCTAAGAAAGCTAATGAGTGTAAGCAGCTAGGGAACAAGTTCAAGGCAGAAGACAAGTTCACCATTGGCAAGATGAAATGCAAGGAAACTCAACCTGAGCTTTGCCAAGAGGCAGTTAAAAAACCCCGCTGCTACCTAGGCATACACATGCTGGATTCTGTCTAATTGTTTCATGCTCTGGGGAAGAGTGATCCAAAACTTGGAATCTCTTCCTCCCAGGTCCTGAGTAGCCCAAAGATGTCAAGCCATCCTCAGCTGTCAAGCCATGGCTAGGTTCTACACGGGATGGAAAAGGCCTTGAGAAAACTCAGGTCAAAGCACAGAAACCAAGTAGCAGTGCTGAAAAACGCTCATCCCCATCCCAGTCTGAGCTGCCACCTCCTGGGAAGGTGAAATTGGTACCTTTGCCGTTTCTTACCATGGAGAATCCACAAGCTGGACCTGTTCCTCGGAGACGAAAATCTGAAGCCACACATCTTCCTGCTGCAGCTTACCCTGCCAAGCCTGGCTGTACCAATGCAGCTCAGCCAAATGCTGCCAATTTTTCCCCGTCAACCACTGCATTTTTGGCTGTTCCTTCCAATCCTGCTAAGTCCATTTCAACCAACCTATCTCGACCAGGTTTGCAGAACCCTAGTAGCCGGCCTATTCATCAGCCTGCAGCTTCTAGACCTGCTCCCTACAAGGCAGCAGCTGGCACTTCTCTACAGCGGGAGCCTCTTTCTGTCTCTGTGAACAAGCGGCATTCACCACCCAAACGTCAGAGTCACTTTCTCCTCCAAGACTTCCGTTTCCAACCGATTCCATGGAGAAAGCCCAATGTTCCCGAGCCAGACATGTCAAAGCCCATCACCAAAGAGCATAGACCAGAGCGTGAGGCTATGAAAAGGAAGGCTCAGCATGAGCGTGAGAACACTGCCAAACTCACCTCTTTGGGGGAAAGTGTAGTACTTTATTGAGAGGGAAAAGAGATGGACATCTCTCTCTATTATGGCTACGTAATGGGAGTAGCTGGAATGGTAGGTTCCATTTGAGGTACCAGATGGTTTTCCTAGGAAAACACTGACATGCCATACACCTTTTATTTATTTTATTATTTTTTTTGAAATTAAAGAGATGCATCGAACTCGGGTCGGCCATGTTGGCTGTGTGCAAGGCAAATGCCCTACCGCTGTGCTATCACTCCAGAGATGCATCATAGTTAATTGATTGTTAATAAATGTTCTGAATTTTGAGTTGCTGTCAACTGTGCTTGATTTTGGGAGTGGCTGGGTGTTGAAGGAGGAGATGGGAAAGAATGGGAAGTTAGAGAGAGGAAAAAGGGGGAATAGACAAGACTCTAAGAAATACAAACATGGTCCAGGGTTATAAAGCCCTTAAGAGGAGAAATTGCATGGGCCTGATGAAGAGTGGGGTAGGGTCAGAGGAAGAGTAAGCTGACAGTGCATTTGTTCTGCAAAGCAGAAGGACACAGTTCAATTCTTGCAATCTTTTATGGTCCCCAGAGACCCACGAGATGTGAAACTTGAACACAGAGCCAAGAGTAAGACTAGAGCACAGTCAAGTTTGCCCATCACTGGTGTCCTCGAAAAAAATGGGAGAAATGGCACGGTTTGCGGTTTTCAGTTAAAATAATAAATTTGCAATAGGCTGAGGAAGGCAGATGAGTCTAAGATGATGAGAAGAAAAGTAAAAATTCTTCCATGGAGGCTGTGTTTACACCTCATGGCCTCCTTTGGAAAGGAAGCAAATTTGAGACACATCACTAAAAGGTTTTCTGTGGTCTATCCATAAATGATGGTTGGGGAATGCGAACACATACACTGTGGAATAAACCTACCAGATGAGTGATCAAAGCCCTCAGAGTCATTCAAGGATGACTCTTAACAAGGAAAAAGCCAAGAGAACAGTTGACGCATGAAGCCTGAAGATCAGCTCCTGGTAGATGCTAAGATAAGACACCATGTCCTCGAGCCCTCTTTTCAGCACCCCTAGCTGCACAATTTCAATTATTCCCAACAATATTCAGAGTTGCTATCGTGGTGACACTTTATCGTGTTGAGTTTCAACAATGTGGTACATTGCCTATGTAAGTCTTTGGATTTGTAAACTCCCCAAGTTAGCCAAGCCAGCTTTCAGGAAATTTCTGGTGGCGGGAGCTCAAATTATATTAGCTTGAGGGGCTGGTCTTTGGTCTTCCATGGTCCCTGTTGCCTGTAGCTTTCTCTAAACATCGCTTTTAACTGCAGTTCACACAAGAACCAACATTATAAATGGCATTGTGGCTGCATTGCAGTAGGTACCATACTAAGACATGCGTTCTAGGTCACCACTCCCAAAGCAGTTAGTACGAATTGACCTTGAGTCTGGAAGTTTGTGGTGGAAAGAGATGGTCCTAGGAGAGTCAATGGGGTGATGGATGGTTGGAAAGGAAACCGGGAAGGGTAGGGAAGTGGAAATCTGGTGATCATCATGGGATAGTTGGTGGATGTTTTTCAAATACATTAAAATATTTTTTGAAAATGAGATTCAAGACAAACATACGAAAATAAGATAGGTTCCAATGTACAGTTTACATATAAGACCCAGAAAGCTTAAAGGGCTGGCATTCCTTCTGGAGCTTTCAATCATACCGTTTACTAAATATGTTATTTTCACATCAATTACCTGTGGAGAGGAATAGTGAGAAAGAGAATGCCACCGGAATAGCAAACTGGATGACCACCTTCATTAAAAGCCAGGTGGAAGGTGTTCACATGGATCCCAAGTGCAAATATATGTTAACAGGAACATATATTTAACTAACTCTGCTTGGTACCAGTAATAACTTTGTTGAAAATGGGGGGAAATGAAAGCAGTTTCTGACTGACATGAGTCTAACCAGTTAATAGATTTTCTCAGGAAAGGGTAGTTGACTGGCTGGGAACAGAAATACATGAAAAGTGTTTTGCTACCTTTAATGTATGGCTGGAGGTAATTGATCCCAGAAATCTCTTAAAATTAACAAGTTTCAACTCTCTTGAAGGAATTTTGTATTCTTTTTTTTCCCCTTTATTTTATATTATTTTTTTTAAAAGTTGTACATTTACAATTTTTTGTGCTTTGGTTTCAATTATACAATGATCAGATACCCATCCCTCCACCAGTGTCCATTTTCCACCACCATGGATAAAATCCCTCCCACCCCCATCCCCCCATCCCCCCTGTCTCTGTGGCAGGGCAATCCCCTGTGTTCTCTCTCTCCTTTTGGGTGTTGTGGTCTGAAAGAGAGGCATTGAGTGGCAAACATGTTCAGTCCATAGTCTACTTTCGACATCCATCTCCCCTCCTGGGAGGATCCTCCAAACATCCTTTATTTGGTGCTCCCTTCTCTATCTGAGCTGCCCTTTCCTCTAGGATACCCGGCTGGCCTCTAAGTTATGGAGTAATCCTCTTGGTGCTGATCTCAGCTATTCTTGGGTATTAATCTCATACTTTGTTACTTTATATCCCCCAGATGAATGCAATCTATGTCTATCCCTCTCTTTCTGACTCATTTCGCTTAGCATGATACTTTCCATATTGTACCACTTATATGTAAATTTCATGACTTCATCTTTTCTTTTTTTTTTCCCCCTTTATTTTATTTTATTTTTTTTAAAGTTGTAGATTTACAATTTTTTGTGCTTTGGTTTCAATTATACAATGATCAGATACCCATCCCTCCACCAGTGCCCATTTTCCACCACCATGTATAATATCCCTCCCACCCCCATCCCCCCATCCCCCCGTCTCTGTGGCAGGGCAATCCCCTGTGTTCTCTCTCTCCTTTTGGGTGTTGTGGTCTGCAAAAGAGGCATTGAGTGGCAAACATGTTCAGTCCATAGTCTACTTTCGACATGCATCTCCCCTCCTGGGAGGATCCTCCAAACATCCTTTATTTGGTGCTCCCTTCTCTATCTGAATAGCCCTTTCCTCTAGGATACCCGGCTGGCCTCTAAGTTATGGAGTAATCCTCCTGGTGCTGATCTCAGCTATTCATGGGTATTAATCTCATACTTTGTTACTTTATATCCCCCAGATGAATGCAATCTTTCTATGTCTATCCCTCTCTTTCTGACTCATTTCGCTTAGCATGATACTTTCCATATTGTACCACTTGTATGTAAATTTCATGACTTCATCTTTTCTAAGAGCTACATAGTACTCCATTGTGTAGATGTACCAAAGTTTCTTTAACCAGTCATCTGTTCTTGGGCATTCAGGTTTCTTCCAGTTTCTGGCTATTGTAAAGAGGGCTGCAATGAACAAACAAGTGCAGATGTCACTTCGACTATACATTTTTGCCTCTCTGGGATATATTCCCAGGAGTGGTATTGCTGGGTCAAATGGGAGCTCAATTTCTAATTTTTTGAGAATCGTCCATACTGTTTTCCAGAAGGGCTGAACCAGTGGACATTCCCACCAACAGTGAAGGAGTGTCCCTTTCTCGCCACATCCACGCCAGCATCGGTTGCTTTTGTTCTTTTGAATTTGGGCCAGTCTCTGAGGTGTGAGATGGTATCTCATTGTGGTTTTGATCTGCATCTCCCTGATGATTAATGATGTAGAGCATTTTCTCATGTGCTTTTTTGCCATTCGGATTTCTTCTTTGAGAAAGTTTCTGTTCATTTCATTGCCCCATTTTTTGATGGGGTTGGATGTTTTCTTCTTGTGGAGTTTAACCAGTATTTTGTATATCCTGGATATCAACCCCTTGTCAGATGTGTATTCGCTGAATATCCTTTCCCATTCTGTAGACTGTCTTTGTATTTTGGTCACTGTTTCTTTGGAGGTGCAGAAGCTTCTTAGTTTAAGATAGTCCCATTCATCTATCTCTGTTTTCACTTGCTCTGCCAGTGGCGTGGGATCTTTGAAGATACCATTAGCTTCAATGTCATGGAGGGTTTTGCCAACTTTGTCTTCAATGTACCTTATGGTTTCTGTTCTGATGTTGAGGTCTTTAATCCATTTTGATCTTACTTTTGTACACGGTGTTAGGCAGAGTTCTGAGCCCATTTTTTTGCATGTAGTCGTCCAGTGATGCCAGCACAATTTGTTAAAGAGGCTATTCAATCGACGGTTTTGCCTGACAGATGTCACTGTTGTCCCAAAATTTCTAACGGGATCGAAGCACCGTCTCCTTTGTGCAAAATTCTACTTCACAGAGCAGGGAGAAAGGGCTACAAAGTTCAAAAAGAGAACTCCCAGAATGACCACCAACTGGGAACTCTTTGGTACTATTGCGGCAACATGGGAAGATGCCACTGTTGACAACATTGACAAGGAATACGATCGACTGGTTCAGCACCTCCATGAATGTGCGAGGAATGCCAAGAGAGAGATAGCCACAAAAAATCGCCTATCTTCGAAAACTCTTGAGCTAATTTGCCAGCGTAGTTTGGCGCATGCCTCAGGCAACCACAAGCTAACATCCAAGCTCGCAAAGCAGTGCAGAGATGCGAACAAGGAAGACCTCAAAGAGAGAAGAGCAGAAGTACTATTAGATGCGGCAGAAGCTGGGAAAAGTATTCATAACGCCCGCCTGCCTTTGTCAACTATAAGACGAAGATGATTGCCCTCCGATGTCCTGATGGATCCATCACATCCTCCAGAATGGCAATGGAGAAGATTATCCATGACTTCTTCTCAAATCTCTTCGATAGCAATGTCCACTTGCTGATATACCAAATTCCACAGGATGGATATGTCCTTCCCAATGTTCTCCCTTCCGAAATCCGACACGCCATTTCGTCGGTAAATAAACAAACAGCACCTGCCCCAGACAAGGTCAGACCTGAACACCTGAAGAACCTGCAGTCAGTACTCATCAATCCACTGGCTCGGCTCTTCACTGGCTACCTGTCTGATTGCAAGTTTCCGTCCCAATGGAAAACCAGCAGGACCGTACTACTGTTCAAAAAGGAAGACATCCATGACATTGGCAACTATCTCCCGATCTGCCTATTGTTTGTCATCTACAAGTTGTTCACTGGAGTCATCCTAAATAGGATTGGCAGAACACTAGATGAAGGACAACCATGCGAGCAAGCAGGGTTCTGCAAAGGATTCAGCACCATCGACCATATCCACACAATAACCAAACTCATTGAGGTTTCTCGGGAGTTCAAGATGCCTTCTGTTTAAAGTTCATTGATTTAAAGAAGGCCTTTGATACTGTTGAGACGGAAGCGGTCATTGAAGCCCTAGCCAATCAGTGCATTCAAGCCCAATACATCAGGATCGTCCGTGAGCTGTATTGCGGATTCACTACCAGGATCTCACCATTCTACAAAGAAGTGATCTTTGACGTCAAGAGAGGGGTGCGGCAGGGTGATAAGATTTCACCGAAAATCTTCAGTGCCACCCTCGAGAACATCATGCGAGGACGGAATGGGAAGGAATGGGAGTGAAGATAGATGGTCAGCAACTACACCACCTCCGCTTTGCTGATGACATTGTTTTAATAACACCAAACATCAGTCAAGCAGCACAAATATTGCCCGACATTCACCGTTGTATTCACTTAGGAAAAAATTTTGGGAGAAAAGTCTGAAATGATGGGAAAAGAGACAATAAGTGCAAAAGGAAGGGCTTGACATTTGGGTTCCTCTGAAAACAAAGCATGAAACAACAAGATCTGGTGGGAACATGATTTACTGGGAATGGGATCTGAGGAGGAAAAGAGTGATATCAGGGATGTGAACAAGGGAAATCCAAGTTAAGGAAAACTTAGCTAGCTGACTACCCCATGGGCAACATAGTTCCAAGACTACCAGAAATTACCAAGGAATTTACTTTAATTTACTCTCTTTTATATGGTCAATTACAACATGTATTCTGTGCCTTGGGCTGGAGCGATAGCACAGCGGGTAGGGCGTTCGCCTTACAAGCGGCCAACATGGCCGACCCGAGTTCGATTCCTCCGCCCCTCTCGGAGAGCCCGGCAAGCTACCGAGAGTATTGGATATGCCAGACACAGTAACAACAAAGTCTCCAATGGAGACGTTACTGGGCCCGCTCGAGCAAATCGACGATCAACGGGAGGGCCTTTACCTTTACCTTTACCTATTCTGTGCCTTATTCAAACAGAATTTGGAGTATTCATTTTTTTCTCAATATTCTGTTCATTTGTATAAGCATCTTAAACAACTGCTGGATAACAGATTTATTTGATCAGAGTTATTTATTACTTTAATGTTTAGTTGAGATTACTGAAAACTAGGTCTAAAGTGAAGTTTGTCTTGATTGGTACAAAGAGAGAAGGGAGGTCTAGGGATGAAATTAGAGATTATAGTGTACTACATTCAGTTCCTAATAAAACAAATAAAGGACAGTTTCCCAAATAGACTATTGAAAAAGATATTCATCTCTATTTAACCTCTAAATTCAGAATTTTCTATATTTAATTAAAAATGAAAGAATGTTCCTATATTTGGTCTTTTAAAGACATTCCAGGTTGGTTACAGAAACAAACACTGCCTATGAAATCATAACAACTTAATCATAAAAACCTGATTACTACTTAAATGTCCAAGAATGTCAGTTCTAAGAATTATTTCCCTAGATCTCACTAGTGTACATGATAGTCATATGAATACATCTGTGTGGATACATCGCTGGTATCTAATTAGAGAATAGATATATAGAGATTAGATCACATAGCTGAGTGTGCTCTCAACTTTTCTAGTCACTCCCCTGCCCCCCACACACCCAAAGACTTGTAGGAATCCTTATTTATCCATGACTTTTCCTCCTCCCCTTTCCCAGAATCTTTTAAAATTTCTTTTCCAGTACTAATGTAATGCACTTTAGAAAATCTTGAGTTAATCTTAATTCTTGTCATTTAGCTTTTATATAGAGAACCAAGAAAATCTTATTAAAAGTGTATTTTTGTATTCTTTGAAAATGGTAATAAGAACTTTATCATTGAGTCCCTGTATATACATTATGTAAAGAATTTTCTGAGAAATTCCCTGTATAATTCAATACTTGAAGAAATAAATGACTTCTCTGAATGAGAATGAACTGGGACATTTCAAAGTACCAATCAGTGAATCAAAGATGAATCATAGCATCCTATAACTAAAAATGATCTTGATGTACTCTAGTCAACACCATTACATTTTTTTCTTATACCACCTGATAGCACTTTTAATTTTTTAAATTATTATCCATTTATTTTTATTTGTGAAACACCATGAGGTACAGTTGTAGACTTACATACCTTAGTGCTTGGGTTTCAGTTATACAAGTATCAAGTACCCATCCCTCCACCAGTTCCCATTCTCCACTACCAATGAACCCAGTGAGCCTCCCACCCCCCATCTCCCCCACTCCCCCCCACCTCAGGGCATTCCCTTTTGCTTTTTCTTTGCTTTTCTGTGCTGTGGTTTGCAATGGAGGTCAATACCATTAAATTTTCAAAGAAGAAAATAGGCCCCTAGATGTTCAAGACACTGCTATTCTCCTGGGCTTCTTCCCAGTATGTACCCTGCTCCAAGCCAGGCTTTGGAAATATTCTGGGAAGGAAAACTGGATGTTCCTTTCCTCACACTGACCTGAAAGACTCTTGCTGATTCTCAACGACATCAACTATTTCATTTGTTGCCTGATATCACCTCCTGTCCTTTATTTAAAAAAAAATGATTTGTTTCTGGAATATAAAGAAAAAAACTGAATGGAGTAATAAAACAAAAGCAAAGTCAAACCTTTACACTCTAACATCAGAATTGTCCTTACAAGAGGGGAAGTAAAGGATTGAAATGGGTAGGGGAATGTTGTTAGTTGGTTGTGGACAGTAGCTGGATATTTAACAGTGCATGGAGTATGAATACACAGTGGCTGAGATGAGGAAGTCTGTACTTGAAGCGAATACAGTTTGTTAACTAGTCATCATAAATACATGATTGCCATTCAATGCCTCTTTTCATATGTATTTAGATAATTCTTCCCCTCCTCTGTTTGCTTAGGATCAGGACTTTGCCTCTCCCCTCCCTGTTCTTTCAGGAAGACAGAGAGAATTCTTCAGGCAGGAAGAGCATGAAATTTACATAGGAGTGGTACTACATGGACAGTATCATGTTAAGCGAAATGAGTCAGAAAGAGAGGGACAGACAGAGCAAGATTGCATTCACCGGGAGAACATAAAATAAAAAAACAGGAGACTAACTCCCAAGAGTGGACAGGATTAGTGTAAGGAATTTGTCGTCATATCTTGGAGACCAACCACACATGCTAGCAGAAAAGGCAGCTGAAATAGAGAATGGAGCACCAAATAAAGGGTGTTGGGAGGATCCTCCCAGGATGGGAGAGGATGCTGAACATAGACTATAGACCAAACATGTTTGTCACTCAATGCCTCTTTTCCAAACCGCAACACCTAAAAGGAGAGAGAGAACAAAGGCGAATGCTCTGCCACAGAGTCAGGGTGGGATGAGGGGATGGGGCTGGGAGGGATACTGGGATCCGTGGTGGTGGGAAATGGGCACTGGTGGAGGGATCGGTATTAGATCATTGTATAATTGAAACCAAAGCACAAAAATTTGTAAGTCTACAACTGTACCTCATGGTGTCTCACTAATAAAAAATTGAAAATTAAAAATAAAAAATT